>NW_027122558.1:0-2400000 GCF_030686945.1 Centruroides vittatus
ATACCTTCAATAGAGACAGATGTTGATCCACGAGCACACTGATCGTCTGCAGTTCGAGTTAAGACCTTTTCGCACATCCTCACGCTCCTCGACCTCGGGGGCTACGGCTCCTCAGTCTTCGCTATCACTCGCAGTCGGCTAGTACTACGAGCATCAGAAGCGGCGCTATCGCGATCGTGAGTCGCGATGCTTGAACAAAAGGAAAAAAAAAGGAACCGGCGTTCGACTTTTCGTGCTCCCGAAGGACTCCCCCGGGAGGAGAACCGCCAGCAGGCCGCCTATTGCTTAACGTCAGTAGTTATTGATTCACGGTAGTTCTCGAACAAAAGGAAGGACTTTACCGCGAGATGGCAGCACTAGCAACTACGGTGCCATCTGCACGATAGCATGAAATAAATATAACTTAAAAACTATGATAACTTTTTTTTTTTCGTCTCCGGTCCAAAAGTAGGGTATCGTTGAACTCGTCTCTGTCCCGAGTTCAAATATATACTCAAAGTCCCGAAATTCCATAGGGTGCAATCTATACTATCCCCGCGTTTTCTCCGGCGAGCCTTTAGCATTTCTTCACTGAAAAACTAGGCACTTAGTGTAAAAAGCTTAGTGATGTTTCTACGACCTGAAAATTTAGGAAGGAATTGTTTTTTAGATTTATTTAAAGTTTCATGGAAAATCTATGTTATCGGAAAGGTCGCAAGGCGTGTCGAGGAGTCCTCTTAACCACCCACTCTGCATGTATATTTGTAGGCTAAGCCAACTCAATAAGTGATGTTATTCCGAGAGATAAGTCCTCGTTTTATATTATAGATAATTGCCAAATGTAAGGAAGGAGTATCCTCGATTATCTTATGTTTGACATGAATGACTGTAGATAGAAAATGTTCTCAATCAGGAAAAAAGTATTTCGCGATAATGCTTTAATTTTATTTTATTTTTTTGTTTTTTTTTAGCGGAAACTTTACAATACATTCGAGAATGCCAGTGACTCTCTTTCTTCCAATCACCTTGCAGCTAGAAAAGCGAGTCAATCACCGTATCCAGCTGCATCGTGTTAAAAAAATAATCCATCAATAAGTTGCTTAACTTTCCGGGCAACATAATTTTTAGGGCGCCATCTATTATGATATTTTATTTGAAAACTTTTTTATTTTTGACTATAAGATGGGAAAAAACTTAATTTTCAGAGTAGGAATGGGTTTAATAAAATTGTAAATGCTAATAACGAGTAAAATCGTCATTAAGTCCGACCTTACTAAAATATTAAACACGCCCCCTTTATCTCCCTACCCCGTCGAACTATAACCACAATTTAATAGGATCAATCCCCTAATACACAAACCTCTCTGCAATATTTTAAAAATTTTTCACAAAAAGAATAGGAATTATTAAGCTTCAAAGTGGGTGGACAAAATTGTGTCTCCACACGCAAACAGTAATCATTCGCACGTATAGAAACATTCCCCCGAATTGTTTTGCATTTCTCGAAGTTTCTAAGTACCGAGTGCAAAAATGTAAAAATCTTTATATTTATGGACTCGGAGGGAAAATATGGCAATCGGGTCGTTTTTTGCCCAATCGCCGTATTTTCCCTCTGTCATATCTAACAGAGATAGGAAAATGAGTGATAATAAATAATAAGATTGTTTGTGTTTATTTGCAGTTATTGGGTTTATTGTTATTTAAACTGTATGTATGTATGTGTATATAATAATTTTACTTTTTGAATCTTGTAGAAATATTTTTTATTAACTTTAATGACTATGATAAAAGTCCTGACTTACGTAAATTAAGAATTTAATAAATATAATTACTATTGTTAGCATTTTTACTGAAGTAAGTAAAAATATTTACTAAAATGGTTTTTAATGAAATTTAATAATACAATTAAATTAAAACAATAAAACAAAGAGAGATCAGTAATAAAACGATAGCCATAGAAGTTGGTGTTACAAAGTGGACTGTGTTGTTATATATCTTTTGTAAGTAGTTTTATTTCGGAGTAAACATTGATTTCCTTTTTACAAAATATGGTAAGAAACACAAAAAAATAATAGTTTTGTGTCAGTGTTAGAAATTGCAGATTAATATTAGTATTTTCAAATTAATTTACATTTATGTCAACTTGACACAAAATTCAACCAAACTCCAGAGTATAAGAACTTTCACTCTGAAAGAGGTTGCAGGAAATTCTGTACTAAAACTATTAACAAGTTCGTGGTAAGATTAATACTGGAGAAACGCCATTTTATTGCAAATTCTACGGTGGAATATTTAAACAAATTTCTCTGGAAAATTTCGACTAATTGTAATGTTTCAAAAACAAGATATGAAAATTTTGTAATTATAAATTTACGTTTAATCGCAATTAATCGACCTTTGCACCTAGCATTAGAAAATGCCATTCACCGAATCACATTTTTCAGATTGACCAAAATATCCTTACGCTCGAAATAACGCGTTTAAAGTTTAAGCTTCGATTTAAGTCATTGGCTACTTGTTGCAATAGTACTAATATTGAGGGACAAGGCCCCATCCGAATGAGACTCAGTAATTACTATTACTTCCAACTACAGCGAAATTAAATATTTATTTAAATACAATGAATTCAATCCCACCATACAAAAATAAAGATAGCTCCACACGGGTGTTCCCTAAAAGTCTTGTTTTTTTGCATTAAAAATATAATCGTTTTCGAGTGGGTTAATTAAATGATACCTGAGATATTTCTCGAAAGTAACGTAGCTGACAACAGGAAAATATTCTCTAAAAGCTCGAATTAAAGGATCGAAAAATTTATCGCACACGCGGTGAAAAATATACGCAAAACATTTCTTCTGTGTCATTTTGGGTTTCGAGCGCTTTATCTTCTGGAAACTTTCTATCACAATCTTATAATTCTCGTGTTGGATGAAAAGAGAAAAAGCATTTATCTTTTTCCCATGAAATATTGTACATCTTTCTACATATTTTCGTCCATAACTTACACTCGAATTAAGGTTATTCCCGTACGAATGCGCCGCTCGATCCTTATACAGGAGGACACATTTCGTTTCTTCTACCGAAATATTCGCTTTGTGGCATAGAAGCTCCATGCGCTTGTTCCTACCGTTGACCAATATTTCGTACAGGAAACGTTTATCTTCCCATAGATCCAACGGATAATTAATGATATCGAAGCCCGAAATATTTGGAAATATCGATATTCCTATTTCCGCGGTTTCTTCCGCCGACGTAGACTCGAGAATGGCAAAATTCTCTCTACTTTATCCTCGCACGCCTTCGAGTCGACTTCGTTATCTGTGCCGTCAATTAAACACGTGATAGATATTCGCATTTTTCACGGGATGCTCGCCCTCTGGTGTTTAAAAACATAACTATTCTATCTGGGTCGTTTGATTAATTCTTGTGTATTATCAGCAGTAAATATGAATAACAATAGAAAAAGCAAAGGTTTCTGTTGCGTTCCAAATTGCAATTTCAAATATTTACGGGAGCCTAATATAAGTTTTCGTCTATTCTCACACGAAAAACAGATGATTATTCGGAAATCGGTCGGTTATATTTATGAGCTTCTCCGAATTGTGAAAGAATGAATTAGACTTAAGAATTGGCAGTTTCCTGATTGTCCAACTTTACACGAACAAGTTATGCTGTCAATTTTAAAAGATATTTTCTTAAAGTTAAAATGCCAGTTATTTTGTGTGGGACACGGGGTCGGATTTAAGCATTTCGAAGCCTTAAGCTGAATGTAAGTCCCCTTACCAACCCTTCACAATTTTAGAAGTCAATCATAAAAAGAAAAAAATTAAATCAGACTATCTCTCTGATTTCAATACGGTTACTGGAAGAAAAAAATGTGAGGTTTCACTAGTCTTCTGTTTTATAACTGAATTTAATTAAATTTTTATACCCATTCCTTTAAAAATCTTTTTTAAAATTGATTTTATCATTTTTTTTTTAAAAGACCTTACGTTAATTCTTAAAAAAAAATTAACGAAATACTACACAAAATAAAAAGTAAAGTATGTTTGTTGGTTTGTAAAAAAATGTTTATTACAAAATTCGACTTTAATTTTTTTTTTGTTTGTACAAATGTTTGAGGCTCCTTGAAAGTCAAAGCCTAAGCAACAATTTACATAGGTTTTTACTTGTAAATCTAACCCTGATAGGACAATGTCAAAGCTGATGTTTTTAACACAAAGGGCACAAATATGCATAGAACGATCTCGCTCACTTGCTTCGATACCACATAATGACATATCCCGCTAGCAATAATTGTTCTGCTACTATAAAATTTCTCGATAAACAGCTACAAGCAGCATATATCATTATATCGGGCAGTAATATATGATTAATTTTACATTACTAGTTACAAGCGACCCAGATAAAGTAGCCATTTTGTAAAAATTTAGCGCCCACTATAGTTCATGAAAAACGCGAATACCTTTTTCTTTCGTTTTATTAAGTGTTCATTTTATGGTTGTTTTGTTTTTAGGTAATTCCGTTTCTCGTTTCTAAGTAATTTTATGTTCTATGTTTTGATTTAAATATCAACTGTCTTCCACCGTCTCGATAGAGCGAGATGCTTCTTCGCGTCGTTTTTTGTCCTTTCTTCGTAACATCTTTCGTCCCTTCTCGTTACGTGCCGTCACAAACTGTCGTATGTGTCTTGCCATCACCCACGTTTCTCCCCTCGCTCTTCCCCTTACTCCACTCCCTCGTTCTGCCCCTTTGATTTATTTTCTTAACGGTTTGGGTAGGTGGTCGTCCAAACCCTGCGTGTAAGGAACGTATCGGTTCCATTTTAGTTGTGACCCGAGGATGGCCTGTTAATCGGGCTGGAAACGTTTGTGTTTAAATAAGATATTCTTCTCGGCGACAAATTAAGGTGTTGTATGTACAGTAGAGAGTCGTAAATCGGAATCAATTGGGGACTGGGGTTGTTCAGATTAGTGATTTGTTCCGATTACCGATTATGTACGAAAACATATTTTAGCCTATCCGATGTTGAAATTTTTCTCCGTTGCGTGTCGCTTCGTGTTGAATTTTCATCGATTTTAAGCCTAACGAAAATTTTTATTATAATAATCTATGCTATTGTATCGTTAAAAATTATTTCTTTATTTTGTACAAACAAAATAAATATATTTAAGAATATAAAAACATGAAAATTATACTTTAGAAGTAAATCTAGTATAAAAATGTTCGATTCAGCACGAAATGACTTTAGCCTCTTCCCATTTTACAATCGTTCCTTCAGTCTGTGCTATAATTGACAATATTGTGTTGTGTCGTTTGTCAACATTGTATCAAATGCTCTTTTTTTTCTTATAAAAATCGAAAATAATCTATAAAAGAGCACCTAATATCTGTAGCTTGCTACGGAACGATAAAGACAGCGTGAAAAAGGAAGGTAAAGCTGGGGTATATAAAATTCCATTTGAAAATCAACAGTTAGGAATCGAAAGATTGTGGGTGTGACTAGAAGAAACCTGGCGGTACGTCTGCGAGAACATACATACAATTTTGACAAAGGACACAACACTATCAGCAATTATGGCACAGACTGAAGGAGCGATTGTAAAATGGAATAAGGCTAAGTCATTTAAACGGTGCACTCTTCATCCATTGCGTTGGAGATGGAAAAGGTGGAAATTTATAGAAGTAAAATGAAAAACCGTTACCTAAATGCTACGGATGCTAATGCGCTTCCAACAGCGTGGAAATATATAATAGAAAAAAGAATGGCATTTAAAAACCCTTAAATCATTTCTTTCTACTTAGCTTTGTTTTCTATGTTTTATTTGTTTATTTATTTATTTAATATAACACTTCTTTCAATTTATTTTAAAGTTAAATTATTTTTTTGAATTTTAAATATGTAAAATATTCGAAAACGGTACGTTCCATTTTGGAACATTTATAATATTAAACCTGACGATGGCCTATATTAGATAGGGTGAAAACATTTGTATAAAAGAATTTTAAGCTCAGCAAAATTAGCTGTGGTGAAACTGAAGTAAATTGTTTGCTGAGAAAGAGCTGGATAGATGTGAAGTTACCAGTTTTAGTATTTCCTCTCCTTCTGTAAGACATCTTTTTCGATCAGCCACATATTCTAAAATGTCACAAAGTGTAATCATCGTGACATAAACAACTACGGAATCAACTAGGATTAATGTCGGATACAAATGCGAATAAAATGTTTTGATTACAGAGAGAAAAGTTATTAAAAAGACAACACACAAGTAACTCTCGTACGTTGTCAAGCACGTTATACCCTTTGTGGCAGCCATTTTGGTCGACTCATACGCCACCTATATTTACTGGCACAAGCGAATATTTGCGTCAAATGAACATTCGCTTATAGAATTTGTATAAAATTAGTATTTATAGAATATTTAAAATAGAATAACCAAAAATTTCAATTATCTGGCTCGAATGAATGTTTAACCAAAACTAAATAAACTCATACATGTGTGTACCAACCGCTTACGATGATAGAACTGGGGACCACGTTGCAGCGTTGCCAGATGTTTTTTGCCTTTGTAGCCAAATAATTTTTAAAAAGTAGCCCAAAAAGTAGCCAACTGCTCAGGCAGTTGGCTACTTTTGGGCTACTTTTTTATAAGGTGTTATTTTACCAAGTACAGTACTTTTGTACTAATCTAGTACCTTTTTACTTGTCCCAGTACCAAGATACCCAACACTATTTTCCTAGTACCATTCACGAAATCCTAATACCTTTCCTTTGAAAACATTCATTTTTATTCTATATTTTTTAACTTTACTTTGGCAATAAATAGAGTTTTTTAAAGTTTATTGCTCCTCAATCAAGTGCAGCAGTTGAACGTATTTATTTATATTTTTGATTTTTTTGCAATTAAGTTTAATGAAAACTAAACTACAAAGTTGAGTTTTTATCGATTCCTTGAAGCAGTTATTAGCAAAGAAGCTACTTAAAAGTAACAACGATAAATGTTAAACTTAGAAACCATCATCTGCTTCAACCATTTAATAACATTCTAGTGAAAAAGATTCTGATGAAGATGAATCTTACCAGCGATTTGTCAATGTGATAATTTTAAAGTTTAGTACTTCGTGTTCATTACTTTTGTTTCAACATTTCGTTCATTTGATTGTTGTTGAGGAATAATAGTATTCTTGCAATATATGAATTTATCTTGTATGAATTTTGTATGTTAAATGTAACACTATATATATTTTAATAAATAGAAATTTGATAAATTATAAATTATTTATAAGTATATATTTAAATAATATATAATATATACATACATTCAGCAGTTTACGGTCAAAGTAATGCCCGCATTAGTCAATAGATCATTTTGACTTAACTTATTGATTCTGCACGTACAGTACGTATGTCGTATTATCGATATTAATATTGATTTTTTTTAAAAAATACTATCGCACATTACTGGTCGACTTTTTAAAGAAAACTTGGTACCATTTTTTGTTATCTAGTACTCTTTTTAGTACTGTACCTTTTTTAGAAAGGCTTGGAACAACCCTGATCTTGAGCTAAATGCCACAGTCAACACGTTGCACTTATTAAATCTAATACTTTGTCTTTAAAATTTAAAGCACTAACATCGGTTTGTAAGTAGTCTATACTTATTAAGTATTCATTCGGGCAAGAACTAATGGAATAAATGCAACACATTTAGCAGCCTTTATTTCAATTATCTATTATTGTAAAACTTACAATGTACAGTACAGTGCGATATTTAACTACAGAGAACTCTCAAACTATAAATTATAACAATAAATATACAGGTTATATTTTTATATCCTGCATATTTAATGTTATAATCATCAAACAAGCAACTCAAGAAACCCACTTACTCATGACTCCAGCATCACTGTCCTTTCCAACACTGATCATCCTGATAGTAGCAATAGCCATCACAGAAACCACATCTCCCTACTACAAATTAATTTTTAGAGGGGAAAGGCTCCATCTTCTTTAGTCATTAAAACTGCTGAAGACTGGTGCTCGGATATGATGATCATCCAGGAGCCTTATCTTCATAAGGGTGAACTCATGAACAATGGTGGCTGGAGGGTCTTCCCACCTAAGGGTTCTAAGACTACCACCAAGACAGCCATTATTGTTAGAAACTCCAATTTGAACGTCCATTACATGCCTCATTTATCAATAACTATGCGACCACTTGTGTAATCAACACGAACCAAGACATCATCTTCATCTCGTCCATATATTGCTCGCCTTACGAAGACATCAACCTCATGTTAAACGACCTAGACATGATAAGCCAGATCGTTGCAGATAGGCCATGGATGATTTGTGGAGACACCAACGCCAAATCCTTCCTGTGGCACAGCCCCATCGAGGATCCTAGGGGGTTTAGGATGCAGGAATTTGTGGCTGCGCTTTACCTAACCTCCTGCAACACCAGCCCCCTCTCCACTTATCCTCCCCAACATTCAGGACCGCCTTATTATAAACACTTGAACGTTAACTTTTTCTCAGCGCAAGTGCTAACTGGTCACGGTAACTTTCGTTCTTATTTGCACAGATTTGGACACAGTAAAACAGACACATGTCGGTGTAGTGACACAACGGAACAGGATGTTGAACACTTCATTTTCAATTGCGAGATCTTCAAAAGACAACGGGAAAACCTACAGTACTGCACATTGTACAATGGATACAACTGGCCTTGTCCCCTTCAGAAGCTGATCACAAACAAGCAAATGTTTGAAAGACTAATGAAGTTCATTGAGGAGACAGGAACTCTCAAAGCAAACTTCAACCAAACTTAGGAAGACCCGAAAGTCATGCAGGATGTTAGTGCATTAAATCTTAGAACTGTTTGCCCTCTTTTTAATGTGAACGGTATTTTGTTATTTGCAAACTATTTCTGGTATGTTCTTATAGTCATTCAAAACGGCAGTAAGTTTCTGCAATGTTACATCAACTTGTATACAAATGTAAATCTTTTTCCATTCTGTTAAATTGTTAATTATTATTATATTGTATTCCTGTTTCAAGCAACATTGTGCACAAGCAATATGCTTGATTTCAGCCTAAGGCATGGGTACTCTGTTTATATTGCTTCACACATTGTCGGGCTTTCATTTCATTGTAAATACGCGAATGTTTGTGTTGGTACTGTGTGTGTGCCCTCAGCAAATCATTTCCAAGAAACTGATCGCGCAATATTCTGTAAACTTTACAATTGACAAATTTTGGAATGAATGTAATCTTTGCTGTTTTCCTCATTTTGATCTGTTTTCTGTTACATTAGGTATAAACTTAATGCTTACAACCAAATGGCTGTATTATATTATTGTAAATTCCTGAAAGTGTCAGGAAGATTCTGTATATATGTACAACTTTGTATTTATTTTATATTTTTGTTAATAAATGCCGATGCAGACGCCATGATACTTCCCTTTCATCCCCTTTCCTAACTCACTTTACCTTTTTTCTTTGCCTCTTATCTTAAGCCCTTTTCTATCCCCCTCTTTTCACACCCAGGCAATACCTCTGAGTAGCCCTGGATCTTCACCCCCTGTATGCTATTGCTGTCACCCCTGGGAGAGTGATAGCTGGGTGGACGTCTCTCTGGCGAACATTCACATGGCTCCTAGGGTCTCCCTCTGCACCATAATTACCGAGCCTAGTGCAAGTGATCACCGTTATATCAAAATCAAAATACAGATTGATGCCACTACTACCGATGCTACTTCCACTTACCACCAAACTCACTGGCCTACTTTTCAGAATCTCATCCATGAGAACTGGAACATCAACACCCCTATCACTGATATGTACTGTACAAAGAGAATATAGATGTCTGCATCCGGAATCTCACATTCCTCCTGCTATGTAGCTACCACCTCGCCAGCAAGAAGAAGACAAAATCTAACACTAAAGCCCCTTGGTGGGACAATGAGCTATCCAGCCATCGCATGGAGGTCAGAAGACTCCGTAAGCTCTACCAACGGCAGAACAACCAGCAGGATAGGACCCTTCATAGGAATAATTACATCAATAAGGGTTTTGTACTTGTTGAATTTATCAACACGAAACGGCACCAAGCTTGGAGGCACTTCTGCAACCAATTTAATAACCCATGGTGTGAGCCGTATTATGTGGTTTTCAAAAAGAGGCACAAGGTGGACATTCTCTCGGCCATTAAAACTAGTGATGGCAGCTACATCAACACCCTTCACAACACTCTCAAGGAGCTCTTTGATTATCACCTTCCTCTGGACGACCCCAGTAATGATACCATTGAACAATATGAGATTCGCACCAGCTCAACTCAACCAACTAACCAGGCTGATGATCTAATCTTCACCTTTTAGAGAAGTCAACCACGCCATCAACCAAAATGATAAAGGAGGCCTTCTCGGTTATCCCAATGATATTTGTTGCTCTCTATAATCGATGTTTATCTCTGGGATACTTCCCAAAGGACTGGAAGATGGATTCAATCAAATTTATTATTAAGAAACCAGACGAAACCACACTTCTCCCGAATAGCTACAGCTCTCAAACTCCGTCCCCCCCTCTAAACGATAAAGTAGTCTTTATTTACAACAATAACGATTCGAAATCTTTGCAAGCTGTTATGGACGACGTCACTTCCAGCGTCGATCTTACGAAACTTAAAGTAGGTATTACCGGCTCTAAAGAAATTAAAAATGGATTACTTCTCAATTGCAATTCTCAAGAAGCCACGAAGCGACTCATCGCCGCTCTTAACAAACCCCTACAAACCCTTATATCATCGTTTCTTCTGCCACCATTCGTTTCTCCTTTCCTTCTCTAGACGCCATTATGTCGGCTCCGTCGGCTGCTTACCACCTGGTCGCTCCCTATTGTGGGCCTGGCCTGCAACCCATAATGGCTTACTAAAAAGAGGCCCTCTTAGTGCCCACAGGGCGGAAAGAGTTTTAAAAAAAAGGGCTGCCCGCAGGGCTCTATTGCTGGGCCTGGCTTGTGGTCAATCGTCCATAGTGAGCTTCTCTCTATTATCAATAACATCAACGATAACCTTTTACTACAGGGCTATGCTGATGACACTGTTCTTCTGGTATCTGACAAGAACAGTGGTAACCTTCCTATCTTGTGCAACAATATCCTGACTAAGATCTCTAACTAGAGTGCGAGCATAAACCTCTCCATAAATTATACAAAATGCTCCTACATCATCTTTTCAAAGAACACCTTGCTTCAACGTAGTCCTCGCATTGAAATTGATGGCATCCGCATTCCTCGAGTTAAGGAATTCAAGTACCTTGGTGTTTTGCTCGAGCAACAGCTACACTGGACCAACCACATTAATATGGTGGTAGCTAAGGCAACAAAGACCTTGAACGCCCTTGCGAGTATAGCCAGGAACACCTGGGGTATTGGTTACAACGCAGCTAAACACATATACCTTGGAGCCATCGAGCCAGTGCTCCTTTATGTGGCTCCCATCTGGGCCGAGGCAACCAACAAAATCTACATCCAGAAGAAGCTCCTTAAAGCACAAAGGGTGGCAGCTCTACGCATCTGCAGGGCCTGTAGGACTGCCTTGACTTCCGCCTTACTCGTCATTGCTGGACTGCTCCCAGTCCACATTAAGGCCAGAATGGCCTCCAGACTATGGAAAGTTAAGAATATCTTCACCAAGGATCAATGTCACACCAACAACATTATCTTGGATCTCCCCACCCAGTTAAAAACGGATATTCTTACCTTTGGTGTAGAATTGAAAGACACTCATACCAATCTAATTCAAGACTACCTTACGGTGGTCAATGATCCACTGACTACGAATGGACTCAGATTTCTCTATTTATTCAGATGGTAGCAAAGATGGTACTAATGTAGGGGCAGCTTTCATCCTCTATAACCATCGAATGGCAAAACCCATAGGTCAGCCTACAAGCTGGGGCCCTACTACTCTGTCCCTCAGGCGGAAATTCTCGCCATTACGAAAGCATTAGAACACATCTACAAGGACTGGTTCCCCCTCCAATAAGTCTATAGCTATCTATTCGGATAGTGTTACGGCAATCCACTCCATCACTGACTTGCGACAAAGAGGTGACAACGTTATCAGGATTCACCAACTCCTATCTAACAACTCTCATAGGCACAACATCTCTATCAACTGGGTTCGTGGACACTCCGGGGTTACCGGCAATGAGGCCGCAGATCACCTAGCCAAAGAGGCTGCCACCTCTTCTCTCCCCTCAAGCTACAACAAGATTCCAATCTCATTGTTTAAGAACTGGTACCATCAATTAGCTCTTCAAGAATGGCAAACTGAGTGGGATAGCAGTGTGACTGGTAGGTTAACTTACAAATTTATTCCTAGTGTCTATTGACGCCTGGATTGGAAACACTTTACTCCTACTTTTGCCATGATCCAACTTCTCACAGGCCATGGCAACCTCAATGCTTACCTGAAGCGCTTCTGCCTTAAGGATTCTAACGTCTGCCACTGTGGTGGAATCTCGAACCAAGACAGCCTGCACTTCCTTATGGACTGTGAACTCTTCGAGAGAAACAGAGACAATCTCATCAGCAGTGTGCTCCATGCAGGCTATAATTGGCCTTGCCCCTTGGACAACCTTATAGAGAATAAAGACATTTTCAACTGGCTAAAGAAGTACCTGCAGACAACTAAGGCTCTTGATCCACCACGCGGTTCATGCACCAGTGCTGATAACAACCATGGTTCAACGTGAACAGACTTTTCTTCACTTTTTGTCCTTGTTATCGCTTTTCATTACCTACAGGTACTGTTTTGTCTTTGTATTACTTGTTTGCCAACTTCTCTCCACATGTCACACCTTTGTTTTGCTTAGTGTTAATAGTCTGCATTTGTATGTGCTCACTTTACCATAAATTGGTGCTTAATGTTATTTTCACCTGTTGTCTTAGTGTTCAGTTTTCTCAGCATTCTGTTACATTTGTATTATTTTTTTCACTGTTGTACACGTGTATACCTTGTCCCCCATGTTTGTCACGATCTTCAATATCTGCAATGTGTTTTTCTTCATGTTACCCTGTTTTTGTATGTTATCCTATAGTTTATTTTATGTAATCACTTTGCTTTTGTTAACAACTTAATTGTCGTGCCACCCATTTGTATATATTTTGTATTATTCTCATGTATGTTTTTCGATGTTTTGTATACTGTTTATTTCAATTATTGCAATGCAGGCGCTCGAGTTCTCATCTTTATGCTGATCCACTTTCATCTCCTAATCTTCTTACTTCTCCCTCTTCTTTCATCGCCTTTTTCCTCCTGGTCATACCTCTGAGTGATACCAGGAGTCCCTCCCTCTTTCAACTAACTAATTTATAATAGTCAAACCTGTTTTTGTGCGTTGGATAGGGACCGCATAAAAGAAAACGCATTAAAAAATCGCACGAAACTTCACGAGTGGCTATAAAAAATAATTTTCGCAACACAATTAAAAAATATTTTTTTATGCGGTGAATAGGTACTGCATAAAAAAGTCTCGCGTAGAAAATAACTCAAAACCGTAGGAAATAACTAGGAATTGCTTTTTTAACTCCTTGGGCCTTTTTCTGCAATCCCTAATGGGGGAAAAAATCCTCTAAGAATTTTATTTTTTATATTAATTAATTATTTTCACTTAAATATGAATCTAAAGTTAAAAATAATCGTTAAAAAATGATTTTATTTGATAAATATAGCTGCAGGAAGTGTTGTTTCATTTAACAAGGCGCGAAATTTCACACCCGCAGTCTAAAGCCGGAGGGGGGGCTAACTTACCGCATCTGTTCAAATATAACACAATATTTATGATTTTTATGCTAACATACAAGGGGACCGAAAAAATCGTAAGAGAAACAAATTTTAATGAATAAAAAATGAAAAAACCTGCTGATGTCATAGAAAACATCCAATAAAGTTTTAAAAAATTTTACAGGAGTCAATTATGTTCCAATTTGATTGAAATTTTCATATACCGCACAAAAAAAACCGACCAAAAACAGGTTTGACTATATACCTGATTCGTACATAGAACTATTAATACTTTTTATTGATTCATCAGGCATTCACATGTATGTTTCTGGAAAATAAATAAAATCGAATGCGAAGGAGTGCATGTAAACGTTGCAACCCTGTTCCGTAACACCATTGTCAAACTTCTTGGCTTACGAGAAAGCGGCGCTGAACGTTGGACGTACACGTTTTCGCGTTTAAAACTTCGGCCTCAACCTCGTTGATAGTTCGTACTTCGAACGTTTATATATCATTACATGTAAATATGCATGTAATTTCAGAGATGAGGAAACTTTTTGTTTTGTTTACTATATTTTAGTGTATATTGTTTTATATATTAATTATCTCGGTTTTATTTTAGTACTTGTCTGTTAATGAGACCACACCAGTCAATTTCAATAGCTTCTTGTAAAGAAATCACTATTTTATTATATATATAAGACATTTACAAGAAGCTGACGTTGGCAAACAGTTACAATTAGCGTAACGTTATTTGTTACCAATTTTATCAAAAACAATTAAAATTTATAAAAATTAGGCCCTAGTAACCATGTTTGGTACCATTCCGTATAGCATAGCATTTTCCATTAGTCATTTCTGTTTATAGATGCAATTTTTTTCTTATTTCTTTCTTTCTAGGATATCATTTAACGAATTTATATTAAATTTTCTTTAAAAAATAAGGTGGTATAAACTAAAAATTCTCCTGTCAAGCATGACTGAATACTTACTGGAGCTATGTTTTCTTAAAGTTTAAATTTAATTAAATCAATTTAAAATTACGCCATTTGCCAAAATATTTAAAAATGCAACTTAATTAATGAGGAAAATTTCCCGCTTACCTTTAAGATTTTTATCTTGAAGCCATTTTTTCCGAAAGGACCGAGAATAGTTTGTCCATTTACCCATTTTAATACCAATAATAAATAAATTATAAAACATATAAATTATACTATGTATAAAAACAAAACGAGTAGACAGCGCACAAATATTACCGTTCTAGGCGCAAAACAAAAGATGAAATAATTTGTGTAACCAGCCCAAAATGTAGCAAAGTCAAATTTTTGTAGCCCAAAAAGTAGCCAGTGCGCCAAATGCTTTTTTTAACGTCAAACTGAAAAATAAGTAGCCCAATTTGGCGCAAAGTAGCCAAATCTGGCAACGCTGACGTCATACACAACCACGGGGACTTCTTTTCAGCGTTGCCAGATGTTTTTAGTGTTTGTAGCCAAAAATATTCAAAAAAGTAGCCAACTCAAAAACGTTCCCTTTTAATAACCCGAGATTTGACGATAAAATAAAAAAAACATCATTTGTGCTTTTCCAGCAGTAACTTTAGTCACAATAAATGTTTTTGGCCTATTTACAGCCCTGTAAACTGATTGCAAATAAGGATCGCATGACTCAAAATATATGCGCACACGGTAATTTACTATATCCAGAACACTCATTTTATTTGTAAAGTAGATTGCAACGAATTACGCAAAAAATGATCTTGCCAAGACAGACTATAAAAAATTAATGTTTGCTATGTAATATTCTTAATAGTTATTAATTTACTATTACAAAGGATTTCTCAAATTACAATTATTTAATTAATTTGAAAGTTGACTAATAGATTTCTTTATTAAGCCAATACGTATTCTAACATTAATAATAATATACAGTCAAACCTGTTTTTATGCGGTCTTTTTATGTGCGATTTTTTTTATGCGAATTTTTAATTTGTGCGATTTTTTATTTGTGCGGTATAGTTGGCGACTAGTCTGGTGCGATTCGTCATGTCTCACGTTGACTTATTATAGTAATATTATTGCATGAATATGCGAAAAATGAAATAATTTACTTTTTAAGTCAACAAAACACCACCTGGACAAAAATATGTAAAACAGACGATAGACCAGACGATGCAGTCAAGTGCTGACATCTGTTGTCAATAAATTCTATTTCGTACGGTTTTGAGTTATTTTCTATGTGAGACTTTTTTTATGCGGTCCCTGTTGACCGCATAAAAAATATTTTTTAAATTGTGTTGCGAAAACTACTATTTACAGCCATTCGTGAAGTTTTGTGAGATTTTTTTATGCGTTTTTTTTAATGCGGTCCCTATCCACCGCATAAAAACAGGTTTGACTCTATAAAGAATTCCTACATCCTACAGTACAGAAAGTAGACTACAAAAACAAATTAAAATATTAAAAATAGATATTAAATTTATCGTCGAAAATAGCATAAGGAAAAGTTAAAGTTACTTTTAGAACATTATTTAGAACAGAAAAACAAAAAATCAAATTGGAGAAGGGTATTGATATATTTAAAATGCACACATTAGTTTAATGAAGAAATCTCAGTAAATTTTCAAATTAAGTAACTAAGAAATTTAATACTATTTTTTTTACTTTTATTATTTAAGGATTAACATGTCTAGCTAATAGTAATAAGTATTAAAACTCTATCAGAAAAAAGGATATTTTAAACAATTACTTCTACAGACACTTTCAATTTTTACTTAGAAATAGATAAATTCATTTATTATAAAAAAGAGAAACAAACATTTTTTGGAAAACAAAAATATTTGTTTTGTGTGGGTCTCTAATTAATAAAAATCGATGAAACACCATTTTAAAGTGCATTTTTATTCAAATAATGTATTTATAAATTATATATAGCCAAAAATGTAGCTGAGTCAAATTTATGAAGCGCAAAAAGTAGCCGATGCGCCAAATGATATTTTTACGCCAAACTAATAAAAGGGTAGCCATATTTGGCGCAAAGTAGCCAAATCTGGCAACGCTGATTCTTTTAAAAAATTCTCTGTTATAGCCAAACGAACGTAAAAACAGCCAAAAATAACTGGCGTTTAATAATATAAAGAGAAATTTTTTTATTAAGATTTAATTTTTTTATTATTTCGCCCTGTGAGCACTAAGCGTTTTTATGGCTTTTTCTAGTTACGTTTTTTACGGCCGGAAGGCCGAGCGGTTAACATGGCAGCTTACCGCTCTAGGAAACCGAATCCGGACAAATCGAAAATCTGAAGAATTTTTGGGGGAAGAAACATATTAGCTGTGATTTTTTTTTTTTTTTTTGTTTCTGCAAATCGAATTCTCATTAAAGGATGGTTCATTCCGCGCTAGAAGAAAAGATGATGATTTATGCTCCTTAACACTGTATATTGTACAATTTTTTTTAATGAACGTCGTACATAAAACATTTGAGTATTTTTTCGGCGTAGAACGCATTATCGTATTTTACATTAATTTCTATGGAAAAATTATTTCGCTTAACGAGTGTTTCGCATTACGAGTAAGACTGGAAACGAATTGTGCTCGTTAAGCGAGGTTCCACTGTATGCCAATAATAATTTATTCTAACGTGTAAGCTCTTTTATTATTTGTGTTTGCTTTTACATTGGCAGCTAGCGGCTAGCCGTTTTAAGTCAGTGCCATGCTTGCAGGAACTCCATTGCTTGTGGAAGTTCGTCGCGGCAAACAAGGGCGCTCGCTTGACTTCATTCGAAGCATTTAACACAGCCAGATTGTATCGTAAGCTGGCGGTACCCAGTCAGCATACATGTATTGTGTACTGTACAAGGGTGGATCTACATATAGATTAATAGGGCTTAAGTCCTGGGCCCCCAGTGTCGAGGGCCCACAAAAATTGAATTATTATCAAAAATTTTTAAAACTTTTTTATTATAGTACATTTCATATATTTCGTGTGTAGATATAACGGGCTTTGTAATAGTCCGTACTTTTTTATTCGCACCAAATAACGTTTCTGCCTATTGTTTAGTGCTAGAGATAGGCCTATTATTCTTATTATAACTTTCAGAATTCCCAAAAATTTCGGTCAGGATTCGGCCCTGGTAGCATTACAGCTATTGGCAGCGCGAGGACCAGTATATCTATCGACTCCGGTTTTCCAATTTAAATCGGCATTGGTCACGTACGGCCATATGATCTTTAACTATACTGGTTTTCTCGGATATTAAAATAAATTAAAATTAAAAGCATTATATTCGCAAACAAAAAATAAATATTTACATTTAATTTAAATTAATTAATACGGAGGAGGAGTTTAAAGTGTTTGATAAAGTGCAAAAATTTTTAAAGGTTCGACTTGTGTACTGGTGTAATCGAATAATTCACATTCAACAACTTTTTAAAAAACCAGTAATAGTGATTGAAAACAAACGTTTTCGACCGTTAACTCGGTCTTCTTCAGGTTCTAACTATTGAGATTCGTTACAAGTTTAAAACTCTTTCAGAACGTATTCAAATTTTCGAATAGAACTGTTGCGCGTTCGTGTTACGTGTTGTTGACATACGTAATACGTGTGGCGCAAAAATTTTTTTTAAATCAGAAAAGAACACCAGATGGCATTAAATGCCATCATCTGATATTTATTTATTTACATACCTTCAGAATATTATTTTATCCGAAAATAAGGAATTAAGGGTGAAGTATAAAAATATTTCTCTTTTAACTTTTTTATAATGAATTAATTAATATTTTAATTAATTTTGTATTGTAATCAAGTTTCTTATTAAAAATTAGGATCATAAATTACATTTTCATAAGGAAATGTTATTTTTGCCACTGTTTTCCTAATTTATGACTTTTCGTAGGCATACTGCTCTTAGTTTAGGGATTAGAGAGGCACATCCATGGGGTAAACGTAATCTCCAAATCGACATCGGAAAGACATTGTATTTTCTACAATCTAGTATGCCTACGAAAAGCCATCCGCTCTACACGGCGTCGGAGATTTTACTTAACTAATTTATGACGTTTTAAATAATTATATTATAATTCTGTTTTTTTGTCGGTAGGGTAACTAATTGTTGGGGCCTCCCGAGGCCCCAAACCAATCGTTTATAAGAAAATAGTTCCCAAAAAACCACTCCATAGAAAAATGTCTGAAGTCAACACTACAACAGTACATGGGGTCCCCTAATTCAAATTTTCCTGGGCTCCATGAATTGTTCCCAATGTAGATGTTGGTCATTTGATGATTACTTTTGATGGTTAATACACCTATCCCTCGTTTTACACTGTACTTTTTTTACTTGTTTTCGCTTTTACACGGTTAAAAAAAATTTAAAAAATAAATGTTGAAAATAAACTGGCTATGATCAAAAGGAACAATTTTTAACTCCAATCTATATATCAATCCACCTTAATTATAAGATATAGTTGATATTTATGACACTAGGATGTTGATGATTTGAATAAACATTAAATGTAATGTAATATATTGTTGATGATTCAGATAAACGAAATGTAATCATGTAGGTGACGAAGTGCAGAACGAAAAGGAAAAGAGAAAAAAACAAACGGAAGTAACAGTTGTTCGAGAGAACCAGCTGGATTAGAAGTGTTTTAGTTTTGTTAATAAAGAATTGTTCGTACTGTATCATATCATCTGGTGAGTTGAGTCGTTTATAATACACTTTTTAACCAGAAAATTTTAATTTTTCATATTCATAAGTAACAAACGATTACAACACATCAAAGACTGCATATCTAATCAATAAAACAAACTCTCAACACCTTGTAAATGAGCAGCCAAATTTATTATCCTCTAATGTTTTCGATCATGTTGAATGACCTTTCTCAAGAAAAATTAAGAAAATTGAAAACTTAGAAAATTTGCATTTTCGAACGTATTTTAAAAATATTCTATTGCAACCACGTGCGCCATTTTTATCAACGGCTGCTAGATAATTAAGAATGCAGAAGTAAAAATAAAAGTACAAAACTATAATAAGATCATATTGAAAAATAATGAAAAACAAAAACCCGCAATTAATACGTAACTAAGGCATAGAGTAGGGCTAAATGCATTTAAGTTGCCAGGTTCTTCTCCTAAATGAGTTTTTGGTGTTTATAAGAAGCTTGAAGTCCAAGCTGCCGAAACTTTAGTTGATTCTCGGAAGTTGCCAAAATACAAAACGCAGATGCTTATTTACGCAAAATATGTCGACGATGTAGTTATATTCTGGAAAGTTAGACTCAACCTACAACAATTCGTAAAGGACATGAATGACAACAAGTTCGGCCTCCAGATTGAACTCGAGCAAGAAAACGATATGTTGATACATTTCTTGGATTTATCCATACAACTTGACAACCGAGGAGGCTTTCGTACTAAAGTCTACAGAAAACCCACTTACAACCCTATATTTATCCCATGGATCTCCCACAACCCACCAGCATATAAATTCGCAGCCTTCCGAGCACTGGTTAAACGAGCACACTCACATTGTAGCAACATCCAGGACAGAAGAGAAGAGCTGAAATATATATATAAACTAGCTAAGACATATGGGGTCAATATCAAGGCTCTTAATAGCCAAGCCAACACAAGCAACAAGGGGAGAAAGGCACCTAGTACAGAAGTTACTATGATGGAATATAGGGCACCTTTGAGTAATATCTTTAGACATATCGGAACCGCCACAAACAAAAGAATAATTTATAAAAGGAACCCTACCATCTACCAACTATTAAGGGCAGATAAAGATGAGGCAGACAGGAACACACTTCCAGGAGTCTATAAAATCCCCATTACGGACACAAGGCAGCAAAATAAATTGGTTTATATCGGAGCTACCGGAAGATCTCTTAAGGAAAGAATATCGGAACACCAGAGAAATGAACAACCCTGCACGGCACTGGCGACTTACGTCCTAGCTAACCCACAAGAAGTCAAAGCAGAATGGGACCAAGCAAGACTAATACAAATAATTCATGATATTAAGCACCGGTGATACGCAGAAGCATGGCACATTTGCGAAGTCAACCAAAAAGGTCTTTCCATCAACTTCCGAGAATCAACTAAAGTTTCGGCAGCTTGGACTTCAAGCTTCTTATAAACACCAAAAACTCATTTAAAAGAAGAACCTGGCAACTTAAATGCATGTAGCCCTACTCTATGCTTTAGTTATGTATTAATTGCGGGTTTTTGTTTTTCATTATTTTTCAATATGATCTTATTATAATTTTGTACTTTTATTTTTATTTTTACTTCTGTATTCTTAATTATCTAGCAGCCGTTGATAAAAATGGCACATGTGGTTGCAATAGAATATTTTTAAAATATGTCCGAAAATACAAATTTTCTAAGTTTTCGATTTTCTTAATTTTTCTTGAGAAAGGTCATTCAACATGATCGAAAACATTAGAGGATAATAAATTTGGCTGCTCATTTACAAGGTGTTGTGAGTTTGTGAGTTTTTGTTTTTATTAACAAACGATTACATTATTTTTAATTACATATTTTATATCTTGAGTAATATTTGTAGGCCTATTATGTTGAAAGAAATTATAAATAAGCAAGAAGTAAAAACAAAAGTTATATCTTTAGCAACCAAAATAAAAATTTTGGATCATTTACGAAATGGAGAAAGAGTAATAGATGTAGCTTCAATCATGCTATATAATCTAGCAACAATAAGAACCATAAGAAAAAATGAAAACTCAATTAGGAAGAGTGTAGCAGCTGGCACTAGTACGAGTACGAGCACAACTTCATATGTCAGAGATATTGCAATGGAAAACATGGAGAAGGCATTAATGATTTGGATAGAGGACCAAACTCAAAAACGGATGCCAATTGATGCCAACGCTGTTACAAATAAAGCTTTGCGGATTTACGAAAAAATTAAAGAGCAGTTACCATCCTCTTCTTTATCTGAAAAGCAGACTTTCACAGCAAGTCATGGTTGGTTCGAAAGATTCAAATCAAGACACTCTTTACATAGTTTAAAATTTAAAAGGTGAACTGACATTTGGAGATGTAAATGCAGTGCAAGAATATCCCACAAAATTTGCTGAAAGTGTTGCCAACAATTCATATACTCCTGATCAGGTTTTCAATGCTGATGAGTCAGGGTTATTTTGGAAAAAGATGCCAGAGAGGACCTATGTGTCTAAAATTCCTAAATCAGCTAGCGGTCATGAAGCAGCAAAAGATCGCATAACAATTCTTTTCTATAGCAACACTTCAGGAGATTACATTATGAAACCATTGGTTATTAACAAATCAAAAATGCCACGCATATTTAAAGGAATAAATATCAACCATCTTCCTGTTTATTGGAGGGCCAATAAGAAAGCGTGGGTTACTGCCACAATGTTTAATGAATGGTTTCACGAATGTTATATCCCAGATGCCAAAAAATATTTAAATAAAAAGGGACTGCCTTTTAAAGTGCTTTTGTTAATTGACAATACACCGGGTCATCCACAAGATCTACAGCATGAGAATGTCCAAGTTATATTTTTACCAAAGAATACGACTTCATTATTACAGCCATTAGATCGGGATAATTTTGACTTTTAAGGCTCTATACATAAAACGAGCCTTCACGCACATTTTAGAACAAATGGAAAATAACGAATCTTTAACAGTTATTAATGCTTGGAAAAATTTTACAATTTTAGATTGTGTTAAGCATATTGCTTTATCATATACTGCAATTAAGCAATCAATGCTCAATGGCTGTTGGAAGAAATTGTGGCCAAATATAGTTAAAGATGAAACTTCTATTTCACCATTAAAGGGTGAATATTCTCAGATAGTACAATTGGTGCATTCATTGGGTGGAGAAGGTTTTGACGATTTTACTGAAGGAGATATTGCAGAACTAGTGGCTGATAAAGAACTAAGTGAAGATGATTTAATTAACATGGTTGATGAAAGTAGTGATTGTGACAATGATCCAAATGAAGAAGAATTTGAATCAGTTGTATTTACGGCAAAAGTCATTTGTGAAGAACTCAAATTGGGAAAAAAAATTGGGTAATTATTTTGTACAATATGACTCAAATGTTGAACGGGCTCTTCGATTCCAACGTGATATTAATCACTGCTTGGCTCAATATGATGAGGTCTATAAAGATCTAACAAGAAATCAGAAGCAAATGTTAATAATGGATTTCATTACCAAAAATCTCTTGGGAGTAAATGTTTCTACTTCAAACATCGAATTGGCACAAATAATTTTGACCGATGAAAGTGACCTCGAACCAGTCACGAAAAAGAGATTGACAGTGGTTAATGATGGTGATGAATAATGATAACTGCCATCAACCCTTGCAATAATTTTTTATGAATCTTTTAGATTTTATTTTTTGTTCCTTTGTACTTTGTATTTAATTAATAAAAGAATATAGTTTTTTGCCTTTCAATATTTTTGTTTGATTTATGTACATGTACCTTAAAAAATTGAATAAAAATTCATAATTAATAAACAACGAAATTATGCTTTTTTTGCATACTTTTCAATTTACACGGTTTCACATTCAAAAAGTTACAATTTTGATTTTACATGTTTTTCTCAGGAACCTATCTACCGTGTAAATCGAGGGATAGTTGTATGCACCTAGGTAGTCCAAGATGGCGGCGCTTCGGTTAGGTTAGTTTCGTTTCCATTAGATTAACTATATTTTCAGTGGACGTTTCTTTTTTTCGTTTGTTCAAGAACTACCGTGAATCAATAACTAGTGACATTAAACACTGGGCGGCCTGCCGGTGGCTCCCCTCCGGAAAGAGTCTGTCAGGAGCACATTCCGCCATCGTGTGCTACCTAGGTTGCATATTAACCCTTTTGATGTGGTTCTTGAACAGTGGGATATCAAACAATAATTGTAGAATGGGAGTTTGCCATTCACCACTACAAGCTTGGAAAAATCAAATGACAGATAGCAAAAATTATGAATGAAAGTCCAGCAACAATTGTATAATTGAAAGATTTAGGCAGAAACAAATAGCGAGTAAAGTTAATCTTAAGAAGATTCTTAGCCCATGTCGTGAACAACGAATTGTTAGAAATATCTGAAATTAGTTCAGTTCCAAATCGTTTTGGAATTGATATGATTGCTAAAACTGTTAAATGTATTTTTTAAAGACGTTTCTATTTTTGCCATAGTTCGGCCAGGAGAAAACCCTACGATGACAAGTAAACGAGAAGAAATTGTGGAAAAAAATTTTAATTTTTGGAATGCAGTTGTGTGTGCAGATAAAAGTAAATATGGTATTTTTGGATTTGATGGTAAAATAGGTGTGTGGAAAAAGCAAAATTAAGAACTCGCAAAAAACGTTTGACCCACTACGAAACATGGTTGAGGCTCGGTGATGTTCTGAAAATATATTTTGTCTTCCGAGTTTTATAATCCTTTGTTTTACGGAAGGAAAAATTGATAAGTTACGTTTGTGTAAACTTGAGCACAGCTAAATTAGGTGACAATAGTTCCTGTATCGATTGAAACTATAGTTACTGATTGAAATACTCCCATTGTCACCAGACCTCATTGTAATTGAGAATTTAAGAAAACGTTTAGATGAAAAGGTTTGTACTTATATAATTTGTAAAACAGAGAAATCTAAAAAAGCATTATTTGAAGAATGGGAGGAAAACAGGATGTAAACATAAGTCTGCAAGCAGGCTAACAAAGCTGGTTCAATAAATACTAATTGCTGTTAAGGTGATAAAATGTTCAGTGGACTATTTTCACTGTAATCTAAATTGTTTCATTTATTTATTTATTTATTTTTGATATGATTACAAAATTTGTAAATTTATTTTGATTGTAAAATTGGTTTGGAAGAACTTCAAAATGTATCAAGCTGCATAAGAAACAATTACTGTTAATTTTCCTTTAGTGATTATTTTAATATAACTTGAAGTCCTAGATCACCTTCACTATGAGCCTCTGTATACATAACATTTTTTTGGTAGAAAGTACTTGTAATTTATGAATATAATTATCATTTTTCAATTCAATTCATATATTATAAATATGCTCTAATAATTCATGATTCTAAGATGCACTCTAAGGGGCCGTCCATAAATTACGTAAGGTATTTCGGGGTAGGTGGGGGTCAAGGATTTCTTACGATTTCTTACTCAAGGGTAGGGAGGTAATAGATCTCTTCTTATGTAATATTCTTATTTTTATTTTTTGATCTTGTCGATTGGTGAAGTTTTGAATTTAGCTTCAATTGGCAGTTTCTATTAAGAACACTTGTTGTACCAATGCCATCTCGTGTGACGTGATAGAATAATAACGCTAGCAGATTCATGCTCTACACATTTTTTATGATGGGAGGAAGGCAGTCTGGTGGTTTCTCTCTATTGTTTTGTTTTGTATGACATTTCTGTTTACAAGTGTAGTAGCTAGTCCATCTGTCAAAGTTTTTTGCGTCCTTTTGTGAAAATTAATATAAAAATGAATATTATGACATTGATTAATGATGATGATAATGAAAAGATCGTTAATAATTAAAAAATAAAGTTCTTAAAATAAATTGTTCATTCGAATTCATTAAATTTTTATATTTTTAAATTTATTCACATAAAGTCTTTATAAATAATAGTACATATTAACTAATTAATAATTATATATTTTGGACCTAAGATTTTTAGGGTTTCGTAAAAAAATTTTTTTTTTGTTAAAATCTTTTTTTTAAATTATGTCTAAATATTACGTAAGATAGGGAAGGGGAGGGGGGATCAAAGAAAATATTACGGTTTCTTACACAGGGGTGGGTGGGGGTCTAGAATGGCCGAAATCACCCTTACGTAATTTATGGACGGCCCCTAACTGTATTGAAATCTGATATTATTATTATTATTATGTTGGGTTAAGTGAGATATACTCAGTTAACACCGGTGGCTGTGTACTATGCCAGACCAAAGTCAAGGCATAGTAACCAAAACAGAAATTAAAGAAGTGTATCAGTGTGTGTGTCTGTATTCAGGAATTTTCTCACAATATGACAGGTATTCAATATAGTGGCCTTCTGTAGTGTGATGTATGTGTTTCTATTCAATTGTAATGTGCCCAGGCTTTTGTGTAGTGTGTGTGGTATCACACCTGTATAGGAGAGAACAATAGGTACAATAAGCACTCTATCCATCCTCCACAGACGCCGTATTTCCTGGGTGAGTTCTGTGTACAGTAGAACCTCGATTATCCAGACCTCGATTATCTGGATTGTTCAAAATAAACAAAAATTTACGAATTTGCTGATTTGCACTTGGCGAATTGGAACTCTGTTTACGTATGTGATGGAATGCATAACTTTTTTGTTCCAATAACATCTCACCCGGCACAGTGATAGTAAACTATTTAAGACATTTTGCATCATAATAAAAATATAACTTGACATACATATTTATAAATAATTTATATTCAAATTACATCATTTCTATGGCCAAGGGCGGCATAAGGCATAGGCAACATGGGCCACTGCCTACAGCCTAGCAGTCCGAGGGACCTCGCACATCAAAGGTTAATCCATTACATAAAAGCTGTGAATGCAACGAAAAAATTTTACTCCTAAAACGGTAAATAGTTTGCATTTTCAAGAATAAAAATTTGACAGTTTCAACTGCTTTTTATTTTATAAAATCCGTCTTCTTGAGCCACCAGAAAGCCTGGCAAAATGTACCTTGCCTAGTGTTTAGATGTCGCCATGAAGTGGTTTGGGAGCCAAGAAGAATGTAACTCAGGACAACTTATATGTCGTAAAAGTGTCTGCAATTTAGCAGCTTCAAAAAGAACAGCTAGCTTTAAACAAAAATTGATAATTGAATTTCTTAATGAAAAATAATTTAATATTGAAGCTATATGTAAATTTAGACAAATAAAACTTATTCAAACTGTATGTACATGTCTCACTGTCAATTATTATTTTTTTCGATTTTCCGGATTTTTCCTTATCAGGACTACCTTCATCCCCAATTAGTCCGGATAATCGAGGTTCTCCTATACTTGCTAATTTTTCCAATGAATGTGTTTTGTACATTGTGAGTGTTTGGAATGGATATGTCTATAATGTATGTGATTTTATTGTGTTTGTCAATGAGTGTGATGTCTGGTCTGTTGTGGTAAATTGTATCATCGGTGATTATGGCTCTGTCGTAGTACATTTTGTGCGTGTTGTTTTCCAATACTGTCTGTGGAATGTACTTGTAGTATGGTTCGTGGATGTCTAATTATTTGTGTTTCTTTGCAAGCTCTTGGTGTATTATATTTGCCACTTGATTATGTCTGTGTAAATAATCTGTGCCAAGAGCTTGCAACCAGAAGTGATGTGTTGTATAGTTTCTGGCATGATGTGACATTTTCTGCATGTGTCATTTGTGAGTGTTGCAAATTTGAGTATGTGTTTTCTGTAGTTTTTAGTATTTATGACCTGATCCTGTATGGCAATCATGAATCCTTCAGTCTCCCCAAAGACATCCCTGAGCTAACCAGCTGTTTGACGCAGTTATGTCAACAAAATCCTGGGTCAGGTCGTAGAGATGCCTGCCATGGAGCGCCTTTCGAGCGCACGATTGCTTAATGGTGTCTATGCTTTTTATATGTTGTGTTATTCAAGTCTGCTAGAGTTACTGCTTTATGTAACTGTGATGTTTCTTGTTTTCTGTGGGAAAACTCTTGCAGTGACTGTATTTGTTTGTAGTGAAGGTTAACTATGTCAATCAGGCCACTGTGGCAATATGCCATATTGTTGTATATACAGGTATATATATATATATAGCGTTAAGCCTAATATTAAGTTTCGTTAATCTTTTGTTCTATATCTTTTCTTCGAATTTTCTAACGGTCTTTCCTTCCCGCTGGTGGGAACGCAATTTCGTAGAATAACACCGAAAAACAAGTGTGTAAAACAAAACCCTGGGGCAAGTCAGGGAGCGGGGTGAGGCATTCTGAGGCTAGCGTTGAGAAGAAGCGGACGGAAAAGAAAGTGGTCGTCGTCACGGATCGAGACAAAGTGCTTAGGTCGTCTACAGGAAAAGAACTGACATAGACGAAAACTAAAACTGAGAGTTTGGCGATATAGATTCTTTCATTTGATCGGAGCTAGTGAAAAGGACAACTACAACTGACTGCGGTGCAAGCCTCCATTTCGTCAAGAGTGAAGACCAGACAAGAAAGAAACCCGGGTACCCCACCAGCATTTTTTCTTCTATTCTTACCCTTCATTCTTTTCTCCTCTATTTTCTTTTAGATTATAAGCTAGTTTAAGATAGTTTAAGTTAATTTGTATTATTTCGGAAAGGGCTACAAACAAAAAACATTGTTGCGTAAACGCATCAATCCCCTTTGTGTGTGCACAGTTTTACCGCACTGACCATATATATATATATATATCGGCGGTGTATTGTTGGGATCACAAAGAACATAGTGTATAAAGGACCACGTGAACCAACAATAAAATATTATTCTATTGAAATTAATTCCAAAGTAAAAATGCTGTTCTGGATAAGAAAATAACAAATTGCGCATGCGCAACATGGTTTTTCTGCATTTTTTTTTTTTTCCTGCATTATTCTATTGTGTAAAATCTCGTATTTATTGTTCGTCCTCATGCACACCACATCACATCTGTCTTTACGTGGAAGGGTTAGTCTTTCTATGGCAGATTTAGTGTGATGTTTATGCTTAGTAAGCATTGTTATTGTTTTCCTTTGGAGTTGCTCGAGATCTGTGTGAGTCCAATGTATAACTCCAAAACAATATGTGAGTACTGGGATGACATATGTGTTTATTGCATTAACTGTGCGTTTTGCATTTAACTCTGTTCTGGGAATAGCATTTAACCTACTTTGGTATTCTTTAATTAATCTTTGCTTTATTTGTGTATGTTCTGTTAGTTTGGCCTGTTGGAATCCTAAATACTTGTAGAACTCACAATCTTCCATGGATTCAATAACGTCCCCATTTCCAAGTGCAAAATCTTCTTTCTACAGGATTCCTTTTTCTATGTGGAGTGTTTTGCATTTGTCTATGCCAAACTTCATTTGTATGTACTGTACTTGGTGTATAAATTTTAGGAGTTGAAGAAGTTGTTTTTGTGATTTTTAGGATTGATGAAGTTGTTTTTGTGTGGATGCATGAAGTTTTATGTCATCTATGTACATGAGATGTGACAGTGTAAACTGTGTTGTTTTTTCATTCCTGATATTGTAGCCATATTGTGTGTTGTTTAACATGTTGGATAATGGGTTCAAGGCTAGGCAGAACCAGAGAGGACTCAAGGAATCTCTTTGAAAAATTCCTCACCTAATAAACATTTGGTTTGTTTGTATGGAATTGTTATGAACCCTGAGATGTAGTGTTGTTCTCCAGAGCTGAATAGTGTTTTGAAAGAATGCAATGAGTGATGGTTGTATTTTGTACATGTGTAGAATATGTAGAAGCCAACTGTGTGGAACACTGTCGAATGCTTTTCTGTAGTCGATATATGCCATGTGTATGTTTCTGTGTTGTTTGTGTGCTTGCCGTAGAATGACTGAATCTATGAGTAACTGTTCTTTGCATCCCCTGTGATTTCTACAGCAACCTTTTTGTTGTTCCGTAAGAATGTCATGTTCTTCAACATGTCTGTATATTTTGTTTGCGATACAGGATGTCAATAATTTGTAGAGTGTTGGAAGACATGTAATTGGTCTGTATTGTGTGGGGTCTGTGGTATTGTTGTTTTTAGGTTTCATGTAGGTGATGCCCCGAGTAAGAAATTTTGGCATGTCTTGTGGATTGATGATGATGTGTGTTAGGTGTTTAGCTAGTTCCTGGTGCAGTGATGTAAACTTTTTGTACCCGAAATTGTGAATGTTGTCTACACCAGGTGTCTTCCAGTTGTGTGTTCTGTTAACAGAGTAGCAGATGTCGTGTACGTTTATTTCAGCACAGGGCATAGTTGGTATGTTATGCAAGTTTTTATTCTCCTCCTCAATCCAGCCAGCATCAGCATTGTGTGTAATAGCATTGGACCAAAGAGAAGATCAGTAAGTTGTGAGTTGTTCTTCTGTTGGTGTGCCACTGTGCTGTGTATCAGTGTTTGCTTTGTTATTAATTTGTCTGTAAAAGAGTTTTTCATTGTTTGTAAATAATTTATTTTGTTGTTTTCGTAGTGTACATGTTTTGTATCGTTTGAGTCTACGTGCTTTGGCAGCAAGTTTTTGTTTTAGTGTATCAATGTATTCTGTAATGCGTGTGTTGTGATGTTCGTGTTTTGTGTGTGTTTTTATTTTCTTGAAAATGTTTTTGAGCTGTTTCCTTAATTTGGGTGTTATGTTGTTTTTAGTGTATTGTGTCAGCCTGCCTAATTGCTGTCTAATGTCATTTATTTGTGTTTCTATTCTTCTCTGCCAGGCAGGCTTGTGATAGAATTTTGTTTTCTGTGTATTTGTCTGTGATTGTACTTTCAGTCCTATGGTGTGTCACTACTGTGACTGCCCCAGCATAAACTAGTGTATGAATGTCTGAGAGTGTAGAAATTGAATGAATGTAGTGTGATAGTAAGTGAGCGTTTACATAATTTAGTGTTTTTTCCTACTTCCTTTGACGTGTTGATTTTTGGTATTCGTGGTCGTTGTGTGGGATCTGTGCTTGTATATTTAGTGAGTGTTTCCTGAAATATAAGTGAGAGCGTATTAACTAAATCCATGTCTATGTTATCAGTGATGGATGAGGAAGTGTCTGTAGTATTGTTAGTGGTAATTGTTGTGTGTGTGTTATTATCAATGCTTGTTGCTGGATTATCCTGACAGGTTACATGATCTTCATTAATGTTAGATGTTTCTGTCTGTTGATGTATTTGATCAGTAACCTGTTGTTTGATAAGTTCAAGTGTTGTTTGTGGAATAAGGTTGTTGTGTATAATTGTTCTTTTTTGTTCAACAACGCTGTGTTCAGTGACAGTGAGATGAGGATACTGTTGTGTGAATCTATGGTGTAGTTGTTGTCTGTATACTGTCATGTTTGTTTAGAGTTTTGTGGTGGTGTAGTAAGTACGGATGATAAACTCGTTCATTTCTACTGTCCGTTTCATCCGTTGGCGTGGTTTTCCAGCCTTTGTGGTCTGTGGATGCATTGCCACCGAAACACCAAGGCTGGGTTGGTTCCTCACATATGTTGAGGGCATTGCAGTAGCCATGCTCGGGCTGGTGCTGCTTTTGCCACCGGTAACCAAGGGAGACTGTGGCCTATTTTTCGAACGTGAGCCTCTGCCTAACCCACGAACGCAGACCTTGTTAACCCGGGCGACGTCCGAGCCGGTATCACATTTAGATCTGGTTATTACCATAATAAATATCTCCACAGAATGTGGGTGTGTGGTCACTCTTAGCTTCATTTCTCCCCATAGACCTTACTGGCATGGGCATGACCTTACTACCAGGAGCTTGTGCTCCAGCCTGCATTGCCCTATGGATCAGTAAAATTACTGGGCTCTCCACCATGACCAGGTGGTGACCATGGGAGAGTTATTATTATTATTATTATTTCTTTATAGGCACTTTCTCGTGTAAAACTATGTAAAAATCTTTTTAAATGTGTCTCTTGCATCAGGATCTTTAAAAATTACAATAATAAAAACCCAAAATAAAATAATCCTAAAGAAGGAAAAAAAGGTGTAATTTGAAGACAAACACTAAAACGATTTCAATTATTTTTGTAAGAGCAATGTTGTGTTTAATTGTACTCATGTGGTATGAAAAAGATGTATTAAATAAATCAATCAGATTTTTCTATAGCCAGTATGGAACATCTAACACCTCTCCCTGCTGTTTCTGCATCTGCACATGTCAATACCAAATTACTTGTTTATAGTCATAGATGAAAGTAAGGCCACAATTAATGGTAAACTGGTAGCAATTAATGGTAAATGGTTTAATGGTAAACAGCAAATTCCAAAAGCTGTAAAATTTTATTTTTGTTAATTTACATTATGCATATACTGGTAGAATTCTCAATAGCCTAGGCTGCATACTTTTCAGAGTATCTTTTGCAGTAGTAGTTTGTTTTCCTGCAGAAATTCATAAAATTCCACACAGTTGTATTGTAGGTTTTATTTTTAAAGTAAAATGTGATTCTTTAAAATATGGGATTTTTTTTCAGGAAATTCTGAAATACAGCACATTTTGATGTTCCAACAGTTGTCATTGGGACAATGGGACAGAATCAAATACAGAATGATCCCATAATAAGGAATGTCCGGTCACTTTAGTACTAGGAAAATGCCAAATCATTTTTGATGTCTAAAATTAGACATTATTTTTTTTTTTTTTGTCCTGGATACTTACTGTAAAAAATTTTCAGTTATATTGTCAGTATTCTTTCTAACAAATATATCTTAGAATCTTGAAACTAAATGTTGTTAATAACTTTTTATTGCATTTTATTCTAATACAGGTACTCCTCACTTTACGGCCGAGTCCAAATTCTCTTAACTACGTCGTTAAGCGAATTTGTCGATAAGTGAGGAGCTTACACCGAGAATATAGGATTGTTGTAAAATTATACAAATTATGCAACAAACTTCAAATTTATTCATAAAAAGACTATTATAGTATGCTATTAGCCTATTATGGTAGTATAAGACTATTATAGTACACTTAGTGCGCATGTCACCATTTGCCACTGACCGACACTCAAGCTGAGAAAGGGGATTCCCCGAATTGCAGGTCGAAACTCAATTGGTCGTAAGTGTGAGTGGTCGTAAAGTGAGGAGTACCTGTATAAAAAAAATTTTAAACTTTTGCCTTATAATTTTTTTTCATTCATTAAAAGAAAAAATATAAGAAATTTTTAAATAATTAAGCTGTTGAATTATTGAAATTGTATTAGTGTTATAATTAAAGTGACCAGATCCTGAAATGTAAAATGCAAGAAATTAGGCAGACACTTTGATGTGACGTCAAATGACTCTCGATCAATTCCAGTCAATGATCGTCAGTTTTCTGGCTCTATCTTCCATAACATCATTGATGATAGATGTTATGAACAATCAAAGAACATTTTATTTATTCACATTCTCTTGTTTACAAAATAACGATACTACGGCAATAGTGACAATCTAATTACGGCTCGGAGTGTAATTTTGTTTGCTTTAATTGCCATTTTTAACTCTGATAATTAGCAAAAACCATCGACTCCCTTTTATGAGGTATAATTGATTTGCACAACTGTGGTACTGCACATGGTATATGTTCACCATTCTCCAACAGAGACAGGATTGCCAGACTAAGCATAAATCTTCAATTGGTTACCATTTCTATAAATCAGATATTAAAACGTTTATGCTAATAATTTCTACACAGTTCATCTTTGACTTGCAATCCATGCAATGAATATTGACAGTTTTTGAATATAATTATGAAACAGCCCACAATTGGGACATACCAGGACAGCATATTAAAGAAGTGAGATGGGTCACTGGATTTGGGACGTCTGGTCACGTGCACTTATAACAAGACTGGTTTCTATATATTTGTAATTCCATTCTGTTTGCAAGTTTTGCTATGATTCTTCATTTGTAGTTATCAAAACAATGGGTTAAGTTTATTTGAAATTATAAACTACTCTCTCTGAATTTTATAATTATTAACAACTCATCATATCAAGCAGTAGAGATTTATTTGCTTGCGGCATTGAGGATTTAATTAATCAGTCAAAATAGTCAAAAAATTAATAGATGCATGTTATCAATATACCAATATATTTTTGAGATCTACATCAGAGCCTAAAAAATTATCTATTTTTCAGCTTTTTAAATTATTGGGTTATTCGGAAAGTAATTTCATTTTTTTCATGGGAGAGAAAAACAATTTTCTTATAATATTAATAATAATATAATATAATTATATATTGGCCATTTTGATCAAATACCTGTTGCCATCTTTCTGGTAGTAGCATGATTCCACATTCATAAAAGTTTTGATTTTTGCTTACAAAAAACTGATCCAAGTGATTTTTGACATTCTCATTTGAAGTAAATGTTTTACTGTTTAAAAACTTTTGTAAAGACCAGAACAAGTAATAATCCGAGGGTTCCAGATCTGGCAAATATGGTAGTGTGGTAGTACATCCCATCCAAAGTGTAACAGTTTCTGATGAGTTACCAAACTTGTGTGAAATTGGCATTATTATGGTAAAACACTACATCTTTTTTTCTTGATCAATTCTGGCCTTTTCTGTTTGATGATATTACTCAATTTGTTTATTCGATGGTAGTACACTTTCGAATCAATTGTTAAATTGTCTGGTGAAAGCTCAAACAAAAATTTCCTTAAAATCCCAACAAAGAGAGCATCTCTCTTTAAGAACATGTGGAACCCATATATTGAGCTTGTGAAATGAAATTCGTTTTGAGTGATCATAAACGGTTCAATTCAACAAATTTAATCTCTTAGTGATTTCACATGTTGTTATTTGGCAGTTTGCTTCAATCAGTACCTTTATTTTGTTTTCATTGGATGCATCAACTGGTCATCCAGAACACGATGCATCTTCAATATTGAAATTGCCAGAACGAAATTTTGTGAACCAGTTTTGGCACTGTCTTTCTCTCAACACATCTTCTCCATACATGTACCACAACTTTTTTCTTACTTGAACAGCATTTTGATTTCTTGGTAATAATAAAGCAAAATATGCCGAAAATGATGCTTTAGATTTTCCATATTTGATGGAACACTGAAAAAAAAAACAATTATACAGAATCAAGCAAACGTTTTTATAAATAAGCCTTAAAATGTCAGCTGTCAAAATATATAATGAAAATGTGGTTTAAAATGAAATTGACTGGAAAAGTACTACTACTGTATATCTTGGCAGATAAAAAGATAGCTGAATCATAAAAAAAGGCCCTGAAAATCCGGGGTCGTCTTATAGGACAGATACAAAAAAAAATTATATTGAAATTTATATAAATTAAAACCATTATAGTAAAACGGACAAACCGTAATTATTTACTAGAAGGGAGTAGGGTATGTTCACAAAATAGAATAGCCCATAGGATGTTTTTGTAAGTAATCTAGGTCATTACCCGAATGCCCGAATTAGTGCAAATGTTTGCAAAAATTGCTAGATGCAAGAAAATAAAATTTGTTCATTCAAAAAATTACAAATAGGACACAATTCCGTATACACTATACAGTATTATTATTCAGATAATGATTGCCTATCTAAACTAAATTCATAGGCCATTGATAGTTTGGGGGTCGTCTTATAGGAAAGATATATGCTAAAACTACAGTCAAACCTGTTTTTATGCGGTGGATAGGGACCGCATAAAAAAAATGCATAAAAAAAGATCGCACGAAACTTCACGAATGGCTGTAAAAAATAGTTTTTGCAACACAATTAAAAAAATATTTTTTTTATGCGGTCAACAGAGACCACATAAAAAATGTCTCACATAGAAAATAACTCAAAACCGTACGAAATAGAATTTATTGGCAACAGATGTCAGCACTTGACTGCATCGTCTGGTCTATCGTCTGTTTTACATATTTTTGTCCAGGTGGTGTTTTGTTGACTTAAAAAGTAAATTATTTCATTTTTCGCATATTGATGCAATAATATTACTATAATAAGTTCATTTATGCTATAATAAGTTTATTTAGCTATAATAAGTCAACGTGAGACATGACAAATCGCACGAGACTAGTCACCAACTATACCGCACAAATAAAAAATCGCACAAAAAAAGACCGCATAAAAACAGGTTTGACTGTATAAAACTTTGACGAAAATTTATACGTCGTCTTATCTGAAGGTTGTCTTATCCGCCAAGATATACGGTAATTCCTCTAGTAATAAAAAAACAAAATTACTTTCAGAACAACCCGATAATCCTAAATAACATAATTAACATTAAAATTTAATTTTTAATTTATATAAATAGGTGTGATGTGCCTTCTTTTTGTTTATATAAATACTGCTCCTGGTCCAAAAGGATACCATTTAGTACTAATTAATGTAAGAGATGAAATTTACGATCGTCCAACGGCGAAAGCAATGTTTTGGGAAAAGGAACCAAATATAATCAGCGGTAAGATTTTTTTTTGTTTATTCATTAAGTTTAGAAAGAGGATATAATTCATTTGAAATTTTTAAAATTTTAAAGTAATGTTTTCTATTATTTACAAGTATGATATACAACAGAACACTGTTAAGAAGTTTAAGAAGGATCAATTTAAAAAACTACTAAAGCAGAAATGAAAATAATATAGCTTTCAATAATTCATATTAATTTGACAATAATCTGTTCTGCACATTATACATTCTTTTTCCATATCAATTAAATTTTCAGGACAGGATGCAGTTAAAAAACTTTTTAACTGCATCCTATCCTGTCTTTTTTTTTTTTTTTTTTTTTTTGTGGCAGCTTTCTACTAAAAACAAAAACAAGCTGACAGTAATCTGATTAATTTGTAAATTATTATATTTGGATGATTAAAACTAGAATGTTAATATATCTTCATGTTTTATATAAAATTTAATTAATTTAAATTTATACTGATACTTTTATGCATTTTTTTTAATAAAGTTCTGAATATTACTTCTATGTGATCTAATTAATCAACCTCTTAATCTTTTGATTAAGAACACACTAATTAAGTGATACAAATTTTACTCAAAAAAATGTATAAAATACAACCACTCAAAAACTAGGTAAACTTGATACAAAGCTACAAAAAATATATACTACATACATTTAAATATAAAATATTTCTGTAAATTTAATTATAAAATATGAGATAAATGACTAGTGAATATATGATTTAATAATGAGTTATTAATGGAATACAATGGCATCTATTGCTGGAAATTAAGGAAATTAAATTTAAAAAGTTTTATAAATATGAATTGAATTGAAATAAGTTTATTAACGTAGTAGGCATTAGCCTGTTACAAGGCTAAATATTTACAAGGATTAAACATATTTATAAATATGTTTAATTCTTGTAAAATAATAAAGTAAAAATGTGATTACATTTTTGTTAACCTATTTAATTATTCTGTATAATTTATTTTATCACTGTATTTCATAAAGGTCATATATAATTAATGATATGTATTTCATTAACATATTATTAATTAAATATAACACACATAATGGTATCCAATAAAAATATTTTAATAGTCTAAATAAAATACAAAACTTTAAAAAAAAAAATTTATGGAGCTAACAAGTAAGTGTAAACATGTCCACCAGCAAAAAAAAAGTTGAAGTTACAATTGATATGAATCCTTTAATACCATTGCTGTTGAAATAAACAACTAATATCAAACAAACACAAACATATCCGATCATTTTTTGTAAATGAAATTGATGGTTCAAGCAAACATAAGTAAGTCCACAACCCTTTGTGAATCAAATGAAAACTTGTCCAACTGATCAGTTGGAGTAAGAAAAACTGATCATGTGACTCAGTTGACAAGTGTCAACAAGAGAATATGCATAAAAATGTCTAGTATGTCTTGGTCAGATTGTTAAAATGAAGAGTACAGAATACTATAGGTTTGAAAATCAAGGTGAAAAATACATCAGTGTTAAAAACAGGATGAAACTAGAATAAAATTATGGAAAATCTACTGCCAAAAAAGCAGTTACGACATGTCATTTTTGAGGTTAAGAAGGAGAATGGTGAAGAGCTGCTTTGAATTCTCTTTGGTGAACAGTGGAGAGAAGATAATGTACTAAAACAGTACACCAAGATTACTGATGACGTAAGTGACTTAACTGTTAATGAAGATATGGAAGAAGATTGCAACTGCTAGGAACAAGACTGTGGCTTACATATTTTTAAAAAATTCTAAATATAATAATATAAAATTAAGTTGTACTTTTTAAAGTTAAGAAATTGTATTGTTGGAAAATATCATTATTAAATTTTTCTACACAAATGGAAGTTAGTTCACTTTTTACTGTTTTTGAATTAAAATAATTAAATCTATTTACAGACAATCAGTAATTAATATCATAAATAATTAAATCTATATTACAGACAATCTATATAAACAAAAGTAAATGGTTGTGCCTGTAATGGTGACGAGCAAAACAAATTTGTCAAAGTGGTTCAAGCAAATGAGAACGAGTCGTCGTTAAAAGCGAAACTGTAATAAATCGAGCAACCTACGATTTGATTCAATGATTAAAAACGTATACTTTCTTTCTGAAGAATGTGATGCAGTATGCTGCATTTTCTTTATAGTGTTGATGTAGATAAAGCAGGTTTTTTTCATCATTACTGAAATTCTGACAATGTGGACACATTTGCATTTGCTTGTCAGCTCCTCATTTGTTGCTGTTCCACAAGAATAATTTCAAACACATTTATTTGACTGACTAATTAATTATTTACTGAAATAATTCATTTGTAATCATGAAATGTAAAGGAAGAAATCATATTTTCTTTTTAAAAATTCCATATTTAGATCAATTTTAAATGACATTTTATACATCTTTTAATTAAAAGTTATTGTTGATTGTTTTGTACTTTGCATTTATTTTGGAGAAAGCTCTTGTTAATTTAAATATCTAAACCATTGCAGGCAGGGATTTACAACCGGGCAAGGAAGGAGGAACGTGGTTAGCTATGAATAAAAATGGAAAAATTTCTGCATTGTTGAATATACTTCAACCGGATCACGAGATATCACCAAATAAAAAAGGAAGAGGTAATGACAATAAAGTTTTTTAAATTTATAAAATTTATTATAAGTTTTTTAATTTTGTATCATTAGGATTTCTCGTCGTCGATTACGTGAAAAATAACCAAGATGGTTTATCCTATTTACAAGAAATATGTGATCATTGTGATGAATATAATGGATTTTTATTAGTTACATTAGATTTAAGGTATGTATTCAAATTAACAGTATAGTAGTTACATTTTAAATACAAAATTGACACATCATTTTATCAGTACAGTGATGCCTCATATAACGTACTTAATCTGTTCCAGGTGCACGTCCGTTATACAAAACGCATTTTCCCATAGAAATACATGTTAAAACATCTAATTCGTTCCGCAGCATAAAATACCTGTACTGTATCATAAAAAAAATGAACATGGGGCGCGTTCTTTTATTCCTCCGCGTAACTCTGCGCGAGCCACATCCGTTTAAAAATTCCTGCGGAACGCGTTCCCAAATTTCGGTGAGAGTGCGCGCTGTCGAACAGCAAAAACGGCCGCTTGTAGTAGTAGTTTACGGTGGAAAGCAACATGGCATTCTCTGTGGCTCAGATAGTTTCGTTTCCAGGCCCCTTATGTGGTTTTATGAATGAAAATTTAGAAATTATGAAAGCTCGAGTTAGCACATGCGGTGATGTAAGTGTCTTTACAAATTTTTTTCGAGGCTATTTTGAATGCTCTTTCAACAAATAATCTATTTTATGGTTAAATTTTACAATTGGGACCCTTCTTTTGCCTTTAAAAGCTCATATTTTAGAATTATAGATTCCTCCATCACGATACTATCGATAGTGCGGGGCGCTGCCATCTTTCTTTTTTTCACCGTCATTCCTAAATGCCTACAAACAGCAGCGCACTCCCGTAGTAGCGGAGACGCAGAGCGACCGCTATTAAAGAACGCACCCACGGAGCAGTCACCAATTATGCCGGAAAGTCTGTTGTTCGCAGCCAGTCCATTGCTCGAGTCACGTAATGGCCAAACAGAAAGTCCGTCGTTCGCAGCGTCCGTTATTCGAGGCGTACATTATACGAGGCACCACTGTATTTAATACATTACAAAAGAACTTCAGAAGGAAGTCGAAAATTGTTTAAATTGTTGAACTATTTTTAATTATATTACTTTTCCTATAATTTTTAAGAGAAGAGGGCTATTTTTGTGTGTACTTATGTCTAATATTATGTGAACTTCCAACTTCCCATGTTCTGCTCAAGTCTGCTACCATTAGTTTTCTGATTGGCTTTCAAGACAGTTGCTAACAATAAACTAGCCATTGGATGGCACTAACCAAAATATTTGGTTGCAGATGTTATCAAAGAGTTCTACGGAATAAGGTATCTAAGTGCATTTAGATATCTTTTTTTGGTTAAATATTTTATTAGGCATATCAAATAGGGTTTTACGTGTATGGATATGCTATTTGATATTCTAAGCATTTTACCTGAGTGTAGGTAACATTTATGCTTTATTCTTTTTGTTGTTCTTGCACAAGGCTTGTTACAGATTTTTAATAATTCCCAAAAACATCAAAATTTAATTTTTTGTTGTACCCTTTTTCCATACAACTCCTCAATTGAAAAGTTCTTCTTTTGACTTTAAACTATAATTATCTTTTTTATGATTAAGATATTTATATTTTTAATTGTAAGGTGGGAAACAAAGTGGTGTAGCAGGTGTCTGTTAAATGCCAAACAAGAATTGTGGAGCCTCGTAAGAATTTCTTGACTTAAATATTTTACCATTGTCTTTCCCTGATTCTATGATAAATTTGGTACAGTGGAACCTTGCTTAACAGTTCAGTTCAGTTCAGTTATTTATTAAAGTAAAATACCAAATACATAAAGGTACATGCCCGATACCGTAATAAACATAGCCGGGAGAAGTCGCAACAATGGTAGTAGTTTACATAAAGTAGTAATACAAATAAGGAAAACGGTATACATGATTAATAATTCAAATTGACTATACAAAAGAGGATATACAAGACAACAATATAACACAGTTTATGAATGATACAAAAGTATATAAAGAAAAAAAAAAGATAAACAAATAAATAAAAAAAAACAGCAACGAAATAAGTGCAAATACTAATGGAACAAAGGTAAAAATGAATACATATAAGGTACGCATATATACAAATACAATATGCTAAAAGGGATGGAGTACATGGTAACACAATGGACGTGGCAAGAAGTACAAAGAGGAGGCTCTAAGGCAGCAGGCTACCCTAGAGATGTGATGAATTGGCTGACAGAAATGTTAGTATGCAGGGACTGTGGTTTTCTTGAAGTATGTTGACACTAGATGCTTGAAGGCACTGTAAATCTCACTATGTTTGAGCAGGCAGTCCAAGTTGTCAGGGGGCCAGCTGTAGTTGTGGGCCTCTATGGTGATCTTTAGGTGAAGTCTTCCAGCATAGGACACTGCAGGAGATAATGGATGTTGCTATCCGGGGTGCCACAGGTTGAGCAATGGGGGTTGGAGGTATGCTTGAACCTATCTAGGTAGGCGTAAAACCTCCCACGGTTGGAGAGGAACTGTGAGATGAGGTGGCCGGGAGTGTACCACTTATACTTTGCGAATTCTTTGATGTTTGGGATGAAGTCAGAAGTGACTGAGCTGTTATGACTCCACACATTCTGCCATGAGGCAAAGAGATCTTCCCACAGGATGGATTTAATGGTCTTATTATTATACTTCTTGTAAGAGATGGGCAGGGCATTGTTGTTGGATGCCAGCTTGGCAATGGTGTCCGCCCTCTCATTCCCGTGGGTGCCCTGGTGAGCTCTAGTCCAATTTAAAAACACGTTGTTTGTAGAGTTAATAGCATGCCTTGCTTAACAAGCATAATTTGTTCCAGAACCTTACTTGTTAAGCGAAACACTTTTTCCCATAGAAATTAATGTAAAATACGATAATGCGTTCCATGCCGAAAAAATACTCAAATACCATATTAACTTGCACATAAGACGAGGTTTCTATTAATTTTTCACTGCCTCAAAAACCTAGGTTGTCCTATATGCACGAGCAAAGGGTCTTTTGTGTATTTGCAATAATTTTTGTGAACCGTGTATAGTTCGTGCTGCCATTATAGCAGAGTGCTATCGAAGTCAAGGTGAATGTCGCTTTTAAACAGATGATCCGAAAATAGCTGGTCACTTAGCAATGATTATAAATATAGTTATTTCATATTTGTTAAATTAGCATTTTTAATATTTGTACATTCTGAATCATTAAAATAAACTTTTTCCTGTCATGCGCATTATAATCTTTTGGTTTTGCTACATGGATATCAGGTGTGTGGATTCTTCAAAAGCTGATAGCAGTCATTCAAGAAATACTGCATTTTAAATTTACTCGACAGATCAGAAGACAATGCTTTGTGGAAAAAATTAAGAGTAGGAGTGAAAAAGAGGAGAATTGTAACAAAACATCAGAGGGCAAGTCCGAGTAGACCAAAGGCGATAGCGTCAAGAAAACATGGTTGTTTGCCTTAATATGTGCATTTGATGATAATTTATTTGTGATTAAACAAAATAAAATTAGAATTGTATTAATAAATCTAATTTTCTTTATTTTGATCTTTAAAGTCCACCTCGTCCTATATGCGAGATCGTCTTACACGCAAGTAAATATGATATTTTATGTATAACGTTTATTCAAAGAAAATTATACAATATACATTGTTGAGGAGTGTGAATCATCATCATCATCATCATCATCTAGCACGGAATGAACCAACCTGGAATGCGAATTCGATTCGCAGAAAACAAAAAAATTGCAGATAATAGCACGATGAAGCATGCGCACAATCTGGGACTTCGCCTCTCTTTGTCACTCGTTATGCAAGGTGCTCATTAAACGAGGTTGATTTTGAAGTAAAAAGCTGTTGCCTGAAGATACCAAATTCTTCCTTTAAATCTGATATTTTTAACGATGCTGTATTGGCTTATTTTGGTTCACATTTTTAAATGGTTTGAAGATATTTTTCTTTAAGTTCATATTGTTTTATTTTTTCAACTCTTATTTCTCCATACAAATCAAAACTGTCCACACTTTTCCAGCAGAGAATTTATTTGGCAAGCAAATGTTTTGAACTTATTTTATAAGCCTGCCTCTTACTTCTGTGGAAAGCACTTTTGATTTGATAACTGTTCGAATGAACAAAGTCATCCGAAGCATCAAAATTTGTAAAATGCTTAAAGAAAATGCCAGACCGAAGGATTTCGACTTTTAAAATAATCTTAAATTTTCATTTTGGAATTATGATTAATAAGATGTTTTAATTTGGTTTTTTGTTGTATTCATTATTATAGAATTGTTGTTAATTTATGAATTACAGAATAATTCATATATGATGTTATTTCAGTTAAGTTTAAAATTGATTTTATGTAACACATTCGATTTGAATTTTGTTAAATGAAATCTCATTTTATTAAACCTAGATTATGAATTTTGATGACTTTTTATATAGTATTTTGACTACAAAATCATTGTAGAGCCTAATTCTTTTAAGAAGGAATTACTCTTATCCACAAATTTATTATTTTTTTTATTTGAAATTCGTTTAAAATTTTATATATTAAGAATATAGAATTAATTGAAAATTAAAACTCTATACAATATTTCAAAAGTGGAAAAATAAAGTAATATTAATATTCATTAATTCTAATGTAGTTCAAAGTTCAAATAATGATAATTTATGGAAATTTTAACTGTTACCATAGCAGCTCTGTTTGTTTATAATTTTGATTGATTTGTCTCCATGATGCTATTTTAATTGCATACATTTTTTTATTTTAAAATTATTTTAATTTGAAATGTACATATGCTTCTGAAAATTGGCAAAACAATATGAAAACATTAGAAATTTGATTTCTTTTTGTTGTATTATTTATATTATAATTTTTTTTTTGTTTTGTTAATTAGAATAGGTTTGATTCTTTCTTTTCTGTTCTTAATATGCAAAGAACTCTTGCTAATTCAATTTAATTTTGTCTATTTTTGTAATAAATGTTCCTGCCAAACTCAAAAAAGAAGTCGCGGATTAATATTTAAATGCACTACACAACATTTACTATACATAACATAGTGTGAGCATCAAATCCTGAAATTTCTAATTTGCTACATAAATTATTTAGTAGATAGTGTAAATACTTTTAAGAAATAGGAAATGTGAGTCTAATCATCTAATGTTTCAAATACATTTGATGTCATTTATAATGGTCTAATTGAAAATCAAGCATTAGAGTTAAATTCTGACATAATTTTCAATAATTTAAAATAATATGATTGAAAATTGTATTGTTATTACGGTTTAGTTAGTTAATGTGACACGGGAACGTTGTAGAGCCGTGTGGCCGGCCGTAATTATGGTCATTACGGATAGACTCGAACTGTAATCGGGCCAACTGGCACGGACGAGGGACAGAAATGATACTTTGACTTGTACTATTAATGATAAATTAGGGGTCATGTAACAGATTTGAAACAAGATCTTATTCTTATTACGAATTTCGCCCAACTGAATAAAATGTATTTTAACAGAATAGTAATAGCTTTATAGTTTTTATTAAATTATTAATAAAATCAATTTTCATTACAAATATAGTTTTGAATGTGGGTATAATGAGGGTTTCGTCGACAGAAATATACAGGATTCAAAACTTGGGTTACAAACTTGTAGGTAGAGACAGAGAACATAAAAACAAACCATATTCACATGGTGTTTCCAATAATACATTCCTATGTGAATATGGTTTGTTTTTATGTTCTCTGCTTCCCCTAAAGTTGGGGTAAATATTTGGGGTACACCAAATATTGGATCATCTCCTGTGAATGGCATCTTACGCAATTACTAATATATTTTGTGTATTAATATTTAAGTAAGTTTTGTATTACATTAAAAATTTTTGTATAGTTGTCAGTTATCTTTTTAATTACTCTAGTTTGCTTTTATTTCACATAAAATATTAATTATAAGTGATGGAACTTTATAAGGAAAAATATATATTTTAATTTTTCTCATTTTTAATAGGAAATGGACCAATGATGTATTACTTTCATACTTTACTAATGGAAGTAATGAGAAACCGACATCACTTTCCTCAGGTATAATCAATGTGTAACATTGAATTTTTTAATAGAATTTCTTAAATATTTTTAAATTTAAAATTATTAAAACTTGAAATAAGTTAAAGACAAAATTTAGACACTTAACTAGTGAAACAATTCATCAAAAAAATAACTGCATATTAGAAAGACATAACCATGATAATGATTATGAATTAATCAAGATCTAATTTGATAAATCAAAAATATATCTAAATGAGTGATGGATAATTAGTTAATAATGCATAATTAATTTGGCACTAGTGTGTGGTGCCTAACACTGCACTCTAGTGCCAAATTCATTTCTAATTTATAATCATTATATCCAAATTTAACCCGATCATTTATGGCAGTTGTGGGAGTATATTTGTTTTATAAATATTCCAGATGTATACAAGGGTGGATCAAATATAAATGGTAATTTTGCTATTCTGCTTAACATGCAGTTCCTAGCTAGATGATGTAGAGGGCAGTTGATGTTTGGTTTGTGAGGAGTGGGAACTGGCTTGGTTAATGAGTGCGCTCGGTTCTGTTGTCACTACAGCCACGACCGAGCAAAAGGTACGTTCGACTGTTGCACAACACATCGTCGTAAAGTTTTTAACTAAGGAGTGCATTAAACCCTCGGAAATTTTTAGTCAATTGAAGGCACGATTTGGGGACAGTACACTGTCTCGGAATCGTGTGTATATGTGAGCCGAGAGAATTTAAGGGTGGGCGAGAACATGTCGAAAATGAAGGTCATATTGGATGTTGTCATCTGTAAGGACAAGCCTTACAGATGACAACATCCATGCTGTTCAAGAGCTTATTGAATGTGATTGCCAGTTAACTGTTGAAGAAATCTCATTAGAAGTGGGTATCAGCTATAGGAGTGTTCAATCAGTTATCATTGATCATTTTGGCTTCACAAAAATTAGTGCCCGATGGGTTCCGAGGTTGTTGGCCTCACGCCATGTTCTTGACAAGGAATAAATTGGAAGAAATGGGCTGGGAAACCCTCGAACACTCTCCTTATAGTCCAGACTCGTCCCCCTGTGACTATTTTTTGTTCGCACCCTCGAAGGAATCGCTTGGAGGAAAACAATTGGCAAACAATGAAGAAGTCGAGGAGCACGTGCACAACTGGCTCATAACTCGCCCTCAATCTTTTTATGAGAGGAGGATATTGAAGCTTCCAAATCGTTGGAAAAGCGTGTAGAGCTTGCAGTGGGATATGTAGAGAAGAACTAAAGTTTTCACTTGTGTATATTACTAATCAATAAATGTCTAAAAGAAAATTACCGTTTATCAAATATAAACTGTAATTTTCTTTTATGTACGAGGGTGGATCAAATATCTACCCTCGTACATAAACCAACACCTACAAACTCGACGTACATACGTAACATGCCAACAACTACCGGATTATATCGTGATTATTTTAAATTAATTACTAAATAATTTGTCACTAGAGAGAGGTGTTAGATACCATCGCTTATTAAATTATAATTATTAAATATAATACTTGATTGCTTCAATTACTTGTATGTTGGAACCTAGCATAAATTATAGTTAAATTAAATAATTTAGAAAATTGTGGACAAAAAGAATCAGCCTGGAGTGGGACTCAAACCATGGTTCAAGTCTCACTCCAGGCCTAAACCCACACCTAACACCTCCCGCTGGTGACAAATTATTTAGTAATTAATTTAAATAATTGCAATATACTAACCTGATATATTCTGGTGGTTGTTGGCATATTCCAGATAAAAACCACATAACTAAAATGTATATATACTTACAGATAAAGAATTAGAACATCATAGTAATTTCAAAATCTAATTCTCTCTTTTCAACCTTTGCCATAGTTAGGAACAAAATTATATAATTAAGCTAATAAAACAAAAAGAAATCAAATTTCTATTATTATTTATATTATCAATTTAAAACAAGTGCATATACTATTGAAAAAAATATTGAAGTAACACAAGGCATCATTTAGTTCTTAAAAATCTAGGAAGAATAAGTTATGGAATTGCACATTGTTGCTGGACTTTCCCAGCATTCTTTGTTTTCGTCCCTAATAATTGCTACTATTACCTTTTAAGTTTTCAGATTGCTTCGGGAGATATTTAGACGGCGGGCCATATCATCCAAAGCAACGGATTGATTTTCTTGAAAATTTCTAAAAACACTTCCCCAATCCAGACCGGCCTGTAAAATTTCATAACTTTTTGACAAAAGTTACAAGAGTTAGTAATCTTTAAAGTGGGTAAAAAATTATGCCCCACACAAAAAAAAGCCAACTTTTTTTTGCATTTCTTGAAGTTTCAAGGTCCTAACTCCAAAAATGTAAAAATCTTTAGGAATCATTTTTTTACTGTCACCATAGTTTCCCTCTGTTATATAATGCAGGAAAGCAAAATGATGGACGAAATTATAAATTTTTATCGACATCCCGTAGACGATGATGAAATGTTATAATTTTTTAACAAGTACAGACATTTGTAATTTTATTTTGATTTTCTTACATTGGACATTGTCTTTTATTGACGATGATTGATAAACAATTTTATAAATGTTACGAAAGTTTACAGGAAAACAATATTATAAAAAGTTAGTTAGAAAAAGCATTTTATTTTAGGAATTCATGCCTTTGGAAACAGTCATCCGAATAAACCTTGGCAAAAAGTCGCGGAAGGTCGTCAGCAGTTTGAAAAGATTGTAAATGAACATCCCACGGTCGAAAGCAGAGAAAAACTTTTAGAAGAATTATTCGAACTGCTGATGGACGACAGGTGGTAAGTTCGTCCGTTCTATTAACGAGATCGAATGTATTAAATTTAAGTCGAAACAAATGATTTTTACGAGTCGTCTAAATTCTACAAAACCGTCTAAACAATTCAAACCAAAACGTACCGTTATTTATTCGTTTGTGTAAATCACAAAATATTGTGAAAGCTAGAACAACAATTAACCTTTTGAGTATTTGATTTAAAAATTGTTTTAACGAATATATTTTTAATGCAGTGAGAAGTTTATTAATTTAAAACGTAAACAAAAAACAATGCTGTACTTAAATATTAATCACCATCATAAAAAGTGTTCAAAAAGTAATATATTAAATTTTGCATTAAATGTTTTATTTACAGTTACCCAGTTGATAAACAAATGAAAAAGCAAGGTTTTGGTAAAAGTGAAAATTTCCTACAGAAATTAAGTGCTATTTTTGTATATTTACCAGAATATTGTTATGGCAGCAGGTAAGTGAAATTTTTCAATTTGCCAAATGTGATGTACGGTGTACCAAGAAGAAACTATTAAGTTTTTGAAATCATTTACGATCCAAAGTTTAGTAACTCGTAATTAATAATCAAGAACACTATTTCGCATGTGTTGATATATCGATTCTAATATGAGATGATAAATTAAAATTGCTTATTTTTCTAAATAACTGTGGGGAAAAAATTAAATATAAAATTTCAAATTATTATTACAAAATAAGAGGTCTATAAATTTACACAACTTTGTATTAATTGCCATTGCCAAATGGTCGAACGTAATTTAAATTCTTTATCGTAGATGCCACACGGCAATCGTGGTGGACGGAACCGGAAGAGTCGACTACGTAGAAAGATCGCTGAAAGATTTTACTAACGCTAAAGAACCGGATCAGTGGAGCGAAGTCAGAGAGACATTTTATTTGACTTCCTCCGGATAGAATCAAAAATATCTACATAGCTCACGTTAAAATAATCGATTTTTTTATTATTAAATGCATATATGTTATACCAATGCAAAATAATCGAAATTTATTGTCGTAAATTTTAAAGCAAGCCTAAGCACGTTAAAAATATACTTGTACAGAGTCGAGACAAAATGGCTGTGGAACCATGGTACAGTACATAAAAGTTAGAGCTTTGTATTTTTAAGATAGAAGACATTCAAATAATTAATAAAATTTGTAATTTTATTGAGATAATTCACCAAATAAACAGTAAAAAAAAAATTGGAATAATGTAGTGACTAGTTAATTATACTTTTAAAATTCCACATTGTTTAGATTTGACGTCGAAGCAGAAGGTAGTTCCATTTCTTGCGGTATAAATTTTCCAATTGGTCTTACGGTATTCTAGAAAGAAAAATTTCAAACATTTAAAGTACAGAAACTTGTACGTCAACGTATAATATTTGAAGAGAGAATATATTTGGCTATTTACATCTTTAAAAATCCTAGTGTATTTAATTTACCTAAGTAAAAAAGCAGCAATTATAATTCATTATCTTCATTTTTATAGTGTATACTGTATGTTTTAGGATAATCATTGTGCTTCAACATTTATCTAATTGTTTGAAGTTGCTACATAGAATACAATGACAAACCACATTTTGTTGTAATCTTTCAAAGAATGTTTATTCTGATAATATCACAAGCCAAAAGGAAGAACTGTCTTGTCCATCTGTAAGATTGATCTCAGAAAAAATGCCAAGCACGAACATTACATTTCTTGGGAAGTCACTCCATGTTCCAAGAATTGTTTGTTCGTGTCGGACTCTGATATGAAAGTAATCCTCACCATCGTGAAGATTGAAAGACCCAGACCAGGTGACTACCCCCATTTTCTGGCAGTGTTGTAAACAAAATACATTAAACTTGTCAATCTGCCAAAATGTGGTTTTATTGTCTCCTTCCAATAGTGTAGCAATATACCTGTTAGATTCAAACTGTTCTGTTCTTGGATAAGGAGATAAATACAGTCATCCCTCTGTAATTCCAGTTAGTATAACTAATGAGCATTATACAGGTAATCCTCGTTAGTTCAAAATTCGAAGGACGAAATAATAGCAACTTCGAATCATTTGAGATTCACATATATCTGTACAATACACCACACACATATTTATTATTACTTATCAATTAACAAAAAATAAAGTGAAGGTGAGCAATACATGTCCAGTGAGAATCTCACAGATCGTCAGATTGCTTTATTTTTTTTATAAAACCTGATTTCCTCGAAATGTAGGCCAAATCATTTTTAAAGTGGTCCAAAAAGTAGTAAGCTGCCCAAAGTAGCCTAGAGCCCTACAAATATCTCAATCTGCCACTCGTAGCCCAATTTTGCAAGATAAGAGAAAAAAAAGGATAGTCCATGGGTAATGTGACACCCAAAAATGTGTTACCTTTAATCTAGTTAATACGGCTTTGCTTTTGAGTTGTTTTTTGGTCTATTGTTCTCTTATGGCACGAAGACACTTCGATCTAAACGAATGAGTTAGCGTACACATATCGCAGTTTGGACAGAATTTTCACTTCAAAATTTGAACTAACCAAATCCCTTAACGTGTAAATCTCTACTTTCGTCCCAAAGAGGATTTCCTGTACAGTCAAACCTGTTTTTATGCGGTGGATAGGGACCGCATAAAAAAAACGCACGAAACTTCACGAGTGGCTATAAAAAATTTTTTTAATTGTGTTGCGAAAACTATATTTTTTTTATGTGGTCAATAGGGACCACATAGAAAAAGTCTCACATAGAAAATAACTCAAAACCGTACGAAATAGAATTTATTGACAACAGATGTCAGCACTTGACTGCATCGTCTTGTCTATCGTTTGTTTTATATATTTTTGTGCAGGTGGTGTTTTGTTGACTTAAAAAACAAATTATTTCATTTTTTGCATATTCATGCAATAATATTACTATAATAAGTCAACGTGAGACATGACGAATCACACGAGACTAGTCGCCAACTATACCACACAAATAAAAAATCGCACAAAAAAAGACCGCATAAAAACAGGTTTGACTGTATATACAATCTAAAATGTTAATATATATTGAAGAAAGTATTTATTATTATTAAATTTTATGAAAATATATCAGTTAAATTAGGTCTAATTTACAAATTAAAAAATGTTAATACTAGTTTGAAAACATCATACAATAAAGACAAATCACACACTCAAAATGTTTTAAGAACATTTCCAACTCCAGCATCAGATCTACACAATTAATAAATATTCCATTTAAGCATTAGGGAAATAAAATACTTAACAAACAGAATATTCAATTTAGTGTGTTGAACAGAAATGTACTCAGCAAAAGTAATTAATCCAAGTAATTAACACCTTATTCGTTGCCAAAGGAGTTTATTAAAAACAAACGTTTTCGATCTATTCCATAGATCGTCTTCGGGTTGAAACGTTCGAATTTTGAATAACAAAAGATAGTTGCTACGTTGTCAGTTTTTATCTATCTTTTGTTATTCAAAATTCGAACGTTTGTTTTTAATAAACTCCCTTGGCAACAAATAAGGTGTTAGTTACTTACATCTCACAGATCTGATGTCAGAATTGTAAATTTTCTGAAAACATTTATCTTTAACTTATGAAACTGTCATTTGTTGTCCAGAGAATGAAAATTTTTATTTTGTTAATGTTTATATATATCAATATCGTTGATTCTTCAAAACACCATTTTACTTAAGTGATAACAGTTAAAAAATATGCTTACTTTTCTTTCGTATAGTTTCAACATTTCTTCCTGAAGTTTATTAAGTATCGATATGTTAGGTTTATTGGCACAAGCTTTGCTTTGGAGTTCTGTGATTTGTTGTTCCTCTTCCTAACCAAAAAAAGAAATACAATATGAACAAAAATCCTAAAATTAAAAACTAGTTTTTATGTTATTTTTTAATTAATCACAACTAGATGATCTGTCAAATTATCAAGCTATTAAAAAGCTAATTTAATAATTAGATATTAAGTAATCTGTCCAGAGGTAGGCAGTGCATCTGCATTGTATGCAGGAGTTGCAGATTCGAATCCTGCTCCGAGCTAATTCTTCCGGAAATTCTAAATTAAAATGAATTATAATAATTAGCTACCTACCTCTAGACAAGTTACTTAAAAGGCTAATTTAGTTAATAATTAGATATTGATTTAATAGCCTGATAATGCAGCAGTTTGTATAATTTAAGATTAATCACAAACAGACAAACTGTATTTTTGTATTTGTTGACTGTCATATAAATAACATAAATCTTTCTATTATAAAAACCTTATCCGTACCTTAAGATTATATGATTTGTATTAGTCATAAATAGATAATTATAAGTAATGAAGTAACTATTCACAAATATTTTTGGGTGCATCCCTGGATTCATGCAAGAAAGATGCATCAGTGATATTATCTACTTTTGAACATTAATTATGATTTTTATATACAAGGATTTCAGAATAAATTATTTTTATTTCTTGAATAGAAATGAATTTGAGTTGATTCTACAAATTTTTAAAACTTTTAAAAATTAACAACATTGTGTTATTTACAATTTCCAACAGACTTCAAACTCTTTGGTGAACACAAATAAATAAATGTGTCTTAGAGTGCATTGTACTTTGTCATTTTTTAAATCTTTTTATGGTTCAAAAATTTGAGAATGTAATTGTTCTTTATCTAACCACAAACATGCAATAAATTAGTTATGAATTTATTACTGACATTGTAGCTACAATAACCATTAAAACACAATATTTAGTACGTAATTTCTCTACAAGGACTTATTATATTGGTGACTTGGTTCTGCATTTTAAGAAAACATATCGGAGAAAACAGTCTATTTTTCACCCGAACACGTGTTACGGACCTGTAAGAACATATTTGCGTCGTCAAAAGTAATTATGCAAATTCGACAGTAGCAGAACATTGTAACATAAAAGTTTGCGAAATAGATTTGAGCATCATAAAAATAAGGAAAAAAGAAACAAACAATTTTAAAAGACAATTATATGAACATATCCACATAGCAAGACAAGAGAATAAAACGAACAACAATTTCGGAAGGGAAGTACGCCGATCGTGGAACGGAATCGTCGACAGAGGGAATGAGGGGTGGAGGTGTAAGAGAAGAGAGAATCTCGAGATAAGGTCCGAGTAATGATAGAAGAACAATGATGTAAACCTCCTTTTATGAATGTAACTTATAGCTATTGTTATTGTACAGGAATATTAGAGGTATGATTGGATTTGTGCTACTTATGCTTTTGATTGTTGATGTATTTAAAAATCAAAAAACTAAGTTTTATTGTCTTTATTATTTTACTGTTGGGAATTTTTATAAATTTTGTAGTAATTTTATCTTTTGTTTTAGAAATTGTTGTTCGTAAACCTGCCGACGAGGAACGTAAGGGTCCGAAACGCGACGATATCGTGTAACGTGTGTTCGAGCGAAAAATAAAGACTGTTTTTTCTAATATGTTTTCTTAAATTGCAGAACCAAGTCACCAGTTAATATGTCCTAGTAATAAAACAGGTCCTTGTAGACAAATTACGTACTAAACATTATTATTAACTGCATAGTATATTTTTTCTAGTTTATTGATAGTTACATTAAATTATACATTTGAATTATTAATATTTAACACTTAATAAATGTTTAGTCTATTCATTTCTTCATAAAAATATAAATTATTAATAATCATCAATTGCAAAGAATAGGATTTACTGAATATTTTAGGTAATTACCTTTTTCTCTTTTAATGTCTTACAGGAACCTTTTCCATATAAACGTAATAATGATCCCCAACAGACAATATGAGGATGGAGAGCCTAAACAAAACATAACACAGATTTTATAAATAATAAGACACGTAAATATCTGACCACTTAGAAAAACTTGTAATTTAAGTTTGTAGTAACAGTGTGAAAATACTGTGTATTCATTGTGATTATTTATACATTAATGTTAGTATAAAGACCAACAACTGCCGAATTATCGGGCGCCTAACTCTAGTACCAAATTAACTTAAATTATTAATATTTCTATAGCCATTTGCTAGCCCGATAATTCGGCAGTTGTTGGTCTTTATATATAACGGGTTAGTTGTTGTTTATTTATATTAATGTTAGTAGTAGAATGCTATGTAATTTTGTAATTTTATAATTTTTGTAGATTTATTGCAGTTGCTTTTTTGTTTTATTCATAAATAATGATTTTAATAAAATTTAAATTTATATGATAATTATTAGATTGTAATGAAAGCTCTTTTCTCTCTACTTTTTCCTTTTGTTATGTGTTGCCCATTGAGCATGAAAGTAATTTCTTTGTATAATGCTTCTTGTGTGATTGAAAATAGGACAGCTTAGCTTGTTTCCCAGAATTGGATATGCAATCTTTTAGTTTAAAAACAATGTTCAAGTATAATGAATGCATATGAGGATTTAGGATGGTTTTCTATGCATCTCAATTATTAACTCGCCCTTCATAATATATACAGGGTGCATAGGAAAGTCCCTTTAACCAGAAAATACTTGGGAACAGTATGGTAAAGCGACTACGTCCGACCTAATGCAAACAACAGCAGCCCCCCTAGTGGCAACATTTGGAAGATAGGCAATGCAAATCGAAAACAAAAACAGATAGAGCAAACTTTCCAATTAGAAAGTTTTAGAGCATCGATTAATTAGTACGAAGCGACACGTGGTTCGCACGGATAAGATAAATTGTCGCCTGTATACTCAAAAATGTCCGAAAGCGATGCACGCCATTTTGTGTAAACGTTTGAATGGAATAGCCATAGGTATGAAGAAATACGCATAATTTATTGCATAAAATACGTACTTACGTCAATACAGTTTGATAACATCACACAAAAAACAACGGAAAGTCAAACTGTATTGACGTAAGTACATATTTTACATCCGTTTTCGTTTTGCACTGCCTATTTTCAAATTTCGCCACTAGGGGCGCTGCTGTCGTTTGCATTAGGTCGGGCGTAGTCGCTTTACTATACCGTTCCCTCACTTGCACAGCTGTAGCTCTCTCCGTTTGCAAGAATTTTCTGGTTAAAGGGACTTTCCTATGCACCCTGTATATCTAATTAATGGGCCCTTGAGATAACCTACAGATGGATCAGGTACTACATAACAGAAGTTTATTTTCATTAAAAATCTTTGTAGACCTCTTTTTTCATTCCATAACAACAAGTAGTAGTCAATGTAATGAAATGCTGCAACAATTTATAATTGTCTTGAAAAATCGTGTATTCTGAATAATTAGTTGACAATTTGATATCTAAAATGCAATTTTATCTGAGTTGGACAGGCTTAAATTGTAGATATCATAATCCAGTAATAGCAGCAACTGTTGTGTACAGATGTTGTATGTGTTGGATTAACCTATTGTTTACCATATAGTTATTTTTGAAAGTTGAATGGATATAGAATTCTAGATATTTTCTCACATCTGTCACTTGCAGCCCTGTTGATAAGTAATATATATGTAATGATTTATATAAAATTAGACCAAAGTATATCTAATTATTCTAGCTAGTGTTAATTAATTATGATGATCATCATCATCTATAATAGATTGGAAATTGCAGCTGCAGAAAAATTAAAAGGCACATAGAATGCAAATATCCACTAGAATAGCATGTGTTCCCTTAGTGTGTCTTTATATGGAGATTCAGCGCTTCTTAATTCAGTTAAAAATTAATAGATTCGGCGTGAATTTATTTGTTACCCTATTGTTTGTATGATATTTATATAATTGCACAATTGACCATTAGCAGTTTGTCCATCTTGAAATGGTAAACAATGATACTTCTGTTGTTGTCATAAAATAGCAATACAGATTAATGAAATTTCTGTGAACATGTTTGCAGAAATTTCATTAATCTATAACAACAACAAAATGTCATTATAGATATGACATGTTTGCAAATAACTATAGAACTGGATTCACAATGACTCAAATTTTAGTTTTTCATTATTATGCAAATATAATACTGCTTATAAAGAGAAATTACTATAAAAACAGGATCTCGAGAAATCACCTTTTTTCTCACAATGGAGCTGCTATTGTTCTCTTTGTTATTGTGTATAAAAAATTATCATCATCAGAATTTGAATAGACTGCTTTTTAACTGTATAAATTCTAAAACATTTTGGTCTATTGTCAGAGAAAAATTCAGAAAATGAAAGGCATTTATTTCTTCCAGTGATATTGATTGGTTTTCATATTACATTCAAATCAAATTTTTTAGAGTGAGTTTATATGGGCCATCATTTGAGTCTTTAAACACGTTAAGTATTACACCCTATAACAAAATTTTGGACTCCGATATTGTTTTTGAAGAATTAAAAAATGTAATAAGGCACTGGGTTATAGATCAGATTAGAGCAGAAGGTTTTAAACATTCCTGATTACCAATTCCTCTTGAAAATTTTAACCTGTTTGAAAAATTTGCATTCTTTTAATTTTATTAAATAGTTGGATTGAAATTCTGATATTACCCATTCATAAAGGATTGTCGTTTCCAATTTCACTAGTTCCGGTAATTGGCAGATTAGTTACGACTATTTCGAATTCTCGTTTAATTGTTTTGGTTACCGAAAGGAAAATATTATGTCGAGAACAAGCAGATTTTAGAGAAGGATTTTCTTTAGATCAAATATTTATTTTAAATGGGTTAATACAGGGACAGCTTAGATAGCAAAGAAGAAAATTATATGCAGTGTTTATTGATTTTAAAGCCACATTTGACAGCATATCAAACTGTCTGGTCTTTAGTATGAACATTGTTACTAATATATGTGTATCTCCCCTTGTAATGGACAAATATGTCTAATACAACACATAACTAATTTTAATATCTCATATATCTCAATAATATTTATTTATTTTTATTTATTGAATTGTTTTTACACACCTGAAGAATAGCTTGTGAAGCACGCTGTTTTCCATCTCTCTTATTTTTACAAACAACCTAAAAATAATAATAATAAAATCATTTTAATAAATATTATTATTATTACATCATTTTATTTATGCAGAGATTAGAATGCTTTGTACTATCTTAAACAAAAAAACATCTACAACTGAGCAAAGTAGTTAAAAATAAATACATTTAGCTTCTATAGCCTCTATATACAGTCAAGATCATTTCAAAGTTGACAACAGATCAGAAATGCATTTTTTTTCAGTTAACTACTATGCATATTGTCATAGTATTGTTAGTGGACATAAACCAATAGATAACTGATTAGTTTGTTTCACCAATAAAGAATTGAAGAGTGACAAGTAAAATATTATTGTATCAATGAAAGTTGACAACAAAGAAAGCAATGTAAATATGGTAAGAAATTAATTTCAAATTGGTTATAACACAAAATTTAAGTCCATAGTTATCGAGTATCAATAAGAAAGTATGTTAAAGAAGAGAGAATTGAGTCTGGAAGAAAGAGTACAGATCGTACATGAGCAGAAAAAATGGCAATTCTCCTTCTATTATTGCAAAAAAGCATCAAATATCACGAGGAGGAGTCAGAAAAATAATGCTCAAATATTTAAATAACAATACGGTGAGAAATTTACCACGGGGACACTGCAAGAAACGATAATGCTAAATGGGCGTTCGTGGTATCGACGTTTACGTAAACGTCAATTAATTCGACATAACCACGAATAAAATTCGGGATTGAAAGACTAAGCTTATTTTATATCAGAAACACTTGCCGATGAAAGAATAGAGATTCCATAGCATGTATAATCTGTATAGTAAAAGCCCGGAATTTTTATTACATTGCGTTTTTTTTTCCTGTCTCCCGATAACGAGTGGCTACTGTATTTTCAATATTTTATTAGTGATTTCGTAAATAACAAGGAACTTTTTCCTGCAGATGAATAAAAACCATCATCGTTGCAACATTCTTAACCTTTTGGGAAGCGTGTGAAAATTTTTCTCACAGGCAATTACGTGTTGTACTTTTTATAACACTTCAAATATTTTAATTTATTTGGTAAATATGAATTTATATTTTTGTTTACTTTTTTAGTCTCTCAATTAATGCACAGTTATAATCAGCATAAGAGAAAAAATTAAAAAATGGATATTTCACAAGTAAAGCAATCACATTTTATGAAAATATTACTACGTGGAATAATTATATTTGTAGTAAATTTAAACATAAATCACATCTATATCTTCCTAAATGCAACTCAAGTTTATGAAATTATTTAAACGACAATGCCATAACCCAATTGTTAATTAAAACCAAATAATCTGCCAAATTATTGGGCTATAACAAGGATAACTAAATGGTCAGAAACTAAATAATTTGTCTACTGGTAGGAGGTTACGCTACTATCTCGTGTTAATTTTAATAATTATATATTTTGAATTTAAAAGCGGCAGCAGTGTTATCAGCTTGAGAGATTAATCCCTCCGCATAGTGTGTTTTCCCCTGCAAAAGGATTTTAGTGATTTTTTTTTTTTTTTTTTTTTTTTAGAAAACAGCCAAAAGCGTGGGGATCTAATAATGCAGTAAGTTATTAGAATAGGTTAAGTTAGGTTAGAACGTGCGTCCCCACTGTTCCTTGATTCCAACAGAATAAATGAAAGAGCCGCTATGACGGTGCACGTAGGTAAAGACTAACCCTTCCAGAGATTCTATTCCGATAGTCCGATAATTCTACAGATCGTTTGGCTTTAAAATTTTTTGATTTGTCCCACATCTTAATTAGGCGCATGAAAATGACCAAAACGGTAAGAAACGTGAGCGACTCCGAGGCCCGTTTTCCTTTCGTAATTTAACAACATACTATTTCTGAAAATATTTTATGAAATTTTAATATAAAATAAATTATTAAAAGGACGTTGAGCACATCAAAATTCATTTTGCATGCACACACATGCACATATGTATATATAGGGTGTTCTGTATATGAGAAACTCTTATGGGTCCAGATCCATAGGAGTTTCTCATCTTGCTGTTCCTCTCATTACGGGGAAAGGACGTCACCGACTACAAAGGAACGAACTCGAGTGATTTTGACGACGGGAACGTGCAGTCACCAAGAAGTGATCAGAAAATTCAATAGGCTCCATCCAGTGTGAACCAATTGCACACAAATATGTTGGTAAGCTTGTTGCAAGATGCAATGGATGCTGGTTTTGGAGATCTTGACATTGTCAAAAGAACTTCTGTAAACTCGGTGCAAAATGAGCCAACACTTTTCAACACTTTCCTTGTCCATAACAGTCCTTGGCAGTGTGCTGCAAGGGCCATCGTGTATGCTCCCAATTGCTTAAATTCGTTTATTTTTTCGCAAGCTCGAGCTTACCAATACTTTGTGTGATTGGTCCGTGGTCTGGATGGAGCATATTGAATTTTCTGGTCACTTCTTAGTGATTGCATGTCCCCACCACCAAAATCACTTGAATTTGTTCCTCTGTAGTCAGTAACATTGTTTCCCTGTAATGAATGAAATGATAATATGAGAAACTTCTATGGGTCCAGACTTAAAGAACATCCTGTATTTAAAATTCAAAAGCATGATTATAATTATTTTAATCACTTGTATCCAATAGGCAATCTCTTTTAACAGTTTTTGCACAATTCTAATAATTTTGATCATTTAAATGGATTTCTAGCTAGTAATATATTCTGAATTATTACAAAAGCAATTAACATTTAATCTACATAAATTTAGAAAACAATTTTGATAATAACTTGTCTCTTTATTACTTTATGTAATAATATTTAGTTCAATTTAAATTATCCAAAACTCACCTATACTGAAAATTACTTTAATTATAATTTTAAAATATATTGTAAAGCAGGAAGAAATTAACTTCTCGTCTATATAAGAAAGTGCTACTAGTACTATTTAACAATATTTATATTTTATTTCTGTTTTTTAATTTTGTTATTTTATCTTTGATTTTATTTTTACAAATAAGTATTTTGGGTTTACTTTTGAACGTACAATTAAATGAGTTGTTACTGTTTTAGGAAGAATTTAGAAAGAGGAAAGAACAAATTATGATTATTGGTTTTTAAATAGAAGAACCTCTAAAATGCTAAAATACCAATAAAACTGGAAATTTCTTCCTATAGTCATATTTATACATATGCAGTGTAAGAAAATAGGATTAATTATACCTGTAGTATAAAGTCAATTACAGTAAAAAACAAAACTAAGATATATAATTTTATTGTCAATAAAATTATATATCAAAAACATCTTATTTTTCTGTGTTCTGTTTTCTCTATACAGTCAAACCTCAATTTTCAAACACAATTTGTTCCTAAAAGTTGTTCAAAAACCAAACGAGAGGTTCCCATCAGAAACAATATAAAATAAATTAATCCATTCCTCATCTCTGAAATAAAGCCTTTTTTTTACCTTTTTTTTAGCTGTATTTCATCCGTAAAAATGCCTACAAAAGCACTGTAATATTGTATATAATAAATTATTATTATTTAACTAGCTGACCTGGCCACGTGTTGTTGTGGCTCAAAATGTATCTATTATAAATGTATAACACTTCCCCCGTGGGGGGAATTTCAAAAAATCCCTTCTTAGTGTACATTCTCTTGACGTACCCTATTAAAACGCAATCAAAAACGCATCTAAAATAGTATAATAAAAGCTGAGTTCTTCACGGTAAGCCTTAATCCCGTCACTTTTCCCGCTGAGGAATATCGAAAAATCCCTTTTTAGTGTATATTCTGTTGACGTAACCTATTAAAACGCAATTAAAAACGCAAAAAACCGCACGTAAAATAGTAGAATAGAAGCCGAGTTCTTCACGGTAAGCCTTAATCCCGTCCATCTCCCTCCACTGGGGGGAATTTCGACACGTATATTATATAAAAACGCGTGCGTATTCGAATGCAACGTTGTGTCAAAATTTCAAAGGAATCGGTAGGAACAAACGAACGTTATATTTTATTTATATACATAGATAGAAAATAATCTGCTTCAGTCCATTCTCACAGAAAAGCATAATGCCTCACAGAAAAGCAAACTTAGGTCGTCGGAAGTTAGCGCCATCTGTTGGACATAAAAACCTTAATCCATATATAAATATATTTTTGAAAGGGGGAAATGATGTAGGGGTATGAAAAATAGATAGTAGCCGATTCTCAGACCTACTGAATATGCATATAAAATTTGGTAAAAATCGGTAAAGCCGTTTCGGAGGAGTAAGGTAACTAACATTGTGACACGAGAATTTTATATATAAGATTTGACTTAAGCACCTTAAAAACAGTGTTAATTGACACATTCACATAATATAAATGGCATCCAAGAATTCATTTTTAATGAATTTGATTTAGATTCGACTGCATCGCATACAAAAAAATGGTGGTAGTATCTTTCCCGCATGCACACTGAAATCTAATTTAAACAGCATCATCATCAGTGATTTGTGTTACGATGTGGGACATCTTGGTACCACTAAGGCACTTGCATAAAAATGAGTGTAAAAATTTTCGCCTTAATTATTTTTAGTTGTGTTACCCATGATATTTTGTGCCAGTCTAGAGTGCAAAATGAGCATAAAGCAAGTTCAGCAGTGTTCAACTCTTGATGCAAATATGTCTGTAAAACAGTACCATCAACCAATCAGAAATCAGTGGAATCTATGCCACAAACTTTTATGTACATTCTCTCATGGTTATTTCATAAAGACCTTGAATAGATCTAGAAAGATTTATCAAAAACATTCAAAAGTAACAATATATCTATGATAAGAGGCATCCCGATTATAAGAATGGATGCCTAGAGGAAGCACATAGGAAAATCCTTCAATTTAGGTGACTTTATAATAAATAAGCTAAGCATACTGTATTGCACTATACTAAAAATATTATCTTAATAATTTAATAATAAAAGTTAATATATAAAAGTAGAAATTATTTTTACTATATTTGTAATTAAAGTACAAAAAAGGTCATAGAATATAAACATTGTTTACCTGATGTATTGATATAAAGACAACCGTACCCTTGATAATACCATTGTAATAAAAGCTATGCTAGTGAAGCTGTACCTCCACCATAATACAAGCATAAATGCAATAGGTCATGTGATTAAAAGTAATTACAGCAAGGATTTTTACACAAATGGAGTCTCGGCCTAACTTCTGAAAGGTAGTCCTATTGCCAATTGGTCGGACCGTCGACTGTCGTTCGACACGTTCCGTATTCAAATCGTACCGGTCAAAAGCCCGAGGAAGACCGCGATTACGGCCAAAAACGTTAGTTTTAATTAAAATTTGTTGTTACTGGGATATAATCAGGTTCTCGGGTTTGGATTTCTTTAATATAGGAAGTATAGGGAGTCGACCGTCTCTGTCTCTAATCCACGATTGGCAAACAAGGGTTCAAAATTATGTTCGTGAGAGGCATTCGAAAACAGAGGTTGGACTGTATATAATTTGTTTCACTATATAAACATTTTCAATACTTACACTTGCAGTGTGTTTTCCTACAGTTATCCTAAACTCGTTCTTTTGATGTTTAAGATTTTGCATATCAAATTTAATCTGGGTATCACCCATTCCATAATTCCTATCAGGAATAAGAAAAATTATTATAATTTAAAAAGCATTAATCAATTCAAATTAATTAAAATGTAGATACTGTGTATATTAACAAACACATTAATTGTCCATTATATTCAAAATCAAATATATATTAACAGATAATTTATAGAAACATTGAAAAGATTAATATAAAAATGTAAATAAAATCATTGTTTATTAATTAATAATGGCAATCGTTATAAATTATGTAAACATTGTTTTGATATATTTTTGATGGCCACAATTTCATTTTGCTTTTCATATTTATATTGTGCTATCTTTACTGATGTGTAACAAGCTATTATAACAGTTAAATATAATTATTCACAATCAAATATATTCAGCAATGGACAAATTCTGAAATATAAACAGGTAGAAATGATTACTGATATGGAGGAATAGTATTTTTAAACATAATGTCTAGTATACAGAGTGTATCTAAATTGGTGTCTATAAATGTAGGGATATGTTCCCGACACCAAAACATTACAAAAAGTTCGTACGAACACGAGTCCGAAAATCCTTCGTTAGAGAATTGGGAGTTATAGGGTTTATTGCCGACGTACACGTCAGGCATTTAACAACATAGATTTACAAAAATTGCTCGAAGTGACCTCCTCCGGCTTCGATACTCCCTAACGAAGAATTTTCGGACCCACGTTCGTACGAACTTTTTGTAACGTTTTGGTGTCGGGAACACATCCCTACACTTATGGACACCAACTTAGATACACCCTGTATATCTAGTTTCTTATATTACAAATTTTTCTATTTATTTTATAAAATATTTTTAGGAAAACAGTTTAAAATAAATAATGTTTAACTATTCATTGCATATAGAAATATTAATATTTCTATATAATTTTTAATACATTTTTCTGCTAAGTGAAAGCAAAACTTTCTACACTGGATGAATATGCAATTAAAATTTAAGTTTATATTAACTTGATAGTAAAACCTCGATTTAACAGACTAATTCGAGTAAAAGGGTGTCCGTTACATAATAAAGTAGGTTTTCCGAATGCACACGTTAAAAAATTGACAAATTAGTTAGTTACTCCATTTTTACTTACGTAGATACGTTTGTGTAATTTAAAAATTAAGTACTATAGAAGTTTTTGATTTCACAAGAAAGTTTCATTTCTACATCAATAGATGTAGAAATGAAACTGCTTGTGTAATCATCATAGTTATGAGACTAATAAACAAGTATATGATCTAAATCAAAATAAATAAAGTGTATTTTCCAAAAAATGTTTATTTGTTTAGTTAAATACAATTAATGTTCTTAAGAGCATTCTTGGATTTGAAGAAAATAACCCGTTAAAAATTTAAAATGCTTTTTACATATAATTATGTATGGCACATGGATCAGAAATTTTGTCCATTAAATCAAGGTTTTACTGTTTTTAATATTTTTGAAGAATTTTCACATCTTAAAAATATATAAAGTAAAAGGAACATGCTTTATAATTTATGTATTATAATATTCAAAAATATAGTTTTTATTATTAATTCTGTTACTTACAAACTTCTATTAATGTTGTTAATAACAGGCAATTATAATTCTGCAAATTTCCAATGATATATTACTTTTAAGTAAATAAAATACCTTTTTAAGCATTCTAACAAAATCTGATACGGAGATGGTTGACCAGCTTTTGCACATAGATCACTTATTCTTGGATCTTCTACACGAACTTCATCAAAAAACTATAAATAATGGAGATCGAAATAACAAATATATAAGACGTGTCGACTTTGCTAAACTTAAACGTTTCCTTAATAAAATTTATCGAAAGATTTAATCGTATTACGAATTGTTGCAGTTTCGACTCACTTGTACGTCTTGTTGAGGATCATCTGTACTTTTATAATCTTTATGAACACTTTTCATTTGAGGTATTAATATTTCAAGAGTTGCCTTAGCAGCTTCGGATTTAGCTTGTTTTTTGCTACTTCCGTATCCCGTACCGTATTCCATATCGTTTATGACGACCACGGCTCCGTAAGGAGTACTAGCATTTTCTGAAACAAAGAATTTTTGCAATTTATTTATTTAATTAGTAATTAAAATGTTTTTTCTTCTGAAATTACTAGTAATAAGAATTATATAAACAAAGTTTGTCAAATTTATAATGTGTGTATAAAATTAAACTAATTCATAACCTGAATATACGAATTAATAAATACCTTATAATATAAAAATCTCTATTAAAAATACTATTTATATTTATTTAATATTTGAAAATATTAATGACATCCTCAAATAGTTATTGCAGAATCAATAACAAATTACACTTCTACAATCTGTTTTCCATGCAATTACGTTAGGAGAGAAAAGACAGGTAGCGAACGATAAACATTAATAAATACTTAAAATACGGTCGATTTCGGGTACGGATGGCATATTCTAAAAACAAAAGTGCCGTCGCAGATAACTGACATTTTCGTGAAACTCGAGTCGGTGGTGTGGAAGAAAGGGATAAATGCTTATCTATCCAATGGTAAACAATTCAAGAAGTTATCTTCATCTACTATTCAGTTTGGTGGTGGAAGAAGGCAACATGTGACACAGATGTGACATACATAAAAAAAAACTTTAAACTTACATTTTTCATCATCATCATTATGTTAGTTACCTTCAACTATTTTGAGTGTTTGAAAATAATGTCTGCATTAATAAAATTTTATTTTATAATGTTACTACAGTATGTTTGTTAAGTTATTTAAAACACTTATTTTATTTATACAAAGCTTTGGATTAATTTTATATTTGAAATTCTGATGCATTTGAAGTCATACCTGTAGGATGTCTAAGACAACTCTGTTTAATTTAATATAAAATGAAAATCCCTCTTATTACATTTAATCAAATATGTTGTTTTAGTTAGAAAATATTCAATGCAAAATTACATAAGCAGTTTTATATAATTCTGTTAGATTTTCATACTTTTAAATTGAATTTAAAAGTATGAAAAGCTAACAGAATTAAATTTGTATTTAATATGTAAGTCTGTTGATTGTTTAGACCAGTGGTTCTCAATCTTTTTTTACCCATGGATCCCTTTTCCTCTTAATTTTTTTGTGGACCCACATAGACACTGCACAGGAAAAAAACCTTATATTTTTCACTAATAAAAAAAGAAAGGAGTTGCATTAAAAAAATAATAATAAATAAATATATATACAGTAGAGCGTCGAAAAGTGGAACCAATTGGGGACTGGGGTCCTTCCAGTTAATGATTTGTTCCAGTTTCCGACTTTGTACGAAAAAATACATTAACCTGTCCGACGTTCAAATTTTTCTCCGTTGCGTATCGCTTCCTGTTGAATTTTTCTCCGTTGCGTGTCGCTTCGTGTTGAATTTTCGTCGATTTTAAGCCTAACGAAAATTTTTATAATAATCATCGAGGCTATCGTATCGTTAAAAATTATTTCTGCATTTTGTACAAACAAAATAAATATATTAAAGATATATAAAAAACATGAAAATTATACTTTAGAAGTAAATTTAGTATCAAAAACATTCGATTCAGCACGACACAGTCCGACTGAAAATCGTTCCACTTTCCGGCCATTCCACTTACCGACGTTCCACTTATCGATGCTCTACTGTATATATCTTTGACCTTTGTCAATGAGATATATATGTCATATTTGTTTTCAATATTTTAAATAATTACATTTTAACCCTTATGCAAGAAATGAGTAATAAAGAAATTGACAATATATATATCTGTAGAAATGCAATTCTCAGTAAAACAATTGTTCTGAAGTAGAATTACCCTATAGACCACTAAAAAAAAATCACCGTGAACTCAATTCGGTATTTTTTTTTGTGGATCCCCAGTAATGTTACATGGACCCCTAGGGTCCGTGTGAATTCCAGTTGAGAACCACTGGTTTAGACATACAGACATACTTTATTAGTAGGACATTAAAATGCAAAATGTGATGTTTTGTCAAAGTTATTTTGACACAGCAGTGACAGCTAGTCATAACAGACTTGACGTAGCAATCCTTTTAAATGCTATCTTACTACAGAAAATTTGAAACTTTTGAAATATGTTCAATCTATGAACATTGTTTCTATGATCTTGACCATCGATAATATCGTGTTAAAGCAGCGGTTAAACATATTCAGCTTAAACTTGGCACAAATACATAAATTTTAAAAAGTTGCCATCAATATTAGTAAAAAAATAGTCCAACTAGCTGTTAAACATGATAGTCATAAGTGCTGTAATAGTTAATACAGTCATGCCAACTTCATCTATACCAAAAACAAACTAGACCCATTAAAATAGATACTTTCATTTTTGATCTTACATTATTACAATTTTGAAAATTATATATATATATATATATATATATTAATGTGTATGTGTCATATTAGGTAAACTGGAAAGTAATGTCGTTTCTGCACATCAATACTTGTTTATCATTTATTGGCTCATTGTGTACTTTAAAGCCATGCAAAAGACATTTTAAGGTTAAAGTGACTTGTTTACTTGTAAATAATTCAACCTTAAATTTTTTTTGCAATTTTGGGTGAAATGGCCAGCCAAATACCAGAAGAAGTACATATCTGGCATTGTATGCTTTTTGAGTTTCATGAGGGTAGTAATGCAACAGTTGCTATCAAAAACATTTGCGATATTTATCCAAGTGCATTAGACATTCGTAAATGCCAAAGGTAATTTTCTAAGTTCGGATCCGGTAATTTTGATCTTTCCGACTCGTATCGATCGGGAAGACCAACAACTTTAGACAATGACGTGTTAAGGGTGGAAGTGGAAGCAAATCTGTGTCGGACAATCGAGAAACTGTCAAACACTCTTAACCAACCTCGCTTGACCATCCAAGAACATTTGCAGCAGGTTGGTAAAGTATGCACAGCAGGTGTTTGGATCCTGCATAATCTGTTTGAAGAAAACAAAGCTACACATCCACAAGAGCCGAATTATCGGGCTAGAGTTGGCTATAATAAATAAATAATTAATAAGACAATTTGGCACTAGAGCTTGGCGTTAGGCACCATCTCTTACTAAACTTAATAATTATAATTAAATTAAATAAATAATTTTAATAATTTGGAACTGGAGGAAAAGAAATCGGCCCGAAGCGGGACTCGAACCCGCAACTTCTGCTATCCGTGCAGACACGTTACCAGTTATGCTACCTGGACCTTCAGTCCGATCGCCTCCTCCAGTATATATAAGCTAACACGACGACCATCGACGGTCATTACAATGCCGGCTGGGGACACATCAAGTGCCCACGTCCTCCCAAGTGTAATGACCGCCGATGGTCGTCGTGTTAGCTTATATATACTGGAGGAGGCGATCAGACTGAAGGTTCGGGTAGCGTAACTGGTAACGTGTCTGCACGGATAGCAGAAGTTGCGGGTTCGAGTCCCGCTTCGGGCCAATTTCTTTTCCTCCAGTTCCAAATTATTAAAATTATTTATTTAATTTAATTATAATTATTAAGTTTAGTAAGAGGATGTATAGCTTTGTAACGAGTTAGTCATTATTTATTTATAGAAAACAAAGCTAACTGATCCACCACAAGCAACTTATTGCTTCGACGGCACAATACAGAAGCGTTTTTTGATTGCTTGATCACTGGAGATGAAAAATGGGTCCTTTATGATAATCCAAAACGCAAAAGGCAGCGGCTCTCTCTGAATGAATCACCACGAAGTACTGCTAAGCCAGGTTTACATCCCAAAAAGGCAATTTTGTGTGTTTGGTGGAGTATTCGTGGAATCGTTCATTTTGAAGTGCTGAAACCTGGACAAACTGAATGCAGACCTTTACTGTGAACAATTGGATCGAGTAAATCGAACTTAAATTGAAGTGTCCAGCGATTGTCAACAGAAAAGGCATTATTCTGCAACATGATAAATGCAAGACTGCACTGTGCAAGACGAACCCTGGAAAAAATTAATGAATTGGGGTGGGAGGCACTGCTTCACCCACCATACTTGCCTGACATTGCACCATTGGATTTCCATTTATTCAAATTGCTACAACACTTTCTATGTGGCAAAAAATTTGAAAATTTGGATGATATCCGAAATGCCATCTCCAGATATTTTGCTAAAAAACCAATTGATTCTTATTGATACAGAATCGAAAATTTGCGCACTAGATGGAAAAGGTTGTTGATAACGCAGGTGATTACATCATTGATTAAAAATAAAAACAAGTTAAAAATTTATTTGTTTGCAATTGTTAATAGGAATAATAGTAATACACTAATAAATATATCAAATGGCATGCAAATAGACCAACAATGGTATAATCTGATAGAGGACGCAGTAAGTTAGTAAAAATAGAATTATAATTTGTCACGAATGAAATACCAAGAAAAAATTGTATTGTCAGTTAAATTGTTTTAATTGGGGGCAATATACATTGTGGTGTTCCTTTTGAAGAATGGTGTGTATTTTAAAGGTTGGATTCTTTTAAAGAAAGGAAACTTGTACGTACGTATAGTTACCTTGATCCTCGTGGGAGATGTTGGGAGGAATTTTTTGCCCGGAATGACATACAAATAATTAACGATCCGTCCTCCCCTCCTACATTTGTGTCCAGCCGCGGGGAAAGCTGGGTTGACATCACTGCATGCTCATTGGGATGTCTCTCGTTTGTGGGCGATTGGAGGATTCTGGACGATTCTCTGGATGATCATGCTATGATCTCGTTTAAGATCAAACACCATAATGCAACTAACTTACGGCAACCCCGCCTCAAATACAACTTAAAAAGAGCAGATTGGGACGGTTTGAAAACACATCTAGATTTACATCTTCAGCTGGGTGATCATACTGACACTGAGATGACTAGACAACAACTGGATAACTCTATTAGGGTTATCGAAGAGGCCTGCAGGAAATTTATCCCTAAATATAGGAATAACAAAACTTCTGTTCCATGGTGGAATAGCGATCTGACATCTTTGAGAGCTACTAATGTTCGGTTAAGGAAAAATTTTCAGAATTGTCATACAGAGCCACTCCGCACTAATCTAAAGAAACAATTTGTAGATCATCTTCAGAAATATAAATTGGCAATAAAACAGGCTAAGCTACGCTCTTGGGACGAGTTTTGTGCTGCAGCAAATTCCAATCCATGGGGATTTATTACACGCTATTGCACTAATAAATTAAAACATCGACAAATCTTACATTCGACACATGCTGGTCAAAATTTTACCGAGGCTGCCAACAAAAAGATGGACACCTTCTGCATCCCGGATCCCGAGTCGCAGGACACTGACAATCAACGGGAAACTAGGGCAAATATTCACAATGAAATACATACACCAAATACTCCTCAGTTTACAACGGAGGAAATTGCCTGGGCTTTTGCTAATCTTAACATCAGGAAAGCAGCAGGACATGATGATATCTCGCCGGAACTGGCTAAATACTTATGGCTAATTATACCACAAAAACTGACAGACATTTATAATAAATGTCTCGATCAAGGTATATTCCCTGACTCTTGGAAACACGCGCGCATTGTGCCTGTACCTAAACCTGCAACTACAGACGAATGCCGGCCAATTTCACTTTTACCGGTACTTGGTAAAATATTAGAACGATTAATAGCCAACAGACTACATTGGCACCTCGAGACCAATCAATACTTACATAGTTGTCAGTTTGGGTTCCGACCACAACGCTCGGCCCCAGCTGCTATTGAGAGTGTAATCAAATGTATTAACTCATTACTTGAAGATAACCGATACGTTTTAGCAATTAGCCTTGATATTGCCAAGGCCTTTGACAGCGCTTGGTGGCCGTCGATACTGAATAGCCTAAGGAGCCGACAATGCCCTAGAAACTTATATCGTTTATTAACTGACTACTTAGATCACAGATACGCAGATCTTTGTTGCGGGGCACACACCATTCAAAGGAAAGTCGAACGTGGATGCCCGCAAGGGTCGGTTTGCGGCCCAATCTTATGGAATGTAGTTTTTGATAACTTTCTGAGACAAGACTTTGGACAACATCATATTATTGCTTATGCGGATGACGCGCTTGTTTTGTATGGGGGACGCTCAAGATCTGCACTTGAACAAAATGGCAATCATATCTTACAAAACATTTTACTCTGGGGGAAAGAGTATAAACTCAGTTTTAACGCCAAGAAAACTAAATGCATAATTTTCAATAAGCCACGACACCAGCACCTATATAGGAGGGTTCCGACTATAAAAATGGGCGGAAACACTGTGAAGGTTGAAAAAACCATCAGATACCTTGGGGTAATACTTGAACACCGACTGCTCTGGCAGGAACATGTGTCATATCTCAATGAACGCACTGGCAGAATCTTCAATACCTTCGCTAGCATGGCGAAAAGAAGATGGGGCTTAGCCTCAGAGGCAGTCAGTACTATATATAAACAGATTTTCATACCTATCGTCACCTACGCATGTGGTAGCTGGGGTCACGACATTCACAAGGTACACATTTACAAAAAACTTATTGCTGCTCAACGGAGAGCTCTTATTCAAATTACAAAAGCGTATCGCACTTCACCGAATGCCTCCATTCAGGTCTTGGCTAGAACACCTCCGATAACGAATGTGGTAGAATATTATACAAAACTTTGGTACATCAGATGGGGACGGAATATTAACATCAACGACCAAATCGTATATGCAGCAGATTTTGAAAGACCCGTTCTGTTCTCTCGCTCTAGTCACCCTGCTATGATAAACAACATCCAATTTGATTCTAACGATAATATGGATATTGAAATATTTACTGATGGATCTAAGTCAGAAGCATTGGTAGGATGCAGCTTCGTGGCTTTTCGGGAAGGCACGGAAATTGAACATCAACAATTCAGATTAGGTGAGAGTTGCTCAAGCTTTCAGGCTGAGCTATATGCAATACGCATGGCTGCATCCTGGTGTAGAGATCATTATTCGCAGCAAAAAATTAACATTATAACTGACTGTGCCTCTGCTATAGCTTCTCTTAAGACAAGAAGCTTTCATCCACTTGTAAATGAAATCCAAAATATCATGAATTCTTCGACCTGCCAATACTTCATAAATTGGATTAGAAGCCATCAGGGTCATTTTGGTAATGAGCGGGCTGATAATCTTGCACGTCTGGCTTCGACTAACACTGATCTTCCAATTGCGTACAAAAACATTAGCATACAAACAATCAAATCTAGTTTATGGATGGAAGTGATCGACAAGTGGCAATTAAAATGGGAGGATAATAATTCAATTACCAATCACTTTATTCCTGATATTCCAAAATTTCTCGCTATTAAATGGTATTACCCAAATCACAATCTGACACAAATGTTAACTAACCATGGTAGATTTTTTACATACCAATCTCGATTTATGGGCACCACCACTACCATGTGCACTATTTGCGAGTGCCTGGATGGAAGCAAACACTACATTCTACAATGCCCCATGCTTGAGCCTGAGAGATTTGTGCTTAAAACTCTTGCTGCAGCGCATAACCTTGTTTGGCCACCCCCTAACTTGGAAAGTTTATTTATCTTTAAAGACACATACGACGCATTTATCCGGCTTGTCAACATGTACTTCAAAAGAACTACTGTCCCAGCCTACATCAGCAGATAACTCAGGAATACACAATTGGATCGTTTTACGATGATTCTTCAATTATTGTTCGATGTATATTCTCAACGATGACCACCTAATTCAGAATACAAGCAAGAAGAAGAAGAAATTTTGGCTTCGCACCTCGTTTGTACCGATCATCTTTGCAAACTCTGCAAGGCAACATCAAGGGACCGAGCTGGCTTGTCTGCACATTAGTGCTGATTCCAACTTCAATACCGCCTCATTGACAGCACTGCAGATTGGTTTGAGTGAACAAGATACACGCTTTACTTTGTTCACGGACTGTACAGATTTCTTGTACAAAGATTTTTTTTTTTTTTTTAACTACTTGGACTGCACAGATTGACATGTGCTGACTCACTCATACAGGAACTCTTCAGACTCCGACAGATGATGATCCATCATTATGCAACTTTAGAACTGTTCAGATCTACGTGAACACAGAACCTACTACTCAATTTGGACGGCGCAGTTGCACACTGGCTGTTCTTTTCTGCTTTACAACCTTCCACAGAATTCTACCTGTGCCGACCCATCTTTACAGAAGAGTGATGGACTGTACAGCTTAACTTGTACAAAAAGTTGTTCACTTGTTACATTTAGGTGTTATTTTAAGTTTTGTTATTTAAATTCAGGTTACTATATTTATATGTGATATATGTGTTATTATTTGCTGTTAATATTTTATTTGATGATAGTTAATATGTTTGTTGTTACTTATACATGATATTTATTTTCTCATGCTATATATTTATAATACTTTATATGGTTCATAAATTATTCTATGTGATATATTCACATAGATGACGCTTGCACAAAGATATTACCATATTTGTTAATTTCAATTAATATTTTATTTCTTTATGTTATGATGTTCGATGTCATGAATGTGCTGTTGCTCTAAATGTCTATATGGTGCCGAATTGTTAATTTTAAATTGAATAATAAGATATGTGCCGACGATATGCTTCGATATACTGGCACTGGTTGGTATTTTATATTGGCTCATAAGATGTAAATCAATTGCTATATATGTAATAACTCAAATGTGCACTACGTGTAATTATGTCGCATACGCGTGTGTTAATGACATCTATGTATGACATTCTACAAGGCATTAATCCTTTGTTACCATCTTCTGCAATGCATTATCGAAATATGTTAAACGCGAGCCTTTATTGTCTCGTCCTCAATCTGTGCACCATGTCTTGTGATACTGCTTCATCTTCTTGATGAAGCGTTTTACAATTGTCTTTATTCTTGATGTATTTTATGTATTTTATATTATTTAAACCTATTAATACCACTATAGATAATTCTTGTTCTTCAGAAAACTGCTTAATGTATCTCATGTTCTCACCCGGTTTTGTACTTAATGGCACCGGGCATGTACCTTATGTATATTCATTAATAAATAATAATAATAATAATTATAATAATTAGTTACCTAAAATATTTTAAAGAGTAATTATGTTAAAATTAGTCGTTTTTAAAAAAATGTTACCGAGTATTATACGTTTTATTGTCACTAATACAGCATCAATGTACTACACCAACACAAAAAAGAAACAACGGCAGGTTTTTGGAGGATAATACGAATGAAACACAGAAGTATCGTAAAAGTGTATAAGGAGAGCTTAGGGTATAGTGAGATAGTTTTAAGGTGTTTCTCACACAATGTCATCTACTCGTGTTGATTTGTTAAGAAAATAAATTTATTTTGTAGCACTGAAGAGGGACCAGGAAGGAAACACTGACCCAAAATGCATCTGTAGAAAAACAATAAAGGAGTTCATAACCTGTAAAACTGTGGGATAGTCTACCGTTAAAAAAAAAAAATTTCGGATTAAAGAGACTTTTACTGGTTCATTTATTTGTTTGATTTTAACATAAAAAACAACATACCCAATCAGAACCAGAGTTTCATCTAGATCTAGGATACAAGATCTACATTCTGTCAACACTTCAAGTATTCTCTTGCTTCCAAGATTTAATCAAAGATTTAAAGTACTTACAGTTCATTCTGATTTAAAAGTTTGTCATAATCTGCATATGGTTTTATAGTAGTGATATATTTATTAAATATTTTCCTAATTATTTTCATGTTGATAGTTATTTGAGATGAAAATTATTTCAATTCCAAATGATCATAATGGCAGTATATCTGGTTTTGTTACAATGCAGTTTTATTTTATCTTTTAAAATTTAATTAAAGTAATTTTTTGATTAAAATTTTTCAATTCCATATTTTTTTATCCTAAGATCCATCTCATGTGTAGCCAATCAATGCAATTAACTTTAAATTATATTTTGTTTTATAAACATAAGGACTGTTCATAAATTACATAATGCAGATATGAGTGGGTGAGATTGCAAATTATTATGATGCAAGGACTGGGTCGCACCTACCCCCTTATGATGCACCTACTCTCTTCCCCAATGTGGACTAGACCCATAATAAAAACAAGAAGATAGTGAGGGACAGGGTCTGACATATCCATTACGAACCGACAAAAGAATTCATGGGGTTCTCTGTCCAGATTCAATCCTAGATCCCAGAAAGCAGGCTTATATCTTTACTGCCTTGACATTCTCCATTTGATATTATAAAAACTAGGCCAAAATCCAAACTATTTTGAAACAAATATAAAAATTTTATCTTAATAACTTGGATAATATTTCAATAAAACATAAATATATAAAAATTTTAATAATTCAAATTAATATTATATTTCATTATTAATTGTTATTATTGTAATTATTATAAAATAAAGTTAAAACTTAAATTGACAGATGAAATGGAGGTTGCATTATAGAACTAGCTGCAATATTTCCAAATTTATTCCTTGACTGTAAATAAAACTTTCTTTTTGTAGAAAGATTAAGTTACATCTTATAAAAATTTGTTTTTTTAACAATAAATCTTTAAGACTTATTGTTGAAAGAAAAAGTCAATGTAATAAAATTAAATGAAAAAGAAAACTTAAAGTGTATGTGTGACCGCAGGGTTGGCATCTCCTCGGCACCTTGTCAGGATGACACCGCCGTGTCTGCCGGACACGGAAATCTCGATGGCCGTTACGTTATTTATCGTGCGAGCGGTCGCATTCGCGGGCTTCCGAACTTGGAATGGAGGCAGATGGAAACGACCGGAAGAAGTACACTCCACAAATTAGCATTTAACAAAAATACTCGTTTTTGATAGATATTATTTACAAGTTCTACGAGATATTGTTTACAAGATTACGATCATTTCAGAAGCTTAGCACAATGGCTAAAAACTATTTTAGATGCTTAGCACAATTGCTAAAGAGAGAGGGATATAAAGAGATAAACCTAACGCAACCCTGATCGAGAGAGAGAACTCACAGTAAGTTTGCGAGATGATAAATACCTTAAAACACTCGTGAGTCCCAGTTGTATCGATGCGCAAATCGACAAAAGGTCGGGAACTCGGTTCAGAGGGTAATCCTTTCTTTTCCTCGTCTTCTTGGGTGTCGGCGGCGGCAGCGAGTGGCAACGGCTAAATCGGCAGTTTGGAACACATACACTTAGGAAAAAGGGTTGATGACAACTGCTTCGGCTTGTTATCACCCCCTTCCTTTTTATTAGGGGGGCTCCTCCTGGGTTTTTCCCATGACTTCGTTAGGAGGTTTAGTACATCGGGGCCAACAGTCAAATTTTCACTCGTTGATTCCAGGTGACACATTCGACGTGTCATCCTCAACGAGGAAATAAGTCTGTGGGAAATAGTTTAATTATCTTTGACAATTTTAGCAAAACAACTTTAAGGAAAAACTAAATTGAACAAAAATTTCTTCACCAAATTTGGCTCTCACATGTAACTGAACACCTGAAATAAGCATCAGGGCATTGTCAATAAACTTTTAAACAAACATTAAAAGTGTATTCCCTAATTCTGAGGGATCGCTGTAGATGGCATCACATATAGTTTGGTTGAACAAGAACAAATAACATTCTATTATCTAGAAGTTTAATTCACGAAAAGACTAAAACTTGAAAAATAATTAATATTTACAAACTTCAAAGGATCAGATGGATGACTCAATAAATTTCAAGCATGTCACAATATTTTGTGCTTACTTTTAGTGAAAGTTTATCTAGTCAATAAGAAGCTGCTTCAGGGTTGGATATTAAAGTTGTATGAAATGTGGAAAGAAGTCATTGAATGTTACAAAAAATGTAGTAATACAAGAGACAACAACAGATTACTGGCTAATATTGATAAGACTTCTAACTCAATAACCAAAAAACAAATCAGAAAAACAACCACTCATTTGAAAAGCAGATGTTTTCATCCATTTTTAAAAGGACATCTTCAGGCTGGTGTTCTAATTGCACAATTTTTGAACAGATCATAACTTCTGTATTGCTGTTGCTGATTGGTGGAAAGACTGTGAGATTTATGTTAAATGGTTATATATTTTCCACAGATTTGGGATTGTGTTATCTTCCTTATAGTTGATGACTTTTTTCTTATGGCTGCCTTGTAAATTTTCATTAACTCAAGATATCTGCTGTTCTGTGTAGGATTTTGGTCCTATTAAAATGGACTTCCACAGCCAGAGCTCTGTCATATGCCAATAGGGTGGTGGCTAATAGGTCTTTAGATATGTCCACTCGGTGTTCCTTTAGATGGGTGGCGTATCCTCGAGTCAGTGGCGACAATGTAAAAGTTACAATCCATTTGAAAATTGTGCGATTTCGTATTAGAACGTCAGCGTGGTTATGTCCTTTTAAAAATGAACAAAAACATTTGCTTTTCAAATGAGTGGTTGTTTTGCTGGTTTTTTCAGTTATTGAGTTAAAAGTTTTAACATAGTAATAATTCTTTGTATAGAAAAAAAGGTACAGACGGCTGAAAATGTTTGCAAAAACTTAAAATCTACTTTAAGAAAAAATTACCGTAGTACAGAAAAACAATTATAGATCATTTTACATAAGTTTATATGTAAACAATTAAACCTCTAAATAAATTAAGAGCTTTTTGTAGTATGTTAAAAATGTTGATTTTCTTATTTCCTTTCTAATAATGGGCAATTCTCAAAAACATTTTACAATTCCTTGCGATTGTCGTTATTGAAAGTTTCACTATAATTATTATTTTTAGACTGTTTACCACTTGTATTCTGTAATCAATATTTTAATATCTTTTCTTTATTTTAATTCAAATGAAAATTAACACGTTTCTTTTAAGATAAATGTATCTATTAGATACTTTAATTGCTACCTTTTATTTAAGAATTAACTTTTTAGTATAAAAATAAGTATCATAATTCTATTTAAAAATGAATGTGTTACTATACACAATATTGCTATAAGATTTTAAATACATATATGAATTGCCAATTAAATAAACCCATCAGAGAATTCTTAATGAATTTTCTTTTAAAAATGTAAATTAAACCTCAGTTATATATATCTTACCTAATTCTTTAAAAGTATATCGTGGCTGCACTCTCATTGCATGCTGAACATATTCATGAAGAATACAAACGTAGGATTTTCCACTAGGATTCATTACAAATTCTGAAATATAAAATGATATTTATAAATTTTACCACTTTTCAATTTTTCAAATATGAATTTTTAAAAGCATAACTTCTAGTAATATTTTGAGTTTTACTTTATAAATCTATCAATTATCTTAATGATAACTTTGTTTATTGATTTATCAAAATTTGTAAGTATAATCAAATTTTTTAAACACATTAAATAAAAATAAAGATTCGTAACTAAAATACAGTAGAGCATCGTTTATCCGAAACGGCGGTTAACCAAAAGCTTTCCGGTCGGACCGTGTCGTGCCGAATCGAACGTTTTTGATACTAGATTAACTTCTAAAGTATAACTTTTTTGTTTTTATATTTTTCAATATATTTATTTTGTTTGTACAAAATAAAGAAATAATTTTTAACGATACGACAGCCTCGATTATTATTATAAAAATTTTCGTTAGGCTTAAAATCGACGAAAATTCGACACGAAGCGACACGCAACAGAGAAAAATTTCAACGTCGGATAGGTTAATGTATTTTTTCGTACGTAATCGGTTATCCGAACAACCCCAGTCCCCAATTGATTTGGATAAACGATGCTCTACTGTAATTTCAAATATTTATTATATTTTAAAATTTTAACAAATAATAATATTAATGCATCAAATTATTTTGCAACTGATACATAATTTGGTTTTGAAAAAAAAAATTATTAATTATATTTAATATTCGTGTTAAAGAATCTTGATATAAAATTAAGGGTTTTACAAAATGAAATAATGTATAAATTAAATTATGTTTAGAATATTAATTGTATGAAGTTTTTTTCAGAAATTGTAAACTCTTTTTATATTTCTAAAAAATTTTAAATTTGCTTCCATCTCCAGTTTATGTTCATAACATTCAAATAATAGAATAGATTCACTTTTAAATTTTTATATTTTCAAATATAAAGATTCATTTGAATTATTTTCATAGTTGAGTAATTAGAATTTGAATAAGTAAATAAATAAATATATTACGAAATTTTGGCAATCTTAAATACTATTAAATTATTTATAGAAAAAAATTACTTTCTATATTTTAACTGAATATATATTTAACATAATCAAAAATCTAACCTCTTTTTGTATTATTCCCGGTAGAAGTACCTTTTTCGGGAGCTACGGGAAGAGGACACGTAATCAATTTGGTTCCTTCTGGCTGTAAAATACGAAATACTTCATAATTATTACAGAAATTTATAACCAATATTCCAAACAATTTTATTGACTTTTTATAACTGAAATAAAAATTTTTTAATAAATTATTTTTAATTATAATTAAATTTTATATATATTTAACTGTTTAATCACTACAAATATTCATAATGAATCCCTTTTAAGAAATTATAAAATAATTCATATCAGATAATTGACAAAGTATAGTTAATAAATTTAAAAATTATAGTAAATAATCATTAATGTTTATCATCAATTAATGAACAGAAAAGAATCAAATTAAGAAAATATTTCTAGAATTATTTTAATTATAACAAACAGAAAAACTAAATAATTTTTAATTTATTTTATTTTGTATTCAATGTTAAAGCCTTTGCAGTTTTATGAAATAGTTTGACACTAACTAAATATACTCCAAAGCTATAGTTCAAATGAAAGAGTTTTATGGCAGTATTTCAAATTTAAAAAATCAGTGTGAGAATGTTTTTACAACTGTTTTTTTTATATAAAACCACTAAAAGATATTATACTTACAGACTATTTAAATATAAAAATTTTTAAATAAATAAAACACTTTCATCTTTTCATATAATATTGTGAGAACCAAGGGGTGTAGAGCTGCGAGCTCGACCCCGCTTACCGGCAACGGGATGGCGAGTTCCGTCACTGCATCGACGGATGGCGATAAATCGAGTGGGAGGGTTAGCGAGGTGGAGATAAGGTGTCGGCCGTACTCGAGGATGACAAATAGTAAATTATAAAAAAAAATATTTAAACATCAAAACTAGTACAGAGGAATACGAAAACAGAAAGTTGATACAGATTCTAAATAATTCCTTATCGGTGCATCGATTAACAAGGCAACGTCTCCGGTAGACATCGATTAGGCTGGCCGTCGTGATTCCGGCCTTTAGTACGGGCTAAGAAATTTAGTTGTTACCTTAGCATTAGTCTATCTTATTACCTAGGGAGAGAGTTTCGGACTATACAATCTAGGCAAATACCTCTTAACCTGTGGCGATCGAGACTCGAGCAGTCCTTTTAGTAAGGTGGACGAAGGAAGGTCCGAACGGAGTCGTCTGCCTGGAGGTTTCCTTTGGACGATCGCCCCGAGGCACGGCTGAAACCCCTTTTTATACACGTTTGTGTGGAAGCTGACTAATGCTATCTATGGATCCGGGTGTTGTTTATGTTAATTGTCCGAAATCGAACGTTTCGAGAAATTTATTACCTTTTTCTATCCGGTATTCTTACTCAGTTTACTTCATAAAATTGATAACAGCTGTCAAACAAATGGAATTAACTGCCGAGGGTAACTAAGGTCAGGATTTGTATTGCAACCTTAGTAATAAATGTTTAAATCTGAGGGATATTTGGTCTGTTTTATCTATCAAGAAATCTCGAGAAATAGGAAGTGTGTGGATTTTTCTGTTGACCTTTTCCTCTTCATTTTTTGCGATGCATTAAAATAAATTCTTAATTATTTAATTACTTAATTACTTTCATACTTCCCCTTCAGATTCTCACAATATTTATGAGTTCTAAATTTTTGATACACTAATTTGCTACAATTTATGATGCTTTATGAATATTCTATTTTAATTAATGATTTATTGAGAAGTCTTGGATTATTTTCTATTTACAGAAAATAATACAGAAATAATAAGTATAACAAATTATGAAAACAAATTTGATAAAATATTGCAAATCTATACAATAATAAATGATATTGCAACTATATACAGGTATACTTCACCTTACGTCGGTAATTGGTTCCAGGAGAGGCGACGTAAGTCAAATTTACTTCTCTCTGAATTTACTTGTCACTAGGCTAAACCACAAATTACCATTCCCAGTTCTGTATTTTATTTATAAATGCATTTTTAATAATATATGGTTAATAAGAATCTATTTTGAGTTTACAAACAAATAAATTTTAGTTTTTAATATAGTACAGAAAAAAGTAATCTAAATTTACGAATACATGTACTGTACATGTTTACAATTTGGTGATATTTACAGTACATCGCAGACTCTATTTGTGAATGTGGTTTCTCTAAGACATTATAAAATAAGATGATTTTTTAAGGTTAAATAACAAATACAGTTATTAAAATTATTTTGCGATAGTAGAAAATAAACTAATTTATGTTAAATTTACCAATATCGAGTGGTGCCGACAACAACGCCAAACGGTAGATATTGGAACTACCGTGGAAAAAGCCAATAATGAGCACTTAAAGACCGCTAAATAAGACGACGACACAGAAACACAGATGTTTTCGTGTTTCGTTCTCTAGGATTTATGATGATTATATTAACATTTACTATAAATGTACATATTTTAATATGATTTTATGTGCTTTTAACGCTTTTCTAGTCATATTACGACTTCGATATTTGTGGCGGACGGACGTAAAGTCGAATAAAATGACTTAAACTCGATTTTTATTTTTCCATATACTTTTTTGACAAACGACGTATAATCGAGAACGACGTAACTCGAGGTATACCTGTATACTATATATCATATTTGCACCAAAGTTAATAAACATTACATTATACTGACATAAGATGTACAGTACAAAGTAGAATATATAAAGATTAAAATTAATTAATTAAAGAAATAACTGAATTAGCTCTATTAAATATAGATCTACAATTTGCAGATCTTGACACATTTGCAGATTTTTTCCTTGTTTTCTAATTTAAAAAATAAAAATTTATTTGAAACAGTATTTTGAAATAAAACTGATAGGAAAAGAAAACCTCAAAAATTTTCCTGTCATGATCAGTTTTTTTGTAAAGATTGTTGTTCTTTAAAATTAACCAAAATGTTTGTTGACTAATTGATTTAAATGTTAAAAGTTTGTTTGAACATCTAAAAAGCAATAAATACTACTTTTTAGTAAATACATTATATATTAAATAACCATTAATTGCAAGAAAATTAAAACAGAGATAAATCCAAAAGCAAGCACTAAAAATTATAATTATATTTATTAAAAATGGTAATATAAAAACCTATTAAAAATAGAAATTGAAAAAATTACGATTCTCAACTTCTAAAAAAATTATAAATGACGACGACGATGTTTTTGGATAACTACAGCCGTTTAAACAAAAATAAGTTATACGAGGGTTCGTCCGGAAGATAAAATTTTTCTTAAACATTAAACTTTACAAATCTTCTCTACAATAACATGTTCCATATATACCAATACTTTAGAAGCTTTTTCACTTCACAAATTAATAAGTTACCAATACATTACTTACATCTAACATATTTAAAATTTCTTACCAGTGTTGGGCGTTGTAATTGCTTCATTAACTTTTGATGCTTTCGTCTTCCAGCCCATGTCCTAAACAAATAATTTAATAACTTATGTAATAATATAAAATGCTCAAAAATTAATGTATTAATATTTCAATAAACAATAAATCAAAATAATTATCTGTTTAGTGCAATTAATTTCCCATAAAAAAATTCTTATAATTTTAATTATATTACCTTTTATTAATATATCAAAATAAATCTTTAAATTAACAAAAATAATAAGTATAAAAATATTTTATTAATAATCATAAAAAATAAGTAAAATAAGTATACATCATATATATAAACTAGTCAGTCTGTGGTGCAATCCTGCCATTAATATATACAAGATTTGATTTGTATTAAATTCCTTTTAAGTTACAATATGAATTGTATTTTGTTTTTGTTAACAGTTGAATATTTCAGAATCAGTATGAGTTGATAAAACAACCAATTATTTTAAATCAAAATTGATAAATCTAGAGAAATGATTGTAAATCTTCCAAACTTTGACAATTTCATTATCTGGATATAACAAGAATAATTTTTCAGTTTAATAAATAATACTTTCCATATCAATTTTTTAAGAAACTAAATTTTAAAATGTAAAATAGAACTGCACTGTAATGGCACCAGATATGTCATCACCATAATCATCTGAACTAGGAAACATTTTTATCTCAAACAATTATAAACAAAAAGTAACAAGAAAAGTATTTAATAAATATATAATTACTATCAAATGTTTACATGCAGATTATAATGAATGTTTAAATCAAAATGTCTGTAAGTACATGAAATCCGTAATTAAATCTTGACAGAGAGATAGAGAGATAATGACAGCATTTCCAGTTTGCTGGAAGCGTTACACTTCTTTGATTGGCAGAGAACATACATATATCATAGATAAAACTCTGATTTTGATTAGCTACATTAACATTTTTGGATGCTCATTCCTTTATATATATCATCATCATCAGTCATTATTATCCATTGTAAGACAGAGATCCCTCTCCAACAACTTCTATACTGAGTTTTCTGCATCAAGTCCTTTATATACATATATGGAATTATTTTATTTATATATTTTTTGTCTTGATAACTTTGTATTAAATAATTTTCCTATTTGAATGCCAACATCCCACTGGTCAGATAGAAAGGGAACCTGTTGCAGGTAGAGGGATTGAAGTTAATTTGACCAAAAGCAGTCATTGAGAGGATGGGTTCCTGAAAAGTTTCATCGCATTTGCTCAAACTGTCAAAATACATAAATAACAAACCAATCAACAAACTTTCTTCATCATCTATTAGATAATAGTTTCCATAAGATGCAGAGATTACTCTTTTTATCAGTTAAACATATACTTAATGTTCATTATTAAATTTTCTTAATATATTCAAAATATGAATATTATGTTCTAATTAACAAACATATGAAACTTAAAAGTTTAATAAAGTTGAATTATTAAACTTTTAAGTTACATATGTTTGTTTAATTAAATAAAAATTAAATAAGTAACTTACTTGAATCGCCTTACTGTAATTGTTTGAAATTCAAATAGATTTTCACAATATTTACGCACACTCAAATAATCTGAAAGAAAAAATTTATAATTTTAAAACTTAATTAAAATTTAATTTAATATAAACAAAACTTAAAAATAGTATTTATTTATTCATTAATATTATCTGTATTCGTTAGTTTTAAAGATATTAACACCAAAAGATTGAGTTTATTGTTACTTCATTATTATTGAAGTGTATGCTGTCATTATTTTCATATCTTATATAATTAGTATAAATGTCAATGTAATTAGCAATTTATAATTTTCTCCATATCAAGATAATCATATGAATTATAAAGAATGTATAAGTTTGAATTAATTCAATAGACCTGTAAATGATATATAAACTATAATTAATCTATATAATAATTTTAATTATTAAAAGAGATTTGTAATACTGAATATAAATTAAATATTTCACTATTTTAAAATATCATAAAAATGTTTATGATTACTGTAGAAGTTCATTAATTTGGTACCTACAAGACCAGAGCACTGTTGGATTATCAATAATGCCAGATTAACATGCATTTTTGTATTTTCACAAAATCTGAACATTACATCAGCACATATGAGCAACTGCTAATCCACATGTTTACACAATGCAGCCAGTTCGTTCACCACGAGTGAGTTTGGTGTATCTGCACTGATTTCACATTGTGGGGCTTTGTCCAAAAATTGGCTTTTAAGACTACCACAGTACATGTGCAGCATTATCTGACACTACTGCATGAACAAGACATATCCTTTTTGTGTGAAAGGAAGGTACTGCCTACTGTCACATTTATACAGGATGGTGCATCATCTCATATCATTTTTCTAGTAAGAAAAATTTTTGATTGAAATTTTTTGCAGACAGACTTATCACTAGCCATTGCAAAATCTAAGACAGCAGTTGATTTCTAATTATGGGGACATTTAAAGTCTAGAATGTATCAATTAGGCCCTTCCATATTGTTGGAATTGAAAGATGACATTTGGCACAAAGAGAGTTTCATCCATCTAGACATGCTGACTGCAGTCACAGGCATTGTCACTTGTATCATAACTTGTGGTGGAGAGCATATCAAACACTTGCTGTCAGAATTGCTGTTACAATAAACAAATTGAACATAATCATTCTTATTGTCTTAGGATTACATTCGGTGCATTTGTCGGCAACTTTTCAAACAAAAAAATTTTCCATCTTGAGAATACTTATAGTGCAAACCACTCTTCAATATGATGCCTTTTCATTATTTTTATAAATTTTTAAAGTTTTTACAGACTTTTGGCTAACCCTGTATACTTCAAGCAACCTTAAATATAAATAGGTTTTTTGAAGAATGTATCCATAATTGTTTTAAAAGCACCTATTAATGGCATTTTATGAAGAATAAATAAATTAGATAAATTAATAATAAACATTTTAATTATTTTTAGAGGTTACAGAACATATGGGAAATTCTCCTTTTTCTTGCACTTGGTTCTTCAGAATGCATAACGCATATGGGTGTTCATGAAGGGGAGCAAACGGTACTTGTCATCCCTGGATCAAATAGGATCAAATGAAATATTTCACAAATTATACTGTAAAAATGAGATATGTAGCCTTACACCCCCATATTTTCATACTGATGCAATACTGTATTCTATAATCTACTTGTGAAGATAATACAAAAAAAAATTAAAAATTTATTGATGTAATTATTTCTCCCAAGCTTTGTCTCCAGAAAATTTTTCTGTAAATGCTCATAACAACATATATAGCACAAAAAGGTAAAATAATTAATAATACTGTAATAATAATTACATTTTTGTTAGAATATTCTTTTTTCTAGTTTGTATCTGAAGATGATAAATTTATTTAACTAAGGAAAAATTATTTAAGAATGTTATTATTTTATTAAAGCAAATATAAACTGTAATACAAAAAAATTAATTAATAAAAATTCATGTTTATTAAATAAATCAATTCATATAGCAAAATTAGAATAATCATTCATTTTTCCAATAAAATTTATGATATTCAAAAAATACATTGTAATAAGCTTAAATGTAAAACTTTAACAATATAGCAAAAATATTCTCTTACCAAGTGATCTTTCTTTTTTATTATCTTGAACTGTTTCAACTTTAGCAGCAGGAATGCTTGAAACATCTAAATAAATATAATTCCTTAACATATTCAAATAGAAACTAATAATTTCATTTTTATCTAAATTTAATTCAAATTAGGCTGCATAAAAATTATTTTACAGTAAGTTGAAAAAAAATCTACAATAATCAAATTTTGTATCTATAAAGACACAAATTTTGATTATTTACATAGTGTGAGATTATCATTATTCTTCCATAGAGTTTGCAAAAAAATTAGTTATTATTAAAAAATTTAATCTAAATAGATATCAGATAAATTATAAGTTTACTATATCTGTCATTCATAAGTATATTAAACAACCTGAAGCCCAATATAAGTTATATATAAATACATAGCCAAACAATTGCCTTAAATACTCCAGCTATAAATACACTATTTTTAATAATTAATACTAAGTAATTTGCTACTAGAAGTAATGTTAAGCACCATCTCTTATCTTAATTAATAATTATAATTTAAATAATTTATTAATCAATGCTTTCATTGCAGTATCTGAGCAATAAAAGCTCAAATATTGCCATTATTCAGATATGCATTTACATATCTTTTATGAAGATTCAATCCAAGTGGCAAAATAGGTAAGATGCACAATGAGAATGGAATTAATCTCATTAACTCAAAACACGTTTGAACTGTTTAACACATTGACATTTTTTCATCCCTTAAACTTCAATTTAGCAAGGATTTACTGGATATATGTTGTAGATTAACACAACATAACATGAAAAAAATTCTTTATCAAGAAATCAAACAATTCTTAATCAAAAATCTATCATCTAAAGTAAAATAACATTATTAACTATATCTTTCTTGAAAAGTTAGCGTTCTAATACAGATAAGAATGTAATTCTGAATAAATTACGGTGGAACCTCGCTTAACGAGCCTAATTCGTTCCAGAATCTTACTCGTAATGTGAAACACTCGTTAAGCAAAACAATTTTTCCCATATAAATTAATGTAAAATACAATAATGCGTTCCATGCCGAAAAAAAAATCAAATATTTTATGTATAACATTTATTCAAAGAAAATTATACAATACACATTGTTGAGGAGTGTGAATCATCATCATTTCTTTTAGCACAGAATGAACCACTCTGGAATGTGAATTTGATTTGCAGAAAACAAAAAAAACAAAAAAATTACAGATAATATGTCTGATAACGATGCCAAACAATATGCCAAATTCTTGGGCTAAGGCCATAATTAATTAATTTGACTAGAGGTAGACAGTTATGCTGCCATCTTGTATTAACTTTAATAATTATAAATAATTAATTTATAATTTAGACATTTTAAAAATTTAATTTGGAACTGGTCATTAAATTGACAAGATGAATTTACTATAGTAGAGGTAGGCAGATAACTGCCTACCTCTACTATAGTAAATTAATTAAATTAGCAAATACTTCTACTATTAGGAAATTAATCAATTTCTAATATTTAATTATAGCCTTTACCTAGCTCGATAATTTGGCATATCGTTTGGTGTGTTTATTATATAACAGGCTATGATTGTTGATGTTTATACACGTAATACGTGTGAACACAAGTTTGGAAAAATGTTGGATCACAAGCGACATTAAGATGCTAGGGGAACAAGTGCTAAACACAGACTAATGGAGCATGCGCACAATCCAGCACTTCCTCTCTCCTTGTCACTTGTTATGTGAAACATCGCTCGTTAAGCGATTCATTTTTTTACACTTTGTTTTGCTTGTTGTGTGAGGTGCTCATTAAGCAAGGTTCCACTGTATAAGCAACAGAAATAAATTTTAAAATATTCACAAATGCTATAAATCAGATAAATAATTACCTAGCACTTTAATACTTCTTCCAGCAAATATTTCTTAAAAAAAAACAAACATTTTCAGCCTCTCTGTTCGTATTCTTTTTTTGGGTCTTAGATCTGAGAAGGGCCAATGAAAAGGCCAAAAATGTTTGCTTTTTAAGAAATAATTACTGGAAAAAGTGTTCAAGTGTTAGGTAATTGTTAAATAAAAGATAATCACTAAATACATAAAACATTAAATTAAATGTTTTATATAGTTATTACATATTTATCTGTTTATTAAATAAAATCTTCAAAAATTCAATTTATTTAATTTTTTGTACACAAATATCTTTGTAAAGTTGTTTTATTAATTATTTACTTTTAATTAATTTTACAATAAGCCTTATTTACATAAAGGCTAGAAATGCCTGGCCGTCAAGAAATAAAAATGAACAAACAAACCCTGGATAAAATACTTGCATTTTTCAATTAATAAAATTATCATTTTTTTACTAAGTACTATTAGTTATATACAATTCTTCAATAACTTTTAATGAGAAAATATCATTCAAAATAATTGTTATATCTTGATATAGTTGGGCAGTAGAAGAGAACAGGCAGTAGAATAGTTATCTAGATATAGAAATGGGCAGTAGTTAACTACTGCCCATTTCTACATCTTGAATATATCTATCCTCTTTCCTTTAATAATGCCTTAATCTTTCATATAATTCCAATATATGCTAAAAATGAATTGAATATATGTTTTTCTGTACATTATTTAATATTAAATACTAATAAATAGGAAAACGGTAAGAATTGTGAACAAAAATAATAAATCTTTTTGTAATTTACCTTTTTCATTTTCCACTTCTTCATTTTTGAGAGAATTTGATTCATTTTCCCTTTCAATATTTTTTCTATAATAAAGGCAAGGAATTGCTGATATAGGAATTTCATGTTTCTGAAAAAAGAATATTTATATAAATCAAATATTTAATTACATGTTGCATTTAATAAAATAACAGACAAATAATTAAATTTGCTAATGTTATTTAGAAAAGTCTTCAATAAATACTTTTAAATAAAGTTTATTTCTGTCTATAATCAACAAAACCTTCTTTACACTTTCCAGCAACAATCTGTAATAAGTAACAAATGTTTTTGGTCACGTTTAGGAGTCTGCTTCAGATTTTAGACTAATCCAAACCAAATGGCTTACCAAGCATTCCAAACAGGAACATTCTAACATTTACATTGATATTTTATGAAAATTATAACTTTGCAAACAAAAATAAATAAGCATATATGTAGAATTATAAATAAAAAATTGTTTGTAAAGTTATAATTTTCAAAAAATGAACCAAACAATCGCTGTGTTAATCGGGTTAATTAAGTGCTTATTATTAATGATTAACTAACTATTAAGTAATTTGTTACTAGAGGTAAGCATTAGAAGCCATCTCTTATTAAATTTAATAATTATAATATGCACTAATTAATTTAGAATATTCTGAAAGAAACGAATCGAACTGGAGTGGGACTCAAACCTGCAACTTCTGATTAATTACGGTAATCATTTGGTTTATTATTAATACATTTAGTGATGTTTATATGTATTTCAAAAACTGTCAATGTAAACATTAGAATGCTCCAGTTTGGCACACTCAGTAAACCGGTCGATATAAAATATTGTAAAACTTAAAGTAGGCCCCTAAATGTGGCCAAAACATTTGTTATTTATTAAAAATTGTTGCTGGAAAGTGTAAGGAAGCTGTTGTGTTGATTACCGTAAAGGCGGCTCTAGCTTATGAGGATATATAATATATTTCTATCTGTTGGAATAATTCATAAATAGACTTACTATTTCTTTAAAGTTACACCTAGAAAGAGATTGAGTATTTTAACCTTGTGAGAGTAATGCAGGGTGCACATATTGAGATTGTTTAAAGATGAGAAGTCTTGTTCACTAATTAGAGAAAATCTTGTAGCTGTATCTATTTTCCTAATAATAAATGAGTTTCTGTAATCTGTTAGTTCTTTTCCAGCACCCAGTCCTATCCTATACAGAGACTTTTTTTGATTATGGTAATAAATATGTTTTATAAGAGTGATTTTTGTGGTCAATTTTCATTTCTATATACTGTATATACTTCACTGCTGTACAATCAGATTTTATAAGTACATAGATGTAAATAGGTTTTTTGTATATAATGTATATAGATTTTATATTATTTTGACAAGATCAAAGCAAACTTTTTCAACCTTATATTATTGAAAATACATTCTCAATGACAAAATATATTATATTGTTTCTAATATAAGCATTTTAAGAATAATATGAATCTTTGGCAAATTTATATTAAGTCATTGATGATTACTAGTTCTTAACAGCAATTTTTTTAAAATATTATTTTCCAACTGTTGTATTGGGTTGTTCGGAAAGTTCGTAGCAATTTTTAAGAGAAATAAATGAAATTGTTTTAAAACTAAAAATATACTTTTATTTCATTATGTATGTGCCATTATTTTTAATGACGTGTTGCCATCTATGGGGCAGCTTCATGATACCCTCTTCGTAGAACTTTCCAGTTTTTCCCGCGAAAAACTGATCCACGTGGTTTTTGCAAGCTTCCAGAGTATCAAAGTTTTTATCATGAAGGGAAGAGAACAGAACAAATGGTAGTCCGACGGGGCAAGGTCGGGTGAGTAAGGGGGGTGAGTAAAACATCCCAGCCTGGTTCCAATAATTTTTGGCGTGTTCGTAAAGACGTGTGAGGTCTGGCATTATCTTGGTGAAACACAATGCCTTTTTTTTTCTATTGGCCAGTTCCAGACATTTTTCTTTAATTGCCATGTTCAGCTTATCCAATTGGGAACAATACTTATCAGAATCAATTATTTGATTCTGTAGAAGCAGCTCGTAGTACAGGATTCGTTTCCAATCCTACCAGACAGTGAGCATGACCTTCTTTAGATGAAGACCGACCTTTGGAGTTTTTAACGATGATTCATTTTTCTTACCCCATGATTGTTTTCGGCTGATGTTGTTATAAATGATCCACTTTTCATCAACTGTCACTAAACGCTTCAGAAAAGGGTCATTTTCATTTCGTCTTTCAAGAGAATCACAAATGGAGATGCGATCCAATAAGTTTTTTTCCGTTAAGTCGTGAGGTATCCAAATGTCGTAATGATTCACATATCCGAGCTTCTTTAGATGTTGAAATACAGTACTGTTTGATGACTTCACTATGTCTGCAATCTCTCGAGTTGTGTAATGAGGGTTTTCATCCAATAATGCTTTGATCTGGTCCTCTTCAATAACAGGAGGTCTTCCCGAGCGAGGAGCATCTTCAAGGCTGAAATTGCCCGTTTTAAATTTTGCAAACCACTTTCGAACAGTTGATTCTGATACAGCACTCCCACCATAAACATCACATATCTTTTTTGCTGTTTGTACAGCATTTTTGCCTTTACGAAAAAAGAAAAGAAACAAGTGTCGATAATGCACGTTGTTCGCATCCATTTTTGCAATGAGACAAATTAAACGCTATTTGAATAATCTTAACGGTTTTTTTTGTAACGGACGCGTCTCAAGGTCATTTATCATAATATTCATTGGTTTGTACAATTCTAATAATTTTTGCGTCAATCGGTGTCTCAACTGTCGGCTATCAAAAATCGCTACGAACTTTCCGAACAACCCAATATATAAACTCAGTTAACTAGATTTAAACATACTTCTTTGTGAAATCAATAATTGGGTATTTATTAATAATATTTAACTTTTAAATATTTGTGTATATCTAAAATGTAGTGTAAAATAATTTAAATATAAACAAAACTGATTAATCGTATTAACATTTAAATTCATTTATATATCTGAAATAATTAAAAAGTATGTCTAATAAAATGATTTAATATTTCTATAGATTTGTCTAATGAGTTGCTTAGAAAATAAAGATAAATATATCATTTAATACAAAAGATAGAATTTATTTATTTATACTTACTCTAGCACTTCCAGGACCCAAGAAATACGGTTTAGACATGGTACAAACACGACTTGATTTATGTAAATAAACAGGCATTCCACTATGATGAGTCACTTCTATCCAACCTTCTGGTAATATATCAAAATGATCACAACCTTTTGCTATAAACCAAATAAAAATTTAATTAAATATTTACAAATACATATAAATAAAATTTTAGAATTTTTTCTTTTTAAATACATTTTCAATAATAATTATAAATATACACTTCAAAATAAAAATTTATCATTTGTTATTAGCAAATCATTAAAATAAATGATGTAAGAAAAGATTTTGACAAATTTTGAAAATGATTCTAATTAAAACAATCATGAAACAATTTAATATTGGGACTTAAATATTTTCCAAATTACATCTTCTAAAACTATAAAATCAAATATATAAAGATTTTTACATTGTATATTATCAATATTAAAGCTGTTGAAAATAGAACTAATAAAATTCTGAAAATTTTAGAGATTATTCTAATTTTAATTCCTTAATTCTGATAACTAAATTGTTTTATTAACAATTTAGTTATTATAATTATGTATTTATATAATTCTAATTTAGAATTTATACACAGTATTTATACATTATTATGTTTGTACAGATATTAAGAAGAATTCTTACTATATTGTAAAATGATAAGTTTGAGAGGACATCATGTAAACTTTGAAAAACACAGGTAATGTCAAGAGTTAGAATAATTCAAAAATTATAACACCAGCAACCAGCAAGCAAACTTAGTTCAACTCTATACTTTGTATTTCATTTACTTCACACTACTGTTAAGAAGTCAATGTTTTAACACCACATAGACATTGGTGACACCTTTCGCATGTTTTCTGATAGAATGAAAAAGCATAAGGAGGTACCGATCAAGAGGAAGAGTCACTTATATTACAAAATAAACGTCCGACGCCGGGGACGGAGAGTCGGCGGAAAAAAACACGACTCCCGAGTCGGTATTTTTTAAAATAGACTCCGACTCCCATAAAAAGATTTGACTCCTCGACTCCGACTCTCCATTCCCGGTGGTGCATATGTGGGAAAGGTTCAAATAGTTCACTCTCAATTCAGAAATGTCCCCTCCACACCACAGAAGCTCTTATAATAGCAACCACTAAACAATCTTGTGAACCAAAAATTGGAAGAGAACAACTCAGACCTCTGGATATGGGAATTTTGACACGACGACAGGAAACAGTAAACTATCAATAAAACATCTCTGCAGGCATTATGCTTACATGCACAATTGCACAAACCCATAAAAATTTGAACTTATTTCAAATTTTGCATTCCTTTTTCTGCTGTTGTTCCTAACCTCTGGAACTATAGATTTCAAATGATGTTCTATGGTTGTGCAAAAAAGTTTTCAATCTGAAGATGATACAAATTACTAGTTTCAAAAAGTATTTAATCAGCATCAAAAGAAGGACTTCTTAACAGTTCCAAATGAGCAGGTGTTATGCTGCCTGTCACAAAATTTGCAATTTGCAAAAATTATATTCATCTTGCAATTGGAGTGGAGAATAGCCAGAGAGCAGACCAGAAAAAAGTAAGTCACTTGGTGAAAATAAGTATCAAAGAACATGAATCAGTCTTGGTCCAATACAAAAATAGCTTGAAAAACTCAGTTATAAAAATTCTGCATTTTTTTATATTGTCAGTCATCCTTTCATTTCAGGTTGATACAAAAAGTTACGGTAAGCAAAAAAAGAACCCGGCAAATAACTTTCTATTTTGGTGAATAAAAAATGTGTTTGGAAAATGAATTGGCAATTGCCATAAAAAAAGTCTGAGTAACTTGTAATGAGTTAAATGAAATATCAGCAACCATAAAGAATAGTGAAAATTTATACAGAATGAAATGCGGGTTTAATTCTATTCTTTATTTTATTCAATTTTAAATTCTATTGAGCTTCTATCAAATCAATATGTGAAATAATCCCAAACTGTAAAAAGCATTAGAATATGGTGCCAGAGTGTAATCACATTTTTAGTGCTGTTGACAAGTAAGTAGATCCATTAATGAGTATTATTTAGCAAGTATATGAGTATACTTGCTAAGTCTTGTACTATACTTTTACATATATGAACATTTTTCACCTGTAATTTGGATAATTAGAACAATGCAAAAATAATATATCATTTATAAAAAGAGTTTAAGTATGAAGTGGCCATCCCCCCTGCATTCAAGGGAGATCATCCAGAGTTAAAAATTTGTCACATTGACCAGAAACTAGACCTTAGTTTGCAAGAGTTTAAGTAATTTAATAACTTTAACATGGTAACTAGTAAACAGTAAGTAGCTTTCTAAATATATCAAAATATTTTTTAAAAGTATCTAGTTATAAGAATATTATCGTTTTATAAAGTTTTCAATGTCTTGATCTAAAAGAAGAAAGCTCTACAGAAAAATTATTTATGATTTTATAAACTGAAATAAATTGTGAAAATGTGAAATAATTAAAATGCTGTACTACAAAACATTTAATATAATACAGCATAAGAATTTGTCTTAATTTTTCAACACTGAATAATTCAATAAGAAATGTTATATAAATCATCTTTCTGATCAATCCAAGGTACAACAGATAATCATTTTGTGACTTGGTCTAAGCCAATAACAATAACTGATTGATAACTTAAACCAAAATAATTAAATAATATATAATTAGAAGAAATTCTGGTTTCATTGGTTAACGTTAAAAGGACATATTAAAACAATTAAATAATGTATAACTTGAAGATTTATTAATTATAGCTATTTCTAATTAATATGTAATTCATCCAGTATTATTTGTCTGTTACTGACATTTACAACAGTTGGCATAATTCCAGCAATTTAAACTGTTGTATTGTGAACAAATAGCAATTAAAACAATTAACTTAAAGCATTGGTTAAGATTGATAACAATAACCCGGTAATGTTTTATGCTATCGGCCACTTCTTTTCATATTATCGATGCCGATAATATGAAAAGAAAGCATAAAAAGGTTTAATTACATGGCATTAATGATAAGAATAACTGAATTCTGATTACAATAAGCAAAGTTATAATTTATTATAACCTATATAATTTTGATAGCATTATCCATGATTACAATAATCAGGGTTTACTGTACATATGATTTCAGATTACAGACTGTTATGTACTGGTAATAATAATTTTATAAAAATAATTAATACTTAATTTGCCTAATTTAAATGACTCTCTATTTTGTAAAAAAGAAATCTGAGCAGTTTAATTTTACAAACTCAATAGTATTTTATAAAATAAAGTGCTGTTGAACCCTTTAAAATTAAGTATACAAATTGATAAATTGTAGTTATTTATCAATTTTATGGACTATGGTGTCAAGTTTTGTGTACTTTTTGATGTAAACTGTAGTTGTTTACATCAAAAAGTCCACAAAACTTGGCACCATACTGATATATAATTTCAATATCTTATCATATGAATTAATATGTATATTCATTAAGATTTTTTAAATTGAATAGTATATAAACAAACACAGACTTTTATAAGGATTTTTAAAGTTTAATAGCATGTAAAAAATAGTAATACATAAAACATGACTTATTTAGGTTTTGTTTCTTTTACCAATATGCGTTTATACTTCCTTACATTATTGTGAGAATTATTTTGTAGTTTTCACAAACAACGTAAGATACCATATTTACTCACATATAAGATGAGGTTTTTATTCATTTATGACAGCTTCAAATTCCTAGGTTGTCCTATACGCACGAGCGAAGATTCTTTGCGTTTTTTCAAATAATTTTTGCAAACTGTGTATTTTCATTTTTTTACCGGATGCTCGCCCTCCAGTGTTTAAAAACAAAAGAATTTTATCTGGGTCTTTTGAATCGTTCTTGTGTATTGTCAGGAGTAAGATGAATAGCAATAGGAAAAGCAAAGCTTTTGAATTAAATTCCAAATTGAAATTCCAAAATCACACGGAAGCCCAACGTAAGTTTTAATCCATTCCCACGTGAAAAACGGATGATTATTCGGAAATCGGAATTTGGAGAAACTCGTAAGTGTAATTGACAGAGAATCGATTCGACCGTTAAGAATTGGCAAAAAAAGGTTCTCGATTGTCCAGCTTTACGTGAACAAATTATGTTGTCGATTTTACAAGATTTTTCTTAAAGTTTAAAATGTTAGTAATTTTTGCGGGACAATGCGCACATTTACGTTCATTTGATGTTTTACTTGTGATTAAACGAAATAAAATTAGAATTGTATTAATAAATCTAATTTTCTTTATTTTGATCTTTAAAGTCGCACCTCGTCCTATATGCGAGGTCGTCTTATATTCGAGTAAATACGGTATATACTAAGACATCGTGCAACTTTGTCATATCAAGATATAATTGAGGTAAAGCCAGAAAGAAAGAAGTGATCCTTGCACTTTCTTTCTGGCTTCTTGTTAGGCACAGAAGAGGTGATCTTTGTACCTGACAGATGTGGATTGGTGAACTTTGTACTTGCTGCCACAAAAGAGGCTATCCTTGTATAAGCTTTTGGATAAGCTTTTCATTAGTTTGTTACAAATTTAAAAATTAAAAAATCACTTTGTATTAATGTAATACATATTATATTTCATCATATCATTTTTCATACTCATGTGTGACAGTTTTCTATGAACTTTGCTAATGCTCTACCTCAATTATCATAAATTACTACAGATTTAACATATAAAAAAATAAAATTATATATGTCTAATTTTATATAAGATTATCATAAAAGTAAAGTTTAAAAAATATTGCATAAAATATTATCTCTAAATCATTAAATGGTATAACATTTAATAATGTAATCATCATTTAATGTAATAAGGTTAAGGAACTAACAATGAGAGAATAATCAAAAACTATAAATTTCTTATAGAATTTAAGTATGTCATACCTAACCACACAAAAGCATTACTTATGTTTCTGAATTGATTAGTTTCAATTCAATAGATATAAAGTTATTTTTCTCATTATATGTAACCAATTAAGTACCAAACCATTAATCTTGACAAAGGGATTTAATTAAAAATTATTCAAATATTGGATTTTAAAATCAATATTTCTATGTTGTCTACAGGCCTAGAGAAAAATGTTTGACTTGAGAGTTTTTATCTAGAAATTGAAGTCAAATGAGAATGGAGTAAAATAACATGTTCAATCAGTTGGGCAAACATATGCTCATTTATTTATTTATTTTTACAAAGGATAATTGCTATCTACCCCTCCATTTAACAAATACAGTATATGAATCAATATTCCAAATATTTTACCTGAAACACCATATTTATTTAATTCTAAAATGTCATTGATTTTAAGATAAAACTAAATTTTAAACTTGTGATGTAAAGTTTTTTTTTCTTTTATGGACAAAAACATTTTTAATAATTAATTTTATTTAAAATTTGAAGAATGTTTTTCTAACTTGTTTACAAGTTTTCAAACTTTTAACTGACTAAATACATTACAGTTTCTAATATAAGCATTTTAAGAATAATGTGGACTTTCTCAGCAAATTTATATTAAGCAAATTTAATAATAAACATGTAAGCATTTTTCTAACTTGTAAAAAGTTAGAAAAATGCCATGAAATAAGTAATGTTCAGCAGCTGTATTTCCATGCTCTTCTGCATATTTTTTTAGTCTTATACTGCATCATAATGTTGTCTCGCTTTATACATCTTACATTGGATATAATTCATATTATTTAAAATTCAGATTTTCTAAATGTAAAAATGATATTAATAATAGAACAGCAAATAGAGATTAATCACTATTTCACAATTTCAATGAATTGCAATGATTGGGACAAGGCTAAAATAATTAACATTAACAATCCATTTTATAAAAAAAATTAATAAATTTTGTGAAATTTTTAAGCATAAGTTAACTATGAATTTTATTAACTCCAAAGATACTGAAACATTCATGAAGATTTTCATTAAATAATAATAATTTTTCTTAAGTATCAACACGTTATATCATTTATTTTTATAAATTGTAAATTGATAAATGATAGTAATTTAGAATATCAGAAAATTTTGAATAAATCAGTATCTTTCATCCACTATCAGGATCTTACATTCCCAATGCCCTCATTTTAAATCACTATGATTTATTCTAAATTTTGAATTATTGTTGCATCTTTGAATTTATAATTTGACCTGTTACCTAAGTTGAAAATGCTTAACTAAATATTTTTTTGCTGGCTAAAACACGCAGTTTTCTTCAAAAAATATCATTTGAATGACTGTCTTAATATCAGAAACTATTATATAAAAATGCTAAAATCTTCTTAACTGAGTTTATATACAACAGTTGGAAAATAATATTTAAAAAAAATTGCTGTTAAGAACTAGTAATCATCAATGACTTAATATAAATTTGCCAAAGATTCGTATTATTCTTAAAATGCTTATATTAGAAACAATATAATATATTTTGTCATTGAGAATGTATTTTCAATAATATAAGGTTGAAAAAGTTTGCTTTGATCTTGTCAAAATAATATAAAATCTATATACATTATATACAAAAAAACCTATTTACATCTATGTACTTATAAAATCTGATTGTACAGCAGTGAAGTATATACAGTATATAGAAATGAAAATTGACCACAAAAATCACTCTTATAAAACATATTTATTACCATAATCAAAAAAAGTCTCTGTATAGGATAGGACTGGGTGCTGGAAAAGAACTAACAGATTACAGAAACTCATTTATTATTAGGAAAATAGATACAGCTACAAGATTTTCTCTAATTAGTGAACAAGACTTCTCATCTTTAAACAATCTCAATATGTACACCCTGCATTACTCTCACATGGTTAAAATATTTAATCTCTCTCTAGGTGTTGCATAACATGTCTTTTTGGGCAACCTTTTAATGTTTCAATATCTGTAACAGGTGTTTGATAAACCAGGTTCTTCACATAACACACAAGAAAAAGCTAAAAAGAATTACGTCAAGAACAGGATGGAAACTGAACAGGTTCATCTAACCCCATCCATCAGTTAGGAAAAGCTTCATTCAAAAGTTCTATCTACAGTAACAGAAGCATTTTCTGGTTTTGTAATGTAGAAAAACTTTAAATTTTGCTAACAATTACTGAAAACCACATGTTGGTCTGTTTTCCTTAAATACATAATATTTTCATAATCCATCAGTTCTATTTTTAGAAATTCTATACTATATATTGAACTAAGTTATGAGATAGAATTGTAAAATATGAATTGTATGAAATATGAATTAGCAAGCCAGATTATTATTAGACAATTCTGGATTATTGGATACTTGTCTGGAGGGTACCAGACTATTGGATATTCTGGATTGTCAGCCGCTAATTAACAAATGTCTACTCTATTATTTAATACTTTATCTAGCAGAAAAGAAAAAAAATGAATATTTGATTTGGCTTCATATTATTTATTTTACTGTTTGATTAATCTTTGTCAAATAATTTTTCCTTCACACATGAGAGTTAAAATAAATTTATAATATCCATAAATTAATAATAAAATTTTAATAAAATAAACTGACAATATGTAATGAAAGTATTTTGATATACTTTTTTAATATAGTCTCTTTAATAATCAAGGAATTTGTTGTAGCATATAATAAGTACAGTAGAAACTTGATAATTTGTCACTCGATAATTCGTCGTGTTCTATAATTCGTCACCTTGAAAAGGTATTATTTTTAGATGCTTTTAGATGATTTTTAACTTCACAAACTTCTGTTAATAGTGATTGGGAAAGCTAAGAAACAAAGAGCTCTAAAAAATGTTAATAATAAATTATTGCTTGTTGATTATTACACCTAAAAAATGAATGGATCAACAAATTTTTATAGCCTGGCTTTATAATGTATTTGTAGTTCAGGTGAAATTGTATCATAAATCTAAAAATTTACCAGAAAAAGCACTTTTAATTATGGACAATGCCCCAGCTCATCCATTGAATAACTTAAACATTAATAAAGATATAAAATGCATTTTTATTCCTTCCGACACCTCTCCGATTCGGCCGACGGATCGGCGAGCGACTGAAAATTTGAAGAGTTGCCACCAGAAAATATTTTATTTCTACTGGGTAGAATTCTGACGAATTTTGGAAACAATACACTATTAAACATGCAGTTTTCAACATCACCGAAGAATGGAATAACATTCCAAATGAAACACCGTCTCCAAGTCAGAACAAAATTTGGCTACCAGATGCACTTAACAGAAGTAACATCAATGAAAACAAACAATTGCTGGATGATGTTTCTCAAATGTGTAACAACACTTACACATTAGAGAAACATCAGTCAGCAATTAGAATAGGGTGATGTAAATGACTAGCTTAATGTGGATAGCTCAGATTCAGGATAAGAAATTTTGAATGATAGGGAAATAATAGAACAAGTAACAAACAAGGATGTAAACAATGAAGAAGCAGATAAAGATAATAGTGATGAATATGACATATCTAATTCTTGACATTTAAATGCAAAGAAGTTGAGGAAATGTTATCAAAATGCATTAAACAACAGAATGAGGCAGAAATTCAGAGCTTAATCACAATGTGACGTGTGCAAGTTAGCAATCATGAAGGAACACAAAAAATAGTTCATAAAAAACACCTCTCTGTAAGCCAAAACAAATTTAGCTTGAACAACATCTTAAACATATTTTTCAACAAGACTTTGATTTATTTAAACGAACATTTTCAACTTCTTTTCATAAGTCTGCATCGGGTTTAGCAAGAAGATGCAAGCTTTAAGTTTAAAAAAATGTTTGAACATCAATAAGAACTTAAAGTTCAAATCTTTTGTTAAACCTAATACAGACTTATGAAAAGATGTCTAAAACATTTGTTTAAATAAATCAAAATCTTGCTGATGAAAGTATTTAAGGTGTTTTTCAAGAATAAAATAGTTAAACAAATAATGCAGTTTTTAAAATGTACTAAAACAAAAGAATAATTTTTTTAACATTCTGGCAAGATTTAAAGTATGTAAAGTATTTTTAAGTTATATTCTTATCTTTTTGTAAAAAATAAGTTATAAGTTATGTATTAATTAAAACTACAAAAGTATTTCAAAATGTGTTTTAATTATTATTCCTAGAATTTTCTATAATTTATCACCCCTTCAATTCTGGACATGATGAATTATCAAGTTTGTGAACATATTCTATGTACAATAAAAATGCATACTTGACATTAGAGTTATCTCTCTCATATCAGGTGGTTACACATCAGGTCTTTGTGAGCAAAGCAAGATTTATTCATCTGTCTTGCTTGAACTGAATGAACATGCCTCATTGTCTCTCTTATTTGACTGTGAAGGTTGTTGGTTCCACGTGTCTATTGCTGAAAAAAAATTTTCTAGATAAATTTAAGGTTTTGCCAGAAATTGTCTCTACCATAAAGCTCTGTCTTCTTTAAATACTGTTCAAAAGCCTAGCATTACAGTCAATAGGATGTCCACCCATCTGTCTTCCATACTATAATGAATTGCTGCCTTAAGTGAGCAGTGAAAACACTCTACCATACATTCTTAATATATCTGTCAACAGGAGGCTCAATAAGAGTCTGTTTCCTTTAAGAACTTTTGCTCAACTTTCATAAACACTTAACACCAGTTTAACAGTCCTGCTAATAATTAATGTCCAAGTTGACAAAGACAGTCGACTCCCGGCTAACTCAACACTCGTCGGTTACGGAGTCAGTTTTTTGTGGTCCCGGCTGACTTACGTAGACAATAATGTTATTAACGTTAAAAAACACGGTTTACTTGACATCGTGTAACTCGTCGTCACTGGATAAATCGACATACTTTTTCTGTTTCGCACCTTTTAGACGTCTGATAAGTCGACTCCTCTCCTGAAAAAATGAGTTCACACCATACAATAAGCTGTTGTGTGAACTCATTTTTCAGGGGGAAGTCGACTTATCAGAATTCTAAAAAGTGTGAAACAGAAAAAGTATGTCGACTTATCTAGTGGTGACAAGTTAAACGATGTCGAGTAAACCGAGTTTTTTATGATTAATAACATTAATGCCTATGTAAGTCGGCCGGGACCACAAAAAACTGATTACGTAACCGACGAGTGTCAAGTTATCCGGGTGTCGACTTATGCAGAGTCGACCGTATATTAAGAATAGAAATAAGGACAATAAAGCAATAATAATTACTCTACCATACAATTTGCTGCTGAATGATATTAATTTGTGTGTATCTGGTTAATGTCCAGTAGTAACAATAGTAAACAGAAAAGTTCTGATTCAAATTGTTGTCTCTGATCTGTGTCAATGTAAGGAGAATGACAAAAAACAATCAACTAGTACAAAATGCCTTTGCTATTGATTTTACCCATTGCCATGGACATGAAGATTTCTTGACCATTTTATAATTGACCAATACAATACAGTTTAACAAAATCAATTGTCTAGTTACAGACAGTACATACTGAAGGATATCAACAATACTTAAAAAACATGCCCAAACACAAACATAACAGCTGATTCCAAAGACAAACTTTGCACCTTCCTTTCCTAGCTTACAAAACCCCCACATGGCAGTTGCAAAAAAATTAATTTTACTGAAATCTAACAGTCATCTAGAGCAGCAATTCTCAAAGTGGGGGTCGCAAAAAATATTGTGGGGGGTCGCTGAAAAATTGATACCAGATCAATTTTTTTTTCAAATATTTTATAAATTTACTATGAATTCATGTTTAGAAATAATAGAAGTAAAAAATATATAAAATAATTTTTACTCAAATAAATTGCATATATAAATAATAAAAACAATATAAATATTTTAATATGACCCTAAATATAACATTCATAAATTTGTGCGCTATTGGGGAATCCTCAGAGTTCCACTCTCCGCCTAAACTATGATAGAACAACGTTGTCATTTGGAACGGTGTTAGCTAGCAACGCTGCGTCTGTAGGCAAGTGGAGATAGAAATACAGTAGAGTGTCGTTATCCGAAAACCGATCAACCGAAAGCGTTTCAGTTGGCAAATTTGAATTTCCACTAGTGCTGTGGCCCTGCAATATTTGGCTATGTCTTGGGCTACTCCAATATTATTTTAGTTTGATATGCATTTTTAGCTGGCAATACTGGCGCGACCATGAGAGGGTACTTAAGGACACGCCAGTATTTAAACAAAACTTTTTATCTGTGCTAGAATCTCCATGTTAACATCAGCAAGAAGAGAGGATGAACGAGACTTTTCCCATCGTCAGTAGTAAATTTTGCTTGCTTTTCTGAGGACTGTGTTGTGCTGAGTCGGAATGTTTTGAGACTAGATTAACTTCCAAAATATTTTTTTTGTTTTTATATTTTTCAATATATTTATTTTGTTTGTGAAAAATGAAAAAATAATTTTTTTTTTAAATTTCGTTAGTCTTAACATTGACAAAAATTCAACACAAAGCGACATGCAACGGAGAGAAATTTTAACATGGGATAAATTAATTAAACAAAAGAAATTAACTCCTGAATTTGGTTAATATGCACCTAGGTAGTCCAAGATGGCGGCTCGTCTCCTATTCCAGCAATCAGAAGATAGGGAACAGTGGAGACGCACATTCTAACCTAACTTAACCTAACCTATTCTAATAAATTACCATAATTATTAGCAACCAAATTATTAGAATAGGTTAGGTTAGGTTAGAACGTACGTTCCCACTGTTCCCTGTCTTCTGATTGCTGGAATAAGAGACGAGCCGCCATCTTGGACTACCTAGGTGCATATTAACCCTGAATTTAAATTAACTCCCTCCCTCCGGGATGTTTTTCTAGACATACTCATTCTTCAAGAATCCTTTGAAATTTTTAAATGCAAAAGGGGGGTCGTGGACCAAAAAGTTTGAGAAACACTGATCTAGGGCAGCAGTTGGCAACCTTTCTCACCTCACAGACCACTAAACTCACAATTTTGAATCCCATGGACCACTATCATGAATTTTTTTTAAACAATACAAAATCTGTAGAATAATAATGATCGTAAAAGTTTAATTTTACTATATTAATAAGAAACTTGTGTGTTTAATTATAACAAATTAATGCAAGCCTAAAGTTCATTGCTGCTTATTTGAAACAAGTTTATGGATTCTTAGTGCTTTTCTACGAAGGACAACAATGCACTCACAATATTGTTTATTGTTCATTATTTATCAATAGCAGTCACTTCATATTTGGTTTTAGATTTGAATAAAAAACCCTCAATAAGTGAAAAAGTAACTAAGCATTTTGCATTTCTTTCGTAATACTTCGCGTAACCTTCTGTTGATCAATGTCCAAATTTTCTCGCGGACCACCAGTTGCCGACCGTTGATCTAGAGTACCTATCAATGTATATGAAGATATAACAAAAGCCTTGTGATTACAGAAATGGTTCCAGTATATCTACATAACCACCACATTATATCACATCATATGCTTAAAGTGGATTCTAAGCAAAGTATCTAGTCATGAGTAGGTATGCAGATGTATTTTTCCATGATGGCATGAAATGTAAGTTTATACCTAAACAGTTACATCCAATTTACCTAAATTCTAGCAAAACATTCGCATATCATTTTGGAAGTTGCTTAGATGGTTGAGTGTGCTAGATTGTAGACAAAATCAAATATTTGACATCTAAATTTCCTAGAAATAAAAGACTTTCCTCTATTCTTTGATACATTACAGTATAATTAATAAACAGTGTTGCCTACTGTAAACTGCTTGAAGATGAAGCTGAACACATTGGGTTTACTAAGGAGAATCTGATCTTTCTACTTTAACGTGATATATATCAATAGCATACCTTGTCTTCTGTAGAGAGCATATATCTGACTTTTGCATAAAAGTGTAAATGTGATTTATGATTAATGAAAATTATGAACATGCAATCCTCTGCATATGTTTGAAGTATCTAACAGTGGAGTAAGTAGCAAGTAGTTCTCTATCATAAGCACTATACTTGCACTCAGTAGTTGTAAGCTTACAGGAAAAAATAACAGATTTTTTACTCATTTTGTTTGCTGTAGCACTCACTACCTATACCTACTTTGACATGACTATCAGTGCTACAAATGTATGTCTCTTAAAAAAGAATTCTGGTAGACTATCTTACAGTCTCTACTGGAATTCTTTTCTTTTTTGGATTAAAGAGACATACATTTGTAGAATGAATAAACAGCTACATAACAGATATTTGAAACAACTATCAATGTCATGATGGCTGTAGAATCAAGATGAAGTAACATTGTTGTGTCACTTGTCTTTGGTTCCTTTCAATTATTTGCACAGAGGAACTTGTCTCTCCACTGTATGAGATACGAAACAAGAGAAGAGTAGAAGTTAATCATGGCTTAATCTTCACAATTTACATGATTTTCAGCCTGGGAATTTGGTGTATTCCATGACTGTCTGCAATGAGACTAAAAACTAAAACTAAACTGCATAATGTAATAATCTAAAAATCTTATATCAGATTGAGTGTAATATCATTATGTTGATATGTGTATGTTTTTAGTCTGAAACGCAAAATAATGGTGGTCCCTGTTGGGCAGACTTGTCTCCAATCTGATTAATGTAATATCATTATTTCAGATTGACCAAAACAGAACCCACTTGGATGCTTTGATCATACTCCTTAAAGCATTTGAGCACAAATCTCAGATGTTCTAGTTGTTCAGTCACAGAACCAAGATCACTGACATGTCAAAATAAGGTATACTAAAGTTTAATCTGCAGAGGGCTTCATATATGAAACATTAAAACATCTGTATGGTGTTGCATATGCTAAATTCCTCATGTATGAATTTGAACTATCTGAACAGTGTTGTAACTGCTGTCTACAGAGTGTCTGCAGAAATCTTGTTTGTGTGGTATGGTATTGAATAACAATCAGGTACTGTTACAACAGGTAAATGAGTATGGGTTCAGTCACCTGCTGTAATGATATCGCCATATAGCCTTCAGTTCCTGTTATTTCTGCAGACCAGATGTAAAGGACTAGCCCATTGGCTTCAGGATGGTCTACACACATTTATTTTAAAAATTATTTTGTATACTAGTACTTTCTATATATTAACAGGATTTATTATACTGGAAAATATGGATGCAGATATTTAGTCTTACAGATCAAAAATAATGTTCTTTATTTAAAAAAAAGACACAAAGGCATAATAATTAATTGGTCTACACACACTTTCATAGCTTGAGTACATGTATTGGTCTACACACACTTTCCTTCTGCCCTCGCTTTGTCCAGTAGAAGTCTGCAAGGTTTCTATGCTACTAGGGACTCCAAATATATATTTAATGGAAAAATGTGTTTGGGAGTCCTATTGAAGTGAGCATGGTAACTAGCTCTGGGAACTCTACTAACAAATGATGGAATGAAGAGTTTTTCAAAACAAGTGCTACTGATGCTAAAACCATTTTGGTTTGGATGTGTATGAGATTTCTATTGAAACTAACTACAACCAAACCAAACCAAACTTCTTTAATATCTTGGTGCCTATAACTGGTTAGAATATTGCCACTGACTAAAGACCACTGAAAAGATCAATGTTGGTCTAATCCCAATGACATTAGATGCTGGCCATAAGTATGGATAACTAACCCATTTTCTGCAAAAAGCTGCAGTCTATTTAGAATCTGAGTAAACAGACAAAATGTCCTCACCTATGTCCACAAGACAATACATATAGTTCTATTACATATGAATAATCTCTGTCTTCTTGGTTGCCTCTATTCCTCTATTCCATAAGAACAGTATGTGTATTCTTGGTTAGTTTCCCTGCCGAAACTGGCAGGGAGGATTATATTTGACTGCCTTTACCCCAAACTTCTGCTGGTACTAACATATCTCTTTTCTTCCAGGCAAGTTCCCACTCTTACAAGTTGAAGTTTCTCATTGGCAACTCCAGCATCTATGATAACAGTCACATGGAGTATCCATTGTTGTTGCACTTGAGACCAAAGTTCTGCAATTTGTAATTGTAGGTGGCTTATGGCTCTGTATGATTTTTAAAGCTTTCCTTTATCCATCTTGCCAATGCAGTGACCTCATATATCTTGTTCACCAGCTTAGCCAATTTTATTAGGTGTTCCTTGTTCACCATTAGTATTTAATGTGTAGCCATTAGCCATTAATGTGTACACTGAACCCATAATAACTTAAGTAGATCATCTATCATTTGGCTTATTGCTACTCTCTCATTTTCCTAGTAACTGGGTCAGATATTGATCACCTTTTGATTCCTTCAAGTAACAGCCTTAATTGCTACAGCTTCTAAGTTGGCAACTTGGTATATCAGCCAATGCTTGAGAGCATTTTATTTGTCCTTAGTGAGCAGCTAGAGAATAATTCAGTAATATCTGAATTGAATAAGAATTTAACTCTCCATTTCTGCCCTAACTTGGTTAAATTTAGTTTTCTCTGCTGTTACAAATGAAGTTTGTGCACTTTTATCTGCATGAATCATAATGCCATGTTTTCCTTTCAGAAAGGTGGGACTTGTAATGCTAATTGAGCAACTTCTAGAAAGTTCTGCATTTCATTTGTTTGGCTTCTACTGTCCATTGATTGAAGTGGAATAATGATGTTGGTGAAAGAAAAAAAAAACAAATACTTACTGGACTAGGTTCTCATGAGTGTCAAAGATTCTTTAAAGCTATAACTCCTGCAATCCACTGTCACTGGCCACCCAATGACAGTGGATTGGACTTCATAAATATTTGGTTTCAACAAAAATTGTGTGTGGGTCACCAATGTGGCAGTATACCACTGTATTGCAAGTTGTTGGTAATACTTTTTATTTATATAAAAAGGAATAAATTATGAAAACATCCAACAGGCAAGAAAAGTTTATTTTACCCAACAATCCTATACATCACACACAGTTCTGTATAATTCCCAAAACTTAACATAACTACTGTATAATATTCATAAGATATATTCTGTATAATTGTATAATGGACAAAAAACAAATGGACAACATAGACTGGTCTGGAAACAAAAAATTTTGCCCCTAGACTAGTTTTACTTTTGTATGTTAAGTAAAACTAGTCTGAATTTTAGTTTTTTATTTTTTGAATTTTATTTACAGAGTGCTATTATAATCTCACCTGTATATATGCTCAAGATTACAACTTTCGTACAACTCAGCTCTTAAAACTAAGAAAAATATGAATACTCCTACTTGTAATATTATATTAGCTAAAGTCAATTGGGACAGAAAACATCCACTGATAACAGGAAAAAATAAATAAAAATCTACATTTTGCCAATGAAAAATTATATTTCAAACAAATATTTTCAATCTACTTAAATATATTTCTGATCCAATTTGGAATTTTGTATTTTGTAACCTAAATATAATCAGTTAAGCAGACTAGAAATGTTTGAAATATAACTTTTTCACTGCTGTATGGATAGAGCTATTTGTATACATATAAACAGAAAGTTCAGATGATACCTTCTCCTATGAACAACACGGATGTTTCCAGTGAAGTATTGTGATTGTTATTTTCATCATACAATAGCTACAACCTGCCCTGTTTAATATCTGTCTAGATGATAATCCTTCATGGTGGAGGGAAACAATGGGATACCTTTATTCAATCAAAAGAAACTTGACTTTCATTTTATTCAGAATAACCCCATACTGTATTGTGAAGCTGCTCAGCATTTATGATAAATTCTTGCTCAGACCTCTCCTTTATATTCTTAACTAAGTTTCCACCAAACAAAGTAACTAAACCTATTGTGTTTGTTCATGCCATGCAAACTTCTTATTAAATATCTCAAAATAAAAGATAATTAAATTCTGTAACATAATCTGAAATCTACATAAAATTACAAGCAAATTATATAAAAACATATACTGCATTTATTTTATTAACATAACATAATGTAGTTAAAATAAAAATCTCAACATTTTTGTAACTAGTGCAAGACTGTAGAATAATGCTGTACATTAATAAATTTTCAATTATTATTTAAACAAGTCAAATATATCAAAATTCACATTTTTTATATGTATTTTTGATATATTCAACGTGGATCTGAAGATGGGATATCAGTGAGTTCCGTAAGTATTTAATCTCGATAAATAATTGTACTCTTTAAAGTTTTTAAACATTTTAATTTTTTTATTCACTTGAACAATGAAAAATGTATATAAGTATTCCATAATAGTTAAATATTCTGGATTAAACAACTGCAGACAATTAAGAAATGTCTTTGTAAATAATAACTTCAGATAAATTGGAATCTAGCTACAGCTGCAGCATTTTGTACAGATAGGAAATCTTATTCAAGGAATAGAATAAATGCCTGAATCCATAATAATATAATTATAAAAAAATAAAAGATACTCTTATATGACTATCTGTTGTATTAATTCTGAGCATGTACTCAATCATTTCTAACTTCCTCAAATATTACAACTTAAAAATCTAAATTTATTAATCTTCATCAGTTAAATCAATTTGAACTTTCAGTTATACTGAACAGTTAAACTCCACAGAAGACTGGAACACACAACAAAATAATGTACACCAATAAACCTTAAATACATTCCAGTAAATGTTTGTCCACAGTTTACTTGCATTAAACTTCTACTGGAATTTACTTAAGGTTCACCAGTGTATGTTATTTTGTCATTAATTCCATTCAGAAGAAATGAGATCAGTCAGTGCTCAAAACAAAGGAACAACATTCTTTGAAAGTATTTTGATAAGTAATAATGACACTCCGAAAGTATGTGGCAGCCATTGTTAGTTTGTAAACAAACACTTTGTTAATCATAAATTTCACTAATGAAACTTTTTTTTTAAATTGCATAAATGGTGATTAATATAAAATAAAATAATTTAGAAAGAATGATAATAAAATGTCAATAACAAAATAAAAGTCTGAGAATATTTTTAAAATATCCTAAGTATTAATAAAAAATATATCTACATTTAACAGCTATAATTCATTTCCATCCATTGAAATCTGTCCGTTGGATAAAACCGTATAAAACGTATAAAACAGTGGTGCGCAAACTATTTTCATTTCCGACACTCCCATTTTGTGTAAAATTTTGTCACGACCCCTGGATAGACAGTAAACATTTTTTTAATTGTCAACATACAGTAGTTAAGCACAAATCCAGAAAGAATTTCACTTTATGTTTCTGCTTTATTAGAAGTCTGAATAAAACACATAATTTTATGAAACAATGATTTTTATTTATGCATATGAGTATAAATATTTATTTAATGAAAAATACTTTTAAAAAACTTACATTGTAAGAATTCAATGTGAGGTATGCTATTCTATTTTTATAAATAATATAATTTCATTTCACTATTTTAATGGTACCTGATACTAGTTGAAGAAAAGCTTTATATATTTTATTGTTAAATAAATTTCTTTGAATTTGGCAACCCTGAAAAATTCAAAGAAATTTAGGTTTCCTATAATTCTTACAGAAAAATTATAATACACTCTGCTGCTAAAAAATATAATATCCTGAAAAAAAAAATCAAGAGCCACAAAATTCGGTGTGTAAATGCTATTTGTGTAGAGAGGCAATAATTAAAATTTCTTTTTCAATGAATATATCAGTCATTTCCAGAAAACAACAAAAGAATATATTCTGAGATTCATATAAGAAGCACCTTTGGCACTGAACGACAATTTGATTATGTTAGGTGTTAGATTACATTAAATAGCCTGTGAAGACAAATCTGTTGGTAATACGTACAAAGTGAATTTGAGACAAATCATATCTTAGGCTTAAGAAAAGACAATTGGTCATGCAGACCTATTTGGCATATCATGTTGATCAAAGTTATATGGAAGTAAGATAATGCTGACAACAGTAGGTCCAGGAGGGTGCACATAGCCAGTACAAAAAATTGGGATATATCAGAATGAAAAGTGCTCAAATGTGCAATCAAGAGACCAGCCATCACAATAACAATGGAATTGGTGTTCTCCATCAAAAGGCACATACTTTCCTCTACACAGCTTGTAATATCAAAGAACTACCATTTGGCAATGCCTAGAAGAAGTTGGACTTCATTCCCTAAGACTTCCAATATAGCACTACCATCTGGAGTGGAGTGGTGTCCAATCAGAGTCATATGTTCAGTGACAAATCCCACTTTTCTCTGGGTGCAAATGATCATCATATTCTCATATAGAGGAGGCAAATGGTATACCACCATCATACCTGGAATTACAATCTTGTAGCCATTTCCTATGACAGCAGACCTCCCCCAGTATTGCAACAAGATACTTGACATCACACCAATACATTGATAACATTCTGCAACCAATCATACCTTCAATCATACAATCAGTTAATTCTGCCAATGATGTCATACTTTCCAGGACTATTTACCAGCATGACTGATAATGCCAGATCTCACCTTGTGAGAATCTCTGAATAATGTCTTCATGGATTCATACCTTTCCAAGGCCAGCCAAGACCCCAGACCTCTTGCCAGTTGAGCCTATATGAAATATGCTAGATAGGCAGTTGCAGCCATTATGGAATGTGAACAAACTTACCCAACTGTTGCAGAACATCTGGGAATCAATTACAGGATAACATTAAACCAACTTATAAAATGTGAAGACACTCCATGCCAAGCCAAACAAAAATTAACAACATAACTGTCTATTGGTGTAACAGAGAAGATTTATTTACATAAATAAATTAAACCAATGCCATACCATGTATTGACTTCTATCACAATGAAAGAAGTTTTATTACATACAATACATGTGACCAGTATATTGTCACTGTGCTCTAATTAAGTCATTTTGTACTGAAAATGCCAAATTTATAGGATAACTACACTTTCAAGGTGGATTATTTTTTGCTTAAATAGCATGTATATTCTACAGCCCAAAAACTCACCCAAGTAACATACAAATATGAATATAATGTAAACGAGCAAAACTTATTGTGACAGCATTGCAACGTGGATTTCAATTTTAATCATATTTTTAATTTATTTAATTTAAAATATATGATCTGGATTTCCAATTATTAGTGTCTTAACCCTGTATATCATACTTTTCCTGAAAACAAGAGTCATGCCAGTCATCTATGTAACTCCATTCCAAAGAAAATTTTTGGATTGAAATCACAAGACTTCCAGTCTACACTGGAAATTTGTATATACAATCCATTTCAAAATTATAAACACACCCAACTTTTTCCAATAACAAAAACATTAACAATAGTAATGTATTTATTACACTAGTATGTTGTTTACAACATCAATTTAAAACATTTTCTGAAATTTTTAAAGCTATCTGACAATTACAAAAAAAAATTATCACAGATTTTCAATTTTTGATTGTTTCAAAAGTATACACACAGGTGCTTAAATTAGTATGATAATTTTTTTTATTAATTATTGGTGTAATTAGTTGTCATCAGACGGTAGTATCATTCGTTATTACAAATGTAGTGACAAGTTTAAACAGTTTTTGTGATCTAAAACAATGCCTCATAGAAAAACACAGAGTTAGAAATACATGAAATTTACTAACTAAAAGGAGCAGGACAATCTCTAAGATAAATTTTGGCAGCTGTAAATCGATCTACATGTGCTGTGAGAAATGTGTTAACTCAGTGTGAAAATTATGGCAGAAATAAGTGATGTGGAAGGCCTAAACTCTTTACACCTAGAAATGAAAGAAAGGATTTTTGGCTACTGACGGTCAACAAGTTGTCTGTCAGAGAATCAGCATAAATATTGCCAACTGCAGTTTCACCTGCAACTGTATGGAGATGTATGCATAATCATAAAAATACCAATTTACAAAAATGACTGCCAAACTGACATTAACACAATTGCACAAAACAGGTAGATTAAAGTGAGCCAAAGACAAGATGATATGGAAAGGAGTGGAAACATAGTCTTTTCAGATGAAAAAATGTGGAATTTGGATGGACCTGACGGTTATAGTCATTACCGGCATGATTTGAGGAAGAACGAAGTCAGAATGAGCAGACTGCAAGGTGGAGCTCTGTGATGGTGTGAACAGGATTTGGATGGAAGTAAAACAGACTTTGTATTTATAGATGGTAAAATGAATTCAGAAAAGTATCAAAAACTGTTTTATCAAAATTTAATAACTTTTGGATCCCTTATTGGGTGAGAAAACTGACAATTCCAACAGGATAATGGTGCCATTCATGCATCAAAGTCAACTAAAAATTGGTTTGCTGAAAAAAATTAATGTAATTGATTAGCCATCATGGAGCCCTGATATGAACCTGATAGAAAATGTTTTGGGCATTATAAGTCATCTTGTGTTATATTACAATATAACACTGTAAATGAACTGAAATTAGCTATGGTGGATTGTTGTGATAATATTAAACAACAACTTCAAAAACTAGTAAAATGTATGCCCGATAGAGTATTTGAATTAATTAAATCAAATGGTGGACCTACAAAATACAGTGAAAACTCTTAGGCGACCACCTGCATTCGACGGGCACCTGTCAAATTGGGCAAAAATTTCTGGCATGGAATAGTTTATACATAGCCTTCGTATAAGTTATCCGTATTAAACGGCCACCTGCGTATTGTGACCACGGGCATCAATTTTTGGTCCAAAACAGCATACAACAACTATAATAAGCGACCACCGCAAATATATCTAGTCTAAACTATTGTTCAAATCCATCTCAATAACGTTTCCCCCTCCTAATATAATGAATTAGTCTAAACTCTTGTTCGAACCCATCTCGGGCACTTCTCCCACCCTTGAAATTAGGTGCAAGTGTTAATGAATTAGTCTAGCAACAAAGGAAATTCATTTCAGTTTGTTTGAAATTGTCCTAAAAAGGAAAGAAATGCAAAGTGCTGTTGTTAGAAGATTGTGTTAAAGTTATCAGAGAAAATGAAAATGGTTTATCACAACGGCAATTAGCAGCGAAGTTTAACTGTCAGGCAACCTTCCTTTTTTTGATTCTACAATTGTCAATTGTGGAATGTAATGAAATCATATTATGAGAAAAAAAAATAAAATTGTTTTATTATTAATTAATAATTTTTCTTATTGTACTTAAGAAAATATTAAATATTAAAAAAATACAGTATTTTTAAAATTAAAATAAGATTAAACTAACGAAAACCAAAACCAAAGTGATGGGAGAGATACAACAACTTGTATATTGATGGCGTAATACACATAACTGAGGAGCGAACAAAAAGAACCAAGTTGAATGATTAAGTTGGAAAAAAGAAAGTGTGCATTATAATCGAGAAAATGCGAGTATTATATTAATCTTTATAATATTGGTATTAAATCTCATAAAATCACGACGACTCTTGTAAATCAAGTTATCCGATAAAAATAAAACACAATACCAATATAGCTCTATCGTTGAAAAAAATTCCCATATTTTTGCTCTCGCCTCGAGTTTTGCTTAATAGAAATGGCTAAAAAGTGCGCAAAATACATACGGAAATATGGTATTACAGCACCACCCGTATTGGATGACCACTTATCTAAAAGACCACTTTTTGAAGGAACCGTGGGTGGTTGCCATAGACAGGTTTTACTGTATTGAGACATCACAAATCATTTTTTTTATGCATCTGTATTTATACTTTTGAAATAATCAAATATTAAAAATCTGTGATAATTTTTTTGTAATTGTCAGATTGCTCTAAACATTACAGAAAATGTTTAAATTGATGGTGTAAAACAACATACTAATATAATAAATACATTACTATTGTTAATGTTTTTGTTATTGAAAAAAGTTGGGTATGTTTATAATTTTGAAACAGACTGTAGTTAATTGAGAAATTCCTGCCCCTATTCAATATCTGGTCTTCAATAGCTTTCAATATCTGGTCTCGAGTTTCATCTATCTAACATTGTTCTCAAGATTACAGGACAGACAGACAGACAGACAGACGACAGTGGAAATTTATAGGTCTATAATTTTTTTTAAATTGCAGCCCAACCAGACTAAAATTACTAAATTGACTTGTAACAATTAATTAATAAAGAATAATAATTATTTTTTAATTACATTATAAATAATATTTCTGTTTACTTTTAAAAAGAAAATTCTAATATCTACCTGAAACCACTCATCTATATATTTGTTTGGTAACATTTATGAAGAAGAAATATTTATTTAAATTCATAAATGCAAATAAAATTTGGCTGATGGTTGGATGATTAATAATATATTGGGTTCTTGAGATGTCTACATATATAATGCAAATAAATTTTATGATTTATGATGCTAAGCAAAATTTAATACACAAATTAACATCTAAAATGCTTCTCTAGTGTGAATCTTCATTAAATGAAAATACCCTAAAAAATAAACTAAAACCAAAATTAATGCTTCTATAAGATAATCTCTAAGCTGTCTCACCTAATAAGAAACTTTTATATTACTGATGATCCATATAGTGTAGTTGAACAAGACTGCAATTTGATGCATCGAGATGTAATCTTTTTACAGTGCTCAATTATAAAAGCCTATATCCTTCTTTGAAGTTTGATAAAGATGGTCTGGAGTTGATTATGTACACATCATCATCTATTTTTCATACTTCCAAGTTTGATGCTAACAATTAAATATTAGCAGGGCTTAAAGCAGTCATGGCAATAAAAAAAAGTGAGAAAAGAGAGTTCAGACTGAAAAAAAGCTAAAAAAGCTAATAGTGTTAAAATGAACGAAAACAGGCGTTATTAAAAAACACACAAACGCACACATATTTTGTATCAATAACATTGCATATGATATTAGATTGATTATTAAGTGGACTGATAAGATTAAATATGAAAATAGTTAGGCTGAGTTTATACTCCAGAAAATTGACCAGTAAGACTGCATTAAGCCAGAACAGGCCCGCATTAAGTTTTCATGTGCCCCGTACAGAATTCCCACCGTTACACAGCAGAGCAAATGGAATAGTAACATAACTACCAGAATGTGTTTCCATATAACATGCCAAATTTCAAATGCCATTTATTTCAAGGTACATTTTTTGATTTCTTCATAAAAAAAATGTAATTAAAGAAGAAAAAAAACAACTTCTGGCAGAATCAGGGGGTTGCATGTTCATTATATAGCAGGGGTGGGCAAGCAAAAGTGGGAGCCGAAATGTAGGTTTTGCAAAATGCATGGGAGCCGCGGTTCTGTACTTTTCTATTCTGTACTGCAGTTCTGTACCTGGATTTTATTATATAATATAGAACAAGTATTGAATTTTTTTAATAAACATATTTTCACAAAATTGTGGAAATAAAACTGTAAAAATAATAATAAAAAGCAGAAATTAACACTTTCAGCAAGAGCCACATGAAATTCAAAAAGAGCCGCATGCGGCTCTCGGAGTCTCATTTGCCCACGTCTGTTATATAGCAATACCACTAGTAATTGTGACCCAATCATTTATTTGGTAATTTTATCAATATTTTTTAAATGATTAAAAATAAAATTACAGCATTCATTACTGGTAATACTAGTCTCCAAATCTATTCCCCTGAATACAATAAAACAATTTGTTAGTCATTCGACCCACAACTGACAGAGAAGAGAGTTTATGAAAACAATGTAATTAAACATTTAGCAGTTTGTTGTCCTTCACAGTGGGGAACCGGCAGAGTCTATTACTTTCACGGGAGAAAATATACAAAGCTTTCTACTACCCTCAAGTTGAAAAATAATACAATTCCATGAAATTTAACAAATCTGACATGAATAAGTAAATGATGAAATTATTTACAGAGAGTTGATATTTGATAAGTTTAGTTTTTTGCTCTTATAGATCAAATTACAGAAATTATAAGTAAAAATCTCATTTTTTAAAAATTAAAATCATAAAATTTCGCTTACAAAAGATCGAGATGGAACGCACGCTTTTCATTTTTATAATCGCTTTGTTTTATTAGACACAGATATTATTCCTATATAGATTTATTAATTATAATAAACATACATTATGTATAAAATCACATTAAAATAACACTGTAATTAACGTCTGAAATGAAAAAGTAATTGAATTGAATCTAGCCTCCATATTAATTAACATGTTGTTATGGGGGGCCTAGTAGAAGCTGTAATTTTCTGGGGAGGGGCACCAGGTTAACTGGGGGGGTGCCCACCCATGCCCTTTCCTCGGCTACGCCCATGTTAACGCGCCACAGTAATTAATTGATTACGTTGCTTCAAATTAAATAATTTATAAAAATTGAAATAATAAATACATTTATAAAATAATTGGCTGTATCTGTTCGCAATGATAATGTAAAACACACTGTACTTATAGTTTAGCATTTCCGATATTTAATTTATTTTTGAATTTTAAAATATAAGAAAAACAATTTTTTAAATAAAGTTTTACGCATTTATATCTGCAACTTTAGATAATACAAAGATATAAGAATCCATCAAAAAAGTTAATTAATAATAATTAAAATCAAGAAAAAATATAAGTTTCTTTCGAGGTAAGGAAACTTGTAAAAAGTCAGGTACGCGATCACATGATGCCCGTCTCCCCACTTTGCGTAACCAAATGGTCGAGGTTGAAATAAAACCCCAGCAGAAGTAAAAACAAACATCGGCGCATGTATAGGACAATAAACTTGAACGGGAGCGAAGATGAGACATGACACCATGTAATTTATGCTAATTACTTTCTAATATTAAAATATTAAAATCTTCAATAAATTATAATTAAATTAATTTTTTGACTGGGTTCGACTAGAAGCATATCGAAAAGCTAGATTAAAGTGAAAATAGCAGTTTTTCGACACTAAATATTTACAAATTAATTTTTTAATTTGGTGCCAGATTGACCGCAGCTGTTCAAATGTGCACGTGCATGAAGAGTTTTATAGTTTGTCGAAATGGAAAATGAAGGACACATTAAAATGCAGAAAACCATGGTGCATGCCAAATATATAAGCACCCACTTAAAACCAAACTTTTGTCTTTGTCTAAAGATTGTCTCTACAGAAGTTATTAATATTTAGGATATTAGTTTAAAATCTTGTATTTCCTGGCACGAGATTCGCTCGATCTTTAATTTTACAGAGTGCGAGAAAGATACAAGCTTTGAAACGAGTGTCCTACAACGTTTTATTTAATAATAACAGTAGAAATCAAATTTATTATCGCTCAACAATTATTTTTTCGGTTTTTCTACTGTAGTCAAAAACGAGTAAATGTCATCATTTAAGCTAAAGAATAGCAGGCGGTTGGGAAGAAGTTTGCTTAGCAACTTACTTCAGAAAGTATTGGGTTCTATACGATTTTCCGTTGCTAAAACATGAGTTTCTACTGTTAGTATTAAATAAAATCTATTTCTTTTGTCCACTGCGCTTAAATAAATACAAATGCTAAAAATAATGCTGTATAAAAATCACTCTTAACGCTGAACTAGAAGTGTACTTATGTCTTAATGCAGCGTGATTATATCGAAGCGCCGCGGAGATCGGTATTTCACAAGAATACAAACAAGGAGAACCCACGTGCAAATTCCTACAGCATGTGCAGAGTATCAAGCTTTGGGAAGCTCCTCGTTTTGTTAGTCTATATAAATGTAGTACACTACATGTGTATACGACAGTGCCTTATCATGTCGCGCACAGTCCATAAGGCATACAGGGACGTGCTGGTCACTATTTCGCTCCTGAGTGCATTTACGAAAAAAAAAAATTCACATGGGAAGTGAAAAAAGCTAAAAAAGTGAGTTTTTCTCAGAAAAAGCTAAAAAAGTGAGTTTTTCTCAGAAAAAGCTAAAAAAGAGAGTCACTTTAAGCCCTGTATTAGGCATAATCAAGAATATCTGTCAGCTTCCCAATACTGGACAGTTTGCTGAGCGCTGCTTGACATTTGCCAAGATTTCAATTGTGAGAGCCTTTAGCAAAAATACATCACTGAAATTTTTCAGTATGTCAATGATCTCATAGTTTTGAAATGACTGAAAGGCATATATAAATTTTGTTCAACAGACTAATCTGAACAACAGTTTTTACAAAAAACTTAAATCAACACCTTAATGTTTGCTGAGAAATTTTTTAATTTAACGAACGTTTTCGGCCTCATCTATAGGCCATCATCAGGTCGAAATACAAAAATTGGAACGCTTACGTTCCATACATAGAATACAAAATTCAAACTAAACATTTTTTTTTTTAAATGGAACTAATTAACGGCTAAATAAATAAACATATAGTGAGAAACTAGAAAAACAAAAATAATAATAACAAACGAACATAATATCAATATTACCTATCCTAACTATAAATAATTCAATTTAAAATATAACTAAGTTCATGCGCCTCCTATAAGTTTTTAAGGGCATATTTCCAAGCCGAAGGAAGACCCTCCGCGTCCCTTGCATTAATACATTTATCTTTTAGCTTACTTCTGTAAATTTCCATTTTTTCCGCTGTTCTCGCCAAAGTTGGGGAATGTACCTGTTTTAAGATTTTCGCCTCATTCCACCGTACCACAGATCCTTCAGCTTGCCCCATCTGGGCTAGTACTGTTGTATTGGACCCTTTTCTAATATCATACTTATGTTCCTTCATCCTTATTCCTAAGTTTCTAGTAGTAACCCCCACGTACTCTTTATTAATACCTAACAACTGGTTCTCGTAGGGGATCTTATACACACCTGCCTTATCTTCTTTTTTAACTAATCCTTTATCGTTTCTAAGTATTTTATACAAATTCGGAGCCCTTTTTAAGATCACCCTTGCATCCTTCATGCTTGCTATTTCTTTCATAATCCCTCCTAGATATTTATTGAATGTAAATTTCGTGTACCTATAAGGCCCTTGTCTAGTGTCTTTATCACTGCTGGTCTCAAATTTTCTAATAATTCCCTCTATGACTTTCCTCTTATACCCTAATCTTCCTGCTATCCGTATAATTCTTTCTATCTCCGTAAGTCGGTCTATCACATTTTCACAGTATATAAAGGCCCTTCTAATCAAAGCTCTAAATGCCGCTAACTTATATTTATAAGGGTCATAAGAGCTAGCAGGAATATAAAGTGGGCTATGTGTAGGTTTAATGAATACGCCAGTGGATATATGCCCTTTGCTAAATACGATGTTAATGTCTAAGAAATGCAACATCCTAGAGCTTTTTTGCTCAAGCTTCAGGTTAAGGCCTTCTTCGTTTTCGTTAATTCTATCCACAAAGTTAGCAATTACCCGATTGTTCTTCCATATTATGAAAATGTCATCCACATATCTCTTGTAGTATACTATGTCACTTTCGAAGCCGCGCAGCACTTTTAATTCTACTTTTCTCAACAAGTTCGCAAAGGAGCCCCGAAATCGGGCTTCCCATTGGTACTCCCCTTTTTTGCTTGAATGTTTGGTCTTCGTAAACGAAGAAGGATTCGCAACATACTAGGTTAGCCATTTCTATAACCTCCTTTCTGTGTTGTGTTAACGTTGGGTTTTCTTTAAACAAGAACTCCAACAGCGCTTCTACGCAGGATTCAACCTTAATAGACGGGTACAAACTTTCGTAATCTAACACAGTTCCAACTTCTTCATCCATCAAAGTAATGCTTTGTAGATCTTTAACTACCATAACAGGATTCTTTACCACAAACTTATTACTTTCCATCAGCGCGGAGACGTATTCTTGCAATTTTTTTTCTAGGAGAAATGTAGGACCTTTTCGTTTCTCCACAATAGGCCTTATTTCCTTACCCTCTTTATGGGTTTTAGCGAAGGCAAAGAGTCTAGGGAGCCCTGGTCTAGGGTTCCGGCATTTTCGGAGAAACGGTAATATCTTTGCTAGTTTGGTTTCCTCCAGCTTTTTAACCCTTCTATCAATAGTTTGAACTATATTACTGTTACTATATTACTGTATATTCGGTGGAAGACTGTATTAAAAAATCAAGATAAAGGGAAAAGAGAAGGCTACAGCAAGGATATCAGATACACTAAGGGATGGTTAAAAGAGAATAATTTGATTGCGGCGAGAGCAGATAAAAGCAAACAAATTGTCATAATGAAAAAACAAACATATGATAGGGCCTTAGAAGAATACATCAGAAAAACAGAATGTATCAAGGTCAACAGTAATATAGTTCAAACTATTGATAGAAGGGTTAAAAAGCTGGAGGAAACCAAACTAGCAAAGATATTACCGTTTCTCCGAAAATGCCGGAACCCTAGACCAGGGCTCCCTAGACTCTTTGCCTTCGCTAAAACCCATAAAGAGGGTAAGGAAATAAGGCCTATTGTGGAGAAACGAAAAGGTCCTACATTTCTCCTAGAAAAAAAATTGCAAGAATACGTCTCCGCGCTGATGGAAAGTAATAAGTTTGTGGTAAAGAATCCTGTTATGGTAGTTAAAGATCTACAAAGCATTACTTTGATGGATGAAGAAGTTGGAACTGTGTTAGATTACGAAAGTTTGTACCCGTCTATTAAGGTTGAATCCTGCGTAGAAGCGCTGTTGGAGTTCTTGTTTAAAGAAAACCCAACGTTAACACAACACAGAAAGGAGGTTATAGAAATGGCTAACCTAGTATGTTGCGAATCCTTCTTCGTTTACGAAGACCAAACATTCAAGCAAAAAAGGGGAGTACCAATGGGAAGCCCGATTTCGGGGCTCCTTTGCGAACTTGTTAGAAAAGTAGAATTAAAAGTGCTGCGCGGCTTCGAAAGTGACATAGTATACTACAAGAGATATGTGGATGACATTTTCATAATATGGAAGAACAATCGGGTAATTGCTAACTTTGTGGATAGAATTAACGAAAACGAAGAAGGCCTTAACCTGAAGCTTGAGCAAAAAAGCTCTAGGATGTTGCATTTCTTAGACATTAACATCGTATTTAGCAAAGGGCATATATCCACTGGCGTATTCATTAAACCTACACATAGCCCACTTTATATTCCTGCTAGCTCTTATGACCCTTATAAATATAAGTTAGCGGCATTTAGAGCTTTGATTAGAAGGGCCTTTATATACTGTGAAAATGTGATAGACCGACTTACGGAGATAGAAAGAATTATACGGATAGCAGGAAGATTAGGGTATAAGAGGAAAGTCATAGAGGGAATTATTAGAAAATTTGAGACCAGCAGTGATAAAGACACTAGACAAGGGCCTTATAGGTACACGAAATTTACATTCAATAAATATCTAGGAGGGATTATGAAAGAAATAGCAAGCATGAAGGATGCAAGGGTGATCTTAAAAAGGGCTCCGAATTTGTATAAAATACTTAGAAACGATAAAGGATTAGTTAAAAAAGAAGATAAGGCAGGTGTGTATAAGATCCCCTACGAGAACCAGTTGTTAGGTATTAATAAAGAGTACGTGGGGGTTACTACTAGAAACTTAGGAATAAGGATGAAGGAACATAAGTATGATATTAGAAAAGGGTCCAATACAACAGTACTAGCCCAGATGGGGCAAGCTGAAGGATCTGTGGTACGGTGGAATGAGGCGAAAATCTTAAAACAGGTACATTCCCCAACTTTGGCGAGAACAGCGGAAAAAATGGAAATTTACAGAAGTAAGCTAAAAGATAAATGTATTAATGCAAGGGACGCGGAGGGTCTTCCTTCGGCTTGGAAATATGCCCTTAAAAACTTATAGGAGGCGCATGAACTTAGTTATATTTTAAATTGAATTATTTATAGTTAGGATAGGTAATATTGATATTATGTTCGTTTGTTATTATTATTTTTGTTTTTCTAGTTTCTCACTATATGTTTATTTATTTAGCCGTTAATTAGTTCCATTTAAAAAAAAAATGTTTAGTTTGAATTTTGTATTCTATGTATGGAACGTAAGCGTTCCAATTTTTGTATTTCGACCTGATGATGGCCTATAGATGAGGCCGAAAACGTTCGTTAAATTAAAAAATTTCTCAGCAAACATTAAGGAGTTGATTTAAGTTTTTTATTTAATTCTGCTGGGTACGAGTATGAATCATTTTAACAGTTTTTTACTCTGAAAATTGACCATTATGACAGTGCTGAACAAACAGGAAAAGCAATGATTTGAAGTCCTGAATGTGGCTGCTTTCTCTCTTAATCATTATCACACACTTGACTAGTTCTCATTAGCAGTGTTGCTTACTATCTTTGGAAATTGTATCTACCCCCTCTTTTGACATAGAAGAATAATGTCTTCTATGTCCAATGTAACCATAATACCATTGTTTCGATTTGTCCTTAAATTTTTATAATAATCACACTTAATAAAAGAAACACATTTCAAAAAGTCCATCATGTCTTTCCTCTCTTCTTTTGTCACAGTTCTACAACTAGTATATAATAAAGGCTGGTCCATATTTTTCAGAACTAGTGATCTATTTATTGAATTTCTTAAATATTAATGGAATAGAACGCTACATTAAAATTGCATTCAAATTATGAAACATGGTTTTGACCTCTCTAACTTAGTCCATTGTATTTTAAACCAGTTTACTGAAATCTTGTAATTGTCTTTCTGTTGATGGTAGAATCTTCTAATAGTTTTGCATCATTTCATGTGATTAAAATATTTTATCAGTCCTTTCAACCTCATGAAAATTCAAAATATATCTCTCTAATGACAGCATTAGGAGAAATAAATATTTTGAATTTTTTTCATGTGACTTTATAACAATAAAATCTGAATCATTGGGTAAATAACTATGTTCACTTACCAAAAATTTCATTTCAATTGATTAAGCTTTTATTTCTGTACTTTTAATCAATTTAAATAAACTTAAAACAGTTTTAATATTTTTGTTTTATCTGGTACATGAACCTGAGTACATTATTATTTTTTATGATTTTTAGCATAAGTTTTTATGTACTTAACAAGCAATTACAGTAGAGACTTGTTAATCGGAACCCCGGTAATTGGAATCACCGGTAATCGGAACGATTTTCAGTCGGACTGTGTCGTGCCGAATCGAACGTTTTTGATACTAAATTTACTTCTAAAGTATAATTTTCATGTTTTTATATTCTTCAATATATTTATTTTGTTTGTACAAAATGCAGAAATAATTTTTAACGATACGATAGCCTCGATTATTATTATAAAAATTTTCGTTAGGCTTAAAATCGACGAAAATTCGACACGAAGTGACACGCAACGGAGAAAAATTTGAACATCGGACAGGTTAATATATTTATTCGTACATAATCGGTAATCGGAACAAATCACTAATATGAACAACCCCAGTCCCCAATTGATTCCGATTTTCGGTTCTCTACTGTATTTTTATGTGCCAGGTGTGATTAAAAATTACAGCCTGGCAATGTGACATCACAATGCCAGGCTGTAATTTTTATCATTTTTTTTAAAATTTATTTAATTTAAAATATATGCACCACCTCAAATTAGTAGTGTCTTACCCTTGTACCCATACTTTTCCTGTTAGCAATAGTCATGCCGGTCATCTATCTAATTCCTTTTAGAGGAAAAGTTTTGAAATGAAATAATGTGACTTCAGTTTGCATCGGAAGTTCGTTTATAGTTAATTGGGCCTTCTGCCCCTAAACTTTCAGGTGGACAGCAGGCAGGTGGACGACAATGGAGATTTATAGGCCTACAATTTTTTCAAATTGCAGCCCAGTTAAACATGATAAAATTTATTGAGAACCATGCAATCCTTCAGTCTTTGGCAAAACTAACTTACAGCTTACATCTTTGTTGAAATCACAACAGCCAAAATTTATAAACATAAGTTTCACTTGTAATAAGCTATTGACATAGTATTTTGAGAAAGGCTAATGCTTTTCCTAATTTTACTGCCTGGAACATTGCAACCATGAAATTCTTCTAAAACAAAACTTCATTTTTATAACAGTTGTATATTCATCTATCAGTTATCTGATAGGTCTCCCCAAAATATTTTTTTCAGAACAGGATCATTTTACCCATTTTGCCAAATATAATACATGAAGTGCAATACTGGCTTCATACTGTTATGTTTAGAATAATGCTTTTTTGTCCATGTAAATAAGTAATTTTGCTTAACTTGATTTTCTAATTTATAAAATGAATAATAATGATGAATGAGAAAAAAGTAGCTTAATAAAAACAAAAGCATTGATAGTTAATATTTAAAAAATGGCTAATATGAATTTATGATATTTTGTGAAAATGTAAATTACGATATTCAAATTATTAAAACAAACTGGAGAATAACTCATTTCAAACAACTAGTCTTTCATTCTCTCCAGCACTGTTCAATTTGGAAAGTCTGAAGGAGGATTATAAATAGACCTGAAATCACTTGCTAGGTGGAAAGAATTCGGTACTGGAGTGAATGACAGGTTAGTTGCTTGAAATAAAAATTAACAATCTATACTATAAAATGCAAACATCAAACTTTACTGTTAAAAAGGAATCAAGAATACAGTACTTTAGTAGTGACAGAAGCGAATAAAATTAAAAAATAAATAGCATATCTTTATTCCAGTGAAAGTTCAGTAGTTAACTTACAATGAAGTAATCACTTTTAGTTCTTAATTTCTAAAAAAAATACAAAATAAGTAATACAAAAGAATAAGTTATCTGCTTTTTTAAATAATGAATGAAAATGATATTATTCAATTTATAAAAAAGTGAATCAGATATAATAATACAATAGCCCCTCATTATATTTTTCATTCAGATGTATCACATTACATTTTTTTTCTCTTCCAAATATGAAAGCAGTTGTATCTAGCCAATAATAAATAGATACATTGGTTATATCATGCTATTTGATATAGCACTTGTTTGTCTCATTATATGCACCATATAATGAAGGACTGTTGTACTATACAATACTAATATTTATAATACTCTATTTTATATTTTTATCGAAAATAACAGTAATTATTTAAATTATTTTATCTAAAGAAATAAATAAATAAAACTCAGGTTTTTTTTACTTACTAAATTTTACTCTAAATCAATTGTAAAAACTTAATCAGTTAAAAATAAGAAATACAGTGGGTAATCGGTTAACGAACATAATCCGTTCAAAGACTTTGTTCGCTATCCAAATTGTTCGTTAATCGATTATCAATTTACCATAGGTTTTTATGGAAATTTGATTAATTCGTTCTGGAGACCCCAAAAAATAAAAAATATGCACTTCCTTACTACGTTTATTTATATGTAAGAATAAAAATACATATATACACAATCTTACATTTTTATTAGTCATTTTTTTCCCGTTTGTGGAGGTTAAAGAAACTGTTTAATGTCAATTGCTTTTCTTTCTTCTTCAGGATTTTTTGGAATTAATTAATAGCATTGTAATTGTAGAGATCCCTAAGCCTATTAACCTCAACCAGTTTTTGACAGTACAAGTTATATTTCAAGCAAAACAGAAGTAAAATATCACAGATATTTACTGTTAAATTAAATGAATGTCAACAAACAACAAACTCAATTTATTGGTGTTAATGATCACAAAAAAAGTGCTTTTAATAGACACAAACATTTTTGACATAAACAAAAATTGAATCTTCAGAGAAATGATTGTAGAACAAATAAAGTTTTTTAAAAAAAACACTGAATTTAAAGTCTCAAGTGCTATGCAAAATCAAACAAATCACCAAATAAAATATTTTTCACATTAATAAAAAAAAAAAGGCACATTTTGTAAAATTATACAAATATATGATGTAATTTAAAGCATACAATGACCCAGTATTTAAACAGGTTAAACAATTATACTTTTTAATTTAATAATTTATGATCACCCAATTATTTGATAGAAAATATGTGGAATGGTTGATATGTGGATTGTTAATATGACTCCAAACAAAAACTTGCTTTAGATCAGAAGCCTGTTTAGTAAAGTCATCTCTCTCCAGTGTAGTGCTTAACCCCTCTTTTATTACATATTTAGCAATAAATAGAAACAGGATCAAATTTGTCTTATAAATTTCAACTTTTTCCATTCTAGACAAAGCCATACAATACTATTTTGTCTAGAATAGTGTAAAGCAAAGGATCAGTAGTAGAATTAGAGGAAGCTAGCTTTATAAAACTGGTATACCAACATTAGCGAGAATTTGGAAAAAGTTTAAATTTATAGAAGTAACCTTTTGGGCAGATTATGAACTATAAGGATGCCACAGTATTACCCACAGTGTGGAAATATATAGTTGAAAAGAACTTATTAGAGAATAATGCCAGAGCATGACATAAACAAGTCAAGCAGTGTTCAACTTTCAATGGGAATATATCCATAAAACAGTACCATCAACCAATCAGAAGTCAGTGGAATTCTATGTCATCACGTAAAAATTGCAGAAGACGAGCTTTTATGCACGTTTGCACTATTTTATCTCTCACTCTTACGTTTCTGGTGCTTGCGATGTTATTTGATTAATTTTAACATTAGTCATGAATAACATAGCTACAATGCTTTGTTTCCATGCATGAAAAAGTGTTTACTTTCAACACTCAGTGGTAGTACCATCATAAGAACTTTACTAGTGGAACCAGATCACCACCTCAATCCAAGTGTAGAAGTAAATAGGTCGCATGATTAAAAATAACTATGGTGAGTGTTTTTACACTAGTGGAGTCTCAGCCTAACAAGGTTAATTTAATAATTAAAAATAACGTAATTTGGATATAGGTAGGCAGTTAAGCCACCATCTAATGATAAATTTAATAATTAGAAAATAAATTTAATTTTGAACTTAAATTTGGAATATTCTGGAAGAAAAGATTAGCCTGAAGTATAATTTGAAATGCATTGCCAGTTACACTACCTGGACCTTGTGTCCAGAAATATTAATTACATAATTAATTCAGATATAACCATACTGGTTATTAGTGTTACCACCTGTCCAGTTTTCACCCGGACAGTCCGGGAATTGACTCACTGTCTGGGTGAACTACTAATTTTGTCTGGGAATTTCGTAGAAATTGTGAAATTACAATGAAACAAAGTTCTTGCAAATATTATTATAAATTTACACCATTTGAACAACGAAAGACCTCACACTCACTGAAACTCATCTGCCATTCCGCTGTGTTACCCTGTTTATGCTGACGTGTGACGTGCAACCTGCCTCTCGACCTTTTCTTTTTGCTTGTATGTTACTCCTACGCAAGTCCCTAGTCCCTAACTGTAACTGACTTAGAACCAGCATGATGCACGTTATTCCTCACATTGTAAAATGACATTCCGCATACGTCAGGAACTTCTGTTCGAACAAACCTGACCTGCCGTCCGGGTCAGCAATTTTGTAAAAGTGGCAACACTACTGGTTATCAACTGACTATCTGATCTGTTATACATACTACATTTCATTTAGAAAGCTATTCAAATTGATAATTACACAAGGTGGACAAAGTATTTTCCCTGATTATAAAACTTTGTTTTTCAAAATCTGTTAAAGTTAAGTGTTTAGTTAGTGCCAAAAAAATAAAAGAACATTAAAATTTTTTCGAGTTTTCCTTTTCCTACTCCTTTGCAGAATCAACAATAGAAGCTAGCATGTACCAGGACATGTTTAGAGATTTTTGTAGCACTTCAACTGAACAAGGAAAATCACTGAATGATTTAACAAAATGGTGCATCATTACATTGAGAGTAAGTGTTTGAGACTTGCTTAATACCACAATTTCCAAAAGCTGGAAATGTGACATTAAGGTTTTTAATGTCTAAACAAATATAAACATCTATAAACCTAATAGTTATATTAAAGCCAAACAATTGCTGGATTAGATCAGGCTTTATTACTGTCAAGGGCGTAGCAATCGAAAATGGCGCCTAGGACACGCATCAAAGTTGCATCCCTTAGTAAATTATCTTAATATAAAAAACAAATACACTAAATAAAACAGTCCGTTTGGCCAACTCCCCTTTTCCCACCAAAACTCTAACCTTTTATACGGATTGAAGTTAAGTTTGATTAACCAATCAGCGCTACCTAGCTCTGTCGTAGGTCCGGCTATGGTCCGACGATCCGCGGCCAACCAGCGATCGTAGATTCAAAACTACTGGTCTTTTTCCAACTGACTTCTGCAGTGTTGACTAATTTGAAATAAAATAAAAAAAAACAAGAAAAGGCGGGAATCGTACGTCCAGATAATTCTATCCCGACACTGACAATTAGATAACAAATCAAGTAGCTTCAATAACGCTCGCTCGCTCGAGAGTATTTAAATCAGAATCACAAATCACATGTAAACAAAATAAACAACTGCGCGAGAGGTGTCGAATTCAAACGAGCAAGTGCACCGCCTGTGTGCACCACTCATTCCCTCTCGCTCATTTGCGAAGCGCATGAGTCACGGACAAGATTGTTCGATATGAATTGATTTATTTTGATTTTTAAATTTAATAATTGGCAATTTTGCGCACCCCCTTTCAAAGGCGCCCGGGGCATGTGCCCTACTTGCCCCACCCTAGCTACACCACTGATTACTGCTACCATTAATAATTAAATGCTAAGTAATTTAGTCTAGAGATAATGTCAAGCATCATCTCTTATTTAATTTAATAATTATATTAAATTATTAATATATTAAATTAAATATTATATAATTAATTAATATTTTCTTCCAGAATTTAGAAAATTCTGGAAGAAAAGAATTGGTCCGGAGCAGGACTTGAACTCACAACTGCTATTTGCAATTCAGAAGTGTTGCCAGCTACATTACCCAGACCTCCATATAATCCTTCACCTCCAGACATACCATATCTTTGCAGAATGACCAGCATGCTAGTCTATCCAGGGAGACCATTAAATCAAATATCCATATGGAAAAAACCAGCATGCCGGTTTAAGTGAGGTTACAAATCCCTCTCTAAAGGGTGCATTAAAAAAACAAATAAGTTATGTCATATAAAAAAAAATGAGTTTTTATTCTAAAACTGTGAACTGTCAGCATTACATCAAAAACTACAATTATACATTTAATTTCTTCATTTTGAGTTCTTTCTAATGATGTAAAATACTCTTGGAATTTCAAAAGTGATTTATGTGCATTTGTATTGTTATTTGATTGAAAAAGGCAAAAATAAACACATTAACTTTAAGAAACTTGCTGTAAATTACCTCAACTTAGATTAATTAACATCAGCTTTATGTGAAATTTGAGAGGAGGGTGTTATTTTTAATGTTAGGGTAAATGACAGATGTAGCCCACACTGACTAACTATTACTACTGGCAATAAGTCATTAATTGTTTTATTGTCTTGTAAACAAAAACCTCTCTTCCAGATTTTAAGTCAATCAAATTACAATGTTGTTATTTTATTTCCTAGACGAATGTTTTCTTTAACCTTTAATTAATAACCAGTTTTGTTAAATCTGATTTTTATATTTTAGTCCCAGTTTAAACAGCATGCCTGTATCTCTGGGTTTCCAGCATGCTGATCTTTCCAGTTTATATGTAGCACGCCAGTCATTCCATGAAAATATGGTATTTAATTTAGATATAACCATACCAGTTACTCACAGTACCAACTGGGGACAACTCAGAGCCCATGGCCTATAATCACACTAAGACACTCGGCCAGCTATCACTTTAACCCCAGTATGGTGTATATATATACAGATATAAACATCTATAAACCTGATAATTACATTAATATGACTACACACATATATATATACACATACACCATGTCTGGGTTAAGCTGAGTACTACCACAGTGAGAAGTTATAGGCCATGGGCACAGAGTCATCCCCAGTTGGCACTGTGAATGATTTGTATGTTTATATCTAAATTAATAGTTCTAAAAGCAAAGATTGAATGAAAGTCCAGGTAGCATAGCTGGAAATGCAACTGCATGACATGCAGGAGTTGCAGGTTTGAGTGTGCTTCAGGCTGATTCTTTTCTTCCAGAACCTTCTAAACTGATTAATAAATATTTAATTTAATTATAACTATTATATTTTAATAAGAGATGCTGCCTAAGAGTGCAACTATGCAGACGCGAGCGAGCGAATTTTCCGAGCAAGCGAGAATATGTACTGAGAAGAGGCGAGATGCGATAAATATCAAAACCTGTTAGATATGTGCGAGAACCAGAAATTCGCACTTTTCAGCGTTATTTCTCGCTTCTCGCTTGTGCATGTTTTTCCTTTGCGAAAACTAAATCACTCGCAACTTCTCACTCGCTCTAAATTCGCGTCTGCATGGTCGCACCCTAATACCTATCTTTAGACCAAATTATTTAGCATTTAATTATTAATGGTAACAGCAATATAGTCTGATCTAATCTGGCAATTGTTTTATTAATGTCTCAACAAGTGTACCTGATGTTGAAACACTAAGGCAGTGATTCTCAACCACTGTGCCGTGGCACTTTAGTGTGCCATACGATTTTTGAAGTGTGCTGCCACTGCAAGTACCCATACACGAGCAACATAAGACAAATAGTTCAATTGGTTCTACCTTCATAGGGCATATTTGGAAATTGTAACCGGTGTTACCGGGTAATTGCCAGTAGTTCCAAGGCGTTTAGAAAAAGTGACCTTTGTAAAGCAATTTCATTTGAAAACTGTTATCGAATGCTATTTTTACAAAACATAGTATAGGTACTGTACATCCCTCAATTAATCAAGTAAAATTCTTTTAAATTTATCTTATTGTTAGTACGTGGCCAAATTTTTAAAATATTAAAAGTTTACAGTGATGAAAAAAAGGTTGAGAATCACTGCACTAAGGAAATAGATAACACATGCTATTACTTCTGTCTGTGCAGAAATATTGGAAGCAGCATGGCAAAACATGGTTGAATATTGGTTAGATGTACTTAGGATCACAAAGGAGTGCACATGTGAAAGTTTATTAGTATGTGAAAAAAAACTTTATATCTTGCCTTACATTCTGTTTACTGTATCTGTAATAGTTTTTGTTTAATAAAATTTTATAAGACTATAATACTTTATACTCACTCTGTATATCAGAATTTTTATAATTAGTTTGCACTATATAATTTTTGATGTTTTCTTAACATTCATATAATGCATATGCTTTGGAAATGTTTGTATCTGTTTTCTTTATGACCATTTCATTGCAATGTTAAAATGACATTCTTAAAAATTGTTTTTGTTTGTTTATATCATATTTAAGACAACTAAAATAAAAATATTAAGCATTATACACTTTCAATTTAAGTTAATATTCAAACCAACTGCTCTTTTGTTTTACAAGAATTTTTTTTCTTCTGTATAGGATATATTTTCCAGTAATGCTACAGAAAAATTATTTATGTAGATCCTTTTTACATTTTACAAGTTTCTTCTGATTCTCATTACATTTTCAGTCTTTTAGTTACATCTGCATCTATATCATAATCATCCTTGAATTTATTCTTCTAATTATACATTTCCTGTATTATAATATAAAATTAATTTTGAAAATTATTTTGTTTTTGTTTTTGACTCCAAATGCCAAATATTTCTTATTTGGTTTTTTTTATAATTAATTAATTTCTATTAATTTCTTTAACATTTTCACTCACTTAAAAATTTATAATCAATGCTATGTTTTATGAAATTTCTTCTCTTCACAAAACACTAGGATCTAGTTTTCTGTTTTATAGTTTAACCCATAAAACAAATGAAATCAACATGGAAGCAGAAAGTTTTTCATCTATAATAAACTGATGGATAGTCAATATGAAACAAAGAAGATAGAAGACAGTCCAGAGCAGTGAGGAAGTCGTAGAGAGGTTGAATAATTTCACACCCCTACCAGAAGACTTCATCATGTAATGGACTATCAAGTATAGTATCCATCTGTCTTATCTTAAAATAGCTTTCAATTTAAAAAAAAATTAAAATAAATAAATGATTAATGTATTTCTTCTAATATAAAAATGGTAGTGATGCAACGAATATTTGGTTACTATTCGGTATTCAGCCTATTTTTCGCTATTCGGCTGAATACCGAATATTTAATCACTATTTGGCCAAATATCTAAAAACAGGAGTAAGAAATAACAAAAACACAGTAAATTGATCAATTTGGTATTTAGATTTAATGTTATCGTATTAGTGTTGTTTTTTTATATTTATTTATAACTTATAACCTGCACAAAATAAAAAACAAAATAATATTAGTCACATGTATTCACAATTTATAATTACAAAGATCAGCACACGTACACACCTATTCGTTCGAGAATCGTCACACATCTGAGGGTCTGACCCTGCCTATCCTTCTTTTTAAGTGCTCGTCTTTGCTCTTCCCTTTCTCTTTCCTCTATAGCTCTAGTCCACGTACGCCTATGCATACATCATAATGTGCGCGCACGATACTTTCAATTCATCACTTTTCTGTTGTAGATTTCCCATTTTACAATTACGTGACTCATAGCCTGGTGATAATGGAGAAAAGAGACAGATAGGACATCGGTATAAGTCACAGTTATGATTTCACAGATTCGAGACAGCTTAGTAGCCTGAACAGCCCCAGGCTTTTGCCCATGCACGCTAAGTGACTTTCATTACAAGCATTTAGCTTTCCAAAGTCTACGAGAACAATTATTTGGCATTGACGGCCACAAATTTTGTGCCAATAAGCTGCCTCGACTTGTTCGATTAAGTTATCAACTCAATTTCATATTTATTTTCACTTTGCGGTCCTTCTCTGTTCTTTTTCCGTTATTTACACATGTAGGTCATGTCATTGTTATCCACATTTGATATCATCATTTATCACATACTGCCATGACACTCCTGTCTGTATGCTACAACTATCAAGAATTAACACAATTGGCGAAGCGTAGTGACAGCGGGCCAATAGAGAGCAGGGTCCTTGCCATAATGCGTTTGTGCGCCAATTTTCGTACGTGTGTTAATCAAGCCAAATAGTTTGGCTGAATATACTATTCGTTGCAACACTAAAAAACAGTTAAACCTTCAACATGAAATATGATATTACATCTTTTTTCAAATATTACAAGAATGGTTTTGACATGATTAGAAATTTAATTATGTGTAATTTGAACACCATAGTAAAATGAATTAGAACTAATTTAGATTATACAAATACAATTGATATTTTGTCCCAGAAAAAAACCAATGAAATACAGTAGCCCTTCATTATATCATACATTGAGCAACACATCAGATCTGATATATTGCTCATTGGATACATACCAGTAGTATTGGATATATACCAGTGCAAATTCAATAGATGATGATTTTTTTAAAATTATTGTCTAAAGTGCTTTTATATTTGGAAAATGAAAAAAACCACAATATATCTGAATGAGCAATACAACGATACTACAGTATGTTAATTTCTGTATTAATTAATAATATTTATATTTTAAAGATAAACTGTAAATGTTGCTATTATTATTATAATAATATTTGTAATCAGAATAATAATAAATAAAAAATCATACCTTTCAATACAACTTTCTGTCTTTCTTCATGAGCTAAATCTTCATCAATATTAGAGTTATCATCAGATCTTCTGTTTTTAAGACCTTCTTCTAGCATTGCTTCTATTTCTTCTTCTGGAATGTCACTATCTGTGTCTGTATTACTATTATCATTTTCATCCATTCCACCTCCTTCTACTTCATCTAAAATATCAAACTCTACCATTTTTTTTGAAGTATCACTTTCAAGCCCATTTGTATCACAGTTCATTGTATTATCCCTATCATAGAATTTATCACAGTGTAATTTTTTAGATGGTGGTTCAGTTTCTCCCTCATCAGATGATATTCTTTTTACAAAAGATGCTGTACTATCACTGCTAGCAGGCTGACTAGTATCTATCCCACCTCCACCATGTCCAAAGTCCAACCATTCTGCATCCAACTGATTGGACGAATGCATGGGTAGGGGTAGGTTTATGTCATGATCTAAACCTTCGTCAGATAATGAATTCTGAATATCACAGGAGTTTGTTTCGGCCATTCTTGTTCCTTCTAAAGAAATTAATTTACCTAAAACAGGAAAGGAAGATATAACGCACTGCCTGATGCTCTGATAAAGAAAGAGCTTATATTTTCTTAATACTCTTTCCTCAAAAGGTCATCTGCAATGCATGAAATATCATCGAGTAGGAAGACTACCTGAAATAAAAGAAATTATTCAGATTAAAACAATTACATTTCTATTTAACGTAAAATTAACGTTTAATAATGTTCAAAAATGAGTTATTAAAAATATTTATAATTTTTTTTTGAAGTGTATAATTTTATCAAACAAAATTGCACAAATCAGATATATATGACTTACTGTTATTACTCTACAATAATATTTTCTTCTGCTATATTACTATTTATATTATTATTATATTCCTGTATTAAAATAACAGGAATAACAACACAAACAAATAAAAACAAGAATAACAATACAAACAAATAAAAACAAGAATAATAATTTTATAAAAGTCAGTATACTCATTTAACTGTAATAACAACAGTAGAAGCAAAGTTTAAAAATTTTACATAATTTTGAATAATATTGAAAACATATGAAATAAAATTAGCAAAATTGACAAATCCTGTCACCACCATTTTTAATAGATTAATACAAAAATACCACTACACAATAACGTTATCAATATTTTTTATTACATACATTAAATGTGTGTTCTAAGCTAAAAACGGCCAAAAACATTATCAATACCATAATTCCATAATCTACTAGAAGCATTTACAGTAATCTGCAGATACAATTTTTCATTGACAAAAAAGCTTATCATCATATAACCCACAAAAATGATTTTTTATTGAAAAAAGTTTGCCATCACATAATTTATATAAGTTTACTTCAAGTTTATTTGCTTTTTCAATGTATCAATAATAAAATGATGTAATTTGTAAGGATATTTAATAAATAAAAATTATTATTCTCAATGTAGGAAAGAAATTAAACAATTTATTTTAAAGTGATACATTGGAATAACTTCCAATAAAATTCATAATTATAAAATGCAGTTGACTCCAATTTGCCACTTCTTAACTTAATATACCAGTACAATAATATGTTTCTTGTCTAGTTTAAAATGTATAAGTGAGCTCTATAATGGCCTCTTTACTTCTAGACTTTATCACATATCATCAGACTCAAGACTAGCTTCAATATATCAATTTATTTTTGATGTATGAATTTTGGACTTGCAATCCCTCCTAAGCTTTTTAACAGATTTTCTGCAAAATTGACATATTTACAATTCCAAATCATACACAGAAATTTTGGCAATAATACTTTATCCATTAAGTATTCAATTAAGTGTTGGAACCATGTTTAGAACAATGTGAAACACAATTAACACAGTAAAATAATACACAAGCTGGCCAACTGTTATAACTACAACATATAAAAGACACTTAAAACAACAAAATAATACATGCCACTCCCAAATTAATACCTTTCCCTTCCCTTTTTTTGGGGCAAAGAAGCTTCACACAAATTTTCCCACTTATTTTTTGACAGTGACTACTTCCTCTTAGAGCATTTTAACCAAATAAAAATTGTTTTGTACTAATTTTTAGATGCACTATCACTTTGAGATTTAAACTGTGCCACTACCAAACAGTCCACTATCAGTTACATATACTCTTGTGCACTCATATTTAGCTTATATTTAGCAGAAGCAAATATTGTAATGTTTTTGTCTACACCCTGTATACAATATGAAGCAACAGTAATGAGCAATTCTTGTTTACAAATATGAATTTTAAAGATTAGCTAATAAAAAACACACAAATGATCTCAGGACAACTTGGTATAATTTTTAAGTTCATTATAACTGTCAAATGCCACTGCCATTCGTAAAAAATTTTCCATTTCCATTTATTTTCATAAATGGAATAATATACAAGCTGTATCCAAGGTTATATGATATTATGTGGCATATATCTTCTTGTTTTAAGTAAGTAGCATATATATTCTCTGCTTTTGAGAAAATTTAAACTTTTAACAGGTTAATATTTTTAAAAATTGCTATTACAGTTGAGCATCAATTATCCGATCCCCCAATCAACCGTCACATCGGTTAACCGACCGCATTCTAGTCAGCAAATTCAAATGTCCCCTAGTGATGTGGCGCTACAATATTTGGCTATGTCTTGGCTACTTCAATATTATTTTTAAATTTTTGTGTGTTTTAGCTGGCAACATGGCTCAACTATGAAAAGGAGGCCAGTATTTAAACCAGGCTTAATTTTCTATTTTTTACTTTATTTTTGTATTTATTTTGTGCAAAATAAAGAAATTATTTTTAACGATACAATAGCGACAATTATTATTTTTAAAAAAAATTTTGTTAGGCTTAACATTGATGAAAATTCAACGCAAAGTAGGTTAATAGCGATATACTAATGAATAGAGATATACTATATAATACATGGGCTATACTAATATACTATACTAAATGTATTTTTTCATACTTTTCGGTTATCCGTTTTTTCAGTTATCCAACCAACCCCAGTCCCCAATTGAGTTGGATAATCGATGCTCTACTGTATTAATAATATTTCTGTGCAATAATTTTGTAGCATATTTATTGAAAAGCTATTTAAGTGTAAATCAATTCAAAATGATGTTCTTAAAGGAAAAACATTTTCTAAAAAGATTTCAAAAGAGCTTGAAATCTTTATGAACTGAATAATTTCATATTACAGTGGACCCCCGATATAACGCGCATGTTGGGCGGGAAACAACACCCACGTTATAGTGAACAGTGCGGTGGCGACTGATCGTTCTGAGTAAATTTATTTACTCAGAACGATTTGAACTATATACTGAAACCTCCCATCAACTACATACATATTACGTATTTTAATAAAAAACCCAATTTATTTATTAAGTGTTTTATTAAAATTCACATAACATAGTTATACATCTTAATAAGTATGTACTGTACTGTATAATTGTTACTGTACATACTGTAGCTTGTCTTTTCTTTTACTCATCATGCATACAATAATTAAACACTATTCAAAATACATGCAGGAACTCAATACATACACAACTACTCAATACGCAGTAACAATAAAATGCGCTACTCACTAACGCCGCACTAACCTGTATATACGTGTTTGGGCTTATCGCATCGCAAACATTGCCCGCGCTATAACCGAGTGCGCGGTATAGCAAGCAGCACTATAGAGAGAATCCACTGTACTTTATAAAAATTATCAAACCATACATGTACTAAAATAAACATATTTCTTTAAATAATTTAGAATTTTGAAACACCATATTTAATGATAGTTTTTTTATCTGTAGAATAAACTTGACTACTATCTCATCAATTTGTTTTATGAAATGCATTTTAATAAAAAAAAACTGTGCTAAAGTTTCATAACATATAATGTCAACATATGTAATATATATAATAACATGTATAAATGGTTATAACATGTAATTATTATTTCTTTACATTATAAATTAGACAAAAGTATTTAAGATTTGTCAAAAGTTGGATTTTATTTTAATCTGGATAAATTCAACTTATTAAAAACTGGTACTGATCAAACTAATAATTATTTCTGTATATAATACAGATCTTTTAGTAAAAGATTAATTAAAAAAGTAACTTATATAAATGTTAAAAGTTCTAAAATTTTATATAGAAGAAATACTTCCTATAAGTGCAAGTACAAGGGTTGTTCAAGGTTAAACAAGACTTTTATTTCTACAGACCAAAAGGAATGGCCAAAACATGTATAAACTACGCCAATTTTTCGAAATACTCTTCATCTGTATGCAGACACTGTTCCCAGTGGCAGGGTAGGTCTCCAATACCTTTCTCACAGATATCTTTCTCGTAGAAAGTGGGCTGACATTGTAGCCAGCACAAGACAACTTGCTGCCGTTCATCCTCTGTCTGGAATTTCATTCCTCCCAGGTGCTCTTTAAGGGCCCAAACAAATGATAATCGTTGGGAGCTAATCACCTTCGACGCAAAATTGATTCAGAAGCTGCTCACATCTCCTTGCATACCCAATTCTGATCACATGTCAGCTGTTGGGGAACCCATCTGGCACACATTTTGCAGAACAGTAAGTGTTCATGGATGATTTTCTCAACACTACCGACACTTAGCCTGCAATGTGTCTCGTGGTTACTTGTCGGTTCTCCAGAACAACTTGCTCAACTCATGCGATATTCACTGGCATTACTGCAGTCGAACGAACATGTCCACATATTTCATTTGTCACCAGCTCTCATCCTTCACACGTACTCTTACCTGTGATAGCATTTGTTCCCCATACTGTGCACTCAATCTTCTCAAAATTTCAGCAGGTTTAACCTTTTCCTTTGTGAGAAATTTGCACTGCTGTTCCACTGTTGCAGACACATTACCTTCTGCCACAATTGCTAAAACTGCTATGCATGTGCAAAATATGTCATGCTTGCTACAGAAATCTTGGGATGGATAATGCTACTCCCTCTTTGGATTTTATTGTGCTACAGTTACTTTTTGAAATTATAGGCCCAAAAGTCTCATTTAACCTTAGATGATCCTTGTGGTATTTTTTCAAAAAATCTGTTTTTAAAAAATAATATAAACATTTGATATAACTAAAATATTCAGTAATGACTTTAAACAGGTTGCACATATTAAATTTAAATCTTTATTCAAAAATAAATTAAAAGCTCTAAAGATACAAAACATTCTATATTATTTTAAAGAAATTTAAAATATTTTGCTTTTGCAATCAAAGTATATGTCTTCCTTACAACTCTTTGTATTTTAAGAGCAGCAATACAATATAAATACATTGAAATTCACTGATTAAAGAGAAGTTTACAAAAACTTTGTGTAAAGAAAGAACTAAGATGTTCATAAACTACAAATGATCAAATAGAGCAAACTAAGAGATATGAAATAAATAAGCACAAAAAATTAGTTAGGAAATTTCAATAATCGACTATAGAAGAAATAATTGATTGGAAAAAGACCCTTATCTTAAATAAAACACAAGTCGAGATTCCAGAAAAATTTCGTAAACTACCTATTAATCCCATAGAAGTTATATATTTAGAACGTAAAAAACTGCAACAAATGAATGGAATCAATAAAACTGAAAAATGGTTTATCTTGAATGAGGAAATTGAAAGAACACCAAAGTTGAATATACAACTTAAAACCCACAAAACAGGAAAAAAAAGGTTAGACCAATAGTGGACTTTAAATACTCCACATTATATAACCTAGAAAAGTTTTTGAAACAACAGCTCAAGCAATATCAAAATTTGCAATTCTCAATTAAAAATACAGACAAACTCACAGGAGAACTAAACAAAATTAGTATTGAAGAAACATTCAAGATAGCTAGATTGGATATAGTGGACATGTACCCATCAATAACATGGCGAATAATAGAAAACAAATTACAACAACTTACAGTAAAAGATGAAATTATGGATCTAATAGAATTTACCTACACAGAACAAAGGAATAAGTATGGGATCGGTAATAGGACCAAAATTAGCAGAGTTAATAACGATCGACATAGATGAAAGAATTAACAAAATACGAGGGATACGGTTTTATAAAAGATACGTCAATGATATTCTGATAATATATAACGAAACAGAAATTACATTAGAAGAAATTAATAACCATGTAAATAGTATAAATGAAGCATTAAAATTTAAATTTAAAATAGAAGAAAATAAAACTGATCAGGAATTAAGTTATTTTGATATTATAATAAAAAGAATGAAAAATGGCCTAGAATTTAGAACTTTTAGAAAGCCTGGCTCAGTAAAAATGACAATAAAATACCATTCTAATATACCATTACACATAAAAGAAAATATATTTAAAATGGAATATTGCAAAATAAAAAATAGAACAAGCCAAGAGATGTATATACACAAAGAACTGGCAGAGTTAAAACAAAAATTCCTTTTAGGATAACTGCAACGATTATTAAATGCATGGGAAAGTAAAATAAATAACCCAAAGATTCAAGAAAAAGATAAACATAAAACTAATGTAAAGTGTACCACCTTTCCAACATTAAGGGTTTGTACAAAGAAATGAATCAAGAAATAAACAAAATAAACTTTAAGCTTGCACCGAAGTATGAAAAAATATCCACTAAGTTAAAACATCAAAGTCCCTTAACAGGTAAGCAAATAGCATCTAAAATGAAAAACATTGTATATCAAATTCCCTGTACTTGTAATAATAAAAAATATTATATAGGAGAAACAAAAAGAAAAATGAAAGTTCAATTAAAAGAACATATCGCAGACCTTAAATATCACCAAATAAACTTGGCTTTCCACGACCATTGTACGTTAAGTGATTGCAACATTGACAAAAATAATGTAAAAATCCTTCATAGAGAAAAAGAAATATATAATCATAAATTTAAAGAAAGTATAAATTCTTAAAAACAAAAAATGCATAAATAGAAATTTAAGTATAAAAATAAATGACAATTGGCTTGAAATATTGTAAAAAAATTTTTTTGGGGGTCTTTGAGGGACCTTTAAAGTTTTTGAAGTTTTTAGAGATTTTTATAAAAATTATATAAAAACATAAGTTTGCAAAATTTTTTTCATAAATTATAAGAATTTTAAATTAAGAAAAGAAACATTAGTTTTGAACCTATACCATGTATTTAACCTAATAATATTTGGTCATGAGATAGCATATCTACCATGCAAGAATATGGAAATGAGTACAGTTCTACACAATAAAAATTAAAACATAATGTAAAAAGAAAAATGCACATTTAGGAATCTGTTAGGAGTCTGATAGAACTCCTTAGACTTTAACGCAGAAATAACAACCAAGGAAATACTTCTGCACACCATCTCCATACGCCATCCTAATCCTAATGGAACTCGCCATAGTTGGAAGAATGAATTAAGGAATGAAGGATATAACAAGATACGTTACATTGGTTATTCATGAACTATCACAGAACTTAATTTGGCAATGAACCTAATTCAATGTTGAAAAATAGGCTTGTAACCTTAGTTACATCAGTTCTGAAAGTGATGAATAGACTGGTCCATGCTATTACACAAGAAAAATAGATGTTGTGTGTAAAGGTACCCTATGAGTGTGTGGCATGTAAAAACAAGAAACAAGTGAAGGTGTGTCTTATACATGTATAAAGAACTTCGTTGATTAACACAAAAAATAATAAATATTTATTAAATAATAGGAAATAATTAGAGGTATAAGTCAACCATCTGTCACGCGTAAAAGATTTTTGGGATTTTTGTAGGCTATTGTATGACTTCCTGGCATTGATCTTAAAATTTTAATATTTTTACATTAAATTGGGCTGGAAATTGAAAACTTCATTACCAGAGGTAACGTTAACCAAGCTATGCCTGTATGTGAAAGTAAATGTACATCTTATCTTATACCAGTATATATGTCTTTATAACTTTATAACAACTGTTTAATTTATTACATAAAGGAAAGTATAAAATAACAGAATTATATTTTGTTTTTGTAATTACATATTTATCTTTGAAGAACCTTTATAAAACAAATTGCAGCAAATTAAATTTCTAACAGAACTATGACCTTGAAGAGAATATGGTAGTATTTGATGTCTGATTTATTCTATATTTAAATTCTATTCTATTTTTCTAATATATTTATAAAATACATTGCAAATTCATTATTATTATGGACATATTTTAGGGGATAAATTTATATTCAAGAATGAAAGTTGTCAGAATGTGTTAGAGCCTTATTATGTGATTTTAAACATTCAAAAGTATGTATGTATGTATATATATATTCATTGCATAAATCTACTTTATAATCTGAAGCACTCTTGCTAATATATATTTTTAAAAATTTTTAAATGTTAAATTTACAAATAAAACATACCAATTCTAGTTTCCACAAAATAGTTACTTCTTTTACATTTGTTTATATTTTATTCATAATTTAAATTTAATTAAATAAAAAGTTACTCATAGCAATAAGTTGCTAAATAAAAATAAACCTGTCTGTTTGATTACTAAATATACATACATTAATTAATGTTCTAATAATGTTTTGAATATATAAATGAAGATTTATACAAGTATTTTTCAAAAATAACTTTGTATCAGTAAAATTTGATTTATAAAATTTGTTTTATTTTTTGAATATAAAAGTTATCTTTTAAATGCCAGAAAAAGTGTATAAATTTAATTATTTGTGAAATAAATAAATAAATAAATATATACATAAATATAAGCTCACAGTTTCATTAAATTATTTCCCAATAATAATTTTTATGTAGCCTAATGTTAAGAATTATTCATATCCATTAAAACAGAGATCATCATAAGCAAACAAATATTTTTAATGGTTTGGATGATTACAACTTCTAGAAAAACATGAATATAATTTTAATTTTGTCATTAATATCTCCAAGACAAAATTTTGAATTTAGACTTATATTTATCAAGTACAGAAGAATTCAAGATTAAAAATGTAAGAATCATCAAAAAACTTTAAACCAGGGCTGCAGAGTCGGTAAAAAAACACTCGACTCAGACTCCTGATAATTTTAGTAGGCAGACTCCGACTCCGGCAAAATTAAATACCAAGTCATTTTATGAGGGGGGCAGAGGTACTCTTATGGGGTTACCCTACTCTGAACTCTAGAAGGAGCACTGGGCATTCACCCAAATACTTTTATGGTTACTATTTTTAATATTTAACTTACATTAATATTTATTTGTATAAAAAAATTAATTTTTAACAAATAGTTAATAAGAGGAAAAGGGGGGTGATAAAATTCTACATCTACATATCTTTATTCTACAGATTTTGCACTTCAATTTCACCTTTCCAGAAAAGTTAGTCCAACTAAAAAGTATGCAATCTAGCTACTTCAGCCCCTTGTTCAGAAAAGGAAAATATATACTTTGATCAATTAGTCTGGCTCATACAAAAAATATAGAGTACTTATTTAGACCAGTAATAATAAAGGAATTAATCAAAAATATTCAAATTCAATTGGGTCAAAATAATTTAACTACTAAACACAAATACTACAAAGAAAACTATTGATACATATTTAATAAATTAAATTGTTGCATTTTGTATTTAAAATAAATAAATTATAACAAAATACAAAAACATTTTAAAAAGTTTTTTAAAAAAGTAAATTATCTTTCATTTAAATAAATAAAAAAAACTAAATTAAATTTAAAATGCCGGAGTCAGAGTCAACGCATTGTTCCTGACTTCAACTCCACAGCCCTGTCTCGAACAATCATTATTCTAAAATATCTTCATTTATATTATGAACAAAACTTGTGAGTGCTTTATGAACATGTCACATGAATTTTTCAAAGATTAGCATAGATCTTGTTTACCTTCATTTACTGTTGTTTTAATAATTTTATACCAGTATAATATTGTATAGTCATTAAATCCAACAATATTTATCTTTTTTAAATCTTTTTTTAACACTATTTATTATAAAAATATCTAACATTGTTATCTGAATAAAGATGGTTGAGTCTCAACCTCCAAATTTTTATTCATTGAATCACAGTTTATGATTTAATATTTTGGGTGTTCTTGTCAATAATATCTGTAGAATATATATATATGTTACAGTCAAAACCCGTTTCTAGTTAGAACGCGTTTAAACTAGTTGAAACTAGTTTATACTGGATGTCTTTGTTAAAACCCGTTTTGTCTAGTTTTAACTCAAATTCATTTTTGACTAGCAGTAAATTCTAGTTTTAACTAGACAAAACACGTTTTGTCTAGTTAATTTACTGCTGTACATGTGTTGATTTTAGATAAAACTAATTTTAACTTTTAACATTAGTTAAAACTAATTTTAGCTATATAAATATGTTTGGGGGAAATAAATAAAGTTATGTATAGTGATTCGGGGGAAGATGCCTAACATTTTGCTTATGAAGGAAATTATAGCGATAATTTGGGTTTTGGAGGCCTCTAACGAAAATATCATATTCTTGAGCATGTTTTTCAAATAAAACTTTGGAGTATATGAAAAATAATTGTATATAGTGCTTGCAATGACGACTTTTTTACTGTCTGGCATTTTAGGCATCTCACTCCAAGTATCCGGGTGAGATGCCAAATGCCATTAGGGTAAGATAACAAATATAATTGCATAAAATTAATTTTCGAATATCTTAACCAAATTTAATTTATTGCATATGTAGTACAAAGTACTTCGTAGTAAGTATAACAGCGCAGTATAAGTATTGTTAAGTTTCCGCCCGTTCTAACGCGCTCTATAGCTAGCTGAAAGCTTTTTTCAGTCCAAAAACCTTTTTGAGAAGTCCTTATATAATTTCTATGCGTATCCTGCAATAAAACGAGAAAACAAAAATTTATTAAAAATAGGCATATTGGAATTCAATTAACAAAAAATAGGCATGTTACCCCAAGAAAAATGTGGCATCTTTCCCATTTGTCGGGGTAAGATGCCTAGTGGAGTCACGTGTTCTAGCATGTCCGATGGGGATCGGCGGTAGCTCACAATGGAAACTTTAAAACCTTAACTACATCACACATTAATTGTTTTATGCAATTTTTAATAAATTCTATTTTAACTTTTAGTTTTAAAATGATTCTAGAAACATTTTGCAACAAAAACTTCATTCTTATCTTGCTTTTATTCTTCTCGGATGTCGAAAATGAGGTAACGGTAGCCAACTACGGCTTTCCGCACTCAATATTGGCCCAACGATTCATCATGCAAACGCATGACAATATCTGACGTCACTGTTTGAAAATATCAAAAAGCAGGCATCTTCTCCCACTTACCATCTTACTCCGAATCACTATATGTTGCAGTCAAAACCAGTTTTTAGTTAGGATGCGTTTTAACTAGTTGAAACTAGTTGATACTGGATGTCTTTGTTAAAACCCATTTTGTCTAGTTAAAACTAGAATTTACTACTAGTCAAACAAAATGGGTTTTAACAAAGACATCCAGTATCAACTAGTTTCAACTAGTTAAAATGCATCCTAACTAAAAACTGGTTTTGATTGTAACATATATATATATATAAATATATCCTATGTATATGGAATGCAAAATGCATGTCTTTCACTATTAACAACACTATTTCTGTTAAGTCAATCTGTATATGAGTTTATACATTAGCATAAACAGAATTTTAACTGATTATTCTTTACTCTAGTAAATTCTGGATCTCTGTTGTTGTTTCCTAAGCTAAATTTTGTTGTGCTATATATTGTGGGATTATATTTTTATTGCATACAAACAAACTACATGTAATAAAAAGCTTATACAAATACCTAAAAAGTGTAAAATAATTCAATATTAAATTGTATATTGAATACAATCACATATTAAAAAACTGATTCACTTGATAAATTATGTTTAATAAATATCATTTTTGAAATGAATTAGTTCTTTTAGTCTCCAATATGTTTTTCATTATATATACAGAGAAACCCCAGTTACTTTGATTAATTTTGCCAGGAAAAACACTGCAATAATCAAGAAGAATAACATGAAAGAAACAGCAGAGTATTGTCACGAATTTTCCAAAATTAAACTCTTAATTTTAAATACTACACTAGATATTTATTTATTTACATACTTTAAAGGAAGAAGGTAACAAATTAAATGCAGTTATTAGTTTTAAAAGTTTATCATTAAACAAAACATAAAAGTTATTTTTTTGAAAAAATAATGTGAAACATTTTGATTCAAAAATTTCTCTCTCCTCTTGTTACATGACTATAACAGTAAATGACATTTTCTATTTCTCGGCACATTTTTATTGAATGTTCAACATAGGATCACTATCCATTATTTTATGCTTAACAAATTCAGTCACAAAATCTTTCATCTAGTTCTTTTAATGTGAATTCCTTCATTGCTGTTTTAATTTCATCATCCTTAACTACTTAACTGATAAATCTCAATGCAAATGCAAACAAGCATTGTTGTAACCCTTCATTATCTTGGAATGATTCCAAAAAATAATTTTGGGTCTAAGTGAAAAAAAAATTGGATTGAATGTAAAATGTTTTGCACTAAGAAATCATTAAAAACCAATTACCCAACATTTCATATTTTGAGCTAAAAAATACTGAATGAACATTTTTTTTGGCACAAAAATCTATTACAATAATTCAAATTTTTGAAGCAGTAATTGAGATTTTAATATAGAATAAGGTGACCAGACTTCCCGGATTTGGGTTGTTAGTCCCGCATTGAACACCGTCCCGGAAAGTGTCCTGCATTTGATCGTGTAACATTTTCAACATGTTTGCAAGTTGTCAAGAGCACAAAGTTGTCGTTTTCTTTTACTACTAGTAGCCCGGGAGTCCCCTAGTGGGCGTTCTAGCAGCAACGGTGTCATTCCGTGGTATAAACAATAAATTTGTATCAATAATTAAATAATAAATTCCTATTGCAATAATAATATACTGAATTTATTATTAATTTAAATAATACATAGGGGCGCCCCTAGTGGCCATTCTAGGCATACCATGTCGAATATACAAACAGCGCCATCAGGTCGTGGAAAAAACACTTTTTTTCTATAAAGAGTTATTTTTAAGTTTATTTATGCATTTATATATTTTTCTACTAAATTATTTATTAATGAATTTGTTTTTATTATCATATATATGTATGTTGGAGGTCCACCCCATTTTTAGCTCCCGCAACACAGAAGCGTCCCGCATTTCAACCTAACATATCTGGTCACTTTAGTATAGAACCAATAACTGCAACAACTGAGGTTTCCCTATGATTTACTTTATTTGATAACAGAATATTAATTTCAATCAATTACTTTATGAAAGATAATGTTTAAATACAGTAAGACCCCGCTTAACGCTGTTTCGGTATTATGCGGTAGTATTGAAATTCCCTGAGATCGCACGCAGTGTTGGGATCAAGGCATAATATCAAATTTTAAAGCTTATTATCTACGGCGGACATTCCGACAACCGACTGATGAAACAGATGGAGCAGATAAACAATCCATTAGAGATTTTTGGAAAAACTAGAATATCATGGATGCTGTAGACATCAATCTTTCCTGGAATGAGCTGACCGAGAAATGTTTGAAAGAAGTATGGAAGAATGTATGGCCGGAGCTAAGCGAGGATGTTGACACAAGAGAATCCATTGTTGATGCTGACAAAATTGTCAAGCTAGCTAATGAAACAGGGTTGGATAATATAAATGCGCAGGCTATTGAAGAATTGTTGCAAGTTACAACTGGAGAAAGTTTTTCCGACGACGATCTTAAAGAATTAGTAGAACAACAGGTGCATGAAGATGAAGAAATTAGTGTTTCTGAAGATGAGGAACAAAAAGAACTTTCAACGGATTTTCTAAAAAAAAGTTTAGCCACTATAACACACAATAATGATCCGTTCAAATCCAGCAACTAATTTATTCCATGTGAATGTTTCGGCCTGCTTTACTGGCCATCATCAGGCATCTTAGATCAAATGATGCAAAGCCAAACAATCTGATGAATTATTGGGCTATTTTCAGGCTACATTAATAATTAGTTACCAACTAATTTGACTAGAGATAGGTGGATTTGCTGCCATCTACTATTAATTTTAACAATTAAAAGAAATTAATTTTTAATTTAGAAATTTCTAGAAGAAACGAATTGGCAGCAAATGGTAAGCAGAAGGCAGTGTATCTATATGGTAGGCAGTCCATCTGTATGGTAAGTTGTGGATTTGAATCTCTCTAGAGCAGCGACCTTCTTAGCTCCACAACCCCCCAAATAGTAAATATAAATAAAATTAATATTTTGCAACCCCCATCCAAAGGAATAATAACAGTAAGCCTTACTATTACTAATTGAATTTTGACTGTAATTATAAATGTAAATTTTTTAAAATATTATATAATCACATTGCACTAATTTTATACATTAAGAAAATACCAACAGTATAAAAAATGTAATACAACTATTCCTATTATTTTATGTTGCTGCATTTATAGCACGAGTATGAACATGCATGTATGACGTGTACTGTACAGTACATACATCCACATATGGAGAAAATTTTAAATGAAAAACAAATGCAACCATCATCTTAATTTCTTTTCTTTACATGTGTACTTATTGTAAGTAAAATGTTTATAAGTTTATAATAAATGATTTTTCTCATAAAATGATTTCATTATTGTTTTTGCGACCCCCAGGTTGAGAAACGCTGCTCTAGGGGATTAAAATCCACAACTTCTGCTTACCGACACTGATACAGATACACTGCCAATTATGTTATTCATATCTCCATCTGATCTTCACTTTCAAAATTTAGATATAAACATATGGGTTATACTATGTTGACATAAAATTTCTAAATTAATAATTATTATAAATTAATTTCAAAAGTTAATATGAGAAGGAAGCATACTCACCTGTCTCTAGTCAAATTAACTGATAACTAATTATTAATGTGGCTGAAAAATAACCTGATAATTTGACAAGTCATTTGGCTTTAGTCAATTAAATTAGGTTTTAAGTTGATGTTATTATACAGGGTGTATAGGAAAGTCCGTTTAACCGGAAACTTCTTGCGAACGGAGAGAGCTACAGCTATGCAAGTGAGGTAACGGTATAGTAAAGCGACTACGCCCGATCTAATGCAAACGACAGCAGCGTCCCTAGTGGCAAAATTTGGAAGATAGGCAGTGCAAATTGAAAACAAAAACAGATAGAGCAAACTTTCCAATTAGAAAGTTTTAGAGCATCAATTAATTAGTACGAAACGACACGTGGTTCACACGGATAAGATAAATTGTTGCCTGTATACCCAAAAATGTCCGAAAGCGATGCACGCCATTTTGTGTAAATGTTTGAATGGAATAGCCATAGGTATGAAGAAATACACACAATTTATTGCATAAAATATGTACTTACATCAATACAGTTTGATGACATCACACAAAAAACAATGGAAAGGCAAACTGTCACACTGTGATGATAAGTTAATGTCAAGTATGTTCAAAAACTTATCACTGTGTGAAAGTTTGCCTTTCCGTTGTTTTTTGTGTGATGTCATCAAACTGTATTGATGTAAGTACATATTTTATGCAATAAATTGTGTGTATTTCTTCATACCTATGGCTATTCCATTCAAACATTTACACAAAATGGCGTGCATCGCTTTCGGACATTTTTGGGTATACAGGCAACAATTTATCTTATCCGTGTGAACCACGTGTCGTTTCGTACTAATTAATTGATGCTCTAAAACTTTCTAATTGGAAAGTTTGCTCTATCTGTTTTTGTTTTCAATTTGCACTGCCTATCTTCCAAATTTTGCCACTAGGGACGCTGCTGTCGTTTGCATTAGATCGGGCGTAGTCGCTTTACTATACCGTTACCTCACTTGCATAGCTGTAGCTCTCTCCGTTCGCAAGAAGTTTCCGGTTAAACGGACTTTCCTATGCACCCTGTATACATAAAAATAATACAAAATTCCAAACTAAGAAAATCAAATGTAAGAACCATATAAAAAAAAATTTTTGAAGTTCTTAAATTTGATTCTTTTAACACTTTCTGGAACCTTTTACCGGTGTTAGACGCAAAACGAAAAATTTCCGTTAACGTTTTCGAACTTTGTAGTTCTTCTTCAGACGGTAAAAAACGAGGAACGCAGATCGAATAAAAGAACGAATTTTGATTCTTTTAGTTTTGAATATTTGCATTGTTTGTTCTAAAATGTCTGATGTTAGCCAGTAAAGGTTGAAAACATTCACGTGAAATAAATTAGTTGCTGAATTCAAAGGTTATTTTGAGTGTTGTTCTAATCACATACAAACATTAATGCGATTTAAATTACATTTTAAATAAAAATATTCATACAAAATTTACAATAGTAACAAATAATAATTCATCCATGTATAAAAAATAAATTTATAGATAAATGCAATATACTTACTCCCAAACCAGGCTACATAACCAATTGTTCATGTGGTAGGGCTAGTGATCAAAAGATTACTTAAATTATAAATAACCATGTCCAGAATTATATAAAGAAACAATTTAAAATTATGCATAAATGAATAAATATACATTATCAATTACATAAACTAAAAATACATATAGCATACCAAATTAAGAATAAAAAGCAAAAATTAAACCTTTCTGACTTAAAAAGTATATGTAAAGAAAAATTTAAATTTCAAATATTTTCATTTATAAAGTTATGTATAACTTTCATTCATTGTTCCTGGTAACTAAGATAATTCTATTCTTCAGAAGATAATAGTTTTATCATTTTGCCTATTATCTTTAATATCTCTTCTGTCGAATTTAGTACGAAACCGACGTCTTTAATTTGTCATTATAGACGTAACATTTTACATATCTTCATATAGTTATTATTCTTCTTAGGAACAGACTTGTCTTAATCAAGTACAACTCTCATTATTTCTGAAAATTTTAAATAAAACACAAAACATTTTAGCAAAATATAGTAGTCATTGATTTATCTTCTGCTATTTAAGCATTATATATATCAAACAGGGATCTAATTACTGATTATTTTCAAAAATAATCTCATTCAGAAGTAGAATCTTACCAAAAGAAACCAAAAATTTTTTTAAAATCCAGGAAGATATATATTTTTAAATATTACAAACCGAAGAATAAATGTAAATAAAAATTTGACGTCTGCACATCCTTCACGGCTGCAGGAACACAATTAACGCAAGCAGAGTCGACCTTTCCTTCGCGACTCTCCTCTGCTTACAAATATGTAAACTACTGTAATTACTGGTAAAAGTCCTCCACCAGATACTTGTAAAAATATTTCTCAAAAAAGTTTTTAAAAATCCAGGACGAGATATATGCTCGGCACAATTACTTTTTCAAACGAGACGGTTGGGACCTTGTCGGAACCACAGACCGTACTCGTAGGAACAAAAAAGTCAAAGGAACCGTACCTCTACACGCGACCCTCGGCGAGATACGACCCTCCAGAAATAAGCCTACAATTGGGAATTGTCACTCCATTAAGACTATTATATTTAACTATTTTGTCCGGGCATTATACCAGTTTCGAGTAGCCCACAAGTCCGTTTACAGAATACTCGACATTATATAGTTTTAGATGGGTCCGGTGGCACCTCGCCCGCACAGGCACCAAGGGGCTTACAACCGAGCGCGCGACTACACGCAAAGCATCGGACTAGGCGAGCAACGGCAAACCCGGACCGACGCACGGAGCACAGAGGAGACGGTAGTATCGGTTCACGGTAAAAACCGATCTTTGGAGGCAAATATCTTGCAAAAGATGGCCGTATAGTACAGGTACAATTCCGTCGACTTTTTGCTCTTACCTTAACACTGGGAAGTGGCAAATCTCTCATTCACAGTTTACATCTTACTCTTCAATTTGTAATATTTTCAGAAATTTTTAGTTTATACATAAAATTCAGCATAATTAAATAATAGCTTCAAATAACATTTTAAATTTCATTAAATTACCATATAAATGAACAGATAATTTTTATCGAACACATCTTAACACTGTTTTCTGATGGTTCAGTCAACAAAGGAATTTATCGAGCATCGCGTAAATATCAATAAACTCGTTCGTGTGGCATACAATATCAATGAACTTTTTTCAAAGTAAAAAAATTACTCGGAATATTCGAGCAATTAGAGAAAAAATAAGCTATGTTTGTAGCAGTACACCTAAGATAATTCTTAATAATATATGTTCATAGATATATTCATTTGTATACGCTATTAATCTAAATACAACAACAATGACCAGATTAACTAGATCGGAATGCTTACCGCCATCAAAAGAAAGAGGTTAAGTGTTGCCAATCTTCGTACAAATAAAAAAAATATCCATCAGAAACAATTAACATATCTGCTTTAATATAAAATATTAATTTTTAATGAAAATTAATATTAAAATATATGCAAGATAGGGTTGATCGGATGAGATTTATTCCTGAGCAATCACTATAGATTCATTTACTGTATAATTTTACTTCCATTGTTGAGGTTTATTCACATTTTCTTGAATCTTATCGTAATTACAGGTACCGAATAATATCTATATCTTTTTAAATACGCAATCTATTGTCGATATTTCGGATCATTAAATAAAGGAAAAAATAAAATAACTATGAACTTTCCACTGCAAATGTTTAATAAAATTCCTAGAAATTAAGATTTTTTTTTTTTTTTTTTTTGTTATTTCCGCCCTATGCTACCTGTGGCCGAATGAAAAAAAAACGCGTTGGTGAGATGCGAATCCGCGTAGTTGGTCGCTAGTTTGCATCTCACCAACGGGCTGAGAACGTGGGGTTTTTTCGGGTTTACTTCGCGTGTCTAACATCTAAATAAGGGCCAGTTTCCCATTGAAAGTCCTCTCGGATGACAATTCCCTTGGCAAACTGCCTATGTGTTGTGTTGCCGTATCCCACCAAACCAAACCTTTATCCGTAGATACTAATAGGACTTTTTTTAATAATACCCACTGTGGGTCGTCTAGTCGGTAGTAGGTCGTGTTCGTCTAGGTTCACAATGAGCGGCGGGTGATAAGGGACGAAGTCCAACATATCCGGAGCCGTGTTCAGTATCGCAGAATTCTTGCTAAGTCTAGTTATGCTGAACTCGTTTCTAATGAATAAATTTATACTATACTTCGTTGTAAATAAATTAGCATGGCGCAAAAGAAAAGCCGCCGGTGAAACGTTTTCACGTCACTTGTTCTAAACAAAAAGAATACTAAACTTTTTGGGTTCTTAAACTCCATTCTTCTGAGATAAGTCAGATCCACTTTCATATAATTAATATATCTAAAGTCGGCCAATAGATGAAACATGGGCTTGATGAACTGTAGTGACATAAGAAAGACTCTCAGTCTTTTGTAAAACGCAATATGACAAATTTTCTGAAATAAAAATAACGCTATTGATTAGGGTTGCCACACGTTGAGATGCTCAATGTAGGACAAATCGATAACCGAAAAAAGGAGGGATTGATAAAAGTATCAATAAACATGGAGTGAGTATACATGGAGTGGATAGTTCCCATACTCTCATGCCCCGTGTCAACTTTATATACGATGGAACACTAAATAATATCGTTAAGAATTTTTAGAAGGGTTAAAAGTATTTTCGATTTTCCGCATAAATGCAATAAAGACATCTAAAATAGTACAGTAGAAGCCGAGTTCTTCGGGGTAATCCTTAACCCCCCTCTCTCTCTCTCCTTCCCCTGAGGTGAAAATTTCGAAAAATCCTTCTTAGTAGTGTACGTTCTCATGACGTTCCTTAACTGTGTACCAAATTTCAACTTTCAACTCCTAACCGTTTGGGCTCTGCGCTTATTAGCGAGGTTGAGGCCGAAGTTTTCAACGCGAAAACGTGTACGTCGGACGTTCGGCGCCGCTTGTAAGCCTAGAAGACCCTGTAAGCCTAGAAGTTTGACAATGGCGTTTGGAAAGTCGAGCATGATTCCACCGACTTTCCAAACACCATTGTCAAATTCAATAAAGTAAAAATTGCATTACAAATACTAGTCGTATCTTGCTTTCTCGCCATATTTGTAATGCAATTTTTACCTTATTAAATTGTAATTTCCGCCAGTCCTTTTTACAAAAAAAAGCATTGTCAAACTTCTAGACTTACAGGAAAGTGGCGCCGAACGTCCGACGTACACGTTTCGCGTTGAAAACTTCGGCCTCAACCTCGTTATTATTATTATTATTTTTTTTTTTAACTCTTTCCGCTCTGTGGGCACTAAGAGGGCCTCTTTTAGAAGGCCCATTATGGGTTCGGCCAGGCCCACAATGGGGCAGACCGGGTGGTGAGGGACGGGGCCCGACATATCCGAACGGACCACCCCCCCGAAAAATTCCTGGGGATTATTCGTTATTATTATCATTATCAACCTATCTCGATTATATTATAAGATAAGGCTACAATACACAAGATTACTTTGCCTTTATTAATAATTTTAAGAAAATAAAATGCTCATTGGTACTGTAGTATTTGTATTGCAGTAAACGCATAGAGGAAAACAACCAAGGGAACGATGACGTCATCATCAGTTAATTGTCACTCTGTTAGGGTCGCTCAGGTGCCGTAGACAAGTTTTAAAGCATAGAGAGTATCGGAACTGTCCACTCCGTGTATACTTACCCCATGGGTGCTTTTCTCGCTTTATCAAGATGGCTGCGCTCATTGATAGGCTCGTCATTGAAAGTTTTTGATTATAATGTTACATTTCAACCTAATAAATAATAAAAATAAATACATAAGAATTTAAATGTTTGTTCGATGTTTGTTATGTAATTTGCATTCTAGTTAAATGTCGTTATTTTTCATCGAGGAGCAATGGAAAAAGAGATAGTTTATATCCATTAACATTAAAGAACTCGTCGAATAGCACTGTTGCCACGTCTACCGATTTTGCTTCCGGTCTACCGATCTACCGATTGAAGCACCAAATCTACCGAAAAATTGACGATAATTCAAAAAAAAAAAAAAAACATTTTATTAAAGAAATTATATAACAACCACTCCAATCGAAAATATTGATTTTAAAAATCCAAGAAATTATTTAGCTATAGAAAACGTATTTTGGAGCAAAAGTCATCGCTTCAATGACTCAACTGAACCTTACAGATGAACAGATTAAATTTTTTCGACTACGTTGTTTGGATTTTTACATCGAAGGCTGCACCCAAATTACTGTTAGATTTCCTCTTAAAAACAACTCTATAAAAAAATTTAGTTTTTTGAACCCGACCGTTGTTAAAAGTAGGACTATACATACAATTACAGATGTTGCTTTGTTATTTCCTAATCTCATAACTGATCGCGAGCTTCAAAGTTTAGATTCCGAATGGAGACTATTAATAAATAATCAAGAAATACAGTCGTTTAGCAATGATGTTCAAGTTTTCTGGCGAAATATTAAAACTATTACTCTGGCCGATGAAACTCTTGCTTTTCCAGTGTTGTCTCGTTTTGTTGAGAATATCTTGTGCCTGCCTCATTCTTCAACTAATGTGGAAAGAATATTTTCGTCAATAAATTTGTTAAAAACAAAACAATGAAATAAACTGAGCTCTGAAACAATCCCTGGCTTACTTCTTACTAAACAATTAGTTGGAAAAAATTACTGTTACGATTTTCCTGTGAAAGATAATTTAATTTCAAAAATAACAAATAGAGTGTTAAACAACATAGAAACGGAAGATATTGAATAATAATAATTATTATTAATATCCGAAAAATAAAAAGTAATTTTTTGTTAGAAAAATAAGACAAAATGTACCTACTTAATTATCAATAGTAAATTATTCTCGATGTCAGATGTGGTAGCTGTATATACGTAATGTGAATGTATGTCTCTTTAATCCGAATGAATAAATCCGGTAGACTTCCTTACAGCTATCGGGTTAGGTACACCTTTATTGGAAATTACAAATGCATTTCGGGCCTATGTAGCGTTTAAGCCCTTCCTCGGTGTAATGCTACAGAAATATTAAAAATAAAAATAACAAAAAAACGCGCGTGTAGATGAACGCTACATAGACCCGAAATGCATTTGTAATTTCCAATAAAGGAGTACCTAACCTGATAGTTGTAAGGAAGTCTACCGGATTTATTCATTCGGATTAAAGAGACATACATTCACATTAGTAAATTATTTTTTTTACGTAAATGTTCTGTGTTCGTTTTTTGTTTTTTATTGTGTTATAGTCTATAATAGAATAAATGACAAAAAGAAACACGTTATTGTTTATGTGCAACCCTTTTTCTGCTCCAAAAAGTCGATCTACCGAAAATTACCGAAATCTACCGATAATTGCCTAAGGAATCTACCGATGGCAAGCTAATCGGCGTGGCAACAGTGTCGAACAGTGAGATTATAGCCAACCGTACAGACGCCATATTGTTTCGTCTTCGCAGTAGTATTTGGTGTTGTAAAATTACTACGCGGATGCGTGTAGCTTTCGCTTCAGTACCGCTGTTGCATTGCAACGAGCGCAAAGAGACTGATTACAGAGCTACCATTTGAAACCAACGGCTGCCATTACTGTGACTGGCAAAAAGCGAATTCTTGTATTCCCGGTCCTGTGTTTTTGTCATCATTTATGTTAGAAATTACTGTCATATTTTACTGGCGAGTTCCACTAGACACTAAAGTGACTAAACTGATATTTAATGCATTGTAACTGATAAAAATTATAATTTTTGACATAATATAATTCCAAGGGGAGTTTCAAACGAACATGCACAAAACAGCAATTGTAGCAAATATAGTAAAATGTATTTCTGAAACGATTTCTATCCCTACTACATGCGAAGCATTTACAAAATTATCGATTCATTTGTAAAAACGCGTGTACTACGACACAATCAAGTTTTTAAACCATGATTTAAGAGTTGGAAAAAATAGCCAAAATTAAGAATCTGGAACCACCTGTCTGTAACTGAATTTTATTTTAGATGAATGAACTTTACCTAATGCAGCAAAGCAGAAGTTTTCCTTAAAGCAAAGTGTATTTTTCTCTAGAGTTTGTGATAAAATTTAAAAATGTAGGTACTTTAAAACTACAAAGCTCTTCTAAATTCTATGAATGGTGTAAAAACATTTAAATTTGACTCAACGTAAACATCTGATTTTTTAAAACGAAACTGGAAATTTTATCTAAATTTTTTTGCCATATTTTGTTTTTTTTAATAGTTTTTAGTTAAAGCTGGAAAAACATGTTTTCGTAAAGTATACTGCATTTCTAAAATGCTTGCTATAATTCTAATCCAAACGAAGCGTGCTCGGTGTCGGTAGAGACACTACTGCATCGGGACGTAGTCAACTGGGACATAGGATCTATGGTACCGAAATCTTCTCTGGCTTACTTGTTATACAATGATTATATCGACTAATGAAAATACATTTGTGTAACCGATCATCATTAGTTTCATCAACTGACGCTTCCGTTAACATCAATGTTTTAAGACTAGAAATTCCCCGCCAAGCATGACGGACTACTTTCTAGAAAATCACAGATTTCAAGAAATTCAAAAAGATTAGCTAATGTTTCCACAAATTCAATAGCTTGTACTATCCGTTGATATATAATTGGTACATGATAATATATACTGTATTTTAAATAACAGGCTCGTTAGATCGTCGCTTCCGATTGGATAATACGTAATCACTATGGAAATGTTTTCTAAATTGTAGAAGCGACAAGATGGCTATATTTTATGCTTTCTTAAATTTTAAATTTAATAAAGTAAGTTTAAAATTACGCCATTTGCCGAACTATTTTAAAATACAACTTAAGATAAATGACATCACCAACGTTACTGAACCGAAATCGATAAAAACCTTTTTTTATATAGCTAATAACTAATATTTCTTCAAATTAAGTATCCTATACTTTCCGCTGAAATATAAAAAAAATATAAACAAAATTTCACTCGGAGAAAAATTTGGTTCTAATTCATTCTGCTAACTTATATCTGCCAGCTTAAAAGGGATGTTCGCCCCCTCACCAAAGTGGTTTTTCGTATTTTCTTAAGATTAATTGTCTAACACTTGAATAGGGCCAGTTTCCCATTGAAGTCCTCTCGGGTGGCACCCTCCTCGGCAGATCGCTCATATGTCGCGTTGCCTTATACCATCCATTCTATCCTTCTCCCGAATTTCTATTTCTTGTAGGTTTAAATGTTAATTTTTGGTTGTCTTATTTTTGAACTTCATCTGTTATAGATTATAGAGATCATGCGTTTTATCACGCAAGTATCTTTTATCATACTCAAGCATTTATACTACGCAATCCGTCTATGGCTAGTAATCGAGGCGTCCTTCCTCGTCTATCATCCATTATAACGGATTTCATTGTGGCAAACTATACAGCATTAGTATGACGGTGCCGTGCGCTTACAAAAGATTAATACATCAAAATATAGGCTAATAATTGTAGGCTTCCCTCCCTGTAGATCCACGCGATATGGAAAAACGCCCTCTTAATAATGTTTAGAGCATTTAAAACTGCGGAAACTAATTAATTAAAATCTATTTATTTTGTAGATTATGTACATATTGAACTTAATTTAAACTAAATTTTTTAATAATTGTGGAAAAGACACGACACACACTTATTTATAGTAAATTATTATACATTATTTTATATATTTATTATTATTAATTAATATATTTAAAACTTGTAACTAAAGAAATTTCAAAATTTTTATACAATATTTATGTAATATATTCGTGAAACGTTAATCTATCCATCATTAAAAAATACATATATGTTAAATTATAATTTATTACCATCTTTATTTAATGAAAACTTTGTTTTTAATTTCTAATTAAATGTTATATGAATAAATGAAATTTATTTTTTGAAATCTATAAAAAATTTCTGTAACATATAATCTGTAATAAATTATTATTTAACTTATTACTAAGATATACATTATTATATATTAAGATAATTATTAAAAGAATTCATTTTTAATTAATTTATAAGCAAATTATTAGCTCAAAGCAACGTGTTCCTTTGACTTGGTAGTTTGATTTTATCTGAATTATTTCCTAAAATATTGCTTAATTATTAAATTATCAAATGGTGAGATGGAAACTTGAGATAAATATGATTAAGTTTTAAGGATCTTTAAAAAAATTAATCAAAATTCAAATTTGTATTTTAATGTGTTTAAAATTTTTATTTTAGTAAACTATTTTAACTAAGAATTTAAGAAACTACATTAATAAATAAAATATTTTTACATTCGTAAGCAAAAGAAGTACATAAAATTATTTTAAATAAATAGTCTATAAATAAAATAAAATAAAATTTCACAGACAGCAAAAATTTTATTTACAGTTTTTTAAAATTTAAATACAGTATTTAAGCAGTTTTATTTAAAATAATTATATAATGAAATCACAATTAATATATCGAATTCTCTAATTTGGCTCCTTAAAATCTAAGAAATAATGGATCTTAATTATCAAAGAAGGATTAAATGAATATAATTTAACAAATAAACAATTATATACGTATTTATTCACTCATTTATTATATATAAATATATTACAGTTTGGAATCAATTTATAAAAAATATAAAAATTAATTTTGTATTGTTTGAAGAACAACAACGTAAATTATCAGAAATAAAGAGGGAAGCTTAATTATTATTATCTTTCCTTTTAAGTAAAAGCCAAACAATGAAACACACTTAATCACTTAAGAGGTATGTTAATATACATATAATATACATCACTTATTAAAGTAATAATTAAATAAAACAGAAGTTGAATTGTTAGTACACTTATTAAAAATGGCAATGACATTTTTTATTGGGGGTAAACAAATTAAAAAAAATGTTTGTAGTGTATTTGCGGTGTTTTATTATTATAGAGGCAAATTATTTGCTAAAGACCTAATTTCCTGTTGGTTACACTCGTGAACCTTATCGTTTTCAAAAGACGTATTTAGGACAAAACATGGGAGAACCTGCGAGTTGATAAAAGCCACTCTTATCTAACTTGCCGCTAACCAGCTGGTCGTAGACAAAAGTCGTGAAGTTTGCAGTCAATGAGCAAAGGAAAGAACTTTTGAGAGTTTGTTTGTCATTTAGTAGCGCTGTACCACCTGGTTTTAGGTTGTAGATCCCCACGGCTCTACCAGGTGCAAGGAAAAGTCATTGAAAATGCAGCCAACGTGTCAACAGGTCAACCACTTGTAGTAGCAAAATAGCTTTTATTTGAGTCTTTATTGGAAAATATCGCTTCTGAAATATTATTATCCCGTCTACTAGAATTTTTTTCCCTTCCTTCTATCTTAATTTTATGAATAGAGAATATTTTTTTTTCTTTTTCTTTTTTGTAAGAGAGATGATGCTGAAGTACAAAACAGGAAGTTTTTCTCGACCCACATATTTCTCCTTTTTATTTTTTTACCATTGAAGTTAAGTCGGCGTGTAATAGTGGTTCAACTAATTCAATTCTTTTCGAACACCTGTACACGTGTTCAGCTCCACATGTTTCCTGTCCTTTCACCTTTTTTTACGCTCGGAAGAACAGTTTCGCAATAACAATCAAGAATTTACACAACAAACAGAAAAACATTTCATTCAACGTTTGCTTTAATTATTGTCTTTTTAAATCTTAATAAAACTTAAAGACACTTTAAAGCTTCTTCCGCCATTTTTTAAGATACAATATAACTTATACTAATTTTTAAAAATAAAATCACAGTTTTTAATATAAGATGTATTTATAAATTTTTCGCTTATTATTAATATTATAATTTTAATTTTGTTCGCAATTTTTTTTTAATTTTGTCATTTAAATATATAAAATTTAATAAAATATAATATACTTGTATAAATACCACCAGATGGCAGTAAAGCTAAATGTGTCGTTTTAAATTAAATTTATTAATAATTTTTAATGTTTCTTGACTTTTAAAATTGAAAATTTAGTTTTTAATAGAAAATTAATCATAAAATATATATTTCAACATTCTCTAGCAAATAAAAAATTATAATTCGTTTATTTTAAACTGATACAGGTTTGATTGTTATTAAAATAAACAGTAAAAAATGATAAACCGTCATTAAAAATATGTTGAATAATGAAAACGATTGTATAAACGTAAAAAAAATAAATAATTTAAGAAAAAAAAATATTCCCCAGGTGAGGCTCGAACTCACAACCCCGGCATAACTCACAAGTACTGTCTTATAAGTACCGTGCGCTAACCAATTGCGCCACTGGGGAAGTCGGTAATCGAGGCCATTCGAGACACTCATATACCGAAGCTTATTATTTTAATAATAGTAAATGTTTAAGTCTTCGATATAATTAAATCTTTATTGCATTCTCGATGAATAAAACTCTAAAAATAAATATCTTTAGCACTTAAAAGTGTTATTTTGATAAATATTTTCTTTTTTTGCCAATTTTCGAAAAGTAAAGTTAACACTTTCGACGCTAGATGGCAACATATGTTATAATTTTACACTATTATCTGACGTAATATATAAATTTTTATTTTTATGAAATAATTATATAAATATATTACGTAAATAAATTAAGATTAATATTTAAATAGTACTCTAAAATTATTTATAATTAAATTAAGTATATGTATTATAAAATAATTAAACTTTAAAAATTAGGCTTAGTATTTTATTTTTTATATTTACTTTTTAATTAAATTAAATTTTGAATATTAGTAATTAAGAATTTTAATTTTTAAAAATAATAGGCTCGGAATTAATAACAATACAGTAATAATAATTATTTGAAATTGTTTATGTATACATTTATGATATATATAATAAAAACTTCTATGTTATAATGAATGGAACGCGGAACTTTAAATTATTTACCGGAACTTCGTGATATAAAATGCAATTATTTTCATCCAATTACGATTATCAGCGCCGTCGAGTCAACAATATACAAAGATTATCAAGTAGCGCTAATTCACGAATACAAGAACACAGAAAGCAAATTCACGTGTTTCTTTATAACTAAAATATTTAATTTTTGGTATAAAAAAATAAAGTTACAAAAGCGGAATTTTAATTTTAATTCCTGTTTATAATCATTTTTTCCTCCGCATAAAAAATCAGAATTGGAGGGAAAAATGATGTTCGTCATCTATCTAATCGTCATCTTTCTCTCCAAGAATTTTAATTGTTTGCCGACGAAAAATAATTTTCTTTTTATCCTCCATTCTAATTCACAATATTAGTCAATGTCTACCTGTTTGTAACTGGTCAGGTGAATAGATTTGTGAATGATTGGAAGTAACCTAAGATTGAATGGTCTCCACCTGATGCTTAGTTGCAGGTGTGCTCCAGACACGGTGGCGACAAGACAAGTGTAAACAGCGCGCACCACGTGATGTGACCCAAACTCACCCACTGGTTGTCTGGAAATGATGGACTTTAGCCAGGCACGTCCTGACAAGTTGGTGAACCACTCCCGCCACACACACTCACACATAGGCTACACACACACACACATATGCATGTTGCCGCCGACAACCCAGGTGCGTTGCAGACTGAGCGGCGTCGCCGATTTTTATTGCCTGCATAAGTGTGTAAACATCAGATAGCGCATACCGATACAGTGTGTGTCCCAAACCCAGGTGTCAAGAAAATCCTGGATTACGGTCTTCGGAAGGTCAACGCGTAGAGAGCCATTGATGTTTGTAACTGATAGACTCTCCAGTTCTGTTCAACATAACGATCTACTTAATGATAAAGCGGGCACATTTGTTAAATCGCCTGTGACACTGAATGACCAGTTTGTATTAAAATTGGGAAACGAGTGGTTACTTCCTAGTTTACTCTTATAGTCTAAACTTATATAAAATAAAGTAACTGGTTTTTCTTTTTATCTCGTCTTTCATACGGATAACTGTCTCTTCATTTGCATAAATTAATCATTTTATGATTAAATTTTTTCTTTAAAAGGTACAGTACAGGTGGGAGCGGTGAGTACTGTACTTTACCAGATACTTCTTAAATTGCATGAGAATGTATTTTTTTGCCGGACAGAAATTTTAAATGAGCAATTCCGGTTAGATAATGTTGATTTTAAATTGTAAAAAATTTGCCTATTATGTCATTTTTGTGTTCATAAAGTGTAAAATTCCTCTGTGAACGGTCTATTTTTATGAATAGAAGCGTACATACATCATTAATCACCGAAAGAGGTTCGGAAAAAATTGACCGGATAATCATTTTTGCAATTTTAAAATTATAATACTCGTCAAAATTATAGTTTTAATCGTTTTTTTTTTCTTTTTTAAGTCCTTAATGTTCGTTTTTGATTTAAATTTAAGGAAAACATAATCAAAATTATCAATCAAAAATGCCTTAAGATCATATCTTGATTGTCAATTATATTTTTTGAAGAATAAAAGGCAGTAATCTCGTGTTCATCGAGTGAAAAAACGAGAAATTTTCCCAACCTATAATACCATTGTTTATAAGCTGATACTGATATTTTTGTCTCAATTAGGAGCACACATTTTCTTTCTTTTTTAAATCTACTTTTATTCTTACTTTGAATTATATTTTTAACCCGAATAAGTCATCAAAGAAACGCTCCTTTGTAACATTTCAAGCACCGAATTCTCTTTAATTCTTAGAATAATGCCAACGGTTTTGATTAACAAAGAAGTCTTTAGAAAAAACTCCACACAAATAAGTGGTAAGATCAATTTAACAATCAAAACTGAAACTTTATTTCGGAGTTAACAACAATTTACGACTCACCGAACAACATCTATCGCTACCTGTGTCAGAAACTAACTAATTGTGCTTTTATCTTCATCCATCTTTTCTCTATACCCCTTTTTTAACTTCTTTTTTAATTCTCCCTTCACTACAAACACCACTTTGATTCATCCCACACAGGAGAATGAGTCATGTTGTAGTGATGCACGTGTGTGTCAAGTGAACCATACAAAATAACCCTGAAGGAATTTTTCTAAACGCCTTCTTCCTAAGCAGTTGTTCCGGTTGATATAAAAGTTCATTAAGAATAGAAATACTATTATCTTTCTTTAAATAAATAAAAGAAAAATTTTGTCCCGTGTGTAAATATTCGTATTTTTATGCAAGTTTTTCTCGAGGTGTGTAGGATAATATATACACAACAGATTGCGCATTTTATTGTGTAAAAAAATGTTTGCCCGTTGATTAAGTTTATTCAGCTGCATACTGCAGAGGTAGTGTCGAACGTGTTGTGTCATACTGATTCCAGTAGGGAGGATGTAATCCCACCTGCAATGACACCTGTTGCATATAAGTCGCACTACGCGGTAACGCGCAAAGGTCATCAAAATACGAGTCAAACGAGGGTGTACAAACAGTATATGGGGCAACTTACCGAACAAAGCAAATTTACATACAGAAATCATTTAGCAAATTAATTAATGAAGCAATTCTAATAGGGTCTGGTATCTCGGCACTGAAATTTTATCCATTAAATTCGGAGCACAATCAGATTTCTTACGGTGTTTTCCCGATTGAATTTATTCACGAAAGGCGATACCAAATAAAATCTTTAAACAGTGGAGGAAAATCTAAAACTATAAATATTTCTAAGAAAACGATTAAGAAAAAGCCCTTTAAGCAGAAGTCAGTGAACTTATTGGGATCCGCTCCCAATAAGCGAGACCCGGCACCGACATGTTGCACGTGCGGACCAGGTGTGCCTCAGACAGACTGGCGTCAGTCGTGAATGCACTATAGACATATATGGAATGTTGACGTAATCCAGTCTCCTCCAATGGTAACGCGCTTTTGATATGCGGTAATATCTATCAAATTCAATTAGCTAGCATCTATCACCGTTTGATTCCGTCCGAAATGCAAATTTTCGCGTAACTGTTCCGTAAACTGTATTCGTTTGTATTTTTGCTGTTTCCTTTCGTTCTTCCTGTTCTTTCGATTGTAGTTGTGCAGCCAAACATGATGAGACGTCAACGACTGTTTCCACTGCCGTGATTTCTTTCTTTAAAAAAGCGGGCCCTTACTCGAAAATTCAAATACTAAATCCTACACAATGTAGGATTTAGTATTTGAATTTGTACACAGTGCAGTATAGTATAGTACAGTACAGTAAGCTTGGGTTTCTAATTACTTTCCCTACAAACTTTTATCGTGATGGCTTGCTAATCATATGTACACAAATGGCCTATAACTTATAATTATAGTCGAAAGGGTTATTAAATACTTGTTGCTTAACTAAGTCGAGCAGTATATGGTTAATGTCTAATTACGGGCTGTATGGCTAATGTATGATTAATTACAGATAGATAAGATCCTTATATGCAACGTTTATCCACAGAAAGATATAAATTAAAGTGTATGTATCTACGTTTATTGAATTATATCATTGGTAAGGTTATTTATTAGGTTAAAGCGTATTGAAAGGCTCTTCGGTGTTTAATCTGTACACAATGGAGAGCTATTGTGTGAATGTGATGTATTCATTGTACTGCAATATATTATGTAATTTTTTGAAGATACAGAATTATATTTCTAATCATAGATTGAAATATGTAGCCGTGTCCGAGTGCCGAGAGACGTCTCTAGATCTCAGATGTTTACATAACTGCGCTTCATTTTTAACAGAAGGCCATCTGGGTTATATTCTTGCTAGAGAGTAGCATCGGCGGTTAATAGAACGAGTTGTTCAACTGAAATTTCATAGCCTTTGTGCGTAAGGTCTAAAGGTGCATTTCTGGTCTAGGTTTTTCAAAAATCAGACCGAGGACAAAGATTTTTCACCTGTTAAGAACAAACCATTAATTTGGGATCATTCGATTATCATATATTAAAATATTCTTTGTCTTACTTCCTGCATTAGCATAAATAAGGATCATTAGTCATACAAGGCAGACGGTTGACAAACGACAGACTACAGACTTAATGATTTATTGCTAAGGTAAAGAATATTTATGTCGTTGATGGCCAATGACACATCTTGTCTTGGACTTGTCCCACTTCCAAGTTAAGTAGGTCCAAATAACCTAGCAATAATTATGGCTGACTTATATTACAATTGCACCTATGTAGGACATTGCCTGACAGATTTCCTTGACATTCTGATCTACATGACAAATGCACCTGGACAAAGAAACTAGCTTTTGAAATCTCGACGACTTTCTCGAATACGCATAAGGCAATAGAACTGAATAATTAAGCACCAATTTACGAAATAACGCGCATTGAATCAAATAGGATATTTAAAAAAAGATACATTTCTACACGAACCACTCGAACTCATTTAAGGAAAAGGAATGTTTTTTTATCGTGTAGTCATCACGAATTTTCCCCCAACAGAATTTTTAATGAATAGTATCTAAAAACGCATCGACATTCATTATAATGTTGTGACACAATTATCAATGACACACGGCTCGGTTGCAACATTTATTTGACATATTCGACGAAGGACTGCACATTGTCCACACACCTGCTGTATGGCCCCGCCACTATAAAGCAGCGAACAGCATCGTAGACGAGATATAATTACAATGTCTGAACAGAATTCAGTCTTGATCACCTCCCCAACACCTGCACACAGAGAGGAACGACGTGGTCTGACCTAATTCCAATCGAATGCACACCTGTTTCTATGATGCATAGCGTGATGTGGAAGGGGATAGAGGTGGAGTTATCAACAATGGTCACTTTGTTACTCTGGCGCATACCGATGGATGGTGAATGATAAACGTTAATCACACGTTCTGCTCTAAGTAACAACAAATTGCTCTTTTCATAGTCAGGACAATTTATAATTTCCGAACAAATATTTTATCTTTTATACGGTAAAAAACTGTTAAGACATATTATTAACAAATCTGTTTATCGACTAATTTCGGGTTGTAAATAAATTAAAATTGCATTAAGAGAATCGAAACGATTTCCTCCCGTAGATTCTCCGAGATAATGGCGGAGGAAACACCGAAAATTTCCGAGATAATGGATAAACACAATTAAAGTATTAATATATTTTCTAAATTAAAATCAAATCTTAACTAAAATCGTAAAGATAATTGTAATTAACTTTCAGTGTCTCGGTGTCTGTCAGACTGGATTATTATTCTTTTTTTTTCTAGTTCGACGCGAGCTTACTTCCGCAACAGTCAAACGACGGCATAAAAAACATAAACAAACACTCGTATTATTCTCAAAGCTCCATTAATTCTTTTCCATGTATCGATTATAATGAAAAGTATTCACTCCTCTATGAATAATTAATAAACTTTTGGTTTGTCTCGCCACTTTTCATCCTTTTTTTTAAGGAAAGATAAATTACTTTAGCCACTACACACGATGCGACTCGAAGAAGAAATAGCCGTTTTTATGGTATTTATGAAAAAGAACTCTCGCAATGCTGGAAAAGATTTCCCCGATCTTACCGCAGATTATCATCAAATTAACAGATCTTTCCACTGCAGGTCGTTTACCTCGGAGTAACCGAAATGTTTTTAATGAAGATATTCCTTTAAAAACGAATTAAATCTCACTGCGGAGTTAAAAAAAAATAGTAAAGGAGTTTGTCCACTTCTTTATACTCTACTCCAGTTGCCTCGAAAAGTTAATTGATGTTTTTTCCAGATACAAAAGCCTGTAAAATAATTGTATGTTTACTACACCGCGCCGGTGACGTCTGCCAGTGGAAATTTCATCGCGACACACGCAAATACGACGTCTTCCTAAATTGTTAGAAATTCCATAAAAATTCCAGTAAAATTGTATACAATGGTACAATTGTTGTTTATTTGTTTATGTTGTAAATTAACAACATCTCGCGGTTTAAATGAGTGATAATAGGATACGTAAGCCGAATATAGGATTTATTTACGTTATACGAGGCATATAAGATACCTTACCGAGCTAATCACAACGGGTTTATTAAATAATACATATAATTGTTTGTGGAATTTCGCTCGGCAATTCCCAAATGAATTTGTAATAATGTAAATACATAAGAAAACGAGCTTTTAATCGCAGTTTATTGCAAAGAAAACTACAAATACATTTATTTATATTTTAAGTAAGTACGAGTAAAACGAATACTGTAAATTCCTTTAATGGACGGATTATAAAAAATACGAATTGTACAAATTTAGTTATAAATGATTTAAATTTTTACACCCGTTGTAAATTATTTTAAATTATTTTATAGAAAATAATAAAATTTGACGGAGTAGATAATATCGATACGGACTACACCCGATAATTTGTATTCGAAAGTAAAATACGACTCCGCCGAAATTATTAGAAACTGCCAACAACGGCCACCGACGTAAAGAAAATGCTTGTCGTTCGGAGGTTATTTCGTTTTTGACGAAAGTGACGGCCGTTGTTAGCAAGTTCGACCGTATTAATAAGAATCGTTTAAAATTCGGTTTTTTTCAATTTGAACGTTATCCGTAAATATTTAAAAATAACGTCTTATTATAAGAATTATTATTATATTGGACTGGCTAAGAATTAGCGACAAGGAAAAATTTATTTGGCACTGCCTACCGCAATTACTGGCAAGATCTACGTAATTTTTAATCTCCCGAATCAAATAGCTTACTTTTAAATTAATCAAAACGTCAGGTTTTTTGAGAATAATTTAAAAAGTAGACCTAATAATTAGATAGGAAATATACGAGGCGGCATTGCCACCGAACACGATATCGAATTAAATGCAAGTTTCTTTCACTTTTTTTAAGCAAATGCATTTGTTAATGGCCCGATAATTATATCTAAGCGCGAAACATTATTTTCGCCTTGGCGATTCCTTAAAGAGAAAGAAAATCGGAAACGGTTTAGCAAATTTGCTTTTATATTATATTTCAATCGAAATTATCAATTGGCGTATAAAAGTGCCGAGTATAAACGAGGATTGTTAATTTTATTTATTATATTTACACTCGGTAGATAACGGTCGGAAGAGATTGTTCGCTACATTATAAAAGCGTAGATTGCCGATAGTCGAACAAAACGGCGATTACCGTTCGGCCGAGATAAATACGAGCGTAAAACAAGACATGGGTTTGTAAAGAGGGAGTGGGGACGATAAATACGACAAAAGGCCGGCCGGTAAAGGTTTCCCCGATCTCGCCGCAGATTATCGTCGAATTAACAGATCTTTACCCTCCGAAGTAACCCGAACGTTTTCCAACGAATTAAATATCGTTGCGGCATTCGAAAATAGTAAAGTAGTTTGTCCACTTCTTTACGCTCTATTCCCGTTGCCTGGACGAGTCACTCGGACTTTTTTCTTTGAAGATTTACTAAAGCGTACCGTATACGATAATTGTATATTTACTACATCGAGCCGGTGACGCATTTAATATCTATGTCGTTGGCTTTCCAAGTAATAACAGTCATTTCTGCATATTATAAGACGGTTTTAATCGTTACCATTACCATTTTTTCTCGGTTATAATAGTTTGGTCATTAGCAGATTTTCGTCTTCGAAACGTTACATTGTATCTACTTCTATTAGGCCATTTTTCATATTCCTTCGCTCTTTATTATCCCTTAAAGGCGCGCTCGACTTTTTGTAGTCAATTTTTCTCGAAATTTGGCATGGAAACGCTATTTTGTTTCGCCCGGTGATGTCACTTCTTTACATTGCGTAAGTGCGAGAATTTTTATTAGGTTTAAGATTTTTTTTTTATTGCTTTTGCATTGTGAAATGTTTTATTACGGCGACACAGAGCCCGAGTGGCGATTGTTTGAAATGTCTATTTTGAAATAGATGTAAGGAGTTCGCGACGTATCGATAATGCAGTTTATCGAATAAGGTTATATAACAGAAATTGTTCGGGCTTATCGTCGGGAAATAAAGTGGCAAAGGTTGACATTTTTCTCGATTTTTTAAAATGCTTTTACTTCTTATTTCTCGCCTTCAATTTTATATAAAACTAACGTAAACACGAAGAATTGCGTCGCAGCTTTCTCGGTTGGTTTGGACTTAGGCTCTAGAAACTTGAGTTGACAACACAGAAACAACTTTTGCAAATAAAAATTATTTGATTTCTGTTAATTTTCTCTATTTTGCAGCTCGGCGGAACAATTTCCGTCTAATCGTATTACGCTGCGCGAAGCATTTGCATAATTGTTTGAGCTAATTCGTTAATTTTGATTTTTACAGCGAGAATGACTTTATCGGCACGAAATTACGTTGGTTTAAAAAGTCGAGATATTATTATTATAATAATAATCTTTATTCGTAGTAAGGAGACCTTGTTACAGGGGGTATTGGTTAATGTACGAGAAAAAAAAAACAATAAGTACAAACATTAAGTTAGTTGCACGAATATTGACAAATAGACAATATAAACATATAATCATTTCGTACAATGGACATTCAATTCGTTAATAATACGAGTAAAGAAATGAACAATTTTGTACGTATTCATTTTTGTTAGATTGCCCAGTGTGGATCTATAATTTAGTTCGTTATTTGTAGAAAATAGGACCGATGTTTGGAATTTTTGTCGGTAATTTTTCAAAGCGGAACAATCTCCGAGAAAGTCAAGTGCAGAAAAAGAATTAGAGTTACACCAATAACGCGATCTCGAAAAGTCAATATATGAATTGTTTACAATCGAAGAGTGATGGTCGAGTCTCGGGATATTATTATTAACGCCGTATGTATAAAGCGTGTAACGCCGAGTGCAGAGACAAATTCGATCCGCGACCTGCGAAGGAATGTCATTGTAATTTGTACGACTTCAGGCTATGTATTAGGGTTAGAGGCGAGTGGTAGAGAAAAACATAATTATTTTTCTCCTCTTTATCGCGAGAGGACGAAAGGAGAGAAAGCGTAATAACATGCGTCCGAGAAATGCTATGGTAAGAAAAGTGATACAATCAGGAATGTTGGAAGAGTACCAGAGGGAGGGCGAAAAAAATGGTTGTAACAACCATGACAAGTCAGTTGTAAGAAATTGGGATCAGGAATTTTCCCATCCAAGAACCAGCTGTCACGAAGCGAGGCTGAGACAAGAATGTGGTGCACCTGCTTGTCCCTGTGTGTACGTTTGCCTCACCTGCTCACACCAGATGACTGGCGCTTGGGAACCTTTTTCTATCCCTTCGGCAGATCACTGGTTGAAGGTGTCCCCGGGGCACTTTTTACCGTGGTGGGCGGAAGGAATCGCCCGTTCGCTCCTCAAGGTCTCGCTTAAATAGATGCATGCAACTATCCAATGTGATTTACGTTAGACCCCTAGAAGTAGTAGGTAAAGGAAAAAAATAGATCCTCTTCTAGCCCGGACCGATGACGTAACGACTCGCGAGGTCACGTGTACCGTGGGAAACTTTTGTCGAACACACCTGCCTATGTTGTGTCATTGACAATCTGATTAGCTTTGATTACATTGGAAACAGCTGCCGCGGACTCGAAGTCTTTGCCGAGAAATCGTCTCTTTTTTACATTTCTTCTCGTTTAAAATATTGTCATTTACGATTTCCCACAGTCGAAGATTCGGTTAAGGAAGCGATTTTAAACGAGCGAAAGCCAATGATTAAGGTTTTGATGGAAGACGTGAAGTCACAGACAGGAATACCTCGTCATCCGAGAACTTACTCGACCTATCGTCGGCTCGTTTGATAAGCTACGTATTAATGAACAATAATCGCGATAATCGGCCTTTATTGTAAATATTCCAACCATCGCCTTTTAATGCCATTTTTATTTATCTCTTTATCTAATATTTAATTTAATTAATTTTCTTAAATAGGTCACACATATTAATAATCTTGTTATTATTTTGTAACCAGAAATAGCATTACGTAGGCCTAAGATTCGATGCTTTAATTGATGCCAGTGACCAAATTTAATTAATTTATCATTGTCATCGTTTAATGTCTCGCTCTTTTTTTTATATTATCGTAATAAACGGCTCATTTATTTATGAATTTAAAGGTTATAAAAACTATATTACTTATCTACGAAGGTTAAAGATAACTAATTGCATTCGAATTTAAATATTTAATTATTATATTTATCGTACATAAAAATGGCGCTAAATTATTATCGCTTTTATAATTTTATTTTTATGCATCTCATTACATCTTATCTTTTTTTCTAAATCTGGATTTTTAAATTATATTTTTGCATAAACTTAACACAAAAAATTCGCTAAAATTATTCTAAATTAATCGAGGAAATACATCGATAAATATCGTTTATATTAAAAATCTCGAGACAAATCGACAAGAAATTTTAGATTTTCGTCCCAAATAACGAATTGGGTTGCGGAGAGTTAACGTTAACGACCCATCTCGATGTTTACGACGTTGGCCGGTCCACCACCAAAACTCGGCCGTTGCATTGCATTTGGAGTGGCCACCGCAAAATCGCTCGGAATCGCTCGTTATCCGAATTATCCCTTATTTGGAAGGCAGTTTTCCCGGAAGATAATTTCCATCGCATTCGGATAAAATTGTGGGTTGAGTGGCATTCAAATGTTACTTTCGTCTTTCGTTTCCCTCGTTTTTATTGCCGCTCTTGTTTAATTGCTGCGTAATGTCTAAAATACTACCAAATGCAACAATTGCTGTTATTTTCGGCAGTAAACTTTCGGGAAGAAAGCTAAATTGACGTAACCTCTGTAATTTACGACAGCGTTGGTTTGTAGGCGATATCAGTTTTGTTTTCCTTGCCGAATCGTGCTCAATCCCATGGGAGTATTTCGGCAATTATAAAAAAATAAAAATATATACCAACGCTCGCAATTCTAAGAAATTAATTTTTTACAATCGTATTTCGTAGATCCCGAATTAAAAAAAAAATTGAATGAAGTCTTCGTCGAGATTCGCAACCGTGGGTGTTAGTCATCTTATCAAATCGAGTTGTACGGTTCAGTGATCCTTACTCGCAATATTGCAAATGTACCACATAAATTTAAATCATTTCTTATAGGAAATGCCCACGGTGTTGGATTAATACCCAGAAAATAATTTAAATTTATAAGTTTCGGTATTTCGACCGAATCGAATTCGCAATTCTCAGCTTCGATCTACGAATGAGCTCTTGTAATGTATTAATGGAGAGAGGAAGTCGTCTAATCTAATGGTAAACTGTTAACTTTTTAGATTTAAAAACAAGTTTTGGAGTGAATAAATTAAAAATAAAATTGTGAAATATTCCACAGAAATTCACTTTTAAGTATATTTATGACTTAAACAGGGTCGCCGTAGTAGGGAGAAAACGGGGCACCCGCCCTCCCTCGAAAACGAATAAAAAACTCCACAAATTATAATCGTAAACTTGATGGACAAATGGGATACGTAATCGTACACCTTCGATCGCGAGACACTTTGTCTGTCTTTTCTGTATTTATGCAATATTGTATTCTATAATCTACTTGTGACAAAAAAAACCCACCGAAATTAAATAATTAAATCAAAATTTATTGACGTAATTGCCCGCAAACCTTGCCCCCTTGGAAAATTCAAATTTTTCAGGGAGCGCCCGCGAATGTAGAACTACCGTCTACTATGAAGACAATGTAAACCATATACTGTATATATATATATATATATATATACATAACTGTGTCAGTTTCTTTAAATAACTTTAAAATATATCCTTTTTTTTCCTCGATGAGAATCTTCGATAATTCCTATCCATTTTGTTTATTATATCTTTTGCAAACAATATTTTCTTTCATTAATACCGTATGCCCAATTTTACAGAAATTTAAAAAATTTTAATATTTTATTAGTACATCCACCACAATCCTCCACGACCATCAAACAATGGAGCGTTATAGTTTCGCGGGACCCGGGCGAATTTGAATTAGGGGGCCCCGCGTACAGTGTTGACTTCAGACATTTTTCTTCGGAGGGAATATTTTCTTATAAAAGATGGGTTTGGGGTCCTCCGTTGGTGGGGGCCTCGCGCAATTTTCCTTTTTGCTCGTAGGACAACGCGCCGGTGCCACCGAATCACTTTTAAATTTCCCAATTCGTTTACTCCGTTCGCTTTGTTAAAACAAATAACAGCGATTCTAATTGAAATTTTGGTCATCTCTCCCCAATTTGTACGATTAAAGTATTTTTCACCTGGAACTAACCCATTAAAAACAACATAATTTGACGAAAAATATGCTAGAGTTTAGAAAACAGCAGTAAGCTCGCAGCATGTTAAAAGCCACTAATTATAATTTTCGTGACTTACTAACTTCCGATGGTCGTTGACATTTTCAGTTTCCTTTTAAACCAGAATTCTTTCGCATAAAAGACAACTCGGGTGAATAAACATTAAAAATTATCTTATATTATACAAAATCTTTTATAATAAATAATTATATCGCATTCGTTTCTACACGTTAGGCCGCTATTCAATCGGAAAAACAACACTGCATTTAAAGACAAATTGAAGTTCATATATTAAATATATATATTTTTAATAAAATTCTCTTATAGAAATATCTGTAAAATAATTATAGTTTGTAGCGTAGGAGGTTTCGTAAGATCTAATTTAGTTTTTCGCGTATAAAGTCTCGCAACTAAGCTGTTTGCTATTGATTAAACGATTTGTAATCCCAATTCTGAAAAGGTTAATCGCTCTTAGAGTATTTTAACGCTTCCGATTTCGTTTATAAAAATCTACGGAACGTCGTAAGTTAGAATATTAATAAAATTTATTGTTTAATCTGAGGGAAATGCGGCGCAAACCTCCGAACGACGGCCACCGACGGAACAAAATTTGGTCGTTGTTCGCGGGTGGCTGCTATCGGAGGTTCTAATGCATTTTAATTTTGTATCGCTTTATATTTAAATTATTATTTAAATTTCTTTTAAAAAAATCACAATTTTCTATAGTAAATCAGTTTTATAATTTTATACAAAAACTTTCATTCTAAACCTTAATAAAAGTTTGTTTTTAATATTTCAAAATTCCTGTATATAAATCATCGCAATTAAATCGAAGCCTACTTTTTATAAAGAAAAGCATTAATCGTGATTAAAACGAGGCTCTTTAATACCGTAAATATATCGAGATTGTAGATAACTTTAAAAAAATCAAATTATTATAGCAAAAACAAATGTCATTTCATATATTTCACTATAATATATTAATCAAACGAGGCTTATATATTTTTCTATAATTAATTCAAATGGCGTTATAAGTAATGATTAATGATGTTTAATTTTTGTCAAGGAACAGGCTGCAGAGCCATAGACATCTGCTTAAAATATCAAATTTTATAATAAATTAATTTGCATAACTACATAAAAATAATTTATTTTTAAATTTAATTAAGATTTATTTTTGTATACGCTTCTACTTTGTTACTATCGCATTTTCTTTTTTCCTTTTTAAGCATTTCCGCGAATCTATTCGAGCGGCTCCGAGTCTGAATCTCTCATACAGGATTTCGAAATAATGAATAAATATGAGATAATTTTACCAAGTGCCTTAAAATTAATTTAAATTTAAATTTTTTAATTTTAATTTTAATCGTTGTTAAGTTGTCGTCGTCTTTCGTGCCGCCGCTTTCACGACTCGCGGTTGATGTAAAAGTTTTTGAATTTTTAAACACTTTTCTCGCCAAGATGCGAGATTTTCGTACGAAATATATTCTAAACATTGCGATTTATTTATATAGGCCCTATTTGCACATATTTTGTGATATTGCTGAAGAATCTTCGGATGAAAATCTGGAGTTTACCGCTCTGGGGAATCCGGAATCGAATCCGGACGCTCGGCCGCGGGAATTTTTCGGGGTGGTCTGTTCCGGATTTGTAAGGCCCCGTACTTCGCTATCCGGTCGCCCCGTGGGGGTCTGGCCAAACATTCGACGGGCGTGGAAAAGTTCCTCTTATGCCCACAAGCGGAAAGAGTTAAAAATGAAAAAAACCGAGTTTACTTCATATTTATATCTTTATATTTATAAATTTATATCATGAAAATAATTTTAAACGTTAAAAAGCTTCTGCATATTTATAACAAACAGGTATGTTTAATCAGTAAAAATGGTATTTAATTATGCAAAACAGATGCGTTTCCAGAAGCAGTTTTGCATTCAAATTTGACTAGCGAGAAAAAAATTATATATACTCTACTTGTATATATATTTATATGTGTGTACTGTGTATATGCCTACTGTATATACATTTCTTTCTTTTTGGTCAAATATATATATATGCAATAAGCCTGTATATAACTTACGGTAGAAGTTGCTTATTGTAATCACGGATATTGGCATTAATTATTTGATGTTGTCGAAATTAGAAAATCTCTGAGCGTAATTTAAAACACATTACAAGAACTTCGATTATTGTATTCGGTCGTTATTTGTGTAAAAACAGACATTTAACCTTTTTTATCGGGTTATCAGTTTCACTATGTGGCCGGGACCTTGAGTGATATATGGGGCCCGAGGACAGAGAGGGCCCGTTTAGCCTTTTGTTCTTTGGAAACGAAATAGAATGCTTCCTCATATGGACCCCCAAATTTTCTCCGTTTCCGGAAAAAATTGCCATTTTCTCTTCTCTAGGACCCTGTATTTGTCTGATAACATACGATCACTATCAGTTCTTGCTAATTAGTGTTTTAAAATACGTTAAACGTTAATAATTTTGTCATCTTTTCTCAGTATCGTAATTTAAATAGCTGGAATTTCTTACTTCAAATAAACGTTAGCTGTTGTTAGCTGGCAAACAGTACTGGATGAATTATATATTAATTAATGATAATAATTAGGCCTATAATTATTATATCTTCAAGTTATACAATTTTAAATTGTTTTAACTCGTCTCTCTAATGTCGGAGTCAATATAATCAAAATTTCTATTAATTGTGGTCTTATTTATTTACTAATCAGCATGAGCGAGCCCTGAAGTGATTATTATAATAAGTGAATTCTATTGTATATCCGATCGGATATACAATATATCAGATCCTGTAATATCACAATATATATGTTGATATATTTGTAAATATAGACTATATCATTATCCGAAAGGAGTGTCCGTGTAAATTTGAATTATCGGTGTACTATCCCACTCTACACAAGTAACATTCCAATCTATGTAGACACTCATCCACATAAATTAAAACAGCTTATATAAATAATTTCAAATTTATATTTAAAACTTTTTGACCATTGAATTAAAATTCTATTTAAAATGTAAGATTCCATAAATTATATACCATTCAAATTGCCAACAAACGTAATGCCCACATATTTAATCATTTTGATAATTATTAAGAATGAATTTTTAAATGTTTTTGTAAGTTTTCTGAGATAATGGTTCGAAATTTAGAGGAAATTTAATCAGATTTTATCTAGTAAGTTAGTTCGATGTTTAAATGATTCAGCTTCTTTATCTACGCTCATTTGGTTAGCGTTAAAAGAAAGGGTCTAATATAATTACAAAAAGAGCCCCAACTATGTATCGAATTTTAAGAAACGATAAGGATAGATTAGAAACAGAAGAAATGGCACCGTACGAAAACATGCAGTTGGGGATAGACGAGGATTTCGTCAGTGTCACCACAAGGAACTTGAAAATTAGACTTAAAGAACATCAATATAATGTAAGAAAGGGATGCAATAACACAGTACTCTCCGGGATGGCGCAGACTGAAGGCTCGGTGATAAAATGGGAAGAGGCAAACATCATTAAGTCTGTGCATTGGCACGGAACAATGAAAAAATTGAAATTATTTTTAGTTATTTTTTTGCTTTATATTCAAATATTTAAACTTTGTCGTTCTTTTATTGTATTCTATTTTGGAACGATATTTAAAGGTAAAATATGTTTCGAGAAAGATTATAGCCAGAGGATGGCCTATTAGACTAGGCTGAAAACATTTGCTAAATAAAAGTGAATCGCAGCAGCCAAAAGGTGTTTATAGATTTATTTTCTTAAAAGAAAGGGCACGGGCCATTTGGTTCTTAGCTGTATAACATTAGTTTTAAACTAGTTAACATCTTTATTCTGAAAAATCAGTCATTGCATATTCCCAATAGACACTTTCAGTAATCTAAAAACAACCTGCTAATACTTCCAATAATCATTACTGAAATTGGATTAACAGAATATGGCAACTCATTGTTTCGCTAATTCAATCCAACTTATCCAATTCAAGACCAAGAACTCTTTATGGGAAATTACATCCTACTTAAGTTGTTAGACACGTGCAGAAAACCCGGAAACCTCACGTGGCTAGCCCGTTGGTCACCCTCGCCCACGGCCAGTGTTCGATGGTATCATCCGCTCAACCACCGGTTTACCGAAAAGAATGACTAAATGTATATTTCAAATAAAATGTAAAAATGTTAACATTACATACACATTTATAAAACTATTATTTTAAAAATTATGTTAATAGTACTTTTAAATTATAATGAACTGTACAGTTTATTCCGTGATATAATATAGTTAAAACCATAAGGGTTTCATTAAAAATTATATGGAAAAATAAAAATAGAAAAGTTGTTTTTGAATATTACAGAAGTAGAATAAACAAGCTCTAAAATCATGGCCCAAAACAAAATAAAACTAAATAATGCGCTTTGTATTGCACGCGTAAACAAAAAACAATTCTAGTCATTTAATACAATCGTCAGTAAGTTCTCAGAAACTATTAACAATAGACCTATTCGACTTTGCACTTAATAAATAAATAATAATAATTAAATTCCAGTTATTTTTTAAAAATAAATTATTTATACTTTTCTTTTCTATAGTTTCATTCGGAATGCACTTATAATAACGAAATGGTTTTGATGCGGCAATCTTTTTTCTAATTTATTTTATTTATTCTAATTAATGAATTTACACAAACAGAATTCTTTGCTGCTATTTTTATTACAAAATCTGCATATTACATCTCACTGAATTAGTATTTTTTAAGGATTTTTCTTTTATAGTTTCGTGTAATCTGGATCATTACAGACTAATCGACCACTCGAGGCTTTCTTGTCAACTTCTGGTTACTCAAGGCCAACTTAATGACGTCATTTATATCTAGAACAATAATTCGTGTGTACGAGATTATATACGATCATTCTATTTATTTTGATACGAGTATATAGATCAAATGGATTATAGTTATAGTGTGCTAGAAAAACAACATTGTACAGCTGTGCGAATTTGTTTTATAGAAAAATATTCGTATAATAAATACTTGTTGGATGAATTCTCAAAGTTACACAGCAACTGTATTCTTCTTTCTTCTCTTTCGATGCGTGTGCAAACTTTAATAAGTAATTTATTTACACGTTTTATATATATATATATAACTAACTAATACGACGAGGAAAAATATGCCAAGTTTACTGTAGAACAAACTTCTGCAGAAGCTTTGTTCCTCCAGAAAGCCCAATTGCATTGCATGTTGCAATTGAGTGTAATACGTTAAGAAACAGAAACTTTGTGACTAGAGAATGGGAACTCGTCATGTATTTGATTCGGTTTGATTTAGATTTAAAATACTCGATAAAAATTTCTTGAATGACCCCGCTTTCCGAAAATACATCATCGTTATTAGCGTCAACAAGTGATACACGCGCCACTTAGTCGCCACTCGACTGCGCGAGTTGAAGAAAATGATCGTCAGCTTAAACAATATTTACAATTGTTTCGGCCTTTTTCTATTTCCGTTTTGTCTACTTATCTACGTGTCATTTTTAAAAAATGACTCGTTTTCTATTGTTTTTCATGCATTTCTATTCAGATTGCATCTTTATTTGCTTCTAGAAACAAATATCACGCCCGCATTTCGGCTGGTTTTTATTGTGATCACGCCATTTGCGTTGCCGATAGTGACTATATTTTTTGTGTATAATGACTTCCGAAACCATTTTACTTCTTACTGCATAAGAATGTTGATTCATTTAGAAATAAAAACTGAAAATATTTAAATAAAATTTCCGCCGAAAAATCAGTTAAAATGATAAGAAAATCAAAAGTCGGCCATGTTTTCTCGCAAAAATTGAAATAAATTTCGGCCACGTGCCAAAAATTACGGGTAAATTAATATTATTTTTATAGTAAGGTATTAACTATTTTATATATTCAATAATATCTTTGAAATTTTATTTTATTATAAATTACTCTATATAATTGTTCACTTTCTAATTTAGAAACAAATATATCGAATACTATTTTCATTACCTAAATTCTAATAAATTAAGAAATAAAAAGTAAAATAGTATTAATATAATTATATTTTTATATGTTACGAGAAGGAAAAAGCTAAATTTTTATTTATTCATTTTTTCTTGTCTTTAATGATAATGGTATTAATTTATATATAACTATAATATATAATAATAATATAATATATATAATTAATTAATATAGATATTTGCTCTGAACATGAATAGAATAGGATTTTTGTAATTCAGAAATATCAAATAGCAAATTACATTAATTGCGTATTTAATTATAAAAATGATAAATACATCAGATTTAATTAGATTTTTTACTAAATTATGAAGTAATAAATTATTTACTTATTGAAAATACCATTTTGTAACTGAAGAATCGTTTTCAAAACCCTTGAAGTGATTTAATTCCGTAAGATGAATGAGGAAAGTTTACATGTAAAATGTTTCCCAATAATGAATCCTATAAATTATAATGTAAAAGGTTATTATGTATGCTTAATACTTTATCATATCGCGTGCTGCAAGTGAAAAGGAAGGAAAACCACTAGTGGCACGCCTGATGGCATTTCGGTTTTGATTGATGTAAATTAATACTCGACTACTGTATTTTATTTTCCAATTTTTTTCTTTGTATACTTTGTAACAAACTTCATAATTTTTTCAATCTTAAATGTTCATTTTGTATTTCAAAATTTCAAAATATAATGCGTAAAAAGTATTTTAATGTGTCTTTTATCTTTTCTGGAAAATTTCACGTCTTTTTCAATACACATCTACTCAAAGTTCTATTTTTAAAATTATAATATGAAATTTCCTCAATAAATCGAAATTCAATCATATTTTCTTCCTTAAAGCGACGATGCGTAAATGAAGCATTTTTCAGAATATCACAAAACTAACAACTTTCATTAAAATTTTATAATATTAATCAGGAACTGTCAAAAAACCTGGCAGAAGGCCATTTACATTCCTAACAAAGTATCTTTTGTTCATTTTACTTTGTTTCATACTATCTGTAAAGATAATAAATGGAATATTTTTATGACTCGAGTTCCAAATTCCTGCAGAAGGAAAAAATTAAGTTAAAAAATTCAATTGTTCAAAATTCAATTCAAATATTCAAATTTAATAAGCAAAAACGTTTTAGTTACGCCCACTTTTATTTTATTAACCAATCGGCGTTTAGATAATCATATTTAAAAGCATATAATTTGCTGTCTTCTGTATTTTACAGAGTATCGCTAATGTTTGAAATAATTTTTCTTTTACATCCTTTTCTTTTATTGTTGACCAATTTTTTGCAAGATATAATCCAGCCACTCAATTTTGTTGTTTCGTGATATATTTTGCAAAATAATTCATTATAAGAAAGAAAAATATTGCATTTCTGTAATTGAAAATATACAAAGAAAGAATAGTCTTATTATTTTAAAAACAATTTTAGGAAAATAATCGCAAGATTTATTTCTTAAATATCGCAATATCGCTTAAGAAGTCTTAAAACCAATCGAGTTAATTTGGACAATTCAAAAGACAAGCCACTATGCATACTTATAAGAGCTAAAGAAGCTTGTTAAACTTTATATCAAACGTCGTGTATTAAGTCATATATGAGAAACACTGTAAATATTATTAAATCAAAGCTAAATTTAAACGTGTGGCCTTAAATTATAACATATAACGGGCCCTTCCCCTCCACCTAATAATACACGTAAAAATGTGAGGTCTAAACTATAGATTCATAACGCGAGGCTCTAAGTTGCGGCTTGTTTAGCTTATATGCAAATCCAGCCCCGAATATAATAAAATTACTAGAAAACATTTAAAAAATCAAAATAATAAGTTTTAATAACGTGTTTTCACACGAACAATAATAAATGTATATTTTTATTTATTAAATAAGCCAGTTTCTAATGAAAACAGTTCCTCCCCTTATCACCGAAATAAAAAATTAATTTTAATCCGTGAACTTAGACTATTCAGCTGATGTAAAGGTAAACAAATAGTTAATTAATTATTTTTTAAATATTAATTCATCAGGCAAACAGGTGCAGTGTTTCTCTTATATTCGACGAAGAACTTGTTAAAGTCGCACGAAATTTTTATATGTACTGCAACTTAGACATACTCCTATCCGGATATATATTTGCAGTTTTTATAAAAATAAAATGATTAAACAAAACAAAATTAAAGTATATTAATCATTTGATATCTATATGTAACATTTAAATCACAACTTGTTTACAAGGTGCTCGAAATAACATTACACGCGCATTTTTAAACTAGTTATAAAACTACATTCCTTGGCTATAAAATCAATGCGTAGGCCCATAAATGAATTAAACATTATGACTTTTGATAAATTTTCTTCTAGAATATCTTTAGCACTAAATTACAGTATATATATATATTAAAATAGTTTCGATTAAATTTTAGATTCGGTAATACGCTAATTTGTTCTCGCTTACACGTAATTTGATTCTCTGCGAAAATAACAGAAAAACTCTCACCAAACTGATATAAATTAATAAATTCAATTGTAAACTAAATGAATTTTAATTATATTTAAACAAATTTGATTAAATTTTTAGTTTTTTGAAAAGTATTTTCGATTGAATGTGTTTTGAGACGCATCGTAATAAACTTTGTTAGCTTTAACGGTAAATTGAAATTTTATACGTTTAACAAAACATAAATTCTAAAATCTAAAGACCATTCTGTTTTGAGTTCAGATCAAGTGGTTCTTCTGATAATCATCTAATGACAAATTAGACAATCATATTTTTTAAAGCACGATATTATAAATTTCTTAAATACACAACAAAAAATTGTAAATCTAAATACAAGGACGGTCTTTCGAGCACCATCAAATTTCCAATTTTTTCCCCTTCTTCCTCGAATTTACGGTACTGTTCCTAAGCAATAATAGGAAGACAGGAAGCAGATCGAAACGTCAAATTCTTTCTGTATTTCTGTTCGGTTAAGTTTAGCAATAAAAAGAAAAGTTTGATTGTAACCGCTACAGTCACCTATTCGTCGAGCGTGTCTCGTTTAATGATCCTCATCGAATTGCTCGGCTTTCTTTCTTTTCTCTCTCTTTTTATATCCGTTAGAACATCGAATAGCCGAAATCAGGAAATAAAACTCTTTCCGGATTGAACTGGTAGGAAATAACCTGTTTTAGATATCCCCAAACTGCAATTAAGAGTAAGCGAAACTTTCAGATATGGACCTTGGCTGCAACTTTAAACCGATTTGTATCGATTTATCTATATTGAGAATTGATCTGCCACTCGCACTCGCTTACAGTAGCGTAGTTTGTTTGCTCGGTCAATACGCTATTTATAGATAACTTCTAAACAATATCTCATTGTATAATTCTGTATATATTTATCTGTGAAAACTTAAACGTTTTTTAAAGGAGTAACGCAAAATATAGTCTTTAAAAAGTATTATCTCATTTAAATGCAATTATTTAATGATGATCATGGTTCGGCAAAGTAAGCATTAATATATATATATATATATATATATATATTTAAATAAATTATTTATTCGAAGATTTAAAAAAAATCTCTTGTTAATACTTGAAATTTTATGATACATTAACCTTTTGAATGATTTTTTTCATAATTTAAATCAGAGAGGAAAAAAATTTAAATTGAAAAAAGTCCATTTGTTCGTTCCTCTTATTGAAAAACCGAATCTAATTTATCTATGCATTTGCTTTTTTTTCTTTTTTTAAGTTTTTAACCTATGATTTAAAAGCTATCAAAAAGAATTTTTACTTTTCCTTATTGATATTTAAGTTCAATCATTTCCTTGTCAGAACGTAATTAACTTCAAGAAAACTTCTGAAAATTTTACTTTTTCTCAATATGTCTGAAGGTTATTGAACCGTCTAACTTAAATACATGAAAAATAATTCAAATACAAATTATATTAACCCAGTAAAAGTTTTCAATAAAATATCAATTTAATAATGTGTCTTATTATTTATAAAAAGAAATTTTAAATGATTTAAACAGAAAATGAGACTATGTTTTTTAAATAAATATATACTACAATATTGATTTTATTTAATATTAATTTCGAGTATATTTAATAAATTTTAAGTTTAATTCTAAAATTTTGACTCGATATGTAAAATTTATGCAATATTTAATAAATAAAAAATATTTGAAAGACTCCAGATCATAAAAATTTAATAATTTATTTAACTTTATAACATTTTTATTTAGGAAATATAATTAGCCCTCTTTATATTGCGATTTAGTTCCACACCTTAATTATAAAATATCATATAAAAAAGTAAATTAAAATTTTTCAAGTTTTTTCGTAAGAAAAAATTTAGTATTAAATTAAATATGCAAATTGCGAGCGAATAATTATTGTTTAAAATTATAATAAACATTTTTTTCCTAATGTAATTCTAAACATTTAACACACTTAGGCCTAAATGTATTAAAGTTAATAGGTTTGGACATTATTAACATTTAATTCCGCTTGCATTAACTTTTTAACTTTGTAATGTGAATTAACTTTAATTCATTAGATTATTTCTGTTCATTTAAATTGCATCTTATAACTTAATTTATTGTATTTAAGTTGGAATATAAAATTGAAATTGAAGCTTTCCTAGAAATTCTTTTTGTATTTATTTATTTTTTGCCCCAATCTTAATCAGTAATTTAGTTCAACAATCTTATAAAATTATTATAAATTTTGATACATAATTTAGTATTCTATTCAAATTATAGTTCATCTTGGTCCAATCGCGTAACCTCTGACCAAATTATAATTTAAAAATAGTTTTTATTGGAAAAAAAGAATAAAATTTTTAAATAATAGTACTTTAGAAATTAGGTACTTAATATTTTATGCTTAAGATAAAAACTAAAGTAATATAAATTCAGTTTGTAAATATTTCTCGCTTGGATGAAATTCTTTGAAAAAATAATAATAATAACATTGAATGAAACTCATAATTTATAAATTTAAAAAGCAACGAAAATATTTTTTAAATTCTCACAATGCCTGTTCTAAATAGTTGTTAATTTTTAATTCATTAACTTTTTTACAATTCTGGTGAGAAATTTAAACGATTATCACAATGATAAAGTAATTGAATATATTTTTTGTAAATTGAAATTCTAGAAAGAGGAAAAACTTAAGTTATAGGCCTATAAAAGATTATTACTGAAGAACAATTTAACATTAAACCGTGGATGATATCTAATTTATATATATACATACGTATATGTTTTTTCTTATTTTTACTTACACTAACATAATGATTAAAAGGAATAATTGTATAGTAACCCTATTTAGATGAATTGAGATTCAAATCATAAAACCAGTCTTCTAGAAAGATGTTTTTCGAGATAGCGGAATGAATGAGAAAAAACTGTAAATGATGATCTGGCTATATGATAATGGTTAAGAAGCCTATTGCATTTGTATTAGGTCTGGAATGAAGCCAAAAAAGTCGATATAACATCATTTGCTTCGTGTTACAGAAGCAGAACTTTTAATATTCTTAATTGGATACGTTAAAATATTAATAAGAAAATCATATCCTTCATTAAAATGTAAAGAAACAAATAATTTGCTTATGAATAAAAATAAATGTTTTCAAACAATTCCTCTGTACAAAATTATGTTAAATAATAGGTAGCTTTGTAAATTATAAACATTTTATTTTTTAATCTTTTATGTTGTAGACTTAGCTTAATTATAGGTTTTACTTATTGTTAATTGAACTATTTAATGAATAATTAATTAATGCACGTTAGGTATATATTATAAGCATTTTTTAAGGAAAAAAATGAATAAAAAAGATCCTTTTTCCATCTTCTGCGAGTAAATTTATTGTTGTAACCTTATCAGTGACATTTGATAAGTCTGTAAACTCTTTTATAGCAGAAAATCCAACTTGCATAAACAATATAATTTACAGTCGAGTTTATAATGTCATTTAAGAATTAAGATAACGTTAAATACCTTAATAATGTATGTTTTTCTATCAAGCTTATAAAGATTGTAGATATTTTATAATAAATCTTCTCGATAAAAGTTAAGATTAGAATAGAATTTTACTTTTTCGCGTCCAGTTAATAAATTTGAATCTCATTTAATCTTACGCCACTTGTATAAAAGACATTCTTTACAAATTTTAAAGTTAATTTTGAGTTTTTTCCATGCCAATTATGTTTAAATTTAACTAAATTTTAAGTTAAGTTAATTTAAATTTTTATCTGCATTGGCATATTCGGGTATCATCGTAAAGGCGATATCAGGAACAGATCCGTAGAGAAAATAATACACATTTAAAGAACGTTTGATTCATTTTTCTTCAATTAACTATTAGAAACATGCGAACAAATAAAATTTATAATAAGTACTTTTAAAAAATGTATAATATATTATAAATTTTATATGCTCCTTCTAACTCCCGAATAACCCTATATAATATAGCCTATATTTATCTGCATTGCTGTTATTGATATAAGTTGTTGGTTAACTCAACAATTGATATCTTATAATTTTATTAATATAATAATATAATGTCTTTACGGAGGACAATATTTCATAAATTACTAAATTTTAAAAGTGAAGGCATTACATTGCCGATTTGTGTTAATTATAATATTTTAAAATTAAAATATAATTTATGATTACGACTGTATTCGATTCAACATTAATGTGTTTGCATTAAATAAATAAATATATGTATTTAAAATTAATAAATAAAATAAATTCATTTTTAATTAATTATTTAAGGAAAAATGCTTTAAAACTTTTATAAATGTATTATAATTTCATATTTATTGATAAATCTGGTCGAATTTTAAATGTTTATCGTTCTTAAATTAAAATTCTCATAAAATTCTGGAAAAACCTTTATATAAAAGCTTCTATAATTTTATAAAATTCTGAAAGACTTTAAAGGAATTGTTGGGAAAAAACTACATATATGGGTCTATATAAATTTGCCAAGTTGTTTATAGTTTATTAATGCATAAATACATAAAATTCTAGTTTTTAAAATAGGTTACTGATAAACAAAATCGTTTATCATGGCTTAAAATTATATTTTGGTCCTCCTACTTGGAAACATTAATATGTTAGTTGTCTATCTAGTACTATAAAATCTGTTTTTTAAATGCCGCATAAGATATTTGAATGAAATTATCATATTAATGTAAATTGTGTAATTGAGAAAAAAAGAATTAAATTTTTATTTCAATTATTTCTGTAAACCTTTCAAAATTAATTATTATAATTAGATTTTGACTCGGTTACACTTATGACAACAACATAGATTTTTAGTCATCAAACACAATTAGATTCTTTTCCGAATGAAATATGAATTTTTTAAAATTTTTATATAAAAGGACACGAAGAACTTTGATCGCATTATTATACAAATTCCTTGAAAAATAATATTGTTGAATTAAAATTAATTACAACACTATTGTGTATACATTACAATATTAAAACATCTAAGTGTTGAGACTTGACTTTTTATTATAATTAAATGGGGAGTTTCGGTATGTTTAATTGAAAGAAAAGAATTTAATTTAGAAGAGTTTGCAAAAGAAAGATTACCAATCGACCCACACGATATTATTCTTAACGATATATTAACCTTTGACATAGTGTAACAGCGATTGTATTGCATTATCGATAAACCTCGGCCATCAGATCCTGTTATCAACGTTCTATTGTTTGTTGACATGTTTGATGACGTGGCACACTCCGATTGGTCGATGTTCCGGTCTGGCACGTGCCATCGAATGCACCCTGGTAGTGCCGCAGGCGTTCATCTCTAACCACGGTCGACGAATCAATGAGTTTGGCACGCGTCTAGCCACCACCCTCCTGACTGAAGCCGTCAAAAGACAGTTTCTGTTTCCATCATGATCTAAAACCAATACATTTGACAGTTTTCTATCGATGAAGGCGGACAGGTGATCGAAGAGTGTGGGAAACACTAACCAGCTACGTTCACAAGGTATGTATGCTGTTCTTTCTGAGGGACAAACGTGGGGAGGTGTAGCAGATGTTCCAGCACCTGTCCACAAAGCGGTGGGAAATGGAACTGGAGCCAGCATATGTTACAATGACACGTGGACACGTGGCTGACAGACGAACACTAAACTTTATGTATTTACCACTCAAAATTAATATAATTCTGATAATTAGGAAAATAATATTTCGTACACGATACTACTTTAATATTTAACATATTTTTACCAAAAACACAAGATTATACGAATAAATAAAATTGTTTACCTTTATCCCTCACCTATGCTTTATTCTTGAATATAAATATATATGCCGCGTATAATAAAAAAGAAAATAAACATCAAATACCTAACCTATGCTGAGATTTCTGATGCAAAGTTTAAATGAATACGGAGAACAAAACTCGTTATAGTCACGTGGTTAGCGGTTCTGATTTCAATTGACTTTTAAACATTTCTACAATGTGATTTTACCTTAATTCGAAATTTATTTTCCTGGGGGAATTCGTGAAAAAATGATTAAAATTAAAATAAAATTTTTAAAAATTTATGTTATATTTAATTAAAAATATATATATATTATTTATAGGCTGTGAATTAATTAGCATACTCGGCTCATCGCTTTAATGTTAATTAATTAGAAAAGTTTTATTTTAGATAATTTAATCAAACTCCAACCGAGTTTGGAAAAGTTGGAGAAGTTTTTCTTCTATTCCCAAAGGTTTTTAGTTCTGATTAGATTGCTGGAAATGGTTTCTTCGTTCTTTTTTCCTCTCCCCTTCAGAAAATAAGTGTTTCCGAATCGATTAGTTTTAATGGAAAGAAGATAAAATATAATTATATATATACAGTATATATAGGATTATATTTGAATGTAGTTAGTTGGTAAAATAAATTTCAATAAATGAAATAATTAGCCTTAAAATTCGATTAATTAAACTAAATTTGAAACACGAGGAATACAGAAGCCGAAAGAAAGTTAGTCGAACAGGGATTTAGGTTGATGTGAGATTAAAGCTCAGCCATCTGGCGAGCAAAGAAGCCACGTGCACCCAACTCCCCTGTGTTCTCCTTAATTAGCGAAGGCCTCCTATTTGCTTCTTGATTAGGTGACAGATGTTGAAGGTCAAGCTATACAGAGACAGGTGTAGGCGCATGCGTAACCGAAATCTTTTCCAACCACCCACAGTCAGTAGATAATATGGCGTTATAAAAGCGGTAAGAGATACGCTCTAATCAAAGCTACCGTGAATAAACACGGGCGAGATTTTATTTCGTCGTCCGGTAATTGTCTTATTTCAATATTTTAAAATTTTCACGAAAAACTTAAATCTTATATTAGAATACGGCGCAGTCGGTTTAAAGTACACTCCCCTCGATTCACCTGATCATCCACTTGCTAGGTGATATGTCGGAAAACGTGACAATTTGAATTGGCCAAAAGCCAATTCAAATATCTAACACACACCTGGGCACATTAATCAACAAGGAAATGCGAACAACTGATTCAATTGTTGATAGATGTGAATGATCAAATACTTGGAAACAGGTAAAAATGACCTTTTATCCTTCATTCGTGCCGTTTCCAAAACTGCAGAATCATCCTAGAAATACCGTTTTCCAATGCTCTTACTACTTTCAAATGTGGAAGCAACACAAAAATAAATTCGCTGCCGAATCATTGAATAATACATATTAAATCGCGTTGTAGTATTTTTTACTCTTAGGTTATATTCTCTCCCAAAATTCTATTTTAATCGCTAGCGTATCAATTAAGCCAAATGTTAAGTCATCCTGTTTGTGGGTATTTGTTTTACTTGGTCTATAATTGAGTAATTTGCAGGAAACTCTCGTTCGCAACGAGGCAGTCAGGAAGTGTGGCATACACAGATAGGGGGTAGAGGGTAAAATATTGTAAACAGGAAACAACCCAATATTTGCCAAGTAAAAGGTTCTAAGTAGACTGTAATTTATACATTTGGGAGAAATAAGTCGGCCGTTTGTTTTATTGTTTTTTTTAATTTGATAATACGGCCGTATATACTATTAAGTGCTCGCTAGTTACTTAAAAGTGGTCAAAAATAACCATAAAAAGTCAGAGTTTGCAATAAAACTCTCGTGGCATTGCGTCGAGCTCTTTTGAAAAGCAACCGACCTGTTAATAGTCACTTAAGCAATGGTCATTTTATAAAATGGTTCCTCTTAAAACTTCACAATGCACATTGTCATTACTTTAATGTTTTCTCTAAGTACTTAATGCTCTTTTACTATTAAATGGATTGTGATTGAGATAAACTTATTTGTTTTATTTCTAGGCTAATTATAGGCTTAATGTTGACCCTTATCGAGTCCGAAAAGTTATTTTAATATTTAATTACGAGAACTGTCACCCATTCATTTTATTGCATTTTTTCCATATTTTTTGGAAAATTCCTGTTAAGTTTATGTGTTGTCGGGGAAAAAATTTAAAGCTTTTTGAGTGCTGTAGGAGACGAGAATTGCCGAATCTTAGGCGGCGCTCTTTTGACTGACAAGTTTCGTAACTATGGTAACCGACTGACTGACGCCAAGACGATGAATGAATGGCTTCGTGAGCAAGAATGACCTTTTGGCTTCGCTCGCCTGGCAGGTTGAGGAATATTTTTTAGCACTTTAAGGTGTTGCAAATCAGTTTAATAGTGGTAAATTTATAACCCTTTCGTAATTCCTATCAAGCAGTTAAAAAAGCAGCTCTGTAGACGAGACGGGATTCAAGATGGAGTCGGACAATATTCCGTGTATACCTTAAATTACGCACGGAGTGGCTAATTACGGCTTTTAAGTAGACAATCTTGCTTCTAAATGCTTTAGCCGGAGGACAAAAATGAAAATTAAGTTTAAAGAAGCATTCCTTTTATCAGGCATTCCTATTAAGGAGCCTCCTATTCGTGCGTCACCCAGCAGGTGGTACGACGGTAGCACCTTCGGCCAGGTGAAGATCAGCAGATGGAACTTTACGTGTTGTATGAGGTTATTTTCATCTGTTCTCTAGTCAACCTGCCTACCGAAGCCTGACTCCAGCTGGCCTGACGTGTGGGAATCTCCCACGGTTACCGACTGCCGAGATTTCACGTGTCCGAGCGTGAGAACCGCCCAATGATTGGCCACCTGCTTCTAAAGCCGGTGCTCCTCCCGGCTCCCTCTTCCGTCCAATAGAATCCCGCATCGTCGACTGCGTCACGGCGCCTCCCGTCTGCTCTCCGCCGTGATAATAAGCAAGCTTAACGGGTCGGTTTCACCATTTCTAGCTCGCCCGGAGAACTCGGTGGTTGTATCTCGGATACGCTTCTCAGTTTGTCGGATTTTTGCCCACAGAATGAAATCACACTGCGATATGTCTATCAAGAACATGATGAAGAACAACAAAGTCAGGCCTCGCGAACGAGATGTGACTCAGGAAGAGATGCAGTCGTTGCTAGCTAAGTTAAAGGAGCTGGTACCCAATATGCCAAAGAATAAGAAACTGTCTAAGCTGGAAATCATCCAGTATGTGATCGACTACATCGCCGATCTTCAGATTGCTCTGGAAACACATCCTGTTACAAGACCATCTGTTTCGAACAGCAGCCCAGGTCGACAACCATTGGGAATATTATCGCCTTCGACGAACAGCGTTGTCAACACCTGTGCAGCTCAAGAGGTGAGCTTCCTTTTATTCTATTTCCTATCAAATACTCCAAAATTAAAACCATGCCAGTAAAATATCTCCGTTTAAGTAAAAAAAAATCCCGGAAATTTCTTAAAATCAGGTCAAGACGATAATCGGCGAGTCGTCAGACCTGCTAAACGAGATATAAAAACGGCAATCGCTTCTTTTTTATTTGTTTTCTAAAGAGGAGTTTTACTTATATTTCGTTCATTGTTCTTTCAGGCTAGTCAGACAGAGAAGATACCAAGCCGTCTTGGAGATATGGTAGTAAGCACGCCAAGACCGGTATCTTGTTAGAAAATCACCTTTTCGAATCTCCACCGCCGTTCGGTGTCCACTGGAATGTCCATTTATAAGGATAGATCCATCTGAACTAGTCTCCTATAGACATTTTTTAAGAGCCACGTAAAGGCTCGACGTCACTTTAGGCTTGTTCACTACTTACTGTGTTCAAAATATTCACTTTTTGAAGATCTCGTAAACACTATTGGTGCGCACGGCATACGAAAACGAAAAAATACATACATATATATATATATATGAGAAAAAATTAATGCTCCTGCGTTGAAAAAAGTGTTTTTAATTCGCAGTACCTGAGTTTTATGTAAATCTCCCACTTGTGGTAGATGAACGTGCAAAGCAAGCAATGAACGCTAATCTGTGATTGTGTGTTGTAAAAAAATACATTTGTAATTTGTATATTATTTTTCTTGTACATTTTGTATCTATATATATACATATATATATATATATATATACTTGTGGTTGGTGATAGCTGTCTCCCCACCCGTTTAATTGTCACAACAGAAAGTTGCATATAAAAAATTTGTGGAGAGTATTGTGATAGTAAATATTGTACCTGCAACATCAGGTTTTTTGTACAGAAATATCTCTGTTTATAAAAAGATTAAAAGCAGAGTATATTAAAGTAATCTATATGGATGAATTTATTGTATTTTTTCTGTTTAGCATCCAATCGGGTCACGGTTGCGGCCTACATCGCGAGCGATTCATTAACGCGGACACTGAAAAGAATAGGTGCCGTGTTGTTCGGTGTAGAAAAAAAGCGAAAATTTAATCCGGATACGTTATCTTGTACACTCTTCCGTAGTAATTAGATTTAATCAGGATTATTACATTATAGTAATTATAATTTGTATTGGATTGTCATAAGCGAGAAGCGATTACATCGCGTTTTAAAGATGGCGCACGGTAACGTTTACATCTGTTGTACGACGTTGTAGGCCACGGAAATGGTAGTAGCCATTAGTCAAAATTTCTCATTGTAGTCGAACGTGTGAAGTTCAACATTGGCATATGGCAGACGGCTACGTAGGTATGCACGTGCGTTGCAGGTGTGATTCTGCAAGGTCAGTGATAGTCCATTTTCCGTCTGCTTTAGGGGTAAAGGGAACACGTGTGCGATCGCGAGGTAGGGGTGCAGCTAACACAAGAGAAAGAGTTGAGATATTCGCTTCTGCCGTCTGGGTTTATATTGTTGTCTGGAACGGTCGGAGACAAAATGTATCGAATTTCTCGAGTGCTATTTAATATAGTGTTTGATTGACAATACCAATTTTTCTACAGAAGCTTTATTGTTGTCCCGTAGATGGTTATCTAGAAAAGTAGTGTGAACGTGAATAGGGTAACATGATTTTTGTGAATATAAACTGGGCTTTCCTTTCGATGCAATCTCGTACTACACAAGCTAGCAGTTAGGAAATACAATAAGGCGTTTCTATCTTCCGCAGGGTGAGATTGCAATAACTAGTTTAGATATCTATTATTTTAATTCAAGGACTTTCTAATTAAAATTTTGTACTAAAAAATATTACAAATGCTCGGTAATGGCTACGCTCGACGAATATTAAATAAGAACTGTTTATTGTTTCAAATTCAGATTCGTCATCGAAGCGAATATAGTCGACGAAAGGGAAATATAGTGAAGTAATCGTAATTTAACACCAGAAATTTCAGGAAATAAGGCGTTCTGTGTGAATGAACACATTTTGAATGTATGGTGTAGTATGTGTGAATGGTTTGCTGCGAATTGTTGCCAAAAAAGTTGTGTAACCGCGTGAATAGATTCGGTTTCCTTTCATTTGCTTGGCGTAGTATCACCGAAATGGCACGAATGCCAATATGTAGCGATGAATATTGATAACATTCGTTCATTCTACGAAGAGACGAACTCGGAATAAAAACATCATTGTGTATAGTTCATTGCCTAGTTGAATTCAGAAGCTTTAAAGGTTTATTCAATCAGTTCAAGTATTAATTAGCACGAGTTTTCAATAAGTGCTATTCTTTGTTCTATTTCAACCAACGTTTTATTTATCGCTCGTTATTCATTAGATAAGGATCTAAATAATTGTTGGAATACTTTCAAATACGCAAACAAGCCGAATAATGCGATTTTTAAAAAATGCAAATCATTTATTTTCTTTAAAACATCTCGTTTTTCGTATAAACAGCACACACATCCTACATATTCTATTTTTATATTGATTTATGAATTTTATCGAAAATAAATAAATTCGTCATTGCGCAAACATCTTATAATACATTTTAATGAATCAATCGTGAATTCATAATTTACACCAAGAAAAATAGAGACGTAATTTATATTCTACTCTATTTACTATATAATTTAAAGTAAATTATAATTTAAATATATGCAAAAGTAAAATATTAATACGCGTAAAAAATCTTTTACGTGTCATTAATTATTAAAATAAATTTATATAATTTTGATAAATTAAATATAAGATTGTGCTTTTTTATTAATTTGCTAAGCATAATCGTATAAATGATCGGGTTATTTTTAACTAAAATTTTGCATAGCAGGTGAGTTCTACTAGGCTAAGATGCTTAAGTCGTTTGCAGGAAAAAAGTGGAATGAATGATAACGACTCGAGTCTTAGCCTACATAATATAAGCTCGTATTTTGTTATTTTCTCTTATTGTTAGTGTCACGTTGTTGAAGATAAGGCTACATTAAAAGCAAATGGCTGCAATAGTGCCGTTGTTAAGAACCATCACTGATGCAAGAGATTGCGCGGCTCAGAAGATTGCAGGTGGTTGAGAGTCACGCTTAAGTTCCCCTTATTCGTGCCAGATTGTCGTCCATATGAGTCAAAATAATCCCTGCTCGACTCGGCTTTTATTCCGGTTCACTTTTTTTATGTTAAATTAACAATTACGCGTTAAATCTTAACCGAACAAAACTCAATTTTACACCTTAATTCTTAAAAATAAGATATTTAAAATTATGTGAAATCTTCAACTCCAGTGAATTTAACGGATTCGATTTAATAGAATTTAATGTAAGGTAAAATTCTTATATTCTCGCAATATTTTTTATAATTAAATGCGGTAAAAAGTACAAAAATTGTTTGTTTTTTATTAAATGCTGAAATTAATTTTGAATTTTTAAGTGAAATTTGATTTTTATACGTTTTTAAAATGAAATATATAAAAAGGACTAATTTAAAATATAGTTTGTACAGAACTATTAAGGCTAATATTCTTTAAAAATTACAGGTGCATATCCTTTCTGTGGTGCCTTTTTTATATTATTATTATAGTTAAGTTTAACTTCAGTAAAAATTACAGGTTATTTTGTCGTAGAGTATCAATAAAGATTTGTTAAAAGATAAAAGTTTCGATTATCTACAACAAAAAAAGGAGTTTTATTGGTCAGAAAACACACGAAAATAAAATAATAAATAAATTTCATAAAAAGTAGCCTAATTAAGTTGAATGATAAATTTTTGAAAATTTTTAATTTCTTCAACGTTGATTTGTACTTTATATATTTTTTTAAAAAAAAAACATTTGTTCGCGCTTATTTAATGTAGCAATTTGCACTTATCGGACCGAATCCCACGAAATATTTCATACATATTTCACAACAATTATTGCTTTGTTATATCCCGAGGTATAGAAGTCGCCATTATAAAAACCGCAACCAGCATTTATTTAAAAACTTGTGATGTTTACGTTCTTTAAGATGTCACCTGAAATATTTATTGCTTAGAAATCGTTAGCATTCATAAAAAAAAGTAACATATCTATCTCAATCTAGTCTGTAATTGCAAAGAAGCGTGTTGCACCTGCAACGCTTCTTTTGCCCGGGGTTGCCATCGTACTATTGCACCAAACCACCTGATAAACTTGGAAAATATAAATAGCGCACCGATGGATATAAACAGAAATTCAACACTTTAGTATATTCGGCAGTAAATTAGCCCTACCCATTAATTTCCCGGAGGACGAGATTTTGTCTGTCTATCAAAAATCGTGGACCGGAACAACAACGTCGCCCACTGAATGGATAGACGAACCTATCTTTAACCAGATGAAGGTATTTTTCTTTCCACCAATCATGCCGTGGATGGCCAAGCGTGGAGAACTACGTGTCACGCTACCACGTGAGCAGGTGCATCGCCCTCTCGTACCCGCTAAAAGCACCAGGTGTGCCCCGACTAGGAGGGTACGGTATGGCCAACTGCTAACTCGAGTCGTCTAATTGGATGTCTGGGAGTTGTTGGACGACGACACGAAGAGTTGAATGAGAAGTGGGATGGATTCGGTGGTCAAGGTCCACTCGAGTGCCGGTTATATCGAGTGGGCCCGGACTCGAAATTACATTAGCGTTAGATTTCGAACAACAAAAGGCAAAGATTCTCTTCTCTCGTTTAAACGAATGGCGGGGAAAATAGGTTTCTTGACCGTAACAAATATCGAAAATCTGCATTCGCAACGTGACTCGACGGAAATATTCTTTTAACCTATTCGGGTGCAATGCAGCCCAAACCATACGCGGCTACCATACATAAAAAAAGACTTTTTAGCATATAGCACGATTATATTTTTCATATTTCTATAAAATGCGTGCATAAAAGATTTAAAATTTCACTTTGTCGCAACGAGGATTTCACCAAGAAACGTAAGGCAGAGATTTGGTAGAAAAATTCTGATAAATTGTGATCCAAATCGAAGTGATTTATATACATTTTGATAGGTTTAAGAAAATTATTTGTAGGAATAGGCCCAAAAAGTGGCGTTTACTAACTTTCTGGGCATTCGATCCTCGGGTAATGCAAACTAATGAAGGGAAAAAAAGACACGGACAAATCTATCCGAAATAAAAGACGGTCTGGTTTTTACCTCGATATCTCGAACAATTTAACAAAATAAAATGTCACTTTATCATTGTCAAATTTGCAACAAAATTTTGTTTTTAGTCGACACTTCGGCGCAAACTTATCGCGGGATCTATATTAAGAGCTCGGACTTATCTTAAATTAATTCATTGTACGGTTTAAAAAACGCGACAGAACAGATATGAATTAATGTTTAAAGCGGAGGAAAGAAAAATAAAATAAAAATTTAAACAACAAAAACAAGAATTTGTGGTATTAATGCTTTTGGCAATTTCACGGGCCATTTCACTTACTCTCGGCTGTGCATATTCAATTACTATTATCTTGTCATTTGACAAACTTAGTGAAATTCTTTATTATTTTCAATTGAATTCTTATTTTCATTCGAAATAATAATAATAAAGGCTTTATATTTTATTAAGTAAAATAAAACTTTAAGAATAATTCGTCGCTTATACTTTTAGGTTTACTCGCCTATCGGCCTTACAATGCTCAATTTACCGTAGTATCTTTACAATGGAAATTCCATTATTTTAATTAATATAACTTACAGGACGTTAACGGGATTTAATGTTTATAAAAATAACAAATAGCTTCGGGTGTTTTATTAAAAATTCTCCTTTAGGGAAGGAAAATAAAGTAGACTGCAGGATTCGGGAATTGACCCGAGTGACATTAAACTGTAACGTCATTGTTTTTTTAATCGATCCGAAAAAAGAGAAAAGAAATAAATAAATATGAAAATAATTTATTTTATTTTTTATAACACGATTTAGTTCATTATCGTCTAAAATTTCGTGTATTTTCCAAGCGGGAAACGAAAATTTCGTCACTTTTAAGTACGATGAAGCTGTTTTTGTTTTTAAAGTAATATTTATCGATATAAAATTAACGGTAGTTTATAATATTTATAAATTTCCATTTTATATAATGGAAATTAATAAATATTCAATTTATAAAAATACTATAAGCCAAAACCTTGATTTTATTATTGAATTCGAGAGATGTTATCTTAGAATCTATTAATAAAATTGACTTTTTACTAAATTATCTCGACGAATATTCGAATTTTCTACTTTAATTGGATTTTATGTAAATGTTGTAATTTTAAACCTTCATTTCCGTTAAGTTTAGTATTCGCTGCGCACCTACATTTATGATATCGTTTCAAAGTACAGAGAAAATTTAATCAAATTTTGCTGCCACAATAAATGAATTTATACGAAATCTTACCGTTATGTTCTCGATTTTTCTGTATAAAATGCAAGAAAAACATAATCTTCAGACTTTTAAATTATAAAATGTCTGTGACTCAATAGGAGTATTGTATAATTTAATCCTAATATAATGTGGAAAGTTTGGAAAGAATGTAGAGTATTTGCATTGTAGCTGTAGAAATTGGTGTAATTATGGAATTAAAACGTTAAAAGATTGTGAAATTATATAAATAATTTATCAAATATTTCGAGATACATCATTTTCCATTAGAAAATTATATTGTTAATCTCCTGTGAGAATAATTGATTGCGAGTCTTTTGTTGACAGAGTAGCATCTTTAAAGTAGATAGGCCAAATTAAACATCTGCTACTTTTCATTAATTATCAATTTAACCGTTGTTTATTGCGGTTTGTAAGCCATTTTGAAAGAAAATATAATATTTAAGGGACGTTTATTTTTTAAAAACACAGCAATACACAAAATGTCTATCGAGTGACAATCGTTTCCGAATCATAGGCCACATCTTATGTATCTTTTAATAGGCTTTTTAATCTCCAAAAGCATTGTGTGCGGGGACAGGTGAATGTACGCTTCACCATTACAATAGAACAGATATGGAAGGTGCACGAACCTCCCTCCCCCCGGTGCAATACACCGTGACTTTACATTGGAAAATTTGAATCAGGTGTAGCATGCACTCACTCACTCGAGCTGAATTTTGACAGCCTTTTATTCAATATTGCTGTACCTTATCGAATATCGAAGCTAAAGTACATAACAGAGCCTACATTTTATATAATCTAAACATATATTGACCCCATTCATCGTTTCTAGGCCATATCAACGAAGCACTTATGGTAATAAATTGTTATACATAGAGGTTAAATCCCCCAAGTTTTTAATATTAATAAATTAATATTTTAAACTTTTACAGAAAGTTTATTGTTGTTTTCAATAGGGTTAAAAATACGTTAATAAATTATGTTTCTGTCTTTCTACTCTTACACACGTAGCTTAAATTTTCTATTTTGGAGGACACAGTCACAGTCACTCGGGGATTTTATCTTCCTGTACAAATCATTCGAAATAACCTCGCAATATCAAACAATTATAATGTTTTCTCTTATAAAACAATAGGTAATAAATAATAATAAGTAAACATACTCCCTCTTGCATTAATTTTATAAAATACTTGAAAATAATCAAAGAGATCTCATTACAAAAAACCTATCGTATTTGCAAGGCGACCTTGTATGAAATTAGGACGAAAATGTTGTTATCCAGTATCAGAAATGCTATTGTGCAGGGCCTATTCATTGTTATCGAGTTCGGAGCAATGTACACCGAGTAATTGGATTTTCATCTATTGATATTTCTTATAGGCCTTCATCAAATTTCTTTTCTTCGCCACGAACACGGAACTTAGTCAAAGAATATACGACCTCGCCTTGTAACGAATATCAACCGTTTATTCCTCGTAAAAATTCCTTTTTCTGAAAGTTTATTAATTATTAAGGATTTTTTTAATTAAATACGGAATAAATTTATTTAATTTGACTCGATGCTTTTATGTTTTGTCAACTTTCAAGTTCATTTTCGGAAGAGTTTCTTCGTCGCATCTCCCCAAGAAGCCACGGGAATGAACTCGTCTCGGAATTAATAAAGAGTTTAATTGTCTAATTAATTAAACTGTAATTTAAACAACGTAATTGTAATTTTTGAAAATATTTTAAACGTGGATTTCTAAGGCGCTCTTTTAAACGAATATTTCGAAAACACATTCTAAATCATGCTATAAAATCAGTCTTACAGGCCTTACAGAATTGTTTAAAATGGCTTTCGAAAGTGTTTAACGTTTTATATCAATAAATCTTAATATTCAGAGAAAATTTTTATAATTTCACAAGATTTATATCATAAAATTCTCATTTTTATGCTAAAATGATCTTACAAACGACAGAAATATGAACGGCTTAATGCATTTTCTTAAATATTTTAGAATTTACATTGTTTATAAATTATTTTTGTCAGTTAAATATGTAGAAAATGAACTTAAAATAAAAATATTGACCATAACTTATATATTTTATTCTATCAACAAATCAATTTAGAATGTATGTGTTGTTGTAATCTACAGATCCGACTAATACTTCTACATTTCATTATGGTATATTACTTTTACCATTTTTTTAAAATATTAATGGCTTCGGTATTGATCATATTGAGTAAATCAACACCACGTGAACACGTTAATCTCCAGAGAATGTGTTTTATGGCCGTTTCCAATTTTTGATTGCTACAACACAGATCAATTGAAACAATTCCATCCAATACACCATTAAATTAGCAAGAGAATCTTTAAATTATACAACATTTAAACTCATATGTAGTAAGTTTAATATTGAAATTAATGGTTTATCACATTCTTTGTGGTATATACAAAGAACTTTGGTTAAAAAGATAATTTTTCACGTCTATGTTTCAGTGTAAAAGAACATATAAGGAAGAAACTGAAATCAATTTATCAAATATTTTAAAAGAGGTGAGTATCTTCTTAACCTAAAATAGGAAAAAGATGGGGAATTTACGGGTTAATACGATAACATCACTTGTTTGAGTCAAACTTATATTGTTAATCACTATCTGACAGGCTAAATTGGTTTTAATACACCTATAAAAATTCCTCTACATCATAAATCTATTGGATGATTCTCAATAAATTACACCGGCATGTTTAGAATATTAATCTAAACTTTGGTATATATTCAATAAGACTGAAAATTTGTATATTAAGTAAAGATATCATTGTGTATATAAACGCAAGCAGCAGCCTGCAACATCTGCAGAAAACGTTATAACGCTTAAGCGTGTATTAAAATTAAGCCGAAAAGCTTCCGATAAACAGAAAAAGTTGCATTTTTCCTATTAAATTTGTTAACGAAACATAAATACAAAGTGGCTAATTTAAAAATATAAAATTACAAAATAAATATTCCGAATGGAGTCATCGAAATTGTTTATTTGAGATAAGTGCGGACTCCGTGACTTTCACATTTTAATTATTCTCGCATTGAAAAAACAAAAAAGAGAGAGAGAGAGAGAGAAAAACTAATGTTGTAATATCACAATTTGCATATATAAAAGTAAAAAAAAGTAAAATAAAATCTCTTAAAGAAGTCTTATCAGTATTCTAAGAGGTTTTTTCCACGTATTTCTTTAATAAGAATAAGCGACACCTGTTATATTTAAGATGCACACGGGTAAAATATTCGCAATTACGTCCAGAACCCTGTTTTGCCATTAAGAAGGGAAAAAAAACAATTTAATCTCTTCTCATTTGTCTCAACGGGTCTAATGATGAATTGGAAATAAAAACAGCAAGCGATCACCTTTAGCTGCACGCTGTCAGTCGTCAGGTGCACAAGGCCACAGACCTGCAGAGGAAGGTGAAGCATCGAGGGTGTGTCCGACACCAACGTCAGACCGGCGCCCGGACCAGGTTATCAGAAATATCAGAACCACCCGAAGCTTTCTGGCGCCAAAAGGACCGGTCCACCGTTGATATTTATTACCAAACGATGGTGGGAACATACTTGTCTCGTCTACCTGTTGATGGGCATCTTATTCACACATGGTTGCTTCTGGATTTGGGAGGAGATGCAAAAAACGTCACTCGTCTCATTGTGGTTTAATATCGTCCAAAGATAATTATGTTTTTACGGGAGGTACTGACCCAGCACCACTTTCCCACGCCGTATATAACCCGCACTCGGGCACCTGTCGCTCGTTTCACAATAACAATTCTTAGCAACTAATTATTAAAGTTTTCTTTTATTTGTCTTCATTTCCACGCCAACGCTGACTGGTGAATGTAGAACACGTGCAGCTTGTCTTCTTTCTTTTTTTCTATAGTAGCACTCTCTCTCTCTCTCGCTTCTCCCCCTCTCTCGCCAATCAAGCATCACTCTAAAATGAATTTATTGTTCGATAACGAATGACCGAATTTTTAATTCGTTAACGAAATTTATTAGCTGTAGAAATAGTGTCGTATATTAAATAAAGATAAGAAAAAAATACTTAAAATAAGATGCTTTTACTGGGAATCCTTCTTTCCGCCATACGAGGTAACGAGGAGAATGGCTGCCGAAATATATTCGGAGTGGAATAATAATTTTAAATTAAGTAGAATTAATCATAACCGGACGAATTTTAAAAATCGTTTCTGTTGATTATTTTTCTTAAACGCATTATGCATCTCGTGCTCGTCTTACATGTAAATGCTAATTTTGCATAAATAATAATAACGTGTCTATTATGACTTACGTCCGTATAAATCAAATTTTCTATAATTAAGCGGCGAAAAATTTTTTCTTTAAAAAATATTAAATTAATTAAAAGCTCATCATCGACTAAAGCAAACAAAATGTTATAAATCGTTTAAATTTATTTTCTAATAAATAAATTATTTTTCTACCATTTTTTAAAATAAATATTCATTAGTTTTGACAAGTAATTGTGCACACAAACGAGTAAAAAATAAGCTTCATTAATCTATTTGACATAAGCAATTTTTTTTTGAAGACGAAAAAGAATTCGTCGTCGAGTCTTTCTTATTGACGAAATTATAGAAATGGCCTTTCGTTAAAGCGAATTTTAACGTCGCATAAATGATAAAACATTAATGAATAGAGGAGTAACGTAAGAAGAGCATGTAAATGTAAAGTTTAGTGGTTTAACGTTTCCACCTGACCCGCTATGTTTGACCAAATTATCGATCTAGGGGACCATCGTTACAGCTGTATCGTCTCATTAGTCGGAGCTTGACTTGTGCCGCATGCAGCAACCTCGATCAATGAATTCGGACGAGAGGGGATGTCACGTTTTCTGGCGGACACCTGCATCATCAGATATCAAATATAACGCTGTACGGGTTTGCTACTATCGTGACAACAATGATTGCTAATACAGCATTCTTTCCTACATAATTTGCATTTAATGCGTTTCTTCGATATTTTTTAATCTCTTTTTTTGTAGATTAACTTAATTGGAACGTCTGAAAGCGTTCAACACGCGTACAGATGTGTTTGTGTGTGTTTTTTTTTTGGTTCCTAATACCTCTTCGCCTTTAGCGCCGTGTGAGGTGATAATAAATAAGACTTTTATTTTTTTAAAAAAGACCGTAATATGCGCGTATAAATTGGTCTTTCCCAGCGGACCTCGTCGTCTTTTGGATGCCGTATCCCTCGATTTTGCCAATGGAACCGGCCGGAGATAAAGATGCAGCTAGCTAGGGAAGGAAGCCTTACTCGGCATCTTGCGGGGGTTGGACGCCAAGCCGTTAAGTCGGGCTTCAGTCAATGTTCTCTACTATCAGTGCGAAGTCAAAAAGGAGATATAAAAAATAAAAAAAGGAGAAGAAAAAGATCATCCCTGCACGCCCTGCTGGTCAGTGGATCGTCTCTCTGCATGCTCGACGTCCTGACTTTTTCTCGTTCCACATGTCAACTCGATCCTACCGAACATGCATCACTCTTTATCCTCCAACTCGGTCCGTCGATTCCTGAAAATTCTACCAGTTTTAGTCGTTTCTAAATTCAATTAACCGATTTAGTTCAATTAAAGATTAATTCGAGAAAGGAAAAAGTATAAAATGCGACGTTCGGTATTTGAATTTAGGCGAATATTTCGTAACAGAAACACCCCGTCTTTCTATCGTTCGATATTATTGTTTATTTTATATTCACGTCATACCACTATAGAACAATGGGTCGTGTTTTTCCGTATCCTTATTCTACCATCGGCAGAAGAATGAAGATTGATAAGTCGGAGACGAGCCTATTCTTCTATTTTTAGCTACGAGAAGTGTTGCGCATTGTTTATTCTATTGTTTCTTCCAGAGTTCGAAAAGTATTCTCGAAGCTAACTAATTCGTTATTTAAGTCACTCCGCTTCCACCGTTTTTGTGACGCAAATTGATTTTAGTACGTTAATTGCTAAAATTAAAACAATTTCGATTCTAGAATAGAGTAACGGTTATAAATTAAAATATTTCACTAAAGAAACGGGCTTCTTTCTTCCTTTTTGCGCCTACAAACTTTGGCTTACATCCAGATGATTCGCCGGCCTTCACGCGACAAATTTTATAATTTATTCTCCGTCTTCGTAAAATTCTGTAAATTATCAATTAGGCAATTTTGTGGCGCGTATAAAAGATCATTTTTTACAGAGATTCGTGCTTAAACGGCTTTGGATTTTCCACGTTTGGACCAAGATGACATCAAATAGACGTTATAAGTTAACTCGAATGCAATCAGAGAACTTAAAATAAACAAAAAAAGGGCATTTTTCGGATAGTTTTGTATGTGGATATACGTTCTACGCGGCCTAAACCTGTGCAACATCTGTGCCGCTATCAATTTCGGTTACGATCGCAGTCTGCAGCAACAATATACAACGTGATGGTTTGTTTTAGAATCTGAAATCGATATACATCTTGAAAAAAACATAGAAAAAAACAAAGAATATTTTAGAGAACACATGTTTAATGAAGTGCGGTTCATCCGCAACGTTCGTAGCGAATTCAATTACGAAATTATAGAAATTTACGTAATTAAAATGAAACATTAAATGTAAAATATGTAAATTTTGTGCCTTATAATGCAAGATAAATATATTTTACATATTTTAATCGTAAAGTAAACTGCATTACCTCGGATTGTTAATTCGAGTAGTAAAAATAACATCGATCCGCCTTTCGCGCTGGATTTTTTCTTATTAGATTTAACGATAACTGCAGGACCCTTACAGATATACGCTGTAAGATTTTTTAAATATATTTATACTAAGTAAAATATAAAAAAATCATATATTTAATTACAAAATTAAAAGAATGAACGATAATTAAAAAGATATTTAAAGGCATAAATTTTTTAAACGCAGATTTAAACAGTTCTGAGCCAAAAAACTTCGTCTCCGGTTATTTTAATGCAAAACTTTATTATTTTCTATATAAATATAAAACTGGTTACAGATTTCGAATTTTATAATAATTATCAATAAAACAGATCCTATTTTAATTAAGGAAATCCCGTTGGATGCAATTCTGTAGTTTTGAAATGATTAATCCTCAAATATTATTTGTAGATTTGTAAAGAATTTCAAAGAAAAACAAATCGTGGTTCGGACACAGTCGAATGAGCTTCAAACTTCGCAGGTAAAATAATTTAAATACGTTATGCTAATATTTCAATTTTTGTAAATGTCTCGAAAGAAACTACAAATTTCCTTTTTCTTTTTTATGCAAGCATAAAGTTGTACGAAAGCAATGTCCTCGTCTCACTCATCAACACAATTCTTCGGTTCTAAGCATTCGTGCGAAACCATTCTTTGACTGTCTCTTTGTATAAGATTCTTTTCTTTTTACTTTAAATAATGAGAAGATTTTTATTCGCGAATACAATTCTAAAAAGTACTTTTTCATTTTTAAATGCATTTTTTTCTTCTTGCCAAAGCATTTTGACCTATTCCATTTTCAATTTTGTTTAGGAAAGACAAAAAAAAAAAAAATTGCCCATGCATATGAAAGACTCGAGGTCACTTATTCGAGCGTGACCTTACTAAAACGTGGCATAATAGTTTGTTTATCCGACCATTACCGACTCGTTTTATCTTCGTTTTTTTTGGCGATTTGCGGAAACTTTTCATTCAGAACAAACCGAGGAGAAAATGCAATCCATTCAAAATCTGCAACAAAAAAAAGGAAAGAAATGGCGGTTTCGACATCGGTTAGCAAAGCATTACTAGTGGCAAACGACGTCTCCCTCTTTTCTTGCTAAATGTAGACTTGTCATTAAGACGATTGTCCACCCAAGACCGAACGATTCTTGCAGTCGCTAAAGCCTCCCCCGGGCAGCACACGCCTGATTGTAATCAATGGAAGCCATATTTGACGAGTTATTTCTCTCCCCCGTTGCCCTAGACGTCAAACGAAATTACAGACGTCTATTCACGAAAGTGTCTCATTAAGTCTGCAATGTATGCAGATAGCGAGTCGACTAGCTAAGATGTGGACGGAATGGTGGATAAGGATGTGCTCGCCCGGCCGTGAAATCTTAGCTTCTTTTTTTTGTTTCGTTAAAGTTGCGTGCACTCTTCTGTTATACTGTGTCGTGATTGCCGTGCAGCTTTCCTACTCTCTATCTTGTTAATTGGCCAGAAGTCCATGACGCAACAAAACTGGATAAAATGGAAATATTAAAGAGTAAATTGCAGTTACGAAGAAAGGGCGGAGGAAAGAAAAAAATTGGCAAGATTAATGGATAACTAACTCGATTTTATACACAAGTAGCGACCGAAATTCGGTTATCGGTCGTTATTAATGATTCCAATAGTCTTCGAAATGAATAGAGTGATCAATATATGATCAATCGGTTCGAAAGACAATACTCGAAACGTGACCACGTCGCTCACGATTTAGTTTTTAAAGAAGCGACTCACGATTTTCGTTGGATAATAGATTCCGAGTTGGGCAGATGGCCACGAATTACGCTACGAATAAAAGGTATCGAATTAATAAAAATAAACGAGCGTATGTAGATTTAATAGAAAAATTACATTCGGTCGGGTATATTAGAACGGTGGCAATTAAAGCGGGAGACGTATCTATTATTAAAGAATTGAAAACGAAGAGGACCGAGCTCTCCAGCTTCGAGCAAAGTCGGCGAAAATAAATTTACAAACGAGACTTTCCGAGCCGAGTTGAATTGATTAAGCTATTCTGTACGCCCATATCTATAACAATAGACTGTAAAGATAAATAGGGAGAGGTAGGGAAAAAAATGTCGGAAGAAACGAGTCGCTAGCAGGAATGGGAGGCAGAAAGCAAACCCACTTTGAGCCTAACGCAATCATCCGAAAGAAGAAATACGATGTAGAGGCGGTACAATAGAAGCTCCACCCTCGGTCAACAAGAAATATTACGTTAGCTTCCACTCCTGATGCATGATATTGAATTTTACTTTGATGGCGAAATCCGGATAAAGGGGAATGCTTTCCTCTCGTGAATATGGCAACGGATAGGTGATCGGAGAGGCATCGATGCTATCTGTCTGCCGAATTGGACGCTTCGTCTCTACGACAATGGACACGACAATTTCATCCCTCGCGTCGCTCGTCGCGGTCAAACTATATTAGTGCAAGGGCCGTAAATCACCTTTATAATCCACGACACTTTTATCAGCCCCGTTGTAAAAATAGCCTTTCCTACGTCTCGTTTACCACTTTTCGTACATGTTAAATTAAGGAATTTACGGGGGAGGCATGTGTAAAGAAAATAAAAATAAATAAAACACGGCTTTTAAATTAAATTCTGCTCGAATTTAAAAGATCTTTCTACATTTTATTCTTACTTAGAACTTTAGCTCGTTCGTGCGATTTATTTAATTATTATACACAAAGCGGATTTTTTAAGAAAATAATGAGACGTTTTAAGCGCTTGCACGGCCAAGCACATAAGATGAAGCTTATATAAACCGCAATAACCCAAAGGCTTACATTTTCTTGTAGCTAACAACGGATTTTCGTCCAGGTTGTTTTGCAGACAGAACCTATCGATTTTCGGCTGCCATGTTTTAAGCGCAGCTAGATTGTTATCCTTATTTGCCTGGAACGTGACACGTGAAGCACGAGACTTTACTTCCGGTTCAAAACCGGAAACTATAGGGCGACATACGGCTAAGTGTTAGAGTGGGCTTAGGGTTGGTGAATCATGCTGTCCGATCATTATTTGCCAGTTATCTCGAAGTAATCCTGGTCGGATAAAAAGGGGCGAATGTGTAATGGTAGTTGACCGCTCCAATGCACGGCCTAGCAGGATTTAGCGACTGTTTGAGACTTCATTGACTGCATCTCTGACTAATGCACTCGGATTTTTAGAAACTGCTACAGATTTACAAGCTGATGAGAACTAAAATATTAATGAGGCTTTTTTGTTTGCAGAAAGATTTGCCTACGACACTCGGCAGAATATTCTTATCTTTTTAAATAGTCTTCTACCCCACTAGTGGTTTAATTAACGTGCCAACTGATTAAATTGTCTTGTATTCTAATTTACGCTTTTATTCATATTTTTATAAAGAATCGACTGTTCGTAGAGAGTTTTAGATTTAACCGAAAGCGATCCTTACGTCGTCGTGATCGGCAGTCAAAATGTATTGGCAGGGGTTTCTCGTAGTGCGGCATTCTTTCTTCTCTTATAACAACAGACTTGGAAACTCGGCCATAATCGTCCTTGCGATATCTAACAATGCATCTACTAGATCATTACTAGAACCGACACCGTTTTTCACTCTATTTTGTTAGCCTAGGGATATGGCGAGCGCTTCCCTAGAGACATGATTAGGGGAACCAGAATGCCACGTGTACCTGCGTTCAATATCTGTTCCATCTCATTTCGCGTTATTTGAGTTCTTCGACGAAACAGCCGTTCCGTGTCACGCAGTCCATCTTTGGAACCAATAGCACAAAAGGCAGAAACGGACGTGAAGTTGGTACATTAAACTCGCACGTGCTGATGGACACGTGCAGAGAGATTCAACGGCACGTGCCAGGAAATGAAGGGTCTGCCAATCAGTCCTTTGTCAGACTCCACTAAATAAATTGACTCCCCACTACAAAAGATTTGACTTCCCCATCTGCACATCGCCCGACGATCGATTTACTTTGAAAAATGTCTTTCCGGGAAGGAACTGTTTCGATGTGGCGAAGGAATCGCTACCAAAAAGAAGACGTATTCTTAAATTAGAAAATGTTACAAACTGGGCACGAGAAACCTAAAACTCGGGTATAAATATTGTAAACATGTCTACTTCGGAATGGTCCACAAAAATAAATAACGAAAGCGATCCAGTCCCTCGATAGTCGTTTGGAATTGGTGTTTGTTTTTACCTCCAGAAGGTCGCGGAACGTAGAAATCGCTTGTTTGTTTATCCCGTCATATGTTGTATCACTATTCCATCCACCCCTAATTAATCTGCTTCGTCTGGCTCTCCTTCAAATCGGTTGACGAGCGCGCAAAGACAGACTCTTTCCTTGTCACAACCTAGACTGGAGTTTATTTTTTCTGTCGCTATTGGCGCCATGGCCACTCTTCACTCCTAGACTATCGCTTGTAAATCAACAGAAATATAATCGCTTCTCCTTTCGGGACATTCGGTCGCCATTTTAAGCCTTTCTGAGCCTTTATTTACATCACTTCAAACACGACCAGTTTCATAAATCCAAAATAGAAACGTCTCGAGTGATGAATGCTCTTTTTTTTCCTTCTCCTCTCCTTTCTCTCTTTTGCTTATTCGAGGAACTACGGCAATTAAAAAATCCGACTGATATTTATGATGGTGCAGACAACGGGGAAAAACGCGGGGACAATCTCACCTTCATTAATTGTCCTCTCGAAAATAACTAGTCAGTGACCTGCTCCGAGAAAATTGCGGCCGTCGAACTCGTTCTCCTGTCATAGGCGTGAGCTTATTCTTACAAACTCGACGTTACAGGCGGTGACACTTAAGGTCAAAGGTTATGTTACGGTTACGTTTCGTTGAACTCCGCCCTCGGGAATACGCCTACACGTAACTCAACAGAATATCCATAAAATACATAATGGATGAGTTGGCTCATAAACTCGAAGAGGATCTCCGAATGGCATTTTTATAGAGGATTTTCTAGCGATACAGGAATTAAATTATCATTTTTTTATGCAAATTAAAGACTCCTAGTTGACATCTCGGTAGAACCGCGTTCCGTTTGTCGAGTTTCGCTCCTTTCCGAAGAATTGTTGACCCTGTTGGCAAACGAGTCGACCAATCACCTTTAAGTTGTTCTTGATGTTGAAGAGGAAGAATACAAGAGGAATTGACTTCATGGCGGTTGGTAAATTTGGTTAGGACTCCGCGTGTGTTGTCTTTGGATGTTAGCATAGAAACGATAACGATATTTTCACTCGACTCTTAACAGACAAAAAGAGAAAATAAACACAAAGCTACTTTTCTGCCATTCTCTTTTTTGGCTTATAACGAATTTAATAGAAGACCGAAACGCCTCCGTAGGTGTTTTATATCCACTTAAGTACGTGTATAGATTTTATAGCTTAAAATAGCCGATTAAACTGTAAAATTTTATATTTTATTGATGTAAAATAGTTAAACAGGCTCGTAACGTTAACGAGCTCATAAAATATGCAAAAATTCTCAAGAGGATTGAATCTCATTTTATACGAAGCGATCAATTTGATATCGGTTCGTAGTCGAAGATCCGTTTAAAAAGTTACTCGCTGTTTCTCAAGAAAATCATTAGTTCGAGAGGAAAAAATGTTTAAATTCTTCGTCATTTTATAATACGATTTTAAGTCACGGATATTCGACAAAATGGAGAAAAGATCCTTTGTTAGGCCACATCTTTTAAATTCTTCTTAAGGTTTACGGTCTACACACAGTCCTTATCCCGAGTTAAGTGTCAACAGTGGATCCAAACACTATAAAAACGCAAACGTGTTTACTTCGGGTTGCATTATTTTACTTACGGAGAATAAAATTCAAATTCGAACTCGAGGATTTTGTTTGGCTTCCATTAAGGTAAAAGCATTTGCGCATCAGACGTGCACAATGGGACCCAGACTACAATTAGCGTAACGAGAACGAGTATTCATATAATTAGAGCGCGAATACAACAGCTGACACCCTAAACTTGCTACCGGATAAGTCTCAAGACAACCAACGGCTTTAATTACGTTTATGTGTTTCGTCTGACGACATAATTCAGTTTACAGAGGTCGTCCGTCCCATATGGGGTCCGGCGGACTCGTCATGTCCCCGGAGTCCGGCAATCATCCATCTGGTCGGCACCTGCTACACTCCGTCGTCCATGTTAGGCTCGCAAATAATCCCGACGCTTGATTTTAATGAAGTTTACAGGGTTTTTTGTCCACTCTTTGATCTAAAATCTTGCCGAAGACGGTTGTTTATAATTCAGGAATCTCTCCTCGTCGGCGAAGAGAAAAATTTGGAATACTCGAGACGAGTTGGCACTCGATCTAATCAAGTGGGATCGTTATCAATTTCGTCGACGATGTTGACAAAATTCCCAACAAAACGGTTTACAAGAAGTCGGGAGAGTAAAAAAAGGAACAAATTAACGCTATTTTGATAGATTGCAGCAGAGGAAACGGCACTCGCTGTGTCAAAAGTGCTATTTCCCCGATAGCCCAGATGTGGTAGACACATCCTTATTAAATTATCACCACCATTAGCATTGTAATTAATTAATTGACCTTGCCACGCTAGTGACGAGTTCTGTAGCGAACCAGCTGTCCCTACGAAACAGTGAATCATTCCGGGACCACCTGTGATCCTTTCTCAGCTTAACACTTACGAAAAAGAAACAAAATTCTTACTGTTTTATTATTTCTTGGCGACAATTTTAATTATTTTATGGTTCTCTAACGAAGACTCTTCCGTTTACTCGGCGGCGGCCGTTCGTCCAACTGTTATAAGCTTTTAAACGAAAAGTTTAACGGCCAACAAAGACGAAAGAGCGGCTTCTAGGTTAATATTTACTATCGGCGGATGCCTAGAAGATCGAGTCCTACCTGATACGCTTGCAGTGACATATGGCGTCCACTGCTGTCATGGCGACCGACGACGCCGACAACCGCTGATCTTCGCTCGTTCCGATTTTAACCATTTCCACCATCAAAATTACGTCGTTCTCGCCATTCGTTACACAACGTCGTTCTTAATTTATTAGAGTTACAATTGCTAAAAATTGACGATGTAGCCGCTTACGCTCCAATTATTATATAAAAATATATTATATATTCTTAACTGGATAATTTTATACTAAAATTGTCTGAATTCGACTGTCTGTTTGTCTGCGCGCTTTCGTAGTAACCTAGTTTTATAAGGCTTAACACGGTTAAGGGTCGCATTCGTTGTAGCATACGACAGTAAATAGGCGATAAAACCTTAATTTTGTTTTTTTGTTAAAAAAAATGTAAGTAAAACTTAAATTATAAAAATAGTAGAATGGTTTTAGCAGGTGTAAGCTTTCTTTTCTCACCGTGTCGCGGGTTAGCAGGTGATGCGTTAAAACGGGTACAGTACATGCAGGTAAAACGGTGGAAATAGATTGTTTCTAGTTTTTGATTAAAACGACGTTTATTCGAATTCCTCAAACGATTTTTTCGAACCAAAAAAAGCGATTTTCTCGACTTTAAAGATAGCGAGAAGCCAACGACAGGCCTTAGCTGTGCAATTTTTGCACAAATTATTAAATCGATATGCAGTCTTTCGAGACCGATGTGTCAATCAGGCGTGTTTTTTGCGCAGCCATTCTAATCTTTACAATTCTACTCTCTCTAAAAACGTCTTTGGCCACAAACACCACGATGCCATTTTGTAATTACGTATTAATCGGATGACGTGAATCTAAGGTAGAAATATTATTAATTACGAATTCTAAATACTCGTTACTATAAATTAATGATCCAACTCCGAAATGGAGTATTAATAATCGACAAAAAAAGAAATTTATGAAAAAAATAGAAAGAATAAATTAAATTCTCGGCCGATTCCGTTATAATTTGTTAACAAGATCACGTGACGCGAGACAAAATTTATTAATTAATACAATTCGTAATAACTCTTAGCTACAGTATATATTAATAGTATAATTCCGAAGAGGAATATTATTAGGAAATTTATTCTAGCAATTATTTTGATTGAAGCGAGGTAGGACCGCATTGCGCTCGGATAACGGCGTTGCGCATGTATGTGCGCAGCGTTTCGTGAGAGACGTCGTCGTCTGCCATCTATTATTCAGAAGAACTAATGGCAGAGGTTACGGCAACCGTAGCCCGACTACGAATCGACACGCCAATCATAATTACAACGCGGCTAATGGCCCAATACGGAAAATTATTTCTTCCTCCACATTCCGCGAAATCTATGTGAGTGAGTAAACTCGTATAAAAATCAAACGTTATTAAAAAAACTTCTTATTGAAAGTCGAAGATGCAAACTAGACGATACGTCGTTAGGCCTAATTAGGCCTAATGTTAATTACGTCAGAGATTTAAATCGATTAAATTGGAGAAAAGAAATTTAAAAATAAACGTTTTCAAACGCTAAATCGTTAAGTTTGATAAAGGGAAATAAATAAATATTTTTTTTCTATCTCGTGCGGGAAGGTAGTAAACACATTTTAAAATGTTTAATGGCTAATGTTTTCCGCCTTCTTGTTCGAGAAGACGGCTTTTGACACTCCTTCTACGACGCCTTTAAGCTTTAACTTGCTTTTCTTACGAGCGAGATTCCTCGTCTAACTTGTAAGTACGCAAACCAATGACATAAATCGTTTCGTACGAAGCGAACTGAAAGAAGTCGTTGGCTCGCTACGCGCCCTGTGTGTGTTAAGTGTTATCTTTGACTTTCGATATGTTAAATGACATAAACTACGTCAAATATTAACCATTCTTTCAAAAATTGAACATATTTTGGAGTTTTGTTTTTTGTTACGGACAGCTTTACAGGTCTCGAACACTTTAAAAACGCACTAATTCTGTAATATATTGCAACTTACTGTTTCTTATAAGTTTGGATGGCTGTAAACTGATGCTTCGTATAAATTTTATTTGGGTCTGTCTCTTCCAAGTTTTCGATATGAAATTACGCCCGAATCTATTTTAAATTTTTACTGTTTTTAAGTGAGGTTTGGAACACTCGACCGAGATTAATGGGAGATTGTTGTTGAATAACTGATCACGTTGCTCCTTGTCTAAAGTGCTGCTGCACTTCCATCACTTAGGAGTGTGAAGTCACGTCCTATGTTTTCCATTTCCTTCCATTAGATGACAAAGCAGAGCCCGAAGGGCAGGTTGGGTAATATCCATTACCGTTTGACGTTCATTTCTGTCTCATCTAAAATAAAACCGCTGACTTTTAGCATTATTCGTAAAGACTGCATATCGATATTTCCACGAAATTTAAACTTTTGAACACTATGAGTAAAATTTTATTAGTAGTAATAGGATTTAATCTAATTCATTTCACGGAAAAAGACTCTCTCTTTTCTTCTTATAGAAGTGCAATTCTATTTTGTTGTAATTACTTGGCGAAGACAACCAACTGTTCTGTTTGTCATCAGGACAATCAGGGGATTATGTCTTGGGTTTCCCGGGAGAGCCTTCTATGGGTTGTCAGGGTTACGCGGATCTAATTGGCTCCCTTATTAAACGACCCAATGGTAGATCCAAACTAATTTCAACACGAATCATTCTAACAAAATTACAATTTCTTTAATGAAGTTATTTGTTATTTCTTCGTATATTTTTTATAAAATATAATCCAAGTATTAATTCCAGCATTTAGTAAAGTTATAAAAGTTAGGTCATACGGGGAAGGGATGACAGTAATGAAGATAAACGACAAGAACTCGGCCAGACTAATGAAAAGGCCGAGTAAAAGCGGACGAGCGATAAATTAATTCTCTGTCCATCTGTCCACATCGAATCACTCCAGATTTTATCTGTGCCCTAGCTCTCTGCTCTTCTTTCAAAAAGGGACGTTAAAACCTGCTAACATATATTAATTACCAATGGCAGACTGATTCCATATTTCATCTTAGGCTTAAATTCACGATTGAAATTGGCCTCGAACTTCTGATAACTAATATTTCACAATGTTTAAAAATCAAGGTAAAGATTTCTGAAAGTGTTAAGTAAAATAATAGAACAAAAGGCAACGTCTTCTGTATTTTTATATATTGCAAAATCACAATTTTTTCCTCGCCCGACAGTTCCTGTAAAACTGTTTTTCCATCACGAGAATCGAGAAAAGGAAAAGCTCTCTTTACAGGCAAATTTTTTATTTCTTCTCAGCTTATTTTAAATGGAATTCTTTTACAAAAAATACTTCTAAGAGCAATTCCATAATGCTTCGTATATCAGATATTTGACTGCAAACAAACGATACTGTCACATAATCGGAACGGCTACAATCCCGGGTAAAGCATGAAAAATTCATGCGCCATTCATACAGAAGTCCCTGTCCCGCTTTAATCACGGGGGACATTGCGATGATTACGATGGATTCTCTCTCTCTCTCTCTCTCTGCCAGATGGAAGCAAAGACAGTGACATGGAAAATTAAAGATGGCGGGACGGTGACGTTTGGTTGTCGAGGAAACTTGGTCCAACCCTCTTTGATTTCCCGAGAGCCCGACTCCCAACGTTCGTTATACGTCCACTTTTAATGAAAATTCAAATCGGATTTTTGCTTCGCTTCATATCTATAAATTTTTAAATTACCAACAGTTAAATTGCTATTGACGTATAAATTCATTATAAGTCCATTTTAATCCCATATTTTATATAATTACAGACTTTTTACGTATTTATCAAATTACACAAACACGTTATCGTAAACCGACGGGATATTATTTTAAGAATAATTTTCGGAACTTAATATCTAAGTTGGTCTAAAATTACGGCATCGGAAGAGAAATGCTGGAAGCAAAACTAATTTTCTAGCAGAAAGAATTTTATTATTGGACTTTGAGCTTTAACGTCAACACGAGAATGCGGTATCGAGTAGAGGGCCGTCTCGATATCAAAGGCAGGGAGATGCACAATCGGAAAAGATTGAAAACGTTCCGTTCTCGATAGAAGCTGTACAAGCTTCCGGACTGAGTCATTCCGTGTCCGTCATCTCGGACACGTGTTCAATATATGCTTGGAATGCCTGCACGTGCGAGTCTGTCATTGTCTATATTTTAATACTCGGTGTACGATTCCCCTCCGACGAATCCGAAACTAATAACCTCTTCTTAATTGGAAATGATTCACCCAACAAACTTTTCTATTTGTCACGTCGTCACGTCTGTCGTCTTCCCGGCAAGAGCGGCGAAGACGTTCCGAGCGCTACTATTATGTCCAAAGCAATAAATATGTTATATCGGGCATGGGTTGTCGCCGCGCTGCTGCTAGACCAACAGCTGCGCCGCTATACCTTATCACCAGTCGGAGGCCACAGCTGCGGCCGAGAATATTGCTGTCACAGTGATTTGATGAAGTCCTCCGCACCATCTAGTCTGGTCGGGCGATGAAATCATGTCTGCGTCATAAAAGCTCATCACCTCCGGCCACCCTATGTAGATAGCTCGGATGCCATTGCTGCAGGCAATCTGGGATCTAGGAGTCGCTTTCCTCCCCGGGGACAGCGGCACACACCTCCGGGGATGTTTTTCTCCAATACAATCTTCCCGCCTCTTCCACTAAAGTCGTAAAATGTTTTCTTTTCCTCCAAAAAAAGCACAAAGTTTCGTCCTGTAGGACTTTGTAACGATCAGTAAAGTCAATAGTTTGACACCGCCGTGTTTCTTTCGGTTTATACTTTTATGCCTTAATTTTACGGCTTAAACTACAGCCGATACCGTCTCGTTGGTTTATTATTTTTTATTTAAAAATAATTCGCGCCTTACAAAATGCGTAAAATATCAAAGAATACGTAACAACCGTAAATTACGCGAAAGTTTTAAGTGTTTAAATAATCATTTTTTAGAAGGTCGATTCTTTGTAATAAAATATAAAATAAACTCGATTAACGATAAAATCGTAACGATAGACGTTTCCGCAGCCAATCGAAGTCGATTTAAAAAGTAGGAAACTTATCGAAAATGAGAAATTCTTATACGAATTACGAAACCGAGATGATGCGTAAGGTCCGGGAAAATTTGTCAAGTTATTCGCAAATGATGGATTTTGTCGTCGTCGTTATTAATAGTTTCGCTTAAAGGAAAATCGATTTATCATCGGTTTATCTGATAAAACGTATTCGAACATTAAACTCGTTTTATTAAATTCACACAACACTCGGAAAGAATAAAATTCACGTATATTTTAGCGTAAGGTAGTCGAATGTTTCCCATCGGCTATCGATTTTTGTGAATATATTTGCATCTGATAATAATTTGGAATAATGCGATTCTCTGTTCGACTAGTTTATCGTTAAGCACATTTATTTTATAACGCGTTCTAATGCAGGTATTCTTCACTTCATTTTTACTAAAACTATTCTCGAAATATTGTAAAAATTTATAGAAAATATTTTATAGCTTTTACGTGATCATTTTTATAATCGAAAATAAAAGAACATTCTGCGATTTTAAGAAATTTTTTAATATAAATATTTCGATTAATACTATTTTTTTATTATTTACGGTCTTCGTTAAATCTGTTAACAGTTTACAATTTTATACGCATTTATTTTATCGACTTTTATCTTTCGCATTTCATTTAAACGTTTAGCTTTTTGAATTTTAACGTAAAACGTTGCTTTAAATTCTTTAGGAAATTTGGAAAAAGAAGGTCGTTACTTCGTACGCTCGGCAAGTTTTAATCGGTATCGACGTAAAAGATTTCGAAGGATAAGAGCGACCGCATCCTCCATTTTCGAATTTCTCGACGGTAGCAAACAAGTAATAAAAATAAAACGCAGTTCGGTTACTCTTTACGAGAAGAGAAAAAACTACGAGCTGTAGGTTTATAGCGAAATATTTGAAACAATTATCGAACACGAAAACGTTCACAACGTATCAATGACGAGTGATTGATGATAGTTTTTGAGCGAACTCGGAAAATATTGATCCTCTTTTCCAAATCGACTTCTAGGTTGGCGTTAGGATTCGGCCAACGTTCTTTTCGTTACTTAAATATAATGCGGAACCTTCGACCTAAGATAGACGACGTTGACAAAAGAGTTTTACGTTCGCGTTAGACCTTTCCTTAATTAACAGTCGTGCGCGAAGAAAGAAGAAAAAAGTAACCGGGAAAATACGAGGTCGACCCGTCGTACTTAGTCCTAATAATTTAAAATTCAGACGTTAAAAAAACTTCGGCCGCGACACTTTAAGACACGAAACAATCTTCCGAGCATTAAAGCCTTTAGACATTCTCTTTGAAAACGGGAATATTAGTATTTTAAATTATTACTTTTTCTTCTTATAGTAAATGATAGGTTTGCCATCGCGCGCCAGTCGAACAATTTCCCGTTCGGCCAAAACAATTTAAAACTAATAGCGAAACGCGGGTAATGAATGCGTTTTACTGCGTTACGATAACGTGGAAGTTATCGCTTTTCTGGAAAGTATCGTTTCTTCGTAAACTGCACGATTTTTACAGATTTAAAAAAATTAATCGAGTAGAGAATTAAAAATTCTTTCTCGCTCTCTACGTCGAGTATAATTACAGGTTCCACCCGAACTATTCCAGACCTATAATTATATTCCGTGTCCCCTCGGCTCGAGCGTCGTACAATATTCAATTAAACCCGCCGGTATCTTAGTGCGCTTTCGGAATTAGCCAAAGTTCGATAAACATTACTCGCCGCTATCGCGCGCGTTTTCGTTTTTATCGTAGGTACGGTAGCTAGTTTCGTTCGGATTATTGCTCGGGTTACAGATAAGGCCTATCGATATCGGCCCTTTGGAAAAACAAAACGTCTTTATCGACAGTAAATAGCAAATTATAGATATTAACTTTTAACTAGATGCGGCTTAAGCTACTAATCGAAGAAACCGTTCTAGAAAAATGTCATTATCTAATCTAAAATAGTCATTTCGGATTTAGTAACGGACTAACGCCTATCGTCTTTTAGTCGGAAGCGAAATCCGAGATAAACGGTAACGTTTCAAGAACGAAGACGAAAATAATCATTTTAACAGTAATTACTCGTGCCGATGCGGATCTCGAAGTTAAATATAAAATGTCGTTTATTTAAATTATGCGAATTAATTAAAATTATTTAAACCTCAAAATTAAAATTAGCATATTCTTTCTATATTTTTAGTTAAGCTTTAGCCAGGGCGGATCCTAATTACACACCGGTTACAAAATTAAGTTTTGAAAATCTTAATTTTATTACAAAGTATATTAATTTACTATTTTTTAACATCGAATCGTAATCATTTTTATTATTAAACGCGCGAAATTTTTCTCGCCGTTAGGTCCATCCCCGTGTAACGAACGGATCCGCCCTCGAAATTTTAACGTACAGTAGCCGCATTATTTTCTAAAGAATAAATAAAGGAGGAGATTAACTTAAGTTAATATTTTACCTTATTAACGTACGAATTAAATCTTTTATTCACTCCGGTAACATTCGTACGTAGCCTATATAACTATACATCCGCGACACTGTTTTAATTGTTACGAACGAAGGGTGTGCTATTTTAATATATCCCGCGTTGTTTCGATAACGCGGACGATGGTATTTATTTTTAGATTAATTAAACTCGATATTCAATTTAATAAACTCGAACAAAACGTTAGGGACGTTGACAATATTCGGCAGTTTTAATAAAAATCGGTAATGCTAATTTGCATCTAACCTACGTTACAATAACAATTTATAATTAATGCTAAAAAGTAGACGTATACCGCTACTGTACACGCTGATATTTTCGCAATTTTGAACGCACGAATATTAACTTAGACGGAAAATTTGCGAAAATTTCGAAACGTAAATAAGCTATTTTTAAATTTAATTACTTATATTAGAAACCATCGTTTCTAGCATTTGTTATAGTTCTTAACGAGTCGAAATATTAGAGAGTGAATACATCGCCCTAAAACAACGTATCGATTAGAAAATAGCAAAATTAGTAGTTTTGTTGGCAACGACACTTCCGGAAAAACACCGATTTGTTAGATTCTCCGAATGGAATACGAATAAAAGACTCCTCCTTGGACGGGAAGTTTAATCTCCTTTCCTAGACTCTACAAAGTTAATGTTATCGAATACGAAATAGTTTACGAGTCGATGCTGCTGCTACTTTGATTCTTCCTGGCTTTAGATATTCAAAACTTATCCGAAATCCTTATTTATCCAAATTGGACCGAGATCGATTATATCGCCGAGTTTGATTTTTTTTTAAAATAAATAAGTTGATAAAACCTACGCTTCGCCGCTTTAGGATATTTACATTTTCAACCGATAAAAATGTTCGCAATTCGTAAACCAGACGGCTCGGTGTGACTTCCGTCTTCGTAGCACCTAGCGCCGATGGCCGACGTGTTTATCGGAGCGTAAAGAAAATGTTATTGTTATAATACCGAATCGATAGTACCGTGCATCCGATTTGGCATCTAAAAAAGGTGTCGTTTTTGAACTCTGGTCGAATCGCAGTAGAGATAACGTTAGGTTATCGTCACGATAATTACGCGTAATCTTCGGATAGGAGGGAAAAACGAAAAAATAGCGTCGAGTGAAGAGTAAACTAAACCTCCCGTTTGTCGACTATGGCAAAGACGTCGAACAAATCAAAATTCGAGTCGTTTCGAAATTAAAATCCGTCTCGAAATCTCGATCCAATAAATTCTTATACGCGACAGAAAAATCCAATATACGTTGGCACGGTTTTACTTCGCACTTGGACATTTTGGCCTTACGACCGGGGTGCTCTTTCCGACGGGATTTGAAGCATTAGGGGAAGGACGTCATCAGTCGAGTGAAGGAAAGAGGCCCGCTATAAATTTCGGAAAGATCCATTCCATTATGTAGATTTTTCGAAATCATTTCCGCGGTGTTATTCCCCGACGTTAATGCGACATTTCGAGGGAAGCCTGCTCTCGAAAGACGTAGGATATCCTATTATATAACTACTCCTCGGTAGTATTTGCATTACCATTTCCCCCCTTTCTCGAGTAAGCATTAACGATTTTTGAAAGTAGATTGTAATATCGAAGCAAAAATAAAAAAGAATTGTCAAGAGGTCGCTATCTCGACATTTGATAATTCTTCGCAATTTGAGAATTTGTTCGACGCTAATTGCTTAAATCGAGTATCGAAGCAAAATGAAAACTAACGCCACGTTTAGACTAAAAGTTAAAGGGCAAAAATGTTTATACAAATAACATATTAGGTTACGGAATAAGATTGGTTAACATAAAGCTGTTCCTGTTTTGAATATATAAATGGCATTTTCGGAAATTAACTTTAAAGGGAAATTATAAAAACCACCATTAAACATTTTAATAGTTATATTTATTCGAAGGGTTTTTTAAAAGGGAATTTTATGTTTTGTCCAAAGAAAAATAACAAAAGTCGTTTTATTTTCGAACACGTAAATAAAACTAATTGTCCCGTTACTGTTGCATCGCCATCTGTCGGCAGAAAATGTCACGTTAAAGGTCCGGAAATGAGAATTAGAAACTGGATCATCGCGGATGGCCGAGTAACTTCGTAATTTAAAATTAGGCTTTGAATAAGTTTGAGAAAATTCTCAAATTTCGATATCCCCACAGTAGTCGACTGTGTTTAAAAGATTCGCTGGAACTTTAATTACTAACGAGTTGTATCGAGTGAGAAATCGGTAAATAAATTGTGCCGGTCACCCGTCGACTATGGCTTTATTGTTACCCGATGTTTTCCCGGTTGGAATTCCGTTCCGTATTTGAATAAGGAAATATGTACATAACTGGAGATTATTTTTCGGGAGGAATTTCAGGTTTAGACCACTTTGCGAAGAACTATTAAGATTCTTCTAGGGAGGTTTACGTGTTCTGAAATTTTAATTATTGTTTAGTTGCGTGCTTTCATTCAATTAAGAACTACATTGAATAGAAGTTAAATTAGAACATCCTATTTACTATATTTTGAAAGTAACGCTCTTCGGATTATAATGGTGCTTTGTATTTTTCCTCGCTCCGGGCCGACGACTGATTCTATATTCGACGAATTTGTGGTTCCTAATAGCAGCTCGAGGCTTTCTTATGTAAAATTCATAGTTTTAATACAGTAAGAAGGCTAATTTGTATAATATAATGGCATAACATAACCTATCATCAAATTTTGGCTAGAAAAATGTTCCTAATAAAGGTAGATCCTCGTTTCTTGTGGAAATGGTTTGGCAGTGTTTCGTACTAAATCATTAACCTTATTCGAGTTTGAGTTAATAAAGGCACGAAAAAGTTTTACGTTTTACCGCGACTGTTCCGTGCAAGTAACGAAATGCTTCAAAGAAATTCCGACTGGAATGTACCGGTCGGAAATGCCTTTTTTTTCAATATCGTAGCTATTTAAATGGATAAACATATTTTAATGCTAACGAGCCTATTATCGCAACACCAATATCCTGGGTGGTGAATAGAATTTAACAGAAACAACGCTTAGGAAACAAGGTTCTCTTCAGAACATCCTGTGTCCTCCACCCATCGGGTCATGCCACAGGTGGACAAGCAACAGGTAACTGCTAGTGATGTACCGTGGGAAGGTGATGTACTGTTCCGATGGAACGGGAAATCGCATAAAGAGGACGGAGTGAATTTCCTGCTATCTGTACTTGATAATTGGATGTCTCCACCCGTTATTGTCGCTACGCGTTACTGTATATTCCACGCCCTCGACTCTACTCGACGGACACCTGACATCAGACACATTTCATTGACGAAACAAACAATCGTATTTTTTTTCTCCTTTTTAAGAGCGTAAGAATCAATTGACATTAAAATAATTGGTAATCTTGTAAGTCAGTTAGTTCACACATTTACAAAATAATTAAACAGAAATCTTATACCTTAATAATTTTAAGTGTATTACACTTCACTTAGCTAATTCTATATTGTGGTTTATAGTTCATTCTAAAGACTGGAAAAAACTAAAAGTAGACGTAAGAAAATGTCGATTTTTATCTTTATAAATCGTAGTCCGGTAAATGATCAATGTTTGATTTTCAATCCGACATTTTTTATTTGCAGACAAAGCAAAAACAATGCTTAATTGTATATATTTATCTTGTAGATAAGAGAATACATGTTGTATTAGTAAATGTAGACTGACGAGAGGCAAGAACGTCGAAATCATTTGTCACGATAATTATGGGAAATAAGTCGGTAAATTGACCTTTACTTATTTACATTTTGTGATTTCGTTTCTGATTCGTTAATGCAATTAGAATGTCTGCGATGCGTTTTGATTACAGAGAAAGTCATTTTCTTCGTTTTTCACATGTTAAATATTCTTTCGCCGTAACATTTTTGTTAAATTTGGACTCTTATAAATTTTTGTTTTAATAATTTATATCTGCGATATCGCAAAATTTTTAATAAATTTTAACAATTATATCCGGTTATCAATACCACGAATATAGGAATTATAAACGAGATTAAAGGTCATTTTTTAAAATTATTATTTAATGGAGTGATTTAATCAATTACAAATGATCGAATTTAATTTCAAGACTATTTATATATATTCTCTGGGATAAAATATTTATTTCCACCAATATTATATTTGCTTCCCCGATGCGTACAAGTCAATACTTTATATACATTTAAAAATTCCCAAAGTTAAAGGACAGAAGTGCAAAACTTTCGATGACGATGTATATCGATAAGAAAGAACATGTGCATCTCCATTATATTTATCCCGTCTAAATAATTAATACTTTAATCCCAATGTGAATGTATTAAAAATAAAGCTGCCATCGAAGAATACGAAAGGAATGAATTCGTTTAAAAACTAGGTGAAAAATTAGTATTCCGATTATAAATAGGAAACGTTCCGAACATGCCCCGAAGATACATTTTTAGGGGGAATTACATTATGTATGAGCTATGAAAACATTAATGTAGATAAATTAAGACGATGATTGAATATAGGAATAGGAATGGTTTGGTAATCTCAAATTTTTCCCTTTTCTTTTTCACCGTTAAAATATTAAATTCTTAAAATTGAAGTCGAATATCAGAGAATAATAAAATTCTACACCTACAAAATAAGAAATAGTCTTTATATAATCGCATATTAACATGCGATTCGATATTTAACATTTTTTTTTGTTTTGTTTTTCTTACTGCCATTATTAATCTTTCTGTTTAATTAATTCCAAATAACTTACTGTCCTAAAACGTACTTGGCTATTTATATCTAAGGCGAGCTTAAATTACTTGTCATCATAGACAATGTTCTTTCTCTATACTTTTCAGTTCGGCAATCAGATTTTCCAGGCCAAAGATGAGGCCCTCGTCCGGTCCGCGATGGCGAACGGTCACACCGGGCATATTGTGATGAGTAGAATGAGCAAAGTCTATCAGTCGAATGTCCACTTTGACGTTCTTCTCTTGTATCGTGGCCGATTGCGAATCCTTTGACGCGTTGCTCTTGTACTTGACGGTGTTTCTGTTCTCTTCTGTCTTGTCCGCGATCACATTTGCATTTTCGTTCTCCGTCGGAATATCTGTTCCGTTTGTGTCGCGCAGCGGGGAATGCAGGACATCTTTGCCGTCGTACAGCACCAGTAGAGAGCAGCTGTAAAAACGGAATGTCTCCAACTGCCTGATCGTTTCACATATATTGTGAAGTTTGTTCACCAGAGGCGGTATGACTTCTCTGCATAATCTCTGCCCGTTGTGTAGGTAATGCTGCAGCGCTCTCTTGAAGCCTTCCACCGACAGACCTCTTCCGTAATATTTGTTATGGCAAATGAAGTGGCCAGATTTCAAATGATACACCTGAAAAATGTTAAATAATAATATTAAGTTAGGTACGTTCCTGTGATAAAAAGTTAGTTAAAACTTCGTAACCGTTAATGTATAATTTAAAAGTAAATTAATTAACTAGAAAATAATTCGTTATCGCTTTGATTATTTTATGCCGAACTAATTTTCCTTCGTTCGTATAACGATAATTTAGTATTAAAATTTCAATGTTGACAGGTAATAACAATAACAAATGAACGCAACGAACTAGTTAAATTATAGTAATTGGTTAATATTACCTATGGTATCGAAGATGGAGACGGGGAAATTTTTTTCCCTAGCGACTCGTCGGCGATGGGGAAATTACTGAAACTCTAAATGGTAACTACTTTGCTATCACCTGCCATCTGTGTACAGTACATCGTTTTTCTTAGGCTCAATTAAACTTTCCCTTCTGATTTTCAACCTTGTCAAAAAATCTACTAGTGCTCTACTATATAATCCTGTAATGCATTATTAATAGAAGTCTGCACAAATACACTGTAATCGAAGAAACAAATGTCACGCTACTTTTATAAAAGAGCAGAAATGGCAGTAGAGCATGAGGTACTGGCATAATTAACAAGATTTTACGAAATAGAAAGAATGCATAACAAAGATATCAGTCGTAGATCTATGGAAAAATTAAAGAAGAGATGCATTAAAACAAGAGGAGGAGGTCATTTAACACCATCCTGGAAACGGAGCTTGTGGACTAAAAATATTTCAATGCAAGAAAGTAGTATTGGTACTTTCGTGGAGGAAACCGGTAAGACGGTCTGTCTTCATCGCAATTAGATTAGTCGAAAATCACCACGTTCTCGAATTATTATTATTATTTTTGTAAAATCGGAGTTTGGCAGATATTCTCTGGACATAAAAACTTTGCCACTTAAGACGTATCTGTTAAAAATTGCCCTGTATTTTACAATAGCTATGGAATTTTACATAACTGATATACATTTTTGTTTTGTAAAACAATGTGATAAGAATAGAACCCAAAAATAACAAAATGGCTACTTTTTATATGATGATTAACTAACATAACTTGGCACTAGAAGTCTTTGGATACCGTTCTGTACTGAATTTAATAACTAAAAATTAACGACGAGTTAATTTAAAGAAATATAGAAGAAAAGATTTGGCTTTGAATGAGAATCAAAGTCAAACTAATGGCGAGTTAGATAGGAAACATTACTAATCATGCTATCTAAGCTTGCCAAGCAGAATGTTTTCCAATTTTCCCAACATATGATTCATTCTGCTTCTGTTACTCTTTCCTTTTTAAAAATTATCTGAATTTCTTAACGCTTCCTTTCCATTATGCAAGATAGAAATGCCGGTGTCAATCTACTGTTTAACATTAAACATGTCAGAGTAATTTCCAAAAATGAAACTGTGAAAATCTTGTTTGACAACTTTAAGAACACAAAGAAATCCTACAAACTAATGACATTGAAGATAAGTAGGTACTTTTTAAAATGATATTCATGGAAAACATGTAATCCATTGTATTGTCCACCTAACAGAGGTTTTTAAAGAGTAGAAAAGATAGGAAATTCTTGTCTGTTGTCCATAGAAGACAGTATCTGTAAAATCAAGATATACATCAATAGTCCTATTATTATGCCAGAACTGGATGTTTTGTCCACTAAGTACAGGTGTGTGCTAAACCTAGGTTTCACTGTATTATTATTTTAATGTGACCACTGTTATAAAATTTGTTGTATTTTAAAACTTGAGAATCTACATAGTTTATTGTACCTAGATACATGTTTTTATTTTGAAGTATTTTCCCTATGTATAATGTTTATTTAGACACTTTATTTCATTTTCTTTGTTTCAAATATTTTCAATATTGATTGTTTAAGTTTGAAAATGTTCTAAAATTTATATTCCAACGAGATGACATTAGAGGGAAAACGTCGAAATTATTTTAATTTTATAACTATAAAATTAAGAACTTCGGTCGACGAGCGTTCGAGAGTAATTCGGACGAAAAAACACCACATTCTAAGTCTTCAAAACATTTTTAAATATCATTTAAGATTATTATGTACAGATGTATGGTGTGTATATGTATATAATACACAGTAGAGAGTCGTTAATCCAAACCCCGGTAATCCGAATCGCCGGTTATCCGAATGATTTTCAGTCTGACCGTGTCGTGCCGAATCAAACGTTTTTGATACTAAATTTACTTCTAAAGTATAATTTTCATGTTTTTATATTCTTCAATATATTTATTTTGTTTGTACAAAATAAAGAAATAATTTTTAACGATACGATAGCCTCGATTATTATAATAAAAATTTTTGTTAGGCTTAAAATCGACGAAAATTCGACACGAAGCGACACGCGACAGAGAAAAATTTGAACGTCGGACGGGTTAATATATTTTTTCGTACATAATCGGTTATCCGAACAAATCACTAATCCAAACAACCCCAGTCCCCAATTGATTCGGATTTACAACTCTACTGTATATGTATGTATACAGTATATACTGTACTTATTACACACACACACACACACACCATAAATACTAAATAAATCTTAAGAATTTTCAAAATTATTAGTATTTCCAAACATATATGTATATTTGACAATACTAATAATTTTGAAAATTCAAGAGTTTTATTTCTTTTACATGTTAATTTCAGCAACAATTTGTCACGTTAAAAAAATCGAGTCAAAATTTCAAAAAAGTTACGAAATCTACACCTCGATATTGCTTTACATTGTTATGATTTTAAAATTTACATAATTAAGGATACTGGTATTGTACCAGTAATAGTACCAAAGAATTATTTTTGAACTCTTCCTGCCCTATGAACAAGCAAACAAATGATAAGATTGGATTAACTATTGAGCTAGAACTTAGCTGATTAATTTCATAGATAATAAGATTATTCTGGAAAAAACAGCCTATATTATTTAATTTAATTCAAAGTTATCATCATTATTAAGTTTAATACATAGTGATGGCTTAACTACCTACCTTTAATCCAAATTATCTAGTATCTATGAAATTAATTAGTCAAGTTAATCCACATTAAGCCCAGTAGTTAATCCGGCATTATCACTCGATCATTAGAATAATTGTCTTAATTGTCTATATAGAAATAAAGTGAGCCTTTGTTCGTAGGTTCAACCAATCCTGCACCGGGACGGTCGGAGAGCGAGAGGCCGGTGCCCGACCTATCCGAGCTAGTTGACTACGAAAATTTCCGAAAGACAGACTCGAACCCAAACCCCAATTCCCAAAGCAACACGCTATTCCTTAACTGTCTCGTCCATCTAATGTAACGACAACAAAAGAAATACTTATATTAAGTTAGGGTATTTCAAAATCTAATTATGCCTTTTCAGTTTCGTAGTAATTTTGATACTGATAGTTTATTATTCCTTATGCTGTCTACCTTGTTTAATATCACATCCTAACAATGTTATCTCAGATAGGATATACAATAAAAATAATTGTATGTAATGTTAAAAATTGAATAAATATAATACATAACAACAAATACCAGTAATCACTTTTTATATCACGTACACTCAAAATAAAGAACGTAAAAAAATTAACCGTCGGTTCGAACAGAATTTAAATATAGATAATGTATCCGAAACTTATTTTTAGGTATCATCAATATATAAAAATAATAATAATCCGAAGAACGGCGTACGGAATTCGTGCACAAAAAGTCTAATAATAATCGACACAAATCGTCGCAATTAGCATCCCTACTTCCGAAAAACTTATTTTGTGCTACTTCAAATTATTTTAATTTTATAAAACTCACTACATTTATGAAATTAGCATAAATATTTAGTTTTCTTTTATCAATACACTTTCAAGATACATAGCAAATAAAGTAAATAAATGAATTGAAATCATTAAAAACATTAAACAAAATTAGTTGATGGAACAATTATTCAAAGCAGCTATATTAACAGTTGACTTCAAATTATTTATTCTAAGATTCTTTTTTATTTACAGTATGTGGAATAAATATTTCTTTTGGCAATTTAATATGAAAAACAATTCTAGAATAGCTTATCCATTAAGTTATGACATGTTACACAAATAATTCACTATGCAATGCTGATTTTGAAATTGTTCTAGAATCTAAAACATTTGTAAATGAAAATGCAAAAATCTAAAGAAGAAGAAGAAGAAAAAATGCAAAGACATCTCAGATAAACAGCAGAAGTTTATCATCAGTATTATTACTATACTACATAATTCCTAAGATAGGAATGAAGAAAATATATTGAAATGTTAAAATTGTGTTAAATAATGAATAATGTAAACAAGGTCTGTAAAAATTTACAATGTTTTTTAAACTAAACATTTCTTTAAAATGTTAATAAAGAAACTTTAACATGTTTTAAAACTTCTTCCTTTTCATTATAATTGCTCTTAATGTGTACAGTTTTTTTATGATCACATAATCATTACTAAAGTTTCTTCAAACTTTTTTACATCTTTTAAAAGTTATATTTTTAAGAGAACTTTAAAAACAACAAATACATTTAAAAGTACACGATGTTAAAAATAATTGTTCTCGATACTACGTCGTCGATTTTTATACCGAGATACCGAAATTAAATGCTTTTCTTTTTGAAACTGTTCGATTTGCAAATTTTTTTCCAATGTTTTCATAGTTTTTTTATTTACTTTATAATCAGATTTTACCAGTATACTCTGAAAGAGAGAGCTTCTTACTACAAGAAAATAACTGATACAAATTAAATATTTATTAAAACAGTATTAGACTGTTTCAATGTATTTGAAATTCTGAAAAATAAATGAGCAGAATTTATTTTCGTCAAATTTAAGAATTATATAAGTGCCGGACAGACGCCCGCCAGATACGACACGTATATCACGTAACGGACCGAAGAGGGGCAAAAACCCGAAAAGCGTCTCCGTAAAGATTACGGATTAAATAGACGAATTTGCCGAGAGTCTATAAATTTGCCGAGTCGTGACGCCTAACCTAACCTAAACAAGAAAAAGAAGACACGGTTTCGACAAAACAAATAAACAAAATTATACAAGTAATAAATATGACCTTAAATTAATTTTGTTGTTTTAATCAAATAATTAAAGGATATTTTCCTTTCATTTAATAAGTAAATGAAAATACTTCACAGTTTATTTTCTGTAATGTTGATTCAATAATGATGATTTAATTCTAATTAATTTCATATAAATAAATAAACTAGAAATATAAATGGCTGTTATTTTGTTCCACCGATGTAAAAATTAACAGGCTAATGTATGAAAAATTTAAACCTTTTCAGCTCTAATCGTCAGCATGAAGCAACTAAATGCAAATTTACAAAAATTAAATTTACAACTAAGATGAATAATACAATTACATATTATACAAAACAATTATTAATATGTATATATATTTATTGGGTGCATGAAAAGAATCATCATAAATGGACAGTTAATTTAATTTAATAAATAATAAAAAATATGAAAAAACATAAAATAAGCAATCACTTTTATTTTTTTATATCAAATTAACCTCAAACATTATGAACTACATTACAAGAAAAGAAACTCAAAAACAAAGTTATAATAGAGTCCCGTATGACACGGGGGATTCGTTACGCATTATAGGAAATCGCGTTATCGAAACCTGCATTATCACACGATTTACGAAAGTTTAAACCTCGACCTGTAAGTCGAAAAAAAAAAAAAAAAAGATATACCTCCGATCGACAAAATTCGAGGGTCGTTGCTTGCTTTATTTGTGCGTTGTACGGGACTCTACCGTACTGGAGTTTGTATTATTTAGAAATTATGAAGCAGAAAGGCAATACACCGAACTAATTGAAAAAACGGACACGATTCGGCTCTTATACTCATTTGAAACAATCGCCACCAAAGCCTACAATTCAATAAGCATGTCAACATACAATCTTTTTCCTATCTTACAGATGTCACTAAATATAGAACTAAACAAAGCTTAAATTACTTTGGAGATTTATAATAATTTTATTTAGTGTAATTTATTTAATTTATTTTTGTTTGATTTGTTTCTCAATTTATTTTTGATTACTTTAATAATCTGATAAAATTTGGTGTAAAAACGTTGATTTTAACATTACAAACTATGACAACTTGTATTTGTATTCTATTAGAATTTTTATAAGCTTGAGAAAATTCTAGTAATAAGAATGAATGTACTTGTTTTAAATGTATATTTTTTAGTTTATTTAATATTGTTTTTGAACAATTTTGGTTTATTATCTCTTACCAGCAGATGAGCTGCCCAGGCAAAAAACAACAACAAAGATTAAGATTATTAGATTATTTTGAACTTCTAATCCTTCTATTCTAGTAGCCCTAGCCCTAGAATGCTCTAGCGGGCATTCTAGCAGCGGCGGTGTCATTCCGTGGTATAAATAATAAATTCCTATTACAAATAAAAATAATAATATACCGAATTTATTGTTAATTTAAATAATAGCTAGGGGTGTCCCTAGTGGCCGTTTTTGGCATACCATGACAGAATCCAGTTTTTCAGCTTTATATAGTAGATAAGTAATAACATTCAGATACTCCTCTTGAAACAAGTAGTTAATAATGATTAAATTCAAAGTTTTGTATCTAGCAGATGCCATGCATTAGAAAGATGTTATATCTACACCGGTGAACGGTACAGTTTCACGTATCTAAAAGCCTTTTACCGTTCGACGTTCCGGATCGTATTTCTTCGCAACTTAGAATCGAAGCGCATTCGGTTAGGGGATCGTTACCCGAAGAAGAACCGTTAAGGTTCGAAAACGTTTGTAACTAATTGGTTTAGAGTGACGATACCGCACCGGTAAAAGGCTTTTACATACACGAAACTGTGCCACGCATTAGATCGGCGGTTCTCGACCTGTTTTCACGCGCTACCACCCGAGCTTTCTATACGTAGACTTGTAGCACTAATAGATCGTTCTTGCATACTACCCATGGTATGTGTACCACTAGTCGCTAACTGCTGCATTAGATACCGTCTGCATCTGTCAAATTGATACAGGACTCTTTGAGACCTTGCTTAAGATTTCTGTGTGTTTAGCATAATGTGGATCATATGTGTTTTTTATAATTAGAACTTTATCTAAGAGCTGTATTGTTCTACGGGATAAAGATGCAATTATAACATCTATTAAAATAAGCTTTCTAAAATAATTCTACATATTTTAATAAAGCCAATATATTTAGAAAATAATGTATTGAGCTTATTGATTAGCATAAAAGTTTGTTGTTAGTTTTTTTTTTTTTGCTGTAATAAATTTTGCGCGCTGTATTTCAGTGGTTTTCTATAACAAATTTTAATTATCACTATTACATTTGCTATTTTCATCATATTTTTTATCATACATTAAAATATCTGTTATTATTTTGCTTTAAAAGATCAGACAAAAGCGTTTCTAATAGATTTTAAATATTATTGGATACAATAGCAATACAATAAACTTTGACACATTTTTTAAAAAAGTCTTATGTATTTAGCATTTGTTTTTTTGAATCCAAGACACTTCCTCTTCATATGGAAAAAATTGAATAGATTTCTCATTAAAGTTTATTGCATAGCTTTTATGTCTTAGTGCCATTAGATATGTTTTGGAAGTTTTTACTTACTTGCATTCCACACAATCTTATACCCAAAGCTTTGGATGTAGTAGATGCTACTTTGGCTTCGTGTGTTTGTTGTTTCACTAAAGAAGCATCATCTCCAAATTGTCTTGTACCCATTTTTAAATCCAGTATACAGGGATAGGTATAATTATAAGTCAAGTTCTCTAAAACAATAAATTCTGTAAGATAAAAATTATGCAATTAAGTAAATTTTATCATTTCTATTAAATTCCATTTTTTGTTAATTCTAAGATTATTTTAATCCATTTTTACTTATCCAAAACGAAAGTGCATCTTGCATTTGCAGTTCAAAACCAAATCATTAGCAGTTATCTTGAAAGGGCTTGTGATGCATTATGCACCAAAATAATATTTTTTGCTATTATCAGCAAAGTTTACTCGAGGAGATCGTCGAGCGTATCTCTCGACAATAATCTCGAGTAAACTTTGCTGGTAACGAGTGTTTCGCGTAAACTCCTTTTTAATGCTTAAAATACCTTAAGATGAGATTAAGATGTGGCATTAAAAAGAAAGTTATTGCATACACAATGTTTGGCAGCACTATTTCCACCCTCTTCTATCTGTTCTGTGGCCTTTTTATTGTTTTTCTCACTTGACGAAACTTAGTAAAATTGATTTCTTAAAGATCAATTCCAAACCCACGATGCATCTCAAAATAGAGGAAATACGATATTAAACTCTTATTGATTTAAATTTCATCAAAAATGTATCAAAATAAAGTAAAAGTTTGAATACATTAAATTTAATGGATAAAGACAGATACCTTGCTCTCTATTCGTTTTCAATATTAATAAAATGTATACACTAAAATGTAGAATCCTGTGTTCAAATTTATAAGTTCATCTATTCTGATATATCCATTCCCAACATACACAAAAGTTTTTTATTTGAACATTTTTAAAACATTTATAAATGGATAAAAAGAATTTTATAGAAATATTTAGTTGTACATAAAGTAAAAAGCATTATTAAACAGAACTTTGAAGTTGTTTGGCTTATTACAAAATCCAATATATTTGTAATAAGCCAAACTACTACCAGATTATGTCGGGCTATTTTTCCACAATTATTTAAAATTAATTTCTAAATAACTTGTCACTAGAGGAAGATCTCTGTTAGGCACCATATCTTATTAAATTTAATAATTATAAATAAATTAAATAATTTAAAATATTCTAGAAAAAATAGAATCAACTCGGAGTAAGACTCGAACCCACAACTCCCACTTACCGGGCAGACGCATTGCCGGTTACATTACCCGAGCCTCCAAACCGATCTCCTCTTCCAGATATATTTAATTACAATATAGCCATCCTTGGTTATATCATAGATATATCTTAGGTACAGTACCTTTCCAAAACCATAAACACAAAACCAAACTTGTGTTTAACAACCATCATACTCTCAAACTTGGGATACCAAAGGATCTTAATGTACTTAGCACGTTGCTCCACAATCGCTGCCACTTAACTTTTGTCACACGACAAAACTACTCGACGAAACTCCCGTCTTACCTTGCCGTTGTGGCAGAATTTGAACTTTGTACGACTAATGTCTTTATTAAAACACAGTTTTCAAATTATCCCCCAAACAAATTATTCTATAAATTAGTATATACTGCGTATTTAATATAAATAGCCAGGACCATCACAAAAAATGAACTTTGCACTTCTGTGTGCATATGTTTATGTTATTTAACATATATTATTATACAAATTAATATAAAAATAACTTAAAATTAAAGTAAAATCTGTTTATTTTTGGTCACGTGTTTCCCTATCCCTATTTACTCTATGTTAAAATGACCTCGTTTAACACTGTTTCGTTTAGCGCTTTGTCGTCTAGGACACATCCCTCGTGTTAAGCGGGGTCTTACTTTATTTGTTTTTGTATTTGTATGTATTTGTTTTCAGATTTTACTGTTTATTTGTAGAAAAACTTATCTTACACCTTTTACCTTAAATTATATCTTAACAATTTATTTCAATGTTTATTTAAAGTATTATTAGTGGATTTATTTTTATTTTTTATTTCTATTACTATATCTGACTTTGTTTTTTATTGTATATTTGTATTTGTATATATTTTTTCAGTTATTTTTTTAGTTTTCCATTGTCAATTTGTTTTGAATTTGAACATATGTATTCTATTTAATGGAATGCCAATGTTCCAATTCTCTCATTAAGCCTGAGGATGGCCTATAGAGTAAGCTGAAAACGTTAGTTTTTAATAAACTATCACGGCAACAAGAAAGGTGTGTTGTGATAATTTAATTATTTGCTGAGCATGTTCTGTTTAATAAAAAATTTATTGTTCTTGTGATATTCCTGGGCAAACATATTTTTTTTTTTTTGTTTGTACGAGTGCAGGAGGAAGCACAAATGAAGCGAGCAATGCCATAATGTTGTAAATGCCAAAAAACAAATTTTTCAGGAGAGAGAAAAAACACTTTTTCTAATGAACAAACTTTAATCAAATGATATAAAAATTATTTTAACAATTTACACTTTGGAATAAAACATTGGGTTTAATTTCAAACACCTAAGTATGATAGTAAGGAAACAAAAAAAGTTTAAAAACAGGGTTAGAGCCATAACGTTGTAAATGCCAAAATTGTGCAAGTGCATAAAGTTGTAAATGCCAAAAACAATTGCAATCATAAAATTAATGTTTCTACAGCTGAAAAACAGTTTTGAATACCAAAAACTTACATTTAAATTATTAAACACAATTTACAAATTCAATATCAATTTTAACATTAAAAACTGGCAATAATCTATTAGTGACTGCTTCCTGGCTTCAACAATGTTGGGCCCACAGTTTTGGTACTTGAACTGGGCTATAATCTTTATCAATTGTAATATAATTATAATAAATAAAGGAAAATATAAACAATAAGGTTTTAATTTAGTGTAATAAAAGTTAAAATGTATTTAAAAACTTCAAATTTGAAAGATTAATGGAAGTCCGAATATCATTTTGAAATATCAAATAATAAGGTGATACAGGTTAATTATTAATAAACTGGCATTCAGTTATCTGGTTCTGCATAAAAAACTCACTGCATTACAAATTGAAATAACAAAATGATGTAAATGTAAACCGTAACATTTTACGCGCCAAAAGTCACGTGGCTTGCACTTTGTCGCTTAAAACGTTATGGCTTGCACATAAATTCATCTTCAAACTATAGCCACTTAGAGCGCCACTATCACCACAATATTTTTTTGTAGGAAAAAACATTGCATTTAAAATTCATTTCTTCAATAAAACATATTTTGAGAAAAATGGCATTTACAACCTTATGGCATTGCACGCTTCAAATATTGTAGCAACCCAAAAAAAAGTCACGACTAGAAAAGTTTCCACATCCTTGATTTAGAAAATAAAATCTGGAAAATAATCAAATTCAGAAGGTATTGCTGAGAATAGTATTTTATCACTTCTACTAACATTTAAATAAGAATTTACTTTCAAAATATGTAGTAACTTTTACACTTTGAGTAAAAATTACACATGTAAAGCCCACAAAAACAAAATCTTATTGGTACCTTAATGGAACTTCTTTCCTCATTTTTCAGAATATCTGATGATTACAGTCTGTTACAAAAGTATAGGAACACCAAAAACTTTGTGTTTTTTCAAAATTTCTTTTGAAAATATTACTGGAAATATTATTAATTATTTTTCATCATTATTTTGATTATTTTATCAGACTTTTTACATTTTGTAAAGCAGCATAAATTTTTTTTTTCACAAATATTCATTTTTTGATGTGTTACAAAAGTATAGGTACTGTACACTTTCTAAAATTACATAAAAATATTTTTTAAATATATTTTAAACACTTTTAATAGTTTGGTTTCTTCCCCTTTGGTTACAATTACTTGAAAAATTCTGTTAAACATGGAGTTTATTAATTTTTTTTAATTGCTCATCCTTAATTTCATCCTATGCATCTATTATTGTAATTTTCAATTGATTTACAGATTCATATTGTTTCCTATTTTGAGAGGATGTTAGCAGCTATTAGCTGCTAACATCCTCTCAAAATATTGATGTAATTGACTGGCCTTCACGTAGTCCAGATTTAAATCCCATTGAAAATCTGGACTACGTGAAGGCCAGTCAATTACATCAATATTTTCTTTTAAACCAATTTTTAGTTGACATTGAGGCATGAATGAGAGCATTATCTTGTCGAAACTTCCATTTATGACCTCCAATTAATGCACTAAATGTAATCATATTATTATACAATAATTCTTGATACTTTTGCAAGTTCATATTTTTGTCAACAAATACTAAATCAGTTTTACCTTCCCATCCAAAACCACCCCAAATCATTACAGGCCCATCCCCTCGTTGCCGGCCTATTTTAACTCTGCTTTCTTTTCTTAAATCGAATGATATCAATAATATGAAAACCCATCGGGGCAATCTAAATTAAACTTCTTATCACTAAACATTATTTCTTGCCGTTTTTCGGTCCATCCCATCTTGTCTTTAGCCCAGTTTAAACACATTCATTTGTTAAAGATGGTTTCAACTTCGTTTTTAAATATTTTACATTGTCGTCGTTTTTTAAAATTCTCCAAATGGTTGCACGAGATACATCTACTGGTAATTCAGCAGCAGCTTGCAAGTTGAGCTTTTTTTATTAGTTGTAAGCTTCAAAACTTGTCTCTCATTCTCGAATGTTAAACATTTAGGCCGTCCCGACTTCCTTCTTTACCTGTAATTTTCACCTTAAAATAGCATTCGTAGATCTATTTACAGCTGCAGCAATTTGCCTCGGAGACTTGCCCGAACCCCTCAAATAATAAATTTTATGTATTTCTCGCTCCCGAAGTACAGTTCCACCAGGCATTGTTGGAAATGTTTATATAACATAAATAAAACATTCAAAAAAGCCACCAGGACAGTTACAAATGATGTCATCTAATGTAGTCGTAATATTTTTAATTGTTATTATGATAAATTAATTTTTAAGAGACTTTGTGGTGTACCTGTACTTTTGTAACACATCAAAAAATGAATATTTATGAAAAAAAAATTTATGCTTCTTTATGAAATGTAAAAAACCCTGATAAAATAATAAAAATAATAATAAAAATATTTAATATTTCCAGCAATAATTTCAAAATAAATTTTGAAAAACAAAATTTATGGTGTTCCTATACTTTTGTAACAGACTGTAACAAAAATATGAATTCACAAAATTTTTAGAAAATAATACCGTATTTTACAGACTATAAGACGCACTTTTTTCTTCGAAAAATTGCCTCCAAAATTCAGGTGCGTCTTATAGTCCGTAAAATACGGTAATAAATAAAAAGTGTCATTACATCTTGTCTTTGTCAAACACCTCTATTTAACAGTTATACATTTTAACTTTTTTAATTTAACAGTTCTATGGCAGAGTCGATCTTTTTATGGAGGCCACTCGTCTTCCTCGACGTGCAAAACTTTAATAACAATAACCCTCGGCAACGGCACTAAACAAAATTATACCATTAAAAATTTTCCTTAAAAAACTTCGTGTAGTTTTTTTAAATTTCATAAATTTTTTACAAATTGTCATCCCGGTCATCTTTTTAAAACACAAATTGTTAATTTGTCACAAATTCATATCCTTGTTTGTTATCGAATTAAATCATCAATTATCTTAAAGATTTATATAAGTATACTAAGAAATAGTTGATATAATATTCAAAAATTTCCTACCATGATTAGAAAAAGCAATAGAAGATGAATTTGCTTTCAACTTCTTAAATTGCTTTCTGTGACAACGCAATGCCCATGGATTATGAGAACTCCTAACAGTTCCATCAGTTTGATCACCTTCTTCAAATATCTGTTCTTGTTCTTCTAACTCATTTACAATCTCTATATTTCCAGTGTGATTTACACGAATTCTTGAAGAGGAGAAATTTAAACTAATTAATAATAAATTTTAAAAATTACTATTTTCATAACCTGTATATTTGAAATACAATAAAAATTAAATTTATAAAACAACACTTTAGAAATTAATAATATTGGGTCGACCAAAAAGTCTAAGGTTTTTAACACACAAATAAATTTTTTTTTTTTTTTACAGAAGGTCGTGTCTTTATTTAATAACGTAATTTCCCTGCGTCGTGTAACGAAGACCGTCGTCGATCAAACGCTCTGCTCGGGCATCGCAAATCTCCCGCGGTTGGCCGGACGACACTTATCTCCGTGCAAATCTGCAAAACAAAATTTTGCAAACTGCTTTTGGAATGCACCCGTTCTTTGACGACATTTGGAAAAACTTTTGGACCGCATTTTTCCATTTTGGAAATAAAACGATATAATATGCCAGAAAATCTTTTTTTGAAAGGCCATCTTTAAAATTTTGTCAAAATTATAAAATAAACTCAATTTTCAAACTTTTTGGTTAAATGCTAGATACCAAATAATCGTGCGCTTTTAAGTTTGAATTGAAGTTAATTAAGTTTCGGAGTTCCCGAAGATGACTATCACAAAAAGCCAATAGACTTTCTAGCCAACCCAATATATGCACCAGTCATTTGATTAACTTCTTTACAATGGAAATGAATTAAATGAAGTGGCACATAAATAAATCAAACAAGATTAGTATGAAAGCATGGATTTTAGTTCCTTAAAAAACTAATATACATACTTCTATACCAATATAAAATATAAATAAAATTCATAAGTACAATATTACCAAATATATTTTTAGTATACATATCAAATCATTGCTATTAAATATAGCATTTTGAATCACTAAGATTTTAATTAACAAAATGTACACACAAACTATAGAATCGTAAATTTTTAATGATTATTAAATACAAATATTAATAACTTTGATTATAATATCCAGCCGATTTATTCGTGTAAATGTAATCCAAACAAAAACATCTGAAATGTAAAAATATTGCTCCAAACAAAAATTTATGACAATTTAAACAATCAAAATTTTTCTTGGAAGGTTTTCTTTGGTAAAGGCGAGTTTGACTTTGAAGTGAAATGTAGAAAATGGTAACACGAGTAAAAATCTTGTGGGTACTGCTTCAGAGTGCCAAGCTTGTCTTCACCAAAGAAAAACTGCTAAAAAATATTTTGACTGTCATCTAAATTGCCATAAATTTTTACTTGGCGTAATTTTTTTACATACCTCAAAGCCTGTTACCAATGTGCAATTAACATCAAAAATGAAAAAATAAATTTCGTGAACGTTTTCAAACCTTCAACGGTTCTTTGGCCAGCGAAGAATTTCCATTAGAATGTCATTAAATACAAATATTATTCAAAATTCGAATATGTGTTACCCGATGAAGTTTTACTACGCACGCACACTGTATATGTAGCAATCGACGAGAATTTATAGCTCTTTGTCCACTAGGGGCTTGCCATGCTATGGACAGATTTAATTCCTCTTTGTGGTTGATGCAGGTGTTGCTGAGTTTGTAGATATAAGGCTTCCAACCACTTTAGATGTCCGGTGTATGGTGTGGTGAGGATTATTCTTGCCTAGTTAAAATTCGACTCTATCTCGGGATCACTGGCATAAATGGCCAGACCTGTGGTGTTCCTGGTGTGTTGTATGTCCGCGATGTGCTCTTTTATTCTAATCCCCAAGGAGCGCTTCACAAAGCCAATGTAAATGAGCTCTCTATCGCATCTGTGATCTTTTATTGGGATGTTGTAGACTCCTGGGAGTATAATTGATTACATTCTGGTGTTGGAAAAAGTGGTTATAATTTTTTTACATCTCATATGTTGTTTAATACAGTGAGACCCCGCTTAATGTGGGGGATGCGTTCCTAGACAACAAAGCGCTAAACAAAACAGTGTTAAACGAGGTCATTTTAACACACAGTAAATAGGGATAGGGAAACACACAACCAAAAATAAACAGATTTTACTTTAATTTTAAGTTATTTTTATATTAATTTGTATAATAATATATGTTAAATAACATAAACATATGCACACAGAAGTGCAAATTTCATTTTTTGTAGTGGTTCTGGCTCTTCTGAAAGTCTTGTTTTTTTGCAATAAAGTCGTAAAGTTTCATTTGTCGCTTTTTTTCTTTTCTTAAGCAAATATCGGTAGCGGAAGATTGCATCCAAAACATTTTGTTTTGCTTTTTCACTCCTTTCAAAATCTGGATCATTTGCTACAATTTGATCGACAATTTCGGTTATTGTTACCAAACTGTTGGTATGGAAATCCGTAGAGAAATTTTTTGGGTTCTTCATTTTCAAAATACCTATTTTCCAGTTCTATACGAATTCCTTGTTCTGCCAGTTCTTGAAGGTCGTCGATGGTAAGGCTCTCACTAGAAACCTGCAGTAACTCCTCAATATCCTGCTCGTCTGCATCTCCTAGTCCTGCTATATCTATTAGGTTGAGTTTGGTAAACCTAATGATACAATGATAGGCTCTTCTTGTTGAGAATTCTTGGATACCTTCAGCCATTACTTCTTTCACACTTTGTGCATTTATCAGTTAATTCTTGCCAAGCGAAGCTGATATTGCCTATGGCATCCATGATGTTATATTTTTTCCAAAATTGCACCAAACAAACATAGAATTAAAGAAAGTACATCATTTTGCCACCTTTTTCTGATTGGTTCCTGTTAGTAAATAATCGTATTACATACGAATCAATGAAATGCTGTGACAATTTAAATCAGTGTAAATTTTGAGCTTTTTTTTAGGATTCAGCAACCACGTTATATCGAATCAGCGTTAAGCAGGGTCTTATTGTAATTGTATTATTATTACGTTAAGACATAAGACAACGATGTACAATTTGGTTGGTGCAAAACAGACGTCTTGATATGCCATTTAGAAAAATTGTTATAAAAAGTTTTAATTGTCATAAATGAGGTTTTCTAATTCTGAGTAACATTTTGAATAAAATTCATTCCTTTCCAGGCAATTTTATCTTTATAAGCATAAAATTAAGCTGTAAAACTGAATTAGCTCTATGGGAAATCACAGTGTACACTCACCTACCGACCCGGATGTTTGGCTGGCACCTCACCAATAACCAGAAATGCTCAAGTTTAAAATTTGAGCTTTCTAGACCCAGTAGTTTTTCTCTACGAGCATCTGCACTGCTGGATGAATAAAAAGGAGGCAAAGAAGAAAATACAGCTTTTTGGCGATTTTTGCACATTTCAATTGATTGTATTTCAACAATCGCTTTATATTGATATAAAATCTTGAAATTTTATACACTACCTAAGAAAACAATTTTCTTTCGAACAAGTTATTTAGAATTACTTTGGGGGTTTGGGGGCAGAGAAATCGACCCATAAAAATCAACAAATCTGATTCCCGTATATGTATATACATAGTTAGTCAATAACTTTTTTACTTGGAGAGTTACTGCCATGACTCTTGATAAACAGAATTAGTGCATCTTAGTACTTTAGCTAATTAAAATATTCAGCATATTATCAAAATACATAGATTTAGATTCTATCTGGATTTTTACAGAAGGACATGCAATATAAATACTAAATTTTATATTTTAAATGTTTTCTGTTTATTAATAATTTCAGCCGTTCAGTTTATATACAAATAAATTCAATAAGAAATCTATATTTTTTTTATGACAAAATTTAGTCTCACACTTTTTGTTTGTCTTGAAAACACTAAAATATTTCTTTTTCGTGCTCATTATGGGTTTGGCCAGACCCACAATGATTCCAATATATCTGGTCAAACAAAGTCTACATTGAAAAGACAATATAGATTGGAATTCAAAGCCTTGTTGCAGCAGTAACAGTTGTCTGCCAGGTATTATATGTGAGAGTGAAAGGGAAAGAGAATATAACTGGAGGAGGGTCGCAGGGACGGGGAGTTGGCAGAAAAATACCAGACTCCCAAATCAGTATTTTTTAAAATCGACTCTGACTCCCACAAAAAGATTTGACTCCCGACTATCCACCCGTTGGTCAGTAATAATAGCCCCCATTTTAGGGGAGATAGGGTAACATTAAGGTTGTCATTCAGCCAGCTTGACTAATAATCTGTATTCTGTATCTGTTCTGTATATACATTAAAAGCAAAATGTTCTGTCACCAACTCACACAAATGATGTAAATTTAAAAATTAATTCACTTTACAATTTGAAAATTTCAAAACAACTTTTAAACGGCTCTTAACAATAACTTTTAAACGGCTCTTAACAATTTTAATTTTCAATTGATTTTTATTTCGGTTTTAACTAATTTTGATTTTATTTTTAATTTCAGTTTCAGCATAATGGCCATTATTATTTTATTATTTTTAAATTTAATTACTGGGCTGCAATTTGAAAAAATCGTAGACCCATAAATTCCTACTGTCATCCATCCGTCCGTCTTTACTTAATCTCGAGAACGGAGTTAAATGGACAAAAGACAATACCAGATATGGACCTTGAGGCAAGAGGCCCTGATTAACTATATATGAACTTCTGATGTAAACTGGAAGTCAAGTTTTCTCAATTCAAAAATTCCCCCAAAACAAGATACATGACTCAACTGCTGAAGGAAAAGTATGATGTATGGGGGCAAGCCACTACTAATTTGAGGTGGAGAGCATATATTTTAAATTAAATAAATTAAAAATATGATTAAAAATTGCAGCCCGACATTGTGATGATGTCACAGTAAATAATTGCTTGTTATTTTTAGTTTTAATTTTAATTAACCTTTAGGTTTATTTAGTATTAATTTAGTTTTTATAATTATTATTTATTAATTTTGCCTGCATCTTGAACCCTTAATTACAATTCTTTTAATTAATTGCAACTCTTTTCTCTTTTGCCACATAACTATAAAAAATGTTTTAGTTTTGTTTCACACAAAAGATAATAAAATTTAAATTAATTTTTTTTAGTAATTTTATTAATTTTTATTTTTTAAATTTACCTGCATTTTAAGACTTTTAAAATCCAAATTATAATTGAGTTAATGTCGACTACCTAGTTTCAAACAAGGCTGGCTGTCAGCAAATACATTCAAGTGTTGGCAAAACAGTTTAAAATGTAAACAAAATTACATAAAAATTATTTTTAATATTTACTTATAATGATAAAACAACTTTCTAACTATAATTATGAAAGTTGTTGTTATGGATTCATAGACAATGCTGTGATAAGTTAAATTTTCAAATGAGATTAGTGCAATTCTAAATAAAAATACTTGTTCATGCTAAGTTTACTGCCGTTTTGAGTTTTAAAAATTGATTTTTCAAGACGAGTTGGTCTAGACATTCGTGGTTCGAGTCAACGAATTAAAAAAAATTTGTTAACCAGTGATGATAATGATATATTTGTTGGGCTTGTTGCATCATTTACCAAACCTCATTTAGTATTAAATACATCTCATTTACCTCCCCCCTTCCTCTGGTCGTCGTGTCGGCCAACAAAACAGTTTCCAAAGACGGAGACCCTACACGACACGATGGGATAGTTCTTTGAGTAAAAGGGAATTAATTAGCTTTAATTTCTTTAGGATAGTGTTGCAATATTAACATTATTCAAAATAAGATGACACATTTATTTTGTAATACACAATAAAAGCATATGCATCAACATAAAAATGAATAATTTACGAATTCATTTCAAAAGATTGATTCCGATTTTCCAATTGTTTTCAATTCTTAAGCTCAATTTTTATTAATTAATGAATGTACCGTACTCATAATGAAAATCATTAATTTTTCTAAACTAAAACAAACTTCAGAAAGTACTCTAAAGAATCAAAATCAGGAGAAATTTTGATAGTGTCCTATTACAAATAATCATAACATTTTCTATTTAACAGAAAGTGATTAAAATTAAAGAAATACATTCCAAAGAGAATGTGTTTTAATTAATTCTAAGATATAAAAAACAAACTAAGCATTTTTAACTTCACAAATTGGTCAAATATAATGTTTGACATAGAAAAATGTATACATTATCCAATTTCAGAAGAAAACAAATGGTGATGCTAAATCAAAGTTTGACAGCATATAAATTTAATGTTTCGTATATAAACATTTAATTATAAAGATAAATATCTTCAAAAGATATAATGCTAAATATTACGGCTTATCTTATGCATACATCTTTAATAGACACAAAGATATTGCATAATAATTTTTATTAAAAAAAAAAACTATGTTTATTATTATTATTACTATTACTACTGCTTATAATGGAATGTATTAATATGCCAGATTATTCCATTTAATTCAATCAATTTAGTATTTTTCAGCTGAATATTAAGAAATTTTCTGAAATTTCTTGACAATAGTTATAAAATTGTACATTTCTTGGTCAATTATTAACAGAATAGCAAAAACCTAAACCCAATCCTTAATTGTAATAATATATTACATGAAACTGGTTTTGTTCTCTTAACATTTATTAGATTTATCTGAAAATAATGATGTGAAAATCTGAAATTTTATTAAAGGTTAGTTATATTCTCTAGGATTCATTATTCATACAATTTAAATATCTTACTGAATTTCTATTAAGCTTTCAAACCAAAATCTGTAAAAGAATATATTTAAGATGTATTGTTTTACAGATTCCAAAAATATGATTGATGACAATACTTAATGGAGGCATTAGATTTGGAAATGTTAAATTACTGTAATTTATCACAGTAAGACATACTTCAAGTATATATAAGTTTCTACATGCTCATTCATTACAACTAATCAAAGAATCACTGAAAATTATATTTATAAAGTTTATCGTCCCCTAATTTACTAGTCGGGATGCAATTTCCAAATTGCAGACTTATATGTTCCTGCTGTCGTCTATTATTCGTAAATCTCGAGAACAGAGTTAGATTGATTAAAATACGGACTGGATACGGAAAGCTTATTTTAAAATTAAAATACGACCGAAAATTGTGGCCCAGCTTTGCACAGTCACAATAAGTAATTGCTCGTTTAGATTTATTTTTCAAACAAATGCTTTTTGTGTATTTGAATGTGTATTTGATTAATCATAATGAATGATTTGTAGAAGTTTATTAATAAACTAAAAAACATTTATATATAATGCCATAATGAACCAAAATAAACTAAAATTAGATAAAGTTGTTTACAATGTGACAATTCTACACGACTTAATGTAAGATACAACAATGTTATATGCTTTTTATATTAAAATTACTTTTGCCTATTTCATTTGAAGCTTGTTCAGTTATAAGATATTCAAACAGAACAATCAAAAGAAACTTCAAAAACATTTTACAGATACAACTTTTAAAAATATTGAAAAATGCCATTTTTAAACAAAAAAAAGTAGACTTTCATTAATTCAAACCAGAACTACTCTCCATCTGATTCCTATTTAAATCAATACAAAATTCTCTCGGTAAATTGAACTCGATTGTGCCACCTCTCGTTTATTCAAGTCAAGAACACGTGTTAGTAGATTAACATCCTCCCATTTTTGAAATTTAAATATTGAATTCAAAATCAATAAATTAATTTTAGAATAAATTAAAATTTTAAAACATTTCAAAATTGGTTGTCGCACGACAGTTTACGGACGCCGATTTCTCACGAGCAGCACAGAACCTTGTTTAATATTTCTAATTAATTAAACATTATCCTGCTTTCCATGTGGTGTAATGCATTGTTAAAATACTTTTTTTTTGTTTTTAGTATCCAGAAATGGTCTTCTTTTAATTTAAAGTATCTCCAAGTTTGAATTATCGAGTCTACCGTATAACAGAATACAATAATCAATAAATAAAAATTACAAAATTATAAATTAAATATTTAAAAGGGCAATAAAACTATTTAAATGGAAATTAGGTGAAGGCTGTATAAAGCAAAAAGATAATCTGAAGACAAAGGTGGGTTAGTTTATTAGGTTATTTGGTAGATGAGCAAAGTATGAATTCACAAATGTTATTCCAGCTTGAAACCTAGCTCATCCTCCAAAACGATAACGTCCATCTCTGGGTTATCTTTTTGCTTTGCACCAGGCCTGCACCTAATTTCCACTTAAATTATTTTATTGTTATTTTTAAAATATTTTAATTTATAATTTTGTTATTTATTTATTATTGTATTCTATTTTATTTATTTTTAAGTGTTTAAAAAGTGCCTTCGATATTTTTTAAAAGTTGTATCCGTAGAATGTTTTTTGAAGTCCGTTTGGATCATTTCTTTTGAATGACTTATAACCGAAAAGGTCTTAAACAGACAAAAGCACTCTTAATATAAAATGGTTATAAAATTGTTGTGTGTCATACATTAAGTTATAAATCCGAACTTATCAAAATTCTTAATTTCTTAAGATTCTTATCAAAATTATTTTAACTATTAGCAATTAAGAAAAATATTCAATTTTTTTTTTTTCTATTTTGGGATATCCTTTAAAAATTATTTTCTAATTTCAAGTATTTGACATTAAGATTTATTTTCACTTAAATACACAAAATTATTACATTAAAAATATCATTTATAGAAAAATATTAGTATATAAAGTTTATTATTCTTCCAATAAAACAATGTAATAATTACAATAACAAGTAAAACAGTGAAGCCATTTCTGGGACGAGACAGTGTCTTGGAGAGTGCAAGCAACACACTCACACTTGCACCTGTTTGTAGAAATAGTCTCAACATTTCGTATTTACTTTTGACCCGGTTCTCGGTCCCGACTGGTTTATTTTACGTGCACATAATTTGGGTACCAAATACTCTGCCAAATTGCAACTCTTGACAAGTACTCCTTCATACCTCTATTTTAGAGACGAGACATAGTCTCATCAATAATATAATTTTTAATACTTAAATTTGTTTTCAAATTCATCAAAGGTTGATGTAACTAATTACATTTAAGGTGATATTTTAAAAGACTTACAAATGTAGAAATAAATATCAAACTCAAGCAAATACTAACTTATTTGGGCAGATTAAAAAGTTAGGTAAAAATTGTTATGTTAATAAAGAATGTAATAGCATAAATGAAAAAAAAATTAAGTAAATAGCTACTAATTCATAGTCTTAGCCATAAATTGGTTATTTTCTCTATTATAAATCTTATTTTTTGCATATATTCATCATATAATTAGTATACAAATCAATTAAGAAATATTCAAATTTAAGAATTTGTATCAGTTTCTATGAAAGTTATCTTTAATATTAAAAATAGATCTCAATGATAACCTCACATGTTCAAACAAATAACAGAAAGATATATTACTAAATTTAGAAAAGTTATAAATTATTAAACTAATTATAAAATGTATGTAAGCATTTACAGAGAAGATTGGAATTGATTTAATCCTGCAACAAAGAGCTGAATTTTTATATGGGCCTACTGAAAAAACCAAAAAGTCTTAAAATTACACTCCTTTTTGACAAGAATAAAATTTAAAAATAAAATAGAGGATTTATAAATTAAATCAAAAATTGTTTATAAATTAATATTTACATTATTTATTTATTAGGAATAAGAAAAAAAAAGCAACTCATAAATACTACTCTCCTTTTCCTAATAAATACTATATGTTAGTTGACCCCCATACTATTTGAATGGAACATTACCAATTTTAGCTCTGTCCCATCCATCCTGCCATTTTAGTAAAATTTTCACTTTTGCCCCTTTTTTGAAAATCAAAAAATTTAGATCTTTAATTTGTATATTAAATGCATTTGTATGTTGTATTCTTTTGCAATGAATTATTGACAATATTTATTATTATTTGTTAGAAAATGTTTATTCTGCATCGGTAAGTCATAAATTTGAATGGAACACGAACATGCCTACGTGGCAAAAAATGCAAAATAATTTTGGTAAATGTAAGTAACATATCACACAAACAAAAACAGTCAAAATTAGGTTATTCTATCAATAGGCACTAAGGCAAGATGATGATAAATTATGACCAAACATATGAAAAAACAGAACGAAGAAAAAACTCATTGTAGTTAATGGGTGGATCAAAATACTTAACAAATGCACAAAAAGGATCTTAAATTCCAAGATTTTAATAATTTGATAAAATTGGTCTTTGTTTTCTAGGAACTACAGCTTCTGTGAAAAGAGTCTACTCGTTCGTGAATTCCCTTTGTTCAAAAGAGAAGTCAAAATTAAATATTGAAGCCACATAAACAATGCTAATTATAAAACAAAAATTCTTACATACAATGCAATAAGTTTAATGATAAAATTGGAAGTGACCATAATCTATTTGACAAAATAAGTTCACGTAAAAAATATGCTCGTCTGACCAGGTAAAGCTACATTAAACAACAAAAATTTTTTTAACAATAAAAATATTTTGTGTTTTATAATATTTTATTGTAATAAAATAACATTTTTTGTTATTAGATTTTCAAAAGTAAAATCTTTTAGATTTATATATTTTTTTATGCCATTATATTAATATAATTAATTATGTATTAAAAAACTGCTAATAACACTCGTCTATATCTCTCGACAGAATTTTAATAAGAGAAGGCACGTATTTATCGGCCCCGATCTTCTGTCCCGTTTTAGTACCAGGAAATTATGGTTGGCCTAAGTACGTGCAACAGTACATATAATTGTAAACATTTTAGAATGTCTTTCTATTGCTTGTTTTTTATAAGGTTAACTCTAAATTAACAAATGCCTATCTGTATTTTTGTTTTTAAATGTATATGTAAAATGTAATACACTTTATAAGTATTTTATTATTAAAAAACAACCATGAAAGTCTGAAAATTAGATATGTATCATCAATTTCCTGCAATAAATTTAATATGTGGCAATAATTCTTCTTCTTTAAATACAAGAGGATTGCAGAGATTTCATTTGCTTAATTTACTTCAACAAATTTAAAGAAACACTTCATACGTTAAATCAAAAACAAAATAGATCAAAGTACAGAAATTGAAGATTTATTGTTTCAAAAGTGCTTTCAATTGAAGTAAATGTAAATACTACAGTTTGATACCAGTTCGAACAAACAAATTTAAATTTAAAAAGCTCGTCGTCTGTTTTTCGAGTCAAACGTAACAAAGAAAAAAGTAATTTTAAGAAATTTTACAAGTTATTTACAAAAATATAATTCCAAATCTATGCATATCAACACATTATAACAAATATCTAACCAAATATTTTAAATAAAAACAAACAAAGCAATTAATATTAAGTCAAAGAACAAAAAAAATATAGAAAATAAGTTTACATCCCCCACTAGAATACTTATGTATAACAAAAATTTCAAATATAAATTTTATTTCACCATTTAAGTCTATTTCTATATGTAAGCTAACTATTCTCAGGAACTATCTATCCACCACTTTCTCAGCAAATAATTCACATCAGTTTCACCAACACCTAATTTTGACGAGCTTAAAATTCTTTCGTCTTTACAAATGTTTTCAACCTATTTAATATAGGCCATCGTCAGGTTTAATATTATCCTGATGATGGCCTATTAAATAGGTTGAAAACGTTTGTAAAAATAAAAAAAGTTTAAGCTCAGCAAAATTAGATGTTGGCAAAACTGAAGTATTCTGAGGAACTTAACGATCTATTTTAATAAAAATTTTTTTCAGAAATATAAATAAATAATCAAGACGTGTAGACAAAGAGATATTTGTTTAGATTTAAACAAGTTATCCATGATGCTATTTATAAACTTTAACATTTAATTTCTAGTATGTAGTAAGAGATTATATACTTGTGTAAGGTCTTATTCAGCCAGTGAAAACTGAGTAACAATCGCAATGGGATTGCTTGAACATTTTTATGCTTTTTCTGAAGACACACGATTGTTTTGTGTTAAAAATATACATATGCATTAAATTTGACATTTTTGTTATATTTGCTAAATTTAATTTTATTTCTACGATAGAATATAAACAATGTAAATTAAGAAAACAGATATATATATATATATCTTAATTTTAATCAAATTTTAATATTTTTGGAATATTTTATTGCTTCTTTCTGTAATTTTTCCATACTTTATCATAAGTGAAAAATTATATATTTTATAACTGCTACCATTTCTGACAGATTCAACCGTTAGCAGCAGTAGCAAGATTCGATGTTAGCAATTATTCTTAAAACTGACACCTGCAACCAAAAATGTATTCTTTGAAAAATCTAGGCCAAAGTATTGTCTTGGCCAGCATAATAAATGTGTTAGTAATAGTTCTGTAATAACTCCTAAAAATTTTGAAAAGTTATTAGCTGGCATAATAGTGAAGTCTCATTTCATTTCTGTATTAAGAACATCTCAAATTAGTGTCAAAATAAATTATAAAAATATAAAAACAAAAACACATCTACAGTAATCACTACTTAAAAATATCAAATTATGTTAAATAATTAATTAGTCAGACTCTAAATTATTTAAAATACAACAAAATTCAAAAGATGTTCTGAGGGAACAGTCGTGGTATTTTAATTCTGAGATTATTCTACATGTTTTTATGAAGTTGGTTTGAAATATATATATATATATATATTTTTAAATATTAACACATCTAGTAACGAGTTGCTTAACTTTCCAGGAAACAGTGGCACCATCTGTTATGATATTTTATTTAAAAACTTTTTATATATTTAATTATTATAAAATTGCAAAAAACTTAATTTTAAGGCTAGGGATGAATTACATAAAAAATTGTAAATGCTAATAAAGAGTAAAATTGTCATTAATCCAACCCTGCCTGAGATACAACACACAATCCCATTTATCTCCCCACCCCCTTTAATTTACCATCAAAATTTAAAAGTGTCAATACAAACCTTGTAATATGATATTACTAAAACAGTTTTGAAGCAAAGTTATCAGATAATCTTTCTTTTTAAATAATTGCCATCTAATAATAAAGTTAATAATTATACATTTTACTTTGACAGTTCAATACTAAATTTACTGACTTGAATTTTAATTATGGCGATAATATTGTTTAAAATATCCAAAATATTGAAAAAAAAATTTTATCCACTTTTGAGAGTAAACAGATAATACGTATGGAATACCGTATGTTGTATTCATATTGAATATAACTTAGTTTCGGAATAACAAAATTAGAAAAATAGCTACGTTTAACAAATTTTAATTTAAAGAATTTTAAAATTAAATATTTAAAATTCAGAGAAATAGTTTAATCTGAACAAATTCGAGCAAGCAATAATAGTAAAATTTTGTATTTTATATAATACTCTATTTGTCTGCAAAGGAAAGTATTGCTATTGTACCAGAGAAAACAAATGTAAATATTTGTTTACATTTATATTTACATACATTTACTGAGGTTATACCCTCAGACAAAAGACTGAACTTCAGCATGTTTTAGATTAGTTCCTGGTGTGAAAAAGAACAAGTGAAGACATCATTTTTGACAGTCTATGTTTGTGTTCTTAATAAAATATAAATATGTTTTTGTCAACAATTATGCCAATAAATATGTCGTATTAAAATAAAAAATTACCGACACGTACAAACTTAATAATTATAAACATGCTTACATGTCTGTAATTATTTTTTTTACATTCAATCAATAATATTTTTATTATTTGTCTTATGCATTCTATTTTCATTTTTCACAATTTTACTTTTTTTGTGTTTAAATAATATGTGACAAGGGAAGTAATTGTAATCTACAGTTTTATGTTCTACAATTACACTGTTTCTAATTTACTGATGATTAAATTTAGTTAATGCCAAATGATCTGCCAGATTTGTTTGGTTGTATTAAAGCCACTTTTATTAAACTGACCTTATAATAGTCCAAGAAATCCAGACGATCATTTGGCATTAATTAAAAATTGTATTATTTGTTTTGTTGTGATTAAATTTAGTATTAATGATACTGATTACTAATAACAAAATTTATTTTTCTAAGTTCTGTAAATAATGAATAAATAATTGTTTTTATAATTTTTCATTATTATTTTATTTTAATTTATGAAGAAAATACTTATATTTCTTTTTCTAAAATGAAACTAATCAAATTGTTTAAATTAGATCTAAAATTTAAAAAGATTTAGTAATTTTGCATAAAAAAATTCCTTATAATATGATGAAATCTTGGAATGGAATTAAAAACACTTTCTTGGAAAAAGAGAATTAACTTGGCATGATTTTCTATTTTGAAAATATGATCAGAAATATGATTCTATTGACCCCTAAGCACAAACCAATCTAGAGTAAAAAAATACACATTAAAGCTTCAATGAAAATAAATATAGATTTAATATTTCCTAAAATTATTCTCATTTAACAAAAAATAAAATAAATAAATAAAAACAAGCAATCATTACTGTAATTACATTTTATAATATATTTATTTGTTATACAATAAACAAACACACAGTCCCAACTTACAACCATCCATACTTAAGATGACCAAAACCAAGGCATTCAAAAGATTGTTTTTAATTCAAAACAACTGATTACACTTGTTAATAATTAAATGGTATATAATATATTTATTGTTCGTAACTGATAAGTTTATTCGTGTTTAACTATAACCCGAGTTTGTGCTATTAACTCTCAAAAAAGTGAACTTTCCGCCCAGACGTTCAGATTATCATTCTAATTTCAATTTTATAGTAAGGAAAATGTGATTTGATGATATAAATAAAATAGAATTGATTCATCCATTCTACTTTCTCTGTATGATTTTTGATTCTTTTAAATGTGGTTGACTACCTGGTTGTTTTGTGTGAATCTTTCCATAATATATATACGTATGCTTTTGCCCGACCTAAGAAATACGTAATCTAAGACCTACGAATACTCCATTATCACCTTGTGTTTGACTCACAACCAATGTAACGTATGATGAAAAAAAAAAAAAGTTTATAGGAGGATTATAAGGATTATAAAATTATTTATGCAGTACTCAAATTTCATAAAACTAAAAATCAAATAACTGCTTAGAAATCTTGTTATTTTACATTTACTTTAGAATATAAGGCCAAGATTCTACTTGCATAAAAACCCTGGCTGTAATTACTTTTAATCATGTGATCTATTTGCACTTGCATTTGGATTGCAGTGGAGGTCCGGTTGCACTAGCAAAGCTTTTACGGCAACGGTACTATTCATGGTACAGTTGTATATGTGATATATTGACATAAAGACAATATTTATATTCTACAACTTTTTTGTACTTTAATTACAAATGTAGTAAAAATAATCTCTACTTTTATATTAACTTTTATTATCAAATTATTAAGATACTATACTGCACTATACTAAAATATTATGCTTAGCTATAGTCACCTAAATTGAAGAATTTTTTCATGGCCATCCATGTCGCTTGTTCTAGGCATCCATTCTTATAATCGGGATGCCTCTTATCAAAGATATGTGGATACTTTCAAATGTTTTTGATAAATCTTTCCAAATCTATTCTAGGTGTTTACAAAGTAGCCATGAGAGAACATACATGAAAGCTCATTTCCCATCAATTTTCTCACCATGGTTTGGTTGATAGTACAAATTTATGAACGTATTTGAGTTGAAAGTTGAACACTGCTCGACTTGTTTTACACCCTGCTTCGACATAAAACATCACGGTCACGTGACTGAAAATAATTACGGTAAAAGTTTTTATGCAAGTCTAAGTGTGTATTTTTAGTAGTCGATTATATTATTATTTAAATATTCACTACATATTTTTAAATGTTAAATGATATACTATATCATTAGAAAATCTACATAAAAAATGATATAAGTTTTGGATTTAAAAAGAAAATTGTCTTCTAAAATGAGGTCATTTATTTACTCACTGACATAAAAATGTTGATTTTTTAAAAAAACCTATTATGGGATATTTTGCAAAGAAATAAAAATATTTTTAAACATAAATTATATTTTTTTGATAAATAAAATATGATGTAAAGATTTCTGGTGCACCTGACACCACTATACAGGGTGGGCCAGCGAAAACGAAACGGCAGAGTGTTCGTGTTCGTCCAAGCAAAGCGCTCGGACAGGTCGATTTTACTCTCGAGAGGACATCTTTTGCAATAAAGTTTTTACGATTCTGAATATTAACTAAACAAACATTTTTTTCGAAATAAATGTTTGTTTAGTTAATACAAAATAAATAAGTTTTTAAAATTTTTTGTTGTCTGTTGTATTCAGAATCGCAAAAACTTTATTGCAAAAGATGTCCCCTCGAGAGTAAAATCGACCTGTCCGAGCGCTTTGCTTGGACGAACACGAACACTCTGCCGTTTCGTTTTCGCTGGCCCACCCTGTATAAGTATATTGAAGAAAATACACTTGCTTGTGCTTGTGTTCATAAATTATTGTAATGCTGAAAGATTGTTTCCTTCAATACATTCAATATAAATAAAATGCAAATATCAAGATATTCTACAAGAATCTCTAATTTTTCAGAAAACAGATATTAAGTACAGTATGATTTGTTTTACAGGTGGATTTCATGTCAGCAGGTACTATGTAAAATAAAATTCTATGTAAATTTGTTTGTAACATTAAATACTTCCAGATGATTGCCTGGATATTTATGTAATCCTTTACAATTAACAGAAAAACAAAAATGTTTTACTTATGTTTTTATGATATATAATGAATTTCACAATAGAAATAATTAGCATGTGTCTTAGTCTGAATTACCCTTGCATCCAAGTGTTACACTAATCATGTGCTATCTGCTCAAACACACATCTGTGTATATCAATCCTGTATGTAACAAGACCTTACTGTACTTATATTTCCATTTTAATAATTTTCAGTAAAAATAAAATAAAATCAAATCTAGTTGTAATAAGTCAGAAAATAAGGTTGCTTTTTTGGATATATTATCTAATTTCATTTTGTTTTTAACAAAGTCTAACAATAGAAAATATATAGTAATTAAGAATTGTAATACTTAGAAATGAGTTTTAAAAAATTCACACAAACATATGAATAAACATTTAATCAAGTTTGAGTACTTTCACTTGAGACATTATAAACTTCTTCAGGAATAGCAGGAATGAAACAAAACAAAATTTTTTTAAATTTAAAGGAACATTCTTTTTATAGAAGATATGGTAATTGCTACTATAAATTGTGCAAGCTACTAGCTAGTGTTTGTTTTTCATGTCTTCAGTTCTCCAAAAAATATATAATTATCAATATGCAAACACAATAATTATGTAAGAAGACTAAAAAATAAAATTAAATAATAAGCAAATTTCAATGCAGCATCCTCCAAAGTATTACTAAACGGCAAACTATCCTTAAAATCTTATTGGATTTAATCAGACTTATTTCCATCTAAACTACAATGTGGAATACAACAATTTTTTTGATCTCTCTATACACAACACATAAATTTAATATAAAAACATTCCTAAATTATAGAAAATATAAAAAATTTAAGACAAAAAATAATGAAATAATGCATTATATAATTTTGCTACAATTTAAAATATCTAAAATAAAAATATTAATAGATTTATAACTGAAATCTATAAACATAATTTAATAATTCTTTCATTAAATAAACATGTTTGTACTTTGTGTAACACAATCTGTACTCAGTGTTTTATCCATTACCAATAAAATAGCATTTATAATTTTTTGACATTTATTAACTAATATAAAGTATTTGTATAGGGTTTAGTACATAATTTGTCTACAAGGACTTATTATATTGGTGACTTATGTTTTCTTGAAATGCAGAACCAAGTCACCAGTATGATAAGTCCTAAACTCCTAATAATAAAATAAGTCCTTGTAGACAAATTACGTACTAAACATAAGATAAGGACACAAAGGCATATAATTGATATTTGTATAGTGCTTTAACCCTTTGATGAGTACTCTCATATATATACACAATAGAAATGGTAGGCTACGAAGTAAAGCACGTATACATATATGTTTTACAAGTTTGCCTCGTTGTAGTATGTTTGTATATTTACGGATAAATGTGACTTTACAGACAACTAGAGACGTCTCGACGTGTCTATAAAACTTTTTCCATGTGGTTTTTGAAATTTTATGATATTTAGGCTAGAATTTTCTAGAATAAAGGCAAACATGGCATCCAGTCATCATTCAAACTTGCTACTACTCCTGAATTGTTGGAGTTATTCAACACAATGAAATTGGAAAATAAAAATATTGCCTAATTTATTAAGAAATATGAATTAGAAAATGAGATATTAATCTTTTTTGTAAATGTTACATTTTAAGGCATAGATTCAGCAAAGCCTCTTCTGTGTGGCTTACAGAATTGAGTTCATTCTCAAAATTTGATCAGTCAATTTTGATTGAACTTTCTCAGTTTACATAATATGAAATGAGGAAATTAAAAACACAATAAAAATTAAGGATTCACAACTTTGTTTTCAAGATACAAGGCTGCTAGCACAAGCATGCACAATTATTTTTTTATTTGGTTTTGTGTGTGTCACTCTGTATGTGTATGTTTTATGTACGATACACCTATACGACGAAAGCCATCGTATAAGTGTATCGTCAGAAAATACATATTTCATACAAGAAAACAATAAATACATCAATGTCATAAATTTCCCATGTTAATTGTTTTCCCACATCAGTCGTTTTCCCCAAGTCTCGCCAAAAACGATGGATCAAGAATCCACTGTAATAACAACGAAGCACTTTAATAATACTAGCTAAACATATAAATGAGCATATTGTTAACTATTATATAAATGATATAAAATTATTATTGTAATGTAAGTATATTGTAGGAATTCCAATAGCAACACAATTTTTTAAAGAATATCTTCATTATTATTTATGTCTTATGTGAGGTAAGTAAACTAAATACTGAATTCTAACAATCTTAATTAAAATCATTATTTAGCAATTACATGTATGCATGTATGTATAATTTTCATATTAAAATGCTAACTGTATGTAAACTAGGATAAGTTTTACAAAATCTCCATTTGAAGTTTTACTTGAAACTTCTACAAAGAGTTTTTTTTATATAAAATTGATAAAAATAATAAATATGTAAATCTATTATATAATAGATAATTAAATTATAAATTTCTAATAATTGTGTGGATTCTTATATTATTCACTACTTATAATTATCTGAATTGTAAATGGTCTAAGTTAAAGCTAAATTGCTTGGTGGAAACCCCCAAGCAATTTAGTTTTAACTATAATTTAAATTTGGAACATTTACAGTTTCATATGATACATTTAATCATAACACAGTCAAATGATTAGATTTTTTTTTATTTCAAAGTTTTCTACAACAAATATTTTTCTGGATTTTACATGTTCTGTCTAGTTTTTAATCAAATCAATAAAACACTAATCTTAAATATTAAATATGATTGCATTCACAAAGATTATTCTCTGAACAATTGCCTATCTTATGATCCGTATTACTGAACTGGAAAGGTTCTACATATAAATAAAATAATGCTAATTCGATCTTATTTTTTAATGCACCAAGCAAAAGATGCCTTTGAAAAAAATCTAATTATTATGAGTATCTGTATTAAAAATGGAAAGACATTTACTGTTTTTATCTGCCATACTATTTATTTTGTTCAAATTATATTAGCACGTTCACAAATATAATCTCAGCAAGAGGATTTACATCTAAATAATAGTATACTAATTCACTACTTATAGATTAATTTTAGAATTATAAACTTTGTAATGAATCCTAGAGACACTTTTAATTGTTATCATAATAAAAATAAAAAATTATTTTCATTGCAATGCAATCAAGATACAAAAATGATAGTTTTTTGGGAGTTTACCTTTTTCGATATTTAACTGAGATTTAAAGATAGGTTTAGGTTGCCATTAATCTGTCATTAAATGATTAAGAAATCTACAATTCTGTATACTTACATTTCACATTATAAGTAATTTTCATGCAAAATTTCATGAAATTCTGTAATATTCAGCTGGAAGGCCATGGTTGAACTGAAATGGAATGACCTTATAGTAAACATCTTGATGAATATGAAAAAAAATTTATAAGGTCATCACAGGAAATTTTAAAATAAAGATAATGAAAATAAATAAATGTTACATTTTTTATACTCAATTATTTAATATTTATTAAATAATCAAGAAAACAATAATTTATATATATATATGTATATTGAGCTTAGTCAGAAACTTACGAGAGTTAATTTTATGATCATTTCTGATATAAAATGATGAAGTGTAAGTATTAAATATCAACATTCACTTTAACAACAAAGAGAACAATGAATTTTAAGTATAAAATTTAAATTGTAAATAATACATGATAAATTATCATTTTTAATTTTATAATGTTAAATTTAGACACTGCAGTGATAATCAACTCCATAAACACAGATAATGGTATGAATTTCATAGGATTTGAATAATTTACAATTGTAATGTCATAAAAAGCATCAAAAATATGGTGTAACAGTTTAATTGTATCTCTTTAGAGCTTCTAACTAAGTCAGAAACTTTAGTTTTGTTGTATTTTGTTGATATTTTTACATAATTTGATCTACGTTAATTTAAAAAAATAAATATATCAAATTTCAAACTACTATCATATTTTAGCAAAATGACTGGCTTGCCGGTTTATCCCAGGGGAACGCTGGCATGCTGGTTTAAGTGAGGTTATACATCCCTCTCTAGAGAATGCATTAAAAAAAAAAAAAAAAAAAGAGTTTTTATTCTAAAACTGTGAAACTGTCAAGCATTACATCAATAACTATGATTATACATTTAATTTCTTCATTCTGTCTTCTTTCTAATGATGTAAAATACTCTTGAAATTCCAAAAGTGTTTTTTTTTTGTGTGTATTTTATTGTTATTTGATTCAAAAATGCAAAAATAAAAAATAAAGATTAAGAAACTATCTGTAAATTATCTTGGCTTATGCCTATTAATTTAACATCAGCTTTGTGTGAAATTTGAAAGGAAGGCATTATTTTTAAGGTCAGGATAGACAGTCAGTGTAGCCCACACTAACTAGTACTACTATCAATGTCATTGTTTTATTGTCTTGTAAATGAAAACTCTCTCCCTGATTTTAAGTCAGTCAAATTACAATGTTTTTATTTTATTGTACTCAGAAGAATGTTTTCTTTAACATTTAATTAACAACTAGTTTTGTTAGATCTGATTAATTTTACATTTTATTCACAGTTTAACCAGCATGCCGGTAACCCCAGGGTTTCTAGCATGCTGGTCTCCTCATTTTTGTGTGGCATGTTGGTCATTTTGTGAAAATACGGTATAAGTATCTCACATTTCATATATTAAAATGTGTTTTTGTGCTGTTTTTCTTAAATCAACAGATACATTGTTCCATATTTCTCAACCCGTCAACATCCAGAAAATAAAACCTTATTGTCTCAGTGTGTCGAAAGTAGGACTGATGCCAAATACTCGTGAATCCACTTACATGTGGAGAGATTTATGATTTGATTATTTAAAACACACTTTCAAACCTGTAATAAGTCCAGTAGAATGATGTATACTTCACTTTACTGTTCTGTAAAAGTGAATTGCACACTGTTCTGCTGGACTCATTACAGGCTTGAAGGTGTGTTATACAGGCACTCCTCACTTTATGACGGAGTTCCGTTCCAACAACTACGTCGTTAAGTGAATTGGTTGATAAGAGAGGAGCTTGCACAGAGAATATAGGATCGTTGTAAAATTATACAAATTATGCAACAAACTTCAAATTTATTCATAAAAAGACTATTTGTATGCTATTAGCCTTTTATAGTACTACTAGCAGGTAGACCCGGCATTGCTCGGGCAAAAGTAACGATAGAGAAGATTAAGATTATTACGTTATAGTCACAAAAGAAAAAGAGTAATTTCATCAACAAACTAAGTTTTTCTAAAGAAAGGTCGAATTTGAAAATTGAATGTGTTCTAACATATTACTCTTTTTCTTTTTTCTTTTTTTTCCAGAGCCCGTAAATCTTGCACGTTGCTTTTTCTCGTTCTCCATTGTTACTTAACACTATCATTGTTACTTAACACTTTGGTATTTAAATTTGGTACCCTAACTTTGTACCAAATTTCAACTTTTAACTCCTAACCGTTTTAGCGAAAATTAAGATTATTACTTTACAGTCAACCTTACCTGTTTTCACAGAATGCAAGAATTGGGTCCCCCTGTTTCCAGACTAATTACAGAATTTTTAGATGGGTCTAAAAATATGTTCGATTTCCCACAAAAATGAAAAAAACTGCATCTGTGTCTTGCACGTCGCTTTCTCTTAACAATTGCATTGTTACTTAACACTTTCATTGTTAATGGAAGTGTTAAGCCTTAATCCTGTCCCTCTCCCCCGTGGGGAGGTATTTCGAAAAATCCCTTCTTAGTGTGCGTTCTCGTGATGTACCCTAACTGTGTACCAAATTTCAACTTTCAACTCCTAACCGTTTGGGCTCTGCACTGATGATGATGATGATGATGATGATTATTATTATTATTATTATTATTGTTTCTATTATATATATAGATAAGACTATTATAGTATGCTTAGTGCGCATGTCACCATTCGCCACTGACTGACACTGAAGCTGAGAAAGAAGATTCTCCTAATTGCAGGTCGAAACTCAATTGGTCGTAAGTGCAAGTGGTCATTAAGCTGATAGGTCGTAAAGTGAGGAGTATCTGTATTTGTTTATGGTCTGGTTCTTCAGAAATTTGAATTTCTTTATACTATGTTTTTGTTATTGCATAATTATTTTTTAACAATTAGTATTTAATAAATTTTATATTCACACTTATTATATAGCATAATCAAACTAACTTACTTCAAGCATGCATAGTATTTAAGAAATTATTAAACAGGTCAAATTTTTTAAATATATATATATATATATATATATATATTTAAATAATAATAATAATAATGAAAATAATAAGAAATAATGAAAAATTAAACAACTGTTACTTGGAGAGGGAATTTTTTGGCATGTGATTAAGCCACTTTCCCTTCTTAAATCAATAAGCTCTATAAAATATATAAATTTTAATGTTTAGTATGAAGTTTTATATATTATTTTATTTTGTTTCAATAAAAACAATAAATACATTTACATGTTTACAAGAAAATGCAAAGTAATTAAAAAAATTAATAATCATGTAAGATGTGTATTGTTATTATGGTAACATGAATTATTTTTAGAAATACTGTATGAATAAACAGAATTAAAATAATGATGATGTAGAGTCTCAAAATCCCAAACATTTTTTTTTTATTTGAAAAATATTAATACAATGAAAAAACTGTAGAATAAGAAGAAAGACAAGTAAAACAGCAAGACCATATTTCGGACAAGACTATGTCTCAAAGACTCGCTACTAAGTGGGATCACTTCGATGCTCATGGCGGGTCTCGTTCTCATTCTCCAATCTTCTTTGGGATCACTGGTTTTGAGCGTGATTGTTCAAACTTCACCGGTCTTGGCTACAGCCGTGACCACAAGCATTTTCACAAGCATTTTCATTTACAATGCATTTTCGATGAAATTAACCTATCAAATGTCAAAATTCTCTCTGTTGTGTGTCGCCCTGGGTTGAATTTTTGTCCATGCCTAATGAAAATTTCCCGTTTTTTGAAAAAATAATCGTAGCTATTGTAGCGTTTGAAATTATTTTTTTTATTTTGCACAAACAAAATAAATCTATTAATAAATGTAAAAACAAAAAAAAAATTATATTTTGGAAGTTAGTTTTATAATATAAAATTATAACGACTAGTGCCATCTAGTTTCAAAAACATGCCAATGCTGAAATGAGATATCTCGGGTCAACTGGTCAAGGTCAGCACGTCTTGACCAGAGATATGTCAGGAATAACACGGGACAGGTAAATGTGATTTTTCAAAGATTCGTTTATCAAAATTTGATTTTCCAACATTCGCATTTCCAACTTCCCAACGAGCAACGTAAATCTTGCACTAGTGCCTGTTTGTGAAAGAGTGTTGCCATTTTGTATTTTATTTTGACTATCAAATTTTTTTTGACTACAAGTTCGATTTTTTTTTTTTGTGCACGCACGATTTGGGCACCTAATACTCTGTGCCAAATTGCAACTCCTGACATATACTCCTTCATACCTCTAAAATATGTATCCGTTGACCGCGGCATGATTTTATAAACAAGGCATAGTCTTGTCAGTAATATTTTAGAATAATATGTTTTTCTAAGTTTTAAATGTCTATTTTCAATATTTAAGATAAATTATGCTTGGGATCATGTAGAGACTGCATCACCACTGAAGATTTTAATTAAAGTAAATTCATGAAAACAAGATTAAATATTATTTCTTGAATCTATAACCCATTTTGTGCCTTAAGATTAAAAAGTTTTCTGAAGTTATTTATACTTTCTAGTATTAAACAGAAGTAGAAAAATCAATAGACTTAGTAAATATTTTTGCTGTACCCTAAAACCTTGGTTGTAGGCCATGGCCTACAACCAAGGTTTTAGGGTACCCACATGCATACAAAGAATTTAAAGATGGCCGAGAAGTAGTGGAAGACTTGACCATGTGGCCGAGAAGTGGTGGAAGACTTGAAGGGCAACTAAGGCATGAAAAGCCCAATTACTGATAAAAACTAGAGTATAAAAAAAAAAAAATGCAGTAACATATACCAGTAATGATAATTTTAAAACATTCATGAAAATAGGTAAAAATAACAAACAACATAGCACACAAGCATTAACTCTAGTACACAGAGCAGTAATTTACATAAATAAAGTTATTCATAATGCTGTTCCTTCCCTATTGGCTTTTATTCTGGAGCTGAACATAATAACTTGGCTATAGGTTGCACCTGTGTATGAGAGTGGCTTAGCCACAAAGAAGTCAATATCTTTTACAACTTTCACTTTTGAGGCCTATATACAAGGGCAACCCATAGCCAAGGTTTTAGGGTATTTCAATTTTGTCATCAGGAAGGGATACAAACAACATGATGGATTTACTTAAGAACAAATTTAAAAAGTTTTTCAATTTCAAAGTTTGATCCTGGGTAAACTGCTTCTGTATCCCTGGTGATTATAGACAAGAAATTATAAGCGAGTTTTTTAAAGTATTAAATGAATAGACTTAGTAAATATTACAAAAATTAATTAATAAATTCAAATATATATTGTTTGTAAAAATCATTTTTGAATTTTCTTTAATTTCTATGAAAATAAATGAATAAAAATTGTATGAATTAAGTTTTTCTATTATCAATACATTAGTTTGCTAATTTTTCAAGTGTTTATTTCAAATTAAAATGAATTATTTTTGAGCTTTTCCAGAAGATTCCAAATGGAAATGGAAATATTCTTGCCATAAACAAAGTTTATGCTAATTAATTATAGTATATGAATATAACAAATATTTCTATGCAATATTAAATGAAATCTGAAAGCTAAAACTCAAAGCACAGAAGATATTCTTCTGAATAACTCTGAAGAGAGAAATTTTGTTTTTGAGAAAACATGTCATGGATGGCAAGAAAAGCTTATTCTAACAGCATAGTTATCCTGCTCATTTGACATTAATCTCTGCAAGTTTTTATTTGTAATAAGTTTATAGCAAATTTGTTAATTTTATAATCTCCAAGTGTGTACGTATACATTCTGTCAAATAAATACCAGGAATTGTCCATTTTAAAAACCTGTGTAAAAGATATAAAAACAAACTTTTTCCTGTAAGTTGGCACTAGTGTACTTAATGTTCATGTGAATTTGTAGTGCCATCTGTCAACCATTTTATTTACAACTGTTGGTTTCATCATTGAACGTGAAGTGTGCTTTGTGATTTTTAAAATGAACAAAAATATTGAACAAAGAGTTTGTCTAAAATTTTGTGTTGCCAATGAAATTTCTTGTGCTGAGTCATTGAAAATGTTGCAGAAGGCTTATGGTGAATCAGCTTTATCCAAAACACGTGCATACAAAGAATTTAAAGATGGCCAAGAAATGGTGGAAGACTTGCATCATTCTGGTTGACCTTCATCATCTTCAACTGAAAAAACATCAACAAAGTGAAGGAAATAGCAATGGAAAATCCTCATTCAAGCCTGAGAGGGATGGTTCATAATCTAAACATGTCTCACAAATCTGTTTGTACCATTTTAGTTGATGTTTTGGGCATGAGACATGTTGCAGCACAACTTGTTCTGAAGGAGATGAATTTTCTTCAAAAAGAACACTGGAAAAATGTTGCTGAAGACATGCTTGAATGAGCCAATTTGGACCCTACATTCATGAAACACATCATAACAAGTGAGGAAATGTGGGTTTATGAGTTTGACATGCAAACCAGCCAACAAGCTTCAAAATGGTGCTTCGAGAATGAGCCAAAACTGAAAAAACCATGTCAAAGTCACTCAAAAATCAAAGTCATATTGACTGTTGTGGTGTTGTCCACTCAGAATTTCTTCCAGAGAGACAAACAGCCAACAAACAATATTACCTTGGCATTTTGAAGCATTTGAGAGAATGTTTGTTGGAAAAGGCCAGATTTGTAGAAGAACAATTCTTGGATGTTGCACCATGATAACATGCCATCTTACTCATTGATCCTTGTATGCAAATTTTTTAACCAAAAACACAACAAATGTTATAAACCAAGCACCTTATTAACCAGATATGACCCATGTGACTTTTTCCTCTTCCCCAAACTCAAATTACCACTTTGTGGAAAATGTTTTGAGTCAATTGAAGAAATAAAACAAATTCACAGAGGGAGCTGCAGGCCATACCAGAAAGCACTTAGAAGTGTTTTGATGACTGGACTGTTCGTTGGTAGAAGTGTTTTGCATCAAACGGGGCCTATTTTGAAGGTAACAAAATAAATTTGGATAATTAAACCAATATTTTATTTAACAATTCGTGGTATTTATTTGACAGAATGTATATGTAATACTAACTTTATTCTTGATAAGATGTCTGTTGTTGAATAATTGTTATATGATTTAGTTTTTGTCAGTTGACTGCAATTATTTCATTGGCATTTTAGATCCAGATACAAAAAAACTTGAACATTTGATTAAAATATGATTTAAAAAATACATAAAAATTTATTTAATGAAATAAGACTAAAATTTTAATATTCAATACTGTTCAAACTTTAAATGAAAAAAAATAACAAATGAAGCCAATGGTTAAATTATGTAACAGATTTTACTTGTCACGTACAATGGGAAAATATTGATATCTTTAAAAAAATAGATTAGAAAAGTTATTTACATGATTGAAATCAAATTGTATTATAAGAAGTAGCTTAATATAATTGAAAATAAAACAGGAAAAAGTTACTTGTTCTGAGTAATAACATTAATCAATATATAGATAAATGTTACATAATCGTATGATAGTTTAATATAACAAACCTGCATTTAGTCTTTTTTTCACTTCTATTTTGTTGTAAGGTTTGCAAATGAGAATTCAATATAAATTTATCAGAAGGATGAGCAGTTAGCATCAAAAATCCATCACTATCTTCAGTAAAATTAACTTCAACAACTCCTAAAAGTATATTTATTGTTTATAACTTTTTTCATTTAAAAATGAGAATAGAAACAAAATTACCTTTAAAATCTGGAACCAGTGCTTTTAATTGGTCAGGAATAGAAGTGTAAAAATTTAATTCCTGTAAATTGAGATATTTGCATATTGTTGTGTCATCCAGTTGTAAAATGGAAGACTGCCCACCAACCTAAAATAAAAATAGTTTTATTTAATTTTCAAACAGATTTTAAGTAAACTTTTTTGACATCCAGATTTTCAATGCTTCACTGTATATTTCAGTGGTTCAGATCACAATTCCTTAATTTCATTCAAAAAATTAAAAAAAAAATGAATATTCACAAAAATAAACAATAAGAAAGATGTGATATCTAAGATAAAATGAATATTTTGATACAAATAAATCTTATAATTTGAAATAAAGATCATAAAAATGTAATAATAATAATAATAATAAATAATAGAACTTATGCTAAAAGAATTTCTTAGAATGACTGAAAGCTCATTATCACAAACTAAATAAATAAATTTTGAATATGTGATAAAGATCAAGCCGAGTATCTCGTACATCACACAATATAATTTAGAATAAATGCTGTTTGACATACAATAATAGTAAAGAATTCATCATTTTCTTTATCAAAAATTCAATTGTAAGAAATTTGAGACATCAATCAAGATTTTGTTGCATGCATTATTCACAGAGGAAAATCTTTATGATGTATGTAATATGATTTTATCATCATTGTAAAAATCTCCAAATGTAGGGACTGACTTCTTTGAATTTTGGTTTGCTTTTAATCTTTATTTTATTTATAATTTTGTTTGAAAACATTTATTTGTAATATTTTAACATTTTAGTTTGGCAATGATAAAATATCTCAAAAAAAAAAAAAAAAAAAAAAAAATATATATATATATATATATATTGTAAATTTAAATATAATATAACTATAAACTATACTGTATAATTTGAATAAAACTGTTTTGCCATTTATCTTGGGAATGAAAGTGCATGTTGAACTAACTCAAATTTAGTTATATTACAGAATCTTCACTCAGAATATTCATTCATAATATTGAGGAAAAGCAGAGTGAGGATCAAAATTTTACTATCATTTATCAGATAAAACAATTTTATAAGATTCTTTTCTTCCATCTGAAGCTAAATTTTAAACAATTGCTTTGATTTGACAGAAATTTCATGAAATTCACAATCAAAATCAAAACACTCTTTAAAATTTGTAACCTTTATCATCATAAGCTTTTCTAATGCATTCATCTTATACACTGGAGGGCAAAAGTCAAGTTACAAGTAGTTTTTGCCTCATAACTTTTGAAATAAAGTGCCAAAACATTTTGAAAATGTAGACATATATACAAATTTACATGACAAATAAGAAAATAGCAAAATATATTGTGAATATGCAAATTGCATACATTTAATTCAATCTTTAGTGGTTTGCTGATTAGAACGCTCCTTTGACTTTGCTGTTTTTTTTTTGTAATCAAACTTTATTTAAACTGCTTTTTTTAATTAAGGCATATTCATTAACATTCTAATGGCTTCTAGGCATCGTTTAGATGATTCTTTAAGATGGTGTGCTATTGGATGGATGGAAATGGGGCTTAGTCAAGCTGATGCAGCAAGGCACCTGAAAGTTTCAAGAATGGTGATTTCACGGCTCTGGAAACAGTTTACAGTTAGAGGGGATATCTTCAGAATTCCCATGGAAAAACGTCCAAGAGTTACCACACTGCAAGATGACCAGTTTTTGAAAGTAACTGCCAAATGCAACACAGGACTAACACGCAGGATGCTTGTTTTTGAACTCAAATCAGCCTCAGGAAAAAGAATTTCTATCAGAACTGTATCCAGAAGGCTTGCTGCTGTTGGTCTTTATGCAAGATGCCCAGTTGTGTGTATTCCATTATCACTGTTCCACAAAAAAGCGTGCTTGAATTGGAGTCGTCAACACCAAGACTGGACAGACCACAACTGGAGCAAAGTTCTCTTCATAGATGAATCCTGCATTAGCCTACAGAGTGATTCTCAATGATGCTTTAACTGGAGAGAGGCTGGAACATGATATATGCCATAAAACATAAGAGAAAAAGATAACTTTGGCAGAGGTGGTGTGATGGTCTGGGCAGGCATCTCTCTCACTGGGTGCACTGAGCTCCATGTCTTTGAAGGAGGTTCCTTAACAGGTCAAAGGTATTGCAATGAGATCCTCGAGCATTATGTTTGTCCAATGGCTCACACAGTAGGCACAGATTTTGTTTTAATGGACGATAATGCTCGTCCCCACAGAGTGAACTTGATGACTCAGTATCCAAGACATTGGAATCCAAAGAATGGACTGGCCATCCAGGTCTACAGATTTGAACCCGATAGAGAATTCTTGGGATGCTCTTGGAAGATGGGTGGGAAGTCTCTGTCCCCCACCCAGAAACCTCGATGAGCTCAGGACTGCTCTCGAAAGAGAATGGACTTCCTAATGAACTGATCAATAACCTTGTAAAGAGTATGAGAAGCAGGTGTCTAGCATGTATTGCTGTAAAGGGTGGTCACATGCCTATTGAGTGAATAAATTTGTTATTTTAATGAAGTTTCTATTTTATTTTAAATTAAGAATAAAAAAAAAAAAACATTTGTAACTTAACTTTTGCCCTCCAGTGTATATAATTATTTTGTCAGAAGATATAATTATATTATTTGACAATTAGATCATTTGTATGATACTTCACTAATGGTTGATTAATATTAAAAGTATTTATAATTCAATATTTCAATAATATATTGCAATGTATAATATCATAAACAAGAAATGATATAAATATATTACATAGTTAGGAAGTAGAATGTGTATTTTTCATATCATGTAATTAAATTTGTAAAAAAAATTTCATTATTTTTAATTTATTTAGATGATAAATTGCATGAATAAGAAAATAAATAAAATCAAATTCATTACAATTTTTAAATAACCTTTCTTTTTTCTGTTAATACAGTGGGTAATTGGTTAATGAACACTTTTGAGAAAGATTTTTGTTTGGATAACAAACACCTGACAGAACAAACACAAGAAGCAACACTGCATTTAAGATTTGTAAAACTATATTTTAATGGCATCTATACGTGGTTTATGGAACGAGACTTTCGCAGTTGTATACATAACCTTTTTTGCACTACTTAATTTCTGTTCTCTGAATTTTTGAAAGTACTTTTCTGAACTTTTTATTTAAAAACTGATAATATTATGGGGCCTAAAAAGAGTTGAGTGTCAAGAGCTGCATTATCTATAGAAACTAAGCAAGAGATAATATCCAAGGTAGAGAGTGGGCAAAAGATATCTGATATTGTAGTCAGATGACTTCAACAGGTCTACAGTAGACACAATCTTACCTAAGAAAGATATAATCAAAAAGACTCAAGCAGATAAAGGAGTAACAAAAATTGCAACTGAGAAACAAAGATGTGCCATCCATGAAAAAATGGAAAGATTGTTTTTAGTTTGTGAGCACTAAGATTGGCTTTACTTTACCGCTAGACTTATTACACCACCACAGGTGGTGTAATAAGTCTAGCGGTAAAGTAAAACCAATCTTAGTGCTCACAAGCTATTAAGAAGACTAGACAAGAAGCATATCATAGTGTTTTTAGTTTGTTATTACATGTATATAAACACAGTAAGAAAGTATATAATGTTTTATTTATTTTGGGGGTCTCCAGAACAAATTAATCAAATTCCCACAAAAAATCTATGGTAAATTGATTATCGTTTAACAAAAAATTCGGATAGCAAACGTGGTCTTGGAACAAATTATGTTCGTTAACTGATCACCAACTGTACTTCTATCAGGATTGGGATTTACTCAATTATCAAATAAAGGAAAATGAATTGTTTCTTTTAATTCTAATTTATGATAATTTTATTTATTTATTTATTTATTTATTTTTAAAACATTTTTTTAACAGTAACATTTAATAACAGTTTTTCCAATGATGGCATTTAAATAGCATAAAATACACAATATCTATTTTACATTCTTCATTAAGATTATTATAAAGAAATTTTTCTAAATGTTTTAAACATAGAAAAACTAAATAATGTAAAGATTTAATTATGAATCACTAGTTAAAAAAATTTTAATATATATTCTCAATGTCTTGTCATTAGAGTTGTCTTATTACAGATTTTTGCAACTGATTTAAACAATTCAATATTGGAAAGTTAACTAACTTTAATAAAAATATGATAATATCAACAAAAGCTATTTAACTTTTCTTCAGACTCAAACTGCAATTATACAATTAAATGTAAGTAATAAAAATATAGACTAAATTAAATATGAAAATGTTAAATTGCTTTCTTTAAGTATTTGAAAAACATATAATAAATCATTAAGATCTATTTCAAATCTAATATAGAAATACTTTTGTGTGTTCATTAGTTAATACCTATGATTGACTGTTTATTCTTAGTATTTAATAATTCCATTAATATCAATCATAAAATTTAACACAATTTAATTAATAAAAATTATGTATTTGATGTTTGTAATTATCTGTATATTTTACTATAATAAACTTATTATTTTCCAACAGAGCTCTAATTCATAACATCATGTATGTAACAAAACAAAACAAGTTATCTTCACAGATTATTCTTAACTTCTAAATAAACACTTTGTATGCAATGCATAATTGAAAAATATACACTTTGTAAAGCATTTCAAATAATTATGATTAATATTTAAGATATTAGAAAAATCTGGAATGAAAATATTTATCAATTTGCTCAAAAATTTGTCATTTTAAATCTTTTAATTACCTGATGAATAAATGGTTCCAATTGGAATTCTTCAAAACTGTTTCCATCAGCTGCCATCAGATTATACACATTGCAAACACAGTTAAAATATTCACATTTAAAGAAAGCTAAATTTTGCTTAATGTTTCAAAAATCTGAAAGAAAAATTTAAAATAAATTGATAATTTTATGAAATTTTCTGTAATAATAATTAAGTTAACAATTTAAATAAAATTTCTATACTATATATTTAATGTTGACATACTGGAAATCTGCAAAAATGAATGTGATCAAATTTATAAACATCTGTACATTATATCCTTTAAATATTTATAATATATATGATGCAATTAAATTATTTTCATAAGATTTTTTTTTTAAATAATGAGAGCAAGGCTGCAATTAAATTGAGTTCATCTCAAAAGGAAAATAAACAATCTTTGGAAACTTAAAATGTAAATGAATAAATGCATTAAAGAAATTTAATATGGTAGCATGATTTTACTGATAATTGTCTAATTACTCAAAATTATTATTAAGTTATTTTTTAATAATTTTTTTAATATATAAAATAAATATATTAAAAACTAAAATATCTTTTCTGTTAAACAAATCTGATATTAAATTCATTTAATAAAAGGATATTAGTCATTAAATTTGTTTATTGAATGAAAGTGTGATCATTTATATCTATCTAGTTCAATGACAACTAAATATATTTCAAATTATAATTACAAGAAAACAAACACCAACAAGAATTTCTCAATTGCTTAAACAAACATAATGAAATTACCATATATTTTAAATACAGTCAAACCTGTTTTTATGCGGGGGATAGGGACCGCATTAAAAAAAACGCATTAAAAAAAATCTCACGAAACTTCACGAATGGCTGTAAATAATAGTTTTCGCAACACAATTAAAAAAATAATTTTTTTATGCGGTGAATAGAGGACCGCATAAAAAAAGTCTCACATAGAAAATAACTCAAAACCGTACGAAATAGAATTTATTGACAACAGATGTCAGCACTTGACTGCATCGTCTGGTCTATCGTCTGTTTTACATATTTTTGTCCAGGTGGTGTTTTGTTGACTTAAAAAGTAAATTATTTCATTTTTCGCATATTCATGCAATAATATTACTATAATAAGTGCATTTATGCTATAATAAGTTTATTTAGCTATAATAAGTCAACGTGAGACATGACGAATCGCACGAGACTAGTCGCCAACTATACCGCACAAATTAAAAATTCGCATTAAAAAAATCGCACAAATAAAAATCGCACATAAAAAGAGCGCATAAAAACAGGTTTGACTGTATTTAAAAAAATAAGATAAATAATGATTATATTTAAATGAAGGAAAGTTACTTATATATCAATTCTAGTAATGTATATAAAATGATAAATTAAATTTAGCCTAATAAAATATATACTTTTCCAAAATGAAAATTTTACAGAATAATGAATAAATATTTAAATAGAAAACAATTTATACCTTTCAAAGAAATTTAATTGAAATTTAATTGTTTTTTTTTTTTAAATTATGATTTCAACAGTATATCTTTTATACATAAATCAATTTATTTATTATACAGGATAGAAATAAAACCCTACATTATCAAATGGATAACTAATTCTGAACAACTTTTAAATGTTTTTCTTTTCTAGTTTTTTTTATTAAGATAGTCTTAAAAAAATTACAACAGTTCCTAATTTACTGGAACACAAAAGCATTTTTTTAAAGTCCCTATTTATAGATTGTTGTTTATTAAGAACTAAAGGTTAAATCTGGATTAAAAAAAAGCACCTCTTATAGACAATCTGCATTTATTTTGATGATTAATTAGAGATTGATAATAAATAATGCTAGTGTGATTATTGAAGGGAAGGATTAAATTGTCATCAGTCAGAAAGATTCAATTAATCACAAAAGTTTACAACTCTGAAAGTAAATATCAACTTCCCAAAACCCAATGTATTGATACTAAACCAAACAATCACCATAATTAAGCAGGCTATTAATATGCCATAATTTATAATTAGCAACTAAGTAATTTGATACTAGAGGTAGATGTTAGGCACCACCTCTTATCTAAATTAATAATTATAATAATTTATTAAATAATTTAGAACATTTCGAAAGAAAAGAACTAGCCCAGAGCAAGATTTGAACCCATAGGTCAAGTTTTCATACGTCGAAGAGTGTGGTCCGGGAAGTGACGTTTGACGAGTCATCCTGGACAAGTCGAGACAGGATGTCAACTGGAGCAGACGTGATAGAAAGCTCGGCTCAACTCCTGATTGGTCGCACAATGGATTCAAAACTTGAATATAAGGCAATCGAGGAATCAATGTTGAATCGAGGAAAAGAGCACCTAGCCTGAGACTTGGATTGAGAAGAGGTCTGGACTAAGACCTTGTAATCAGTAGTGATCTAGATGTATTGCTGTGTACCTCTGTAAATAGTGTAAATAAATAGTCTTAATTTGTGTTCAAGGAGTCATAAGGTGTCTTTTTGACTAACTGGAAATCAGAGGTCATAATTTGAACTTTACTCTCTGCTTGTTTAAACTTCCTTTATAAACTCTTTTCTCATTCATTTAATTAATGTTTTTATAAAATTTTCATCAATTTATTTATTTTCAAAGTTACGGTAAACCCTTATTAATGACAAAAGGCTTGAGATGACTTTCCAACATTTAACAATAAAAACCACCACCACCATTAAAAAAAAAGTATAATGAATTGATTTTTTCCCATTTTGATAGTGTAACAATTTCTTAAACTCTTTTTACAGATGTATATTGCCATTTGTATACAGAGTCCTAATAAGCATTCCCAAATGTTTTTTTATTTGGTTCAAGTCAGGACTGCAACCCGAACCCCATTACTTAGAAATCACTCAAAAGTTGAATTTTAACATTGTGCTGGATATTGTACCATTGATAAATTTAGAATAATCCACCAATTTTTTTAATCAAATGTGTAAAATCACTGATACCTGCACAGTATTCATTCATCCATATACAAATGCAATATTCATCTTGCCATTCCATCTAAATGCTGCCTACACCATTACCAATTTGTCTCCTTGTGATGTTTAAAGAATAATAATCTTCACATCTCAAATAATACCATTAGTACTGCCAGTTGTCAGAGCCATTGAGGTTAAATTTTTTCATCACTTCACACAATCTGCTTCCAATCTTTAATCCGGATCATCATTTCTTCATCCTATTTCAATCACTTCTCTTTATGGCAAATTTTTAAAGCAGATGCTGTTTTTCTCTTCTTATTCATAGAAAAGAGCTACACATTGCAACCTTTAAAAGTACAGATTTTGAGATATTAAGTTAATATCGGGATGTTTAACCAGTTAACTCAAAGAAGTGTTGTTATCAGTAATTTCCTGAAAAATGGATTGTTTTTGCCAAACTCTTAAGTTTCTACTTGATCATCCAAGTAAATGTTTAGGTCTGTTGTTCCATCTACTTTCAAAAAATCATTGATTACATTGTGAGATCTGTTCAATCTTGCAGAAATTTGTTGATTTGAAAGGCCTGATTATTTCTAAACCAATATCTGCCATTTCAAACTCAGTATGTACCAGATCACATTGCTTTTCTAGCAGTTTATTCACTTTTGACAGCTATAAAAATAAGTCAAATCACACATCATTCTGATTCAGCTAGTCACTTAAAATTGTTACATTTAAAAAGTTTGAAGTGAGATTATTTTCTTTCAATTATCTGATAAAAAGATCAGACCTATATCTATGAAACACTAAAAAAACAGTCAATTTTTTAAATCAATGAGCAATTATTTACTGTGACATGGTCACAATGCCAGGCAACAATTTTTAATCATATTTTTAATTTATCCTCAAATTAGTACTGTAGTGTCTTGCCCTGTACATCATACTTTTTCATTAGCAATGGAGTCATGCTGGTTGTCTATTAACTGCTTTCGGGGGGAAAAGTTTTGACTCGAAATAACTTGATTTCTGGTTTGCATCAGAAGTTTACATATATAACAGTTAATGGGCCTCCTAACCGTAAGGTTTCCATATCAGGTCTCGTCTCTCATCTATTTAACTTCATTCTTGAGATTAAGGAAAGGCAGATGGATGACAGTGGAAATTTATAGGTCTACAATTTTTTCAAATTGCAGCCCAATGATTTATAATAAGTATTTATTATTGTTTTGATCAAAATATTAGGTTACACTACTGTTGACTTCCAACATAAATATTATGACATTTGATGCTACATGTTGTTCTTACATACAAAATAAAACTTTAAACCATATGTTACATGACAATGATTACATTTTTTTTACTATATTTCAAAGATAATTTTCACTTTAATGTTTTTTTATGAAAACAAAATTTTTTTCATCTAGCACATGTTAATTTTTTTTTTAAAACTTTATTTAAATTAATTATAACCAGAGATTTCTCTTAATTTTAATTTAATTAGATAAAATAAATCAAAACTTGTTACAATTCTGATTACTTATGTGCTTGCAGAACTAGAACTCCTAAATTTTAATAAATTTGAATGAATATTGAAATTCATTAAAACTGATCTCAATTTGCATGAATTTTATTTACACACACATTCCAGGAATCCACAACCCCCTGTATAAAATCATGATTGTATTTTATACATCAAAATTTAAAATATCAGCAATTTCAATATAATGCTGTAAGGTTCAAAGTACCTACTCATAACTAGCTAGGTAAATAATAATAATTAAAAACTCTAGATGTTTTCTAATTAAATAGTGAACTGATTTTCTTGATTTCATTAAAGTGAATTTGGCCAAAAACATTCTTGGGAATTTTGGAATCAATAGAGTATTATGTTATCCCATAACAGTTTATAAACCTTTATCACTTACATTACCAGGTTACTAATATATGTACGATATGATCTTTCCGTTTCTAACTTATTTTTATCATTACAGCAAGACGTTTAGATAATAAATACAGAAAAATGAATGGTTAACCTCTATAGAATTATACGTAATGGACCAAGTAAACAACTAATAAAACTATATCAAATTAAATTTGAAAATAATAGTTTACAGCAATTTGTTATTTAAGAATGGTTTGATTATAAAAAGTTATTAATGATAGAATTAATATGCTTATGATTTATTTTTTAAAAGATAGTTAAATTTTGCTTTGGAAAAAATCTTTTCTTTCCATGGAACAGGTTATATACAATCCTTTTTCAAACAATGCTAGCTGAATAAATGTAGGAAAAAAAATCTTATAAAACTGAGACAGATATGCAGCATTAATGAAAGGATAATATTGAAATATATCTCTGCATGAAAAAAAATGGGTATGGAATTTGCTTCTGGTACATTTCAGAAACAAAAATAGCTACTGTATATAAATTGTAAATATTTAAGAAAGATAAGATTGAACAAGCTTGGAATTCTAATGCAAAGCAAATTTAATGAAAAACTTTGTTGATATAATTGAAAAAGTAAACAAAATCTAATTGATTTTTATCCTAGTTTATTTAAATTATTATTTACACACTGATATCAGAAGAAAAATTAGAGAAATATTACAAAAAGATAAAAACAGCACAGCTCTAATATCTGAACTATTTCAATTATGAACGTGGACAGCTGTGAATTCATTGAAGTATCTATGTTTACTTATGTTAACTGAATAAATTTTACCAGCACAAATATCAGTTCTTAGTACATACAAATTATAACAACATAAAAGTTGCTATTACTTTCAAATTAACAAGAAACCAGAGTTAGTTTACATAACAATTTTAACTTTAAATATAATATTTTACTAATTTAGTAATACTTTTAATTTTAAGTATAATTTAAAATATAAATGGAGTTATAATAAAAATTATTAATATAACTCCATTTATATATATTAATTATAATAACAAAACTTTCACCTTTATGCTGGAATAATTTTTATTTTAACACATACAGTGATACCTCGATTTTTGTCGATAATCCGTCCGAAAACAATCGATGGAAACCAAGGCAATTATTTCCATATGAATCAATGTAAATCCAATTAATCCGTTCTAGACACTCCAAAATACATACCAAAAACACATTTTATAGAGAATTAATATAAGTTTAAATACTAAAAGCAATAAGAAATTAACATAAAAGACTAATTAGCATAAAGATGAAAGCAATGGAATTGTTTGGCTAGACACTCGGGGTAATGTCTTGTCTTGTAGAAGCCAGTTGGATATGAGCTTCTAACCTATATTGTCCCATGGTAAAGTGTGACATAATTGTCATGTAATTGTAGTTGTATACATTTATGATGGTCGTATCGAGGGGAATAACGCCTTCCGGAAAATCTGTTTAAGAGTAACTGGCCCCTATTTGGGCATTACAGACATGGAGAAAACCCGGAAAACTTCACGTGGCCAGCCCACCCTGGCAAAGCACAAACCTACAACCGAACTCCCAGTGTTGAGGAAATGGAACCGTTAGCAAATGTTGCGGGGTAATGTTCACTCAACGAGAAATAATGCCACACTGCGCCGGAAACGCCTGGGTCGCCCTTTGTTTTCACAAAATTAGCAGCAAGGTCACTCGAGCACACCGATGAAATCCAAGGCAATCGACAAAAACCGAGACAAATTTTTGAGAAAATAATCGACAAAAACCAAAACTGACGATAACTGAAATCAACAAAAGCCACGGTATTACTGTACATGAAATGTTTTTTGACCTATTCAGGATTCCTTGTCAGGTGGTTCTACCATTTGATTTTAGATTAACAAAATTCTTGAATGCTTCCAATTCAAATTTTTTAATTTTATTAAAAAAAATTTGATAATCAGAGATGATGATGATGATGATTATTATTATAAGTTTTTTTTCTTTCAATGATATCATTAAGGTTATATAATTTCAAAATTATTTATAGAATATAAGAGTTTTTGTTTATCCTAATAATCTTGATCAGTTAGTTTCATTGTAAATTTTAAACTATAGATATATTTATTACACACTGATTATTTCACTTATTAACCCGTTAGTTAATTGAAAATTATTAAATCTGAAACTTTAATTTAATCCAGTGATTCTCAAACTTTTTTGGCTCATGGTACAATGTAAAACATGAAAAATTTTTCTGGTACACTTTGTATACAAAATCAATATCCTAAACCTTGGCTATAGATAAGCTTCAAAAGTGAAAGTTCTGAAGCTATGTTGACTTTTTCATATATAAGACACTCTTATATTTGAGCAGTGGCCTATAGCCAAGATTTCAGAATATGACTCTGGAATAAAAACTAATAGGAAAGAATCATCAGGAATAACACTATTTATGTAACTTTTACTGTGCTATACACTAAAGTTAATTGCATATCATTTTGTTGGTCATTTTAACAAATTTTCATGAATGCTTTAAAATTACTATTATAGGTATATTAGAGAAACAATGTGATCAGACTATGCATACTTTATTTTATCACATATCAGAATTTTTAAAACAAAAATGTGGCAACTGCTCATTTAGATTTTATAATATACAGTCGAATCCCGCGATAAGTCAACACCCTTGGTTAAGTAGTCAGTTTTCTGTGGTCCCGGCCGACTTACATAGGCATTAATGTTAAAAAACGCTGGTTTACTCGACACCGTTTAACTTGACATCACTGGATATGTTGACATACTTTTGCTGTCCCACACTCCAATACGTTGACACCCCCCCTGAAAAAAATGAATTCACTCTGCACATGTGGTGCAAACTCATTTTTTTCAGGAGGGGGATTCAATTTATTTATTAATATATAATTAATACATTATTATTATTAATATATATACATATTAATAAAAATGCCTTAACATTTTATGTATTTTTATGTATAAAATAATAACAGATAAACAAAAAGAAAATATACAATCTACATCAACGTCATACCAGAATCCAATTTTGCATTTTCTCATGCCAGAGGCATTAAGAATCCTTAGACATTACTTGCCAACAAGTGACAATTGTGAAGATGATGTTTTCGAGGCATTCGTGTTCGTTGAAGAAGAAAGTCAAGATAGTTAAGTGCTCAAAACAAACAACACTAAATGAATTTTTCAGTTTATCATCTACAGAATAATTGTAAATGGAGAACACAATGTTTTGTAAGTCTATGTTACTGTATAAAGCACTACTGTATTTTATTAATTGTAGTTTTGTGGGTTTTTTCCAACTTCGCTTTAGTCGACACATCGGGTAACTCGACACATTTCCACTTCCCCTTGGGGTGTCGACTTATGCGGAGTCTACTGCAATTATGTTAGTCTTTTTATATCTTCATTTCATTTTATTTATTTTATTAATGTAAGATTAAAAATCTATCAGTTTCAAAGAATATAAAACATAGAAGATTATAAAAAACCAATAAAATGACTATTAAATAAACAAGGAAAAATTAGTTCAAAATTTTACAATAAAATTTAACACACTTAAATAATTCATTAAAATAAATTTTGAAATATACTGTACTTACCAATATTAATTAATAATAAGTTCTGAATTATAATGAAGTATTGCTGTTAATCTTAAAAAAAAAAAAAAAAAAAATCAAGAGTTGAATAGATACATGATATAAACTGTAAATAATTTAATTATTTTTCTCATAGCAACATATAAGGTCGTTAAGAAGGTATCTTTTATAACCTTGAACTATTACATTACAATGATACATAATTCACATTAATACAAATTAGAATTGTTTAATTTACTAATTAGAATTGTGCAGAACCAATATTTAATTCAATTTACTAATACAAATGTTTCTACAATTAACTAGAAAAGAACAGTATTACTATGCAGTCAGTGTCTAATGATGTCATATATCATAAATTAATAATGCATTATATTTTTGTAGCAATATATTTTTTGCTACAAAGTTTTCATTGTGGTCATATTAAAATAAATTTTGTATTTTGAAGAAAATTAGTAGGTGATAGATTCTACCAGTTCAGTTAATCTGAACTTGTAATTAGTTATCAATAAATCTGATTATTTTAAAGAATGGAAATATTAAAATTCTAATATCATCTTTTAAAACTACCTAATTTTAATATGAATAAAATCAAGACTTTTTAACTATAGATGAAAAAAAATATTGCCTATTAATCAAATGTAATTATTTTTTTTATCAAATGTCAAAGATAGAAGAAATTGTTTGGAGCATTCTACATCATAAATTACATACAAAAATGTACATTGAATTCCTAAAAGTTGAGATTCTTTGATTTAAAATTTAAAAAAGTTTTTCATTAACTTTCAATTATATTGAATGCAATATTTACGGAATGTTTTTCTTAAAAAAGTCTCTTGCTTTACACTAAGATTATAATAATTTACAAATAAAATTCAAATATAGATCAAGTTTCAAGTCAATGTAACAAATGACAAAATTCAGCAAACTAATATATAGGTCTTACAATTCTATGAATGATCATCAATCAATCATTTGCATAAATCAATAAACAAATATAGAGAATGTATATTTTTTATTATAATAAAAATAATAAAAGCTAGGAAGGGCTCTTGTTCAACTTTCCTGGCACTTCACAACAGCAGGCTAAGGGGGTAACCACATTAGGAAGTCTGATACTTTTCAGTTATACCCTACAATATAACATTTAAGGAAGAATGAAATAAGAGGAGGAACTTTGTTGTTAAAGCTTGCTGCCCATTACAAGCTAGCGCTCTTTAGGGCTCTGATTAGAAGAGCCCACGCACATTGTCAGAATGTCTGAGATAGAATGCACGAGTTGTACTTCACAAAATCCCATAGTTAATGATTTAGTTTTAAACCTAGGATTATAAAATCCCTGACTGATGGATTCTGATTGGAAATGAGCAACAAACTGAAGATTATCACAAAGGCTGAACATATGGTAATTGACTATACTTATCCCCTCCTTAGCATATTTAAGAAGATTAGCATGGCTACTGGCTGCAGAATTAAAAGAAATCCTACCATATACAAAATCCTAATGACAAATAATCTCATGACCTGTGACACATTCCTGATGTTTATACTATTCACGTTAATGACCACAGAATTATGACTTACATGTTGAGGTCACCCTGAGATTGCTACATGCAAGATTAAAGGAACATCAAGATGACATTTGAAATTTCTCATTCAGCCATAAACCTGGAGACTTATGCCTTCTCTGATTCCAATTTTATCAGTGTTAACTGTGGCCAGGCCAAATCATTCAGATTTGGAGTCAATATTATATCCAGCATGTGGAGGCATTACATATTTACAAATCCATTTATCTTGGGCATGCTATCAATCACAAATATATTAATACTCTGTTTGCAGTGTGTAGAGCTTTGAGTTAAATTCCATGTAACCTAGGGAGACTTCTTATTATGACTTTTGGTACACCAACCTTATTTTTTATTCTTAATATTTTCTCCTTTATTATTATTATTAATTAATTAATACACATTTATTTCAAATGTATTTTTGTTTTACTATGTACTTTGTTTTGTTTATTTGTTATTTAAATTATCTGGCTTTCCACATTGCAAATGTTTATATTCTAGAACAGTGGTGATCACCAACTGATGGTCCATGGAGAAATTTGGACATTGATCAACTCAAGGTTATGCAAAATATTATGAAAGAAATGCAAAATACTTGGTTCCTTTTTCTCACTCATTGGGGGGAGTTTTTATTTGAATCTAAAACCAAACACAAAATGACTGTTATCAATAAATAATAATGTCAATAAATCAATAAATAATCAACAATAAATGATGTGAGTATGATTGCCATCCTTCGTAGAGAAAGCCAAGAATCCATAAACTTATTTCAAACAATCAGCAACAAACTCCACAATAATTTGTTATAATTAAACAAGTAAATTTCAAAATAATAAAGTAAAATGAACTTTTATGATCATTATTCTATAGATGTTTGTATTGTTTAAAAAATGCATGATAGTGATCTGCAGGATTCAAAATTGTGAGTTTAGTGGTTCGTCAGGTCAGAAAGATTGGCAACCGCTGTTCTAGAACACTTAAATTATTGTTCTGTTCAATCTTAATCAGAATTCAATTTTATGTTCTACATGAGGAAGTTTGGTAAAATATGACTGAAAATGTTAGTAATTAAAGTTTTACTGCAATTAAGATTTTTTGTGTGTTTTGGTATCTATAACTACAAACATTTAACTTTTTTGGTTAATGTTACCTATGGTAGTGAACATGGCGGCTCCTCTGAAACAGTGGGGACGCACGTTCTAACCAAACCTATTCTAATAATTTGGTTGGCAATAATTATGGTAATTTATTAGTATAGGTTAGGTTAGGTTAGAACGTGTGTCCCCATTGTTTCAGAGACGAGCTGCCATGTTTGCTACCATAGGTAACATTAACCACTTTTTAAAATCAAAATTAAAAAATAAGCATTTTATGCATTAAAAATATAAAAATTAAAATATTTAAAATAAAATCTATATTGCAATTAACATTTTATTAACATTTTATTGTTTTTAGAACAAGTGCATTTTTTGAATATCAGCACAATTTATATTGATTATGTACAGATAAATCCTCCTATACCAATATTTAGGGGAACAAGAAAAAATATTGTTGCAGAGAAATTTATTATTCTAATGAGAGTTTAAAATACATCCCCTTCCTCATTTAACATGGTGAGACTACAAGTAGGGTTATTTTTACAAAGTTAGACAATATTAGAATAGAAAAAAACAATTATTAGTGTCCTTTAGTACAAGATTTAAGTGAAGTCACTGATGATACTGTATTTGCATTACTAAGGTCTATATTATTATTCATTAACTGTTCAACAACAGCTGTGATAATATGATGTATAGCTATTATAGCTGATAAGAATGACATTTGACTGTTTTGGCTACTATTAGATTGAGACTCCACTAGCATAAAAATGAACGTAAAAACCCTGGCTGTAAGTACTTTTAATCATGTGACCACGATATTTTACACCAGAGCAGATTGTAAAATGAGTGTAAAGCGAGTTGAGCAGTGTTCAACTTTTGATGCAAATACGTTCGTAAAATGGTACCACCAACCAATCAGAAGTGAGAAGAGTCTATGTCATTGTGACATGGTGTGAAAATGCCAAAAATGAGCTTTTATGTACGTTCTTTAATAAGTCAATTTGGAAAAGATGTAGAATAGATCTGGAAAGATTTATTGAAAACACCTGAAAGTGTTCATGTATCTATGACGAGGTATCCTGATTATAATAATGGATGCCTAAAACACGGGATATGGATGGCCAAAGGAAAATCCTTCAACTTAGATGAGTATATAATAAAAAAGGTAAACATATAAGTGCAGTGTAGTATCTTAATAATATGATAATATTTTTACTTTCATATATTAACTTTTATTATCATATTATTAAGATACATGCATTATATCATAAGATGCACTTATATGCTTAGCTTTTTTATTATATACTCATCTAAATTGAAGGATTTTCCTTTGGCCATCTATATCCTGTGTTTTCGGCATCCATTATTATAATCAGGCTACATCGTCATAGATACATGAACACTTTCAGGTGTTTTCAATAAATCTTTCCAGATCTATTCTACATCTTTTCCAAATTGACATATTAAAGAACGTACATAAAAGCTCATTTCTGCCATTTTCACAATTAAGTGAGTAGAGTCTGTCATTGTGACATAGACTCTACGCACTTCTGATTGGTTGGTGGTACTATTTTACGGACATATTTGCATCGAAAGCTGAACACTGCTCAACTCACTTCATGCTCGTTTTACAACCTGCTCCGGCGTAAAATATTGTGGTCACGCGATTAAAAGAATTTACGGCCAGGGTTTTTACGCTCATTTTTATGCTCTGTGCAGTCTCGGCCTTATATCCAAAACTTGGCTGCAATGTGTGTGCTTATGCAAAGGAAACAGCTTTTCATTGCTTGCAGTACAAAAAGGAAAGTTTTGGTACTAATAGTTTTCATGAACAGGTCTTCTGCATATCTTGAAATGCCCCATTCCGAATTTGCATTTGGATTGATAAATCTCTCCCTAAACATGAGAAACTGCCACTTTTTCAATGTGTTTGAGGTTTTTATTCATGTCAGACAAATAAAAAAAATCACCAATTTTTCATGGTTACTCTGAAAACTGGTGCATAGTTTAGCACAAAATTACTCTCCCTAAATGGCACTGAATAGCGTACTTTAATTACAATCGCTTATTAGTTTAAGTTGAGTTAAATAATTCATCATTGATAAACATAAAACATTTAAAAGTAATAAAATTAATACTATTAAATGTTTATTCATTACTTTTTTGTTATTGAATTAGCAATGTATCATAAAGAATTACATACTCAAAAATTTATGATGTGGATTTCTGATATCAGATTACTGCTTAATTAATAAAGTTGCATAATTTTTTGTTTATTCTAGATCCTAACTTAGCTTAATTTTTAACTTAATTTGTTATATTAAGCCAATGAAAGCTATTTCATTGGCTTAATATAACAAATATTTTCATAATTTATTTTTGTCTGATTTACCATATAGTAGGCATTTTTAGATATTTTATTAAATAGCTGCTCATTAAAAATAGATAGGTTACTTTTAATAATAAAATTTTCATCAGAAATGAAAGTGAAATCAAAATTTTACTAAGGTTATGTAACTTTGCAATACAGATTCCATAGTAATATTAATAAAAATAGTCCATTTTATTTTTAATACTAATAAATATGAATTTATGTATTTTATCACAAAAATTAAGCATCGAAGGATTACGTTTATTTCACTTTTGATCCTTTGATAACTGAAGGTCAAGTAAATTGTCACTGAGAAATTAAGTCATATTTTCTTATATCAATACAAACAGCAGTACTATCAAATTTCATATCAGAAAATAAAATAGTATCCAGATAATTTTTTTGTTCATTTTCAATGACTTAACTAGAGAAAAATAAACTATTTTTCTCTGTATTAATGGCACTGTTTTTCATTTATTTAATTATTTGGCTCTAAATTAAAAATTCCATATTTAAAATAAAACACAATAAAATTTGAAAAGTTCTAATAATTTCTGAAATTAATTTATTGCAATAACGATAACTTCATCACTAAATCATTAAATATTTACAACATTTAAGCTCAAATAGGGTGATTTTAATACACTAGAATAAAATACTTTTTATAATATAACAAAACTATCTGAATACATACACACACCAAAGAACTAATTAAACTGTTTATTTTTTCTTGTTATTTTCTTTATAATTATTTCAATCACTTAATAATATCATTCAAAACTATAACATTATTAAATAATCTGACAATCTATGTTGAATTTACTATTATTATCTTATCTGAAATTTCAGCAATATCAAAATTATATTTTTAAAACAAAACTTTCTATTTGACAGAAAGATATAATTCAACGATACACTCTTTTCAAAGGATTGATATAAAAAAATGCTAAGATTTACAAAATGTTTTATAGAGTACAGTAGAGCATCGACTATCCGACTTAATTGGGGACTGGGGTTGGTCGGATAACTGAAAAATCGGATAACCGAAAAGTATGAAAAAAATACATTATTAGTATAGTGTATTAGGCCTGGTTTAAATACTAGCCTCCCTTTCACGGTCGAGCCAGTGCTGCCAGCTAAAACATGCAAAAATTTAACAAAAATAACATTAAAGTAGCCAAGACATAACCAAATATTGTAGCGCCACATCACTAGCGAACATTTGAATTTGCCAACTAGAACGCAGTTGGTTAACCGATAAGTCGGTTAATCGGAGGTCGGGTAATCGACGCTCTACTGTATTTTTAATTGTTTATGCGAGATAAACAATAAAAAAAAATCTAAAAGAAATAAAAGCCAATTTCTTAAAATGATTTCAGTTTTTCAATTACTTAAGCATTTACTATTAGAGTTACTTATTAGTAGGTTAGTTTATACAAATATCGTGACTTACCGGTGGTTATTTATTGTTAATTTTGATTACGACATAGATAATTTAAAGTTCAGATATTTTTGTATTAAACTGTTTAAAGATATAAACAATATTAGGTAATCCTCAGTCAACATTAATTGCAGATTTTTAAAATTATTATTAAAAATTATATATATGTTATATAATATAAAAATACAATATATCTATAATTGTTTTTAAATATTTATAAGACAATATTCTTCAACTCATAAGTAAAATAATAATTAATATAATTATACAGGCCTGGTGTATAAGAAACAAAGCAAACAAAATATTAATACTTTAAAAATATAGAGATAGACTACCCCTCCCATCTTTTAAGTAGTGCTTGTTTCAGATAATCATTCAAGGACTTTAATGAAGAGTGCAGGAAAGCCATACTAATATTTAAAAAGGGCATCCTGACATTTAAACAAAAATGTATTCTATTAAAAGGAACAACTTAACTTTTACTTAAAATTTTTATAAAATACAAATCGAACGATAAATTCTTTACGTAGAAAGATCTTTAATTACTGCGTGTATATGTGTACGCGTGCATATATACACAGAATATCCTTATAAACTTTCATAATTTACAGAATTAAAGCAATATCAAATCAGAAAGAGACTAGATTATAAATATTTTAAAGGATATTTAATCCATCACAAACTTGACAACTTGTCAATTCGTTTTGATAATCTGTGATAAAAAACAAGGGAAACATTCCATTTTTTTTCGAATTAACAACGTAAAACCAGCATTAAACACTTCAGACACTCCGAACATTCGAAACAGAGTAACTAAATGTATTAATGTTATTTTACCTAACTCGAAAAAAGAATTTCTGACGAAAATCTAGAAAGTAAACACACTTAAAATAACCATTATATATACGTATATGTATATATATCATTCCATTTTTTAAGAATGTAAGGAAAGGAAAATAAATAAATATCTATTAATAAATGTGAAGAAATAAATAAATCAACGTAAAGAAATGCTACTACAATGAAAATCGATAAGATATAGTTCAAGTGTAGTGCATTGATCTTAGAAATTATCTTTCATTTTATCTCACGTTTTAAATACAAAATAAATAAATAAAATATTTACGCCTTGACTTTTATTCAATTTAAGATCTAATCGATTAGATTTTTATCGAATAAAAACAAGCACCTTTATCGTTTGCAACCGAGAAACCTTCTGCTGTACAATCAAGATGGCGATTTTATTCTGAACACCAGAAATAAATATCGACATATATTAAGATCGGCTAAAATTAACCGTTTTATATTTAATAAATTTTAAAAATTGACAAGCGTAAATTTTTTTATTATTATAATTATTCGTTAGAGAGAATATATGTCTTATATAAACTCTCGAAACGGTCTGCCATTGGTGGAAGTAACCGACATTTAAAAAAAAATAATAATAAATAAATTAATAATGTGACGTCGTAAAAAATGGTCGATTACTCACGCACGTTTTTCGATGACGGTTTCCGGCGTAGAGCGGCTTGTGTTTGTGTACGGAACGAAGAGGAAAAAGAGGCAAGGAAGTGATTTTTGTGAAACCGTATCTCGAAATATGAATATCCGTTCCTTTTTTGATTAATGTTACCTTAGGTAGCCAAGATGGCGGCTCGTCTCTAATTCCAGCAAGGAAACAGTAGTACGCACGTTCTAACCTAACCTAACCTAACCTATTCTAATAATTTGGTTGCTAATAATTATGGTAATTTGTTAGGTTAGGTTAGAACGTGCGTCCCACTGTTTCCTTGCTGGAATTAGAGATGAGCCGCCATCTTGGCTACCTAAGGTAACATTAACTTCTTTTTTTTTTACTTGCAATGTTGTGTTGATGTAGGGCCTTGTTCTAGACATTTTCCCCTTCGAAATGCACTGTTGTTTATACTTCGACGTCTTTTAATGTGCCAAAACGAGAAGAACGTTATAAAGATTGCTTAAAATATTATTTGTTCTTGTTAATTTAACTATTAAATGTGTGTAATTGAACTTTAGAATGAACTTGTTTTGAAATTTTTATTCTAGGAATTACTGAAATGAAATTATCAGCATATTCTAGTTTTCAACGTTAATAAATGCTATTATCAACTTATTTATTTGAATACAATTCATAATTATTAGAAACAGAACGATTAAAGTAACAATAAGACACAATGATCTTTAAATTTCATACATTAATAAATTTGTGAAACAGGAACATGCATTAAAAACATTATTTGTGGAGTTATTTTCATTATTGAAAGGATGTACCAATTATAAATTGCTTTACCACAAAATACAACTTTTTATTTTTTCCTTGTTTAAAAGGGTTGCTTTTTGTCAGTTTTTGAGAATGTAGATTGGATAAAAAGGTAACGTGGGGATATTGCCAAAAACTGGAATATGTGATTACTCTAAATAACATTATGTGAAATAAACTGTTTTCTATGCACTGTCTTTTAAATATAAATCTATTAATGTATTTGTTTAATTATGAAAGGAAATTTTGTTCTGGAAATTTGATATTTATGTCAAAAATTGTGTTTTAGAAATATATACCTAAATCAAATCAAAAGTTTTAAAAATATTATAATTATAAAAGTATAATGTAGGATAAGATTACTTGTCGGATACAGATATAGATTATTCTTATTAAATATCAAATAAGGAAACGACAACTGCTCGGTGACAGATTTAAACTTCTAATCCTTCAGAAACCAGTTTTGTTCTCTGCAAATAAAGTCAATATAATGTAGTGGTTGCTGATGAATTTGAAAATTTTAAATAATAGCTGCACTTATAAATAAATTTTGTATATGTTTAACAAAATTGATTGTATATATTAATTGGCAGTAGGTAGTAAAATTATGCATTTGTATAATTTGTTAATGTTCATCTATAGAATAGATTTCAACGATATCGATTAAAATAAATTTAACATTCTCGTCTAAAATAAAAAATAAATAAATTAAGAAAAAAATGGCTTTAAAGTTCTAAGGATCAAATGTATTCTGAAGGTAGAGCTATTACTTCAAAACAGTTAAATACAACTCAAACCTCAAAAAAGCCGTTTTTAAATAAGAAAATGGCTTTATCGAATGGCTTATTAAATTCGTCGATTAGATGAAATTTTTTAACACAGTCTAGATCAAATAGACACGTACATATACAGGCTTATCGCACCAGTATGTATATGTGTTTTTGATCTAGACTAAGTGTTAAATAATAATAAGGGCCAAAAGCAGTAGATTATTCCATTGAATTGTTTTTCAAAATTTTTTGAATACAGTTTCAATGATGAATAAGATTATGGACATACTGTATTTACTAATTCATTTTCAGAGAAATACATTGCTTTTAAGAATTATTGCCACCTAATAAAATGTAAAATTTTATTTTATTTATTCTATTTGGAAAATTGAAATATTTTCAGTCATTTGTGGAAATAGTGTAGAACTCAACATTGAACCTGTTTCGTAAAATCATTTTCTTTATTCTCAAATTATATGTTTCTGACCGTAAATTCTATTACCAGAATTATCAATCCAAATTATGTTTGAAAAAATGTTATAATGTGGAATTTATGAAACATGAAGCTAAACTACTTGATTACTTTTATCTAATTTTTTAATTAATTAATATCAAAATTTAATAAATTTTATTAAATATTAATTTATTTAATTTCAGCTTGAAATAATTCAGTTATTTAGATGTGATTTTCATAAGATTTGGATTTTGATTTGTATTATATAGAATTTGCTGTTTACACTGCAAAACTTTAATCTTTGAATTTATTTGTTTACATATGTAAACAAATAAATTCAAAGATTAAAGATTCAAAGTAAAATGTATTATATTGTTTAATTTTAAAGAACCTGTAAAATACCAAAATAAGAGCTGTTAACTGAAACTTTGATTTTAAAATATCAAACAGAATATGTAACTTTAAATAATTACAAAGGAGATATTTTTAAATATCAGATTAGATTATATGCATAAGAGCATACCAATTATATATATATAATTCCTTATACATTAATCTGTTTTGTGCATTTAAAAACTTAGACTGAAATTATTTTTTCAAAAAATAAAATATTCCATTATACATTTTTCCTAAAACAAATCTTAATATCGTTACATTTGTTATTATGTTAATGCTCTAAGTAAGTTTTATGACAAATACATACAGTTTACGTAAGCAGTAAGTGTAGACAAACAAAGACATTATTATTATGATGGAAAATATAAATTTTATATTTTGTACTATTTTAATGATGTTTCGGATTGAATATTTTGATGATTGGACTTATCTCTAGTAACTTTTAAACTGTAGACAAAAGAATATAGTTTTTATCACTTCTTTTTAATCATGACAGTGTTAAACTTTTTTTAATTGCAGTTGCATTTTTTAGTTTTGCAATATTTCTCACCAAATTTTTGAGTTTTTAAATGTTTTTCAAGACTTTTTCACCTTGTCATCAGATCAAACACTTAACAGATTCAAGCATTATGTTTACTATAACTTAAAATGTCATTTAAAGATAAAAATAAAACTAAAAAACAATAAGAAATAAGTAACTTTGCTTCTTGACTTATATAGCAATTAAACACATCTACCAAAGAGCCTTAATTGATTCAAGTGAGGTTTAATACAAAACAAAAACTTTTAGACTGGTGTCTTCAACCTGTAAATAGAGATCTTCAGGTCCATATATTCAGTGATGGAATGCATGAATCAAATAGTGATGTTTTTGAAAAATTAAATGAAATAACTTAAATACACAAAACATAAAATAAGTAGAGCAAAGTACAAGGATGATAAAAATATGAAACAAAACTAAAAAGTAATGAATAGTATAAATATACACAAGAACATTCCATTAAATATCATTATCTCAAGATGGTACATCATAGCTGAAGATAAACTCTAGTTGTTGATTGAAAATGTTAGTCTAAAAGTCTTTTGTTTTGCATTAAACCTTACTGGAATCAATTGAGACTCTGATAGATGTGTTTGTTGATGTTTTGAATTATTCCAGCCTCCCAATTGGTGTTGGAACTCTATTATATAGCGATTCTTTGAATTAAGTATGATGCAGTCAATAATTTCAATAAAGGCTTGTCATTAAGATTTATAATATATCAAAGAAATATATATATTTTAATCTATTAAAAACAAAAATAATAATTTTATACTAGTTAAGATCATTACTTTTTAATAGCTTTGAGATTTAAAGAAATGACAAGATTCTTCAGTTGTGTTCTCTTTTTACTTTCCTGGTTGTTATAACATATGTAACATAAGAAAGTATTGTAATCCTGTCAAATTCAACACTGGATTTTTTGAAAATTTTGATGTTTTGAGACCTCCGTAACTCCCAAAAAAAAAAAAAAAGGAGAAAAATTCTGGGGGATGTTGGCATTTATTTCATTTAATACTTCAGGATGGAGGTAAAGATTAAGTAGCAAAATTTAGCAAGGTAATTTGTATGTAACAGGTATTGATGCCATTAAATTTTGGAATATGGAAGTCAAGGAGGTGGAGAGATATGGGGTTGTGTCAAATCTTCAGTCAGGTCAGACTTAAAAATTTATTGGCAATGCTTTTAAAAGCTCATCTCTATCTAAGTACTCACTTTTTGAACCTTTGTATCTGGTACTTTTTTACCCTCCCTTTTCTGGAGGGTAAAAAAGTGAGTACTTATTTAATACTGGTATTCAGACTTGAAGATTTGGTCATCTCTAGTGTTGCCACTTTTACAAAATCGCTGACCCAGGCGGCAGGTCAGGTTTGTTCCTGACGCATGCGCAATGTCATTTTACAATGCAAAGAACTTTGGAATCTGGCCCTAGACGACCTTCTTGAACAACACGAGGACACAGAAGAAATAAAATTACAGGCATACGCTGATGATACCCTGGTTTTAGTGGCGCACAAAAATTGCAACCATGTGGCAGATATTGCAAATAAAATGTTGTCAAAAATTGGAGATTGGAGTAAAGTACACAAACTACCAATCAATCATGGGAAATGCAAGGCAATAGTTTTTACAAGAAAAAATAAAAGAGGGCAGTTGAAAAGAGCAATTGGGGTGAAAATAAATGGCCAAACTATTCGCAACGTACAACAAATGAAATATCTTGGCATTCACTTTGACAGAAGTCTAAACTGGCAGTTCCATGTGAATCAAACCTGTAACAAGGCCATTGAGAAAACCTATTTTTTAAACAGTATAACTAAGAATACCTGGGGTCTAAACCCAAAACATACAAAAATGATATACCTACAAGCTATCGAACCAGCTGCACTTTATGGGGTGCAGGTATGGGAAACAGCATTAAAAAAGGTTCACATAAAAAGAAAATTACTTTTGTTTTAAAGAAGATCAGCCATTAAGATCTGCAGGGCATACCGAACAGCACCGACAGATGCCCTGCTGGTTGTAGCCAATCTAACACCGATACATCTGAAGGCTAAACAAACAACATGGAATTGGTTCTTGCTAAACAAAAACTTCACAAATATCTCGGACAAGGATTTAGAACAATTACAAAATACAGAGGTCTTGCCACCAGATAATTCAAAGAACATCTCTAAATTTATCAGAAAAATCGACATCAAACAAAAAGACAGTAACCAACCAATTGATCCAAGAAGGATAAGCCAATATGAAGTCGTCCTGGATTATGACAATACCAATAACCACAGGAAAGCACAGCAAATTATAATATATATGGACGGTTCAAGGGATGAGCAGGGCGTGGGCTCAGGACTGATTATTAGGAACAAAAAAGGGAGAATCTATCAAGCAAGCCTAAGATTGGCAAATGAATGCACCATAACCCAGGCAGAGTTATGGGGAATTTATAGGGCCATCTCATATGTAAAACAACTACAACTGGAAACGAGAAACCTAACTGTCTTCACGGATAGTAAGGCCGCTCTTTACATACTTAAAAATGGGAAGAACAGCTCTGCCCTTGCCTCAGACCTAATAGCCCTAGCAAATGAGATCGGCCAACAAACAAATATATCTTTCAATTGGATACCGAGCCACAGCGGACATGAGGGCAACGAGCTTGCAGACAGATTGGCGAAGAGGGCAAGAACCAATACTATAGTCACCTATACAAAATTCCCAATCAGCTATGTTCAGCAATATATTAAAGAAGAAATTAGAATACTGTGGCAACGAGACTGGGACAGCTCAAACACCGGGAGGCAATGCTATAGCTTCATCCCTTCGATTGAGGGATGTCAAAAAATCAAGACTCCAACCAAGCTACAAGCTTATGCAATGCCTTACTGGGCATGGGGCATTTAACACTTATTTAAAACGTTTCAACAAAACAGATTCGGATTATTGTGAAATAGACATACACGAAAAGGACAATGTAAACCACTTGATTTACGACTGTTCCAAGTACAGTGAACAAAGATTGAAACTCATCAGGACTTGTCTACAAGAAGGCTACAATTGGCCACCTGGAGATCAACGATTCTTCGCAGACACCAATCTACTGAAAGTCTTGACGACATTCATCAAAGACAGCAGAGCACTTGCTCCACCTACAAGCGAGCAACTTAGCGCCAACCGAAGTACCCAAGGAAACCAACAAGTGTGAAAAGACAAGTCCTCCTATACTTAGACTATTTAAACTGTTTTACCAGTGTCTTCCACAACTAATAATCGATCACCCCTGTTGTCATGTCTTCGGCTGGGAAAGTACAGCTTCTACGACATCGTTTTCTGGAGGGGTTCTAGGTTAACCCAATGGGTAGGAGGAGGGGCCTAGCAGTTGGGGTACAACTTTGTCCCTCCTCTCCCTCCACATTGAAAATGAAGTTGACTTTGAAAGCGGTGATCTGACGTCAACACTTCTATATTGTTTATGTCCATGTATCCTGCAGCCTAGTCCCCTGGTGCAAGGGTGCTTTTACTCTGCTTTGTATATAAACTGATACTGCTGTTATTTGCTTTGCAACTGTCAATTTGTACATATTCATTGTTAACGCTTCACATTGCGATCGGGATAAGTTCTCCCGACTACCACATAATGTAAACTGTATCCTGCTTCCAACCATTAATTTCCATGTGTTTATTGAATACTGATATTAATCAGAAAAGCTTTATGAACAGGATAAGTCCTCCTGTATACTGATGTACACTTTATCTCATTGTATTTGCACTTACTAATTGTATTCGTTAAGAGTTAAGACTGCAAAACCGATATGTGGACGGGGAAGTGCCCCGTAGCATGTTCGGCAACACTGTACATAATGTTCTCATCTGTCTTGTGGGGGGCCCCCTGTAGCTTCTTTTCACACTTTCCTATCTCCCTGTGTTTCCTCTTCTACCTAACTTCTTACTTTCCTAATTTCTTTTTTCCATTTCCTACAGGGTTAAGTCTGTGTTATAACGGATAGCCCTTCTTACTTTAACATCAAATCAAATCAAATGCAAAGAATAACGTGCATGCCGGTTCTAAATCAGTTACAGTTAGGGACTATAGACTTGCAAAGGAGTAACGTGTGTAACCTAAATTAAGAAAGAGCAGATAATTTAGCTCCATAGATGATGCGTACGGACATACAAGCAAAAAAAAAAGTCGAGAGGCAGGTTGCGTGTCACACGTCGGTGTAAACAGAGTAACATAGCGAAATGGCAGATGAGTTTCGGTGAGTGTGAGGTCTTTTGCTGTTCAAATGGTGTAAATTTATAAAAATATTTGCAAGAACTTTGTTTCATCGTAATTTCACAATTTCTACGAAATTCCCGGGCAAAATTAATTGTTCACTTGGACAGTGAGTCAATTCCCGGACTGTCCGGGTGAAAACCGGACGGGTGGTAACACTAGTCATCTCTATCTTCAAAATTAAGCCTTTTTTGCTTTTTATAATAATAATAAAATATATTTTTTAAAATCTCTTAACAGACAGATTTAACTTTGAGTTAGTCCTAGTGTTTTTGAAACTTCAATATTTTTTTAAATGGAGATTTTTATCATATTCAACAAAATTACTCCTTTTAAGCTTTTAAATTTTATATCGTAGTATAATTGAAAATGATCAGACTTCCTGATGGTCCTCTGTTAACCTCCTGTTCGAGTGCCAGGAAAGTTGAGCGAGAGACTCTTCTAGAAGTCCAATTTTTTTCTTAAGTATTTTCAAGAAGGGAATTAGACCGCAACCACAATATTCTTAAAAATAACTTCAAGTTTAAAGAATCATAAAGAACAGCTTACAATTGCTTTTATTATTTAAATTAAGTATTTTTTCTTAATTTTCATGTTTATATAATAATGATGTTATTTTTAAGAATATTCTGAGGATGAGAACATCTATTTCTGAAAAGTACTTGAACTTTTAGAAGAGAGCTCTCTCTTGATTTATTTATAAGATTGTTCAAAAACACACTACTTTTCCATATTGTATTAATAATCATATCAACAACAATTTTCAAATTTCACAAAATTAATTACACTTCACACCCAAATAGTTATGATGTAATGTATTCACTGTCTTATGGTGTTAAAAACAATTTTTTTTATTCAAAATTGCAAGTATTTTTAATTTTTATTATCAAATTTCAAATTTTTGTACATTCCACGGTCACACAGCTGGAACAGTTGTCTGTTATGTTCTTCTTCCGTTCAAATATGAAAAATCTTGTTTGATTTGATTCCGATCACGATAGTCTCTGTAAGCTATCGAAAGTACTTGCAGTTTTGAATAAAAAGTTGTTTTTAATGCCGTAAGACAGTGAGTACATTACATCATTTCAAAGTTGTTTTGAGCTTGTATCTGATGTGTACTATGTAAAAATTCCAACAAAAATATAGCAGATAAGTTTAGCAAAAAATTGATAATTTTGTTGTAAAACTGTGTCACTCGAGTGTCTCTTATCTGTACTAGTTTGATAACTTACTGACACATTTTAAATCTCATCCAACTAAAAAGAAGGTTTTGAGATCCCCTTAACCAAAAAATAAAAAAATGGAGAAAAATTCTGGGGATGTTGGCATTTATTTCATTTAATACCTCAGGATGGGGGTGAAGAAACAGAAGGTAAAGTTTTTAATTTATGTATCATATATTGTTTTTGTTTATAATAATCTTCAATAAAACTGTACAAAAGCAATTTGGAAATTACATTTTGAGATTGTTTTCCAAAAGATTAACTTGCTTTGCTAAATGTAACTTGTTGAAAAAAAAATAAAAATCTTGTGCTTGTAGTAGTTTTGATTACTTGAAATATTCATTTGTTTATTTAAGAGTTATTAAATAGAAACTTTTCATTAATGATTCACTAGGAATAATTTTAAATATAGATAACTTCATATAACTGTCTGTATTGTGAAACTGAGATACCATTGAATTAATTGCGTATCGATGCATACGGACCGTCCACGTGCAGGGCTGCCGAGGGAAGAGGGGAAGGTGGGATAGAGCGAGTTCCCTCTTTGCCTTACCGGGTCTCCTTTGCCAGTTTGTTTGGAACAAACAAAAAGGTGTGGAATGTTTCTTTATTAATTAAGGCAGTCTTAAATATTTTATATTTTGTTAGTAAAAATTGCATTAATGTAAAAGTTGAGACCTAAGTTTTCTCTAGTCCCAGAGAAAAATTTCCAGCTTCCTTTCTCTCTTGACAATCCTGTCCACATGCAGTTAGTTCAATGGTACTTCAGTTTCCAAGCACAGTACATATTTAGAATATTCCAACTCTCATAACCACTAACAGATACATAAATTCATTTATTGAGAAATTTAACTTTGTGAAAAATACAATCATTACAAATCATTAACACAAAATATTGACATGTCCTGGTTATGGTCTAAAGTCTGGTTAAAGTCTGTTTGGGCTATATTATTCAAAAATTGATACAAAATTGCCGAATAAGTAATTTTACGAAACTGCTAAGCATAAAAATTAATATATTGAATTTGTTAGATAGTAATGGAAATAAATAATATTAATTATACTATATTTATTAATAAATAAATATAAAGCAATATTAAAAAAATTATCAACATTTAAGTTATTTAAAAAATTCATTTATAAGAAAACTGTGATTAAATAAGACTACATTAATTACAAAATAAGTTATGATTTGTCATAGGAATAAAATTCATTTACCTTAAGAACAACTATAGAAATATAAAAATTAACGTACAGTATTTAACAAATGTATAAAGAAATAAATGCACGGAAAGGATTGCAAATATTATCAATGCAACTATAAATTATAACTTCAGTATAGGTAAAAGAGGAAATGAAAATTGCTGATAAATGGAATAAAATAGTTGGAAACTATTAGTGATGTAATTATTTGATAAAAAATTAAGAAGCAGATAAATTCACATACCGGGAAAACTAATAGATTTCTCTTTCTTCACGAACATAAATAAAAAATTAAGTTCGTCGAAAATGAATTAAATCCAACGATTTATATATTTTGTTATTATTCTTTCAGTTTTATATTGTTTACACATGAAATTTTGTATTCGTTATTCATATTTTTACACATTCTTTTAAACTAAATGCAAACAAATGTATATTCATTTCACTCTAAAAGAAGCCAATTTTTTGCAAATTGAAACAATCTCTCTCTCAAACTTTGACAAGATACAATGATAACACTTCCAGACGATTAATAAGTTTACTTGTGAGAAATAGATTTTGTGATGTCGTGAGCTGGCTATACTTGTTACTGCTCCGCTACGCATTGCAAGAAACACTTAAATTTTAAACTTTTGTTTATGTTAGACTCTAGGGATAACATTTGAAACTTTAAATAAAAAACAAAAGTACTTGCAATTATTGAGGCTAATGTGACAAGGCACCACTTCCAGAATTGCCAAGCACACGAATACTTTTTGTTCAATCAACCAGCATATATAATTAAAAAGATTTCAAAACTTTAACCCAAAGTTTGTGTAATTGAAAAAGTGTAATAATAATGAAATTTTAACTATTTATTGTTTATTCATTTTATGTTGAAATTAAAAATGATCTATAAAAGCAAATTACAAATATATACAGTATTATATAAGTTTTTAAGTTGCAATAAAGTTCTGTATTTAATTTAAAAAGTTTAAATGACATTAATGTTTTTAATATTAAATAAATAAGGCAAAAGTTAAAATATAACGGTGATTTAATGTTATATATCTCGGGTAAGATGCACAAATAAAAGAGGTGACGAGACAATTACGTTATATATTCACTACGAATTGCCGGTTGACCAGAGTAGTAAAAACGTCTGTCTACCGTCCCGAGAAACCCAGATTTGATCCGGGTTTGAAACCGGCAATTTGTTTGACGATCTCTCGCCGATACGTCGGGTGTCGTTTCTTGCCACCCGGCCGTCTTCGCCGTGGACCCGACCGAATCGACGGTTAGCCTGCAAGAAAGACCCTTTATAAACTTATTAAATCAGTAAAATAAAAATATGATTTGAAATTCTAGAAATAGAAAACGGAGCATGTTTGTTTTTTAAATTACAAAAAACTAAATCTATTTCAATAAGAATTTCCATATTTTACCAGGAATTTCTGATGAAACTGTTTGATAATCCGGCATTAAAAGGGATATCTTTAGTTTATCATTTATAAAATGAAAGTAATGTCATTTGCACAATTTTTATTTGAAATGTTTGGTTGAATATCACTTTATAGTTTATATAAGTACATATTTGACAATATTTTTACTAAACTAACAAGAAATTTTTAATGCAGTGATATTGGTTAATTAAAAGACAAAAGGAGTTTGTATATTATATGAATTTTTTATGTAATTTGGAAAGAATAGGAAATATATTTTTGACCAATGCTGTAATTAAAAAGTTAACAAGAAAAATGTTTAGAGTCGTTTTAAAAAATTACATATTGCAATATTCCATAAAATTATATACACTCAGTTCTGAATTAATGTGATTTTGATTTAACACAGCCTAGAAAAAGATTCAATTTGTTTTTACACAATTTATTTGATCTAACACATCTCAATAAATTTGTCTTTTTAAAAATATCCATTTGATTTGAATTAAAAAAATGTATTTACTTCCTTTTCCAGAAAACTGTCTTATTTATTTTTATTTTAAAAAAAAAAGAAAAAATTCTTAGAATTTGCATTTTGTGCCAAGTAAACTTTAAGATTTAGATATTTATTACAACTTATTTGAATGTGTGTAATAACAATCAGTCTTTTATTCTGACTTTACCCCTCAATTGAAGCACCAGGAAAAATTTAATTTTTAGGGTTTGACAATTAGTATGATTGAGTTTCTTCTGATTTCTTTTAATACAGAATAGTTTCTGTATGCCGTTCGGTTTAAAAGCTAGAGGTAGTTTGACGTTTAATCGACGTCTTCGAAATTTTATCGATTAAGTTTACGACCGATTTATTAACTACAGATGATATATATTGTTTAAATGTGTCCCATTATATTAATTGGTTTATAATATTATTTTTATTGATTTTTATGGTCAAACCAATCTTCTATAAGGATTTTTCAGGGATATATCTACCATTTAAAACAGAATTTAGTGTATATAAATAAATAGTACATCATAGTAATATTGTTGATTACAATATTGAAAAAAAAATTACTTACAGTACAAAAATCATAAATTACTAATGAAGCATTTTTATGTAAATACAGCTTTTTATTTAAATTTTAATAATGAAAATTTTTGATCAAGGAGTTTAACAAAAGAATCCTATTTCATCATTTTACTTTAAAATTCTGATATTGATTGTGAATGTTTAAGAAAAAGTAAATGTTTCATAAAGCGTAACATTTTTAGAATAAAATACATATAATGTAAATAAAAATGTTTAAATGTAAATTTAGCATGCTTGGAATTAACTTCAAAACCTTAGAAGAAAATTTAATTTTGTAAGATATTACGAATAATTTCTTTTATTGAATTTAAATTTTATATAAAAATGAAATTAAAAAATTACAACAGCAGAAAAATTATTGTTGTTTTTATAAAATGTTTTTATTCTAAAAATGAAAATACTTTAGACTCGATTACATCTGAGATTGCATTAACCAGGAAATGGATAAAATAAGATGCGAAAAATGCCTATGGTTGAGTCACTAATCGTACCAAATCATTTTATGCCTAGGGTTATCTGACACTGTTTTCCAGAATTGTCCTGATTTAGAAAACTGCCCCATTGGAAAATTTCTCTTGAAATGTCTAGATTTGTTCATTTCTACAAGAAATTGCTCCAATTTTACATTAAAAAGTCAAATAAGAATGGTAGACAATAAGTGTTGCGCAAGTGCTACTACTTACCCAATGCTGGGTATCCGTAATTTTTTATCGTGACATCCCAATTTCTGGTTTTGAACTAATGACAACCGTATTTATGACTCGTCTACTTTGCAGGATATTGGCCAGAAGTGAAAGGGAAACGGTACATTTTGTCGAAGTATCTAGTTCGTAACGAGTAAATGTGAGACGGACGAGTCGTTCTCGTGTTTCTTTGAAAATTTACCTGTTCTGTTTAATAGGTACAGGATTTAAACAGTACTAGATTAAGCAGGATGATATTTTTTCCATTCATCCCATATGATCAAGTATCTACTGTAGTATGAAATCTTTCAGAAAGAAAAAAAATTTTTCTTGTACATTATTTAATAACAGATTAAGAAAGTTATGTGAGAAAATAATTTCTTTAGATTTTCTTTTGGCATTTATTTTCCTTAAAATTTCACATAGTTTATAAATTACATTCAATTGGAAGTAATATTAGTTCAATATATTAGATTATAAGATTACATGGAATGCATATTGCCAAATTTAAGCTGTTTATTGAGATCTTTGTGCTGTCTGAAAAAAAAAATTACAAAGATAGCTTGTAATTAATTACAAGTTATTAATTTTACATTTAAAATATTCACAATCAAAATTGATATTTCTAATGGTTTATTATTGTACAGACTATAAAGATAGTTTAAAGATTTAGTTGGTAGTTTATATTATTCTACTAAGAAATGCATACTTTATTAGTAAAATACTTTATTATAAAAATAGTAATGTGGATAGCAAAATTTTGAACATAAATTTTTGGTAAAGGAAATAAAAATTTTGTTGTTAGGAATAAATTTTTAAAAATAACGTTGAAATAATTAAGCATCGTTTATTTTGTACGACCCACCGGTGGCCGAGCAGTTTTGTCGCTAAACGCCGGGAGTTCGGTTGCGGGTTCGCGCCGTGCTCGGACGGGCCGGCCACGGGGAGTTTTCTGGGTTTTCTCCATTTTTGTCACACCCAAATAGGGGCCAGTTTCCCTTACGAGACCTCCCGGAAGGCATTTTCCCTCGCGTGACATCACACCCCAGAGAAGGCAACGGGAAACCACTCCAGATGTAACTTTCCCTAGATACACCTCGGAGCATTACTAACTAATTACTAACCTATGCCAAATGTCGCCGACATCGGGAATCTGATATGGTGTACAAAGAAGATTTTTGTACATTATATTCAAAAGTATAGTTTTGTGAATGGGTGTTTTTTATTTTTGTGCTAAAATTAATATCTTCTTCTTGATAAAATTAAAATTTTATCAAGAAGAAAAATAAATTATTACTTCTACCTTATAACATTGTTCGTATTTTTATAACTATATATATATATATATATATAAACATGGTTATAAGGTAGGTATATTAAAAAAGAACAGGCTGTAAAAGTAAATGAAATATAACATTTAAAAATGTTTGAATGTTGTATTTTACTTGTTTTTATAGCCTTTTATAAGCTTAAAAAAGGCTATAAAAACAAGCTAAAAACAATTTATAGCTTTTTCATAAGCTTATAAAAAGCTTATGAAAAAAAGACAAAATTATCACGAGCACTTGTCCTTTATAAACTAAAAATGTTATGTTATTCAAATATTATTTTTAACATTTAAAAAATGTAATTAGACCTCATGACAAAAAATAACTTGACCTTTTTTTCATATTTAAATTTATAAAAGCCTGTAAAAGTAAATAAGATACAATAAAAAATTCTAATAAAAATGCTACATCTTTTAATTCGTGGATAAGGATTAAAAGGGGATGGGCAGGTGATTAATTATGAAGAAAGCAATACAATTTTGGTGGCAAGGAAGGTGCGCATTAATAAAAAAAAATATCCAAAGACAAATTGAATAAGAGACTACTGGGACCATTATGGTTTAGAATGCATGATATTGCTTAATTAAAATTAAGAAACTAATTTACCTTCCAAGTTTTATATAGAGACTGATTAAGGAATCAGTCTCTATATAAATATATATTTGAATATTATATTTTATTTACTTTTATAGCCTTTTCATCTTTAATTTAAATATATATAACACCAAAAACCTGATACTTCACTTTTTCATTGTATAAAATGAATTTTTATATTAAGAAGAAACAATTATTAAGCAATGTTGATTTTCAGTTGTTGTATAATCAACGATTTTATTGATTAAATTGTGTTTCAAATATTTTTTGTAATCCTAATTTTTAATTTCAATTTACTTAAATGTTCATCACTACCTAATGTTTATTCACAAAACGCTTGAAAAAATTCCACGTATGTATTTCGTTTAATATTTCAGAATGGGTTAAAGATTAAGAAATGAAATTTGGCATAGTAGCTTGTATGTAGTGTATGTAGGGGAACGGATACTAATAAATTTGGAGTACTGAACTCAAGGTGGGGAGGTAGAGGAGTTCTTGGGTCATATCTTGGCTGGGGAAGATTATAAAAATTTTATTCGCACGAGTTTTAAACTCTTTTGAAATGAAGATTTTCTTATAAAACTTTTCCAAAATGGTACCAAAATTAAAAATTTGGCAACATAATTTGCAATAGGTTGGTGGATTTTTTCAATAATAATCTTGATAGTATTATATCCATTTAATGTTACAATGACAAAAATTTAATATTTTGAAAATTTCAAATTAATTAACAAATTCTGTGATTAATCATCATCAATTAAAGATGTGAAGTAGTAAAATTTTGTATTACTGTACTGAAAAACTTGATCTCGGACAAGTAATTATTATCAGCACACAAAAAGAAATTATACCGAACTGTGACCGGAGGGCCGGGTCTCTTTGACCCCTCGTCAGGATGTGACACCACCGAGTCGGTCGAGACTCGGAAATCGCGACGCAGAGGGTTTTTCGTCGCGCGAGCGGGTTCGTTCGCGGTAGAGGTGGAGGTAGAAGAACCGAGGAAGTGAGTCACTCAAGACACCGGCTAAATAACAAGGCTAATTTTAATAAGGGAGTATAACAAAAGTACAATAAGACGCATCGCTAATACGGATGTATTTCTAGATACGCGGAGAGAGAGTTTACAAACGATTCGCGAGTTGATAAATACCTTAGAGAGTCTTGGAGCCGGCGTCGGGTATCCTTGTGATGATACGATCCACGGAGAATCACGATTTGAAGGAACAGTCACAAGATAATCCGCACTATGGTCTAGGTATAAATCCACAAGGGTCTTGGTTCGGAAGATGGCGGGAAGAGTCCGGATTATTGTCCCGATAACTAAACGACGACTGACGGATTCGTCATCGTTCGTTTGTTTTATTTTTTCACTCGGGTTTTTTCCATGTAGGTCAGGCGTCCAATCCGTAAATTTCTTCTAAAAGTTCCTGGTGGCATACGTCCCGAGGATGGGTCATTCTCAACGAGGAAGCAAGTTCGTGGGAAATAAGTTTTTATGGGTTTCCAACTAATCTTGTGATAAAAATGGTGGAGAAAAAAAAATTCGAAGTTTTGATTGAACACCTTCGTCCTTTCGTCCGTCACAGAACTATAAAGTACCGTATTTACTCGAATATAAGACGACCTCACATATAGGACGAGGTGTGACTTTAAAGATCAAAATAAAGATATAATTAGAATTGTATTAATAAATTTAATTATTTCATTTAATCACAAATAAAATATCAAATGCACATAAATGCACACATTGTCCCGCAAAAATTACTGGCATTTTAAACTTCGAGGAAAAATCTCATAAAATTGACAACATAATTTGTTCACGTAAAGCTGTACAATCGGGAACTGTTTTTTTCCCAATCCTTAACGGTCGAATTCACTCTTTGTCGATTACACTTACGAGTTTCTTCGAATTCCGATTTCCGAATAATCGTCCGTTTTCACGTGGGAACGAATTAAAACTTATATCGAGCTCTCTTGTAATTTTGGAATTTGATTCAAAAGCTTTGCTTTTCCTATTGCTATTCATCTTTACTCTCAACAATACGCAAGAACGATTCAAACGACCCAGATAAAATACTTTTTTTTTAAACACCAGAAGGTGAGAATCCAGCAAAAAATGCAAATACAGTTTACAAAACGAAAAGAATCCTTTGCTCACATGTATAGGACGACCTAGGTTTTCGAAGAAGTGAAAAATGGATAAAAACCTCGTCTTATATGCGAGTAAATATGGTATACGTAAAAAACTATCGAGGACATATTCTATCTATAACATAACATTATTATAGAGATTTGGCTCAGTTTATTTTAAGTAAGAGTTCTTGGCTATTTATTGATTTATTAAAAATCTCATAATTATTTTACTAATGAAATACTACTACTATACAGAGATAAATGGACCATTTTTTAAAAAATTGGCAGTGGTTTTCTTTAAAGTTTAGTTATTTTTCCTTTTAATTTTAATTATTTTTGTGATTTGAGAATTTGGTTCATTTCCCTGGAAATGGCACAGAAATCTCATTAGTGTAATTGATTAATACTATTTTCAGTTCTTTCAAGTTTTTTTTTTTTATAAAAAAGGAATTTAATTTCTCAAAATGTCTATATCAAAAGTAAATAGATTATTTAGTGGAAATTAACTTATTTTTTTTAAAATTTATATGTATGTAGAGTAATTTTTCCATACTTTGAATTCTTCAAAACTCTTTTTAAAAATAAGAGGATAGAAGAAACATTTATATTGTCATATTCATTAAAATGTTTTAAAGTATGAAATAGCTAATTCATAGAATTTAAAATATTTCTCATTTTCTATACTTTCTTGTGTGCAGAAGTACAAGGTGCGTTTAAGTTCCGGGAACGGGTCAAAAAATGAAAATGTATTATGTTCGGTACTGTGAAGTCGAAAGCAATTCTTGTGTTACCGGAGCAAAAAATTGACCGACTTTGAATCCTAATACCTTACTTATATTACAATTTAAATTTATGTTAAAATTTCTTATTTAGCACATAATTTATTCCTTTATTTAATATTCTATAATGACAGTAAATAAAGGAGTTGAAGTCAAAGATATCATAAAATGAGGAGTTGGAGTCAGAGTCAAAACAATTTGTACAGATTCCACAGTCCTGGCTAAAGTAATTTATTTGTTGTTATTCAAAATAATCATCCTGAGCATCAATATGTTTTTCCGACGATTTCTCCAAATCAGCTTCTTTTGGGTATTGCAAAATGGATGAATTTAATTTTACAAAAATTTCTTAATAGACTATACGTACAGGACGAGTCAATTTCATTTGGTCCTTTCGCACGCTTTTGAGGTAATAACGATTCTATGGCGGAGTCCACTTTTTATTGTAGGCCGCTCGTCCGCCTCCAAATGCAAAAAAGTTAGAATAGTCCTCTAGCGGTGGCACAATGATAAAAGTCCATAAAAGAATTTTTCTAAATGTTTTCTGAATTAGTGAAAGTGTATTGAAGCTTAGTAATTATTTTGGAAAATATCAAATAAATTTATTTCCTGGCACGTCCTGATTTTTTGTCCTATCCCCGAAATCTATAGAAGACGCTGTAGAATCAAGATCTTTTTGAAGTAGGCAATTACTCATATTTTATATTGTATCATTTTATTTGTGGAAGAGGGAAAAGTTTTTGCTAAGTAACAGAATGAACAAAGTAAATTTAATGAGAATTGTTTGAATGAAAATAAAAATTGAAGCACTCCCAAACATATACCGTAGATAAATTTGAAATTCCAAAGCAGCATAAATTAAAACTTCTGCCACGATTAATTTCGCTCGTTAATCAAATCCCACGTTAAGCAAGGGATACCTGTAATATTTCTTAATTTTATATATTATAAAATCACAATATAATCAAAATTGTAGAGCAAGTTGTCGTGTATAATTTTTGTTACTACATCTCATCAATAATAAATAACTTATTGCATTTAATATATTATTTTCCTACATCTAAGAAAACTTAATAGAACAATCATAATTTTTATGTTCTAAGGTGTTACTAGTTTCAAGTAGAAAAAATGAAAATAGGTGGATTATACCCGGAGGTGGAATCGATCCAAACGAAGAACCCGCCGTAGCTGCGACGAGAGAAGCGAAAGAAGAAGCGGGAGTCGTCGGAAAATTAGGTCGTTTTCTTGGAATTTTTGAAGTAAGATTTATTTTGTATTAAGTTTTAATACTTTTCGTTTGTGTTAAATGGCATTCGCTATTTTTCAGAATACTAAATCCTGCTATCGCACATTTGTGTACGTCTTGATAGTAACCGAAGAATTATCAGAATGGGAAGATTTAAAAAGAATAGGTATGTGGTCATTTTGATATGCAAAATATTTTTAAGTACAGTAAATCTTTAACTTATGATTCGCAGATACATCACTGCGATACTTAATATACACCGGTGTTAGTTCGACAAGTTGACTTGCATTTTGAACGTGCATAATAGTGGCAAAATCTTTGAGAAATTTAGGTTTTTATAAGCAGATAAAAATCTTTTAGCTTTTAAGTTATGTTGTATTTAAGCACTATTTGACTTTCACGCAAGCTGAAAAATGTCCAATGAGTTTTGAAACAAACAAGGACTTTCTGTAATTATTTATTGAATTTTAAATTCAATGAATAAATCTCATACTTTCTATTTTGACTCTGCAATAATTGCTCAGATGAAGTAAAGAATAGAATAAAAGAGTTTAAGTTAGTAGAATTAATTCTAAGGCTAAAAACTCATTCGGATGCTTCTTGGACGAAAACGATCGAATCCAATTGATTTGAAGTAATTGTCGAGCAGTTAAAAGATGTTTAATTTTATTACTGCCTTGATCCGATGAGTAAATCTCATCATTTATGAGGTTATGTAAACTTACTACTCAATATTGAAATCAGCCTTTTAATATTTTGTTTATTATTTAAAGTTTTATCTTTGTTACAACTTGTAAATGAATGCATCTCTTCTTTCTTAATTTCTCTCCTGTTAAATGCTTCATCATCACAGATGTATTACTTTACAAGGCTACATTTCTGCTATTGATCTTTAAAAAAAAAAAAAAAAGGAAACAGAAACTAAATTTTTTAAAGTATAAAGTTTGGAGTCATTTTTCTCTAATGATAAATTTAAAAACTGTTTTCAAGAATACTTGCTATATTCAAAACATTTTCAGGGTTGTTTTTAATAAATTTCATTGTTTTTTGTTGTTTACGCTGCAAAAAACAGTAAAGTGCAAACTATTAGATCAGAAGTTTACTTTTTTACTAGAAGCAAGATGTAATTTGGCGATTACTGTTTATAAATATAAATACTTTCTATATTATGTAGGTTTCTCACAAAACTTTTAATATATGGAAGCTACAACTAATAGAATTTCTTTTATTTTAGGAAGAAAACGAAAATGGTTTTACATTAAAGAAGCTATGGAAATTATATATAAATCACATGAAAAAGATTATTTAAAACAATTAATTAATAGTCAAAATAAGTTATAATACAGTTTACAAATACATTCCATATTTATTTATCAGAGTTAACAAAGATGCATTTTATCACATCCAATCCAATTGCACACTTTTTCAGTCTTGTACTGCTCACAAGTATATATATTTGTTTATACATATTATATACCATATCTGAATAGTTCAATTTAGTGTTCTGTTATTTATTTATTATAATTTCCTTTACAATTCTAATACATGTTATTCCAGTGGCAGTTATTAATTTAATCTTCCATATATGGTATTTATAAGTGGCCAAAAATATAAGTAATATTATCATATTAATGAAAAACCATCAATATTACTGATGTATATGATCTTAATCTAAACAGTATCTCTCTTCTATGTAATATACAAACTTTTTGAATTTGTCTTACAAAAAGTGCTGTCAGTAATTAACATTTAATATAGAAAAAGGAAGAATTTATTTTACTATTCCACCAACTATACAATGAAGAAAATAACACTTTCATATACTCAATTATTTATTATTACTGATATTAAATATAGTAAAATCAGAATTACAGACTGACTGATAAAAAAATTGATTTGAGATTATTCATATCTGAAATAATATGGATCTAAGATGTTATGGCACACAACTGCTGTGCTTTAATCTCAATTGGTTAAAGCACAGCAGTTATGGTATGACACTCGAGACTACCAGATTTAGTAATCTATCCTCTGATTGGGCTATTTTTTACCAATCTGAAACTTTTTATCTGATGATTTTTGCCAAGTTCAAATTGATATATATGCCATTTTGGCACGAATGTTTGTACGATTGTGGCCATCAATAATGTGTTCGTAAACTGCCTCCCTACGAAAGTTTAACTTTCTACAATACTGTGCCACTGGAAACTTTGATAAGATTCCAGATTATGGTTGTACCAAAAAACAACCCAAACAAAGAATTAAAGCATTTATTTAGAAGTTATCTACTTTTATCTAATTATCTAATTTTTATTTATAGAATCTATTCTTGATCGGTATTATATTACATTGCATTCTTACGAATCCGAGACAATTTTTGCATGAATACTTTTGTTTATTGATCCAAGTCAATACCATATACATGCATTTTTAAAAATATTTTTTGCAAAAAATATATTTCTTGATGTAATTCTGAACTTAAATTCCATTGTAAAAGTATGAATAAACCATAAAATAATTTAGCTAGATGTTTATAAACAATCGCATAATAGTGTAAATAGATCATTGATCTAGATTCTATTACTTCCCTTAAAATTTGATATTTTTAGCTCGTTGGCTTGAACTAAGATAAAATTAAACAGAGTGGAGTGTCTTAACTAGCAAAAATTAAATGAAAAAGATTCATATTTGAAAGGAAGCAGCTAATTAAAACAGGAATCGTAGTTTTGGCTTCGGCTATTGAGCGAAGTCGTATTAAAATTAGTTGCACGATGCTCTTGCTATTATTTGATCTAACCATATTTTATGTAATTGTATTCCTCGATGAATTTTCAAATGTATTTTTAAGCATTATAAATTAGCTCGGTAAATTTTTTGAGTAGTAAAATGAAAACTGTTCTTCATAAGTTATAAAAAAGCAATGTTTAGTTCTTTGTGTTTCTACATTATAATTAAAAATTTAGCTTACTTGGTTAAAGAATAAATTGTATGAACTTTGATCTAAAGTTTTGTTGTTTTATTATAATTTCAATAATAACAATACTTTTTTTTATAAATGTTTTCACTGATATTTATAAAACAAATGAGTATATTATACATACTCTTCTTTTGTCATTATAATTACAAATATAAATGCACTGTATGATTCAAATGTTTATTAATTATTATTAATGAATTTACGAATCTGTAATATACATATTTTTGATTTTGTAATTACTTATGTTCGTGTTCAATGTAATAGAATATATAGTGTTTTTTATAATAAAAACAACAAAAGTAATGTATATAATATATTCATAAATATAACTACATAATATACAAACATACAAATGAAATATCCATATACAAGTTTGGTTTCAAATCTGGAAAATGGTCAAGTATCGTCACTCCGTTTCGGAGGTTTGGCTAAATTTCTTTTCACACAATGAGTTACCCACTCGATACCTTCATTTATGCCATCTCTGTTAAAAAGAAAAAATTATTTTATTATAAGGCTGTTTTGTTGTTATAAATGAGACAATGATTATAAAAAATCCTAGGCAAATTCTAGCATTCTGTTAAGAAAACTATTGTTCAAAATATTTTATTACATAAAGACAATAGATGCAAACAGACATCAATATTATGAATCACTGCTATTTTATCATAGCCACAGTTACAACAACATACTAATGGCATTATTACTTTTAAAAATACAATCTTTAAATACTATTAATTAATAGCATCACATTCTTGTAGTCAATAACTCTTAAAACTATTTAGTTGATCCAAATAAAAAAATTATGTCTAACTTTAAAGGACTCGTATTCGAGTCGACCGGATCCCAGAATTTTCGGTTAATCCGGTCCAAATCGAGACCACTTCTTAACTAGTTAGCATCCAATTTGGAAAACATATCTAATATATTTACAATTATGTTTGTTTATAAATGTACGAATTAATTTTGTACAAAAACCGAAGAACTTTTTTTTTTCCATTTTATATGTAAATTTAGCATGTTCGACAATTTGAAGTTAATATTGTACTGTAAATTCCTTTCTTACCATACAGAAATAATTTTAAAATACGTTTGTGCATTTTTCAAAAGTCTAAGTGTACAATGGCATAATCAACCAACAGAAGATGTAAGTACACCAAAGTCTGCATCCTATATAAAATTAGAGATGTATTCAGTAACATACAATATTTGAGTCTGAACTTCTGTTGAAAATACTGTCAGAAGACAAAATGCTAAACAGACTGGAAAAACTGAAGAGTAAATAACATAGCATATATCAATAATTGTGAATTACTAAGTAATTCAAAAAGTTTATTTAGAAAAAACTAATACTCTTTTGTAGAAACATTATTCTTATTTACAAATCAAATTAAATTTTTCATAACAATTAAGAATTACTCACCCGCAAAGAGCCGAAGTAGCTAAAACGTGACAATCTCTTCGACCAATTAAATGATTACTCTCTCTAAATACATTTTTAATTTCTGTCACCGTCAAGCAATCCTGGGGAAAGAAGATTTTTTCTAATATACATTTGAAGTTATATCAAGCAGATTTATAACACCAGTAAAAAACATATTTAAAAGTTATTCTGTAATATTTTCTGGTTAACGTGGTCAGAAATAAATACTATTTTCGTTAAATCGAATGTAACACATATTAAGTAATTTGAGATACGAAGCAAAAATATAATTGTTATTTTTGTAGAAATCAGAAATTTGGTGCTTTATGACTTGTCTTCCTCATCAGCCATATAACAAAATATATAGATATCTACAACAAAATATATTATGTTTATATACAATTGAAATAACTAAAAAAGTTTAAGATTTCATTACAAAAAGTTTCTCAAAACTAACCTGTTGCAGAACAAATTTGCAAAGAAAATGACTTTATTTTAAATCTACAATTTAGAACGTACCTAAAATAATTTTTAAAATCTATAAATGTATATGTTACCGGCAAAACTCGATTTTATGCCAAACTAGTTTGGCGTAAGCGTGTCAGGCCAAACTAGTTTAGAATTATTATTCAAGTATATTAATGGTTAAATATATTAATGGTTAATTTAAGTTCATCATAAAACACAAATAAGTTCATTTTTAATTTTAGTTTGATTTTTAAAGTTATTTTTGAAAATATTTTCGAAAGTTATTTACCTTTAAAAGTGCATGGCTTAATAAAAAAAAAATACGAACTGATAAGTACTGATTTGCTTATTTTTATTTTATAGTTTTGTACAAGTGTTTTGTCACTTCTAATCAATACCATTTTTGGTTAATGTTACCCTAGGTATCGAAGATGGCAGCTCGTCTCCGATTCCGGCGATCGGAAGACGGGGAACAGTGGGGACGCACATTCTAACCTATTCTAATAATTTGGTTGCTAATAATTATGGTAATTTATTAGAATAGGTTAGGTTAGAACGCACGTCCTTACTGTTCCCTGTCTTCTCGTTGCTGGAATCGGAGACGAGCCACCCCCTTCGATACCTAGGGTAATATTAACCTCGTCTTTTTTATAACTAAGTAGACTATGTTTAAATAAATATTGTTCATCTAATTGATTGCCTTTTAATTTTATTTTAACCATTAATATACTTGAATAATAATTTTAAACTAGTTTGGCATAAAATCGGGTTTTGCCGGTAACATATACATATAATACTGGTTTACAAACTGACCTGTCCAAGATTTATTTCCATTCACACTGAACAATACTATGAGGATTACATAATAATAAATCTACAAGCCGATATAAAATGTATACGTTAAATAAATTAATAAAAAAGTTAAAAGAACAAAGATTTACAGAATGTAGAAATCTTACTGGTAAAAATACATTATACTTCAATAGAAATATGATAAGTTAGTATGAAAGTTGAAATACCCAACAATAAAAGACAAACAAGAGTGGATGGGCAGATAGGTAGTTAACTGTACAACCTTGTAATACCAGATTATGTAAAACAATTTGTTGGTTTAGGACTAAACCATAATGGACTAATCAAGATTAATAAAGAAAGAATGATTATACAGTGTGAGAAAATAATTTATTACCAGATAGATATATACTTTTGGTCTAAGACTATGTTAATAAAAATTGCATTCCAATTATAACAGTTTTTAATACAGAATAATAATTAACATTAGTAAGAATTTTAGCTGAACTGTTCTTATAAAGTACCTATTTATTATTATTAACCATAAAAATAAAGCATGCTAAATAATTCCAATACGCTTTTTCTTGCTTTACAAACACAATACATTAAAAGTAATTATTAATCTACAATTAACTTTACTTACTGGAACATCCTGTTTATTTGCCACCACAAGTAATGGAACACCATGAAGAGCTTCACTCGCAACCATTTTCTCTATTAAAATTTATAAATTTATTATGTAATAAAGTTAATATAAAAACTACTAATTTATATTTGTTATAATATTATTTGATTTTATAATATAAATTGTTAAATAAATAAAATTCTAGTTTATCTTCTCATATATTTTGGGCTGACTCTTGCTTCTGAAGGACAACATTTTGCTTGACTAGTAAACATACCGATAAGATATTTTAAACTCTTCCAAGTTTCCTTAGTTCGACTTTTCCTATCCGTCATTTTAATTCTCTTTTTGCCAACTCTCTGGACGTGTAGCAACAGTCTTACCACTTTCTGGCCTCTCTACGATATCGTAAATTGTCTTTCTTGTCATCCCTGTATCCATAAAATGCTTAACTGTGAAGCTACTCCCTTTTTCTCCATGTTGGTTGTAAAATTTGCCAACTTCAATTCTTTGCTCTTCAATAAGAAGAGTTCTATTTTGTTTACATTTAGAATATTGCTGCCATAACAACACAAATGCAAAACTACAAACTCTGAGCAACAATCTATGCTATCGTATTCTTAAATTTATTAAAGAATAACAAAACAAAAATCAAATATGTCTACCTAAATTGTTCAAATTTTTTTCAGTTTGTGCACTTATACTACAGTTTAATGGTAATCATCTTTCAAACTGTAAAATAATATTAGGCAAATAGAATTTTTAAGAATTTTAATGTTTACAATGTCATGATACATATGTACACAATCATCTGAAAGATAATTTTTTTGTTTTTCATTTGTAGATTTTGCTATTTAGTCAGAGAAAAATAAATGATGCGCAAAGAATTTAATGTAAAAACAAAACGGGGATTATGGTATTAATTTTATTAAAATAAAAACAAAATGCTGAACAATTTAATTTGCTAGCATGTTTGGTAATACAAATTTTCCATCATAGGAAAAAGTATTTTTTTAAAAATATTTGCATTCCATAAAATCAATTAGGTTTTAAATTTATATGTTCTAGGAAATCTGTACTCAGCCTCAGTTGGATACCATGTTTTTGTAGGACAGTGATGAATTTACTTTGTTGAAAAGATCAGCAATTTTTAAGATATGCTGTACTTTTATTTTAGTAAAATTAACATACCAAAGACAGTTCATATAATCAAATAAACAACTACAGAAAATAAATTTATCACAAACAATTATTTATTGCGACACTGCCAGAATGTCAGGCTGCAATTTTTAATTTATTTCATTTAAAATATGTGTTCTCCACCTCAAATTAGTACTGTAGGGTCTTGCCCCAGTATGTCATACTTTTCCTGTTATCAACGGAGTTGTGCCGGTCATCTATTAACTGCTTTTGAGGGAAGTTTTGAATTGAAATAATGTGACTTCCGGTTCACATCAAAAGTTTGTATATAGTTAATAGGGGCCTCCCGCCCCTACGGTTTCCATATCTGGTCTTGGATTTCGTCTAACTCCGTTCTTGAGATTAAGGAAAGATGGATGATAGTAGGAATTTATAGGTCTACAAGTTTTTCAAATTGCAGCCAAATTAAGAATTTAGTAAGTTAAAGTAATAGAATTTCAATATGTAAATTTTTTATATTTACCAAATGCAAGCTTTGATTCCTGTAGCCTTTCTTTATCCGAAGAGTCAATTATGTAAATAACAGCATGAGATTCTGCATAATACTGAATGAAAAGTTTACAAAAAAATTTTTCGTCAATAACTACAGTACTTTGAAAATATAATTATTTTTAATGCTAAAGAAATAAATTTTACTATGATTTTTACTAATTACTATTCTAATTACTAAAAATCAGAAGATCAGAAAATTAAAATGAATCACACAAAGTAAATATCGAAATTGCTTGTGCTAAACCTGATGTGTTTAAAAATTGCTTATTTGCTCAAATTTGAGCGTAAATAGTTTTTAAAGATGCTGCCATCATAACTATCTATCTCATTTTCAGCAATATTAGTTAATTATAATACCAACACACCTGAATTTAATTTGCAGAGTTTTTTCTCTTTATTCCAAACGTTTTCGGCCTATTTTCGATAGACCACGATAAGGACAAAATAAAAATGGAGGAACAAGCGGGAGTACAGAATTCCATTTGAAAATCAACAAATAGGGGTCGATAAAGAATATGTAGGGGTGACCGGAAGAAACCTAGCAGTACGAGTAAAGGAGCACGAATACAGTGTCAATAAAGGCCTCAATAACACGATCCTGGCAAGCACGGCACAGTCGGATGGAGTGAAGATCGTCAGAACGTTACACTCACCGTCCATTGCGATGGAAATGGAAAAAATAGATATATACAAAAGTAAAATGAGGAACCACTGCCTGAATGCAAAAGATGAGAATGCTTTACCAACAGCATGGAAATACAAGATCGAAAAAAGTATGGGTTTTAATAATCCATAAGGAATGAACTGGAACTTATATGTTAATTTAATTTATTAATAATAATAGACTCGTGTAATTTGTTATTTAATTATGTAACGTTAATAGCATGTTTAGTAATTTTTATTATTTGTTTATGTAATATACAAAAAATTTTTGTTGACTATATTTTAAAAAATTCAAATAAGATGAATTTGAACAAAACATTCCATTTTGGAACGATGAATGATAGCCTGACAACAGCCTATCAAAAATAGGCTGAAAACGTTTGGAATAGAGAGAAAAAACTCTGCAAATTAAATTCAGGTGTGTTGGTATTATAATTAGTTTTTAAAGAGTTAATTTGTTTTAACCGTTGTTCAGCCGAGATCTATAATCTGAAAACAACAGTTTATAAATTCTAAGCAAAAATAATAGCTTTTTCCTATTACAATTGAATATATAGGAAGTGTATATCCATAAATTTGGAACCAACTGGAGAGATAGATCACAAAAAACCTAACACCCTTAAAATCCAGCAATGAATTTAATTTAATTTATTTTATTATTTTATTAAATTCATTGTTGGATTTTAAAGGTGTGAGTTTTTTTCTAATGGATAGGAAAAAAGTTGCTTTTTTTCCTATCCATTAGAAAATTAAATAGCATAAGAAAATCATTACTTTTTTAACTATACATACTACCACTCTAAACTGAATATACTTGAATTAAAAACTCAAAAAAATTGCTGGGTTATAGGTTTTTAAATATATGCTAACCTTTTTGACCATGTTGAACAGACATCGTCGGGCAAACTAAACCCCAGTTACTGAAACAATGGGGGATTGCCGTACACATGTGCAGAGGAGAGGCGACGTAAGACAAGAGAAAGGGGAGAAGGGGAGGGGAAGGATAGTAAGATTTACAGTTTGAAGAAAGACTTCCCATCATGAAAGGATTGGCCAACACTGCATTAGCTATCTTTGCTTCCAACCCCATCAACGTGGACTTCGGCAATGTATACCTCTTATAAAGCTCTTCCAGGCAACCCTTTCTCAAACTTCTTGAGCAGGTGGAAATATATAAGGCCACCAGCAATAACACAGTTATTAATTTTTACAATGTTCACTCCTTCCTCATAGTGTGGAAGTCTTTCTTCAAACTATAAATCTTACTATTCTTCCCCTCCTTTTTCACTCTTTTTATGTCACCCCCTTCTGCCCACATGTATGGCAATCCCCCTCAGCTGGGGATTAGTTTGCGTGATGATACCCATTCAACACAGGTGAAAATGTTAGCACATATTACAAAAATGCTGGATTAGAGGTTTTAATTTAACTATACATGTGTTATTGTGAGTTGACCGACACTACTAGCTTAAGGGGGTCGACCTTAGGTGAAATGGCTATGATCCTCTTGAACACCTCAATTGTTCAAATTGTCAGTATTACTGTATTTTCCGGGGTATAAGATGACTTTTTAACCCAGGAAAATCTTCTCAAAAGTCAAGGGTTGTCTTATACACCGGGTGTCATCTTATAGGGCGAGTATATCCCAAACTCTATATTTTAACTGTAAAAGTCAGGGGTCGTCTTATACGCCGGAAAATACAGTAATTATTATGTTTACATTGATCATTTCCTACTCAAATTGTCAGTACACGACTGCAAATTTGCTTATGATGTTTGATGTCATTTAAATATTTGCATTATTCATTTTGTTTAAGATATTCTATTGTCATTTTATATACGGGATACAAATTTTATGTAGTCCCCGGATTATAATTCTATGTATGGAGCATGTTGTCTATGTTACTCAATGAATCTTCAATTTGTCAATGCGTTCGGTTAGTTATTGTAGTATACGACTTGGGGTGTTCTTGGTTGGTCCAAGGGGTCATAGTAAGCTACTAAATTGCATGCTTCTGAACAAGCAGGGTCTAATTCACAGGAACTCTGAGCGAATGACAGACGGACCAGCAGCTTCAAAGCCGCCAATCCGTCTGTTGTTCGCTCAGAGATCCTGTGAATTGATGCTCCAAAATTAAGCATCATCTTTACAAAAAGGGAGCTCTGCAAGGCCAGGACTTCACCCCCCCGACAGGAAACTGGCTGTCAAGTTAGAGCCATTAAAACGGTGACTTATTTCGGAAACAGGACTGGTGTAGCTGAGGAATGGGGTGCGAGACAATTTAATTGTCGTATTCCCGACCTAATTGACAGATCCCCAATTGTACATCATGAGAATAACTGAGGGATCATCCACCAGGGAAACTTTGGACAGTCACCTTACAGAAAGTTCAAAGCGCAACCTGCTGACACTCCTGTGGAGGGGGCAGCAACCCGGACAGCTGCATCTTCTCGGGGACAGAAAAATACACGTTAGAGTAAAATTTACAGGTCCATCATCGGGGGAAGGGCTTGATCTGACTCCGGAGGGGAATGGCCCAGATGGGGGAGATTGGGGAAGTTCAGCAACCCCGCGGCCCGAATCGCATTCCTGGCAACAGACCAGGAACCAATAGTGTTACAAGGGACCACCATTCAGACCAACCAAAACCTTGGGATTTCGGGTAAAAATACTATAAAAGCCTTAGGGGGTTGACCTTAGGTGAAAAGGTTATGACCCTCGCTTTGTCTGCGATCTGCCAGGATGATGTGAGAAGCTTTTATAGTATTTCTACCTGAAATCCCAAGGGCATGGGGAGGTTGTGAAGTGGCGATCGAGAACATCAGTCCAAGAGATCCTAACTAGGAATATAGGAAAGGACATCAATATCCAAAACCTAAGACAGACTTCCCTGTGACGACTCTCCCATCCCTCCAACTTCCAAGACAGTGCCAGAGACGAACTTTCTTTGGATCATTACCCATGGAGAGGATCGCTGCAGACAAACCCACTTTGGACCTCTGGCATCGGATCGTCGGAGACAAACTTTCTCAATGTGGAACTTTTAAATCTGGGAAACAACCTTACTTCACTTTGTGGATTATATAACTCACTGTAGGTGTGTTTTTCCGTATGAATAAACATGGTAATTTGTAAATATGGTCTCTGTGCGAGTCATCTTTGCATCCAACAAATCACTACCCCCGTACGAAAAAGGCTTTCTCACATCATGCTGACAGATCGCGGCAATGCGAGGGGTCGTAACCTTTTCACCTAAGGTTGATCCCCCTAAGCGAGTAGTGTTGGTCAACTCACATTATGTATAGTTAAATATAAAGTATATTTTTAAAAATATTAACTTATTATAAAAATAATATATACAACATTAACTTGCATTTGAATTATATTCATCAGTTCATTTTAAAATGGAAAAGTATATGAATAATAAATTTTTTATTACAAATTGACAATTTCTATTCAAGCATTTCAGATTTAATTAGATATTTCTTAAAATTAATTAAGGAAAATTCAATATACCAAAAGCAGTTTATCATTAATTTCATAAATATAAAATGCTATGATATAATAACTGAAGATCTCCGAAACAAAACTAATTCATTAATTAACATTGGCTAAGTACGAGGGTCATTCTAAAAGAAAAGAACATTTTGATCTGACGAGCTGCACAGTTTTCCCCCACCTCCATGTCATGGACCTTCTCATTTTTTCTCACCAATCTGATGCTAACAGCGAGCCACAATGATCGTTTACTGTTTATAGTGTGACTTTGAAATGTGTGAAAAAATTAAAGATTCTGCCAAATGTGAAGTTCGTAGTGTAATATGCTTTTTGAATGCAAAAAAAGTCCGCCCTATCGAAATTTACAGACAGATAACCGAGGTTTTCTGTCCGTAAATTTTCACCGACTATGCCGCACCATTCAAAACAAACAGTGGGGATTGTTGTCCAGAGGCATTGTGCTTCTTCAGGATAACACAAGTCCGCATGCTGCTGCGTTGACTAAGAACTTGCTTTACCAGTTTAAGTGGGAAGTTTTCTCCTTATAGCCCTGACTTGGCTCCGAGTGATTACCACCTTTTCCCAAAATTGAAGGATTTTTTGCCAGGAATCACCGTGGAAGTGACAACAAACCGAAAGAGGCCGTTAATGACCGATTCAAGAACTTGGCGGTAACCGAGTGTGCAGAAGGCATAGAAAAGCTGGCGATACGCTAAGAAAAATGTTTAAATTTGTATGGTGACTACATAGAAAAATAGCTAAGTTATCATATGTGTTGTATAATAAGTATTGTTTCATTATCTTAAATAAAAATATCTAGAGAAACAAACGTTCTTTACTTTTAGAATGGCCTTCGTATATTGAATTAAGTACTCAAAAAAAGAAGTATTAAAGTCAAGTCAGAAACCAGTCTGGCAGATCAACATTATAGCAACTGGCAGTTTGTCACAACAACTGCCAACTCTGGCTATCAAAACTGGATTCAGCAGTGCTAATGTGAATCATACAAATAGTTTTGAGAGAAGAACATATAATCTTCTCTCGTTGCATTGTATGGTCTTCTCTCATTGGACAAAGACCTAGCTTTAAAAAAATATTCCACTTGACAGCAATGTATATATTTCAACAGTTATTGGTTTGGGATCCAAAGTGTAGTTAAAAATTATTTTTGTAGTTTATAAAATTTGAAACACAAACAGATTTCAAAAGAATCAAAAATACTTACTTTATCCCATAAAGACTGTAATTCTTCTTGACCACCAAGATCCCAGAAATTTAATCTTATTCCATGAATATCAATTCTACCAACTAAAATATCATTAAAGTTAAAAAGACAGAAGTAAAACAAACTGATAAAAATTTAAGAATGGAACTCGCAAAACACCAAGTAAAAATCTACTTACTGTTAAGGCCGACCGTTGTCGTTATTTTATGGGGACTAATGCCTTTGTAGCCTTTAGTAAATTTCGTTTTTGTTTGTTCTAAATATGTCTTAAGAAAAAACAAGAAATTTATAAATAAATAAAAATCTATTTTATAAGTTTTATAACAAAAAGTACAATAAATAAAATTTAAAATATTTGTCTAGAACTTTTCATTGCATTTAAATACAATATAATTTTATAAAATTTTTTCTACGTGTAAAGCCATGTTACAGTAATTCATTGATTTACATACATAAATTTATATGTAGAAGTCATTTGATTTGAATTTTTTTAGTTAAAAAATTACAAGAGAAGATAGGATAGAGTAAGATTATAAGATAAGATTGTGATAGAATACAGAATGAGCCCGGCCAATTATAACTATTATTTACTAGATCACAGTCATCCCGATTGCATTAAAATAGATATCTCCTCATGGGAAAAAATAAAGGAAGACCAAGCAAAACTTGGCACAGTACATCTTTAGATGTACTGTGCCAAGTTTTGCTTGGTCTTCCTTTCACATGACAACAATACAATGAGTTTTGGATGCTGTAATTTAATACAAATAAAAACAAGTATTTTCATCTTTGTAAGGGATTTTTTTCAGGTAGAAATAATGAACAGAGAAATGTTTGAAAGATTGAAAAAAATATTAAAAATTCCTTTATGATAGCTGTAGTCCTGATCTTTATCATAGTGAAATAAAACTGTAAATAACAACTATCTTTTTAAACATTTCAACCCTTAATACTTTCTTTCTTATGCTGTTAAAGATAAAAAATTTAATGCTTTTAACAGCCTACACGATGCTTTAAGTTATCTGGCATGAATACTAGAGATATAAATATAAACATCTCATAACCCATTAGTTATATTAAAGCCAAACAATTTAATCAGGCAATCATTTGGGTTTAATACTATAGATAGATTCATAACTACAATGGTATGAAAGAAAATTTAGTAGTAGTTCTGTTAGTAGTAAGAAGAATGAAAATTTTTTATTCCTTGTCTACAACAATTACTGTCAGGATAAAAGTTTATTTCTCAAAATGATACTGACATAGCAGAAGAAAGTATAATGTGAGATATAAGATAGGGGTTTTTTTTGTCAGTCCAGTAAAGCAAACATCCAATAACTAAACATGCAGTAGATGCAAGAAAACTACTTTATGCGTGTTATGACTATTTACAGGGTCAATCAGGAATGCCAGCTCTAGGACAGTTTCTCCAACAGAAACCCCTAAACCTGATCATTGGTGGAAATTACAAAACTAATAAATGAGGCCACATGTTGAATCACAACAATACTAGTCCAATATAATAAACAAGAATAATTATGAAGACAATTTTTCTAAAACTAATCCTTAATACTAAACTTACACTACTATGGAAAATTAAAGATAAGGGAGAGTAGTAGTAATGATAGTGGATAGGAACAGAACAAAGGTGCCGGGTCCTGCAAATCTCTAAGTTCTTGTTGTCATGTGAAACTTCCTGCACAAAATTCACTCTTCCATCTTCTCCTCGGTTCTTGAGGGTTTATATCCAAATCATCGATCGCTCATTCGAAACTCACAACTGGTCAAGTTGAATGTTGTTTCCAACACACTAACTTCAACCGAGGAATTTCAAGGATTCCCACTCAAAGTTATGACTACCAGTCTACTTGAGTATTGGATAATATCAAGTTTCTGCCTTTTTGTCATCCTCTCTTTTCAAGCACCACCTCAAAAGTGACGCTTTTCTTCCACGTATGCCCCCAGGTAATCTTGTACTCATTGTACTGGTTATTCCAGGAAGTGACCCTCATCTCCAAGACGGAAGAATTAAGGAGATTAGAAAGTTCTAGAAGGGAAAAAGAACAAAGAGCAGAGAAAAAATGTATGGAAAACAGAAAGACAAAAACAGACAATATGGCACTTTGCCACAATAGGCTTAACTTTCAATTTTTTTTTTTTTGCATAGAATGCAGCAAACAATTGATTTAGGAATCCCAAGTTCCACACTTGCATGTTTAGTCAAATAGCAAGAGCTCCAGACGAAGACAGCTCTAACTAGGACCTGGAGGTTCTGATTAGTTCTTGCTGTACATACCCATCCTGCTGAAACTGCTTGTACTATTTGGTAATATTCTTATACACTGATGTTAAAATGAGCTCAAAAGTGTCACTATAGTAACTGCAGTTAAATTTTTTGGCAAATTCAATGACACAGAACACTTTCTCCAACCATAAAGTGCCATTTTGAGAAAAACCTGCATCCCGATGCAACTGATGTAACTGTTACAACAAATTATCATAAAGAATAAAAAACTTTTCATTCCTCTTCTTTTTACTAACATAATTCATGCCTTTTTTGATGAAAGTTTATAAATTATGAATTTTCTAAATGTTGTGGATTTAGGGGACACTGTTATAGCAGCACTATAGAAGAAATTTTTTACAGTAAAATTCTCTTAAAATTTATACAAATACACCTTTCATACATTTCCAGCACTCACTTAATACAGTGGACCATCATTATAGCGCTGCTCACTATACCGCGCACTCGGTTATAGCGCGGGCAATGTTTGCGACGCAATAAGCTCAAACATGTTTATACGGGCCCGTGCGGCGTTAGTGAGTAGCGTATTTTATTGTTACTGCGTATTGAGTAATTGTTATGTATTGAGTTCCTGCATGTATTTTGAATAGTGTTTAATTATCGTATGCATGATGAGTAAAAGAAAAGCTTGACATTACTGCTAAAGTAAAGAGGTGAACCACGTTACACCACGCCGCTCGGTATAACGCGGGTGTTGTTTCCTGCCCGACATGCGCGTTATATTGGGGGTCCACTGTACTTTGAACTATCATTTTCAGCTTATTTTACAGGCCTTCCTCAGGTTAGAAGGCAGCCAAATATGAAAGAGTTATGTTGCATTCCAAAATGGAAAAAGAAACAACAGAAAAGATAAAATAAATGAGGGAAAAAAGCCCCTGGATGTACACCATACTTCTAAAAGATTCTAGATTCAGAGGACGCCTAACATATATAAGTTCATCTAGCAGATCGAGAGGCCAGATTAAAAGAGCATAAATATGACATCCTGAAAAAGCAATTATAACACTTTCTTAGCCCAATATGCAAGCAAACCCTGTTGGGAGGCAAGCAAGTTCTCTTATTGGGAAGATACCAAATCGTTAAGAAAAATATTCGACATACAGAAATTAAGAATAATTGAAGCCGTCGACATCTATAAAGTAGCAAGCCTTTGCATTAACAACAGAGAAAGCTTCACCATATCACAAGTATGACAAGCATTACTCTTGAAATGTACTTATAACAAATAATTTTTTATTAATCATCCATTTCCATGTGCTTAATATTTATTATAAGTTATTTTTATATTACCATCAAAAAGTAATTTTATTTTTATTTAAATTTATAAATATTGAATTACAATGTAAGAAATTTAAATGATGTCAAGAATTCTCGAATTATTCCATTTTGGAACGCAACATAACTCCTTCGTATTTGGATGGCTTCTAACCCGAGGCAGGCCTGTAAATCAAGCCGAAAATCTTAGTTTGCCATATGAAAAGCGTGTTTATATAAGTTAACAAAAATTCCAGCTTTTAGTCAGTTTAATTTGTAAATAATAATAATAACAACAATTTACATGTGATCAAATTAAACCAATTAGCTAATTGATCTAATCAATGATCAAATATAAAATCTTCCCACTTATAATTTGATTAATTACTATAGAAATAATTGATCACAAACGATAAGATTATAGATAAACACTGTATATGTATTTTCATTTTTATTGTATATCTATATTCAGTTAAATTGATAAAATTAGCAAATAATTATACAAATGTAGATTTTATATTTAAAGAAAAATAATGCATCTGTATCATGTATATATGGAATAAAAATATTACTGCTTTTGCATTTTATTTACTATGCTAAAAATTACACAAAAAACTTACACATAAACTGGAACTATATACTAAACAAAACACTAACACCTAAATGCTAATTCCAGCATATGAGCTTTAATATTCCAAACATTTCTGGCCGTCTTTCGGAGGCCCTCGTCGGGAAAGAATGCAAAAACAGAAAAAACTGCTAAAAATTATATGAAAATGATATTTTTCAACTTTGTAATAGTAAATATTAATAAATTTTTTTAATTTAAATACTAAATTTAGTCAGAATTATTTTGATAACTTTAATAAAGATTTAAGTTTTGTGATTTTTGTAATCACCTAAACCAGGGGTGGCAAACCTGCGGAATGTTTGCTCAAAGTCAAATGTCGGGAGAAATCATCCGGCACATAACGTAACCTATGATTTCGGTTTATCGCCCGTCTTTTTCAATCATCCCTTTTGGTTTATCATCTGATCATACTTTTTTCAATCAGCTTTTTTACATTTATTCTAATTAAAGCATGATCATTTCATTTGTTTAAATAATCAGACCTAAATACTGCATTCGGAAAACAGAAATTCGAACGAGAACATCCAATACTTTCCGTCGAGCATTTTAGAAAGTTTGAATGCATCGACAGGTTTTTTAAAAATAGAGCAAACTTTTTTTTTGTTGAATCAAAAATAGTTATGTGTAAAGTTAATGATTTTCAACATGTAAACATCAAATTTGTAAACTAAAAAATAAAAGTAGAAGAGACCTTTTTAAACTGTCCATTCATTCAAACTTCCTATAACATTCAACAAAAAATTGTAGATGTTCTCATTTCAAGTTCTATTTTTCATTGGGTCTTACGACAGACTGGAGGAGTCCCAAAAAATATTTTATCCAATATAGAAGCTTTCATTCCTAAAATCTACAGCATTTGTTTTCCCTTTAATGTCTAAAGTTTATCTTTGCTGAAAAAATTAAAAGTTTATTTCCAGCCAACACGATAAAGAATATAAAACATAATTTTCAAAACAAATTTATAATACTTATATTAACTCTTTCAATATTTCTATTATATTTTAATTTAATATGAAATAAAAAAGTCAGTGCAATAAATCTTGAATTTTAAGTATTTTTATGCGACATAAAAAGTAAATGATAATTACAAAATGAAATACTGTCTACTTTAAATATAAGTAGAATCCAAAGAAACCAAAACTCCAGTAAAATAGGTGAGAATTTAACGAATAAACAAACATTTTCAAACAGACAAATTCATTTACCATAACACTTAAAACGTACCTAAAAAACAACAATAACCAACCCACGACATCATGCAGAGCAAATAAGATCTCGACTAATCAAATTCCATTATTAAAAAGACACGTTAAACAATTAAAAGTGCATAACCGACGATCTACTAATTATAATTATTAGTAATTAATAGCATCATCCAGCACATAACCGAAATAAATGCTAGCAATCGACTGCCGGCAAATAACAAAACAATTAACGTCGTAAGCACCGAAAACAATCGCCGGCCATCGGCCGTAAAACCGGACGAGCGTATATTTAAGTTATACGTTTCGGGACCCGCCAATTCCGACGGCATTAAACGAACGACAACAATAAGCACGCACAAGAACAGGGTAAGATTCTAACTCCGAACGAGGCGTGCCACCACCACTTCATTAAGAGCTAAAAACTTACCTAAATAATAAATGAATTAATACTATTAAAAAAAAAAAAAAAAATTGAACTGATACCAGTAATAAATTAAAACACAGTAGTACTACAAACTTACTGATGCATTTTATATTTAATCTGTATGGTTTATTTTGAAAGAATTTAGTACTATTAAAAATATTATTAGATCAAATCTGCAAATAATAAACCATTCCTGGTTCATTATTTGCAAATTACAATAAGGAAAAACAGGAAAAAATGGCAAGCTTGCTTGTATATCAGTGTAGAAAAACGTTAAACCGGTGTAATCGCATGGAATAAGTGGAATATGGCTACTTACTGTTTTTCCGGCATTGTCTAATCCTAAGATGAGAATGAAGTATTCGTCTTTTTGGAAAAGGTATTTCCATAATCCGTATAACAAAGTGAACATTGCGAAGGAAAACCAGATGCCATGAACAGTTTAAACTGTATACAAAATATGGAGTAACCTACGATTACTGAGTATTACAAAGGGCTGGGACGAGGTTCTCCCTTTGTTTATTACATGAACTTTTGACCATATGCATTATTCAGTAAGTAGCCATTCACGCTTCACGTCGCTTAACCGCGAAAGGATCATCGATATCTCCAATATGTCGGATTACATTAAAATATTTTTGAATTAATAGCCGAAAGTTTTATTTGAAACGGAAAATATATGATTAATTTATAAAATATAAAATAAATTATAAGACACGTTAAACTTTCTCAATTTAAATTTTATATTTACGAAAAGACACCATTCGATACGTCATAGCTTTACGTTTATTTTATTTTATTTTTTAAAATATATGTCAATTTGAAGAAAAACTTGTTTATTAAATTTTTAAAATATTGATTTAATATTAGTTTATATTAAAAATTATTATTGTATGTAAAATAATTAAAATTTATTACATGACGTAAACACTTAAGTCGGGCTGTTTCTCGAATCCCGATTCTTATGGTCTCTAATTATTATTTTTTAAAATTACATTTAATACGAGTTAAACAATTAACTATCTTCGGTGATAAATTTTAATATGCTTTTTAGCACGCTTCACGGTAGTGGGGTGCTTATGTTAGGACTTTTATCCGCCTGTCAGATTTCCAAAAATTAGGTAACGAAAGTGAAGTCATTGCGCATGAGCAATGACTTCACTTTCGTTACCTAATTTTTTATTTATTTTTTTAAAATTTTTATCCTGACGGACCACCCCCGAAAAATTCCTGGGGATTTTTCAACCCGTCCAGATTCGATCTCGGGTCCCCCCGAGTGGTAGGCTGCCACGTTGATTGCTCGACCATCCGGCCTCTTAATTATGCTTACTGTGGGTTAGTCACTCTCGCAATGGAGCACGGCTTAACCACCGAATATTGCGGGACACCTCTCAGAGTTTTCGACTGCTTGAACCCGGATTCGACTTCGGATGTCTCGGAGCGATAGGCTGATGCCTTAACCGTTAATTGCATTGATGGCGTACGGCAACGCAACCATGTACGGTCTGCCAAGGAGCGTGCCTCCTCGACGGCCTTTCTATGCGAAATTGGTCCCTATTTAAATGTTAGACAGGCGAAGAAAACGCGGAAAACTCCACGTGGCCAGTCGTTTTGGTGAGGCACGAATGCTCAACTAACTACCAGCGTTCAGTGGTTATATCCACTCGGCCACTGATGGGCTTAACCGCTCGGTCACTCGTCCCATATGACATTATTACTAATGACCAGTGGCGAAATCAATTATGAAATGGATAGACTGAAATGCTAGACAATGTGGCTCGTCACTTAAAACGTTACGAGAGAAAATTATCGTAAAGCCATTTCAATCAAGGTCTATATAAGAAGGTCAGGACACGCGTACTGGAGCCGCCATTTTGGAACTTTTTGAGTCGCATTTAAAACAAACTTGTACGAGCAGTCAGTTTTATACGACATTAATTAAACTAATTTATGCAATTTCAGTTAAATTAATGTCGTATAAAACTGACTGCTCGTACAAGTTTGTTTTAAACACGCGACTCAAAAAGTCCCAAAATGGCGGCTCCAGTACGCGTGTCCCGACCTTCTTATATAGATCTCGATTTCAATCCGTTACACTTACTCCCTCTATTTATAAAAGTATTAACTATCGACTCGTATAATAATTTGTACCTTACTCTCTCGCCACCTGGTGAAACTTTTAATCAATAGAAGATCATTTATTTCCTTTCTTCCGTCAGACTAGCGAAAATCCAGCAACGATTTGCATAACTTTTACGGCTGTTTCGAGTTTTTGTTGAAAAAGTAACTTTTGTATTATTAAGCAAAATAAATAAAATTGTGTGTGGCGCTTTCTGTTACGAGATTCTGTTATAAAAAACATTTTATAATAAAATCTTACTATAAAATGACAATATTTTTTTTAACGCGACCTCTAGAGAGTTGCCCGCACCATTCACACGTTCTACACGATTACCGCGCATCTTCGACAGACAAATAGACACAGTTTTTTAAAAATAATTAATAAAAACGATTATATATAAATTCAAAATTAAGTTTTTATTAATATTTTTACTGCATATTGTTGTTTGGTGCATATCACAAAATAGAAAACGAAGTTTAATTAATTTTTTTTCAACAATCAATGTTAATTCGATTTAAATCGGATAAAGATCTTCCATCTTGGCATCGAAAATTTTGCATCATTAAAGATAAAATATCTTTTAACTTCACAAGCCATAAATATGAGCACCCGCTGCACGAAAACGAATTCTCTGTAACAAGTAAAAAAATAATTATAGAAATCATCGATAAAATTACAGTATTTAAGAAATACAGTAAAACCCGCATAAACCGGAGTGGCACGGTACGAATATTTTTTCCCGTTTTGGACAGGTTTTACTGTCTATAAAGCATTATTTACTTCTGAAACTGACAAAACTCCCCCTTTCGTCCGAAAGACCCTTAAACAAAGGTAAAAACGCTTTTTCTTCTAAGGTCGAAAGCTGGTTGTGATCCAAGTTGACGATGTGAGGTTTCAAACCTTGAAAAGCTGTAGGCGATATGGAAGAAATTTCGTTAAACGAAAGATTAATCTGTAAAAATTAAGACGAACCTTTTAAATTTATCCGTATTATAATTTTTAAAACCGCCGATTATTCGACTTACTTCTAATCTCGGATGGTTTTCGTCGGATGCCATCGAGCGATCGTTTAACGATTTGATTTCGTTGCCACTAAGATCTAACAGCTGCAACGAAGGCATGTTTAAAAATGCTTCTTGGCCAACATTAATTATATTATTTTCGATTAGAATTATTTTCTTGAGGGATTTGTTATTAGAGAAACATCCTTTTGGAAGATAACGCAATCGGTTCTGGCCTAAATTCAGGATTCTCAACCTCGAAAACTTTCCGATATCTTCGAAAGGGAAGCTTTCGATCTGGTTCGAGTAGAGACTAATGGTATCGGCTATTTTCATCGAGTAATTAAAGGCACCGGATTCAATTTCGCGAATGAAATTCATGTCGAGATAGAAGTTTTGAGCTTCTACTTTCCGAAATAGATCGCTTGCCAATTTCCTTATAGCGGTTCCTTGAATCCAGACGTTGCGAACTTCGAACGGAGAAATTTTTTCGAAAGCCGAGTTAAGTTCCGAATAATTTTTTATTTTTCTACAGTTAATTCCCTCCCGATCGCAAGTACAGGGAGTAATTTCTCTACTAGGACATTCTTGACAGGAAACGGCAGAAAAAATTAGAAGTAAAACGAAATATTTACCTGAAAAAATTACCAAGTATTGTTTTTAGTATATTTGTTACATACGAGTAATAATAATAAAGTATTTTTAAAATTAATTTTAATCGAGAGTTTCGACGGGAGGATTCGAGTTCGAGCCGAATCCTCGAGGATGGCGCTTACTTTCCCACTAATATTTACATAGAAATTTATATGCAGTAAAACGAAAATTTTTCAGGAGAGAGAGAATAGTTTTAGAAACGAATTTAGAGTAATTAATTGTTACTTACCCATTTCTAATTCGAATTGCTTTTAAGATAAAAGTCAATCATTCAGCCTGCTTATTCTCGGGAGAACGAACAGTTGATATAAATTAATCGATAAATTTGACGAAATTTAAATGCGAATGGTTAGATTATCTAATCGTTGGTCTTTTATCGATAACTAAGAGAAATTCCAGCAACGAGTTGCGGGCGCACAGATATGTTTTAATCTTAATGTCTTAGTAAATTTTCACAGAGGCCGGATAGGTGAGTGGTCGGGACGGGTCGATAAATCCCGAAGAATTTTTCGGATCCCGCCCAATTGTGGGCTTGGCGAACCCACGATGGGCTTGTTATAAGAGGCCGTCGACTTTATTAACACTCTTTTTGCCCCGTGGGCACTACCACGGAGCAGAAAGAGTTAAAAAAGTATTTTCCTCCGGTACGTTAAAAAAATAACTTTTATATTATTAATTATTATAAAATGCAAAAAGCTTAATTTTGGGGTTGGGATTCATTTTTTTTTAATTAGCGTTTACAATTTTTTTAATATATAAAAAAATTGTAAACCCTAATAACAAGGAAACTTAATTTTTGGCTTCATTTTTTAATATATAAAAAATGTAACCCTATAACAGGAATATCTCTTTAGTCCGACCCAGTCGAGATAAGACACACGTCGAGAAAGTGGACGGTTATCTCCCCATCTCTTCGATCTTTTAACCCGAAATTTAATAGCATCGATGTCCCTTATATACCAGCTATTGCGCCAAATTTCGTTTTTTATCATTACGTCGTTCCGAGATGTTAAACGACACACACACCACGAAATTTTTTGACTTTTTTGGGTTCGGGAGGTCTCGAAACATAAAGATTTTCAAAAAAAAACCCGAAGGGTCAATTTGACACGATTGCAATACTTTCGGGCGTTATACATTACAAACCGGGAAAATAAAACGAAAAGGATACGATATAACATTTAGCATCCGTTAATAAGAGTGATCGATGCATCGACTAATGTCGTACGCTTTTACTTCTTTCGTTGTAATATTAACGTTTCCATTTCCACAATATTTACATATCTTCGTGTATAATATGTTCTTTAAATAAAAGAAAATATCAAATTTTATTGTGAAATTCTACAGAATGCGTACATTTTTAATCGCGCGCCTGTGTTTAAAAACGGCATCGAAATTCTGTAGAAATTTAAGATATAAAACTGTAATTCGTATCGAATAAGGAAAATTAAAGAATTTTATTATTATTATTATTATCGAGCGAAATGAATAAAATATAATAATTAATTTTCATTAAAAAGTCTGTCAAAAATGTTTATTACGATTTGTAATAATACATTCGGTTTTAAATGCACCAAATATTAGTTCTGGTCAAGTCGGTGATTTTCATTCCATTCATGCAACGGAATCCCGGAAGACGATATTGCAATACATTCTTGTTGATTACCATCCAGAGATAGTTGCATCCTTGGCACATGAACGGGTTAACTGAAGAATAAATAACAGATTCTATTATCTAAGATCAAATTTGTCAGAAATTATATTAATTACATCCACTTACGAGAGACGTCGATAACTCCGGCAACGTTATTAGTTCTTTGAAGTATGGGACCAAAAACTGCTTCTTCTAAATAGGGCAGTCGATTCATAGCCAGATGTAACAGTTTAGGGGCTGCTCCGTTAAAGGCCGTAGGAGAAATACTAGCTATACTGCAATTGGCCAAGTTTATCTGTAAAAATTATTTTAAGTTTATTATTCGCAAATTAGTTTTCATATTTAGTTAATTTATTTGTTTAAAACAGAAAACATTCTACGCAATAACGATTTAAAAGCGTGCTTAATTATTGCTATAGTAACGTAAGAACGTATTCCGAATTAATTGGATCGGATTTGTTGACGGAAAACATCGTTAAATTGAGGAATTAGTACAGAATTTTATGCTATGGCTAATACTAATTTAATCCTTCTACTATTATAGATGACAGATTTACTCGCGAAACATTGGGAGGATCTACAATACTTTTGTATTAGAACATACGTATACACGAGCGGTTCAAGTCCTGTCCGGAATTTCGGTAATGTCGATGGAACTGTATGCGCTACACGAAAACAATTTATGTTTATTTGTTTAGGTACTTCCTCTTCACATTCGAACACATCTCTTATCAAAATAATAGGATTTTTGCCCGCAAAAAAGAAGACTTTGGCTAGTGTCGGAGCCACCGCGTGACAAACTCTCCGAATGAATTCTGGGTGATTCTCCCGTTTCTCGAGGCCCTCTTCAAAAAGTCAAACGGGTAACGATCGCAAAATACAAATCCGGACCGTAAGCCGGACGATCCAGAATTTTCCAAATTCGTTTATCGCTTTCACCGTGCGCCAGACCGTGCACCGACACCTGTCAAATATTTCTATTTTAGGCACGGCATCGTTGCCAAAACGACGGGAGAAGTGTTTTCGTGTGGAGGAAGTACACCCAGAGAAAAAAAAGAACGTGATTACGTTTCTACAGTTTTATCGCCATTACTGATTTACAATACCGATTACTCGCGGGACTCCCTTTGTTTCTCAATCTTTCCTCCCCGCGAGCGCTAAGAGGCCATTGGAAACATTAAGGGTCTTCTTTTAACGATACCCGTCACGGGTTTAGCTAGGCCACAATGTGCGGCCGGGTGGCGAGGGATAGGCCCGACGTATCGAAGACTTATCGTCCCGCCCGCCTGCCTGTCGACCTGCCGAATTCGATCCCACAGCGCTAGGCCGTTTCCTCGACCGCCTTTCGCTGCCTCGTATTAATATTAGAAAAATACTGTAGTATGGAGTCTAGACGTTTTACAGAGAATGTATCCAAAAAGAAAATGAAAATTCTCATTAGTACTGGACAATAAAAGCAAAATAATCTTTAAAATGGCAATAATGACTGGCCCGCTTTCAATCTGACATAATCGGTACAGATTTAACACTTACCTGCAAAAAGGGATTATGTTTGGTCATTGCAAATGCCATTGGTCCTAAGATGTTTATTCTGTTGTGCAAAAGATCGATTTGCTGCAAATTGGGGCAATCGCTAAAAGCGTACTCTCCAATATTACGGATCCTATTTTCTGCTAAAATGACGGCCGTTAGACGCTGCATTCCCTGGAAAGCCTTTGCCGGAATTTCGTCGAGATTGTTTCTAGCGATATTGATCGTAGCCAGAAACTGTAATTTCTTGAAATCTTCGAACGGAACGGTGGTCAAAACGTTGCCAAAAAGACTGATAGATCGTACCGATAGTTCGGATCCACTAAACGCATTCGGGCTGACTTTGTTAATACGATTAACTTCTAAATGGAAAGCTTGTACTTCGATGTCTTTAAACATATACGAGGGAACCTGCGACATATCGGTTATCTGGATCCAAACTCCTCTGAAGGCCCAGGGTTTCGGGATAGAACGGAATACTTTCTGCAATTCCGCATCATCTTTGGCTTTCATGCAATTTATGCCTTCTCCGTCACAGTCGCAAGGCGCTATCGCCGACGAAGGAGGGCATAATTCGTCGTCGCCACCGACGCAAAGATGGAAGGCCGACAGTAATCCAAAGATGAACAAAAGGCCTGAAAATAAAATAAAATTCTTCATCTTTTTTTACGCAATTATTATTTTGAATTACCATTCATTGTAAAAATCTCCAAATTTGATTCCAAAGATATATAGCTAAGTAAATAAATAAATAAATATACTACATATTATTATTATTAGTGTTTAATCTGTAATAAATTATTATTGAAGTAGAAGTCATCTTACAATTTGTTTCCTTATTTTTTTATAAAAGGCCTAATTTTAATTAAAGGTTTGTAAATTCCACGCTGTAATAATGTATAAAAGCGTTACGATTTATCGATTCTCGGTGCCGCCGTAGACGGGAGACGAAATAGAAACGGCGGCATCGAAAATACGCGCGCTCACCGGTGGCGGGTTCGGCCCGGCCGAGCGCAGTTTTCCGGATTTTTCCCCCGTTGGTAACACCTAAATAGGGCAAGTTTCCCGTAAGAGTCCTCCCTTCCTCGGCGGATCTCCCACGTGTCGCGTTGCGGTAAACAAATAAACCAAATCCTCCGCTCGCTCGTCCCACGGGTTTCGCCTCTCATTTCAATATAGACTACACGTAACAAAATTTCGTGACGATACGTCCATTTTCGGTGCCTCCGTTTCTATTTTCATTTTTTTTTTTTTTTTGGTGACGATTTTACGCTAAGCATCTTGTATACGGTAGAACTCGGTTAATAAGTTTTGCGAGGGAACAGTTTAAAAAAACTCTTTAAGCAGAAACGAAATTAATATAGCCTTTCTTCCAATACTCCGTATTTATTTAATAATGTTTCGCTACATTTCAGTGAATTAGGTTTATACAGTATCTATTTACAAAATATTGTAAATATTTTATCTTTGCATTTAGATATTTCTGAAATGTATCCCGTTCGTCGGTTTTGTTACGTGAGAAAGAGAGAAAAAAAAGGGGGAAAAAAGTTTTACGAGTCCTAAAACAAAACACTGCACTGAAACTCTACGAAAACAGTATCGTCCGCGTATTGATAGCGCTTGTCGGAACTCGCTGTTTACTGTAGACGCGTAAAAAATTGTAAAATCCGTGTTCGAAGTAGCCTAAAGTCGCGCGCGTGATGACGCGAGAAATTTTACACATTCTTTCTTCCGTACGCAATCGATTGTTTAAAATTATCGACGGGATACGGTACTGAACGAGAACTTCAGTTTACTTAAGCGGGAATTTTTTAAAATAGGATCATTTTATGCAAAAAATTAAAACTTTTGAAATTAAATCTCACACGAGCAAACCTCCGATGCGGGAACCACTTAACCGAGTTTTATTGTATATAAAATAATAGATTATAATTCCTCAATCTTATATACGGGCAAACCCCGATTTATGCCAGGATTATATTCCTAGAGGAAGCGTGGATTTTTTCCTAATTCTTTCCGCCTCGTGGACGCTAAGGGAGCTTTTTTTTTTTAAATAAGCCCATTACGGATTCGGCCGGATCCGCAATGGGACGGTCGGAGGGTGCGGAAGGGGACCCGACATACCCGGAACGGACCACACCCCGAAAACTTCCCGGGATCGCTCTTAAGAATTCGATCCCGGATTCCCTAGAGCGGTAGACTGACGCCCGAACCGTCTGGGCCATGTTATTTTTGTAATTTTGCCTCGGCCATTCGGCAGTCCTAGCCGCGCCATTTTAATCTAGCAGCCGGAATAAATTTTAGAATATCGACTCGGAGTGTTAGACGAAATTTTTTTAAGTATAATTACTCTAGATGTAGACTGTGTTATTTTGCGAGTTTCGTTTTAATATACCGAATTAATTAGTTTGTTTAACGTACAAAACGAAAAAAAGAACAGTTTAGTGTCATCCTTTGGAAGAAGATAGATGCCATTTAATATAAACAGGAAATTTAATAAATGACTTTGTTGCTTAAATAAATTCGTAATTAAACGAGAGTTTAGAAAAACCTTAAAATACGCAGCCAGACATATATTTTGCGTACGGCGTTAAATTTTTTTATTCACACTCAAATTTGAGACGTTAGCTTGTTTAAAATGTAGTTAAAATGATACCGTTTCGTACGGGGGCCATTTTTATTTTTAACTTTCTCGGTCCTACGGGCTCTAAGAGGGCCTTTTTCCCGGACTCGGCACGCTTTCGGCCAGGCCCCCGACCGGGACGACCGGATAATGAGTAATCGAGTCTCACATATTCTACGTATCTCGGTTCGCGGACCACATAAAAACACCTCAAAAATATAAAATAATTTTTTACAGAACGTTTTTCTTTAATTATATGCAGTATTTTTGTATCGAATTTCTTGTTTCCCGAAAGCTAAAATACATTACATTACTTATCCTAGCTCTTCGATTGTAACGTTTCCAAATAATAAAACAACAATAGAAATTACACGTCTCGGTGAAAGTTTCCAGACTTTCTAGAATTTAGAATTTAAAAATCTATAATAAAAATGATTAAAAATATTCCATCTTTTCTTTTAAAATAATGAAAATATTGTATTTATTTATTAATTAATTTATGCCCCCATTTCCCAACTCCCATATAAATTAAGGGACACGTCGAGGGAACAAAAGCTTTACGCACAGGCAACGCGTGAAATTTTGAACATTTAAAAAAATATTTAATAAGCTAATATTCTCGATATTTTATTATACAGTATATTGTAATGAGAAATTTTTAAAATAACTTAGAAAATAAATGGACTGATCGATATAGATTACTTAGGCGATCTCGATCGATCAAAATGGTATTTATTCTGGTAAAAATCAAACAAAAACCGCAAAACTGTAAGAAATGGTATATAGAAACGACTTATACGATCAGAACGCGAATTTATTACAATCGGCCCCACCAAAGAGGCATTTCGGGCCCGGCATTTACCGGGGCCTCAAATACGATCGTTACGAATTATTCATTCCGTTGCATTCCTCGTATGCGAAGAAAAGAAAATTGTTTACTTTTGTCACGTTTTATTATTAAAAAATTAAATGCAGTTTTTTAAACGGGGTCGAGGAAAGTGGAGCTCTCTTCCTCTCCGAGGGGTCCCGACAGCTACGATACAATATTTGATTGTATGATCTTTAATGAGTTTACGTATTAAATAAGGAATCGAAAGCCTCAAACTGCAACATCTACTACATTAAATGTGTTTTATGTTTAATAATTAGGAAAGGCGATGGAGGAATTTAACACCAAAATTCCTCTTATTGGAGATAAATTACCAGAATTTAATTAATCGGGTAAAATAGAAGGAAATGTAATTAATTAGCATACGAAAATGCCACACAAATTCAAAATATTTTAGAAAAAAGATAAATAATTTTTAAACTTTATCGCCCCGAAAAAAGATTTTAAAAAAAATTCTTATTCCCCGGAGGAAAATTATTAAGCGCTTTAATAATTTTTGCCGGCAGAAAGAAAGCTTAACTTTTCGATAATTCATTTTTCCGAATTTAATCATTAATTAGTAATTTATTACTTAATTTACAAATCGACTTACCCGTCATTTTCAGGTCTTACCAACCGAATTTCTCTTCTTAACGTTTTATATCCTCGGTGACGTCACGCAAGACTTTTCACTTTCTCACGAAAACGCGCACCTGGCACGTTGCAAAATTGGCATATCAGCGCTTTTACGCAGATAAAAACTCGGTCCAGGATGTGCACGCGGCATTGAACCGATTAAAGATTCGTAAATAATTTATTAATATTGAGAATAATTCAATTCTTCTTCTCTAACTTACGTACTAGTTGCGACCACTACAGCAGTGGTTCCATCTGTCGGCGTATTATGTTATTAATTTTTAATAGCAAAAGTGAGAAAGCACAGAAATTAATTTTATATTATTATTATTATTATTGTTGTTTTTAAATTAAGCTAAATAAATTATTATTTTTAATTAATAATTTTTATATTTTTACTTTTTTCATAATTTAAAACTACAAATTATAAAAATAGATGAGGCGACGCCTGGATACGAGATATTTATCCTTTAAAATAGTTTAAAATTTTTCAAATTCTCTCGGTTTCCACAACGTTTATGCCGTTACTTCCTTAACTAAAGAAGGAATCTGCAGTTTTTATCTATAAAAATATATAATTTTTCATATATTTTTATAGATGGAGGCGAAGATTGAAGATAAAGAAACTTTTTATATTTATGTAATTTTAAATCAAGGCGATTCGTTTCGTACAATATTTTGCCCCTGCGCAAACAGACGTCTTAAATTTACTTTAAAGTGTGTTAAAATTTGATAGAATTTATTTTCCTTGTTTTTATCGTATATTTATTGATACAGAGTTACATCGGCGCGCATTTCTACCCAGCATATTTTTTGACGCGGAGACGGTGACAGACAGACAAATGTTAGGATACGGTTAAAGAGGAATTTGTGTGTATAATTTGTTTATTTATTTTTAATTTTCGCAATATTAAAAGCGTCGAAAGAAGAACGGTGTCTTTATAATAGCGGGAAAACAACAAATTGGATTAAAATAGAAAAGAAATAGTCTTCGACGGATGCCGATATAGACGGGCCGATCGAAGACGTTATAATTTTTATAACACATTTGGGAGGTCTGAAAGTATTTCCGTCGGATTTTTCGTCTGGAAGAAAATTTAATAATAAAATCTGAATAAAAGTTGAAATTGTTTTTTTCGATAATTAAAAAGCAGAGGTCGTTTTTTCCGGCTTAATTTAAATTAGAGCTAACCAATAAGAGTAGAGTGTGGAAATCATGTGCTTCGATCGTTAGCCCTAATTGGTTTGTGGAAAGTCCAATGAAAGCGCGAATTTTAAATTCAAAAGGAAAATTGAGAGAGGAGGAAGCGTTGGTCTGGTTAATAAAGCGGACGAAGAGACGAGGCGAGAGAGAAAGAGAGGAGTTTGTCAGGACGGGACGTGGGTGGCGGAGGAGCGGAGCGGAAATGGTGACGATCGGGAATAAATAAATTGGGCAGTTTGGAAGCGTCGGAGTCGGGGAATTCGGACGGACCCCGCGAGGAAGTATAGAAGAGGGTGGGACGAGGGACTATCGATCGCGGGTGAGCCTCAGTCTGGACGGGGGTGAGGTAGCGACAGCCGTACCTGTGTGACGTCATCGAGGAGGCAGACGTTGCCATTCCATGCCGGGACCCGTCTAGACGGGGGTTCGCTTGGTTCGTCGCCAGGCTGGCCAATCGCGGATGTCGAAGCGGCAAGAGTCGCGGGACTCACCGCCACCTGTTCCCCGGCGGCGGTGGCAGGACGGGTGCCATTGCCACCGTCGTCAAGAGGACCTATCGTCACCGCGTGGCGGCCTCTCGTCCCAGCCGACTCTCGGCCCGACGACAGATGTACGACAAGTTCCAAACATGGGCCCTGGAGACGTACGGAGACAGCGCCAAGACCAAAACCGTAACCAGGAGGAAGTATCTGAGGATTCTCAAGATCCTCAGGGGAGAGGAGCAGACCACCAGCGAAAACTCCAAGTTCCGATTTTGGGTCAGGGCCAAGGGATTCACCCTCGGTCCACCGGGAGCCGGGACTTCGCTCGTCAAGAAGGGAGAATATCCCTTGTACGTTCCATGTAGCAGGGTGCCGGTGAGTATATCTCTGCCCTTATACACGACTGCTTTTTTCCTCCTTGTTTTTGCTCGATTTATCGATCGGATGCGGCTCGACACGTGTTCTCGACCGATTTCGAACCGGCCTTTGGGCTCGTCCGCAATTATGGATCCAGAGTGAGAAAATGGCGTGTGCAAGGAACGAGTTTCTCTCCTCAAACTTTACACCCTTTTGTACGCTTTTCGCCCCCTCCAATCCCTTCCCGCCCACCTCTAACCCGTTTCAAACCAAGCCGTATCCACTTGTACCAACGAAAAATACACCGTTCTAGCTAAACGATTATCAACGTCTGTTTGTCTGTACGTCTACAGGCTCGAATTTCCTATTTTTAAATGGTAGAGAAATACGAATTACCTTTCATTTCCGATTATCTTCGTACGTTATCCGCGATAATATTAAAATTCCGTCGAGCGTATTAAACGACAGAAACGTTGCCATTTTCTAGATACCAGCTTGGTAAAAATGGCCCGAATGTACGTGTCTTCGACGCCTCTCGCTTCGTATCTGAATTTTAATAAATGAAAGCGCGATCAATGTTCCTTCATTAATTGGGATTTAAAGCCCCCCAAATCCAGTCTTTGCCTTTGTACTCCGCGTTGTGCAGTGGAGCCAAGCCTGGAAGTGTGTGTATCCAATAAAGCCGCCTTTTCCCAAAAGAGTAGGGAGGTTGTTGTCGCCGACGACTTTACTCTTCCTACCTGTTGTCGATTCTACGTCTCGTTACGACACACTCGTCGCCCAGAAGAAAGTTTAGAGGAAAAAAAATAATAATAACTAAAAATTCCACTCGTCTACAACGTTTTCCTGCTACAAAATCCTTTTTTTTTGTCTCGCTTTTGGTGACGGGATGTCTACAATCTGTCTGTGTCACTCTCGCGGGAGAAGCGGATAATGTCGGGAGTGTCCCGCAGATAGCCACTGTCCTCTGCTATTCACGGAGCTTCTAGCACGTGACTCATTTGGCCTAAAGTAGAATTGTTGGGATGTTATCCCCTCAGCCCCAGGGACAACCCCCTGCTGGCCCTTCACTTACAGGATCGATACCGCCAGTCTATTCTCGGTGCATTCTCTCAGTTCAGCTCTCTCTCCCGGCTGAAATTTCTCCACTTCTAAACTTGCACACACAGAATAAATTGTACACCGTACACCCGGTGAGTAATCTAATCCCACCCGAGTAATTTATTATTACCATTTTTAATTTGACACGTTTTCAACCCCTAAAAATAGGGCACGCACCAGAATTACCCATACACAGGATCGTTAGTTCAGGCGCGAATATGTATTTTTTTTTAACCTTAAAAAATTTAAGGTTATAACAAGGAATGTCCTTAAAAAATACTCGAGATTCTCGTTTCGGGGGTGGAAAGTTGGTCAAAATAATTTGAAAAGGGAGGAGACGAAGGTTTATGTTGGAAATTCTGGAGATTCGGGAGGAACGTGTAGGTGCGGATTGGACAAAGTAACGGAGGAAGTGTCTGCACTTTACTCTGCGGATCGATCGTTTTGTGGGATATTCAGGCAAAAGGGGCATTTGGGTCCTATCAAAACACTCGCAGCACTAGTGTGAGACGTGGTCGGGAGTTTAATTATTTACGTGCGCACGCAACCGATGTCGGATTAAGCGCGAGACGAACAAGAACACTCCAGTTTGATCAATGTTTATTTAATCATTAATAATATTAATAGTTTATATTCCGGTAAAGGTCGAAACTCGCCCGTTAAAATTAATTTAGTTAACGGGTTTTCCGTATTCAATTATTAATTATTTTATCGATTAATTTCCATCCACACCCGCGAAAAAATAAAAAATAATAATAATGGAAGAGCGGGAAGAGTAGACGGGTTTTATTTTGAGAGCGTATTCTATGTGGGAGTTTGGACAAATAGTGATTTTTGACGTGTAGGACGGCCCATCGGCTCGAAAAGGGAACAAAGGAAGTTAGGAGGGACATCCTAACGTAACTATAAGCCAACTGTGTGTGAGGGAGAGGGTTTATTCATCGATCGTTAAAGTATGCTTCGAAAGCGTCGTCTGAGAGAAGTTGCAGAGAGCCAACTTTATTGTGTGCCACCCTTCCAAGACTTGTAAATATCGATAACAAAGCGTAACCGCCAAAGTTTCGTTGGTAACGGACTCGTCTAAGAAGGACGACCGCTTATGGCAGTTTTGTCTTTGTAGACGAATTCCGGAGAAGAGGAGACCATCTACAAGAAGGTGGCGGTGGTGGAGAATTTTTTCGACATCATCTACGACGTCCACGTAGAGTCGGACGGAAAATCGGGAAAACATGCGGGACAGAAAAGAACGTACAGAGCGGTGAGAACAATATATCTTCTCACAGAAAGAAAAATGCCGGAGGGAAGGAAATCTGCAGATTTAATTAAAAAACTTGTTTTTTTCGGTTAGATTGCAGAAACGTACGCGTTTCTACCCAGGGAAGCGGTGACCCACTTTCTGATGTCCTGTGCCAATTGCCAAAAGCGAATGCACCTCGCGTCAGACTCGTCTCCGCCTCATCCTGGAGCAGGAAACGGGAAGATAGGTAGTCGCCATGGCAACGAGGTTAGCTGCAATCAGCGCTCAAAGGGAACATCCAGCACTCCGGGCGATTCCGAAGAGATCGACTATTCTCTGCCCATCACCACTACGTACCTGAAACACATGAAGAGTTTAACGTATGACGTCAACGGCACAATGCGTGTCGACGGAGAGGTAAGAGCAATCCGCATCTAGACTCAAATTATTTGCTTTCCAATTTTCCTTCCCATCTTACACTTTCCTATATTTTCGCGCTTACGGTTTCTCGCATTTGCTAACGTTAATCTGTCGACATTTGCATGCCCTTTGCGCGAATTTGAGTCGAGAAACGAGCGACGCCACTTGCGGAATGTACGAGTCGTAACGCCGATTTTTATCCAATTTTTTTTATAACTGCGACCACTTATTGGCGCCAATTTTAACCTACGGAAATCGGTAAAATGAAAAGAAATTCGTCGCCCGTCTGGAAATACCATCTGACGAATTTTACGTTTCCGAAGTTTTCTCTGCATCTCTCTTTTTTCCAGTTGGAGTTTCAGAATGTTGCTTTGACCTCATCTCCTCTCTCATCCGGATGTTTCCATGACGACGGAACACAGTAGGTATTTTCCGAACAGAACTAACAACTCTACTTAGAATTCGGGAAAAAATATTCCGTGAAAATGGCATTTTGAGCGGGCGTTGACAGAGGAGAATTAGCAGTTCTTTCTACTTTCTTTCTTTGTTTTTAAATATCGAAGCGCCCGATGCAATTTACTTTCGACTAATTCCGGAAAGGTTTAGAAAAAAATCAAACTGCGAATAAACATTTTTAAGTTTTATCGGCTTGGTTTACACATCTAATTACGGGCGATGAATTTTTGATGTCGAACGAGCATTCTCCTTTTTAATTCTTTGGGATTACCATAGAATGCGGTTTCTCTGCTCCGATTTGAAGCAGGTGTTTCTCGACGTCTCCCTCTGATCAATAAAGTACAGATTAGGAAAATAGTTTATTTATTCTAGTTAATCTAATTCGTTCTTTTTCTTGTGTTAAGCGAGAACAATTAAGAGTCTAACGCAGAAGGATCCTCCTCTTTATTTATTTATTTATTTATTTTCGTAAGGAATGTTCCTCCACGGTCGACAGCGAAGTGAGCGAGAATTGTCAATACGAAGAACCCACCCAGTTTGACACCTATCGCTACGACGACGGTAAAAAATGACCTCGTTTCCTCCACTTTCTCGTCGCGGATAAGGAGCCAGACGGCTCCCTTTAGTTTAAGAACATGACTTTATTTTCGAGGAACGTTTCTCTTTTCAGAAGAACAAGAAGAGTTGGGTTATTCTTCCAGTCAAGAACTGAACGATTCGAATGTGCCATTGGACATGACCAATCAAAACTCGTTAAACGAACCCATAAATATGAGCAAACAGAGCAACCAAGACGATAAAAGACTTAAGGTGACATTCCTCTTTATGAATATTGAAAAGCCGCGTAAGGTCTTCGAATATAAAAGCCGATTCGCGCAAATGTCGGAGTGACGTAATGCCGAGTCGCCGATAGAGAAACCTTTGCATTGTTCTCCGCAAACACGTTACTTCTCGGCCGGGCGGACGGGGGTTTTGGCAAAATTTCGCCGCCCCCGAAACTTCTGAATAATATACACATATAATAATAAAGCAAAGCGTAGAAAATTATATAAGCCTAAGACACAACTTCATTCTCGGCTTGACCCAAATTCGCGCTATTGATCCGCTTACTGTGCCACTCTATCCTATAATGTTCTAGTTCTTTGACGAGATAAAATCGAAATTTACGTAATTACAGACCTTAATATATAACTTAATTATATTTTATTGCTATAAATACGTAAGAATCGGCCGTGGGATACTCTTAAAACGGCGCAAAGCGGCGTAAATGATCGAATTGCCAACATTTCGGAGACTAAATTGGTGTAATTTTTACGGTGTCGACGACGGAGGTTTCTTTCTTTTATCAATTTTTACTTAATGCTGTATTGGAAAGGGAACGCCGGACCCTTCGGAAGAGCTGTCGATTGCCACTAAAGAAGACGAAGAAGAAAGTGACGAGGAGGAAAGCGATAAAGTAGAAGCTCATAATAAGTACGATCCCGAACGTCTCAAGGCCTTCAATGTAAGATTCTCTATTCTTCGAAGAGTGGAGTTTTATCGTTGTAAATTCTACTAAATACCGCGCAGAATATAATTTAATACGTTTCTTTCCGCTTATTCTAGTTATTCGTTCGGCTCTTCGTGGACGAAAATTTGGACAGAGTCGTTCCGATATCCAGACAACCCAAGGATAAAGTGCAAGCCATCATCGATTCCTGTCGCCGGCAATTCCCGGAATTTGCAGAAAGAGCTCGTAAGAGGATCCGAACTTATTTAAAATCGTGTAGAAGGACCAAAAGATGTCGGAATCAAAACGGTCTCGACGGGGTAAAACAGACGAATCAATAATAACCGCTAAAAATTTTAGTTTATTTTTCTTTTATCAACCGCGGTATCATTTTATATTCACAGATTCGTCCTACTCCTCCTCACTTAACTTCGGCTTTGGCCGAACAGATTTTGGCCAGTGCTTGTAAAAATGAAAGTTTGAACGCCAAGAGGATGAAACTCGGACTGAAACCGTTAGCAGTGAGTCATTTTGTTCGCATTTAAATTAGAAAAATTATGTATTTCCAATAAATGCGTTTCCCAGCGTAAGAATATTTTAATTACAATTCGAAATTTTATACTGTTTTTTTCCTAATTTAAACATTTGGCATTTTGAAATTAAATTTTATTATTAATTTATATTACGCGAGCCGCCAGCGATATCAATTATGGAAATTTGTGCAATACTTTAAATTTGTAATAAATTCAAGATGGCGCCGTAATTTTTTTAACGAGGGGGCGCTTAACCGAGGTTCTAAGATCTCGGCGCTTAACAAGTTCGCAACGCCACTTAAAAATTTATTCACATTTTATATCTCGAACTTTTAAAATTATTTTAAAAAAATATTATAATTTATCAGCAAAACTAACTTACATTTAAAAAAAATATTTAATAATATTTTCTCTTACAGAATTTCAACGTTTAAAATTTCTAATTTGACATTATTTTATTTGCCGTTCTGCTTTACATTTTAAAACCGAACATACATTGGCGACATAAAACGGAGCAATGAAATAAAGTTTCGGGATATTGAAAAAATCCCTTTTTATATTAATCTTAAACGGGCAAATTTATATTTAGACGATAGAGCGGCGGCACGAAAAGACGAAAGTTCTTTAATAACTCAATAATAAACGTTTATTTTTAGGTAGAAGTGAAAGGTGCGAAAGACCTGGAACACAAGTTATACAACAGTAACAACAACAACAACTGTCGGCAAATGGCGGTATTATCATCGGAGAACAATTACTCTCTGAACACCTGCCCCTGTTCCAATGGTGAGATTTTTGCTCTTCTATTCGCGTGCCCTCAATAGGTATAAGAAATATGTATCCTTTATTGCAATTTTCGAGATTTATCACTCGTAAATGATGCGTGATGATGGTCATTTCGGTTCCGACATTTTAACCGTACGGAGACGCTATTTCAAATATCGATACGCGGCGATAAAAATATTTTCTGCTTTAAATTTCTCTGCCTATTCGTTGCCGTGCCAAATGCCACTTTTTTCCTCTCTTTTTCTTTTCGAAAACTTAATGTAGGGAGTTTCGGTTATATAATTTAAGCGTTTTAAATATTTAAGTGTAATACGCGTCCAAGAGATAAGAGGAAAAAATTTTCTAGAAATGTAATTATTATAGAGAAGTGATTGGTCGGCGCCATCTATTGACAAGATATGAAAACTTGCTCATTTAAATTTACGATAATTACTTCGTCCTTAGAGGGAGCAAACGGGGCACTTGCCCCTCCTCGGGACCGACTAGAAAAGTCCCAAAATTATAATCGTAAAAGTGATTGAGATATGTGACTTACCCCCTAGACCGTCGGACGCTTTGTCTGTCTTAAATTCCCCCAAATTAAATAATTCGGTAAAAATTTATTGACGTAATTATTTGTTTCCAAAACTTTTCCCTCCCCCTGGAAAATTTTCCGCGAACGCCCACGATAATTACCATAAAATTTATGTAAATTTCTCTATAGGAAATTCGGAAAATAACCTTACTGCGTCATCGGGAATTAATTCCGTTGGCTGCCTAATAAGGGTCTTGTCTCTAGTTCACAAGATGTATCCCAGATTCCTTCGTAGAAAACTCAAAATAACCTAATTTGCTTTCTGCACGGTCTTAGGCTGGCCTTAAATCCTCGAGGATATCCATTTTATTTAAAACTAATCGCGTTGTAAGTGCTTTGATTTATAATTACCATTGTTTTCGTGTCTTTAATATTTAATTTCGACTTCTCTTTCGACCATAGAGAAATTGTGGGTAAAAATATTCTTTCTACAGAAGCTGTAGTTCCCGGAGAACAAAGTATTAATTCTATCAGATTATCGAAATCTTAGAATTCGACATCCCTTTCGTTCATTTCGTTAAATATGACCCATTCGTCGACTACGATGCCTCTTCATTCCATTTTTTCAAGTGTTCGGTTGTTATTATCTTTATTTGCGCCCGTTAATCGAGTTGCCGAATTTCATCCGTTTCCGTTCGTCTAATACGATCCTTAAACTTAGATTTACTGCCATTTATAGACAAAAAATGCAGTAGTAATTTTTAAACTTACCACAGGATTAATGAGTACGTCACCGGTATCACTACAGGCCTATAACTAGAAATAGCCGACTAAACGCGCTACTAGCGCCGCAATATCGAAGAGGAGCGGACTGTATTGACATAGAAAGAACAAAATACGATATGACAAAATAATGCATCATTGTGACGTTCGCGATACGGGGAGAGTGTTGTCACTTAGTTATTGTCCATCGTATTAGCCTTATTTATTGCACGGTTCTTACGATTCCGACGAATCTACTATATTACTTTTCTCATTTTGCAAAGATAGTGTTATTTAAGCTTCTCGTCTAAAATCTTGCGCTTTCCGCATCGATAGTGTTATAGACCAGCGCTTTAGCTCGTATACCATCACAATTAATGATGGATAGTTTTAATCATAGCAATTTACTAGGAATATTAAGAATAGTATCCGTAACAAATATAATTTACGAACAATACAGCCTGCACATCCAAACCCTAATGGAAACGAACTGATAGCGTGCGTCGTCTCTTCCATTTTAAGTAATGTTCGTCCATTTTCAGTTGTAATTAATGCAACAATGCTCTTGACAAAGTATAGGATTCGGATCCACGCGTAAGTATTCTTTTTACCATCTCGTTTGACGAATACTCAAAGTATTCAATCCGGCGAGCTCACATAATTCTATATCACGCATTTTAAGGCCTTTGGTAGTGTAAGCGCTCTTCCATATGCAGTTTTACCCGATAACTGTGCATATTTGATCAACGTGACGCGTAAAAATTCGACATATCGGCGATACTTTACCCAATAATTCGCATTACTTAGTCCTGTTACGTTTGATATTTTTCAAAAGCAATTGTGTACCTACCGTAACGGCCTAACAAGCCATATTGTAATTAGACACGTATCGAGATGCAGCGTATGTTACGCAAACGTCTCGCAATAAGCCAGACGCTTGGTTGACGTTTTAGTGTATAATACTCTCTCTATTTTACTTTCTCTGTCATCGAATTTTCGAGTCATTTCGCAGTAATAGGTTGCGAGATAAGAGCAAAATATGCTCTTATCTCATTTGCTGTTTTGCATGTAATTGAATATATTTATTTTCGAAGCGGCATTCATTTATTTTATTTTATCTTTTTTGAAAGGTCCGACCGATCTAAGTGTGAAGAAGCAGACGGTCAATTGCAGCAATTACACTCTTCATCCAAACGAAGTATTCGCAGTGAAGCAACTGATCGCAGGTTACCGAGAATCTGCAGCTTTTCTATTCAGATCGGCGGACGAATTAGAACATTTGTTACAACAGCAGAATTAATTCTTCATCCAAAAAATTACAAACACGATTAGGTCTATTAACTAGATTTAAGGGGACCAACTCCATCGACTTAAAAGGAAATTTAAACGTTTTATTCTCTTATTGACTTTCGGATTTGGTCTAAAATACCTAAAATTTCGAACAAACTCTAGCCATGCATATTTTCGCCCCCTATCGGTTATATTAAAATTACTTTCTTAATGATTTTAAGTGAAAAAATAAATAATTTTTAATTAATTTATCTATATTATTATTATTTTCGAGCGTTTAATTAAAATGGCAGTTTTAAATGCTTTCTGCATAACGAAATCTGTCTTCGGTATTGTAATCGTTCACACCAAGGCGCATTTGGAAATCGTAACCGGTTACAATTTCCAAACGCGCCCCTAGCGAATATTTCTTCAATGCTAGTTTTGGGCTAGAATTAATTTAAAACGTAATACGGCCTCGACCTAACGCAGTGTCGCCATCTCTTAAATACTTGAATAAGTAGGATGATCTTAATTACAGTTTATTAATTTTTTTAACCATCAATGTATTTAAAATTCTTTTAACAAGAAAAAAATAATCGAAGTATACAGGAGATCATTTTAGAGAAAGCTATTATTATAAAAATGACGATAATTTAGACATTTCTTCCATTTCTAACATTAAACTTTGATGGAAACCAAATGGTTTTTTCGTTTGATCATTAAGTAGGACGTTCTCACTTTAAACAGATAAATAGAAATGCGAAATCAATGTTGTAGAAATTTCGATTTTCATTTATTATTATTATTATAGAATTGCACAAAATCTATAAAATTTCCAGCAATCCGTATTTAAAAAAAAAATCTGTATTGTAACATTTGTCACTTACGTGAAGTACAGAGTACGTCCCCTTTACAGAGGTTTTTAGTAGCTTACATCACTACTGTTGGGTGGAAGATGCAACCAAAAACTGGCAAAAATCACCCGTCAAAATGTGCAGGAAGAATATCTTTCAATGCCCGACAGGCAGATTTCGTTATGCGCATTCGTGACTTTAATTTCTCTCCAGAGCCCGTCTCGCCGGCACAAAATGAGAACTTTTGGCCCGGTGCGAACCTCTCCGCGCTTTCTACAGTTAGGAGAAGTTCGGAGCGGGCCGTGCTAATAAATTTGGCAGTTTATGCCGGTCGGAGGGTGTTTGTTCTCTGTATGCGTAAGCTCGGAGGCATCCTGCGTTATTTTAAAGATATAAAGGTAAATTAAAGGAATAGAAAAAGTGTATATCATCAAATTCAAAAATATCTTTCTAAAATTTAAAATTAAAATATTTCGTTTCTGTTTATATTGATGTGTAACCTGCAATAATGCGATAAAAACAGGAGTTTTTATTTCCAGATATTAGCTTGTATGGATGTATTGTACATGAATGTTACATTGTATTCAATTTCCTTTCTCTTATATAACCAATATAAATACATTTTTAATTGTACTTCTATGTTTAAATGCGTACGCCAGTCTCTTCGCTATATTTGTTAGTGGCAGCGTGCATCTATTTATCCGCGCAGACTCGTTTATAGAACGGAGTTTACGGCCGATTCTTTATTATTATAATTATTCCGACGAAGAATATCGCATTTAAAATATTTTTTTATAAATAAATAAATTAAATTAAATTAGTACAATTTATTTTTCTTCGATAATGATTCTTGGAATGATATGTATATAATATAAATATTATACATGTTTATATAAATGATAATTCTTCTTATTGATAATGGAATTAGGAAAAAAATTCAATAAAATGTACATATTTTTGCTTTACTTAAAAAAGCTAACATTCGTGTTAGTGATTTTTAAATAAAATTTTAAGGAGAACAATTTTTCTGCCTTTTCTTTTCATTTAATTTGAAGATCGGAACACAATATAGAAAAGGTTAAAAAGTCCTACTTACTATTGATACAAATAAATATATAAATTCCGAGATGAAAAATGATGTAACAAATGAAATCCTTTGTTTGTGTATATGACTGTAACAAATCATATAAATGAACAAAGGAATAAACCCTACGCATTAAACTGGAGACAATCTTATCCAGCACATTGAATTATCTTGAATGGCACACAACCAAAAATTTTATTGGCGCTTTCAAATGCTTTGATATAATTGTGTAATTTGTATGTTATACCTTAACACATTAGTGGACTAGTGTTTCTAGTTTGCCGGTCCGAATCCCGCTTTGTGCGCGCCGACGTTTGCACCCGTCGGATTTTGATAGACTGCTCGCGGAGTATTTTAAGCCCTAAAAATTATTGTTGTGTATAAAACTAACCGTGTAATAAATGACACGTTTGAATTTTTTAGATTCGGTCAAATAGATTTCATTTTCAGACTGTCTCTTGTCAATTCTAATCTCACACATTTTTATAACAATGTTTGTATCTAAGATTCAACAATCTAAGTAGTGATGTGTGTGAATTGAAATTTTAATAATTTTACATCTTAAAAATTAAATTGCTATGTGAAAGGTTAGTTGATAATTGTTCTGTTACATTATTCATCTTCAAAAAATTATTCAATTTAAATGTTTTGCAAAGAAAGGAATACAGTTATAGTTATTATTTTTATTTTAAAATAACTTGTTTATCTGGAAATCTTTATTGCGTAACATCAATAACTCTTTGTATATGTTTTAATTTATAAAATAATAATTAAATAAATTTTTACAATATCAAAATAATAATAAAAAAAAACTTACACCGATTTATATAAATGAAAACATTTTATTTTAACTACAGAATTATAAACAAAAGCTAGGCTAAGCAATGGCACTTTAGCCTGCGAGGATTAGATCTTCTCCCTCGTTAAATATAAACAATTTAAACGAAAAGTAGACTTTATTCTAAAAATAAGAGGGATTCCGATCTCGTCCTCGATTTTTTTTTGTACAGGATCTACGGGTTTCCGCTTACGGGAAGAACCGTGGAAGACCGTAAAGACGACCGTTCGAATTATCCCCGCTTCACAAAATTTATTTATTTATCTGCATTAAATTCTGTAGTATAGAATTATATTGTTAAATGTATAAAATTGTAGAGCAAATTTATATCTAATATTTTTATAATATAAACTAGAACAGACTCACCCTTTTTGTAAAGCAATAAGAGAACAAAATTTAAATACAAAAATCAATTATGGATTGATGAAATACAGTAATTTGAATTTAATATATGTTCTATATTTTAAAGATATTAATATATATATTTATATACAGCAAGATTTTATTCTTGCTTACATTAAACATTCAATGTAAATAATTTACATTTCTAACTGGAATATTCTATTAACAAATGTCTCTAGACATGAGCATGTTCTTGGGACGGAGACTATTTCAAATATATTCGAATATTACATTAAAACTGTGGCACACTTATTTGGCATATTAGTTATATTTTAAAATCATTTAATACTCAAAAATTTGGTAATTTATACCAAGTTAACTCGCTTGCATATTATGCCAACAAATGCAATTGATATGGACGAGGTTAAAGTTACAAACCAAGTTCCTGGTCCCTTTTAAAAACTTTTGTGGCACACGACGTCGACGCTAACGCACAAAGAAATCTTTTGGACGCCACCGTCCGCTTCTCGAACGATGCACCGTACCGTAATTATACATATTTTCAATCGCTCGTATTATAGTTTTGGTAAAAATAGTCCATAGAAAAATTAAACGCATTATTGCTTCTTACTAAAAAATCTTTTTCTCCCCTTTTGACTTTTAAATAACTTCGACGAACCCGATCGTCGATACTCGTTTAACTGCAACGGCTAGATTTTTGATAGTAAAATGTGCCTTATAAATATCTGAAGATAATTTAAAGAATGCCGACGTTTCGCCAGAAAATAACGGTACAAAAACTAGATATGCTACTAATTACAATCATAAACATCAAATTTACTAGAGATTACTTTAACATTAAATTTTTATAACAATAGATATATAGTTTATATATACTCTGTCATAAATACATAAATTTTTTATTTATGAAAACCACAACAGATGGTTGACATAAATAAAAAAACAAAAAAGTCCTCTTTTTTATAGCAATATGTCATGGAAGATTGCATTTTTACTTTTTATCTACTTTTTATTGCTACTCGTGGGAGGTAAAGTGGCAGACTTCTGAGGTTGATATTTGTGTATAGAACGCATAGATGATCTGCAAAAGTAAACATTTTTACATTAACTCAACAAATTTTATATTCCATAGAATAAAAGTAAGAAGGAAAAATGAATAAATAAATAAATAAAATCTGATATAGGTATGATTTAAAGTAAAACAATCAATAATTGCGAACGTTAAAGGTAAAATATCCGAATTCAAAAATCCAAAATGTAGCGTAAGAAGAGAAAACTGTAAAATAATGTAGAAGAATTGGTAATTTTATAATCGTGGAACAATTAAAACTAATTGTTGATAATTGTTTACTATTAACTATAAACTGCATTAACTCTGTCATGTATCATAAATTGTGAAATTTTTATATTAAAATGCAAATCTGAAAAATTTCTCAATCAGATTTCTATCCGTTAATTAAAATTCATTGATTTTTGCATTACATTTTTATTGCTTTGTTACTTTTCTTGTAGTAATATCATTGCTGCAAAGAAAGCCCTTACATGCTGCAATGGAAGGTCTTACATGCCACAAGGCATTGCCTTTCTTTTTTAGATAACAAAATAAATAAAATATAACAGAATACAATATAATATGCAATGCTGTATATTTGAATCGGTATATATATTTGTATAAATCAGAAAAGATTAATTACAAATTTTCAATGGTGTAACAGTTGCAAAATCATCTGTGAACGTTGTTAGTATAAATTATACTTCAAAGCATTCTTTATTTTTAAAAAAATGTAAGCATTAAAATATTATTCACTTTGTAATTTGAAATTTTACACAATAAAATTATTATAATTTGTATTGATAAGATGTTTAATCATTAATTTAAAATCATTTTAAATACATAAAAGAATGTATATTATAAATTTACAGTGGTCAAAAAGTCAGTTAATCAAGATATAGTTTTAGGAATGGTTAAAACTGATTTGATTGAACTGCTTCTTTGAAAATGACTGAATACGCAGCTGCTCCAAATCAGTTTTAACCATTCTTAAAATAAATCTCTGTTAAATGACTTTTTGCTTTTCAATGACAATTAATGATAAACCTAAAATCTTTATATCCTCAAGTACTATGTAAAAATAATTATCATGTAACTTTCCACAATATTATGCAAAAATAAATTGACTTTTGCATAATATTGTGGAAGTTACTTAAATCCTCTTGGGGAAATACAAGATTTGATTTAAAAGTATTGTCGACTTTGTTCTAAGAATTCTAATTTGAGCATTAAATGAATACAAATGCCTGTAAAATTTTTAATCTTCATTACATTCATCATTCTCGTTGTAAACGGCAAAAAACAAGAATAAATTATAATTAACAAGTTTAAAATGTTTGAATAATTGAAAACAGGTCTAATATTTGCACTATATTTATAAGATGACCAAGAATTTGGCCAAATGTGTGTTTATAAATGATAAAAATGTAATTCAAAATTAAATCATACTCATCTTCAACAAAGAAGATTCAACCAACAGTGAAAGTGCAGACTTATGGTGCCAATTAGTATCGTCGATTGTCAATTAACACTAATATTTTTAAATTAATGCTTCTCGTATTACAATGGTATTCACACCCGAATTAAAATCAATTTCTTAAATAATATAAATTCATAAAATGCTGTACCTGGGTGATGTTCTAGCTTCAAGCTGGGCTGCATAACCACATTTTTCAATTTTCTTCCTTAGTCTCGTTACCCAAAAGTTTTGTTCTTCAATACTTCCGGCCAGTAACAAAAGTTCTTTTGCAGAATTAGGATCATAATTAACTTTACATGGTGCAATAATTTCTTCTTTTTTGTCTAAATGATCTTTATGCACTTTTACTCTGCATCCTAGTAAACAGAATAATATTTATTATCACTTAGATATATTTTATAAGTTTTTTTCTTAGAATTAAAATGTTTTGTTACACTGTATAGAATTTTAATTTTCTTCAATAAATTTCAATTTAATAAACCCAGTAAGTCAAAATTTTTTGCAAACATTTTATAGAAAAATATAAAAATATAACATCATTGGACTTCTAAATATATGCATTAAGTTCTTACTTTAATAAACAAATTTAATAAAAAAACCCAAAATATAAATATATAAATAAATACTTAAATTTCTAATCTGAATTCAAAATCATTCTCTTTTAACTAATCAACTATGTATAAATAATGGTTTCAATATAAAAATCAACCAAATTGTGCATAAGTCATAAGTAGGCAGGCCACAGATATTTGATATATTCAATATATATGAAAAGTAGGCCTATTTCTATCATAAGTAATTTGTTAAATATATTTGTGGGTTGGATTGATGTATGCTGCAGTCTGGGCACCACTGCTCTAGCAAATGAATTTTAACTACATTAACCAGTAATAACATGTAGTGTGTAAAGCAATGATGAATGTCAATATTGACTGTAATGAATTTTCTACACTTATTGATACAACAACTAGAAACAACAGATTATGTGAAAAAAATAGAATTTATAAATAAGATTTACAAATGTTTCTTCACTGGGCAAATTGAAAAAATTGTAGACCTATAAATTCCCACTGTCGCTGTCTGTCCTTCCTTAATCTTGAGAATGACAATAGATAAATGAAAGTCAAGACCAGATACGGAAAGCTTAGGAACAGGAGGCCCCAATTAACTATATACAAACTTCTGGTTTGCACTGGAAGTCACGTTATTTCAATTCAAAAATTTTCCTCTGAAAGGAGTTAGATAGCTGACCGACACGACTCTATTGCTAGCAAGAAAGTATGATGTATGGGAACAAGACACTACTTATTTGAGGTGGAGAGCATATATTTTAAATTAAATAAATCAAAAATTGAAGCCCAGCTTTGTGATTACGTCAATTACAATAAATAATTGTTTGTTCTATTTGGTATATTTTCAAAAATTTTAGGCTCAGAAAAATGATATAAAAAGTTATTGAGTAATCAATCTCTAAATTTATATGAAAATGAATTTTATAAAGTTAATATGGATATAATAAAAGTCTAAAGATAGAAATTTCTATATACAGAATAGTTAATACAATAAATAGACTCAAAAAATTAGATGGTTAAGAATTATTACCTCTGGTATAAGACTTATTTCAACGAGTTTCTAAATCATAAGTTTTAGGTCTGATAAAAAGATTTTCTACATCTGAAGTATTTGAAGATACTGCTTTACTTCAATAATAATTTCAATAATGTACAAAACTAAATAAAAATAAAAACAGATACTTGTGACCAATTGATTAATATATTTAGAATTCTCTGTCATAAAATGGATATACTAAATCACTTGTTATTAGTTGTTATATAACATTTTTTTTCTAAACCAAACTCTAAATGATATTGAAGTGTCTACATGAACCAATATAGCAATATTTTCCAATTAAATGGCACATCTTTACAAATTCGATAACACAACAGCACTATTTCTTAATATTTTTTACTCTTTTCTTGTGATAACTATCCCTTATCTACTTTTGGGGGAATTAAATGCCTTACCTTAACATTTTCACTTTAAAAAAATACTTACTTCAAATTTTTTCAATTGTATTTTTTTACAGTTCAAAATCTATTCAAACCTTGAATTAAATCCCAGTTTTATGATTTTTAGATAATTACTGTCACTCATGTGATAACAAATTAGATGATTTGTTTTTATGTTACAGTAGGTATACAAAAGAAATGTTTAAAAATTGTAAATGCCACATGTGCTATAGAACTTTTCCAAACATTTTATTATTTTACATGCATGGAATTTCCATATTACTTTAACATTATTCTTATGTAATTGCTTTTGAGAATTTATACCAACTTCTTTCTGTGAGCCTGATGGTTTAAGGGCCCGAATTTTTAGAAATTTGTAATTGTTAAAACATTTTTTCGGAAGTTAAAGTAAACATCCGTCGTTGGAAAAAAAACTCATTGCATAGCATTGGATTAGATGTCACCTCCAACATCAACAATCAAGTGGGAAAGTTAATATGCTGTTGCGAAATGAAGGCAGTCCATTATGAAATGACTCTTCGAAGAATGCAAGACATCGTAAACAATGGACACTCATGTGACCCATTTCCCACAATAATGATATAAAAGCTAGAGTCACTGGAAACTCGGGGTGATCGACACAGGAAGATATTCTTGAGCTAGTGTCTATTTTTGTCTCCGATCTCCCGATCCTGTCCGAGAAGACAATGGAGGAAGACACTTAGGACTTCCACATCTTCCGTACAAGAACAATCATCACATACAACTCCCCATTAAGACTAAGAGGTATTTTAGGCTAGAAATCTGAGAACTCTCTCTCTCTGCAATAAGGAAATTAGGCATGCGACATAGAAGTTAGAGTAGTCTCCAGTCTTTTTGTAAATAATTTGCATTTTAACTACATTTAACCTTATTTAATCTGTATAATCTGCATGTATGTTTAACCTTAGAGACTCAATAAATGCTTTGTTTATTTGTTAAAACTGTCTATTGTCAAACTGTCTATTATTCCAAATCTGGACACCTATCAACTTACCCATTGCACCTCCCCACTCAATAACTTGCCCTCCTATCAGATTTAAAGCCATCCGGTGACAACGTGAGCAGGTTTTACAAACCCGTGCCGATTAAGTGGAATTTGGGGAACAGCCGTGCCCCCAGCTTCTCACATTTGTATATACGTGGTATGATCCAAAAGTTCGGGGAATGCAGTAATCTACGACAACAAAAGCATGTATTTGAAGTTACAGCATATGAAATGGATTCTACCAAACCATTTCTACGTGTTCAGGTTAATTTCACCCATGTCATGTGATTAAACCGCGAGCGCTGCTGTTTTTTTCCAGAGATAGTTACCTTTGTCCTGCGACATAATCAAAGTGTTTCAAGAACAACCTCCAATATTAAATTTTGTCAGCATTTAGGTAAAACACCTATGGAGATTTTAAAATTGCTAAGAAAGGTGTACGGTGATTCTACAGTGAAAGGTCACGGTGAAGTCGAAATGTTGGAGGTTGTTCTTGAAACTCCACTTTGATTACGTCGCAGGACAAAGGTAACTATCTCCGGAAAAAAACAGCAGCGCTTGCAGTTTAATCACATGACATGGGTGAAATTAACCTGAACACGTAGAAATGGTTTGGTAGAATCCATTTCATACGCTGTAACTTCAAATACATGCTTTTGTTGTCGTAGATTACTGCATTCCCTGAACTTTTGGATCGTACCACGTATATTGTAGCAAGTACATATTATATACAACTTTTCGTTTAGAAAACATTTTTATTAGAAAACCAAGAAACCATTAAATTTTCAAAGTTTTATTCTCATTTTACTTTCATTGTGAAGTATTTCACTTTTATTAACTATGCTCTCCATTTTTTCCCCTCAACTTTTGTTGAATTTTAGCTATTCAAAATGACTGAAAAATTTTCCTTAAACAGATAATAATTCATGGAAGTTTCTTTTGCAAAATATTAAAAAAAAATGCTAATATATATGTACAGTCACATCTTGTTTACACATTTTTTGAGAGAACTGAGTAAAAAATACACAAGTGAAAAAATGTACAAGTAAAACTATCTTTGAATTGCTTTCAGAGTGACTATAGTTGTCATAAAAATATGGAATGGCACAAATTAACACCTATATAACTGAATTTGCAACTGTAAATCTTAACAAAAAGCTTCAATTTGCCGTGTATAATACATTTGAATAACATAAAGAGGAAAAGTACACTTAGTCTGAAATTAGATCTTGTATTTTTGAACAAGTGGTCAAACGTTATTTGTTTCTTGTTTTTTCCAATGGATTTTTAGACTAGGCAGCTATAAGCACTTACAGTATATGTTGTTCTTCACTTAAGTTGCAAAAAAAGAATGTGTTCTGAGTTATACCAAGAGCTTTCATGGTTTCATAGAAGGCAGAAATGATAGATTGGTCATGGCTAACCAACATGGTCTGTTGATTGATTCTGATGACAGAAAGTGTGTTGTCAAACAAGGAAATTGGCCAACATTGATTTGCAAAAGTTTGAAAAACATGACAATTTGTTGCCATCAAACACCAATCGGTAAACATCTTGGATGATATTAGTGCCAACTTACGAGTAGCAAGTAGCAACATCCATCATCTTATTCCTTTCATCTCTTTCATCATCATTAATTGCCAATAAAAAGCAATTGCAGCATATCTTTTGATAAAACAGCCATTTTAATTTGGAAATGCTGTATGGTTGCTGGAGGGATATGTTACTTAGTGTTTGCTCTCTCTACAAACACATACTGTCACATCTTGTCAGGCAGCAAACACATCCACCAACCAGCAGTTGGTCAGTAAAATTGTGTAGTGTTTACCTCACTTCAAATTGCTTGGAATTGTCAATCCCAAACCTGAGCCATAATCTCTTCATCATTCTAGGAAATGAAAACAGCAAAGCTGTCATCAGCTTATAAATTCCTCAAACTCTAGGCTATCTGCATTGTGACTCCATTCTGACAGACAGGAAGAATCTAACAAGGAGCAACCAAAATAGTTTTTAACTTCCCATCTACTAAGAGAGTGAGAGAGAAAGTTTCACATTTTCCTTTTCTCTGGCAAATCATTCATTTTCCTTAGGAGAAAAAAAGCAAGGGACACTTCTGATAAAGTCAAACTGCATAAACAGTAATTGTAATAATTAGTGTAAACTGATTAAACCATATTTTATCACACCTCTTGTAAGGCATTACTGATATGATATGTGACATCAATTGTCGCTCCTTCCTCTGAAACTCCAGTAACATGAAAGAATGAAGAGCCATTCTGAAAGCTCACACCGGCAGCAAATTGTGAAAGTGAATGAGAAACATAGAAAGTGATTTTCTTTTGTTTAGCAAAATTGGTTTACACTAAAAGATGTAGACAGCAAAAACTTTTTAATATGTTAAACTGATGAAGCAAATGAGAAGTTCGTCGAAAATGAATCGTGTTACATATTATTTGCTAGTGATTTGCTGTCACTGTGGACTAACCTCAAGTGAATATATGATTTACTATTTCACTTTTTTATTCCAAGTGAAGAATTCCTAAGAAAACATGCTGTATGATATTAAAAAATATGTCATGCAAGTATAAAATTGTATAAATGGAAAACATAAATGAGTTTGAATATAATATAAATTGAAACAAAATGGAAAAAAAAACAATTTATCATCAATCCTTTTAAAAATAATTTAGAATTTATACATTTATTTATTTTAATAGTGTGATAATTTTGTTAAATGTTATATAAACTATACATACTTCGACATTCAAGAGCAGAAGGTGGCCTAAACATATGCCACAGAGGTCTCGAACACACTTCACAAGCCGTAGGCATATGAAAATTTATAGGAAAAAAGTCGTGTCCTTTATGTTCAACAGTTCCCGGTTGCATTAACTATAAAAAAAAATTACACAATTCAGCAAAAATTTATAATACTATTTCAAACAATTAGTTAAATAAGTTTTTATTTTAAAATTTAGTTATCTTAACATACTATTATTGATAAAGTTTTCATTTTACATCAGTATTAGCTTTACTTAAATATTTTAAAAATTTATATAATTCCATGCCTAAAAATAATTATTATATATCTTATATATATAAAATTAATTAAACAGAAAATTAAAAAAACTAATAAAATCCTTAACTCTCTCAAATATGCAAATTTCAAAATTTTTAAAATTTATTTTCCCATCTTTCAAAAGTGCATTACATCTATTACCTTTAAAACAGAATAATTTTGTTTTACAAGTATTTAATTTTTTGTGATTATTACAGTTATGTATTTTTAAAATTAATTTTCATATTTATAAGAAAATTAAACTGGGACAAAAGTCAAAATATAATCTTTTTGTTTATGAAATAAATTTTTCTAATCTTAAAACACAGAAATTGTAACAAAAAGTCTTCTGCTGTTTTTAACCTTGAAAACAAATGTGTACATTTGTATATTTTAATTAAGATTCAATAATGAAATTATATAAAAATCCCAGAAAAATCAAATGTTTATATAATTCCATTAAAATTTTTAAATTAGGTTGTGACTGAGTAAGTCAACAAGCATATAGACAATATGAACCATTTACAAATTACATATACAGAAACACAGCACAAAAGAAATGAATTAAACTTTCCATGATTCACAAAAATGGAAACAGATAGAACTTTTATTTTTATAGAGAAATTTTTATATTAAACTTAGCAATATATAATATGATTATAACTTTGTCTGGTTCCTGTGGATAAAAATAAGTTTAAGACAGTGTTTCTGGTTACTCTGTATTCAATTTGTCATTTAAATATTGTATGCTATTAAAAAATGCTTGTTCTTAATGTAGTAAATATAAGAAACATTAATTTAATAATTATTATATTAATTACAAATATCAATATTTATTTTTTTAAACAGAAAACTACTTATAACATCTTGATCATAATAATACATGAAATACATTAAATAAATCAGGGATGGGCAACCTTTTTCTACACAAGGGTTGCATTTAACTTTTAAATAATGCAGGCTGAACACAAGAGAAAAAAGAAAAAAAAAATGTGAATAAATCACAATTCATATATGATTATAAATTAACATAAATGTGCTTAATTTGACTTCTGTCACTGATGTAAATGTAATACATCCAGAATATTTGGTTGAGCATTAGTCACTGTTAGTTTTATTAATTTAAAACTATTAGTTTTGATGTGAGTTTGTAAGAAATTTCTTGTTTTTACTTTTATTAAATTTTTACTAAGTTGTAGAAGATAATGATAGAATTTTTGCTCCAAACTTCCTTAAGATGGAAAATTGATATATTTAATAATATTTTGTGCGACATGGGCCGGGCCAAATGTAGCCCAAAAATGCAGGTTGCCCACCTCTAAAATAAATCATTATTTAAAACATAAAAAGTTACGCAAGATATTAAAGTTTAACACACATGATTAATCTAACAATAATGCAATTACTTTCCTCTTAGGTTACTTGGTTACACATACCAGCAACTCAGATGAGTCACTAAGTGGCATCATTCAATGGTCAATGTGAAAAACTCTATACCCCTCAGTGGCAGCCACTTGTGGGGATCTCTCTTTCTCTCCCTGCCAAAGATTTGAGTCAATAACAACCGCATAAAAGCATACATTCAATACAATGATTTCAAAGAGAAAATGACTGAATGTGACCGAGTAGTTGCACCACTCGGTGGTGCAATTGAGTGGCCTGCCTGAAAGCACCCTTAATTAATCTTTTCATTAAGTATAATCTTTATTTCATAACAGAGAAATAAAAAAATTAGGTGAGATTTTATAGTATAATTAATATTTTATTGAAAAGATACCAATATTTCAATAATGTGCATCACTTACTAAAAAAATAATAGTATGCAAGATTTAAAATCAACAATATTCATAACAGTGAACATTAGATTTTAAGAAATATTTTTATACTAAGAAAATATTGTGTTGACTAACCTCTTTTGAAAACTGAAGTTCTGGAGGATGGGTATTATCACTGGGTTTTCTGCTTTCACCTTCTCCAGCATATAACAACTAGAAGAAAAAAAATTACTATTTATACACAAAGAATAAATACGTAAAAAATACAAAATAATTTTACACTGATCATTCAGATAAGAATTAATAATTAGTATAGTAAATATGTATTTTTTTTACATTTATTAATTAATTTAAAAATAATCATAAATGAAGTATGTAAAATATATAGAACATTTTATGTTATAGAAAAATTAATCAAGATGAGTTGAGAATAAGATTTTTTTTCTAGAAGAGTTTTTGCTGTAAATCTAAATTTGATTTGCAATTTTTATCCAATCAACACCTTTAACTCTTTCTTGACCAGGGTACCGATCTGTCGTACCCCTAATTGTTAAGCAAATAGTCCAGGGTACCGATTCATTGAAACCCTGTTAAAAATTGATTTTTATAAAATTTATCGACAACAGATGTCGGCACACGACGGCAGCGTCTGTTTCACATATTTTTGTTCGGGTGGTGTTTCGTCGACTTAAAAAATTTTAATTAATGCTTTTTTTTTCTTAATTTTTCATTTTCTGATAATTTTTTATTTCATTTTTAGCATATTCATGCAATAATATTACTATAAGTTCATTCATGCTATAATAAGTTTATTCAGCTATAATATGTCAACATATTATAAATATTCAAGTTATGACCTTCAGTTCTGATATTTTATATATTTTTTTATTTTAATCGAAAATATCAGCAAATGTTACATCTATTGCTGCTGGTAATCATAGGTTTATTACAAAAATATATAATCTCGTTTGATATGAAGTGAATAAAGTATATTAGTTCATTATATTAATTGATAGCAGAATAAAGTTTTGATATAATGTGCGATAATTTCACAACAAATAAACGTACATGCATAATTGTTATATCCAGTTGTACAAAACAATATTCTATGTCTTTCTGGCTCAGTGCCAGCAAAAAATTAGGTAACTAGACAATGTTAATTTTGACAAAAAGTTACAAATTATCAAGTTTAGATGTCAGTTCTGATATATATTATTTTTTTTCTTATAAATTTTTCTAATAAAATGTATTGAAAAATATGGTATTTAAAACTAAAGATATTAATAAATGTAGATGATTTTTTTTTCATATGAATATAATGATAATTTGATTTTTGGTGAATTTTTAAAATAATATCGCCCAAGTGACCTCGACTGACCTATATTGCTCTCGGCCATTTTAGAAAATAAACGTAAACAAGGGGACGTAGCAAACAGACATGAAAGAGTTAAAATTTAATTATAGTGCTGCTGCTACAAGTAAAGTTTTGAAAAAATTAGTTATGTATTTGCTTTTATTACAGTTTTTAGAAGGTTGTAATATTAAGAAACGAAGCATAAAATTCATAAATTCCAATGATTTAAAGTTGATAGGGAAAAATATAAATAAGTAAGTTCATGATAATCTGTGATGTAATAAATATTAAAATGTCTAAAATATCATAATTATGTGTTATGTTATCAGAAAACTAAAAAATTTAAAATGATTATAACTTACAATTCAGATTTATAAAAATCTACACTATATAAAATTTATTGGATATTTCATTAAACAGTTATATTTATTTTTACAACAAATTCTGTAAAAATACGCAGTAATGAATTAATCATTTGTAAAATTATAAATAGGCTTTTAATTATTAAAATTATAATATACAAAATGTGAATTCAAAAGGAACGATGTTTTACACATTGAAATATTATACCTGAAATATCCTAGGAATATCTTTGGCATCTGCACGAATAACATCCCCTTGAGTCACTGATCTAACATGAAATAATTTACTGCAAAAAATAAAATTAATTAATAGTGATAAATTGCATTATTCAAAATTAAGAAAAATTTTATACACAAAATACACAATACTATTTTAATAGTATTGTATAAAACCAGAGTTGACTAACATTGTGTAATATCATAATCAGATTTCCTTATTTCTCTTTAACAAAAAAATTAGGTATATAATCTAATATTTTAAATAATAATTAAGAATAATTCATAATTACAAGATTACAAACTTAAATGGAAACAGAGTTTTGTTTCAAAAACTGTTTCCATTTAAGTTTATTTTCTAATTAAAAAGTTTTTCATTTTGTTTAATATCCTATATTATTATTATTATATATTAAGTTATGTGAGATATACTCAGTTAACACTGATGGCTGTGTACTATGCTGGACCAAAGTCAAGGCATAGTAATCAGAACAAAAATTAGAGAAGTGTATCAGTGTGTGTGTGTGTCTGTGTCTGTGTCTATATTCAGGAATTTCCTCACAATATGACATGTATTCAATATAGTGGCCTTCCGTAGTGTGATGTATGGTATGTGTTTCTATTCAGTTGTAATGTGCCCAGGCTTTTGTGTAGTGTGTGTGGTATCACACCTGTACAGGAGAGAATAACAAGTACAATAAGCACCCTATCCATCCTCCACAGATGCCTTATTTCCTGGGTGAGAGTTCTGTGTACTTGATGACTTTTTCAGTGCATGTGTTTTGTATATTGTGAGTGTTTGGAATGGATATGTCTATAATGTATGTGATTTTATTGTGTTTGTCAAAGAGTATGATGTCTGATCTTTTGTGGTAAATTGTTTTATCTGTGATTCTGGTTCTGTCGTAGTACATTTTGTGTGTGTTGTTTTTCAATACTGTCTATGGAATGTATTTGTAGTGTGTTTCATGGATGTCTACTAATTTGTGTTTCTTTGCAAGCTCTTGATGTATTATATTTGCTACTTGATTATATCTATGTAAATAATCTGTCTGTGCCAAGAGCTTGCAACCAGAAGTGATGTGTTGTATGATTTCTGGCATGATGTGACATTTTCTGCATGTGCCATTTGTGATTGTTGTATCTTTGAGTACGTGTTTTCTGTACTTTTTAGTACTTATGACCTGATTCTGTATGGCAATCATGAATCCTTCCATCTCCCCAAAGAAGCATACCCGAGCTAACCAGCTGTTTGACACAATTTTGTCAACAAAATCCTGAGCCAGGTCATAGGGATGTTTGCCATGGCATGCCTTTCGCACCCATGATTGATACGTTGTGAATGTAAATTTAATGGTGTGTTATTTGAGTCTGCTAGAGTTACTGCTTTATGTAATTGTGATTTTTCTTGTTTTTTGTAAAAAACTCTCACAATGTCCGTATTTGTTTGTAGTGAAGGTTAACTATGTCAATCAGGCCACGTCCACCATCTTTACGTGGAAGGGTTAGTCTTTCCATGGTGGATTTAGGATGATGTTGTTTATGCTTAGAAAGTTTTGTTCTTGTTTTCCTTTGGAGTTGCTCAAGATCTGTGTGAGTCCAATGTATAACTCTAAAAGAATATGTGAGTACTGGGATGAAATATGTATTTATTGCTTTAATGGTTTGTTTTGCATTTAACTGTGTTCTGAGAATAGTATTTAACCTACTAGCATTTTACTACTTATATTATATTATTTTATCACTTTTAACAGAACTGAAAATAAAACAGTTGGCATAATCAACAAGTTGTCCTTAATACAAATATTTCAAAACATCTGGCTTGATCTTTTACAACTTCTAAATTATACAAAAAATTTCTATTAGAACTGTGACCTTGGATGTTCTAACTTTCTTTTGGATTTTACAATATTACTTTTGCCAACAAGAAAGCTATAGCTCAACATAAGAATGTAATCTGTTATAACATTTCAAAAACTTGAAGAGTTGTATCAAATATTTTCTTTTTATCCAATAAAAATATTTATTTTACTCAACTGTACATTTAAATAGTAGTTTGACATTTCTCTCTATAACTGATTATTTTTTCATATTATTCATATATATACAAATAGATAAATGTTACATAATTACTTTCTGAGCAAATTGTGCCTAAAATTATTTAATAAAACAATGTTATATTTTGTAATTTATTGATATTAAATAAAATATAATTAAGAGCTGTCATATATGTATTGTCTTAAAATATAAAAATAGAGATAATGTTTACAGTAAAGTGAAGCAACTGTATAAATAATTTTTGACAACTGGAATACTTTCTAACAATTATTTAGAGTAAAATTATCATTTAAATTACAAATAAGTCATAATATTTATTGGTTATATATATATATATATATATAGCCAATATTATGCTTAAAAATTTGCTTATATATATATGTAGCAAAAATGGTATAGCAAATTTTTATATAAAGTTTTCTTTATATTTCAGTTATATATTTGCTTTGAAAAGTTAATTCAGAGAACAGAACTATAAAATTTCTAGTAACAAAATTTAACTTATAAAGTTATTCTATCATGCCAAATTGAAGTTGGATACTTTATATACTTGTTAAATTACACCTATTTAATATTAATATATGATATAAAATATAAAGAATCTCTACTAAATTTTATATAAGCTACAGAGAAATAACTATGTTAATTCTATGAGAATATATGAAAAAAGTTAATTAAATAAATCATCTAAATTTTAAGTGTTACAATTTAATAATAAAATAATATAGTCTTGTAACTAATGTCAAAATAAATGCTCAGAATAATTTTCAATAAAACATGGAAAAAATAATCAGCATTTCATTTATAAACAAATTTATAGGATGAATTTTATGGAATTAAATAAAAATAAAATAATAAAAGTTTAAAAAACTATTCAATTGGGGACAGAAATATGAGTAAATTTAAATTTTCCATAGCATTGGCTCCTCCTCAAAAAACAGAGTATCAAGGTTACTGCATGAAAAAGGAAAATAAGTAGAGAACCTCAAAACAGCTGGAATAGTTTACAAACTATTTTGTACTATAGTATTTTGTATCAAACTAAATATTATATAGGAGAAACAAAGAGATTACTCAAAGAAAGAGTAAAAGTTGCTCAAGCAGCTATCAGATTAGGTATTGTGATGTCACCATGGTATTTACTTTGTAATAAGCAAATTGTAACATTAATATGGATAATATTAAAATTTTCTGTAAAGAAAAGAATGCTATTAAAAAAATTTAAATAACATTTTTCAATAATAAATAAAATATAAATAATATTTTAATCCTTTCTTGATATTATTTGAATGTCTTTAATCACCTCTAAAGTTGGAAAAGGCTAAAAGTTTTTCTCACATATTACATTTTTTAAAATAAAACATTTATCTTATTCTTCATGAAATTATAAAATGTTGTCAAATTTCCTTAATAGCAGGGTTGTGGAGGGCACTGGTGTTTTAGTCGGAGTCTTCAAAAATTCACTGACTCCGACTCCTTTTCACTTTCCCAATTTGTTATGTATATAAAACAGAAAAGTACTTGAATTTGTGTCAAATTTGACCCTCCAAGTTTTTTACAAACATACATATTTGGAGATCTCCTAAACCCAAAAAATGTCAAATAAAGGAGGAAAATTCATGTGTATGTGTTGGCGTCTAATTTGTTGAATTTTTTTATCCTCTGTTCTGAGACATTAAACAATATATCAGAATGGGTAAAGTTTAAGAAATGAATTTGGCACAGTAGCTTGAATAAAGGGGCATTACTGCTGTTAAATGTTGGTTCTTAATTAAAAGTCAACAGAGTGGAGACATAGAAGGGGCCTTGTGTTATATCTCCAGTGTGGTCAGATTTAATGAATATTTTATTCATTAGCGTTCACAATTTTTTATAAAACTTGTTTGTACCCTCAAAATTAAGCTTGAGTTCTAATATAAGCACAGACAAAAAAAGAAATCTTACAAAATTTAAAGATGATTTTTACAACGCACTGGAAAAAGTAAATCATATTGACCATTCTTCAAATTTGGATGTTAAAATGACAATTCTGCACTATCCAGATATCATCTAAGGTACAGCAATGCCACCAACCCAAGTTTCAGTAGAGCATTTATTTTCCACTCTTAAAATTATTAAATCTGATTTAAGAGTTTCCATGAATGCTGACTTAATAGAAGCAATCTTTAGCATACATTTTAAAGAAGTAATTCAGTTTGTAACAGAAATGCAAAACAATAAATTAATCAGCATGGCAAAATAAGCAACCTTTTTCTTTACCAGTCTAAATGTTATATTTCTTATTCTTGACTTAGTTTAATATATGTGCATACTTATATATTACCTAATATATGCATATATTATGTACAACATTTTTATTAAACTAATTTGTTTGTGTACGAATGTATTTACTGTTTTTATTTATACATGATTACTAAATACCATTGCCATCATCAAACAAATCAATAAACATGAATTTATATATTAAGTAGATGTGTCAAATTTTAATGTTTAATTAATTTTTTAAAATCGTTTTATTTTGTATTTTTAAAAAAGTAATCAGAATCGTCATTATTATTTTCCTGTCTGTTATACAGTATAGGCTTTTAACAAAGGAAAAGAATGATGATCAGTCAAAAAATGGCTTCCCCAGATATTTACTCTTTTGGATTTGGGAAGTCTTGAAATGTAGAGAAATACAAAAACATCCAGGGTTTTTCTGTATACACAAATGTTAGAATCTGTGTGGGGGCACAATTTAGTTCAACCACTTTGAAGCTTAACTCCTGTGTTAAACCATCTGACTCTGATTCAAAAACCACAGAAATTATTAAGCTTCAAACAGGGTGAACAAAATTGTGCCCCCCCACACAATCTAACATCCATACATACAGAAAAAAATCCCCAAATCTTTGCATATATCAAGGTGTCCCTGTCCAAAAATGTAAAATTTTGGAATGGTCATTTCCTCACTACACTTTCCCTCTGTTATATATAACAGCTAGGAAAGTAAAAATTATCAAATACATATTTATGTATTGACTATGTCGTTACATTAGCTTTGGAATAAAAAAGTTTCTACTTTCTATCTTTATTAGAACTCTATTTATTGAAGCTTTTATTGTGAGGTCTTGTGATGACATCAGAATTCCCAGGCATATTTTATTAACAAGTTTGCCCCAGGTCAAAGTCAGAGGCGGATAATAAGGCAAAATCAGAGTCGAAGTTGGTAGATTTTTACACGACTCCACAGCCTTGCTTAATAGTATAAAATACAGGAACAAATTTATGATTTAATAAATTGTAAAATTTTGTTAGGAAGATCACTATATTAAAATAAAAATGTCTCAATATAATACAATGTAACATAGCCATATCAAACAGAATACTAATTTTCTGTACTAGTAAATTAAAATGAATAAATGATATTTTAACTTACTTATTTAAGTTTTAATTCATACTCAGAGATAAACATAAAAAACACATTTATTTTAAATTAAATTAGAAAATTCTACTAATTTTGTTTTATTTTGTTAAAGATAATTTGTCACGAAAAATTTAACTCTTGCCACATAACAGGTATTAAAATTTTGCAAACAAAATGAATTTAGTGAAATTATTTTATCCTGGTCAAACTATGTCATTAAGGGTTAAGAGAACAGATTAATTATCTGTTGTGTATTAGAATTTAACCTTAAGATTTAAATAAACATATAATACTAAATAATAATTTATTTATATCTTACTTTAAATCTAGAATAAGAATTGGATCAGCATTTGCCTTGTCAGTTTCACTGTTGTAGAAAATTATTTTACGACGGCTTACTACAACATATTGTTTTTTCCATCCATGTCTACGAATGTTATGCTTATTTGGTACTGAAAGCCATCCTTCTAAACGAAACTCTGAAAAAATAAAATAAAAATTATGAAAAAGCTATTGCATATACAATAAATTCTCTGCAAAAAAAAGAAATTACAAAGCATTTTTCTTTCAATAAAAATGCTAATAAAAGAAATGGTTGTTTAAAAATAACATTATTATTACTGGTAATATAAATTATTATTAACCATCCTTAAAATGGATAACAAATAAAATACCATAACATATTAATCAGACTAATTGATATGTCTGTGTCTTGTTTATAAAATCATACTGCTTGATGTGTTACCAGCTTAGAGGTATGAAGGAGTACACATGTCAGGAGTTGCAATTTTGCACAGGGTATTAGGTGCTCAAATCATGCATGCATAAAAAAAACCAGATTTGTAGGTAGTCAGGGGACCAAAAAACCGAGACAAAATAAAAAACAAAATGGCAACACTCTCTACAAACAGGTAGTGTGAGATTTATGCATGCGTTGCTGGTTGGTAAGTTGGAAATATGAATATTGTGAAATCGAATTTCGACAAACATGTGTGCTGAGAAGTTTGAAAAGCAAATGTTGCTAAATCAAATTTTGACAAACAAATCTTAGAAAATACCCATTTAACTGTCCTGTGTTATTCCCCATATATTTCTAGTTGCCACATGCTAACCTTGACCAATTGACTGAAGATATCTCGTTTCATCATTGGAACTTTTTGAAACTAGATGGTGTGTCGTTCATAATTTTATATTAAAACTAACTTCCGAAATATAATTATTTTTTCTTTTTACATTTATTAATGTGTATATTTCATTTGTGCAAAATAAAAAAATAATTGCAAACAATACAATAGCCACCAAAATTTTTTCAAAAACAGGAAATTTTTGCATTGACAAAAATTCAACCTGGGGCATCATACAACGGAGAGAAATTTCAACATTGGATAGGTTAATTTCACTGAAAATGCATCTTGGATGACCTCGTGGTCGTGGCTGTGGCCAGCGAAGCTTGAATGACTGTGCTCAAAACCAGTGATACCAAAGATGATTGGAGAATGAGAACGAGACCCGTCGTGAGCATCAAAGTGATCCAGCTTAGTAGTGAGTCTCCGAGACATAGTTTTGTCCTAAATACAGCCTTGCCACTTTACTTGTTTATATATGTAATCATCAGCATTTCAATTCCAAATCAAATTTAAAGGATTTTTTGCCATTGATGCTTTAATATTTTCTAACCAGTAAATTCATGTGTAAAAACCAAATGTTAAATTAAATGTTTAACAAAAACAATTTAAACAACAAATAACATTATGGGCTTTGCAAATTTGTTAACAAGAAACAAACCCTTGCAACAGAGTTCACTATAAAAAAAAGTTTATTAAACTAGAAATGCTTTCATTGGACTTCCTAAATACAAAATAAAAAGTAAGTTTTATAATATCTGTTGTAATATAACTCAAATTTTACAATTTAAATTCACTAAACACAATAATAAAACTAACTAATCATTAGTAAAAAGAAATTGGCAAGGGCTGTTGCAAAACTTTCCTGCCACTTAAACAGAAGGTCAATAGAACCAGAAAGACAGTCAAATAATTTTCAATTATAAAAAGTTCTTCTAAAAGTTAGATAAAAAAAAAGACAAAAGCCTTATATTTCAAGGGTAGGAGTGGGTTTTTAAAAAGTTTGCAAATGCCAAAAACAAGTAAAGTTTTCATTAAGTCAGACCCCATTTGAGATATGTCCTCTTACTCCCTATTTCTCCTTCCCCTCAACAATAAATCTCCAAAATGTAGAAGCATCAATACCCCCTACTTAGTAGTATTCCTGAAATATTTTAAAATGTTTGATCTATGGAGTCCTGAGATACAAAGAAAAATACAAGCCGACAAACACAGAATTTTTGAAAGAGATCTTAAAATGTTGAAAATGCAAAAAACTCAGTGAGTCAAAATTTGGTCAATTCAATATTTTCCCCTCTGTTACTTTTAACAGCTTACTAAGAAATTACACATTACAGTTATTCAAAATCTCAACAAGTAACCTGATTAGGAAAAAAAACCTTGAAAAAATAATTCTTAATTAGCACAATGATTTAAAATTCAATAGCAACACACAATTTTATTTTAGATTTTTATACAAAGAGTTTGTTTCAAAAGAATAGAAATTCATTATTTGGTATACAATTTCTCTTAATAAATTTTGTTTTAAAAATTTAATAATAATACATACAAATTATCAGGTCAGTCCATAAGTCCATGAGCATTTTTATGACCTTGAGAAAAATCTTGTTTTGCTGTTAAAAATGTCAATCTAATGTGATAATTTTTACACTGAAATGTTAAATTGGATCTCATTCATATAATACTGTTCAGAATTGTGAACATTTCGGTTGTTTATTTTCGTTAAAATGGAAGTAACTGATGAATATAAAAGACATGTTTTATACTTTTTATTTTTAAGTGGTGAGAATGCTACAAATGCAGCCAAAAAAATAAATACTGTACATAGATCAAATCGTAATTAGTGCAAGGACTGCACAGAAGTGGTTTGAAAGATTTAGAAACAATGATTTTAGTGTGGAGGATAAGGCTCGTACTGGAAGACCTGTTGACTTTGATGATGATGCTCTCTCTGCACTAGTTGAAGCAGAACCATCTTTAACAGTTGATGAAATTGTGGAACGTTTAAATTCATCCCACGGAATTGTTCATAGACACCTACGACAAATCGGAAAAGTTTCAAAGCTAGGAAAATGGATACCACACGAACTGTCAATAGCTAACTGACAACAACGTGTAAACATTTGCACGTGTCTTGTATCCGTATTGCTTTAGAACCTTTTCTTGGTAAGCTGGCTACTGGAGACGAAAAATGGATCCTCTATAATAATGTGATGAGAAAAAGACAATGGATGGATTGTGACAAGCAGCCAAAACCGACTGCAAAAGGTGGGTTGCATCCAAAAAAAATTCTTTTGTCTGTTTGGTGGGATATGTCAGGTGTAATTCACTTTGAGCTGTTAGAACCTAATCAAACAATTACAGCTCAAATGTATTGTGAGCAATTAGTGCGTTTAAATGAAAAATTGAAAAAAAAAAAAAAATCGACCGTCGTTAGTGAACAGAAAGCAGGTTCTCTTGCAGCATGACAATGCCAGACCACACGCTGCAAAAATAACTGTACAGAAACTTGAAAGCTACAACTGGAAAATTTTACCTCATCCACCATATTCACCAGATATTGCAACCAGTGATTATCATCTTTTTCACAGTTTGCAGAATTTTTTAAAAGGGAAAGGTTCGGTTGGTTCGAGTTTTTTGGCACAAGAGCCATATAGGCCAAGCTGCGCCATGACAAATAGTGAAATTGAACGAAGCTAAATATATATATCATAAAATATTAATACAACACAAAACCATAAACAAGTGCAAATAAACGGAACAAGATAAATATGAGTATAAAATAAATAAATAAATAAATAAATTAGTTAATTTAAATCTCTCTATTAATATTTATAACTTTCAAAAAGTTCAGTATCTTATCAAGATTGGCCTCTGGCCCAAAATCTCTCTCAAACTTGCATTTCCGAAATGCTGTCTACGACTCTTGTCGAAGGCAACACAGTTGCAAAGTATGTGTTTAACACTTACAGTACAGTTGCAATACTGGCATACTGGCTGCTCATCACCCTTCAAAAGGTATTGATGAGTCAGCTGAGTATGTCCAATCCTCAGACGAGTAAGAATGACTTCAGATCTCCTATCATACCGTTTGTTGTGTGTCCAATTTTCTATTATAGGTTTGATCTCGTAAAGTTTATTGTGGACTTGTTCGTTCCACACATTTTGCCATCTCTCTGCTAGTCGTTTTTTAACGACCAGCTTCAAGTCACCTCCTTCAATAAACATTGTATGCTGAGAAGGACTTGCTGACTTTGCAGCTGTGTCAGCTTCTTCATTCCCTCTTATACCTACATGGCCTGGGACCCAACAAAATTTTACAGAGAATATTACTCGCAATAAGATGGCAAAACAGTTTGCGAATTTTAATCACTATGGAGTGAGAACTAGGTTCATGTGAGATCAAAGCCTGAAGTGCACTAACTGAGTCAGTGTAGATCACACAGCGACGATGACCTTTCCTAATTACATATTTTAAGGCTAGGTAAATAGCCTGCAACTCTGCAGTAAAGATGGAAGAATTCAATGCAATTTGTTCTGCCACAATCTCATCCTGGCAGACAAAGGCTGAGCCAATGTAATCAACTGATTTCGATCCATCAGTATAAATAGAAATTAAATTCCTGTCGTGGTATTGAATTTCTGCAAAGCGCTGTCTATAGATGTATTCTGGGGTGGATTCCTTAGGAAACTGCTTTAAGCTAATGTCAACATTTATCACAGGAGTTGACCAAGGTGATATATTATTCACCTCGACCTGTGAAATGTTGCTTGTGTCCAGGTCAATCGTGCTGCTTACATTCTCCATTCTAATGTCAAATGTAGGGACACAACTTGCGCGAGCTGCAAATAATCTTTTCAGCTGAGTATCTGGACAATCAGCTAACAGTCCGTTCTGAGATTTTTGTTTAATGTAGTAAAAAAGAGATAACTGTTCTCTCCTAAGAGATAGTGGAGGCTCATAAGCATCCACATACAAACTTTGAACAGGAGAAGTTTAAAAAGCACCAGTGCACAAACGCAATGCTTGGTGGTGGATTGGATCCAGCATCCGAAGAGTAGATTCTCGCACAGAGCCAAACACAACACATCCGTAGTCCAGCTTAGAGCGGACAAGGGCCTTATATATCCTGAACATAGAACATTTGTCTGCTCCCCAGAATGAGCAGCAGAGAACCTTTAAAAGGTTCAAAGCTTTTAAACATCTCTTCAAATTGCGCAAGTGAGGCAAGAACGTCAATTTTTGGTCAAACACAACACCCAGAAATTTCGCCTCGTTGACCATTGGGATTTTCACTCCATTTAGGTAGATTTTGGGATCCAGGTGCAAACCACGCCTTCGGCAAAAGTGGATGCACGAGGTCTTCTCTACGTTAAAACTAAAACCATTGGTCTTGGACCAGTTGTCTATGCGATTTAAAGAGGTTTGCAGTTGTCTCTCAATAAAACTCATATTACTAGACTGGCAGGAGATCTGAAAGTCATCCACATACAGAGAGTGTTTCACATTGGGAGGAAGACACTTAGTTATGCTGTTAATTTTAATTAGGAACAGAGTCACACTCAAAATAGAACCTCGAGGAACACCTTCATCTTGTGTAAAAGGCCTAGATAAAGTGTTGCCCATCTTGACTTGGAATCTTTGATTCTGTAGGAAGTTTTTTATAAAAATTGGCAAATTACCCTGCAATCCAAAGTGATGCAGATCACGGAGTATCTCATATCGCCAGCAGCGATCGTAGGCCTTCTCTATATCGAAAAACACAGACACTAAGTGCTGTCGTCTAATGAACGCTTCGCGTATAGATGTTTCAAGGCTTACTAAATTGTCTGTGGTACTTCTGTTCCTACGAAATCCACTCTGATGTGAGTGAAAAGTAGTTCTTTTCCTCTAAGAGGAACATCAGGCGTCTGTTTACCATTCTCTCGAAAAGTTTACAGAGGCAACTCGTAAGAGAGATTGGTCTGTAATTAGAGGGATTCTTGTAGTCTTTGCCTGGTTTGGGAATGGGAATAATAATTGATAGCCTCCAAGAGTCAGGGAAAATACGTTCTGTCCATATTCTGTTAAACAGATTCAGAAGGTTACTAAGGAATTGTCTGACAGATTTTTAATCATGCTGTAATGGATTTTATCCGGGCCTACAGCAGTATTTCCCGAGCGAGAGATTGCTGTACATAGTTCTATTCTGCTGAATGGCACATTATATTCCTCATTAGATGGGGAGTGGAAGTTTAGATATTGTTTTTCTCTTTGGGCTTTATAAGCTTGAAAATTCCTTGTGTACATTGTATTGCTGGATGACGAAGAAAACGTTTCACCCAACAAATCAGCAATACCCTGTATATCGCTGATTATTGTGCCATTATTTCCCAGCATGGACAGAGTGTGGGAAGCACATTTCCCATTAATTTTATGGATTTTATCCCAGACTGCTTTTGGGCTAGTGGAAGATGTTATGCTAGAAACATACTTCCTCCAAGAATCCCTTTGGCTTTGCCTCCTTATTTTCCTGGCATTGGCCTTTGCTTTTTTAAAAGCAATCAAATTGCTAGCAGCGGTGTATCTTTTGAAAATCCCCCATGCTTTCTTTTGATTTTTAAATGCTGCCTTGCAATTCTGATCCCACCATGGTTTCAGATGTTTTGGATATCTGGTCGATGTTTTCCCCATTGTTTTTTTCGGCTGCCTGAATAATACTGGAAGTGAAAACTTCAACTGCATCATTAATATCAGCGGTATTGACCATTTCCTCAGTGATGTTAGCCAAAGAGGAGAATTCAGGCCAATCTGCTGTTTCAAGTTTCCAGCGTAGTGGACGGGCTGTTTCACAGCTTTCTCTGCCTCAATATTTTAAAAATATTGGGAAGTGGTCACTGGAAAGTGGATTAGATCCAACCTCCCATGTAAACGCTGAAAACAGATTCGGGGTTGCTAATGATAGATCAATGGCAGTGAATGTTCTTGTTGGGGCATGGAAGTATGTCACTTCTCCAGTATTGAATAAATATAGTTGGTGATTACCTATGAATCTCTCAATGGCTCTGCCTCGACGGTTGATATCGTGACTGCCCCACATTAGATTGTGGCCATTGAAATCACCCAGTAAAAGGAATGGAGTTGGCAGCTGTTCAACCAAGTCATCCAATTCATCCTCATTGACTCTGACATCTGGTGGCAAGTATATGGAACAAACTGTGACAGTTACACCAATTGAAACCCTGACTACCACAGCTTGCAGCTCTGTTGTTATTTGTACCGATAAGGACGGGATGCGGTTTGAAACCAGTACAGCCACACCTCCACTGGCGCGGGTGTGGGTGTCATCATCCTTATGGTAGAGATCAAATCCTTTTAAAGAAATTTTTTCTCCAGGTTTTAGATGTGTTTCCTGGAGTGCCATGCAGAGAGATGAGGTAGATGATGTCAAGTGTTTAATGTCAGAGAAGTTGTTGCGGAAACCACGACAGTTCCATTGGATTATTTTATAATCCATTTTGTGTTTGAGGCAGCATTCTTTGCGAGGGTATCCCTCTTTAATTTAACAGGGAGTCTCTCTTTTGGAGGTGACATTGGTTTTGTAATCTCCGTATTAGGCTCTTTGTCAGATATGTCAGAAAACTCACTCACAGATTGAGCTTCTGATTTTTTTGAAACTTTAGAGAGGGCTGCTTTCACTCTTTGTTTGTTAAGTGGGTTCTTACTGGCTTTTTTAGAACCCACATTTCTGGTTGTTACCCCTGATTTACTTACAGAGGTTTTAGTCTTTGTGTTCTCCTTTTCTTCTGATTGTGTAGATGGGATCAATAAGCATCTTGCATGGCAGGTAAGAGATTCGCTTGGAGATACAGAAATATCTGTTTGAACCCCACGTCTTAGTAGATTTCAACACGGCAGCAAATGTCTTTTGTTGCAAAGGTGCACTTGGAGTGACCATGCGACGAGCCTCTGGATATGAGATGTTTTTCACAGCTTTTACCCGTTGAATCTCTTTTTCTCTTTGCCATGCAGGGCATTTCCAAGAGTAGGCAGGATGGGCATCTTCGCAGTTCACACAGTGTGGAGTACTTTTACACTCAGTACTGTCGTGTCCTTCAGTTCCACACTGTGCACATAAGCTTTTGCCTCGGCAAGAGGTCTGGGAATGTCCAAATCGCTGGCATTTGAAGCAACACAGCGAATTTGGAATATACGGACGAACTGCTCAGTGCAGATATCCTGCTGTAACGAAGGATGGCAATGCCGGGTTGTTGAACGTCAGAATTAAATGTTTTGTGGGTATCAACTTGCCGTCTCGACGGATCGAAATGCGTCGGACAGAAGTGACACCTTGGCCTGAGAGGCCGATCTGAATGTCTGATTCATCTTCAGACATCAAGTCAAACTCAGATATGTCACCTCGTGATGAGTTCAAACTTCCGTGTGGTGTGACTGATATATATAAGGGAAAACTTTTGAGGATGAGAACAATGTAAAAAAGGCTATTTCTGAATATTTTGATTCAAAACCGAAATCATTTTATGAAGACGGGATTAAAAAGCTACCATCAAGATGGCAAGAAATTGTACAAAATAACGGTTATAGATTGAATAGATTATAGATTGAAATAAAATTTAATTAAAATTTTTTGCTGCTTTTTTTGTAGATAAAAATACACATGAACTTATGACTGACCTGATACTTTTTAGAGGAATTATTTTTTATTTTAGCATTAATTTTCTTTTTTGGCAAAATGTCATCATTTTCTGAGCTTTCCTGTTGGTCTTAATCTCAATTATCAGCAACATCTTAATTTTTCTCCCCATAAAATCTGATATTTTTTCATTTGCTTGCATTTGCCTATCTTTAAAAATTTTTTATCTTTTTTTCTGTAGTAACTCTTAATTTAATCTATAAAAAATAAAGCACAGCAACAGTCTTTTGAGTCCATTTATAACACTATAACCAACAACAGCGATACCTGGTTTATAGGAGAGCTAGAATAAGAAGCTAGGCCAAGAAAGAAAAATATTGTACAATCAGTTCTGATTCAAGAAAACTGGGTGAAAGGCACAAAACAACATTGAAAATTTCAATATTCTAAAATCTGCAGGAAAATATGAGACAACACATGTGCTTGCCTTTAAATAAAAAAATATCAAATGATGGGGGTTCGCATTTAAAAATTGTGATGTTTTGTTTCGGGATGTTCTTGAACCATGTTAGCGCAAACCATGGTGTACAGGAGATATCCCCAATTCTTAAACTGTGTTATATGCTATATTATCATGTACATGATATAAACTAGGATATATGTTTATGACAATGACAATGACATAATCCAGGAATACATCATAAATTACGTCATTATATGTGATCTATAAAAGATATTAATTTAATATTTATGAATTTAAATGATTTACCAGGAAATCCATCATCAATATCATTATCTGGGCCACTGTTTATGCTTGCTGTTTCACTATAGAGAGAAGATTTTTGTAACTGTTCAATTACATAGTCTTTAGAATCCAATTCCATTTGTAGTTTTAGTCTGGACTGGCTTTCATCGTTCAAAAGAGCCTGTATTTCAGATAATTCTTTCTGAAATCTTGCAACCATTTGATTGTATTTTTCACGTTCCTATAAAGAAAATTTAAGAATCACTTCAATTTTTGTTTAAATGATTAAACTAGTTATAAAAGATAACATAAGAAAACTAACCAAAGTAAGTTCTTGCTGTAATTTTCTACACTCTTTTTCTTTTTTACGTAGATCGATAGAATTTGTTTTATTTTTCTTACCAGACAAATCTTTACGATTCATGATTTCGGCTAATTTATTTACAGCCTAAAACAAATAATGTAATATATTTATTATTTCAAAATCTTTCTAAATTTATTGCTAAAATAAAATAGTTATAAATAATAATTTTCAACCACTTGGAATTTACTTAATTGATCATTTTATTTCATTCAAATCATACTTACTTGCATTTTCAACATTCTTTCTTGATCTAACTGTTTATTTAATTGTTGTATTCGATCATCAACAGTGGCACTCTGATTTCTAGCATTATTTAGATCTAAAAAATGTACATAAGAATATTTTTAATATATTGTTACTTTTATTAAATTAAAATATGGCAGAGATACAGATATCATATAACTATCCTAATTAGAGAACCTGATATCTGAAAGTGCTATATTAAAACTTGCTGAATATTTTGTGTATCTGCATTAATAAAACAATCACACACAGTTAAATATGGAACTATTTATAACTTATTTTGTTGCATCATAGGCTATCAATACAATGAATTCAATTGGTCCAATGAATACTACATGCAATTGATAGAACACCATCCAACACTATGCAATTGATAGAACACTGGAAGGATCAAGATGTGCAGTAGTCATTTCCTACTAAGCAATAATGAAAAATTAACTTACTTAACTTCAATGATTGGTAATATTTATTCAGAAAATTTTAATTCTTATCTTTAATAAAAATAATACTTCTTAAATAATGTTAAAACTAATGTTGTCAGTCTACTTTATAGATCATCTTCAGGAATTATTTAATGTTGAATTACAGAATATTCAACCATTATTTAAAAATATGAAAAAATTGAATATAACAATTGCTATCATTACAGAACATTCAACCATTATATCATGTTATAGATTGAAATGAGAAATATCAATACTACAAGATAAAAACGTTTTTCAAATTTTTAAATAATTGTTAAATGTTCTATAATTTAAGTAAGGAAGATGGCCTATAAGGCAGCTGCTGAAAACCCTATACTTACATTATTTTGCTGTTTCTGGCAGTGTTTTATTATTTGAAATTAAACAACAGTAAATAACATGTCGTTACTTGTCAATAAATTTAAAAATTTGTTTTTATTGTAGTATTTTCTTATTTTTTTCTATGATAAATAGTTCACAAAATTTTCTAACATCAAAAATTTTTTCCCTTATTTGGAATTTTGTTGTCAATATTCCTACATTATCATCCTTTCTTCAATAATATGACAAATATTTGATTAGTTTTTGAAACAATACTGAATGAATTCAACTAAACATAGTGGATAAATTTTATAAATGTTGGAACTATTTTGGACAATAAAAGAATTAATTTTGTAAAAAATAAAAAATACCTGACACACAACTATTTTAAAACACTATATTTAACGTGCTTATTTTTATGTATCAATAATTTATTTAATATAGTCAAATTAAATCAATAGATTTTACAATATTGGTATTTCTTTCCTATAAAATCTTTAAGAACTATCATCGAGAATTAAATATATTAAAATATATCTGGACTAAATATTAATTTATGTTAAATGTTTTAAACTTTTTTCAATAAAGAAACTTTCTACAATAAACTTACCATCCTGTAGAGATTTGATTTTAATATTTAATTCTTCTTTTTCTCTTGTCAGCTGTTCTATATTTTTCTTATATTCATTTTCTTTATCTTTCACCTATTTCAATTACAATAAAGATATTTTAAAATATTATTATTATTTTTTAAAATTTCTAATAATTATTTATACATAAGCTGTTGACCCTTTATTTTATGAATCCTGACATAATAGATTTTGGAAACAACAAATTAATCTATGGTTCCAAGGCATCATTTAAAAGGGAATCATCATTTAGAAATATCAGACTGTCAACATTCCTGTACAGTTTGTCTGTTAGATAATGTTGACAGCTGTTATTTACATTGTTACTTAGAAGTGTTTCATTATTAGGATGCAACCTGCCTCTCTCTTTTATCACATCTCTTAAAGTTTACTTTGTAGCTGTACATATCTATAAAACAGGATAGAAAAAGCTTATAAATCTAACTGTTGCTTAGAAATTGGCATTAATAAGGAAGGTACAGGTTGAAATGAATAATCCTCACTCTAAATTATTTTCAAAAAGTTACTACTTGAAGAGGGAATCAAACAGTCTTGAGGGCACAAACAGCCTTGAGAAATTTAAGGCAAAGCGACAATTTTTTTTACCTTGAAGACCAGTATCAATGGTAATGCTACCAAATCAGATTCTGTGACTAATAGAAAAAATATTGAGATGAAGAATAAAAGATCTTGAAAAAATTAATCATAAATTTTTCCTTATATTGTGATTATTATTATATTCTTTAGATACAATGGATGAATCATATTATTAAATCATCACTTCCCCATTACTCCATTATATCAAGGATCAACAGCACTTATACAAAACAATTCTGATCAAAATGAAAGATTATTAAATTTTTTATATTTAAAAGTCCATTTAGTACAGTCCAAATTAGAAACTAATGACTAAAAAACAACAACAAACTAAATAAAAATCACTTCTTATCCAAGAATTACTATTATTAAACAAGAAAAATAGCATACCAATTGCAATGCTGTGTCTTTATTAGATATTTCATTACGATGCCTTGATATTAATTCTTTTATCTCAATTTCTTTCATCGTTTTCACTTTCTCCAAATCTGCAACCGTTTCTTCAGCAATCGATCGAGCAGATGCTTCTGTATCTACTGCAGCATTAACTAATTGTAAGAGATGATTTATTCTATTTCTGTAAAAATAAAAATAGTATTAGAAAACAAATTATTACATATAATTATTATTTTAAACAATCAAAACTTGAATAAAAATCTGATATTTAATACTAAAATTAGAAATGAAAAAAAAACTAATGATAATTGTTAAAAATAAAATTATTTCAAAGAAAAGTAAAACTTACAGTAACAATAAATAAAATTTATAAGTAATTCTTAAAAATTATTATATTATATTTAGATACATAAATACTTATTATTATGTTATGTAGTAGGTGTAATGTTCTATAGGCTGTAAGGAACCGAGTCCGAGCGTTATTTTTATTTTATTATTATTTTTCGTTTTATTATATTTTGTTTGGGGCTTATGTTTATTTAGGACGAAGGTTCCCCACCACTCTCTTGTTAGTAAAAAAAAAAAAAAGAAGATAAAACAACTCACGGAGAAATAAGCGCCGTAGGAAAAATCTTGCGCACTTGCGCTGCCCAGCGAAAGTAAACGGTCCGCAGAAAAAAAATGGAGGGGGAGTCCCCACACTCACTAGTAAAGAAATACTTGATAAACCGTCTTAACATCCCAGAAAATTATGATAAATACTTTGTAAATGGTTTATAAGCCTTGTCGGAAACTTAAAGCTGCCAGAAAAGAAAATTAATGTTAGCAACTAAGTATGTAAATAAGGGGAGTAACACAGCTGAAGTGTGACGTCACCTCACAGTATAAAACCCGTACGTTAACCGAAGAAGGGAGAGGTGATTTCCAAATCGAGGCGACTTTGAGAGCGAGGTGAATTCGAAAGCGAAGTATTTTCTGATAGAAGTCCAGATTGATAATTGGACGACCCAAGGTGTTAAAGAGGAATTCGATTGACGATTTGACGATATCGAAAGGATTGGAGAAATAGGTTCTTCGTATAGTGAGGTGACGGATAGACGTTTAATTAGTAAGAGATTTTGTTCATAGTTTCTAAGTATTTGATTTGTCGAATTTTCAAAGGGGAATTAATATTAAGTTAAGCTAAGTAGCTGAGTTTATTGTCGGGTTGACTTGTTGATTTTCGTTAATAAATTTTGTTTGGATTATTGACATTTGTACGTAGTACATTCTAGTTACTAATTAAATATATTTGAACTTTTTGATTTGACTTGATATTTATCGTTATTATTACTAATTTTTCGGTGCACGCTTAAAAGCCCAGGCCTGGCAAACTAATCTTAAATCCGCGTAAAGTACCCGTTAGGTTAACGGAAGTTTTACCGACCGCAGTTAGTGTCGGTTTCCTAAGATACTAAAAATAGTACTTTACAAGGCTTGCATATTTACTGCCTTGATAAACATTGTTATAGTTAGCAGAAATAGAGAACTGCTTCGTGATCATTTTTTGTGTCCATAGCTGCTTACAAATACAGAAATTGTAAAAAGATGCAAAAAACTTTAAGATAGTAAATTTTGCATCTTTTTACAATTGTTAAACACTGACAAACAACTTTTGAAATGAAAATGAAAATAAAAAATTCATCTGTAATGATTTTTTGATCACTATTCTTAACATATTTGTAATTCTAATTTATATGTATATATATATATATATGTTAGGCTCAAAGACCAAAAATGCTCATTGAGCATTTTTGGTTTTTGCAGTGTGGATGATTTAAAGAAAGAGACCACAATGTGGTCTCTTTAAATCATCCACACTGCAAAATTCGCATTGTGGCACTTGTAAAAACAGCCACAACGTGTTGTGGCAAATTCAGAATGACCACAAAGAGAAATTCGCACTGTGGCTTTTATGATATTTGACCACTACATGTTATGGTGATTAAAAAAAGCCATAACACATTTTGAACATTAGCTGATGCAAGCACAATAGAGGGTGATATGACAAACAGTGGTTTGTAACTTTAAAATATGGGTTCTAGCCTCGAAACATTTTTATATACAATTTTTAATGCTGAACAACAATAGTTCTACAAGTTTTCCTAGAAATTAATTTTCATACTTAAAAAAATTTCAAAGAAATAAAATGTATGGAGAAAAATACACATTTGTTTTTTTTGTTTTACTTAAAAGTGCTAAAGGTCAACTACATGTACTTTTAGGTGCTTGATGAACTCTGCATGATGACATAAAAATCAGCTGCTAAAGTTAAAGACCACTGTGCAATGGATTTATTATGGTTAAAAGCCACCACAAGTTTTGGATCTTAACTAATAACGAGGTTATGATAAGAAAATAAAACTTTCTTTTTCATTTATGATTTATGTATCTTCAATTATCTTATATAAGTAGGTAACAAAATTATTCACCACATACAGAAATTTAACTTGGTTACTGTTCAACAACATTTAATCATTCATTAAAATCTGTTGCAGTGCTCAAGATGTCAACATTCTCAAACAATTAATTTACTAAAAATAATTACTTTGTCAGGAACTTTTATTAATAAATCAGTCTTTTTTATGAGAATCAAGAATGTTGCAGAGTTATTTATTTTTACAAGAACTATTACCGTGATATTTCGAGTTGCATTTTATGTTCTTTGAGTGACATTTGCATTTTTTATCAATACAGTATCTTTTACAGTGACATATTATAAATCCTTGCTTACTTCCAGATGTTAACATGGATGCTGAGTGAAGTGTTAATGAAGTTGAGGATATGTCCTGAATGTTAATAAATTTACTCTCAGAAATTGTAAATTATTTTACAAGCATAAAGTCAATCAAGAAGACCTTCCTTGTTTCCTAACTGATAGAGAACTGACGGATTAATACTCATAACAACAGCTAAAACATTTCTGGGAGCTGCACGTCCCTATCAACATCAAGCACCATAACTAAAACATTTGAACCAATTTCAACCTGTACAAGTGCCACGACATGAATTTCACATTGTGGTCATTTTTTCACTCAATGAGCATTTTTAGTCTTTGAGCCTAACATACACACACACAATAAATATATATATAGCATTTATTATCTGAAACAATTTGGGACTGGGGTTGTTTGGATAACTGATCATTACCTTACATACCTTACATAAAGTAGTACATTAAAGTAGGCTACAGTTTAGTTTGAGGAATGGAGAGATTTAAATTAGCAGAAATTTAAATGCTTTTGGTTAACCAATGTTTCAGTTGATTGGTATTTGGATAATTGATGCTCTACTGTATTTATATATGTGTGATACTTTATAAAATATTATTTACTACTTATTATAATGTAATTAGGGATTGCAATGCTGGATCCATCATCCAGCAATCCAGCTGGATCCAGTGCTGCGGATCTGCAAATACTCAATTAACTTTTTAAATAATGGCGCAGAAGTCTACGTTGTCGGCATTGCTGCTTTGCTAACTACTAGACTGCTACTAATTACTTACGCACTACTTTACTAACACTAATAATTAAATTACTTATAAATAAACTATATATATACTTATGTAATAATTCAAATAATTAATTTCTATATTTCATTTAATTTGTTTTTTAGATTTATAAAAATAAATAAATATAATTTGTTATCAAACTTTTTAAAAAATGCAATGCTAAATAACTATTAATAAGAGGTAAAAATAAACACAATTTGCTTACAATTTCATTTTTTAAATTATATACACTATTAACAAATAGTATTTTAAATTTATTGTAAATAAAAAATTTACAATAAACTGTAAATGAAACAATAAGTATTCTATAAAGTATAAACATTTATATATGGTAAAAATAACTGTATTGCCAACAGAAAAAATTGTGTTGAAGTATATTAATGTGAAAGTTCGAACCCGCCGGAATTTAGCCGGTAACGATACATCCTTTTCCGTGCATGTAGAAGGAAAAGGGATATGAGTCAAAAGAACAAAAAAATGAATCAGGAGGAACAAGAGTCAAGAAAAACGCGGGTTGGTGAAACTGGACCTTGTGACCGAGAGAATAAAAAGGCGACGACAGAGAAAAGGGGGGTCGGTTACGTTTGTCTTTTAGACTGTGCGCGTGCGGACAAAATCGAGGGGAACCGCCGATAATCGACGAAATATTGTCGACTACGAAGACCGACCCGGATCACGAGGTATGACCCGAATTTATGTAAACTCTCCCTCCGCAAATCCAGAAAGAGGCGACCGTCGCACGCCCCTTTTGTAATTATCCTGCTAGCTTAAATAAATTCTTGTTGTTGTTATTATCCGTTGGCTATGTCTTTTATTCGAATATTATCATCCGCCGCTCTACCGTCGACCCCATTCACTTCCTCCACTCGCGTAACGCGTAACTCATCCGAACCGCCATCTTGACGTGGGCAGGTCTCACGGACCTGTTAGCCGACAAAAAGGAGGAGCAAGACACCGGCTACCTCCCGGCACCCACATTAAAAATTTTAAGTAATTTTTTAAAATTTCCAAAATTTTGATTACTTGATTGTTGAATAGTCATTTAATTTACATTTAATATTAATTAAATATAAAAAGTCACCAAATGTTTACATCTCATCATTAATACTATGAAATCATTAATTTCATGTTAAATAAAATTTGCAATAATAATAAGAATATTTATTATAAAAAAATTACATTTTAAGATTTATATTAAATGTGGTTTATATTTACCTTTTTATTTATAATTAATTATTATTAATGTCTACTTATTGTAAAAGATATTTACATTATAGAAAACTTACTTTTCTTCTTCTAATAATTGAATACTTTGTTGTTTTTCTTCTACTTCTTCTTTCAATTCTTTCACTTGAGTTTTGTATAATATCTGAAAAATTTGGATTAATAAATATAATTTATTTTATTAAAAATTTATATAACGGTTTCAAATTTTATTATCTACAGGTCTTTTATTCTGGTTTAGATTAACTGTAAACTACATAATAGCCTCAATATTTCAACAAAAAACTTAATTTCCAAACCATTCTTTCCAATTTTAAAAGTTCAATTTAACCCTTTCCCTGCCGTTTGCCACGCCCCCTTATTTTGTAAAACGGCCAAGGTCAAAATAGGTAAATCAGGCAATATTATTTTAAAAATTCACCAAAAATTAAATTATTATTTGATTCATATGAAAAAAATCACATATATTTATCAATATAGTTAGTTTTAAATACGACATTTTTCAATAAAGTTTGTTTGAAAAATTTATGAGAAAAAAAAAATAATATATGATAATTGACATTCAAACTTGAAAATTTGTTACTTTTTGTCAAAATTAACATTGTCTGGTTACTTTATTCTTATTGTCACTGAGCCAGAATGACGTAGAATATTGTTCTGTACAATTTGATATTACATTTATGCACGTACGTTTATTCGTTGTGAAATTATCGCACATTATATCAAACATTTGTTTGAAATCTGAACTTTATTCTGCTTTCATCTAATATAATTAACTAATATACTTTATTCATTTCATATCAAACAAGACTATATATTTTTGTAATAAACATATGATTACCAATAGCAATAGATGTAACATTTGCTAATATTTTAGATTTAAAAAAAAATTAAAAATTAAAAATTAAAAAAAATATATAAAATATCAGAACTGAAGGTCATAACTTAAATATTTACGATATATTAACATATTATAGCTGAATAAACTTATTATAGCATAAATCAACTTATTATAGTAATATTATTGCATGAATATGCTAAAAATAAAATAAAAAATTATCAGAAAATGAAAAATTAAGAAAAAATAACCGATAATTAAAATTTTTTAAGTCGACAAAACACCACCTGGACAAAAATATGTAGAATGAACGATAAACAAGACGATGCCGTCAAGTGCTGACATCTATTGTCGATAAATTTTATAAAAATCGATTGTTAACAGGGTAACGATCAATCGGTACCCTGGCCGTTTTGCTAAACGAATAGGGTAACAATAGATCGGTACCCTGGCCGGGAAAGGGTTAAAAGTAAAGTTTTGTGAGTAAATAAAAATTCATTACCATAATAAGAAATCTACTTGTAATATAATATACTAATTAATAAGTAATTAGTAAAGAGATCAATGAAAATTTACTGAAAATGGAAGTAATTGCAACAAATTAATCATTATACTGTGGCATTTCCATGCTTTATGTTTTTAAGTGTATGTTTTAAGCAACAATGTTTGGTTCTTCACAAGAGGCCTAAAGACAATAAATCTAATATATAAGATCTAATAAAAAATTATACTAGCAATACTTACTGAAAAATACTGTTCAGCTTCTAACTGGTCTTGAAGTTCTTTCATTTGTAAATCATCAATTGATTTAACCCTATATAATACATATTTTTGATTGTGAGTTAAACACAGTAAGTTTTAAATTACAAAACAAAAGAAATTATTAGGAATCAGGAATTAATACAAATTAAATAGGAAATAAAAACATTAAATAAATAAGTATTAAGGTAAAATAATTATAAAAATTGATGGATATGTATAAAGGATCTTTTAGAACTTAATTGCTTGTAATAGAATTTTAAAAAATTATCATTTCTTTCCCTAAAAATTCTTAATGCTGCCAGAATCTTAAAAATAACACTGTAGAAAAAATAAACTTATTTCTACAAAACTATTGTTGATTATAACCAACATTTAATTAAAATATTTCTTTTAAATGTTAAATAGCAAAACACTTTTGAAGCTTATTTTAGCTCAACTTCAGTGTTATACATTTTTAGAACATATTAAAAAATGTTGAAGCATTCTAAAATATCAAATTCAAATATTTTTTGGTTTGATAAAACCAGATGACAGTCTACTCCCCAACAACATAATTATAACAGTTCTTCAGATTAAAATGTTACACATAAAACTAACAAGATAAACTTTAGCTACAATTTTCTATAACTTACAAGATCTATAAAAAACAAAACAATAAAATTTTCTTATAATGTTTTAAATATATTCAGACTTCTTGCATTATGAGAAATTTTAAATATATTATTATTAAAGTTACATTTTTTTGTAGAAAACTATAGTGAAATCTTATACTAGTTTTAAGTTTAATGTTAAAAAATTTAAGTCTAGTATATTTATTGATATGAGTGAATTATTTTACGTTAAAAATAAATTTTTTGTACAAAACCTTAAAATTATTTATTAATAGAGAGATTGCAGCTGACGTTTTCAATGTAAAAATGTGTACGTTGGAAGTTCAGGGCTGCCTTCCTATAAGCCTAAAAGTTTGACAATGGAATTTGGAACTTCGAGCACAATTCCACTGACGTTCCAAACGCCATTGTCAAACTTCTAGGCTTACGGGAAGGCGGCGCTGAACATCCGACGTACACGTTTTTGCATCGAAAACGTTGGCTGCAACCTCTCTAATTTTTAGTTGTTTTTTACAATAGATGAGATTAAATTAATAATAATAATAATTTGCACAAAATATATAGAAATTTTCATGTCAAATATAAAAAATTTTAATACAAATCTTACGCTTTAAGTCTATAAAGATCTTGTTCTAAATTCTTCTTTGTTGAGCGTAAATCAGCTAATTCTTTATTTAATTGTTTTTCTTTGGATCTTAATAAGTTTAATTCTGAAGACTGATGAGAATTTTCTGTTTGTAGTGTATTTCGTTTTTGTGATTCTTCTTCTAACTGATTACTTAGAGATTTTACCTAAAATATAAACAAATTAAAAATATATATATTTGTATAATATTAATTTACTTTTTTTACTTATTACGTGTCAGATATAGTTTAAATTTCATTATTTTCTGAATTATGTCATTTTTAGTTTATTACATTATTTGGTTTATTAATTATTACTCTTATAATATTGGAAAAGAAAACACTTAACATTTATTTCTTAACAATACACAAAAAAAGAAATATAAATTTATACCCTTTCTACTTCTTGCCTATACTCTCCTTCTAATTTCTGTATTTGTTGTTTCAATTGACAATAATCAAAAGTTAATCCTGATATTTGGCATTCTTTCTCTTGACTAGCAGCTTCTGCTTTCTGACGAAGAGCTTTCTCTTCATTTAATTTAGTTTGAAGATCTGTGTAATGTTTAATAAATATTTAGAAAATTTTAAATTTATTTTTGAAAATCAAACTTAAGTAATAAGACTTTTTAACAGTACTTTCAATAAATACTTGTTACTACTACAATTTATGCAACATTTTTGATGTATGTTTAAGAGTATATTTAACAACAAAATAACATACTGTATATGACACTATATAATTGTCAACTTTTTGAGTTTAAGCCTAAAAAAAACCTCTGTCTAAAATCAGGGATCAATTTATATCGGGTATGAAATACAAATCTTTACTGTAGAGTGTTAAACAAGTGCAACAGTGGTCCTAACATCAGTGTACATCATATTTCAACTCTTATGACTTCCAAAAATATTTCCAACTAAAACTCATGTTTTATGAACTTATTTAGTGCAGAAATTAATATAATAATAAAATTTCAGTATATTGAACACTACAGCAAACACTGTTTCCAACAACTGATATGTCAATGATACATTACTGATATAATTGGCAAAACATGGCCAAAGGCATACTACAGCGTTCTACTATCATATACCAAATGTAGCCATACTATTACAGTACTATGCCATGTACAAAGTCCGTTAAAAAAAAACCCAGACTTTTGTCATACAAACTTTATTACTGTAATTACAATAATAATAATAATTATACATGTTTGTCCTCTTCAAAGTATTCCGCCTGCTTGCAATGCACTGTTCCCATTATTTTTTCCACTGTTGGAATGCTCCTCGGAATTTGTTTTGTGAGATGGCATGTAGTTGTCTCTGAGAAGAATTCTGTTGAATCTTGTCTACATGTTGAAAATAACATCCTTTCAGAGTGATTTTCAATTTTGTAAAAAAAAAAAAAAGTCTGTAGGGGCCAAGTCTGGAGAGTACGGGAGGTGAAAAAGAATAGCTACATTGTTAGAGGCCAAAAACTGGCCGACAAGCAGAGATGCGCGACTTGACACATTGTCGTGATGCAACACCCAGCTTGTTTTCCCATAGCTCAAGCATATCTTCTCTCAAATACCTTAAAACTTCTATGTACAATTCATTGTTAACAGTCTGACCTTGTGGCACAAATTCATAATGAACTATTCCCTAATAATAATAATAATAATAATAAAAAACAATCAACACTGACCTCAAGTTTGACTTTTTTCAGTCAGGACAACATTTGCCCAACCCATTGTGAAGATTATGCCTTGGTTTCTACATTGTAGTTATAAACACAAGTTTTGTCTCCTGATATGATAGTTTTCATAAAATTTTTGTCAGTACTGGCAAGGTGAAGCAGCTCTTGGCTGACCATGATACGATTCTCTTTTTGATCATCAACCAACAGACATGGCAAGAATTTCGAAGAGATGCAATGCATGCTAAGTTTTTCAGCCAAAATTTTGTAGCACAACCCGGTGCTGATGCTGACTTCCTCAGCAATCTCTTGTACAGTCAAATGATGATGCACATATCACAGAATGAACAGCATCAACATTTTCATTATTTGTTGATATCGAAGGTTGTCCTGATCTTGAATCTTCCTCAATCAACGTTCTGTCTGATTTAAAATGCTTAAACCACTCTTGACACTGCAAACAGTTCATACAGTTTCCTCATAGGCCTGCTGAAGCAAAGCTCACATTTGTAGTCTTAAAAGCAAAATTTCAAACAAATGATTTGCTCCTTAAAGTTTTTTGTCTTCACTTTGCACATGTTTACTTCAACAGCTCTAGACCACCAATTGATCAGAGAAGTATGACGTGCCAAATGGTGTTGTGTTACCAAAGTTTGCCACTAGGTAGCACCACCTGCCAGAGCTCAATTGATGTGATGGTTTGCAAGCTATGACAAAAGCCTAGTCTTTTTTTTGAACAGATTTCATAAATTATTAATATTTTAATGAATTGTTAATTGTGTGAGAAGAAGAAATCATCCAAAAACTATATTTGAACAATACTGTTAAAACGATACAAGACTTTTAAATTACAATAGCAGATAAAAACTGAAAAATTTTCCAATTAAAATTGTGCCAATTATTATCTAAAAGTTTACAATGAGAACAATTAAAATGTTGTAAATGAACAGAATTTCAATTATTCAACTAAAATATATTTAATATAGCTTCTCAGCTCTGAAGTTATTCTACAATTGTTATGATTGATATAAGAGATGCTTGATTTTATCTTCTCCAGATATTAGAAAGATTATTAATTGACAAGAACTTGTATAATATTCAAAAAGTATACTAACTTAAAAATCAAATAAGATAACTTTATATACAAATAAAAATAATAAATATAAAATTAAACAAAATTATAATTTTAAATATCTTGATTTAGATTTTGGTTATTGACTGATAATACATTACTATGCACTAGAACTTAAATAATAGTAAGAGAAATATTTAAACAAAGGTTAAGTCAAAATACAAAACAGATTTAAATGTAACAAATACAAAACAGATTTAAATGTAACAAATACAAAACAGATTAGTCAACACATTGGAACTGAGAAGTTTGTCTACTATTTACAGGTGTGCACTATTGGGAGGTACAGTACATGTTGGCAGCCATTCTGTATTTTAATGCAGTCATTATATAGTGAAGGATGGATTACAAAATCATCAAATTTGTGTTAGGAATATGAAAATACCAAAAGTATACATAGCATATATAATTAAAAAAAATATATATAGTATATTATTTATCTTTCCAGCTGTAAAATCACATTTTAATTGAATTCTAAATAGGAAACAGATTGAACAGAATACTTTAATCAAATGGAACATAAAAATTACAACAAAACAATAAACGTTGATTAATTATTAATTCATAAGAAATGACTTGGGCAGAAATAACAAAAAAGAAAAACAAAACTGTTATGAACAGAAGGATGGATGAAGGTTGGTTTAGGTGGCGAGAGTTCAAATGTTAAGTTACAAAGGTAATTTGCTAATTACTTCAAGGGATGGAAATGTATTTGGTATTCTAGCATTTATAATGTCATTTATGATCTAAGAAACTAATAAAAATTGATATAGTGATTTATTTGCTATTTAGTTATCAAGTAGGTGTAATTTTTCAAACAATTTTGCTTTAATTTTGTATAATAAATGACATTATAAATGCAAGAATACCAAATATCTTCCCACACTTTAAAGTAGCTGATAAATCAACTTCATTATACAACCTTTGAACTTTCACCATATACATGCTGTTGTAACCATTTTAAGTTTCTTTTTCATTACTAGTACACTACTGTTCTTGTTGAATGAATGAATAACTCAGGAAAAGTTTATGGTTTCTTGGTACTATAAACTTGATTCCAACAATAACAGAAAGTTTAATAACATCAATATGTATGATATTAAGTGGTGAGTGACAACTTAACCAAATTAGTGTTCTCTAACAGATAAAAGAGTGTTGTGCAGCTTTTCACAACTTGCCATCCTCTCCCTTAAAAGAGTATTTGAACCAATTCTTTGTTTTCATATTAAAATATTTCATAGGTAATTAATTGATATGTTTCAGAATATTAAAAGCGACACATTGTTTTCATAAGGTTGTTATGAATGACAGCATCTGTTATTATGAGTGAATATAATAGATGTCTTATTCAAAGGGTCTGGAGATTGTAAAAATGTCTGTTAAGTAGTGTGTCCATTAATGGAGGTTTCACTATATATTCAAACAAAAATTTTAAAAAGTTACTTTAAGTTTATCAGTGTTTCTTTCAATAATCTTTTAAAAAAATTATTGTATAAAATAACCATATAGAAAATATCAATCCTCTGGATTAATTTCTTCTTCCAGATTGGCCTAATATAAGTAATTTATAATTATTAAATTTAAGATAGTAGCTTAACCTTTAGTCAAAATTATGTATATGTATAATTAAATGGTCAGATTCTAGACCAATATTTAATCTGGCTGTATCACTTGAGTATATAGTAACTATAAATTATTTCAAAATACTATATCTGTTTTTAAATTCAAATGATTACAGTTTTATTAATGTGTAAAGAATGAAGAAAATGTTGTATTTATTATAAGATTTATTATATTTTGTTATTAATTATAAGATTAATAATATTACTTTGTATAGCTTCCATATTAGCCTCTTCAGTTGAAGAAAGCAATTTCTTTTTGTCAGCAGTGAGAGCAGCAACATCTTCTTGATGAGCAGTTACTTCTTGTTCATATTTATTTTTAAAATTTTTCAATTCAACATCCATCATTTTACGTTCCTAAGTAACAAAAAGTAATGGAAACATTAAATTTTCAAACATTTAACTTATTACACTTACTTTACACGTACTTCCTATATACAAAAATATTTTATCGGCAAAAGAAAATTCCATTTATTTTTACACATTAAAATTTTGATGATTCAAATACAATTAATCAAATTATTTGAAAGTTTTAGTTGTTTTTTTAGCATTTATTTAAAAGTTTATCATTGTTTGGTCTTAATTTGATATAAATAATAATCAAATTTATAATATAGCTATATTATTTATGTTTTGTTAACAGTATTTAATATATTTAAATTATTTACATATTTGATAATCAATATTAAAAAAATTTAATAATTTATATTATTGTTAATACAGTAAGACCCCGCTTAATGTGGGGATGCATTCCTAGATAACAAAGCGCTAAGCGAAACAGTGTTAAACAAAGTCATTTTAACATAGAGTAAATAGGGATAGGGGGAACACATGACCAAAAATAAACAAATTTTACTTTAGTTTTAAGTTATTTTCATATTAATTTGCATAATAATATATCTTAAATAACACATAAACATATGCACACAGAAATGTAAAATTCATTTTTTGTGACGAAGGTCCTGGCTCTTCCGAAATTCTTTGTTTTTTGCAATAAAGTCGTGTAGTTTCATTTGTCGCTTTTTTCCCCTTTTCCTTAAGCAAATGTCGGTAGCAGGAGATCACATCCAAAATTCCTCGTCTTGCTTTTACACTCTTTTCAAAATCTGGATCATTTGCTACAATTTGATCAACAATTTTGGTTATTGTTACCAAACTGTTGGTAAGGAAATCTGTAGAGAAATTTTTTTGGTTCTTCATTTTCAGAATCTCTATTTTTCAGTTCTACACGAATTCCTTGTTCTGCCAGTTCTTGAAGATCATCATTGGTAAGGCTCTTACCAGTAACTGCAGTAGCTCCCCGATATCCTGCTTGTCTACATCTCCTAGTCCTGCTGTATCAATTAGATTGACAATTTTGTCAACCTAACGATACAGCAATAGGCTCTTCTTGTTGAGACTTTTTGGATATCTTCACCCATAACTTTTTCCACACTTCATTTGTGCATTTATCAGCTAATTCTTGCCAAGCAAAGTCGATTTTTCCTGTGGCATCCATGATGTTAAATAATCGTATTATATAACAAATCAATGAAATGTCACGATAATTTAAATCAGTATAAAGTTTTAGCTTTTTTTAGGCTTCACGCAGACAGTGCTATATTGAATCAGTGTTAGGCGAGGTCTTACTGTAGTACAATATGCAACTATATGTTTTCAATGCTGTCATCACAAAAACCATGTGAATTCTAAGGCGACTATCAGGTCAAGCTAGTTCAAATGATAGAATATTGAGTTATTTCTTGAAAGCTTGTGGTCCATAATCTAATAATTACCATTTTCTATCTGAAAATTTCACTACATTTGCAGAAGTTTAAATAAAGCAATACATTGCTTTATTTAAACTGCATTACATTGCATAGCAAATTATATTGATTTTTTTCATAAAACAATTAAACCAATTAAAAATTTAGTAATTTCCATTAATGGAGATTACTTCCATTAAATGAAATTACAATATACCAGGTGTATAAGCTTAAATCCGCTGTTTACAACAAACACACTTTAAACTCGACAATATTAATCCATTACATCACCAGCTGCCATAAATAATCGGGCTATAAAGATTAAAGATTATAAATAAATTTGGCACTTATTATTTATAATCTTTAATCATTTATAGCCCAATTATTTATGGAAGTTGATGATGTAATGGATATAAAATTTTATTTGTAATTTGTCTGTTTCCAAATTTCAAAATTTAAAATAATACATTTAAATTATTGATAGTTTGAAGGTAACAGATTTTTATTTAAGTAGTAAAAAATAGTTTTGAAAATTTAATAATGTAATTTTCTAAATAATTTGGTCATACTACTGTTATATATTTTACAGAATCTTACTAATTTTTCAAATAAACATTTTTAATGTACATAATAAAATTAAGTTATAATCATATTAGATACTGGAATTGTATTCCATAAAAATATCAAAATTACAAATAATGTTTTTAATAAATAAATGAATAAATTCCTTATTTAAGAAAGTGTTTAAGTAATTAATGAGTAATTTTAAAACTATTGTCATTGTAAATTATTGGAATGTTGATTAAAACACTCCAATAATTTTATTAGATTCTTTTTTTCTTCAACTAATCAATTAATCAATTAAACAGATTAGTGGCAAATAGCTAGTTCAATAAATTTTATTCACCTTTTTTTTTTATAGATATTGGTTGAAGATGTTTATTTTAATCAAATTTTGAAATATATATATATTTTTAATAAGTTGGATGAAAATACATCATCCACTATGCTTTAAGTTTTAATATCATGCAATTAGTTTCTTCAAACAACAGATATATTAATTTCCAGTACAATCTGTATAGTCTTATTAGTAAATAACATTTAAGTAAATTCAGAATATAAATTGTTCAGATCTGACTTCATTTTTAAATTTATTTTTCATAATCTATTTTATTCAACGCATAATTAGTCTTAAATAAGTAATGAAAAATACTTACTTTTTCTAATTCTAAACATCTATTATTAATTTTAATATTTTCTTTCATGGTAGCAGCTTCTCTCTCTTTTAATCTTTCCAATTCAATTTGAAGAGCTTGTTTACGATCTAAAAATTATTGCATAAATATCAAAATATAAGTTTCACAAAAAAACTTTTTAAAAAATTTATTTATATAAAATAGATTACTTTCTAAGTCTTGCGATCTATCAGATACTTGAGTCCATGAGCTATGTTCTTTTTCTAACTGTGTCTGAAGATTGATTAATTCTCTTTCTTGAGCAGCAGTCAGGTTTTGCAAAGCAGTTACTTTTTCATTTAAATCTTGAAGTAACTGTTCTTTATTAGCATTTTTCTAAATAGCAAATATATATTTAAGTGCTTTTATATTGTCAAATTTTAGTTTTTCTTAATATTGAACAACAAAGAAAGTAGAAACCTAAACATTTATTTTAAAAGTTTTTGAAGTGATCAAGTAATCAGAGCTATAAATTAAATATTAATTTTTCACAAAAAACTTTTTAATTTGATGATAACATTAATGTTATCTGAAAGAAATTTAGTACATTACATTCAATAATTTAATATACTAAATCTTTTCAATAAATGAAATTTAATAATACAAAAATAAGTGTAAAACAATTTACACATCAGATTATATACAATATAATATTTATACAAGTTAATATTGCTTGAAATCATAATTCTGTGATATCATCAAATATACTGCCTATAAACAACATTAATTCATAAAAATATAAAATTATATTTGTCATATAATTTAATGTAAAAATAATACATTTCATAATTTCAGGTTCACCTACATTTTTTTTAAAAATTGACTAAAATGGGGAAATTAACTGTAAAATTGTTTATTTGTTATTAAATACTAACCAGTAATTTAACAGCTAACTTGAGCTTATACATGTCTGTACCGTTATGATAAAATAAAATATACACATGATTTCATTATTATTTACTATTTAGTATACTATAATATTTATACAGTCAACCTATTATATCTGTGGGTTACAGTTCTTTGTATTTTTTTTATTACAGAATTCTTTTTGTTTAAATTTTTAAATATAATTTTACTTTGATAATAATAAAAAACCTTTCTGACAAATTTTGAACACATTCAATAATAATTTATATTTTTGTGTTTGTTTCATGTGTGGTTGTTGTTTTACAGTTTCATGAATGGCCATCATCATCCACAGTAATACCAGAATTATTACACTGGTATAGTAAGTCTGGTATTACTGCAAATGATGATGGCATCAATTTATATTCTATTTAACTAAGTTAGCACCTACTATAAACTTGTAAACTTGTGAGCACTAAGAAGACTAGACAAGAAGCATATCATAGTACACCTTGTAGGCTGTAAACAATGTTCAGGATTTTTTTTTTTTGTGTGTAGACCTAATAAATGACTGTAGTGTGCAAGCAAAAAAAGAAAAAAAGCTTTAATTTGTAGGTAAACTGGTTGTATTTTCGCATTACTTGAAGGAGTGTAAAAAAAAAATGTGACCTATGGTTTGGACAACTGGTTTTATTACAGGACAACCAATAGCACCAGAGATGGTTGCTCTTTGGACAAATAACAAATATTCTTAATTTCTCACCCTGCTATATGTGTGTAATTAAATTATCAAATAAATTAATCAATGTAGTTACTTAATAAACTAAAAAAACATTTAAAAATAATATTTTTGAGCTATGGTCCATTATACACATACACAAATGAAAATTACTATATACTATATGTATTGTAACAAAATATAAGTATAAAAATATGTTTTTTTTTTTATAAAAAAAAATAAAATTAAAAATCTATATAAACAGAAACTGACATTTTTATTTAAAAATATTTATAATTATTTGTTTAATTAAATCATAAAACTTACCAGTGATAATTCTCCATTAGCCTTCTTCAATTTTACATTAACATCAGCTTCAGTTTTCAGTTTATCATTCAGTTCCCTTAGTTGCTTTTCTAAATTAACAACTTTTTCACTAATCTGTTGAGAAGAAACAGACATTTGAGTTCTTAAACCTTGTTCCTGTTCTAGTCTATTCCATAACTCTTGTGCTTTAGCTTCTCCTTTACGGCGATTTTCAACTTCATTTTCAAATTTTCTTTGTGCCTATATTATAATATATTAATATTATTAACAATAATAAAAAAAAAGTAATTTTAATTTATAAGATATGTTTTGCATAACTTAACATATACATTATCTTTTCTAACAATATAATTAAAATAAATAATATAATATAATAACAATATTCAATATGTAAAATAACACAGAGTTCAAATGATTGATATGATGATTATCCTCAGAGAATAAAAAGAATCTGATTATTCTTTCACTCTCTTTTTTTTACTTAAATTGCAAATACAAAATAATAAACATCTATTTCATTGTGTTTACCAAATTTAATGCTTCATTAAAAATTTTTTGTTTACAATATTGTTATTGGGGATAATTTAGGTAGGAATATCAAATCATCTTATTATCACCAGTGAACATAAATTTTAAATAATTTAACAACTTACAATTAGTAATTGGCATAAAATTTAGTCATTTTTAAATTAAAAATTTAACAAATAGTTAAATTAACAAATAATATTTTCAATACTTTCTTATTAATTAATTAATAAATTATTTATATATTGAACAAATTATTCAAAACAACAATAACTTATTAAAAAATATCTCAAAACTATTTTTTTATAATATGCTAACTAACTAAAAAGAATATATATATATGCATGTAAATTAATTATATATTTGAACATCAGCTATAATTAAAAATTATTGAGTGTGCAGATATTTATGTATGTAATACGAAAATCATTTTAAATGTATAAAATTTATGTTCATTTCAAGATAAATTATTAAAATAATTATCTTTAAATTTCTTAATTATATATTAAGTAATAGAGAAATATACAAATGCAGTACTGAGACTCAAAATTCAAGCTTTACAAAATATTTTATTTGCAACTAACATTTCTGGTCATCATGAAAGATTTTCATCAGGCTACTCCAATTAGAACAACAAATAACTTAATAGGATGCGAAAAGAAAAAGGTTTTCAAAATTTGGGACAAAAACAAAATCAGAATCAAATCTAACATTCCAAATTATGAAATTATTATTTTTTCACATTCTATTAATGTGTATTATTTGTTGTTTTAATTGGAGTAATCTGATAAAGACCTTTCAAGATCTTTTTTATGTGAGTTTCATTATACTTACAATATACAATGCAGAATATATAACAAAAAACTCTTCCATATTTACAAAGAAACTATCTAGCAATTGCAAAATATTATAACATTGAACTTACACATAAAGTTTATAACTAACCCAACCTAAAGTTTATTTTTAGGTATCAAAATTATCATTTATCTTCTAATATATTTGCAATATAATGTTTTCAACATTATATTAATATTTATATGGACAAAAAAATTCAAATTCATTGCTTGTCATCTACTGAAAGACTTTTATATATTTATTATTTAAAAATAAAGTAAAATATTTGCTTTTGTCATTAATTTATGCTAAATTATAAAAAAAGAAAATGTAAAATATATTTACACAAATTATTATTTCCTAATACACAAATACTGTACAGACAGACTATCAACTAAATATACAAAAAATTATTACAGATACTTTAATTTTTTAATTCTCTGGCTTTACAATATTATAGAACATCTTCAAATAATGTATATAAAGAAACAATTCAAAACAGTGAAAGAAAACTAAATTAAAAACAAGAAAGAAAATATTAATGAATTTATCATGTTTATTAAATGTAACATTATAATTTTGTTAAGTAGCTAAATTGATTGATCAATGTAGCAAATCTTATATGTTTCATTTGGAAGCAATTCTTGCAATTGAAAAACTTTCATGAGTTTTAAATCCCTCCCATTTAGGAATCAATCTTCTTTTACTACCTTCTTTCAGAATAAAATTTTCCTTTCTTTTTTCATTATCTTTTTATCTTATCAACTGTATTGTTGTTGATAATTTGTTAGAAAGGAAACAGAACAACAAAGAAAATTTTTAAAATTTTTTAATATCAATAGTTAAAAATTCTAGCACAGAATTTATAAGTACAGTAGAGCGTCATTTATCTGAAAGCCTGTTAACCGAAACGTCGGTTATCCGAAAGCTTTCCAGTCGGACCGTGTCGTGCCGAATCGAACATTTTTGATACTAGATTAACTTCTAAAGTATAATTTTTTTGTTTTTATATTTTTCAATATATTTATTTTGTTTGTACAAAATAAAGAAATAATTTTTAACGATACAATAGCCTCGATTATTATTATAAAAATTTTTGTTAAGATTAAAATCGATGAAAATTCAACATAAAGCAACATGCAATGAACAAAAATTCAACATAAAGCAACATGCAATGAACAAAAATTCAACACAAAGCGACATGCAACAAAGAAAAATTTCAACATCGGATAGGTTAATATATTTTTTTGTACATAATCGGTTATCCGAACAACCCCAGTCCCCAATCAATTCGGATAAACAACGCTCTACTGTGTAAAAATAAATTTAGCATTGCTATTTACAAAGTATATTTAACACTTACATATACAAACGATTGAAACTGTGATATACTTTATAAATTGTTATATGTTTATTGGGTGAAATATAATAGTATTTGAATACATATAACTGACACTTTACAAATAAACTTTAGGTTGGGTTAGTTATAAACTTTATGCTGTTAAGTTCAATGTTATAATATTTTGCAATTGCTAGATAGTTTCTTTGTAAATATGGAAGAGTTTTTTGTTATATATTCTGCATTGTATATTGTAAGTATAATGAAACTCACATAAAAAAGATCTTGAAAGGTCTTTATCAGATTACTCCAATTAAAACAACAAATAATACACATTAATAGAATGTGAAAAAATAATAATTTCATAATATAATACATAATAACTATATAGTCTTTACTTGATAAATAACTTCCATTATTCAAATGAAAAATAATGTTAAATAAAGAAATGATGATAAAATTCTACAAGAAAAAATTTATTGTAAAAGTATACTTGGCTTTAAATGAAGTGAGAATATAACATTAATAATTTAAAAATTTTAAATCACAGTTAAACAAAACAAACATTTCTAACTGCAACTTGAAATTTTATTTCAATTAATCTAATATTTTAAGTAAATTCGTATTAGACTATTTTAAATTTTGTGAATTTTTTTGTAAAAATTAAGTGAACAAAAATGCTTAGAAAATTACTTAATTATGTTTCATTTGAATAAATTATTTTTATGCATTTCAAAGGCAGCTGGTTAAATTTAATATCTATTAATTATAATATGAAGTTAAAACTTTCAAACATTTTTTAAATATTTTACTTTAAAACACTTACTTCTTTTAAATCATGCTTTAAAAATGCAACTTTTTTTTCTAATTCTCTATTTTCTCCTTGCAAATTCTGAATTGTTTCTTCTTGCTGAACAAAATTTTCCAATTGATTAAGAGTAATCCTAAAACAAATGAAAAAAAATTATAAGTTATGGGTTAGGTAAATTAGTGTGATATGTATGTAAAAATTCAGAAATAAGAATTAAGAAATGAAAATATTAAATTATTTAATTATTGAAGTAAAATGAAATAAGAAATTAATTTATATTAAATATACAATAAAAAATTGGAATAAGATTATAAAATTATTTTTCATTCATGATTTATTAATAAATTCAATAGAAATATAATTAAAAATTCATGTTCAGTATTCCAGTTTTAGAATAACTAATAATTGTTTATTCATTCGAAAATGCATTTTAGATCTCTTTTCTTATTTAGTTATACCAAATATGCATGTTATATGAGATTCAAAACTAATACATTACTCATTAATTTACAATTCCTTTTACATATTCTAGTTTTTTTTTTTTAAATTGAAAAAGAAAAAAATAATTTTAAATAATGAATTTTAAGTCACAATATTGAAGAACTTGGTTAATGAATATCGTTGTAAGGAAAGACTGTTATGAATAACAGAATCTTTGGAGGTGGTGATAATATTTAAAAAAAAAATTTAATTAAACTTTGCTTTAAAAAAATTAACTTCTGAGTTTGTTTTTCTTAATCTAGATGTATAGAATTTATTTGGAATTTTATTACAGCCAAATAGCATTTTATGAAATTTAATAGTTATTCTGCATTTATTGATTAATTTTGACATTAAATTTTTTTTAATGAAAAAATGTCTTCCATATACAAGGGATGAATACTGACAAGAGTGAATATAAAAATTAAAATCAAGCATTATAATGTTTCAAATTAATGCAATATGATTATTTGTATTAAGTTACTTAAATTTTATTTTATTTTTGTTCTTTATTACTCACTAATTATTGTTACTATATTAGAATATAATAACAATAATTAGTACAATTACTATTAATTATATTTAATTAATAATTATTGAATTTTTTAATATTGTAAGTAAATTAATGTCATATATAATTATTACTATTGTTTTTCTTAATATGCTATAGTTTAATTATTTCAGTTTTATAATTTTAAATTCTCTCATCTTCATTTGTTGTTTTTAAATCATTTGTTTAATTTGCTTCCAGCACAATGTCTCTTACATCAAGATTAGTTTTTATAATATTAAATATGAAATACAAGTAGCAACAAAAATGCTTGAATATTAAGTAATATAGTTTTTATGTTATAATATCTGACTTTTTAATTTTAGTATATCAATTTCTTATGTTATTAAAGTTCAGAACTGAATACATAATTAAAAATACTTTAAAATTAGAAAATAACTGTGTGTAATATATATTAAGTGTAATCCATCATATTATAACATTATAATTACATAATACTCACCTGTATTTTTGATCTAACTCTTCATTTATGCTTTTTAACTTTAGTAAATCTCCTTCGAGTTTCTCTATTTGATTTTGTACATCTGAAGACTAATAAGAATTAAACAAATAAAATAATTTTATAAATAAATACACACAGAAATATTCTGGATACATTTCCAGATAAATTTATATTAAGAAATAGTTTGTAATTCATAGTTTTTAATTGATATTATTACTATTTATAGTATTAATTAAATGTAATTTTTTAACAGATTATTACAAAACTTTTGTTCTAAACTCTGCGCTCATTCTAAACAAGATAGAGAAGTGTTAAAAGTATTTTTGTTTTCTTCTTTTGAAGAAAAGTATATCTAATGACATCTTTGTCTTTTAACCAGTTATTTTCAACAATTTTCTTCATTATTTGAATTAAATGTTGTTTTTCTATTACAAGTTATATTTTCTTGTATGTTTGTTTCTTCAGTATTTAGCAAATTTTTTTTTTTTTTTTTTTGTTTTGATCCAAAATATTCATTTTATAAAACATATACCTCAATTCTAAGATGTAATTTTTTTTTAATCCACTTTTGCTTGTTCCAAACAAAGATACATCTTAAAATCAAGATATCTTACATTCACAATCAAACATCCAACAGTTATTGTTGGATCTTAAATCCACAATCAAACATCCAACAGTTATCCAACATCCACATCCAAACATCTATTATTATTGTGAGCAGACCATGGTCTGCTCACAATAATAATAGATGTTTTTAGCTAAATTATGTTATCAGGTAATTTGAACTAATATAAACATCACTAAGCCCAATGCATTAATAATAAATCAAACAATCACAGTAATTAATTGGGCTAATTAGGTGCTATTATTAATGATTAACTTATTAAGTAATTTGGTATTAGACATAAATGTTTGGCGCAATCTATTAAATTACTTAATAAATTAATCATTAATAATAGCACCTAATTAACCCGATTAATTATGGCAATCATTTGATTTATCATTTGAACTAATGTGATCAAAATCAAATAAACTTTTTTCATAATGAACAGTTAATTTAAACTCCTTTTTAATGTCTAAAATGTCTTCAAAACAACATTACTAGCATTAAAACAAATGGTTATTATACAGGGCGAGTTTTTTTATCTTGAGACAATGAAATATCTTAATTGGATCTCATTATTTTGGAAAAAGATTTAGACTAGACCTGGCCAACCCGTGGCTCGTCAGGTTAAATTGTGTGGCTTGCTAAGCGATATTATATATTTATTAAAATTCGTTTCCCATTATGTCTATACCAAAACAATTAAATAAATGAAAATTTGCATGCGTCATTGTTATAATGCGCAAGTGCAAGTACGAACTCTTGGTATAACAATAAAATCTTATTCATTTTGTACTTGCTTTACTTTTTTAAAAGCATGTTTGCCTAAATTGTGGCCCACCGTAATGTTATGTGTGATCAAAGTGGGCCGCGAAACAATTTGGGTTGGCTAGGCCTGATCTAGAGGGAGAAAATATTTTCCTTTGGACACAACTCTTCTATGGTTTTTCCCTTATTTGACTAGGCTGTTTTTATTGTAGGCTGTGCTCCAGAAGATACCAGGAAACAGACAGTTCAACCCATCACCTTCACCCGTTCTTTTAGAGGATGTCATAAACCACCAGGTATTTATCTCAATGTGCGTTCCGATGTAAACTCTCTCTCTCTCGCAACCACTCCATTAGATAAGTTGGTTAATTAGATATTCCAATGTATGTATCATGTAACCTTTGTTTTTGTGATTATTAAATGGTTATTTGTTGTTAACTCTAGTATCTAAGTGCAGTACTTCTGTTGCACTGTCTCACTATCCTCCATTCAGAATCCAATCACTTGTGCATGCGGCTGCTTGCATGACCTACTTTTAAAACAAAACAAACTCGCTTCTGTTGCGGCTACTGTGTTGAATGAGACATGATGGTGTCAGTTTTGATGAGGAATCAAAGAGGTGCCAACCCTCTAGTCACATATTAGTGTGCTGTTTGCACATGCTGAAGCAAGTTGACTATGTGGTGGATTCACCCAACCACATACTGCACTGTGTTACACAAACTCAAAATGGCCATCAAGAGTAAGCAGTATGATATGTTGTCAAATGGGGTTATTTTGTTGCACAACTATGCATGCCCAAGTTGTGCCAAGATTTATTGTGGTGCTTCCATTGGAAGGTCTTTGACATCCCCCTATAGCCTGACCTGTTGCTTTGCAACTACACATGTTTGAGCCACCGAAAAAAAGCTCTTAAGGGCCGCCAGTTTGTCAACAATGTTGAGGTCCAAGAAGCCATTGAAGACTGACTCCTCAGCCAACTACAGATGCTCTTCACTCAGGATATCCAAAAGCTAGTGATGTAATGGGACACTTGCTTGAACTGACAAGTTGACTATGTGTAGTGGATATGTAGTCCATGTATCACTATAACTTCCTGTATGTTCACATATTCCAACCAATAAACGATTACAGAACAAACTAAAAGTCTCACTTTCACTTGAGTGACCTTTATATGTTTACCATAACCAAAGTGTTATAAATGACTTTTCAATGTAAAGAGTTTACTTAGTTTAATTCATTTGTTATATTATTAAATTCTAAAACAATAATTCAATGAGCATATCATAATGTATGATTTTTAAAACCTGTATTTACACCAGTATGAAAGATTTCTGAGAGAAATCATGATCAAATAACATCAGCCAAGATTCTTTTTGTTTTGTTAAAGCACAGCAAAAAATCTCTATCTGTTTTAATAAATGCTATTTGAAAACATATCAGTTTCTGTTATGCAAAAATTGCATAATAGAAATCTGATGTGAAAACTACATACAAAACTATGAGATTCTTCATTAATAAGTGTAAATATGAAAACCTTTTACAATTTTTATTTTAAATTATTAATAATGTTAATTTTTATAAAATTCCATAAAATTAGACTGTATTTCGTGATATTTATTGTAAAATACTTACAGAAATATTATTGGCCATCCTTGTCTGTTTAAATAAAAAGAAATACATATTAATTTTAAAATATAAAATTTAGAAATATGAGGATTCATTGATAAATAAGTTCTTTATTTTTATAAAATTAGTTTGGAAAGAAGTAGAATAATGTAATGTTTTAAAGAGTAATAAAAATCGTTTATTTTTTAATCATACATATTAGTTTTTCAATATAATCACCATTTAGATTGACACATTTTCCCATATATTCTATTCAATTTTGTGTTCCATGCATGAAAATAACTTTCTGATGTTTACTCGATTCTTTCCTATAAAGTGACTTGAACTTTGGCATCCAATGAAAAATACTGATTTTTTAACATCTTTAATTTTGGGAGAAGCCAAAATTCTGGTAGTGTCAGATTTGGACTGTGATAAGGAATAACCCATTAAATGTCTTCATTATTTCCTTACTGAATGTAACCTTGCATTATATCATGGCACAATAAACTGACTGTTCTTTCTGAGCTTGCTCTGTGATATAGCACTTAAGGGCTTGTAGTTTTACAATATGTCACCAAATTGATTTGTTTATCCTAATGTCAGATATTCTGTGCAAACTGTATACTGGAATGGATCAAGAAAAAACCAGTTTTTTCGTGCATAGAATGAAAAAATGAATAGAATATTTGGATAAATTGCCACTTTAAATAAAGATTATCTTGAAAAATAGATATGTACGATTAAAACAAAGTATTATTTTTAAAATGGTCACATTATTCTACCTCTTCCTAAACTAATTTTATAAAAATAAAAATCTTATTTATCAATCAACACTTGTATAAATCAATTGTTTATTTTGTAATATCTTCTCAAAATTAAATTTACATTTAAAAAATGATAACATATTCACACAAATCAGCTTATTTGAATAAAAATTTATATTACAGTATCAAAAGAATAGTATTGAAACTGAAAAACATTTTAGCACTATGCCTTTACATACAATGGTATTCAACAAGTTCATGGTGAATTTATAGTAATAAATATATAGTAACAGGCTGAGTTTAGATGGTGTTTTCAATGCTTAAAGCAAAATATTCACTTTTGTTTTGTTATTGCTATGGTTCAACTATTTAAACAATGTCAGACATAAAAACAGAAATTCACGTTACCTATTAGTACAAAGATAACCTTGTCAAAACTTGTAAAATAACAGGGAAATGAATCAAATTTGATAATCTGAAATCTGATAATATATCTTTAATAAAATCATCCTCTGAACTTAATAGAGAAATGGTATTAATACCTCAACCATTACTAATATATATTAAAATGTAAAAACAATTATAATTATGCAATTCAGCTGTAAAGATCCATCAAAGTGAAATATTAAGCATTCTTCACACAATAGAAATGTAGTGTAATAATCATAATTAATTATAAATTAAGTTCCTGCAGAATTTACTGTGATATAGGAGGATTATCTACTGATAAAAAAAATGTGATATTTGTTTTTCCAAATATTCTCTACTACTTATGTAATTATTCTACTACTTATATAATAATATAATCATATTAAATTCTGCTAAGTGAACAAAACTTCTCACTAAGTATAAACATAAATTAGAATTAGTAATATTCCTATCAGAATGTTACTAATCTTGATTTATTTGATTGAATGCTACTGAAGAGAAAAAGCACACTAACAAAGGCAACAATGTAATTATATAATAAATCAAAAAAGCAAAATAAACTATATTTTTTAACAAGTTTGCATTTTTTTTAAATACTGTAGGGTAGATGTACCAGTTTTGGCCAGTGTACCAGTTCTGGCCAGAAAACAAATTTAACTTAAAAATATAATCACCACATATTCAAATCTGTCCAATGAAACAAACTTTTATTGTTAACTGTTCACACAGTTAACAATAAAAGTTTGTTTCATTTGTGATTATATTTTTAAATTAAATTTTTTTTCTGGCCAGAACTGGTACATATACCCTATTTACTTGCATATAAGATGAGGTTTTTATTAATTTATCACAGCTTCAAATTCCTAGGTTATCCTATACGTGCAAGCGAAAGATTATTTGCATTTATGCAAATAATTTTTGTGAACCATGTATTCGCATTTTTTATCGGATGCTTACCCTCTTGTATTTAAAAACATAAGTATTTTATCTGGGTCATTTGAATCATTCTTGTATATTGTCAGGAGTAAAGACGAATAGCAATAGGAAAAGCAAAGGTTTTGAATTGAATGCCAGATTGAAATTCCAAAATCACACAAGAACACAATGTTTTAATCCATTCCCAGGTGAAAACAGATGATTATTTGAAAATCAGAATTAAAAAAAACTCATAAGTATAATCAACGGAGAGTGGATTCGACTGTTAAGAATTGGGAAAAAAAGGTTTCTGATTGTGTCCCGCTTTACATGAACAAATTATGTTGTCGATTTTACAAGATTTTTCCTTAAAGTTTAAAATGCCAGTAATTTTTGCAAGACAATGTGTGCATTTACGTGAACTTGATATTTTACTTGTGATTAAATGAAATAAAATTAGAATTGTATTAATACATCTAATTTTCTTTATTTTGATCTTTAAAGTCACACCTCGTCCTATATGCGAGGCTGTCTTATATGAGAGTAAATATGGTAGTTTATTTTGCTTTTAGTTTTATAATTACAACATTGTCTTGTTATTTTCTTCATTTCAACCAAATAACATGTAGACAAAAGCTTTCTTGTACTACATATTAACAACAATATGACAAAAATTCATGTATGACTGATACAAAGCATAAAAATACAACAAATTTACTTCAGGATACAAAATGGAAGAGAATAGTCGAAAGAAATTAGAAAAGTCTGCAATATTATACAAATTTTACTTGTATGTTTGAACCTCGTATATTTGTGGTTAGATTGCTATTCATTTAATATGCATTATTTTATATAAGATGCTATTTTAATAAAGTGAGTACATCATCATACAGATGTAACTCTAATTTATGAAAACCTACCTGTTCTTGAAAATCTCTTGTAAATCAAAATCTTATGAATAAGGAAAAATTTTTCCATTAATTCTTATGCTAGAAATATGTACTCTGTTTTGGCATTATCCAGTTACTCTACTCATGTTTTTTAATAAATAAAATTGCAATCAATGAAAGAAAGATTTACTTAAAATACCCAAACTCCAGCAGTAACATGTGATATTAACACTAGAACAATAGCACTTATATGTTACTATTGTTCAATTAGTGCTAATGACTTGTTTGCAGTGTGATATTATTTTATATCTCATATAAGGTTCTCCATACCTGGGCCAATGAGTTGCTGTCTTCATAGTTAGTTGATCCTTTGCTGCCTTGTAAATTTCAATTTTTTCCAGATGCCATATTTGCAAAAATCTGTTCTATGTTCAAATGACTGCAGAACCTGAAGATGGAGGCATAAGAACTCCAAAAACGTTAGCTCTAATTATAATATCACACATTACTGTTGGAGTGTGGGTATTTTAAGTAAGTCTGTTGTTTCTCCATTTAAATAGAGATTATTTATATAATGGTAGAAAGGTCTGTGTCATAGAGATAAGATTCATTAACTCTTTATACTCTGAAAATTTCTTTCTATGTACCCAGAGACAAAATTGTTTTTACCACTCACACTGTAAGGGAAATTTGTATAGCAAAATTATTAAGGTTTTGCTATACAAATTACACTAAGGTTTTGCTATACTTTTCCCTCTTAAAGTCATATCTCTTTAAACACAAGATTTTTTCCAATCCCTTGTTTAACAAGTTAAACTGCACAATTGCATTGGAACAAATATTAATAGCACTATCCTTAGCAAACGAAGACATAATGTCAACAAAACAAAACACTGGGGTACTAGAACCTATGGGCCAACTAATCAGAGCATGCAAGAATTCCAAACTAATTGCACTCATCACTAGAATATTTTGTTCTTTTAACTATTGGTTAGTGTTCATTGTATCAATTGTTTCATCTGAAATTAGAAAAATAGATAAAAGGAAATAGTTTGTTGCATAAATTCTTGTAGATTAAGCACTTGTAAATTGAAATCACACTGTAATATATTATATGCAGCCTTAATGTAATGTTTCCTACAAGAAATTTATTGTTCAAGATTAACTAATATCTAACTACATTGGTTTCCATATATTTATGAAAAAATTAGGAAGAAAATATTATGACAAATGTTCAATCATTAAATCATAAAAAGATGTAGAAAATGAAGCTAAAAGAAAATCAGTATAATTTAATGTCAGCTCTTTATTTAAAAATTTCTTCTCAATTTAAAATCACCGTTAAAAACGACCAACACTAATTGTCTAACAGAGTGATCAGTTCAAGTCTATTTCAGCATAAAACATAGATGATGCTTAAAATTAATTTACAACTAATTAGTATTTTTGTTAATCAAAACTTCATATTTTAATGAGCAAAATAAATATAAAAATTTTTCAACTCAATGTTTCTATAGAATTTCATTATTATATTTAATATCAATTTTTACCATACCATTTTTTTAGATTATAGTATTTGGAATATATTAAATGTTTAGAATTTCATCTTGTAATGTTTATTTCAAATTAATCTAATAATTCTAAGATATAAATGTCATTACATTCAAGTAAGAAATTAATAATAAAATATATGTTTACAAACATTGATCAGTAACAGTTAAAGAGCCTTACTAAAGACTGTTTTAGTGTATTCTTGTTTTCAGGTAATGTTTAAGAAGAATTATTTGTGTATTGTTTTTATTTTTTCTATTTTTTTAAAAATTCATTAGCAAAGAAGTTAAATTACATATTGTAAGGTATGTGAAATCCAAAACTCGTTAAGTTTAAATATATAATTCATGTTGATATAATTTGAACTTAAGCAAGGTACACTCGAATCAATGATGTTATAGTAAATTTTCACATATTACAAAAATTATAAAGACCTTATAATCATTAAAAACAGTAATCATCATTAGATAATAAAATATCAAATATGATGAACGTAATATTGTCCTGAGAGTTAAGGATTTCAGATACCTCATTTTATGAAATAACAAATGTACACAGTATAATATGCAAAAACAAATTTTTATAAATACATTACCTTATCAGGCTGAAGACAACATCACAGAATCACAGGAAAGAGGAAAGCAAAAAAATACACAATAAGCAATACAAAACAAACATTTCACAAATAAACAATACAAAATTTAAATTTACATTAGTCCTCATCCACACATTCACTATTTACCAAATGCAGAGTAAACATTCAGCAAACACCAAGTAGCAAGAAGGTTTACTTGTATTTGATATTCACCATTTCCTGATTCTTTTCGGTAAGTTGTGCCAAATCAAAGGAGACAGATATTCATCTCCACACATTTGTGTATTCTGTTGTTTTTGTTCATCAGTATTGCTATTTTAACCTTTTTTAAACTAGACCTAGACTATCCACTGCTTTCTTAGCAAATAAAAGACCTAGACCTAGACTTTTATTTTTGAATTTAATTTATTTTTTTCTATTTGGTTTATAGTTTAAATATTTATTTTGTTTTTTTATGTAGTTTTTTTCTGATTGTTTTTTATAACATGGTTTTATTGTGTTGTTTTTAAAAACAAAATTCCCTTCTTTTCCATTTTTACATTTTTCTTCTTTGATGAAGTGATACCATACATTATCATCTTCTTTCAGGTTTTTTTCATTAACAGATATGAACTACTGGAACTATAAAAACAGTAGCAAAAATTATTGTTTGAGATTAGTCCATTTTCTAGATCTAGGATTAACATTTGTTGTTTCCACAATGAGCCAGTGCATGAGTCATGCACTGGCTCACTGAGTCATGAGTCATGCACTGGCTCACTGAGTCATGAGTCATGCACTGGCTCACTGAGTAATGAGCCAGTGCATGCAATGAGCCTGGCAATTAATCGAATGTGTGTACATGTGTGTTCACGGAGTGACAAACAGTTTGGCAAAAGGGTAATATCAGGCATTTGGCAAATAGTGAATGTGTGAACTTTGTTAAAAAAAACTATTGAATCTTAAAATTAATAGTAAACTTCAAATTCAGTAAATAATAGTAAGAAAAAAAAATGTATTACAGAAAAATTTATATTTAAAAAATCATTCTATTAATTCATGTTTTAAAAATAAAAATAATTATTATTTTTGATAAGCACCATTATCTAGTATATAAATACTAATAAAATAAATAATATGCATATGATAAATTAAAATCAATGATATTTGAATGTTTATATTAGTATTCTAAATACAATTTTCTGTTTTAAGTATAAAACAATAAAATTAAAATAATTTATCTTATAATACCAGCAGATTGCATTTTAGTGGCATCATAATCAAGCATTTAGCAATCAAACATTTTTTTATTTATCATCAAGTCTCATAAAATTTACGAAGTGGCTATTTATTACAGTATGTATACTCAATTGACTATTTAAACATACAGTATGTTATATGCAACTGGCTATTTATACATAATTATAGTATGTATACAAGTTGGCAATGCCAAAACCACTCATTCAGCTAAACCTGACACCCCTATAGTATTGTATTAAAATGGACTTTTCCGCTGGTGACAGTAACTATGGGTGTCATCTGCCATGCAATAATATTCATTCTGTAGGTGTGGTATCTTGGTAAGAGTTAAGTTATGTGGATAGCCAAGTTATGTTAAGTGAATCGTTTATTATGCCATAGTTGTTTGTTTGTGTCAATTGAAAATATGGATCCTGAAAATATTGAAAAGGTATTAGTGAGTGAATTTTTATTTATAATTATATTTTAAATATTCTAACCTTAATTTCAGATGACAGAACAAATATCTGATGATAATGAAAATAACATTAATGAACATAATTTAAATGTTAGCCAAAATTTCAATGACTATAAACAATTATCAACGTCTGTTAATGCATTTTGCAGAGAACATTATCATCCATTTGTCATTAGAAGTCGATCTCAAAAACAAGTTTTATACAAATGTTGTCATGGTATTAAGCAAATTTCAAAATGTCAGGGAAAACGTTCAAATCAACATTATTATTACAAGCGTTGTAACAGCACAAATAAATTTTTATAGAGGTAAAAATGAAAAATGGACACTAACAAAAATGTTACTTAGTCATAATCATACAATTGGAAAAGAAGAATATGGATATTATGGCAAGGCAAAAAAATGAATGAAAATGACTATGATACAGCAATGGATTTGTTATTATCTAGTGCCAAAGATGGAATGATTGCAAGTATTTTGAATAAGAAAAGTGGAAAAAAGTTTATATGAAAGGACATTCAAAATTTGCAAAAAAAACTTTTTCCTACATCTACAGAAACAGACCAAAGTAATTTAATGAAATTTTTAGCAGAAATCGAAGAAAATGGTGGTGTGTACACTATAAAAAAAGATGCCGAAGAAGTGGAATCACTATTTATAGCCTCCTCAGAAATGGTTCTAAATTATAATATTTCTCAGTGCCCAGTTATACAAATAGATGTTTCTTTCGGGTTTAATGTTGAAAATTATAAACTTTTAGGATTTTGTTATTACTCTAGTATAACCGACAAATCGGAATGCAGCTACAGCATTTATTGCTAAAGAAACATATTCGACATTCACGTATTGTATGAATGAACTTAAAAATATGTATGACTAATCCATCCGTTTTTTTAATTGACAAAGATTTTACCAAAATAAAAGCAATAAGAGAGATTTTTTCCAGTGCAACCATTTTACTTTGCAAATTTCACATTATTAAATATATTAAAAAGTTAGTTTCTACTGCATATAATTGCCAAATTGATGAGAAGCATAAAATATTGGATGAATTCAAGAAATGCTTGTATTCACAATCATATGAAGAATAGAAAGAAGAATTTTTGGAAATTTGTAAATCTGTACAAGTTTTTATAGGAACAAAAGATAAATATTAGTGATGTAACGAATACTATATTCGACCTCAGCCGAATACCGAATATTCGGCTAAGAGAGTGGCCGAATACCGAATATTTGGCCAGGAGCGTGGCCGAATGGCCGAATATTCGGCTTGATTAATGCACGTACAAAAATTGGCGTGCAAAAATTATGGCAAGGATCGCGCACCCTGCTCTCTATTGGCCTGCTGTCACTACGATTCTTTTCTAGTAGGTATAAATTATAATTATTAAAGTTAATATGAGATAGAGCCTAACGTCTACCTCTAGTGCCAAATTGATTTATAATTTATGTAATAGCCGTAAATAGCCCAATACGATTCGGCAGTTGTTGGTATTTAGATGTAAGTTATAACTTATAAGTTATTTTATTTGCGATCAATCGATCTTTTTTACTCTTTAATTAAGCACTAAAATTTTGTTTTTACTACGTATTTATAGACTGAATAGTACCTTAAGAATATACTTTAGTGGGGAGATTTATGGTCTAGTTTCTCCCCAGTTGTGGAACAGTTCAAATATATTATTGGGGTGTTTCTATTTGCGAAGCTTTGTGATATTTTGTTGTTATTGTTTTTGTCAATATTTTTAAAATTAACATGATTTCAAATGTTATCTTTTGCATATAATGAAAAATGCTCATTCTTTGCTTTATATATAAAATAAATTATATATTAGTTACTCATCTTCTGGAAATAGATAAATAATTCTTTCTTTAAATACGATAAGTTTCAATAAAACGTTTCGTAAATCATTTTAAAATATCGTAAAAAATATTAAAATATACGCGAATACGAATATAACATAATTAACAAAACAATAACATTAATGCCCGATACATTCTAACCTACACGCCATCAATGCCATAAGATAACGGGCTAGATAAACACTATATTATTATTTAATTACGAAATAATTTAATACTAGAGTTAGATGGTATTTCTTATTAACTTTAATAATTATAATTTAATTTTCAGCATTAATAAAAGTTACCAAAATGATTAATTTACTGTGTTTTTGTTATTTCTTACTCCTGTTTTTAGGTATTCGGTATTCGGCCGAATAGTGACTAAATATTCGGTATTCGGCCGAATACCGGGTAGTAACCGAATATTTGTTACATCACTAATAAATATGTATCACTTGAGAAACAATTCCTTAAAAATTGGGATAGCTGTAAAGAAATGTGGGTACATTCTTTTAGAAAACGTTTACGATTAATGGGAGACTCCACAATAAACAGAATTGAACAATCACATTTTGGACACTTAAACAATACATACAAACCGAATATCATAGTTTGTCAACAATTTATTTATGTATCAAGGAGATCATAAACTGTATTGATTCAAGAATAAATAACAAATTAGCCAAAAATAAACAAAAAGTTTTTAAAATTATGAATAGTGATATCGAAATAAGAAAGATACTGGAAGGATGTTCTGAAGCCCTCACAGAGACAGGAATAAAATTATTTCATAGACAGTTAAAATTATTTAAAACTTTAGAGTCCGAAATAAAAATTAAAAATAATGGCAATGAGGAAAATCTTGATAGCAAAATATCAAAATTTTATAATACATTGGTGGAAACATGTTCTTGTTCATTTTGGAATTCTTTTAGTGCACCATGTTGTCATATTCTTATGATAAGAAAATATAATAATTTGGACATATTTTCAAAAACTTGCTTTCATGCAAGATATATTATTTCAATTGAAAATGCACTAAGTATGGATACAGATGATGTAAATGTAGACATTGAAGATGAAACTTTTACTGATGATTTTGATTGTCCCAACAAAATATTGGATAGGGAAAAAATTAACACAGCACTGGCAATAACTAAAAATATTGCAGATATTTTGTCTAATTGTGGAACGCAAACCTTCAATAAATATGTAGAGGAATTAAAAGTAATAGAAAGCAATGCAAGAAATGGAATTTCTCTTTTTGAGCATAAAGAGTAGTGTGCTTAGTATAATTGAACCAGAAGAACCTGAAGAACAAATTCGGTCTAATAACGAATCAATGTTCCTTGTTCAAATCAATCAAATAAAAACTTAAAATTCAAAACTAAAGTTAAATCCAAAGGACGTCCGAAGAAAAAGACTAAGCAGACCACAAAAATTAAAATACAGAATAAAAAATAATATATTTATTTTATTTTATTGGTATACCTACCAATCTGCTTTAAATTTCAGTACCTATATTTCACTGATTTAATGATACTTCATAGTTTATTGATTACTTTATTGAACAACATTGTGACTGAGCTTTAATAAATAAAACTATAATTATTTATAATTATAGTTTTATTTATAATTGTGTAGTTACTATCAAAATATTAATTGTAATAATAGCACATACAGTCAAATAGCCAATTGCATATACATACTGTATGTATAAATAGCCATGTCCTAAAAAATAATCATAATATGCATTTTCTCTATAATATCATTAATATCATCACTTTATTTTTATCAATATGATGATAATTTCCTTTTACAGACTATATTCACAGAGATATATTTAAATTGAATTTTTCTTCTTTAGCATTGCTTTAAGTTGTTTTATTTATTTACATTTCACATGTTAAAGTAAAACTATATATTATTAAATTTTGAAAACTCAAATTTAGCATACCTCATCTACATTTGACTTGACATTATCTTTATACAAAAGCCTGAAAAAAAAAATTAAAATTTACATAAGCTTTAAATGCCATGAAGTATAAAACTAAAAATATAAGTTCTTAAGCATTTTAAGAATATAAGAGGGCATACCACATTGAAAATTTTAAGTGTGTTGAACTATACTAAAGTCAAAAAATATTTGAATTATTAAAATTTCATTCTTTTTCAATTAGTTAAGAATTTAATTTTATTGCAATTCTAAGTAGTTCTAACATTTAATAACTAATTATGAAAAAATGTAGCAAAACTTATTTTGAAAGTTTTACTTTTTATTTATTCTTCATTTTTTAAGAGAAAATTTATTACAAATGAAAGACAAAAAAAGTAACATTCCTGGACTTTCTTTTCCTAATAACTTCTTTTATATTATTTAATAAAGGAGGAAACTTTTATTTTAGATTGAAAGAAGAATTATCAGTCATGGAACTGCACTGTGATACTTAATTTACTGAGTTTCCAATACGATATTAAGGTTTGGTATCAAAGATAGTGATTACTGATTAAATGACGACAAACACCATAAAACTTCTCTAACTCGAAACTCCAAGAGGCAGGTAAAAACTTCAAGTTACAGATAATTCAAGATAGAAAACAATAGAGTAAAAATGCCAATTTTGAATAGTTTTTATTTTTACCTTCTTGCTTTATATAAAGAATCTTTGTTACTGTTTTTCATTTTAAACACCTTTCAGCAAAATGTTCAATGTAACTAATGGAATCAAACAGTTTTGCAGGTACATCTTGTTTAGACAAAGAGAGAGGACCTCTTGCTTTAAACTGAAACATTGTCTAAAAATGGGTGTTGGAGAGTAGATACAACTAATTGTCTTAAGATTTCACAGAAATCAGATAATTAGAATCACTTTGGATAAAATAAATATTAAAATTTGAGTCAAGGAAGTTGAAAGTTTTAATATGAATCGGTGTCGGGGGACCATGAAAAACTTCAACTCAGAGAATATTCAAGTTAAAGACGTTAAATCCCTATACAGTTCCATTGAGACCTACCGAGTGCTTTGTTTTCTTTGACTTAAAGAAATACTTGAGTTACGGATGTTTGAGTTAGAGAAGTTTCACTGTATTTATATTTAGATTCAAATTTTTTGAATTGGATATATGTGCAGATAAGATAGCTTGTTTTTACATGGAAGTTTTTATGATTGTTTTATTGAAAAGATGTCTTATCAAAACTGATAAGAATAATATAAAATTCCATACTGAAGATCCTGAAAAACATGTATTGTTGTTGAACAGAAATTTATAAAATAAAGGTATTTGACAAGGCAAGTATTGTTTTGAACTAATTAGTTCTTATAGAAATTCAGTAAAAAGTAAAAAAATTATACTTAATATAGTAAATTTATTTCACTTTAAAATTACTAAAGAAAATATTTTGGTAAAATATCTTCAGAATACCAAATATTTAATGGTTTGTATCTCAAAATATGGCAAAATTGATATATCAAAAACAATATCTATCATTCTATTCACATCAATATGTAAAGACAAATATTAATAATTAAAAAATTTAATTACAATATATTAAAAATGTTCAAATATGCAATATTTTAAAACAGATCATAATCTAATTTTGATGGAAATAGTACCTATTATTTTTGATATTATTTATCAAAAAGCAATCATAAATAAATTTTTTATTATATAGGTGTACCACTTGTATTTAAGCAATTTATTGTTTAGAACAGCAATTTCCATCTGGATATATGCTCTTGGTAGTTTAGGAGTATGAGAAAAAAATTAATAACGGCAGATGCACTATAAGAATATTCGGATTCTGCATTGAGGTCTTTGGCATCATCATGGCACTTGATGCTTAGTTTTAAAATTAAAATGTATGCAATTGTATGGTGCCATATAACTGACCAAGATGCCACTGTTGAACAAATACACAAAATAAAGCTTAGCAAAAATAAGAAATGGGAAATAAAACTTAGGAAAACAGGCTGCCAAGGGATATGCAAGTCAAAAAAGGTTAAGAGCCGCTGGTTTCGAACATCCACAAATTAAATGAATAACTGAAAAAATTATAATTAATATCAAAAATAAAAATGAATGTTTTTGTAAATTAGAAAAAAAATTGTTATTAGTTTCAAAAGTTATTTATGATAAATTACATCAATTTAATTATACAGGGTGTCCCAGAAGTCTTTCCCTGATTACAGACATGCAGAAGGCAGAAAATATGACACATAGACACACATCTTTTATCTTGAGATGCAGGTAACATATTCAAGTTTTTGTGTGTACATACATACTCACTGTAACTTTGTTTGTTACAGGACCCAGTGACGTAACAACAGCAGAATCAGACACCATTTGCAAACAACATGTACTCAAACCAGGAGAAAGAAACCTTAATTTTCCAACAAGGTGGTGTGCCACCTCATTGGGTGTTAGATGTTTGTGCCTATTTAAATACAGCATTTCCGGGAAGACATATTGGGCGTGGTGGTCCCATCAACTGGCCTCCGTGATCACCAGACATAACACCACTGGATTTCTTCCTTTGGGGTTATGTCAAGGACCAGGTTTACCAAACATCAGTGAACGACATCGCAGCATTATGGCACAGAATTACTGACGTCATAACATCCATCCCTCACGATATGTTGACCAAGACATGGGTGGAATTGGAATATCACTTGGATATTCTTTGAGCGACGAAAGGAGCACATGTCAAAATTTATTAATTGTGTGTGTGTGTGTTGTGTGTGGTGTGTGTGTGTGTGTGTGGTACACAAAAACTTGAATATGTTACCTGCACCTCAAGATAAAAGATATGTGTCTATGTGTCATATTTTCTGCCTTCTGCATGTTTGTAATCAGGGAAAGACTTCTGGGACACCCTGTATAAGTAATTAAATTTTAAAAATTAATTGCTTAATTATTTATGATTTTAATTTAAATGTTACCTATAATCTCCCGAATAAGTAAATCCAACAAATGGTAAGTGGTTGCCTGCAAATGCCTTTACAGATGGAAAAGTTTCTTCTGTACTATCATCCTTTTCAATTTCTTCAAAATTGCTAGTATCATCATCACTAGATAACTCAGGAACTACAGGTGGTACACCTATATTAAAAAAAATTTATTTTTAATTTTAAATTGTAATTAATTTTATGAAAAATTACATAAATTAAATGTAATTTACATTCTCTAATGTTATCAAATTCCCACTGATCATTTTGAAAAAAGGGATGTCTTTTTATTTCCTGAACTCCATTTTTTCCTAACCTATGAACTCTAGAATAAAAAAAGTTATATATTTAAAATAATTTTTGTCATTTCAAATTACAAGAAAATATTTATATTTACCTTTCAGTTAAAAAAGAACAAATTAAATGCTTTGCTTCTTTTGAAATATCTACTTCGTCTGGAAAGCGCAAAGAATTTTTATGGTCCATAATTTTACCGTACGTACCGACTAGAGATTCTGCATAAAATGGCGTGTCACCTGAAAAATTATATTTAGTTTTCTTATTATGTAATTTTAATACAGAAATGTAAAGCTATATAAGTTAGATAAGAATACAAGCAATTATTTATTAAAACAGTGTTGCAATGCTGAGCTGTAATTTTAAATCATTTTTTAAGTTAAAAAAAGTATGTCTTCCGGTACAGAGCTAAAATTTGTGTATAGTTAATTGAGGCCTATTGCCCCCAAGCTTTCCATATCTTGTCTCGATTTTCATCTATCAAACTCTGTTCACAAATTTAATGAAGGTGACAGACAGACACACAACAGTGAAGATGTACAACACATCTACTATTTGAAAATTGTAGCCCAATAAGAAACAATTTGAGAAATGTTACACTAATATATTTCATGTATAGAACATTCATGTATAGAACATATTTTTTTTTTTTAAATATAAATTCTTTATTTTATATAAAAATAATAATATTCAACCAAAAATAATTATATAAATATTTATTATTGTTTTACAATAAACTTATTACAAAATATATCTTTAAAATTATATGTATGATAGATAATATTTTATAGTGTAAAATGATTACACTATGTCTTAAAGAGAGCAGAGAAATTTTTATTACAAAATATAAAAGTTTTAGTAATTTATTTTTCAATTATACATATGAACTTAAAAAGTTTTGAGCGTTCTTCATATTTACTTTTTCAAAATATGCAATTTTTTTATATGGATATATATTTTTTCGGTTAATGTTACCCTTGGTGGCAAGATGGCGACCAGAGGGATTTTTCCCTACATTCTAGACAGCGACGGGGAAAATTTTCCCTAATTCGAGACTGCTGCGGGGATAATTTTTTTTCCTGCGTTCGACGTGGCTTACGCGTTTCCGGTCGCCATCTTCGTCTTCTATGGAGACTGCGCGTTGCGCACTGTTTCGTAATAATACAACCTAGGAACTCCTATACTATAAGATACTGTAAACCCTATTTTAATAGAAAAAAAACATTTTTTTACTCATGTTGATTGTCTGTCATTTCCCTTTTTTACATTTCCTCCCGACTTTCGAACTTTGATCTTCATTTATAATAGATCCTTTTTCCCCCCTTGTTTTGCGTCGGCTGCAACTGTCGATGACTTTCTATTTCTTCTTTTTTTACTCGCGGTGGTTGATGTTTCCTTATCTGGAGCCTTCTTTGATTTCTTCTTCTTATTATTATCGACGTTTTGAATGGGTGCAGACGGAACTGTCTCGGGTTCTACACTAGCTTTTCGAGATATCCCGGATGCTAAAGCCGAAATCGTCGCACCACATTCTAGACATAGGTAGTGCCATATGAATGACAAGATACATCCCTAGGACAGACGACCACATTTGCTTTTAAAAGTTCCTTCGTACACTGAATATTTAACTGCACACGAACTGCATCTAAGAAGATATTCATTTCTTTCGCTTCTGTAATATAATTTGCATGTCTTATCGCACGTAGAACACGGCGACTCTATCTGCTGTATACCTAATTTGACTGCAAATTTGAATGCATTATCAATTGCCGGGTTCAATCACAATTCCGATTAATCTGTTTCCATCATTTTATAACACTTCCTGGTAGTACATTTGGGCCAGAATTCCTTCGAACTCAAATCAACGTCGCCCATGACGTGCACGAAATTTCAACAAAATGAACGCAATTTCTTTGTTTTTACTCGTAAAAAATATAAATTACCTTTTTAGCAATTCGGAAAAAACAGATATTGTAAAAAAAAAAAAAAAATTTCGATGCCAACACTGAACATGCAACACACCACTGTCTTCTAAACTCCCTGCAAACGAAATTTGCATAATTCGACAATCTCGGCACCAACACATTCTGTCGCGCGTCTCCATTTCGAGGTTATAGGAAACGCGGCCGCTACGTCGAACGCAGGGAAAAAAATTTTCCCGTTGCCGTCTAGAATGTAGGGAAAAATTTCCCCGGCCACATCTTGCCACCAAGGGTAACATTAACCATTTTTTCTTTCTTAGAACCAGATATCAAATATTTCCCTCTATTTCTCCTCATCTAGTTTGGTACATGCCTACTCCCAGACAGCAGCACATGCAAAACTACTCAAAAAAAGAGGGCTAACTCAAAAATTAAAAAAAAAATATTTGAATAATTAATAGCATCATAAATGAAGTTTAACAAATTTAAAATTTTTTTTGTGTCAATGGGGAGAGCTTAAGTCCCTGGCAACCATTAGTTTTTCTTCTCTTTCAATCTATATTCCTTGTACAAAGAAAGAGTGAAATCTTAGGAAGATCAGAACAATAGGGCTGACGTTCAAAACCTTTTCATCAAATATACAGATCAATTCATTAAAAACCTTATGGAGCTTGCTATAAATGAAAATAGTAGGATCCTGAGTCTGGATATTAAAAATATATATCCATCTACACATAAATAATAGTAGACACGTTAAATAACTTAGAATGTGACAAATGGATGATTCAACTGGCTCAATTTATTTTAGATGATAATTATTTTATTTGTAATAAGAAGTTTTTTAGACAATTGGAAGGCATCTTCATGGGCTCATGTATAGGTCCAAAATTTGCAGAATTATGCATGATAAAAATTGACCAAATAATTAAAAACCTCCACGATATAATTTTTTATAAGAGATATGTAGACAACCGTTTTATTACTTACAATAAAGATTTAACCAACTCTCAGATAATACTCGACCATGCCAATAACATCCACAATAATATAATTTTTGAATTAGAAAAAGAAAATAATGGCATGCTAAATTTTTTAGACATTATCCAGAAATCTGATTAGGAGTTACCTTTTAAAAAATACATTAAACAATGTGACGTAAGTAAAATTATTAATTATTATTCCAGTGCAGCTATGTACATCAAAAAAAAAAAACATTTTTAATGTGTATATTACAAAACATTAAAACATGCACAAACAGTATTGTAGATCAAAATAATGAAATTAAATACATACATTGCATTTTTCCAATTAAATAATTACCCAAACTATAAACCAATACAAGTAATCTATAAGAAGCTTGATTATACTCCTGTAGTATTTGAAAAGATACAAAAATTATTAAAATCATAAAGTATTGTTCTTCTCCTCACATTTAATATCAAAATCATGTTAAAAAATAAAGAATCAATTAATAAGAAAACAGACATAATGCAAAATAACAATGTAGTATACAAAATATTGTGTAAATTTCCAACCAAAATATTATCATTTAGGCAACACAGAAAGAACATTAAAAATAGGATTAGAGAACATCTTTGTGCAGTCAAGTACAATTACACCAATTCCTCAGTTGCCATACATTGTAATCAAGGGAACTGCGAGGTCTTGCCAAATAATGTTAAAATTCTTAAAAAAAAAAGTTTATGAACATTTAGAAATCATTAAAATTAAAGAAAACAGAATGAATTTAAAACACAGGAGTAATTATCAGTGAGATTGGACAGCCATTACTACAAAATTAGACAAGCTCATTGTGGATCCCTTCCAACTTCCTTTCATCCTCATGTATTATAATGCACCATATCCTGTATCTGTAAATATCAACTTGGCTGAGGAAAATACAAGTGCAGTAAAGTTTTTTTAAAGTAATTAATAAGTTCTTTTTAATTTTATTATAAAAGGCTTTCCTTTATTTAATCAACATTTTAAAGCATTTACATTTATTTTTACATAAATATACATGCCTTTTGGTTTTTTAATATTTTTGAAATTTTATGATAGTTTTATTTTATGTATTTCTTTTTTAATCAACCTTTATAAGAATTTACATTTACTTTCACTTTTATACAGGTATATTACACCCATTTTTATTTTTTGAATTTAAAAAAAATATTTTATATCATAGCATTATGTTAACTTAATTTTATTTATCAGTTTATGAATACAAAATTGACTCATCCAGTGATCACTAACATAATTTTAAGAAATAGTCAAAGATCTGTAAGGCCTGAAGAGGAACAGAATGCTCATAATGCATTTCATTGTACAATAAAGTTGGAATATTCGATTACTGGTGTGTTCCTTGTGTGATTTGTACTCTTCAGCAAAATTTATGCTTAACAGTAAAGGATCTATCAAGAGAATGAGTAGAAATCAGTTTTCTTGCATAATCATTTCTACAAGCTACTCAAAATTTTTTTACTCATACTAATCATAACTTCTTCATTCAATCATTTCAGAACAATTTCCAGCTCCCTCACTGTTCAGATGTGTTCATTATAACTCAAATTTTTCATGTCTATAAGTGCATCTCACAAAGTTTCTGTTTTTATTTCAAAAACTATCATGCATTTAAGGATTGTAAAGTATCATTTCACCCAAATAGATATTGTATTTTAACATATACGAACAATTTTCTGTCAGTATTTCTATACCATATCAATATTTCATTTCAGTTTTAAACAGAAGTTAATAAAATATCTTTTTAAATTAGAAAAATTTAAAAATTAAAAATCAAAACATTATACAGTCAAACCTGTTTTTATGCGGTCTTTTTTTGTGTGATTTTTTATTTGTGCAATTTTTTAATGCGATTTTTTATTAATGTGGTTTTTTTCTGTGCGATTTTTTATTTGTGCGGTATAGTTGGCAACTAGTCTCATGCGTTTTGTCATGTCTCATGTTGACTTATTATAGCTAAATAAACTTATTATAGTAATATTATTGTATGAATATGAGAAAAATGAAATAATTTATTTTTTTTAAGTCAACAAAACACCACATGGACTAAAATATGTAAAACAGACGATAGACGAGACGATGCAGTCAAGTGCTGACATCTGTTGTCAATAAATTCTACATCTGTTTTAATTACGTTAATTAAATCTTCAAAGTGCTTTCACATTCCTGGACCATTAAGATAAGATTCATTTCAAAGTGTAAATTGAAGGTAAATGTACTGTATTATTTTTTCTATTTAGATATAAAATTTTAGGATTTTTATTTTATGTTTAGACATAAACCCTGAAAATGAATAAGGGCAAAAACAAAGCAAAGAGGAAGGTAATTTCCTTAGAAACTAAGACTACAATTTTAAAACGAGTTATTTTCTATGTGAGACTTTTTTTATGCGGTCCCTATTCACTGCATAAAAAAAATTCTTTTTAATTGTGTTGCGAAAACTATTTTTTATAGCCACTCGTGAAGTTTCGTGCGATTTTTTTTAATGCATTTTTTTTTATGTGGTTCCTATCCACCGCATAAAAACAGGTTTGACTGTAATAATTAAGTTTATCATCATCATTATACAGTTTTCAAAGGAGTAGGAAATATTTTGCAAAAAATTACGTAAGAAAATACCTAGTTAAATTTATTTTGTAGATAAACTATACATTTATCGTTTCATATAAAAACAGTTGTTTTCACTATGTAAATAATATAGAAATGTCAGCAGTAAGATATTTCACAAATTTTAAAACTTTGATTTGCAAATTTACTATTAGCTTAACTAATTTAATTTGTAAATACAAAGACTATAAATACAGGTATCCCTCATACAACACAGTTTTGCTCTAACACAGTTTGAGAATTTGGGATATTATCTGTACAAAATTTCACAATTTTTAAGCACAAACTTCATTATTCAATATGTTTTTTTATTCAATTAAGTATACATGTTATCTCAAATTTGCCCATGCATTTTAGAATATTAAAATTTTCAATTTGTTTTGTGCATTTTGTCAGATTTAATTTAATAAAAATTGATAGTGCAATATTTTTCTTCCTTGTCCTTGCTTTCAGACTTTAGTCTTTAAGACTCATTGCAGTGGCACACCCAGAGGAGGGCCAAGAAACCCTAGCACCCCAAAGTAAAAAAAAAAAAAAAAAAAACTAGTAAATTTTTCTAAAATCTTTTCCTAATTAAAATTCATTTTTTTTATTTATATTGTGTGGGGTCTTCTATTTCTACATTATTTATGAATTAGCGGTCACGTAAGGGAAAAGTTTATTGAATTTGCATTAAAAATTTCTTTTATCCATTCAACTTTGCTCCCCCAAGATTAAATCTCGAATGCACCAATGTCATTGTATTTTCTTTTTATAGATCATTCTTCGTATTTAGTAAAGTTTATTTAAACATTTTTGGGTAAGCATTGTTAAACTTTTTTTAGCTATAGATAAGTAATCATTTGTAAAAATGGCAAACAAAAGTGGTATCTTGATACTTGCACAATTTGGTATTTGAACACAAATTCTGAAAAAAAAAATCACTCAGTATTTGACCAAACAAACACAACTTGCTAGAACAAATTTTTGATTAATAATATATTTTATTTTGTCATACTTAAAAAAACTTTTATGATAAAAATAAAAAAAATGAAGGTGTTGCTGATATTTCTGATTGAGATAGACCAAAAAGCTTGGATGATGACGATACTTTGTAAAAAGAAAACATCCTCATTTAACTAAAATTAACATTAATGCACAATACAGTACTTTAATTGTGATTGTTAATTATCAATTAGACATAAATTATCAATTGCTTTAATAAATGTATACTTGTCTTAGTGACAAAAAAGAATAGTATACTTTTGTTAACTTTTGGAACCTAATCCTATGTCTTGCACTAGTCCTATAGCATGAACTTGCGAAACACGGCACTTTTTTGGAATATAACTACCAAGTTACATGAGAGATACCTGTATAAATAAAGATTGTCATTTAAACAAAAATTTTCAACTGTTAGAGGATTTATTATATTTTACAGTAGTATTGCAAATTTCAAATTTTTAACACAATAGAAATACAAAATGTCAAAGTAAATCAAATATTGAATAATATGACAAATACGCTTTGTAAAAATTCTGAAAACAGTATTTGTAATTTATTATAGAAGTATGTTTTTTAAAATAAACATAGTTTAAAATCTTCTCTTTAAATAATATTTAGACCATTATCAACAAGTAAAAATTAAAAAAGTAATTTTGAAAAACAATTGTAATTCTTAAGGATTAATCAATTCTAAAGTTGAATAATCTAAAACAAAAAATATTATTTTCTTAAAAACTTACCCACTAACATCTCATAAAGAAAAACTCCAACAGACCACCAATCACATTCACGACCATAAAGTCCCTCGCCTCCTTGTGACTTTAAAACTTCTGGAGATATGTAATCAGGTGTACCAACAGCTGTATCAGATCTGACTAGTCCATCCTGTAATTAAATTCTATTATAGATCATTTGCATAAAGTTTTATTTTATAGAATAATCATATAGAATCAAGAAATAATTTCAACTTCCGGAGAAGTATTAAATTACAATATAAAAGATAATCCTCCACAATAATATAAATTGCTGTTTTGTTAACCATATTGATATATTTGATATCTTTTCATTAAATTGAACAATTTTTACTAAAATAGCATTGATTTAAAAACAACAGCCATAAGCCAGATCATAATATGTATTCATACTTTACATACTATTTGGAACAAATAAAATTCTACATTTTAGCATTATGGGATTATTATAAAAGATATATTGTACTAGTGCATTTGTATACATAAGCATTAATCATCAGTATTGTCTTAGGTATCAAATACTTGAATAATCAGATACTTCATGCCCATGGGTAGCTGTGTTTTTAATAGAAATATTATAAAAATACAAAAGATTCACAAAATATCTGCATATATTTTATTGTTCCATTATTATTTGTAATATTCTTATTAAAAGATGGTCCTCTTGGTTATCAACAATGCATAGCAGAAAGTAATGTAATTATGTTCAGTTATAAGAGAAAAAAATAAATATACATATACATACACACACAAGATTTCCAACATTGTGCGCCCATAAACTGCATGTGTGTTCAACTTAGATTATCAAATAAGCAACACTGAGAAACATTTTGATAATTTATTATTATATAAATGTAGTAACCTCTTAATAATTATAATCTCTTATAATTATTAAATTTGTTAAATTATGACTGACTTAAATTTTGACAAAAATCTTGCTTTCATTTCAATTAATTTTAAAAATTATCATTTTAGTTTTTTAATTTTTATGAAATAATAAAAGTGAAGTAAATAATCTGCTTCATAACACACAAAAATTCTTCCAAAATAAGAAGTCAATTAAGATGTTGGTTTTGTTTTTTTTTTTACAATTAACATTAAAGTAGTTAAAATTTTATACTATTATATATACATGATTTGCTAAATTCATTCATATGCAGTAAGTTGATTTTGAAGAATATTTTTACCCAAGATGAACTTCTTAAACATATTTGTTTTTATTTAAACTAAACAATAAATGTTAAAAAATTTTATATCTTATAAAAAAAAAGAATAAAAATTTCTCCAAGCAATAATATAAATGAACTTTGAGGATGCACAGAAGTATCTTTGGCATATGGGTGAGGTAGTGTAGAATGCTTCATGGCATATTTGGCACTGAACATGTTAAGCATTCTTTTTTAAGCTGTTAGAATATTATTTAATGTAATTTAACCATTTATTATTTTGAGTAAAATATTTTAAAATTAAATATTAAATTTGAAATTAGCAATATCTTTGCAACAGTCAATAAACATTGATTAATAAATATCAAACAATCACTAAATTATTCCATCTGCTGTCAAATTATTTTTATTCACTAACCTTTATATGTAATTATTTTCCTAATAATGAATCTTTACACAAGATTTCAATAATTACATGTTGTTACTTAAACTAGATTCTATGTCTAATAATATAAATTTGTGTGTTCCTTTTTCTATGCATTTAAAATAAAAACATTTGACAACTGGTCAAGTTGTTTTATTAATTACTGTACTTTTAAATTATCAAAAGTATTGCAAAACTTCTGTTCAAATATACTACGATATATGTATTGATGTATCATATAAAATTAATATTTGTCTATAAAAATTCCGATCTGTAAAAACTATTATTGCTTCTCAATTATTTTTTTAAAAATTCATATACACTTACTGAATCCATTCTCATGCAGGTGCCAAAATCAGCCAATTTTAAATGACCCATTTTATCTAAAAGCATATTATCTGGTTTCACATCTCTGAAAATTAAAATATTTTTTAATTCAATTGTTTTTAAAAATTTTTATGATATTAAGTTTTTTGTTTTTTAACAGAAAAATTAATATCATATCCCTGTAAAATTTAATATTTTACAACAGGTTTAAATTTAATAAACTAATTTAATAATTTTTAAAAGAAACTTTAAATATTCATATTAATATTTAATTATCCATGAAAGATTTATTTTTTAATATATACACATATTTTATATTATATTACAGTAGTGAACCGAAAATCGGAATCAATTGGGGACTGGGGTTGTTCAGATTAAGGATTTGTTCCGATTACGGATTATGTACAAAAAAATATATTAACCTGTCTAATGTTCAAATTTTTCTCCATTGCGTGTTGCTTTGTGTTGAATTTTTCTCCGTTGCGTGTCGCTTCGTGTTGAATTTTCGTCGATTTTAAGCCTAACGAAAATTTTTATAATAATAATCGAAGCTATCGTATCGTTAAAAATTATTTCTGCATTTTGTACAAACAAACTAAATATATTGAAGAATATAAAAACATGAAAATTATACTTTAGAAGTAAATTTAGTATCAAAAACATTCGATTCGGCACGACACACAGTCCGACTGAAAATCGTGCCGATTACCGGGGTTCCGATTTACGAGTCTCTACTGTATTCAGTAGCTAATTCATAACTTATTAAAGACTCAAGTATGATATAAAATAATTTTAATGAAATGTTTGAAAAATATATTAAAAGAAGAAAAAATTTCATTTTTTATGACAATGAAAATGAGATTAATTATAGATTATTGATAATGAAAATTAAATTTTTTACTGACATAAATATGTTTTTCTATAGTTTACAAAAAAAATTAGTAAAAATTATTATTATGATTAATAATTTATAATTTCTCCCTGTAAAAAACACATTTAAATTAACTTTGTTGTACACTTGTAACAATGAAATGTTTAAAAACCAGGTGCAAAAAGAGATCTTTCTCAATATTGTATAAGTATATTACTTATATTGCAATATTTACTGTAAAGTAAATTAATTCATTTAAAAAAAAGATGCACAAATCACACAATAGTTCAAATACCTAAAGTTTTTAAGGAAGAATACAATGCAAATTAAAAATGTAATCTTGACAAATCATATGGTGACACATGATGCTGACATTCTTATTAATTAAAGAGCAAACATCATGTAGTTTGCTAATTGGTAGAGCACTGCAACAATGCCTTATATTCATGAACACTACACAGTGTAACGATTGCACTTTATGAGAAAAATGAAATAAAATACACAAGCAGCAACATCAAACTTTCCAGCTGCACCAAGAATCATTCATATGATGATTTTGCATATAATACCCTGCTTGATTCAAACCTGTAGCACAGTCAGGAATCAAAATCCAGGTTACCTTTGTCTTCATGACATCACTGTGTTTCCAAGCATATGTGAAGCAGCAAGGCAATGAACTGCAGCAGTCACAAATACATCAAATTTTATGTCACAATTACATACATTCAATTACCTACATATCTACAACTGGCCCAATATGCAGGAAGACAACAGACAACAATTTGACTATTGCAAAATGATGTTAAGGGACCCTGTACAAACCTTATGGGAAATGGGTTCTGGTGAATTTGGCTGATCTTTGATTTTTTTTTATTTCTAATGGTCCTGATCAAAGTCTCCATAGGCACAAAGTCAAAAATAACTTAAAAACTATCCGTTTTTAAGTTATTGAGTGTCTAAGATGCAAGAACAGCATAGTTCATGTGCATGTCAAGCCTTTAATTTTTTTCTAAATTTCTTTTTAACTCAAACTTTTCAAATACAATTTTTTCATCTAAAAAGTATTTATTTAGATGGAAAAAATATTTGGCAAGATATATATTAAGTTTTTTGATGCAGGATGTATCTACAGAGTTATAATTATATTTTAAAATTTTAGTGAACATATTAAACATATATATGAACATGTACAATAAGAAAAAGTTTTGCATTAATTGCAAATTATCAAACAATTACACAAGTCTGCAAAAAAATTTTTTTCCAGTTGCATGGGATATTTTTGCTGAATTATATGTTTTAAGGATCGAAGATTCTAAAAATGACTTCTGTAACATCCCATCATGTATAGGTTTTTCACAAAATAAAAACAAATTTTTGATAAAAACTCTTATTTATTACAATGAACTAAATACAGTAATACCCCGAACTTACGCGATAGGTGGGACCAAGCGATAACCGCATAAGTCGAATTCACGTAAGTCGGGGTATAATTTCGCATATCAATACATACAAATTATTTTTAATTTGGGCCGGAGACTAAAGAAAACAATAATTTAGAAAAAAATGTTTAATAAAATCTTAGATAATACATATGTATAACAAATTATATTATTAAAATCATAAACTGAAGTTTAATTTGATGTAGAAGACTTCATAAAATCTAACAAATTCGTCTGATGGCTCAAAAATTCTTTTTTCTCCCGCAAAATTTCCTTGCAGCATGCTATAATTTTTTATTTCTCGTTTTGTAAAAGAAATGCGCTCTGCATTGGAGTCTATATTTTCTAAAATTTGTAACCTCTTTTCAATTTTTGTATTGAAGTCTTTAATAATGTTAACTTTACATTCCAAAGATAAAGTTTTTCTTTTTTTTGTTTGATGCAGAAGAATCAGTTCTACTTCATTTGGATGACACAGTAGAGTTTCTCAAGTCTCCGTAGATATAACAAACACAGACATAAATAACAAAAAATAAATTGTAGCTATGCATCGATTCCGACATGTCCGAACGTGTAAGCTGAACAATAGTGTGGGGAGAGTGAGTAAACAATAGTTGCGTGTTGCTCAAACAAAAGACGAATCGACAAAAATTTAAAGATCGCATAACTACGGGTTTCGCGTAAGTCGGGGTAGCATAAGTCGAGGTATTACTGTATATTATATTTTCTTACTCTAATCAAAAAATTGTTTCTGATATTTAAAAACAATTTTAGGTCTATTCTTTTCTCTTATGAAACCTTTTCTTCTTCTCTTTGATGCTTCTCCGAATTCATTTCTGATTTCTTTCTCTGGTTTCTTGACTGAGCATCCAACAGTAGTCAGCTAACATATTGACATCCCATTTTCCTTGGTAACATCTCTTGATATCACAGACATCCTGGTGAAATCTTTCACCCTGTTCTTCACTGTAGGCTCCCAAGTTTTCAGGAAAATAGTCAATATGGGAGTGTAAGAAATGAACTTTTAAGCTCATCTTGCATCCTTGAGGTTCATACACTGCCAGCATGCATTGTACAATGGTTTTGTAGTCAGGGTCCTTAGTATTCCCCGAAAACTTATGCATTACATTCTTGAAAGAGTCCCATGCTTCTTTTTCCTTTTCTCCCATTGTTTCCAAAAAGAGGGATCAGATAAAATTTTCTTATGTTGGGGCCAGTGAAAACTCCCTCTTTTAACTTGGCTTCAGACAGTTTCAGGAACTTGGAACACAGATATCTGAAACAATCCCCATCTCTTGGCAGTGATTTGACAAACTGCTTTATGAGCCCCAATTTAATATGAAGAGGTGTTAATAACACTTTTTCTGGGGAACCAATGTCATATTGATGATGTTTTTCTCGCAGGAGGGTTAAATGGTCTCATGGTGGCCAGTCAGTTTTTGTCCAGTACAGCTGTCTCGCTCTACTATCCCATAAACAGAGAAAGCAAGGATATTTTGTATAACCTCCCTGCTGACCCAAAAACATGGTTAGTATTTTGAAATCTCCACAAACCATCCAATGATGCTCTTGATATTTGATTTTCTCAAGAATCATAGCCAAGTCAGTATAGTTTTCTCCCATATGAACTGAGTGTTCCATAGGAAGAGATGCAAATACATTTCCATTATGCAGCAAGACAGCTTTGAGGCTAGTTTTAGATAAATCAATGAATATACACCATTCTGATAAATCGTATTCTATTTCAACGCACTTCATGAGCCCATGAACATCATTACAATAAACCAGATTTTCTTCTTTGAAGAAAAACAGTAAATTCTCTCTCTTAATGCCTGTACCACGAAAATGAGGTCCCTGATGATAGCAGATTTTTGTTTTTTAGCCTTGATCCCAGCAATTCAGCTGCATCTTTTGAAAGACCTAAGTCTCTTACTAAGTCATTGAGCTCACTCTGAGAAAAAAAGTTGAGGTCCTTCGTCAACTGAAAAATCTGAGCTAGATTCGTCCTGGGAAGCTAATGTGTCTGAGTCCTTTGACTCACTCAGGATGTCATCTAAATTAGAAGGTAGCTGTGGAACTGGTATTTCAGAACCATAGGACACTGGACAAATAGCTGTCAAGGTTAGGGTAGAATATTTTCTTTTTATTTTTTGTATTAAATCCTTTAACATTTACCGAACAGAAGTAGCAGTTGGTTATGTGATTTTTCTGTTCATGCCATATCATAGGAATGCCAAAACAAAATGAGTTTTTCTTACCCTTAAACCACAAACGAAAATCCTCCTTGCATCTTCTGAACACCATGCAGAGCCACCACAAACATAACAGAAGCTGTCAGGAGAAATTACACATCCTCTGTGAGCCAAATTCCAGAGATATAAATACAAGCACAGTAGCATTCAAATGCTGGATATAAATTGAGTATGGCATTAGATGGCCAGCGAAATACTAAACTTATTTAGCTTGTTGAAACATGATCTAATTCAAAGCAGATTGTTTATATTTATTCCTAGTATCCCAGATAACATGTCAAAACATGTCCAACCTCACCAGTAATATTACTCACTATCAACTTTTAACCTGTTTCTACACAATCATGTGACCTTCCTCTTAACACTAAAACTACAGTAAGTCCTCTACTTACGAACTTAATCCGTTCCTAGCAGTCGTTCGCAAGTCAAAAAGTTCGTAAGTCGAAAATATAATGTTTGGCGCAAAAACTCAAATACAATGTTGTTTTTACAATTATGTAATATTTAGGCTACTTGAATAATGTTGAATTAAGATTGTTAAAGGGAAGTATAAATTCAAATCAATCACATGTACATTATTTATTAAAATTACCCATTTAAAACAACTACAAATGTACAGTACCTGTACATATGTATGTACTGTAAATGTTTTTAATGTAAAACTTCAAAAATAAACTTGACTGTACATAAAACATAACCAACTGCACTTTAATAGTAAACAAATAACACCACACACGATTGACACACAACTACAGTCCAAACTCAACTAAGAGCCTCTCACCTACCTCTCACGCTTAGAGTACCTAGATATCAGAATAGCGACAGACGAGTCATCGCCGCCATGTTCTGTCAACTGCCATCGCATGGTCTATGGGTTTACATTAAGAAATGACAATTTTTTTTTTAGTTTAATAAAGCATTTTATTCGTAAAAATGCTTTATTAAACTAAAAAAATTGTTATTTCTTAATGTAAACCCATCGATCGTGTGATGACAGTCGATCGACAGAACATGGCGGCAATGACTCGTGTGTCGCTACTCTGATATCTAGGTACTCTACTCACGCTCATGTTAACCCGTCATCTGTCGGCTTTGTTCATAACTTCAAAAGTTCGTAAGTCGAATGTTCGTAAGTAGAAAACTGCCTGTACTTAATCCACCTCCCCCATCACTACTTTCTTCAACCATTAACATTTTTAAAAATTTATTTCCAAGTCCAGCTATTGATAGAAAATTGATAGAATTAATTGATAGAATTAATGTGAGAAGTCTTCGTTTTAAGGCCATTTTTTAAATAAAAATAAAAAATACTAAATTTTAAGTTAATTAGGAATTTTATGCTAAATACAAACAAAAACTTGAGTGTAATAAAAAAAAATTGACAAGATGGAATTCTTTTGGTATTTTTTTTTTTGTTTTTACCAAGTTGAAATCTGTAAGAAAATGTATAAAAATCCTATGCAGTATTTTACTTGCAGACTTGTGTTATTAGCCTAAAAGTTTTTATAAAATATAGTAAATAAATAAATGGAGTAAATTTAAATAATTGGCATAATTTCCTGCTAAAATTAAATTATTGATCCAGTCTTTACATAACTGTTCTTACAAAGAAGTTTGATTTTCAATAGAAATATATTTTTAAATAGTTTAACACACAATTTCATTAAAACAAATTCTGCTATAGGTAAAAAAAATCCAATATTTAAAGATATTGACAAATAAAACTATTAGAACCTAATTATATTATTGTAAAATGTTAAAACAAAAAAATAAACATATATAGCATTTAATTCTTAACATATAATTTCTAAAATTATTATATTTTTAAAAACTTTATAAAATAAGTTGAAAATATTTTTAGCAATCTCTAAAAACACGTAACTTAAAGTGATTTATCTAGTTTAACCTAACATGTTTTATTAATTAAATAAATATATTAACTGATGACTTCAAAATACTTCAAACTGTTAATGTTTCTTCTTAATTTTTTTAAATTAAAATGTTTTCCATAATAATAATAAAAAAAAAATTTTAAATTAGTTTATTTATGAAATAAAGTATAAAATAAAATAAAATAAAATTATTTATTTCATTTTGCAGAAAAGTAATTCTATTAAATAAATGAATTTATGCAAAAAGAAATCAAATCATAATAGTTGCAAGATTGGAAAACAATTGTTAAAATTCATGTAATACAACAAAAAACACAATTAAAAAAATTCCTATATAAATTATTGATATCTTGTGATTTGAGTTCTTGAGTTATCTGTTATAAAAATGTATACTTTGTGAAATTTTGTTCAATGTGATCTAATTTTCAACTTTGCAGCATTTTATTCTTTTTTGAAAGAAATCTTCCAATTTATTTTATAGTAAAATACTAATTAAAAATCATATTATTATTAGAATTGCTTTAAAACTTAGTATATTATATTATTCATTTCAGAAAATATAGTTATAGTTACCTATGAACAAAACCCATTGAATGAATTGCATCGACAGCTAATACTACTTCTGCACAATAAAATTTTGCCCATTTCTCAGGAACATCATAATTGCTCATTAAATTTACAAGATCTCCTCCTGGCATATAATCCATAACCATATACAAATATTTGAAATCTTGGAATGCAAAATGAAGCTATAAAATATTTTATGAAAATAAATTTATTAAGATTTTATAAACAGTAATTTTAAAATATATTCATCTATATTTTTATATTTAAACATTTTAAAATTCTCCATTTAATAAATAAACATAATAATCAAAATATAATTAAAAAAAAAAAAAAATCAATAAAAGATTGTTAAGTTACCATATTTTTATTTTTTAAGCAAATAATTTTAGCTTATCCAAAATATTAAATAATTTGCCTGTAATAAAAATGCTATAATGAAAGATTAAATTTTGAAATAAAATATTGCCTATGCTAAAACAATATAAAAAAATACATTTTTTTAAAGTGACTTTTTATCATCTAATTCTAAAAATATTTTAAAAGTTTTTTCTGTATACAATCATGAAAGTTTTACTGTTAAGATATGAAGTTCAAAATGCTAATGCATACAAGTTTAATTTTGTAAATTGAATTAAAATTCAAAAATAATTTTCAAAAGTGTAACATTACATAGTCTCAAAAATAAAAAATTTCATATACATTAAATCTGTTAATAGTTGTTTTAATGGTTTTGTTAATATGTTTCATTTTTATGTTATTTATTAGTGAGGTACTGAGTTCTAAAAAACTGCCAGATCCAGATACTCAGTACCTTGTAAAAAGAAAAAAAATCCAAGCTGAGTATCCAGCAGATTATATTAATCATTTTTAAATTTTAGTTTCAATTTATTTAACATTTATTTTTTGCTAGCATTGGGTGTTAGGTACAATTCCACAATAATTGACAGGTACTGAAAACACAGCCGTTTATGCTAGGTACAGATTAATTTCTGGTACTTAGTACATCAGTATTACTTCATGAAACATGAAGTAATACTGATTCATCATGTTTTATTTTCATATTGGAATTTGTTTATTCTGAAGATGAAGAGAGTCACTCTATGACAGTGGTTCCCAACCTTTGCTAGGATGCAGAACACTTTTGTGAGCAATTTTCTTTAGCGGAACACTTACTTAAGTTAATATGAAATACATAAGCTTGTCATCAGTTATTTTATTAGAATTGAGCAGTTATAATTCAAAATCTCTACTCATATTATTAACGCCAATTCTAAGACAGGAAAAAATATACCTAAATAACTTTAATGGGAAACTTGTGCCTGATTTTTTTACATATTTCATTCAGTCTTTATCATTGCCTTTATCTTATTCGAAACAGTAATACACTCCATAAGTACGAGTCGTACAGTACATATATATTTAAGTTTATGAAAATTTTATGATTTTAATTTTTTGATATTCGGCGGCTTGAATACGATTGTACACTTTCCGATTTGCGACTAAATCTGCGGAACACTTGGGAGATGCTTACGGGAACACCAGTGTTCCACGGAACACCGGTTGGGAACCACTGCTCTATGAAGTACTTAATAAAATAAAAAACCGACTTTTAGAAGAATGCTACTTAATATCTTTGAAAAAACAGAAATATAGAATACAATGCGAGGAAAGATATAAATCTACCAATTTATATTTTATGTGAACCTTTTTTTACATTATTCAATATAATTATCTATTTCAATTAAATGTTATTAATATATTATTAAATGTATTAAATAAAACATTTTTTTAATAATTCATATCTTTAAAAATATGTATATGTAGATGTAAATATATCTTATTTACTCCGTTAATAACTTACTTTAACTATCCATTCACTGTTAGCATGTGCCATTATAAACCTTTCTTCCCAGAAAAATGCTGAATCAGATCTTTTAATCTAGTAAAAAGAGAGAGAAAATTATTAATTAAATTACACAAAATTATGCAAATATTTAATTTAATAAACTTTCAAAATGTAACGTTAAATATAAAATATTGAAATAGAAATTCTAATAGTGATTATCATTATTATTTATTTATTTATTTACAGTCAAACCTCAGTTTTGAAACATAATTCATTTTTAAAAGTTGTTCTAAAACCAAAAAAAAATTTTCTCATAAGAAACAATATAAAATGGATTAATCCATTCCTGACCCCCAAAATAAAGCCTTTTTTTATAAGGTGCAATCAAATGAAAATGAGACAGATGGGAAAAAAGTAAGTAAACTGTTTATTATTTCAAAAGTAATCGCCATAACTGTTAATACATTTATCACACTGTGATACAAGACGGTCAATGCCTTCACGGAAAAATGTTTGTGGTTGCCTATGAAACCATGATTGTACCCAGGCATGCACCTCTTTGCCCGAAGCAAATCAACCTTCCACTTTCCGCGCCATGCTCGTTATATAGTCTGTCTTGTTTTCATTTGACCGCCCCTTATACTTTTTCAGCCACATTTCTTATTGTATATAATAAGATACTATATTATATATAATAAATGTTTATACATTATTCTCTTAGCCAAATCTATAAACACAACAGTAAAATTATACAATTTTTTGGTAACAAATATGAACATATAAATACATTATTATCCCTACATATTATGTTTACATAGTAAATCTAGATAACAAAGTAATGAATCAGCAATAATTTTCAATTAATTCAGTATCTTTTTATCTCATTTGTGATTTGAATAAAAAAATTATTTGTTTTAAACATATTGCTTATTGTTAGGTTACCTATCCTAGCTCTGCAGTTTAAGTCTTGGTTCGTGTGGATTATTTCAATGATTTAATATTTTTTATGATAGTTTTCTAATGCAGCACAGTCCTTAAACAAATGAAGTAATGAAAAGTCCCTGGATTTGCACCAATAACAGAATTCTTTAGAAAAATCAATATAAGTATTATTGATAAATAAAAAGAATTTGTTAAGTCTGACTTGAATTAGTAAACATTTAATATTCATGTTTATATTAGCAAATAAGATGTTTGAATTTGTAGGTATATTTAGAGTTTCCAAGTACCAAGGGTGATAAATCGACGTCATTATTAAATTTCGATCTTTTATAATAGACTGTGATAAGGCTGATTCCATCATTAGTGTATAGCTGTGTTTCCAATTACCCTCTGAATTATCAAATATTCTGCTTGAGACATCAAATGATTGAAGTACTTTATTAAATCTGTATTGTCATGTGTTTGTTTTTGAATTTGAATTGTTGATTTGGGTACACATAATCTGATGTATAAATCTTATATTGTCATCATTGGTATTTATTAACCTGTAGTAGAATTTGATCAGTCTCTTCAGAAAAAAAGGGAATAGTTGATATCTGTTTGTTTCTGCTCTTATGGCATATCCTGGGACTGTTCTTTTGATTTTAAATAATTTTCATAGGTAGGTGATGCGAAACTTTTCCAGATCATAAAATAAATCGAACACCCATATCACACTAGCATAGAAAAATGGTTGTTATTAAGATTGAACATGTTTTACATACATAATTACAATAAAACAATAAAAAAGTAAGATTTTACATACTAACTGACCTAAATACTGAAAAAATTCTAATTCATAACAGATAAAATATTTTGACATTTGCTTTTAAAACAAATAAAACTTTCAGGCAGTAATTGTTCCACTGGTTTCATATTCTCTATGATACAATAACAAAATTGATCTGTGTGATATTGTTAGATGTAGTTGGGGAACGAATATACAAGAACTGCAGGTATTATTATTAATCGATTTATTAAAAATTTTAAAAATCTAATAAACTAATTTTGACAATATGTTTTAACTTATTTCTCAATAAATAAAGGCAATAATAGTTGAATATATACAAATCTATCATTTTCTTAACACACAATTCATGATCAATATATATTCTGGGGGAAAGATTCTAAATCAATATTTCAGCATATCTAATTATCCATTAATTTGTAAGAACAATTAGTTGCATGAATTAAAATAAAATCTAACATAGGAAATACTAAAAAGAAAAAAGTACCAATACATTGAGAAATTTATTTTATTAGATAATAAAAATCTATAAAATTAAATTTTCAGAAGCTAAAATTGTGATTTACAACATAATATATTAAATTTGTCTTGGAAAAAATGTAATAAAGATATACACTTTATTAAATTTCATCTTTAATTTTCAATTGTTTGTTATGTAAAACTCATTGCTGAAACTTTAAAAATACTTTTGAAAGATTTTTTTAATGTAGCTGTGCACTTTATATATTAAAGAAAGCTGATAGTTTTGTTTCAAAATTCATTATATAATTTTCATTACTTTAGGGTAAAGAATAAAATGAGAAGAATGGAATATTGTAATATCTTGATTACATAGTAATTTTTTCTGTAATATAAATATACATTTCTTTCTGATCCATCAAAAGTCAGATTAGAAAGAGTTTACAACAACTAACATATCTACCAAATGAAAAAAGCTGCTAGAGTTTTGCAGCATTTTTCATTTGTTTTCATCCCTAGTAATTGCTACCATTAACTTTAAGTCTTCAGATTGGTTTGAGAGATATTAAGGGGTGGGGCCATATCTCCCAAACTGATGGTCTGATTTTCCTGAAAATTTCTAGAAACATTTCCTCTAATACGCAAACTGCCCTACAAAATTTCAGAAATTTATGACAAAAGGCAGGAGTTATTAAGCTTCAAAATGAATGAAAAAATCATGCTTTCCACACACACTGATATCCACAACTTTTTTGCATTTTTCAACATTTCAAGGTCTCCTAAGTCCAAAAATGTAAAAATTTTGGAAGTCATTTTTTGTCCAATCACCATACTTTCATTCTGTTATATAACAACCAGAAAAGGAAAAAAATATTACAATCATCCATGAGAAGTTGTATGAACATATTTCCAAAAATATTTTCTATTTTATGATTAGCTGAAATAGGTTTTTTATTCTTCTTCGTAGTGTTGAGGTCATGCTTCTATGCAGAGTTCGCTTTCTTGCATGCCCTTCTCCATTTGGTATGGTCCAATGTGTCTTCCAGAGTGATGTTCACCCTCCTCGTGTCATCTTGCAGTCGATCCATCCACCTCATTTTGGAGTGCCCTCGGGGTCACCGTCCAGGTGGGCTGAGATGTAATGCTGTCTTCGCTACTGAATGTTCATCACTACACATAACATGGCCATATCATCCGAGTCTTGCTTCCTGCATCTTTTCAGGTATAGGGGCCACTCCCATGATCTTTTGGATGTTTTCATTCGGGATGTGGTCGAGTCAGGTAAAGCCGAGGCACCAGCGAAGCATCTTCATTTCCATGGTATGGAGAATTTGTTTATGGCAGGTGCTTGATGGCCAGTATTCCGACCCATATAACGCCACTGGGCAGATGACAAATTTGTAGACTTTCGCCTTCAGCCGGATCTACATATGACAATCACAGAGGACGCCAGTGCATTGCCACCACTTTAGCCAGGCTGCATTGGCTAGCGCCTTTACATCTAGGATGGTTTCACCATCATTGCTGATGAATGAGCCAAGGTATTTGAACTGAGCAGGCTTCTTAACGTCTTCTCCTTTAATGTTAACTGACCCATTGGTCTGGGCCCCACACTCTAGGTATTCTGTCTTCTTGATGTTGAGCCTAAAGCCAACACCAGCAAGGGTGTCATTCCACTGGAGGACTTGGTCCTGTAACTCCTGTCATGACTCTGCTGCAAGGAGGATGTCATCTGCATAGAGTAGGGTCCATGGGTGTGAACGTTGAATATTAGCTGTTATACAGTCCATGCAGAGGATGAAAAGGAGGGGTGAGAGGACTGATCCCTGGTGTACACCAGCAGCTTTGATGCTGAACAGAGGTGAGGTTCCCACTGGACATCTGACCACACTGGTCACATCAGTGTACAGGAGTTGGGTCTATTGAACGTAGGCTTCTGGGACACCATGGACTCTGAGCAAGCGCCAGATAAGGTCACGTGGAACATGGTGAAATGCTTTCTCCAAGTCCAGGAAGGCTATATGGAGAGTTTTGTTCTTCTCCCGGTATTATTTGTGAAGTAGCCAGGCAGCACGTATTGCATCTGTTGTTCCACAGCCCTTAATGAATCCACATTGGCTTGGAGTCAGGTTGACAATCTGGTGAAGCCGAGTGTCGAGTATTCACTCAAATATCTTCATGGCATGGCACAGGAGTCGGATTGGTCAATAGTTGGTACAGTCTGCAATATTGCCTTTACCCTTCCAAATTGGAACCGTGATGCTAGTTGACCAGATTGGCGACACTTCTCTGTCTTCAATTATCGGGCTGCGAGGGCCTCCTCCCCTCGACCTCCAAGAAGCTTCCATGCTTCAGTGGGTATATTGTCTGGTCTGGATGCTTTGCCATTCTTCATTTTCATGAGAGCCTTTCCAACTTCTTGTGGTGATATCAGGAGAACTGGCTCTAGTACTGGGTCTGCTAGATGGATTGGAGGGTGTAGGAACTCCTCATTGCAGATTTTTTATTAAATTGTTAATATAATAAAAACAATTTTAAACAATATAATTTAATAAGTAATTAACTATTCATACCATTTCAAATTTACTTAATAATTTCATAGCATAAACTTTCTGTGTTGATTTATGCCTCACCTAAAATAAAAAGATTATTAAATTACTATTAGCAGTCATTTATAAATCAAATTAATTTATATATAACTACACACAAATATATTAGATTACCGTATATCTTGGCATATAAAAAGATAGTTGAATCATAAAAAAAGGCCCTGAAAATCTGAGGTCATCTTATAGGACAGATACAAAAAAAAATTATATTGAAATTTATATAAATTAAAACCATTATAGTAAAACGGACAAACCATAATTATTTACTAGTAGAGAGTACAGTATATCCACAAAATAGAATAGCCCATACGTTGTGAATAGTCAAGGTCATTACCCAAAAGCCCGAATCAGTGTGAATGTTTGCAACAATCGCAAGGCAGTGCTGCCAGATGCAAGAAAATAAAATTTGACATTCTTTCAAAACATTACAAATAGAACATAATTCTGTATACGCTATATAGTATTATTATCCAGATGATGATAGCTGATCTAAACTAAATTCATAGGCCATTGATAGTTTGGGGTCGTCTTATAGGACAGATATATGCTAAAACTATAAAACTCTGACGAAAATTTATACCTTGTCTTATCTGAAGGTTGTCTTATCTGCCGAGATATACGGTAATTTTTTAAATCAAGACAACTCATAAAATATAAGTATAAAAATCTGTAAAAACAAAGCTAATAAACTTTCAACTATTATCATAAATATTATGCAAAGGGTTAAAAATTCTTCATGATTTTCTAAAAAATAATAAAATTTTTAAAAGTATTTTATAGGTATTGCTCGATTAGGTTTTGTAAAATAATCTTAATCATATATGGATTTCTTTTTCTAATCATAATTATATTAAAGAGGAAACAAATAAGTAAGTCTTTTAATTCCAAATTAATTCTTTTTATTAAAATTTTCAATTGTCTTGTTTGCCAAATAAGAGAGCAATAATTAAAAATAGATGCTGAAAAACAAGAGTAAATAAAATAAAACTATATATACTATACAAAATAAAAAAATGGGAGAAGAAAGCTGTACAATTCTAAAAATTCAGAAAAATTACTTTAAGAAAAGTGAAACATAATGGAATGGTAGAAGTAATTTATTTGAAATGTAATCAAATTAACACATCTTATGAATTTCTGTAATAATTCTTAATTATTCATTATTATTAATGACAGTCACATAATTAAAAAATTTTTTTTTGCATTGGATAGAATAATTCACAACTACATTAATCTATTAATCTACAATAAAAAATATAAAACTTGAATTAATTTATTTAAATTTTTTATTTTTTCATTTACTTATAAACAAAATATGTCATTAAGAAAGATTTTTACCAGCTGAACTTCTCCAAATGCACCACGTCCTATAGTTTTAATAACTATATAATCTTCTGGTTTCATGCGGCAATTTATTATTGTCCATACTGCTTTTTCATCTGTAAAATTAAGAAAAAATTCATTTAATATTAATACTGCAAAATACCCAATAAACTAATGTACAAATAAAATTAAAATAATTTTGATAATTTGGCAAAAAATAATTATAATATAATTAATATAATTATAAAAATAACTATATTAATCTTAACTAACAGGCTTAAGATAAAATACAAATAACTAAAAATAAATTTTAAAAAATTGGAACGGAACAATTATGTTAAGACATAGTATTATGATGTTTATGAAACTGATTCGTTAAATCTACAATAACTTGTAATCTCAAATTTATAAATTGTATATTTTTAAAAAGTTTAATTATGATAACTGTTTTATGAACATATACATCTGACGATAAAAATATTGAGTGATCATAATTAAAGTATCCTATTCATTGCTGTCTAGAGAGAGAATTTAACAGCCCAAATGCAACAAAATCTTGAAATGCTAAAAGATATCTTCCTTTAAAAAAAAAATTGGTACCAAAACTCATCATTATGGCACTTTTAATACTGCAAGCAATGAAAAAAGCATTTTCCTTGGCCTAAGTATATATGGTGTAATAAAGTTCTCAGTATAAAAGTAGCCGCCACTGCCATCATTCTTATCAATTATGATGGCTATCAAGTTGCTAGAATATGTATTTCTTGTGAAACTGTTTTATGAAAACAACAGCAATACTGCACTTTGGTAATTTCACTGTCCTAAGAATTTATACCAAAAAATTGACTCCACAAACTCTCAGGAGAATGATCAAACAATTTGAAGAAATTGGATATTTGGTAGCTCAACCTGGTCAAGGGCACAAACTTATCACTTCATAAGTTGTTGTAAGATCTTATCACAGCTGTTGTTGAACAGTCATGTTGCAGACTTAATAGTACAGTACATACACAGTGTCACGGCAGCTGGATATATCCTATGATAGGGTGGAAGGTACTGAGAAAATTTATGCATTGCTATCCATATAAGATCATCCAAAATCAGCAGTTGCTTGTTGCCAACAGGAAAAACTGACTGATCTTTGTATTGACCTTCCTTGCCAGAATGAAAGCAAATTTGTCATGGCCATAAAAAATCAGTAAAACAGTAAACAGTAATTGTTGTATTTGGTCCATGGAAAAGCAAATTCCAGTGCACTCATCTAAAGTTACAGTCTGGTGTAGAATCACAGTCAGATCCTTGTACTATTCTTCTTCAAAGCAGCTAGTTCCAAATGTGCAGTGATAGCAAGAGATGCTCAACACTTATACTGCACTCCAACTGCTATAACAACCATATCTTAAATCAATCTCTCTCCTGCAAGATGGAGCACATATACAGTACATATCAAATGTTGTGTACAGCAGTTCTTGCAATAACCCATTTCACTGATAAGTGATTAGTCATATGATTATTATGTCTTTGTGTCCTTTATCATAACTTAAATTTATCTTTGTATACTAGTACATTTATCAATTAACAGGACTTATTATACTGGAAAATTATGGATGCAGATATTTAGTCTTACAGATCAGAGATAATATTTTTTTTTTTATTTAGTTCACCTGAACACATACACTTTAAGCTTGTGTTTCGTACCTGTTTGTCCCTCCTCGGCAGGCATTCAAAAAGCACTTTCTATAATTAACAATTAAGATGTTTTTTTGTTACAATTATAATTAAAAATTAAACTAAACACATTAATTTCCCGACAATAAAATAATAAAATTCTTACAGCTTCTGTATTTCCTAACTTCTTTAAAAATTCAAATATACTTGTAATCCACATTAACCATATAATTCGAACCGTATACCTATTTTTTATACATCATAATTAATCTTATTAAATTTATAATTGTAATTTCATCTAAAATTTCTACATTAACTACTTACATCTTTGATTATTCTTTTTTACTTAATCTATATTTACAATTCATTCCAAATCTCTCCTTTTATACTTTCCCTCCCCCCTTCTATAATGCTTCTCCAGGATTGGTGGATTTCCCTTCTGGTATTGTTATTTATTCTTTCTGTTTGTCTGATTATATTTATATGTTCATATAACTGATGTTTATAATTATTTTCTTCTTTTTTCCTTATTTTAACAGTATTTAAATCAATTTCGCAACCTTCCATATTACAATGTTCAGCCACTGCTGAATTTGCATATTTTCCTTTTATTGCTCTAATATGCTCACTTAATCTTATTTTTAATTTTCTTTTTGTTTCTCCAATATATGTTTTCTTTGGGTTACAATTGCAATTAAATGAATATACAACACCTTTTTCCTCTGTTATATCATATTTTTCTTCTTTTCTATAACACAAATATTTTTTAGTTGAATTTATTTTTTCAGGTATTAAATTAATTCTACTTTTTACAACTTTTTTAATTCTTTCAAATAATTTTGGTACATACCTTAATTTAACAAATTTTTTCTCTCTGTCCATTGATTTTGATTGATTGTCATTACATAATTTTTCATTCAATTTATTTAATAAACATTTTGGGTAGTCATTTAAAATAAACATTTTAATTATTTCTTCTTCCTCTTGTTTTTTTGTTTCTATTTCCCTTGTTCTTTGTCTTATTTTATTCATATACATTTTAAATATATTATATTTCATACTAACAGATATAACAGATTTATAATTAATTATTTTGGGTATTTGTATAGGTTTAACATATTTCTTATAAACTAATCTATCATTTTTTCTTTCTATAGTTACATCTAGATAATTTATACTGTTCTGTTTTTCTTTTTCTAATTCAAATTTAATACTCTCTTTGATCTTATTAGCCATATTTATGATTATATTTTCATTTGCTTTCCAGCTGCCTGCTGAGGAGGGACAAACAAGTCCGAAACACAAGCTTAAAGTGTATGTGTTCAGGTGAACTAAATAAAAAAGAAAATATTATTCCTGATCTGTAAGACTAAATATCTGCATCCATAATTTTCCAGTATAATAAGTCCTGTTAATTGATAAATATACTAGTATACAAAGATAAATTTAAGATTAGTCATACACTTCTTACCATCTGACCACCTTGTTCTCTGGATCTTAATCCAAGATATTTTGTTTCTTTGTGAGGACACTTAAAAGGCTTGCATGGTTTATCAAAAACTTATTGCAAATTTGGTAACCTTGTAAGATAGCATCACACTGTATGTGAGAAGCATCACAGAGGATTAATTCCAATTGACTTTGAAATGCTATTCATCATCAGGTTTTCAAAATGGAAACTATTGAATATATTGAACAGTATCTCTTCTAATCTGTCTAGCATGAGTGTATTGTATAAATAAAATGTTTGTTACTTGCAGTGCCAAAATAGTGATTTTGGTATAATGCTCTTTTTTATGGAAGTGTCTTCAGCTTCCTCTGAAATGTCACCATACCAGATTTAGTTGTATTTGGACAGCTAAATATCATTCTCAACAGCATTGAATAGGGAGTACTTTACTTAAGATCACCTGATATATTCATACAAGAGAATTAACAATGGTTTAATAAAAAATATGATTTTTTCAATATAATTATCATCCTCAAATTTAAAATAAAAAAAATTTATTTAAAAATAAATACACTTCAAAAGATCCAATAATTTTATAGGAAAAAAACTGTTTAAGATGCAAATTTTACAAATTATAAGTAATTTAACATCTATTGTCATAAAATATTTCAAAATATTTTTGAAAGAAATACATTACCAATTTTCTGGCTATTGATATTCTAATGCTTTTTTTTTTTTTTTTAATCCAGACAAAATTATGAGATTTTACATGAAATTTCTCCACTACAATTGGCCAATCACAAGTAGCATTGGTTGTAGGATAGGCTATTTACATTTCAAGTAAGCAAGTCAATCTTATTAAATTTTTTTGTTGTTAAATATTAAAATAATAAATTAAATTTTTCAGGATTTGAAGTATACTTAGTTAACAATATTAATATTTAACTGTAATTTCTTATCTTCAATTTTTATGACACAATCTATTCCTAGCAATCCATAGTGCCTTAGAGACATAAGATAAAGAGAAATTAAAGGATTAGAATTGTTATTACATGAGTTCTATTGAACTCGCAAAATTGAATACTTTGGCAAGTCTTTGGAACCAATGGTGCTGAGAAATCAGTGCTGTATCTGAATTAAACTTTTTGAAAATAATTTACTTACATCTTAAAAGAAAATTTTCAACATTTTTCATTCTGCGAAGAGCAGGATGGTCACAGTCCATCATCAGAGCTTGAACTGCATCCTAGTGTGGAAAATTTTCCATAAATATTTTTTTTAAATTACAAAAATATATAAATAGTTATTATATTAACATTTAAAATGGAAAGATTTATTCTATGTTAGATATATTAACAGTTTTCAGAAAATTTGTCCAATGAAAAACAATTATAGAAATTTGTCATTAAATTATCATCAAACTTGTTAGTAATAGTAATATAAAATGTTTTATACTTATATATTATAATAATTTAAGAAACACACACACACACACACACACTAAAGAAAATTAATATTAGTTAACAACTCAACAAACTTAAGAACTCAAAAACAATGCATTAATGGAGATATATAATAAATTCATGTAAAAGCATCAGAAATGCTGACGTTTGTTAATGATGCTGAGTGGTGCCAAACTAACTGTTACCACAAATGCAAGTGCAGGGTCAACCATTATTATAATTATATGAGAATTGTAACTTCAGAAATATACATGCAAGTTAAGATATTAACTAATGCCATCATAAAATGACTATTTTAATAACCATTTTTAAGATTTCTATTTTTTTTTATTTGTGGTTTTAGGCCCTTTACCGCTCTGAGAGCACAAAAAGGCCAGAACCCAGTCCCTTGTGAGGGCTAATATATTTACATGTATATGTTATGTCTTAGATTTTATTCCGCATGTTATGTATTTGTTTATGCCATAATTACTTACCAAAATAAATATGTTAAAAGGAGAAATATAGATTGATAGGATAGTTGCAGATTGCAAGGGCTAACCAACCTGACCTAATGCATGTTTCTGGGTTACTGAAAGCTACCAAGGAAAAAAGGGCAGCAGTAAGCAATCCATTGATAATATTTTCCAGCAAATTTAGAATAAAATTTTGCTAGGAAACCAGAAAAACTCCACCAAGCCAATCAGGAGAAGCCAAAAGGGTCCAGGTAGAAGAACTGCCTGACCAGCAAAGTTAACAAAATAAGCAGGGCAGCAAAGGCAAGGGGGTGCTGGTGACAATTACCAGTGAATAAAGTAAAATTATAGGAAAGCATAGTTCTAAGTAAAAAAAGTACATCTACCACACAATCTCCAATAGATGTGTAGTCTTGTATGGCAGGTGACGAGCTGTTAAATCTCTGATTATATTTGCAGTACCTAGCTGGGAGCTACGAGAAGGAGTTCGCAGCTCTCGGCTAGGTACTACAAGTATAATCAGATTTAAAAGCTCGTCACCTGCCATACAAGATACACATCTGTTGGAGATTGTGTGATAGATGTATCTTTTTTACTTAGAACTAGACATGGACCATGGACTTATACTGTAAACTCCTTTCAAATCCAGAGGGCTTTGGCCATGGAAATTCTTTCCAACATTTAAAGTTCCAGTAGTTAAGAAGTATCTCAAGAAGCAATCAAGTTCTTGTTTAGAACATTATAGGTCAAAGAAATGTTATGTTTCCTGTATCATACATACAGAACATGATAACACTTCTTGTTTCTTCTTAGCTACCATGTTATTTAATTCAGATTGATATGTTATAGACAGTTATGTCAATGCATTTTAACTGTTTTGTTTTTGTTATTTAGCTCAAGCAAAAATTCACACCAAAGGCACTCCTTAATGCCTTTGGTGTAAATTTTCACTTGAGCTAAACAATTGTTGGTGTGACATCCACAGTACATATGTAAATTTTGTTATTTCTAAAAGAAATCTGTAAAAACCACTTTTCATAAAGTAGTCTATATATTGTTTGTCATTTTCAAGAAAGCTAAAAATTATTGCATCTTTTCCAAATTATAATGTTATCGATGCTTCTAAGCAAGGCAAGTCAGTAGATAAATTATAAAAATGAATTAGAGTCTTATTGTATTATAAAATATTGTGTTTCTGGAAGTATTGTGATAACTTAGAAAACCCCCCTCTGACTAAAACCCAGAATTTAACCAAAAATTCTGACATAAAAATATGGAACCCTGAAAATTTATAAAGTTTGTAGTTCTAATTATAAAAGATATTCTTTACAATATTAGACTCCATGTAAATCTGAAGAGCACTAACACTGAAAGCAAATTTTTAAGAGTCCAACAGATGATTTAATTTAAGGAAAAAATCATCTGTTGGACTCCTTAAAAATTTAGTTTTAGTGTTAGTGTTCTTCATAGGTCTGAGATATAATGTGATAGTCATTAACCCAATTTCTGAAAATATAACTAAAATACAATATAATGTCTGTATATGTTATAAATTATCACATTAGAACATAAAATGCTTATTATGTTGATATCTAATCACCAAATAGTTAATATAGTTGTTAACAAACACTTGCTTTTTATGCAGTAACATGTACAATCTGCATGCTGTACTGCAAACTTTACATTTATACTATGGTGTGGCTAATAATACATAGCAATAGGGAGATTTGTTTTGAAAATGCAAACAATAATTTGAAATAAAAAACAAGGAATAAATTGCAATATGTTTTTAACAATGTCTTTAAAACTTCTATAAATTAGAGAATTGGCTGACTACTGTTACTGATGTCATGAATACATGCTTAGGCTATACTAATTTGTTAATGCTTATACTAAAGGAGGTTTTGGTATAACATGATATGTCTTCCAGCACAGTTACATTTAATACACATATTCCATTTCTTGGTACTCAGACTTTCCAAAACATCTGCACAAGATCCCAATGTTCTAAAATATTGTATTCGAAATGCAACTTAAAATTTTCCCTCATATTTTTTTTTTTTGTTAAAAATGTTGCATTAAGAGATATACAGTTTCAATTCTGATCTTTGTTACAGAGATTTTCTTAATTATAATTAAAATTACTCTCTCAATTATACTTGAGTTTATTTATGAAAAATCTTTCAACAAAGTGGGAATTCTCTATTTAAAAAATAAACAACTTTTCCTAGATAAAATTATCCATATAACCCGTGTTAAAATGCTATTCTTTAACCAAATGGTTTTAAGATGGGTTATATGGATAATTTTAACTAGGAAAACTTGTTTGTTTTTTAAATAGAGAATTCCAGCTTTGTTAAAAGATTTTTAATAAACTTGATTAAAATTAAAAGTATAATTTTAATTATAGATACCAGTTTATTTACTTACTTTTTTTTTCTATAGAATCTAGGATATTAAAAACCAAAAGACGTTCTACTGAGAAAACAATAGCGAGGTTGCAGCCGAAGTTTTCATCTCTAAAACGTGAACGTTGAATGTCAAGTGCCGCTATCTTGTATGCGATGCTTGATGTTCGACGTTCACGTTTTACAGATGAAAACTTCAGCTGCAATCTCTCTAATAAGTGAGATATGCCTATATAATTTTCCTAAATATAATTGTCTTAAGCTTAAATACTGTATATATGTATTCCTTATATTTTTTATGATGATTATTCTTATTTTAAAGCATTGTTTTTGAAAATTTATTTTAATATTCGTCTGATTTAAAAATACACAAATTTAGAGGTACAAGTTATATATATTTTTCCAAATCATCAAATTTTATTATTTTATACTATTTAATTTAATCACTAAAGTTTCTATTATATTTTTGAAAATAATAAACATAAATCATATCAATATTTAAATGAATGAGCCATATATTTGCAATAAGACAATAATAAATAAATTTAGTTAAAGATAATGCTATTATAAGAACTATATAAATAATGAGAAGTTAGGAGCTTTAGAAGTGTTATATGTTCCATTATTAAAGGTTCGAAAACGTGTTTTCAAATTTTTATTACTGGTTTTTAAAAGGTTCCATTATTATTATTATTATTATTATTATAATGAATCAGATTTTTTCAGATTTCAATAATTTATAATCATATACATTACTAAAATTGTACTTCATTTTTTCATAGATATTATTATATTTTAATAAATTAGGAAGTAGAAAATTAGAAAAACATATTATTATTAAACAGATATACAGTCCCTTGATATAATTTTCCAATCCCCTGGAATATGACATAGCACAGTAGCTATAAACAACAAAATTGAAAAGAAATATGCTAGAAATTAAATTTGTTTTTAAGATACCATAAAATTTTGTCCTCAAGGTAGAAACAAAAACTTCATTCTTATGGAAATAATTTGTTTAATGTTTGTACTTACTTTATGAAATGTTAAGTTCTAATAGTCATACATAACTCCTCAATATAATTTTTTGATCACTTGGAATACATCATAGCAAGGCACACAAATTTCATTTGTTATGTTGTTTATAGCTATAAACAACATAACAAATGAAATTTGTGTGCCTTGCTATGATGTATTCCAAGTGATCAAAAAATTATATTGAGGAGTTATGTATGATTATTAGAACTTAATTTTTCTTTGATATTCTATTATTATTATGTTGGGTTTAGTAAGTTATACTTGGTTGACATCAGCGGCTGTGTACTATGCTGGACCAGAGTCAAGGCATAGTAACCAAAACAAGACAAAAATTAAATAAGTGTGTCAGTGTGTTTGTCTATATTCAGGAATTTCCTAATAATATGACATGTATTTAATATAGTGGCCTTCTATAGTGTGATATATGTGTTCCTATTCAATTGTAATGTTTCCAAGCTTTTGTATAGTGTATGTGGTATGACACCTGTAGATAAAAGAATGACAGGTACAATAAGCAGTTTATCCATCCTCTACAGATGCCTTATTTTCTGGGCTTATTATTATTATTAAATGATTTTATAATTTTATTTTTGTATAAATACTTTTTAATAATAAATATAGAAAATTAACAATAAAAATACAAATTAATGTAAAAAGAATTAATTTGCAGTTTTCTATTTTCATTTCATAACTGTAAACAATACAATTTACTTACCAAAAGTCCATCGACACTGATTTCCGACCTCAAATCTGTAAGTTTCTCCTCCAGTTGGTGAAGACGTTTTATTCGATCCAAATCTTCTATTTTCTCCATGCTATAAAATAACTTAATCAATTACCTATCTCAAAATTATTTACAAGAAAATTTTTAAATATAAAATGTACAATTTATTAAATTTCTTAAATAAATAAATAAATAAATAAATAAATAAAATTTTAAAATATTTGATAGATCTTAAACATGCATTAGTAAGCAAAACATTAATTTTATTTTGAAGATTAAAAATAATTTAATAGGTGGTTGTCTCTTTAATCACGAAAACATTCGGTAGACTAACTTACAGCTAAACAGGCTTAAAACTTTTTTATTGGTTCTTCATCAAATGCATTTCGGACCAGTTTTATGAGTCCTGGTCCCTCATCAGTGCTACAGGAAACCAAAGGTTTTTTATTAACATGGGTGACGCGAGTGCGTACATAATAAGATTTACAAAAAATTCCTTAAAAAACATTTTTAACTAAATACATTTTTTATACCTTTTTAGTTCTTCGTATACTCCTTATTAACTATACATTTCTCACTGGTATCTGTTTTCATATTCGTTTTTAATTTCCTATTTTCCCGTGTACTTACAGTAGTACTATAATTATAAAGTTTTCTTATATAAAAATTTTTTTACAAAGATCTGTGTAACTAATATAGAGTTTTCTAAAAGTAAATACGTACTTACTATTTTTTCCGGATGTATTACAAACATTTTACATCAAATTTTAGTTCTATAAATATATCCTTAAGGCTGTTCGGAAAGCATTGCGCTTTTTACAATACTAGAACGTTCACAGTAGGGTGCCACACATAAAGCTATTAGTCTGTTGCGCCCTCTATTACATAATACCACTGTTGGTCGATTTGCATGCCATTTGACAGATTTACTAAGTTACTATTATTGCTATGTTTTTTTATTTCTATGTGTTCTTTAAACTTACGTTTATATATATTTTTCTCGGAATGTAAAATTTTGGTGTTATTTTTTTCTATTTGGCAACTATTGTTTATTATGTGGTTAAACCAAGGGGAGGTGTTATGTTTCAACCTGATGGCAGCCATATGTTCATTGATCCGTGATTCCAATTTACGCCCAGTTTCACCTATGTAATATTGTGGGTGTTGACAATTGCAGCTGATTTTATAAACGACTCCTGTTTTTTCCCATATATTGTTATTATTTGGTTTTTTAACATTACAGATTTGCTGCGATATTTTGTTTGTTAACAAAGGGGCCAAAATAATATTGTCATTTTTTAGGGATTTGGAGCATTTTTCATAAATATGTTTAGATATATAAGGGAACGGTTTATGGTTGGTTTCCTTCTTGTTTTTTATATTAAACCTGTGTTTGTAATATTGTGTTTGCCAGATATTTAATAAGTGCTTGGGGTAGTTATTAAGTATATATTTATGATTTAAATTTTCAACCATAGTTTGACGTTCGTTATGTTGGCTCGTCCTAGTGTATATTTTCTTTAAGTCCATAATATATGTATTCTTTTTTATGGTACTAGGGGTGTAGGAATAATAATTGATTGTTTTGTTTACGTCCGATGGTTTTTTGTAAGTTTTAAAAGTGAAACAATCTTTTCCTTTTTTTATAGTAATATCTAAAAAGTTAATTTTTTTATATTTTTCTAATTCTGTATCAAATTTTATGTATTGGTTTATGCTATTAATTTTCTCAAAAATTAATTTTTCATTGGTTATCTGATGGTTAAAAATTAATAAGTAGTCGTCCACATATCTCATTACTCTTTTCACACCTGGAATATTTTGTATCTTGATATCGAAATCTTTCATTACTAATTCAGCCAGCTTTGGTCCCATTTTTGATCCCATGCTGATCCCATCAGTTTGTCTGTAAAATTCATTAAATACTTCAAAATAATTGTTTTTATAGGCAAATTCTATTAGGGTTATTAAATCATGATCAACGGTTTCATTTAGGAGGCTGTTTTTTATTAGATCCCATTTTATGTTTGGATACATGTTTTTAACATCCAGACTGATTAAAGTATCTGTTTTATCTATTTTTATTTTTTGAATTATATTAATGACTTCATCGGCATTTTTAATACTATTTTTTGAATTTTCAAAATTTTTTAATTGTTGTTTAATGTAATTTTCTAAATTATATAAAATTGAGTTTCGAAAATCTACTATTGGCCTATATTTTTCACCAGCTTTATGTGTTTTTAACCTTATATTTAATTTAGGAGTTCTATTATTTTTGAAATTTAGTATGTAATTTTTATCTATTTCTTTAATTTTATTGTTCAGATACATGTTTTTTACCATTATAGTTAAATCTTTTTTAATTTTTCCGTATGGGTTTCTGTTTAATTTTATATATTGTTCGTTGTTAATTTGTTCTTTAGTTTTTTCTTCTATGACTTTATTGTCTATAATTATAAGTTGTTTTGTTTTGTCTGCTTTAATGAAGAAGAGAATGTTGTCTGCTTTAATGCAGAGAAGTTATACCAAGGCACATGATTTGGAAGATCGAAAGGAAAATTATAAAAGCAGTAATAAGGATGAAAACCAAAAAGTGGAACAATCTAAAATACCAATTACGTAAGGTATTACGCCGACATAACTATCAAGAAAATCGATATAAAGGTATTGCTAACAACTATAAGTATAAAAAAGATATAAAATTAAAAAAACTTTTTGGTTACCCAACCCCCAGTGAAAGGAAAGAATGGGAAAATAGTTTAATTATAAACAAAACTAACAAACAAATCCCTAAATTTGTCAAAAACCTTCTTATTTTAGGTACTGACTTTAACTTACCTACTAATAGAATAACCGTTGATTTAATAGCTGACATAGACAAAAGTATTAAAGATATGCCTATTAAAAAAGAAAAGAAAAGTGATCTTATAGGTTCTGTAATACAAGACATGAAACAATCACACCAGAAAAATAAATATAAAGTTAATAAATTAAGTTTAAACTTAAGAAAAACAAAAGATTTTTTAAAAACTAATAATTTATCAATCATTAAAGCAGACAAAACAAAACAACTTATAATTATAGACAATAAAGTCATAGAAGAAAAAACTAAAGAACAAATTAACAACGAACAATATATAAAATTAAACAGAAACCCATACGGAAAAATTAAAAAAGATTTAACTATAATGGTAAAAAACATGTATCTGAACAATAAAATTAAAGAAATAGATAAAAATTACATACTAAATTTCAAAAATAATAGAACTCCTAAATTAAATATAAGGTTAAAAACACATAAAGCTGGTGAAAAATATAGGCCAATAGTAGATTTTCGAAACTCAATTTTATATAATTTAGAAAATTACATTAAACAACAATTAAAAAATTTTGAAAATTCAAAAAATAGTATTAAAAATGCCGATGAAGTCATTAATATAATTCAAAAAATAAAAATAGATAACACAGATACTTTAATCAGTCTGGATGTTAAAAACATGTATCCAAACATAAAATGGGATCTAATAAAAAACAGCCTCCTAAATGAAACCGTTGATCATGATTTAATAACCCTAATAGAATTTGCCTATAAAAACAATTATTTTGAAGTATTTAATGAATTTTACAGACAAACTGATGGGATCAGCATGGGATCAAAAATGGGACCAAAGCTGGCTGAATTAGTAATGAAAGATTTCGATATCAAGATACAAAATATTCCAGGTGTGAAAAGAGTAATGAGATATGTGGACGACTACTTATTAATTTTTAACCATCAGATAACCAATGAAAAATTAATTTTTGAGAAAATTAATAGCATAAACCAATACATAAAATTTGATACAGAATTAGAAAAATATAAAAAAATTAACTTTTTAGATATTACTATAAAAAAAGGAAAAGATTGTTTCACTTTTAAAACTTACAAAAAACCATCGGACGTAAACAAAACAATCAATTATTATTCCTACACCCCTAGTACCATAAAAAAGAATACATATATTATGGACTTAAAGAAAATATACACTAGGACGAGCCAACATAACGAACGTCAAACTATGGTTGAAAATTTAAATCATAAATATATACTTAATAACTACCCCAAGCACTTATTAAATATCTGGCAAACACAATATTACAAACACAGGTTTAATATAAAAAACAAGAAGGAAACCACCATAAACCGTTCCCTTATATATCTAAACATATTTATGAAAAATGCTCCAAATCCCTAAAAAATGACAATATTATTTTAGCCCCTTTGTTAACAAACAAAATATCGCAGCAAATCTGTAATGTTAAAAAACCAAATAATAACAATATATGGGAAAAAACAGGAGTCGTTTATAAAATCAGCTGCAATTGTCAACACCCACAATATTACATAGGTGAAACTGGGCGTAAATTGGAATCACGGATCAATGAACATATGGCTGCCATCAGGTTGAAACATAACACCTCCCCTTGGTTTAACCACATAATAAACAATAGTTGCCAAATAGAAAAAAATAACACCAAAATTTTACATTCCGAGAAAAATATATATAAACGTAAGTTTAAAGAACACATAGAAATAAAAAAACATAGCAATAATAGTAACTTAGTAAATCTGTCAAATGGCATGCAAATCGACCAACAGTGGTATTATGTAATAGAGGGCGCAACAGACTAATAGCTTTATGTGTGGCACCCTACTGTGAACGTTCTAGTATTGTAAAAAGCGCAATGCTTTCCGAACAGCCTTAAGGATATATTTATAGAACTAAAATTTGATGTAAAATGTTTGTAATACATCCGGAAAAAATAGTAAGTACGTATTTACTTTTAGAAAACTCTATATTAGTTACACAGATCTTTGTAAAAAAATTTTTATATAAGAAAACTTTATAATTATAGTACTACTGTAAGTACACAAGAAAATAGGAAATAAAAAACTAATATGAAAACAGATACCAGCGAAAAATGTACAGTTAATAAGGAGTATACGAAGAACTAAAAAGGTATAAAAAATGTATTTAGTTAAAAATGTTTTTTAAGGAATTTTTTGTAAATCTTATTATGTATGCACTCGCGTCACCCATGTTAATAAAAAACCTTTGGTTTCCTGTAGCACTGATGAGGGACCAGGACTCATAAAACTGGTCCGAAATGCATTTGATGAAGAACCAATAAAAAAGTTTTAAGCCTGTTTAGCTGTAAGTTAGTCTACCGAATGTTTTCGTATTAAAGAGACAACCACCTATTAAACATATATACAGTTACTAAACAAATTTAATTAAAAATAATGTTTTGATCATTAAGACATGACTTTGATTTTTTATAAAAAAAGACAAAAATTAATTTTTTTCAGAAATATTTAAATTCAGAAAATGTAAATAATGTTATTTTATAAGTTAAGAAATTATAAATTAAAATAAATCTGCTCCATTAAATTTATCAACTACAAATTATACAACATGTACATAAAGTAAAATTTATTAAAACAGTAAATTTAAATCATTCGTTATATTTTAATTATTTTTAATATATTACTGTGTATATGAAATAACTTTTGATAACAGCAGAAATCAATAAATAACTAATAAATATTATGATATTAATAGAAGCAAGAGTAAGAAGTGTTTGTTTCATCTACAAATTGTAAAAAATAGTGCACAAATAAATAGCATTTAATATCTGTATTTATTAAAAGAGATTGAAAAATATACTAACGTATCTACATTTATCTAACATGAACAATTATACATTTGATATGTATATTAATAAAATGCATTTTATGATATAAATACATTATATTTACTTGGAGATATTGAAAAATATCCAATAGAAGTAAAAGGAAAGCAAAATAATTTCTGTACATGAATATTAAATAGATGTATCATGTTATCTTTGAGAAAATATTAACACCAAACTTTAATGACTTGCTGAATCTTACTAACCAAGTAATTGGCTATTAAATTATTTATTAGAATAATTTTAATAAATTTAGAGCAATTTAGAAAGCAATTTTTCTAAATTTAAGTGTGTTAACACTTTTATCATATTAATTTTATCATTAATATTGAGAATTAGAACCTTTTAACTTTTACACAATTACCTTTTTTAACTTTTTATTTCAGAAGAGTTTATTTTAAATTATCCAATCATTAGAATTATTAACAAATATCAAAACTCCTACCTGAAGTGTGAAATAATTGTAATGTCTATTAAATAATCAATCACAATAATTTAGCAAAAACCTTTCTTGATATCACTTCTGTAAACAAGTATAATTCTCTTAATAAACAGAAAATTTCTTTTCTATTAAGGATTATACACTTACTTCTCAATACACAAATATGAAAAGTAAATTTTAAATGTGTTTTACACTAGACTTAATAATTGCTGTGCAGACTCATCAATAACAACTAATTATGTATCAAAGTATCAAATCATCTTACAATGCAATTAATTCATGTTTATATATTGATTAAATCAAATACAGCAGATTCTCGATAACTAAAGTGGAAGGGACAGAAAAATATATCCAAATTTCATCGATTTTTGGCATTGTGGTAGATTTGACGGATTATGTTTTTTGTGTACAAAAGGAATGTTTTTGGCTTTGAGAACTCCACAGTCAAATTTGCATAGTGAGATGAAGTTTTGTTGGACCAAAAGATGAAACATTCATCTTGACAATGCTTGTTAAGAAAAGGGATTAGAATTTTCAGTTAAAGTGTACCTAGGTAATCCAATGGTGGCGCTTCGGTTAGGTTGGTTAGGTTAACTACGTTTTTAGTAAACGTTTCCTTTTTTTCTTTTGTTCAAGAACTACCATGAATCAATAACTAGTGACATTAAACACTGGGCGGCCTGCCGGCAGCTCCCATCCGGGAGGAGTTCGTCGGGAGCACGAACAATCGGAAGTGCCGCCATTGGGGTTACCCAGGTACACTTTAACCAAATTTTCTTTAGGAATTTGTTTTGCTGCATGTCAACATCAATTGCAATGGATCCTTTCTTAAAAAATTGCTTCAAAACATCTGCTGGTGAAATGACAATGTATAGCATAACTTTTGCTTTAAATTTTTTCTTAATCACTTTGGGAGATGCACGATTTTCATTGCTTGCATAGTAAATTTCATTTTCAGGCATTTGCATGACAGAGAGAGAAGTACTTCTTGTCGTCCAAAATTTCTTATGAGCAATCTACATTGCATTTGAATTTTGGTAATTTTTCAAGCAGCATATTCTGGGGCCACCTCCTCCTCCTTTTCTTTATGCCCATCTTCTTAAGTGTCTTACTTACATATGTTCAATGATAATTGATCCTTTAAGCTGTCTCCACCTGACTAACTATATTTGTTGTCAAACATTTCGCACTGTCTGTCTAGCTGTTAAGTAGTATTAAGATTTGCAATCACATTCAGTTTTATTAGTATTAAGTAGATATAAGTCTTCCTACCAACAGCCACTTGGCACTAACTTCTACACTTAGCTATTCATGGCGGCACTCAATTATTGGTGTTCGCTACACTCAGGTTTCCTTTAGACCAGGCATGTCAAAGATACAGCCCGCAAGTCAGTCATGGCCCGTGAGACAATTAGTTGCGGCCCGCAACATCAATTCAATAATGATATTTGTTTATTTTTTATTATCTTGATACCAAAAAAAAATGCAATATTTTGTACTTGTTTAAGTATAAAATATCACATTTAAATAATACTTAATAAACAAAATTGTTGAACTCTATTATTATTATGTTGGGTTTAGTGAGTTATACTCAATTGACACTGGTGGCTGTGTACTGTGAGACCAGAGTCAAGGCATAGTAAACAAAACAAGACAAAAATTAAATATGTGTGTCACTGTGTGTATCTGTATTCAGGAATTTCCTAACAATATATGACATATTTATTATTATTATTGCTGCTGTTGTTTTTATTTTTATTTATTATTATTACTTAGAGATATTTATTTTATTTGATATATTTTTGTGTTTAATTTTTGTTTACATTATGTTTTCTGTATTTCATCTTTTGAATTTAAAATTAAAAGTCTATATTGGCAAAATCATTTATTGCATAATTCTCACTATTTTGCATATAAAATGAGCGTGTTCGACATATTAAGTAAATTACAGTTTATGCTTGTATTTTGAGTCTTGCGATCCTTATTTTCCGATTAGTTTACAGACCTGCTTCAGGCCTGTAAATTGGCCGAAAATGTTTGTTCTGTGATTAAAGTCATTGCTGGAAAAGTACGAACGGTGTTTATTTTATTTTATTTTATTGTCAAATCACGGGTTATTAAAAAGGAATTTTTTGAGTTGGCTACTTTTGGGCTATTTTTTGAAAATTTTTGGCTACAAAAGCTCAAACCATCTGGCCCACTGCCATACTCAAGACAAAAAATTGGCACTTAAGGAATTTGGTTTGACACCCCTGTTTTAAACCCTTTGGAGAATTACGGCCTTGCAGACAACAACTGCATGCCAACATCAAACATAGAGAGTACTGTAGCCATATGTACACCGTTCAGAAGGATCCTACCTTTCTCTACTGTCTATCTCCTCTCCCTCCTTTTTTTCCCCCCCCTTTCCCTCACCCTCTTTTCTGCCAGCTAAACACCTCATGTACAGCCAATGTCTTTCTTGTATGTATGTATGTATGTATGTATGTCAAACATTTGTTGCAATGCTCTTTGTTTTTTAGCATTTGTAACAACCGGCATTCTTTTCCACGTTCCAGATATTTCATACTTCTTCAAAATATACACAGTTGATTTGATATGGCCTTTGGCTAAAAAACTGCTGGACCACCAATTTTTTTTGGAGTGGTTTGCTTTTTTTGTACATTTGTACAATGTTAATGTCCCCTTTTGAAGCCATTTTTCCAATCTGACTCATGAATGTTTGAAAACTTCATGTGCTATATCCAAGCATGTGTAATGAAATAATTTTTGAAAGTAAGGTTTTAAAATTATCTTTTTGAGTTCAAAAGTTATGATGCTTTAGCCAGTCCAGATTTTTTGTCTCACCCTGTTATGTATCTAAAAAATAATAAAACATAATATATGTATAAAATAACAAAAAATTGACACTATTAGCTAAAAAAATCTGTTACAATACAATAAAAACTAATACAACAACCTCAAAATACTGGATAATCGTAAATAAAACACAAATTAAACCAAATTCCAGTAAGAAAGATATAGGATTTACCAATTAACAAATTTTTTCAACAACTTTTAATTATCATCATCAGGTTAAGCATCAGTATTTTAATTTTCTTTATCACTACATCAATGACCAATCAAACAGGCTTTCACTATCTTTTAAAGATCAACATTCATTTTAAAATGTTGTCATAATAATATTTATCAGTAAATCTTACACATTTCTTACTGGAATTTAGTTTAATTCTGTTATACAAGTTGTTGATAATTCATTCCTTCTTGCTCAACAATATTCTCAATTATCTTCTATAAGTATTAGACGTTAATGGTGCGGTTTTTTGTATATATTGCTTAAGTATCAATTTCCCTTGAAAATTTTCTTTTTTTTCAATAGATTAATTGATTTAACTTTACAGTTGGTTTAACCGTAGTTATTTCGTCTGTACCGCATTTCATCAGAGACAAAGACTATCGGATACCCAATGCCAAGTGAAAAAAGAAGTTGGGAAAGTAAGTTAATAGTCAATAAAACAACTAAAAGCATACCAAAGAAAATAACAAACATACTGAAACTAGGTCTAGAATACAACATGCCACTAAGCACTAAAGCAATCAATATAATGTCCGAAATCGATAAAGCAGTAAATCAGTTAAAAATAGGGGACAAGAGCAATCTAAAACACCAAATAAGAAATGACAAAAAAAGACTAGAAAACAACAATAAACTAGGTGAAAAAATGCTAAGTGATAGAGGAGGAAAAGATTACTCAAAAAAATGCACAATAGTAAAAAATTATTTAAAGAAAAATAACTTAAACATAATCAAAGCTGATAAAACCAACCAAATTATCATTGTTAATAAAGAATGGGAAAAAAAGAAAAAATCAGAAATAGTCCAAACAGATGACTTTGTTGAACTAACCGAAGACCCAAAAGATGAAATTGAAAAATGGATGAAAAAAGAAATTACGAAACTTTACAAACAACAAAAGATAACACCAGGGGAGAAAAAAAACAAATACTCAACTTCAAAGACATCAAAAAACCACAACTTAAAATCTGTCTTAAAACACACAAACCAGGCGAGATATGCAGACCACTAGTGGACTTTAAGAACACAATATTATCCAACCTAGAACTGTTCATAAAGAAAAAACTAAAAATAGTCCCATACTCAACTTACTCTATAAAAAACACCGACGAACTAATAAGGAAACTAATGACGGTTAAAATGAAACCAACATACAGGTTATTAAGTCTGGACATAATCTCTATGTACCCATCAATAAAACGGGAACTCATTGAGGAAAGCCTACGCAAGATAGACATATATAACTGGCTACTAGAACTAATAAAATACAGTTTTTACAATAATTACTACCATATAGAAGAAAAAATATATAGACAAAAAAATGGCATTAGTATGGGAACAATAATCGGACCGAAACTCGCAGAAATATGCATGACAGAAATAGATAAAAAATTAGCAAACATAAATGGGATAACTTTTATGGCTAGATATGTAGATGATATAATAATAATATACGACGAAGCAATAACCAATGAAAATATAATATGCAACTATGCAAACACACTAAGCAATACAATAAAATTTAAAAGTGATACTGAAAGTAAAAAAGCAATAAATTATCTAGACACAACTATAACCAGAGAAGGAAACAACATCAACATAAAACCGTACAAAAAAAGCAGCAATGTGGACAAAATCCTTAACTATAAATCGTATTGCCCCATAACTATTAAAAGAAACAACTTTATAACAGCATTGTCTAAAATATGGAACAGAACATCTAAAGTTAGAGAGAGAGAAAAACAAAAAAATGACCCAATAAATACTTTTATCCTAAATGATTACCCAAACAGATTATTAAAAAAATGGACAACTGAATTTATTAAAAACAGATTCAACGCCAAAAGTAACAATGAGAATATTACACATACGTCTTTCCCCTATATTAAAGACACATATGAAAAATACAGAAAAGTCTTCAGAAAAAATGGTATTATAATAGCAGCCAAACTAAAAACTAAAATTAAAAACAGCATCAACATCAACGAAATCCAAAATGAAAACAAACTAGACGAAACAGGAGTGGTGTATGAAATAAAATGTACATGCAAAAAACCAGCAATATACATAGGAGAAACAGGAAGACAACTAAAGACCAGAATTAAAGAACATGAAGCAGCAATCAGACTCAAATATAACCAATCACCATGGACCGATCACTGCAGTAAATTCGGATGCACAATCGATAAAAAAAGTATAAAAATAATCCACAGAGAGAAGGACAACTATTTACGAAAATTCAAAGAACACTTTACAATAGTCAATAAAAGCAACACAATAAATCTAAACAACGGCATGGAGGTAGACGAAGTGTGGGAGGAAATGGGGAGGGGCTTAAGAAACGCAAATAAACTAAACAAAGGACAGTTAGAAATGCCTCGGGGGACGGTGACATAAACACCTCATAACGGAATGGTCTTAAAAAAGGTTAGTACCGAATAATACTAACAATAATAAAATTTGAAATAATCCCTTATATTAATTTGTGTTAAATCAATCTAAATAATGTAATAATTATAATAATTGTAATAACTCTTTATGACTAGTCCAAAAAAACTGTAATAATCTTTTATAACTTATATATATTAAGAAACCCATCTACAATAATTAATGTAACAAATGTATTCTCTACCAATTGTAGAAATGTAACACCTGATGAGGGGTGCAAAATAAACGGAAAAGATTGCACCCAAAATGCATAGTGAAATAAAAAATAATGTGAATAAAACCCAATAGTCTTTGTCTCTGATGAAATGCGGTACAGACGAAATAACTACGGTTAAACCAACTGTGAAGTTAAATCAATTAATCTATTGAAAAAAAAGAAAATTTTCAAGGGAAATTGATACTTAAGCAATATTCTCAATGTTGAACATAGAACATAAACGTACTCAGCAAAAATAAATAATCCAGTAACTAACACCTCAACATTCCAGTAACTAACATTCTCAATGTTGTTGAGTGCATCAAAAGTACCTTGTTTAAAAATATGTTTTTAGAAAATCCCTTAAAAGATCAAGAGCTTTCCCAGTTTCCGAAGATGTAAGGTAAACAAGATATTTGTCCTGAAAGAAAAAATTTCTTTCTTCCTTATCTTCATTGCTTTTTTCTTTACTGTGGTAATAATATTGTCTTCAGACAGGTTATTGTTAACATTGAAAAAAACTTTGAAATGACAATTTTTTGTCACTTGTTGCTGTAATGATATTGACTTGGTCTTCTTTTAGTCAATGGTTTCTGATGAAAATTCCAATATGTTGAAACTATTAGTAAATTGTTAACTAAACTTGTTTTTGTAAAGCAATTTGCAATGGTGCTTTGTGAAACTGTTAAAAGCTTCGTTAATTATTCATATTGCATCTAAAAGGTTTACTTCAAACTCTTGTGATCTATCTCTTTAATAACAAAATATGTTTTGTACAATTTGTATCTTATCATGAATTAATGTTTTGAATAATTCCTTGATCTAAAAGTTGCAAAGCAGAAGTTTTATCTTACTGGTGATTCAGCTGGAGATAAAAATTAAGCTGTTATAGCTTTCAGAATGAGAATAATGTGCAATACAATTCTTGACAAAAAGACTAATTTTCCTGTTTTCAGCAATCATGCAGGTGTCTTAACATTTCTAGCCAGTTAGAAAAAAATTTTGATGTCATCCACACTTTGTTATTTGCGGCTGTACAAACCACTTCAAACATCTGCTTTTCAGTATCTGGATACTCACATTTATACTTTTTTTCCTGTTCTGTCTGATTCTGTTATTTATTGAAAATTTCCACAATCCTCTCCTTGTTTTTCAGATACTTAAAGAGCATTCTCAATGATATATCAAATTCTTTCACAATTTATGAGTTTTTCTTTTTTCTTTCCTCTGTGGTCTTTATGACAGATACCTATTCTATCAACAAAATCTTTAGTTTTTCTCTTCTTTGCCATTAATCAACTGGTCAATGTCAACAATGAAAATGTCAAATGAAATTCAAACTTTAAAAATTTATGCAGTATAATGTTTATTTTATAAACACGGAGATACCTATTAACAAACTCAAATTTAATTACCTACTAACTTAGTATGTTGTCAAATCACAGATGTGTTTGTTACATCTTGAAATTGTTAATTTTAAAATTTTCAAAATCCAAAAACTTAAAAAATAACAGTTTTAAAGCACTAAGATCTGATTGGTCAATTTGCATTTAAGAATAAGATGCAGCCAGATAAGTGATAAAACCACTGAGCACTATCAGTTGTAGTGGGTTCGTGCCTCACAACACTAGCCCACCAGTGGCCAAGCAGTTCTGTTCACTAAACACTGGGAGTTCAGTTGTGGGTTTGTACTGTACCTTGTCAGGACAAGCTGGTCTTGTGGAGTTTTCTGGATTTTCTCCATGTCTGTAATGCCTGAATATGGGACAGTTACCCTTTAAAAAATCTCCCAGAAGGCATCCCCCTAGGCAGATCGCCCAAGTGTTTCATTGCAGTAACTTAACACACAAACAACTTTAGATGCAAATCATCATTAAAATATTGAATTTTATGTTGTGTAATTATAGATGTAATTTTTATGCAATATCAATTTTCAATTTTGTGATATCATCTTTGGTGATAATATCAAGGAATTTTCAAGGGGATTATCCCCTTGAAAATACAAAAGAAAGCACATAAAATTAGACATGAAATAAAAGTTTCCACATATTAATTAAATTTTGAGTTAGCAAAATATGATCTTGAAACTACTTTGTTTTATGGAAACACAAAATGCATTTAGTTTATAAGAGTTAAGTTTACACAAAAGTAAAATTAAACTTGGCAAGAATTTTGAATTAAGAAAGTTTGACTTATATCTTACTGTATATATTACGACAGTCTACTTGAAGTCAGATTTACACTTGTTGTATGTTAAGTTATAACATAAGAGGCTCTTATTCCATTATCAAATAATAATGGACAACATGTACAACTGTCTTTGAAAACAGAATGACATCCATTGTAATGCAAGGCTCTGAGCTTTAGCTTACTTAGTTTATACATAAATCTAGCTCTAAGTCTATGTTTGTTGTAGTAAAAATAAAAATTTTTAATAAGACAAATGTTTTTGACCTCTAAGGGACCTGCATCAGGTTTTCCAACTATTCTAAAACTGAATGTTTCAGTTTTGAATATGCTATAAAACATTTGATTTTAGAACAGTTGAAAAACCTGATGCAAGCCCCTAATGAGGCCAAAAACATTTGTCCTATTAAAAATTTTTGCTGGAAAGAGTATGGAAGGTGAGGAGTTGCTTATTGCTAAAGAAGTGTTCCATCCACTTTTTCAAAGTACATAAATCTGGCTCTGAGTCCACTATAAATATATATATTATTAAAAGACGGTCTTCAAATTATTGTAAAAAAATAAATTTTTGTTTTTAAAAACTGTAAAAAAATTAGTAGAACTGAAGAAATAACAATGAATAGTAATGAATGTTTGAAAAGCATTATCATCACTTCATAATTCATATTATTGACATTACTAGTACTAGAAAATCAATATCCTTTCAAATATTTTTCAATTTTAGCGAATAATTATATGAAACAACTTTGTCTGATGGCGAGAAAGATTTAGCAAAGAAGTTATTTAATGTTTTATAAAAACATCTTTTATTACAAGTTAGTACAGAATTACTTACTGTTTATTTTTTACTAGTAGCCCAGTCGTCCCCTAGTGGCCGTTCTAGCAGCAGCAGTGTCATTCCATGGTATAAATAATAAATTCATACCAATGGGAAATGTTTTCATATCAATGGAATATATGGAAATATTCATTCAAGATTAATATGTTGTAAGATTACTGTAACAGGTGTTGTATTGTGCTCCCTTTTTCTGGTATGTCTTTTTCTGCTCCCTTTGCCACGTGGTGGGTCCAACTCGTCTGACTCGGAGGAGAGGAGGTGTGTAAATCAGGGTGTGTATCCAGGAGTGAGTGATTTATTGGAGGGTGTGTCTCGGGGAGAAGATAGGGACGTTAGTGGATACCGTTACAACTTACAGATTACAGATGTGATCAATGGCTTATATATATATATAGATAACTCAAATATCTTTCTTCTAATTGCACATTACAAATAATGTAAAATTTCTAGATAAATTATTTTATTTACTGTAAATCTTTAAGTATAAAATCATAACAAATAATTTTTCTGTAATATAAGAAAATTGTATTCAAAAATTAAAAGAAACAATAAATGTGTTTATATTCTTGTCCTTTTTCAACACCTCAAGAACACAACAAAACAAAAGGTTGACTCTACCATAAAGACTATTGTGTTCCTGACACATTGAAAAAGGACAAGAATATGAAGACATTTATTGTTTCTTCTAATTTGTGACTACTTTTTATATTTTATCATTGTCCTGGCTATTATATTTATTAAATATTTGTCAATTAAAAAATTTTACTGTTATTTTCTTTCAGTTTATCAATTCTGTATTTCCCCCTCTAGTAATCTGACAAAATCCATTTGGAAAAAATCTTAATTCCAGACATTTTTCTTATTGTAACGATATCCATAATATTAGCTTTCATTTCCGATAATTATTTTAAAAGGTATAAAATTTTTGAAGTAACTGACAATATTCACTGCCCAAACTAATAGTGTCACTTTTACACCAAATGAGTTCACTTATAATTTAAATTCTGCAATAATTGTAACTTTAGACATTTTTAAATATCAAAAAGGAAAAGAACACTGCTATTAAAAACTCATCATTAGTACCACCACTTTTTTCATGCAAAATGCATTCATATATTAATACTACACAACTGATCTGTCCTCATTTTGTCCCTACTTAAGCTTTTAATTTGCACTAATTCCTTTATGAATTGTTTCCACATAAAATTATTTTTTCATTATTTTACTGTTGTTATTATTTAAAAATCTTTACACTCCCAAAACTGTTGGGCCTAATGGGAAAGCCATCACTGACAATATATGTAACAATATACTCTTAATTTGAGATGCAATAATTAATATTATTGACCAATTCTCGGCTAACTTTCAATAATTAGTATTTGGTTAATGATATAATATTAAAAAATGTAAAAGAACTAAATGTTGTCTTTTAAATTTCTTTCCATTCTACTTTTCTTTTAAAAATATTATACTTTTTAATAAAATCAAAATAATTTCCAAGACACTGGAAAATTTCTGAAATAAAATTCATATATCACAGATGTATCCTAAAACTCTAATTACAGCCAAACCTTGGTTTACAAACTTAATTCATTCCTAAAAGTTGTTCAGAAACAGATTTTTTCTCAAACCGAAACAAATTTTCCCATAATAAACAATGAAAAATGGATTAATCTGTTCCTGATTCCCAAAACAAAACTTTTTTACCTTTTTAGCTGTACTTCATGCATAAAAATGCCTACAAATGCAATATAATATTATCTATATCTACATCTGTTTTATATATTTATTAAAAGCAATATGTTCCGTCATCGCCAATCGAAATGGGAACCAACACTTTACAAAAAAATGCTATAAACAGAGACTCAATTCTGACTGCCTGGCATGACATATAACCAAATCTAACCTAATTCTTAAATCCCATTTATATTACATAAATGTCAATTAATGTGGTTTTTATTAATTAATTTAATTTAAATTCAACTGTGGCATGTATCAAAAAATAAAAATATTATCTTTCCCACATGTGCATTAAAATGTACTTTAAATAGCAACATCATTGATGATCCATATTGTGACATGAAGCAATCTCAGTGCCACTAACTTCTGAATTGGTATTCCCACTGTTGATTGGTCAGGCCATTGACTTTCTTTAATTAACATAGGAAATTGACCATCAGTGGCCGGCTATATCGAGTAGCTTGTTTGGAAACAGAGTTATTGAATGGCAACCAGAGCAAATATGGCATTCAAAATTTTGTTCATAAACTGAATTGTTTGTAAACTTCAAGAGAATTTATACAGATTCAAAATAAATTTTATAAACTTTTTACTAGGTTTGTCAAATATTATGCAAAAATAATTTAACACTATTTTATAGCAATATTTTGGATATGATTGAGCTCCGTTTCGAGCGCTTTTTTTGTAGAGGAGTGCGTATGAGCCCTTCTCACTAATGCTCGGAAGGCAGCAAAAGGAAAATAATCAGACAGCACAACCTTTGAATATCAGACAGGAAGAAAATGAAAGGATATCTATCACATACAATCCAGTGCTGAAAACTATTTTATAACTTAGCCTTAAAAGAATACTATATTATTTCTTGTTATATTTATTGTAAACTTCTTTCTGATATTAAATAATCTTAAGTAAAAGTAATTATGAAAATTTCAAGCTATAGTTTTATTATCAATCAATAATTATCTAAATTATTTAATTTACTAATAGTAACTGACTGTAGCATTGCCTTTCTCTTATCTTTTAAAAAAAATTTATCTTCTGAGAGCTACCCTAGCAATTATTTCTAATTAAATTCATTTTTTATTTAACTTAATAACACAATTTATTAAAATTTATCTTTCAGAGGTTATAATTGAAAAATAAGTAAAAGAAGTTCAAATTCAAAATTATTTGATTTGCCAACATTTTCATACACTCGAAACTAGGATTGCCAACTATCCCAGACTAGCTGGAGCCTCCTGGAATTTGGCAAAAAATGTTCAAAAATTTTTTAGACTGCTAAATTGAAGACTAATTCCTGAATTTACTTGAGAAGACAATCAACTATTCCATTCTTTGGGTGGTGACAAGCTTATGCGGAACTGTGGAAAGTCAAACATTTTTTCAGTGTTTCTTTACTTAGTATTTGATCATAACATTCAAGGATGGAAAGGATGTTTCATAAAAAACATTTTAAATGTTCACTGATGCAAATTTTTAATTATTTTAATATGGTTTAGAGTCAATTTTGGTTTTTCTGAACATTTATTACTTATATACACAGTATATTCAAAAAGCATTAAAATCAATATTAATGTGTAATATTTAAAAATATAAAACATTAGCATTGAACATTAAGTCAGTAAGCCATTCTAATAATCATTACTATATTTATCGTAATCATCAAATCTTTCAAACATTGAAAAAAATTTTAAACTTTCTTCACATTTAAATTATCTATTAATACGGAATAAAAATGATTATTAGAAACTTCTGTTTATAAATGATTAGAGATTAACAATTCATCTGTTATTTAATCACCTTTAACAATTTGTTATGAAAGGGTTATAACAATATTTTGTCTTCTGGGACATTCTTACAATTTCATAAAATTTTGACTATACCCACATTATACTATAAGTATGATAACTGTAGAAATCAATTACTTTTATTAAAATCTAAAGGATAAGAACTTAAAATATGGTTAATTTTAAAATCATTGTAGAATATCAGGTTGGCAACGGTTTATTTTTACTTAATTCAAATCCATCTCAAATCCCCAAAAAAGAATATTCGTGCCAAAAACATCAAAGCAATTAAATTTGTTCTTAATGAAAATGTAATATAATTAATTCTTAAAATTAAAACTTTAATAAAAGAATTTGATTTTTTTATATTTGATATTGTTATGCTTTAATAAATAATATAGGTCTTCTAGTTAATCTGATGGCCTTACTAAGGCATAAATGCATCTTGGAGAGTACTGACTCACACACTTTAGAAAGTCCAATTTTTCCATATTGACTTGGGGAGATATCCTTGTAGTGGCATTCGTTCAAAAATTTAAGTTTTGAAGACACTTTGCTGATCTTAATGATGATCCTGTACTTCTTGACCAGCCTAGTCACAGTTAGTCACCATTTAAACTGATTACACCAACCAATAATAAATTACACTAAAACCTTTTGAATCAACAGCCAAAATACTTTAAATCAATGCAAATGTTTTTGGTCTTTTCAAAAGGTCATCTGTAACTGTTTGATGATGGCTTTTTAACTATGCAAGCCAAGAAGTATAGGATTGTCATTATTAAGATCAACAAAGTGTCTTCCAAACTTAAATTTTTAACAAAAGACTGCTCCAAGGGTATCTCTCCATATCAATATGGAAAATTAAACTTCCCAAAGTGTGTTGAAGTCACTACTCAAGGTGAGTTTCTTATGCATCTTTAACATATTTTGCTTTTATAATAGCTAATATTTGATTATTATTTAGTGTATAATAGCTTCCTTAATTTTTATGCAAACACACACACACAAGAAATTTTGAATAATTCATTGTTTATATTATCTAATATTTTGATTTGCAATTACACAGTAAATATTTAATTAAATTTTCTTTAGAAACAATAGAGAGAATTATTCTGGAAACTTTTCTTAATTTTTGTACAATTACAATTGGCAATCTCAGGGTTTTATTCCTAATCAAATTTTTCTTCTCAACCTAATTTACAGTAAAGATAAAAATTTTGTATTTCAGATTTAAAAGATATTAATTTAATACTTTGTTTAAGTAATTACAATTTATATATTGATGTATCTGTATTAACTTAAAAATTAATAGAATAATTTAGATCATATTATATCAATGCAATTACTGTGCCATATCATGGTAACATAAGCAGTTTAAAGATAAATCAAAAGTTCATAAGCATTGATGTTTTATAATATTAAATTTTTTTATTATTTCAGATCTATTGGATACCCGTAAACTGATTGTAACAGAAATATCATAATTGTTTTAATAATGAATTATTACAAACTCATTTGGAAAAAAAAACAGGTCATAAATATCAATACAAATGAGTTAAACAAATTATACTAAAATTTAATTGAATGTAAGATAAATTTATAGTTCTACATAAACATATAAAACCTCCAGTCAAAAAATAACATTTTTATTCCACAAAAATAATTCTAATGTGCCTATCACAAATTACCTTAAAGTAATAACAGTACTTAGATTTTCAAATGAAAAATAATGCTGTTTTATAAGCCTAGTTCCTATAAAATAATAGAAAATTATGATCTAAAAATTGAAACATTTTTTAAATTATTAACTAAAGTGTATTAAAAACCAGAACACTCTTTTAAAATTCTTTACATCAAACCTTTTACAATAGATTTAAAAAAAATAAACCTCTGGAGAACCAAATTCTGAAAACAGCTAAATATAGGGAAGAATAATCTTTAAAATATTGATTTTACCCAAACATTATGTGCTGCAGTTAGAGGACCTTCTTCAAATAACTTCAGTAAATTCAACTACTCTTTGAACAATACAGGAACAGTTAGTAGTCTACAAAAGAAAATTAGTATTTTCACTTTGAATTATTTTAAACAAAGCTTATAAAATACGAAAAACTTAATGTTAGATATTATTCAAATTTCAAAATTAAAACTTTAGAATTCAAATATGACTAAATACAGATGCAATAATTAATTACAGAAATTATAAGCATACTAAAAATGATTTTAGCATAATATTAATTGCACTAAGAAGTGATTTTATAAGCTGCTAGTTCAAATTTCATACCAGTTCAACTTTTTAAAATTAATTTTAAAATAATTAATTAATTCAGATTACTAGAGTTATCAAAAAATAGACAGAAGCAACTTTTTAATTTAATAATTATTATTTATTAATTACTATCACATTTAATTAATATCTATTCAGATAAATTTGTTAACTTAATCCAAATTTCCTTCAAATTCAACTTTATTAAAATAATCAACATAAAATAAATTATAAACTTAAAAAATAATTAATAAATTCAAAATTTAAGAAGTTTCAAGTCTTAGAGATTTCTGAATTAATAAACTTTTAAACATTAGTGAAGCATTTGTTTTAAATAATATTAAATGTTTTCAAGTTAAAAAACTATTATCAGGGCCAACAATTTAAAAATTTCAATAGAGAAACGACTAACATTCCAAATAAAAACAAGATACAAAATTTCAAATCCTATTATTATGGAAACTATATTCATAAATATCTCAGTGCAAAATGATCAGATTGATTACTGTTATATCACACACAATAATTTTTAATGCAGGAAAAAAAACAAAAAATTGTTAACATTAAAAACCGAAAAGTAAATTATTTAAATAAATAAACTGTACCAATGACATAAAACACACAAAATTAGAGAGATTTTGAATATTCTGAGAATAAAATTAAACTATTTCAAGTGTCAAAAATAACATATACTAAAAAAAAAGCAAGTCAACTACTTTTTAATTACTACAAGAAAAGTTATTGCCCTCATCTATTTTTTTTCCAATCCAGTGTGTTAGGTGATTAGCTATTTCCATTCCAATAACAGAGAGCCCGCAAAACCTAAATTTATCAGGTATCACAAATGTCCCTTTCTCTACAGATCTAGCTTGGAACTTCCTTACTACTAAATTATCACTTTTTGCCTTAGTATTTAAATAATTTTGTTTTTTCCTAATTTATATCCATTTTCTTCATACACTATAACTTGTAATTAGATTATTTCGAATCTTTTGTATTCAATGTTAAATACGGTTAACACAATTAGAGGATTTGAAATTTCAAATCAAATTCAAGTGACAATCATTCTTTTTTAAAAAAACTGTTGAAATTTTAGAATTATAGGTCCTAAAAATAACCTTTTAATCTTAGAACATCTTGTTTTTTATTGGAATTAATAATAATAAAGATTTTCTTCAACTCATCAACTAGATTTAAGAAATGTACTTAAGCACATAATAAAAAAATTTATTTTTAAAAAGTGCATTTCACCAAATCAATGCTTAGAGGCATCATCGTTTTTCTTTCTTTACATAATATTTTTCTTTCTAATCCTTATTTAAAACAGGTTTTGAGAGAATTTTCTTTATGTTGGAAGAATAGTTATTTAGATATTATTTGTTACTTATAAATTTTTATAGATTTAAACTAAAATTTACCAACAAAATCAATAGTTGATTGAACTTACAATTATCATGATTAATTTTATGAATAAAACTGAAAAATGATACAATTCTAATATATTTAAATGACAGATTTTAATTTATAATAGTCTTCCATTTGACTGCTTGGAAATAAACAGACAGATTAGATATGCAAATCTAGGTCAAGTAATAAATTTCAAGAAAAATTTCTTATATTTAACAATTCACTTTTAGAAAACTATTATCATGAAATATAAACCAATTTGAAATGCATAATTAATAAAATGAATGATTAGCTAGGTCAAAATATTATTTATTTAATAATTTTAAATATAATGGTGTAGTTTTCCAGCTTTAAAGTTACTGTACTTTTAGTATTTGTTAATCTAAATAAAGTAGAGATGATTGACAAGCAAAGCACAAAATAAACATTACATCTGAAACCTAAAACAATCAAAATTTTTAAAATTACATGATAAAATATAAATTATATTTTAATAAATATAACTGTTGTAAATATTCAGTTTTGTTATGAAGTAAAATGTTAATGCATATCGGTTAATTATATATTTAGATTACAATCAAAGACATCTGTAGAAGATGTTTCCTATTAATTTTTTTATAGAAAAGAGATAAAACTAATGGAAAGAGAACAAAAATAGTTTTTATTATCCAAAAAAATCTGATTATGTTAAATACTTCAAATGTATTTCAGCATGTTTGCCTCCTCTTCAAAAGCAAATTCTTAATAATTATATAACAAAAATTTTTCAATACTGACAAACTGAAAGTAGCATTAGCTTATACAGCATTTTGTTTATACAGCATAATTATTTAAGTGATTATGATTACTCTGTAACCAACAGAAAATTTATCAAGAAAATTTTTATAAAATTTCTAATAATAGCTATAAAAAAACTAATAAAATAAATAAATTCACATTTTAAAAATGACTCTATGCTGGAGTGAGTAACTTCTAAGATGTGAATTTATTGGATGCTTAGTTTTACAGGAGACAACTTAGTTTCTTCTATATTTTTGTGTAAAAATATCATTTTAACTGAAATTATCTAATACTGTTTATTTAGATTACATTAGGTAATATATTTTAAAAAGCTAGGATAATCTGGAAAAAAGAACAAAAATAATGAAAACTATTAAAAGTATATTGGATGATAATGCAAGAAAACAATTCAGATACTCTAATCATCTGAAAGAAACTATATTTTCAGATTTTATCCATTTGAGTCTTCAAAAAAATATTTTATCAAACTAAGAAAAGTAATGAGTTTTCTAAAACATTGACAGCTACAGCTGCTTAAATTTTTTGTTAAATACTTTTATGCATATCTTTCTTAGAAATTTACTACTCATGAAATCAGAACTTCAGTTCAACAAGGAATTAAAAAGAAATTTAAGATATTTATGAATGTTAAACTTATGATTTACCAGTATTTAATACAATATATTGATATAATAAATAACTATTAAATAATATATATATATAACACATTTAATGTCATAAAATTAATTTGAAATGTTTAGAAGCATTTGTAGAAACTCCTTGATATACAAAACATTAGAAATTTGTCTCTCTTGTATTAGGTATTAGAATAAACTTTGCAAACAGAAAATATAATTGATTCTGCATAATTCTAAATTAAAAGACTGAAAATGAATCATAACATACAAAAATATTTAATTTAGTTTTCACAAATCCACATTATATCAAAGATCTACAATAAATCATTACATCAAAAATAATTTGAAAACATATCTAACTTTCAAATGATTCACCATATAAGTTTCAAGATTTAGAAATAGTTAATAATAGCGTAAAATAATATAGGCCTATATTTATATTATTTTTTTATTATTGTAATCATTAAAAAATATTACATTGTTAGTACATTTATATCATTTAAATTTTATTATCAGTTTATTTTGTTGTTTTGTGTTGTTTTTATTTTAAATATTTTTATACAAATCTTGAGATTTAAATTTTGAGTTATTCAAAGTAGATACATAAATAACATTCTATAGTTAATATTCTTTTCAATATAATATAGTCCTGAAGATGATTTTACATTTCAACAGTTATAGTTTTAGTATTCAACATAAATTTTGCTTCTTAATGAAGTAAACATCTAAAAATATTTTAAATATATGAAAACAATAATCGTAAAAATCTTATTTTTTACATCACTTGTTGAAGTAGTATATATTAGCATGTACTATGTAGTAAATTCTAACATATATTACAGAATCATATCTTACTACAAAATACTATAACCTATCCTGAATCTATATTATTTTAATTATGTAAATTGATATAATCTTTAATTATAGATTTAAATTTGTTATTGGTTTTAGGATCCCTTTAAAAAATTCAATATAAAGGTTTTATTAAAATAATAACTATTAGTCAAGTAGCAGTAGCATTATAAATTAGAAATCTAAAAATTTATATATTTGTCAATAATGGGAATATGAAGTTCATTTTCTAAACAATAATTTTGTCATCTTTAACATAAGGACTGATAAATGCTATGATTCCTTAGACCAGTGGACTAAAAATATTGTTATAATTTATTTTTGCTATTAGATTTCAATGATATCACTGAAAAATGAAAATCAGAAATACTCAAAAATCAGAAATAAAACCAAACAGTAGTTTTCAATTCTCTAGATAAAAACTGATATTAAATGAAGATTAATCTCTTCCTGTTAATAATATAAATATAAAAAAAATGTCTGGAATGTTAAATAATACATTGTTTATTATTTTGAAAATATGATTTAAATTCCTAGATTATATCGATTATAAAAATATAAAGCAATACTTTAGTTGCCTCAATGGGAAAAAAATTAAGTAAATATATTCTCCTAGTTTTTATAGAAAACAATTTAAAGCTTTCAGCCTTTAAGTCTCTAAAAAAAAAAGCTACTTGGTACATTTGAACTGTCAGTACTCTATGGGTAATTAGACAATTTCTTGATTCCATACATATTTAATTTATCAAATATATATTTTGTTTTTTTTTTTATAAAAGCTAGTTAAATCCCAATGACATCTCAAAAAGTCAATATTGAATGTAGTTAAACATTTATTGTTGAACAGAAAGTGGAACTTAGTTTGATTACATTCAATTCCAGCGATCAGGAAACGAAATAATCAATTGGCTATGGTATCACATTAGTGCTTTAGATAATCAGTTTTCTTTTTGATCTTTTAACTTGCATACGGACTATGATAATATATATATATAATCACAAATACAAATTTCATAATTCATATATCAATAAATTACATTCAGCTTACTCTGCAAATTTAATAAATTGAGATATAAAATTAATTTTCAAAAATAAGCAATTAAAACAAAAAGTTTTATATACAAACTTACTCAATATATTCTCCCGTAGTTTATTTTAAAGGCTTCGTAGACGACGGAATAAAAATTTAAGTAATGCTACTTTATAACTTATACGAAAGTAAAATAAACATATTTCATTAATATCTATAAAGTTATAAACTCGTGGTTCCAGACCGGTATTCCGCAAACACGCCTCGAGCGTTCGACGAAAAAAAAAACGATTTTAAAGTTTTTATCGAAAATTTATTCCGACCGCCACATTCGTAGACAATTCCACATTTCTATTTTCTTCAATACGTTACGGTTTATTAGTTTATTGCTTCGCCGTTTCCCGAGAATAGCAAACACGGAATCGCCTATCAATTTTCAAACACGTCGACGCCAACGTTCCGTTTAATAAAAAGTATACAAACGCATTAAGTGGTCTCGGAAAGATCGAGAACGGTAGAAATACAGAATATTTAACAGAATTTCTAGCCGTAACACCGTGCTAATAACAGAATACTCTAAAAACGTTAAGTAAAATGTAATTAATGAATTCCAAACTCATACAGATTATATTTAGTTACCTTAGTAATTTAAGAAGCATGTAGTTGAATTTCAATTAGTTTTTCATTAATAGATTTTAGGATTTGTGAATGATTTAAAGACATTTAGTGATGTCACACTTAACATTTTATATAAACACCTTTGTTTACATCTATCCAAAAATAATTCTTTTTGAATAAATAATTATAAATGTTAACTTTAATAACATAACTTAAGTTGCTTATATTAATATTTACCTTTTATATGTATATACATATATATTTATATATAAATCCTTGTCAGAAGTAACTTTTGTAGTTGGATTGTTTTATCATTGTGTGCAACAAACTGAAAATATTCCTCCAATGATTATAAGTAAAATAATCCATCGGACGTCAGATACAGATGTTCGCATCCGGACTTTTTCAGTTTTTAATAACTAAAATCCGTTTGGTTTATGTCATATTAATAAAATTCGAATGAAAAACGCTTTAATTTTCTCATCAAAATTATTCGTGTCAGTTAGGCCTTTCCGTAAACTTCATCATTTTTTCCGATTTATAAAAAAACTGACTTCCTTTCTTTTTGTATACCAAAAACATTCATCCCCACTGCCCATAATCCCCTTCTTCGGCTGTTTGTCTACGCAGCGACATCTGAGGGATTTAAACGGGATTATTATAAATTAAAAGAAAACTTATATTTATTAACTATTACAGAAATGTGATTGTATTTTTTATTAATTATCTCTTTTTTCCGGAATTTAAAAATTATCATTTATCAAATAATTTAAAATGTAGCTAGCTAGATTATGATTTAAATCTAGGGAGACCGTGCATCCCTGTCTGGCACGGTCCCGGATTTCTTTAAAGGAGTAACAAAAATTACATCTGAGAAATGAAGAACATCGAAGAGCTCATAATAGAACCTGAAACTGATCTGACGACAGAAGAACGCCAAAAGCTCTCGAATGAAGAACACCAAGAAACTCGGCGAGATATGATTTCTTCCGAAAAAGAGGATTAATGCCGACATCCGCTATTAAAGATCTTTTGAAGTGGGAGGATGTCAGAACAACGGTTTTAGAATGGCATCCAAACCTAGTTGAGGTTAATAGACTTGAGATCTCTACAATTACAATGCTATTAATTATTTCCGAAAAATCCTGAAGAAGGTAGAAAAGCAATCGACATTAGACAAATTCTTTAACCCCCACAATCGGAAAAAACATAAACTAGTAGTAGGTCGCGTGTTCACGCCTCATCGACGTGTTGGTCACGTAAAGTTTTCCCGATTTACTTCACGTTTGAAACACCTAATTATGGCCAGTTTCTCATATAAAGTGCTCTCGAAAGTCTCCTCTATTTATTCTCGAAACTCTCCTTATTCCTTGTTGCGCAACGCAGCACTCCCTGTGTTGTGTTGCCCTATTTTATCAAATCAATCAATCAAAGATTCAGTCAGATCCACAATGAGGGATGGTGGATAGTGAGGGAAAAAGTTCAATGTATCCGGAACAGACCACCCATGAAAAATTCCTGGGGTTTTTCGACTACTCTGATTAATTCCCGGGTTCCTCAGAGCATTGATTAATATGAAATAATTTAATTTGTAAACGAAATTATTTTTTTCTAATATTACTTCACTACACGAAATTCAATTTTTCTCATTGCAATAAACTAAATTTCTAAAAATTCAAGAGGCTGTCTGTGAATAATCGCATTATGTTTCATAAACTAACGCATACATACTTGATCAAGCTTTTCGTCGTTATGAATATTTTCTGCTATTTTTTCTGAATCTTTTGCTTTTATTTTCCCGGCTGTTATGTATACATAACGAAAAATTATTTATTGTGACATCGTAACAATGCCGGTCTGCAATTTTTAATCATACTTTTATTGTATTTAATTTAAAATATGTTCTCTCCGCCTCAAATTAGTAGTGGCTTGCCCCCGTACATCATACTTTTCCTTTAACAATACAGTCGTGCTAGTCATCTATTAACTCCTTTCGGGGAAAAATCTTTGAATTGAAATAACATGACTTGGATAGAGTAAAGATTAAGAAACGAAATTTGGCATGGTAGCTTGTGTACGAGGAACATTGTTGCTATTAAATTTTGGTTGTGAACGGTCGAGCAGATGGAAAAATAGAGGGTGATCACGGGTCGTATCTCGAGTGGAGTTGGACTTAATAAAGTTTTATCTGTTAGAATTTACAGTTTTCCTTTATATAAAACTCATCACTCATCTCTACCCTCAAAATCAAATCTTTCGCTATTTTTTAATAATTAAAAATATATAAAATTTCTATAACAAAATCTTGTAACAGACGGCGCTACATACAATTTTATTTATTTCTTTTGATTATAATACAAAAGTTATTTCTAAAATAAAATTTCATAACAGCCGGAAAAGTTACATAACTCGTTGTTAGATTTTTTAAAAATATTTTTGAATGTCTTTCAATATCTGAAATAGCAATTATTTGTAACAAGGGAAGTTTCGTTTTTCTCTCAAATACTGTGTCAATATTAAAACCATTGTATTTATATTATAATTAATCTGATAATTATTTATCGCGATTTTTTTGTTAGTGTTTTTTTTATTTCTTCGAATGATTTGAAACTTATTCGTCCCTAATTTGTTTAATTTACATATTAGTTATCTACTTCCAGAGTATAAAACATAATATATATACTGTATTAATATTCGTTTGTAGATTGGAAGAATGGATTGCTCTAAATGGTAAGGTGTTTGTTTTGAATATTTGTTCTGAGGAATTGTCCTCGTCATTTTTTATCCATATTGTGAGCTTAACTTAATCCAGACGAATAACAAAAAAGGTCTCCTAGTGCTCATAAGACGAAAGGAGTTTTTAAAAATATATCGTTACTAAAAATAGCTAAAATTTGTTTATTTATTTTCATATATTTGCATGTGTAATACCACCTAAAATCACCATTACCGTTTTTTATATTAAAATTTAGAATATCATAATGTTTTTGAATAAACCTCAATATAAAAAATAAATAAATAAAATAAAAACAAAGGATATAAAGAATTGGCGTGTATCATGTTCGTACTTCCTATAATTTTATGACAAAATATTTGTAGCAATATAAGTTTTGAATTTCTCTTGTAGTGGAAAATAATGGATATCTCGAAGCACTTTAATAGATATGTACTGCTTTTGAAAGGGCCATAAATTAGCAGGGCGTCTTGACTTTTCGTTAAATCTAATTAACCATTAGATATTCTAATATTCACGAGTTCGAAATTTTAGAATAATGCTGGAATATCTTTATTTTAAATTCGCGTTTTTAATATATTTTATTCTGAGCTAATATTGCGTTGAATATCCAAGTCACGCAAATTTCTTAAACGAAAATTTACATTCTGCTTTTCTGTAGAGAATGTAAATTTCTTGCACTTATGAGAAATTCCTTCTCATAAGTGCAAGAAATTTCCGTAGAAATATCCGTAGGAAAATTTGAGTTTAACTCCTTTTTGCATACAGAACCACCAAGAGAAAGAATGGATTCGTCTGTTGCATGTTGTTAACCCGGGTCTTCTTAGTAGATTATCCACACTCCCACATTATCCATGCAACTTGACATGTTATTTAGAAGTTATCAAAAATTTCCGTGCAGAAAATTGGATGTGTTTCACTTTTTGACTGCAATGGTTGTTAAAATTCGTCTTTTTGCGTAAAAAAATTAATTCTTTTATTGTTTTGTGGGTAAGATTTTATCTTTTTACCCTCAAAACAATGCGCTAACAATACACAAAACAATGCGGAAACAAATTACATTTGTGTCTTTATTGTCAAATATTAAAATCTATTTTTATACTTCAATAAAAATTTCGTTGCGTTCTGATAGTTCTTTTCAAATCATCATTTTCAAATCGAACAACTACACAGAATCAACATGACGAGTGGTTATAAAGCAGCTGTGAATCGATAAAAATCGAACTGAAAATTATAGTCTGAAGATTTTAACTTGATTTTTTCTCTGTCATATATTTTATGCTAATAATTCTATTATTAAATACAAATGATAAAATTAATTACAACATTTAATTTTCCATTTTGTGCTTAACTGACTAATTAAATTTAATTGTTTTAATCTATTATGATATCCATACTCCGTGTATTTATTTAATTCTGAAATTTTCAAAAAAAAATCTTATATACTACGTAATTGTAATTAAAGCATCCCTAGTCAACGCTACGTAGAGAGATATTCAGCAGTTCGAATAAGAATCTGATACGTGACATTTCAGGGCACACGAGAGACATTTCCGTAAAAAAATTAGTGCCAAAACTCGGCACCGTGAAACTTTTGGCGCTGCAAACAACAATAATTTTATTTGTACGATAGTAGTCATGGGTTCACGCTTCGCCAACGGACTGGCACGTGGAGTTTTCCGGCTTTTCTCCGCTTTTGTAACATCTAAATAGGGGCCAGATTCCCTCAGAAAGTTTTTCCGGAAGTCATCTTCCATCGGCAGATTGTCTACGTGTGGCGTTAAACCAAACCGACGATCATCGTAATTACAATTTTCGTTTCGGCATTGTCTCGTTACTTAAAGGTTGTTCTTTGACAGAATTTATAATTTCTCGATTTTAGGTGGAAGACGTTTATCGTGATCTACCGGTTCTTTTGTTTATTATAAATCGTGTTCTTGCAACAGACGTGTCTAATTTGGAACAGTTTTATGACGGATATCGAATTTAGGAGCCATCATTCTCGTTGAAAATTTATTAGACTCCCATAATCCTACCAATTGTTAATTCATTATCATTCAAATTTAACGGCATTGAGATAGAGGAAATAAAAGGCATTCAGACCAAAATTATTATATTCATTTTAATATAAAGATAAAAATGTTCTGTCACAGTTCAAAATAAAATCGGCTTTTTCATATTCAATTCTGACATGTTCTTCATACCAAAAAAAAAAAAAAAAAACAACCGAGAATCCAAAATCTAGCGTTCATATTAAATTGATCTTGCGTTATGTCAAATTTGATTCCCTAATGCCATCTGATCGGTTTGAGGTGGTAATTTAATTTTTCCGTCGATTGTATTTCCATTTGTTTCTCTTGACCTGGTCTTAGATGTTCTTTATTTTGATGGAATTTCTGGAAGTAAATGTTTTGGAAGTAAATGGTTTTCTGGCAATAATGGCTTTCGTCTTCGAGTAGTGAAGTGTTTCTTTAGGCCTACTTGCAGATGACGTAAAAAAGTAATTTCAAATAATGGCTTGCTCTGCCTTCTTTTTACTGGCAATCGCCATTTTTAATGTGTTTTCAAGATTATTTTTACACGTGTTTAATTTTCCGGTAAACGGGCCGGCCCTGAATAGGAGTCGTGTATATCTCTAGTAGGGTCGGACTTAATGACGATTTTACTCGTTATTAGCATTTACAATGTTTTATAAAACACATCGCTACCCTCAAAATTAAGCTTTTTGCCATTTTATAATAGTTAAAAAAATATTTTGAAAAATTAAAATAAAATATCCTAACAGATGGCGCCAATAAAAGTTGCCGGAAAAGTTAAGAAATTCGTTGCTGGATTTTTTAAATTGTTCTTTTTACTGGTTAAATATAATTTTCTCTACTTTAAATGAAAGCATCCAAGGAAACAATTTCCTGCCTACATATTATTTCGGATATAAACTCTTATCAATTATTAATGCATTGTGAATTATTTATGGTCTAAATCCTAGAATGCAACGAAAAAATGCTCCACTATATAAATTATTGCAATTATTAATCAACAGATGGCATGACAATGGGCCTATAAGATTCACATTGATTAGCCTTTGTATATTGGCGCGATTGTTATCGAACACGTAAGTCACACCACACGATCTAATTAATTAATTAAACATACGAAGTGTATTTTATAACTTAAAAATTATATTTATGTTTTATTTCTATGTTTATTACAATTTAAAATTTTCATGAATATAGAAAAACGAATACAATACTCCTGGTTTTTACTTTTCCGGCTGTTATATATGACAGGAAAAGTTTGGCCATCGGTCAAAAAATTATTTCCCAAAAGTTTTACACTTTTGGACTCGGGGACCTTGAAACGTAGAGAAGGGGAGAAAAATTGGGTTTTCTTTTCCTGTTTGATGTTTGTGTGTGTGAAACATGATTTTTTTTAACTCACTTCGAAACTTAATAACTCCTGTGCCCTTTGTCAAAAATATCTGAAATTTCGCAGGGAGCTTTGTGTATTACAGAGAAACTTTTCTAGGCATTTTCAGGAAAATCGGACCATCGGTTCGGGAGATACTAGGGGATGGGGGCCATACCTCAAAAAGTTTCCAAGTTATGAAATTTTTTTTTACTCGTACAAATTTTTAGTTTACCAAAAATAAATGTATTTGTTTCGACAATTTTTATTATAATTAATAATATAGAAGTTATTTTTTAAATAAAATCTCGTAACATATAGCGCCACACACATTTTTAAGCTTTACTAATGTGTTTTTTAAACATAAATATTTTTCGCCCAGGAAGTTAGGCAACTCGTTGATGGATTTTTCAGAAATCTTGTTTTAATTACGTATTACTATAATCAAAATTAAACTTCATCCACCAATACTTTCATGCGGAAAGAGTATAGAACTAATATAGTATATTGCCAATTAGTTACATTAATTACTATTAATTAAATCGTTTATTTAAAGCGCACCCATTCAAATTAAGACATAGGCTATCCTATTCTTTAATGTTTTTCAATTTTTGGTAAATTTGGCTTAACCGGCGAATGATAAATAATATATATTTATGAATATCTTTAAAAGTTTAATACAATTCTCAACGAGGATCCTCTTGGACCCCGGTAAAAAATTTCATACCCAAGGGGTGGCATTTTGATCAAGAGAGGAATTGGACATTACGTATAACTCCACATCATTTAAATTCGAGATTATGTGAAATTATTTCTTTATATTCGTGTGCGATAGCTCTTGAAATGAATGGAAAATTCATTATTATCTTACAGAACTTTGGTGGAACCACAAGGATTATCGATTTTTGAAAATCAAATTAATCCAAATTTCATTTCTTGCAGATATTTTTGATAAACCGAACGTTTTAAGTAGGGAATTTTCCCAGAACCCGGAAAAAACGTAGTGCCCCGCATAGATTAACGTTATTTTTATTTAAAAAAATTAAATATTTAAGACTATGTTTATTAATTAATAAAAGAACATTTTACGTATTTTATTTCGAGAAAAAGCGAAAGGGGCCCGCTTTATCCTTGGGCCCCATACAAGCGCTCAATGACTCTCGCAGACGTCGAAAGCAATAAAACGAATTACGAAACAGTATTTTTAACTTGTTTCTGGTATAATACTCCCATTGACCCGAGGTTAAAAGAGATAAAATGATAACATAAAATATCCGTGTCAATTCATTTTGTTGTTTTTTAACGTAGATGGAAAAATTCCCGCTAAAGAATGGCGATTTTAATGAAAATGAGTGAAAAGATTAAAGTGTGTTATTAATCGCTGGTCATCACTTCCTCTGTTACTCACGCAAATACGTAATCTTAGACTTAATTTCCCTTCTTTTATTAGACATAAAAATGAAAAAGTAATAAATTCGAGTCAAACATAAACGAAAGATGTTTTCTGCAGTTTAATGAATTTAACAGGTTACGAAAAACAAAACAAGCACCTGATCATTCGCTGAGAGATATTTATTCTTAACACAAACGTTTTAACAGGTTACTTCGAAACAAATTTCATATTTCTACATTGTTTAAATTAATAGTTCTTTATCAATATGCAAAATAAAGCACTGAAACACAAAAAGTATTGTATTATAAAAAATTAAATTTTTATACAATATACATATACCTACTGTATATAAAATCTTATTATATATAAACAATTCTTGTATTTTATTAAGTTACAGAATAGTTATTTTATGTACAGTACTTTCCGCTTCTGTCAGAGGAGGAACCAAAGGGCCACCTCTTATCTTTGTAAATAAACAAAGAAAATAAATCATATAAGCGCAGGAAAAAGATTCGAAAGTGATAAATACGTATATACAATATCTACGAGAGTTTTTTTACTCTTCATACACACCGCTAGTGGCTACTTCACAGTGGTACAGGGGTAATTCTTCACTTTCTAATTCGGAACTCCTAATATCGATTCTAGTTAGTCCAATGGAAATAAGGACGAATTAAAAGAGATCTTTGGCTTTATTTTTCAGAATTTATTTATTTATAATTAAAGACTGCCTTCCTTTTAATTCCTTTATTTGCTTAACCATGATCGAAAGTTAAGTGGCTAAATATAATTCATCATTTTTTACTTTTCCGGCTGTTATATATAACAGAGGGAAAGTATAGCCATCGATCAAAAAATGACTCCCCAGATTTTTACATTTATGGACTGAGGAAAATGCAAAAAGTTCGGGGGGTAATTTCTGTATGTATGGATGTTAGTGTGAGTGTATGTGTTACGGGGACACGATTTTGCTCACCCTCGTTGAAGATTAATAACTCTTGCGCTTTTTGTCGAAATTTTTTAAAACTTTACAGGGAGATTTGTGTATTAGGGTGATCGATGCTATTAAATTTTAGTGGTTAAAGGTCGAAGCGGTGGGGAGATAATGGGGGTCGTGTGTATCTCTAGTAGGGTCGGACTTAATGACGATTTTACGCATTATTAGCATTTACGATGTTTTATAAAACACATCCATACCCTCAGGTATTTTTTATTATTTTTTTAACTATTATAAAATGGCAAAAAGCTTAACTTTATTTTATAATAGTTAAAAAAAATAAAAAAATTTAAAATAAAATAGCGTAACAGATGGCGCCACCAAACGTTGCCGAGAAAGTTAAGCAACTCGTTGCTGAATTTTTTTTTTAATCAAGCGATTTTCACTGTAAAAATCTCACTCGCAAGTGGCTTGTTAATGCCAAAAAATCTTTGATTATCGGTCTGTAACATTGATTGATTTCGTCTTTCAGTTTAATCGTGAAGAATTTTTAAATCAATTTTAAAAATTATACCAAAATGTTTTTAATTATTTACACAAACTGAAGCCTTAACTATTTCATTGTTTTCTCGTTATATTATTATTATTAGATTCAAAGGTTTTGTATTTTGTATATTTTGCAATCAGTAAAATTGAAATTTCACAAATTGATTTATTTTAAACGTTCGATCAATCACGTAATTAACTTTACTATTATTATTTTTTTCCTGACTCAAGTGCGAGTTTTTCTCGAAGGTCTAAAAATACTTCAATGACTCAAAGTTCACGGATCCGTAAACCGAAGTTAAAAGTTAATCTTATTTTTAAAATAAAAGTTAAAAATGTCACATAAAATAATTTAACAAGATAATAAAATGATTTTTAAATCAACTTTCCAATAAAATAGTAAATCAAAATACAGTCGAACCTCTGAACGACGGCCAGTTACAGAGACGTTATTTTTATTCAAAATAAAAAATTTCCTGAAAAATTGGCCTCCGTTTAGAGGGTGGCGGTTCGGCTGTATTAAGGAATAAAAATCTAGCGAGGAGTTGCGTAATTTTCCCGTAATTTAAAATTGCGTGGTGCTTTCTGTTATGAGATTTTATTATAAAAAACTTTTTATATTGTTAATTATTATAAAATGGCAAAAAGCTTAATTTTCAGGGTAGAGACGAATTTGATAAAAAAATAAAGTATAAATATTAATAACGAATAAAATTATTATTAAGTCCGATCCTACTGGAGATGCGACACGTGACCCTCTCTATCTTCCCACCCCCTCGATCTTTAACCACAAAAATTTAATAGCGTCAATTCCCCTAATACGCGAACCTCTCTGCAAAATTTCAGAAATTTTCCCCAAAAAGTACGGGAGTTTTTAAGCTTGAAAGAGGGTACGCAAAATCGTGTTCACCACACACACTAACATCCACGCGTACTGTACCGAGAAAGAGCCCTAATTTTTTGCATTTTTTGACGTTTCGAGGTCCCTCGAGTCCAAAAATGTAAAAATCTTCGTGGGGAGAGGTTAGTTCTCTATACTTTTCCTCTGTTATACATAACAGAGCCGAAAAAATAATAAACAGATGAAAAATTATTATTATTATTTTAATAACTCGATACTTAGTATAAATTATTTATTAAAATATCATATACATTCGCATTTTTTGAATAATATTGTCTTGGATTTTCCTGGATAACTTCCTCTTTATCATTCCTCGCCGTTCTATAGGAATTTACACGTTTATAAACTATTCAATTTGTTTTATGCACAATATTATTTAAGAATCCCTCTACCTTCGTTAGAATTAACAATGTTTTATTGCTCTAACCTATTGTCTTCGATTGACTCGGGCGATCGATGACGCAAACAAGATGGTTTCCCCGATTTTCTAGATAAATAAAAGCATGGAACCACTTTCGATATTAATACAAGCAAAATATAAAACGGTTTGAAGGTGCAACGAGTGAAATAAAAGTTTTGTAGGTCGATGAATATGGAGAATGACTTTCCGGGGTCAAAGATCAGAAAAGAAAAAAACACTGAAGTACTATACAGATTAATACGTGACTAGCTATCGTCCGGTTCGATGACGTCGAGAGGGTCAAAGGTTATTCTGTTTGGCCGCACCTGGCATCAAAAGCGACCGACTATATTAAAAATCATTTAACTTTTTATTGTTCGAAGGAACAGGTGCAAAGTTACAATAAACACTTTATGTAACGACCAACTAGCATTAAATCCTGTAAAAAAGTGTATTAAAAAACTCACAAAAAGATCAAGCAATTAATTTTTATATTATGAAAATATTTAATTAATTTGCATATTTACTTATTAATTAATATATAATTATTAAAATAAATTAAGTGATAATATGGGCAGATAGATCGAAGTATGCATTTGTTTGGCTGTTTCAACGTTACAAAATGCAAGAAACTATCAAAATATTAATTTTAATTACATCATAGATATAACAGCAACGTAAATTTATAAAATATATCATATGATTCATACAAATGCAAAGAGTTTTATTAAAAATTCTCATTTTTTAAAGATATATTTATTATTTATAGAATAGAATGTAATACGATTAATAATTAGCTTACATTATATACACTGATTTCATAATTATTTTTAAAAAATAATTTTAAAATATAAATAGAAATAACTCATTTTAATTTTATATAAAATATTATTTTTAAATCTGTTATAAACATTTAAAAAATGAAAGAATTTATACATATAATAATTTTAGATATTTTAAACAAAAGTATTTGTTGTATATATATATATGAGTCATAACTTGATCACAGAATTGGATATAAATATTTAGTTAAAATCCTTAAAAGTAATTATTTTTATTTATATATTTATAAGTAAAAGAAGAAAAATCTTCCTTTAAAATGTATAAATTTTTTAAATAAAAAGACCTTGCTGCATCTTCAATATTTATTTTTTAACAAAAAATAAATATTGAAGATGCAGCAAGATCTTTTTATATTATATATTATATTAAATATTGATAAAAAATAAATAATTTAGATCATTCATAATAATTATTTAATAATTTGAACAAGTACAAAAGTTTATACAAATAATAAATTAGTACAAGTCAACATTATACCAATTTTAGACTTATTAAAAATATATATGATTTAATTTAAATTATTTACAATAATCTTTCTCCCTTACCGTATATATTTTCATTCTAAATTTAATCAAGTAAACAATTTAAAATAATATAATAATAAAGTATTTTATATTTATTTTAAAATTTTCTTTGGAAATATTATTATAAAATAAGGTCTTTTATTATAAGCATTTAAATATAATTGTAATTTGTTAGGTGTATTCAGATTTATTTATTTAAATTATTCGTTAAAATGTAAAAAATATTGTTATTCTACGTATAAAATGAAGATTTTACACAAATTTAATGACTTTATGACTAGATATTCATTTATTTATTATGTATAAGGCAAGAAAATGAAATTCCAAAAAATCAATTTTTAGTCACTAAGATTAATATTCCCGAAACCACACTCCCCGGAAGAATACACAGTCCTAAATTGATTGCTATACTTCAATAATGTAAAAAAAAATCTTCATTAAATTACATTAAATGGACGATTTAAAGTGAAATAAATAGTCCAAAACTGGACCCGATATCCTTGTAAAAATCATTTAACCATTTCAAAATTTAATATATACATTTAATAAATTTTCTACTCTATCATATTCGACTATATTTGTAAAATTAAATACAGTATAATGAAAATAAAAAATTCAAATTAATGTATAATTATTACATTCTGCATTGGTAATAATTTCATTAATAAATTTCCGCTTGTTTTTTTAAAAATTAAGACAGATTAATTAATTAGAAAAGTAAATTTTACACACGAAATGTCCGGAGCTAAACATATTCTGTCAAAAGAGCAGTGTAATTCTTTCGTGTCTCTTAAACCTTTCATCCGATAGTCACGTGGACAGCATGTGTCTGACACAGCCAGGAGCACGAGGTGATCACATGATCAGAAGGAGTTGATTGGACAGCGCGGGCGTGCCTTCGTTTCCACCGGCTGTCCGATTGGTTGTTTGAGAAAGTGTGTCTATGTGTTGTTTTATCCCTTGCTAGGGAACACATCCCAACAGCTGACTCGAGTGTGATCGGTGAATGGCTTTGTTCATTACATGTATAGAAAGTTTCAATTTTGACAATGCATAGTTTAACATTATCTCCGCCATCTTCTCCCCATCAAAATTTTTCTGTAAGTAAATTACCTTTAATCATTTATATCTAGAGTTAATATATGTATTATTTTTGACAATACATTCTACAAAAGAAAAACTACAGTTTATAGTAAATAACACCTTTAAAAATGAATGATTAAATATTCAAATTTCTTTTATTATTATTTCGATCATTTATTTTTTAAGGAATAAGTTTTACTTTTTTAATGTATTCATAATAGGAAATTCGTAATTTTATTTTAAAAAATCAACATAAGTTAAGTGTTAGGTTGGATAAAAAGGGACTTTGTTTTTAATATTTAAATTAAATTGTAATTTTAAACTCGGGTGTAAAGTATAAAAATTAAAACACTTAACTTCATAATTGACATATAATAATACAACCTTTATGTAAATAAAAAGTATTAATTGTTTTAAAATGTTTTATAGGAAGAAAAAATTAACTTGCAAAATATTCATTTGGGACAAGTCGATTTGGATGCTGTAGAAACTTTATTATCCTTTAGTAGACAAGCTGTGGATAACAATGGGTTGAAATCAAATGAAAATGTGCCTACTCATTCCGAAGATGAATTGGACGAAATAGAAAGAAACAAAGAAAAAAACAATTCCGAATTAGAACGAGTAAGTTCGTTGCTCCTCTTAAATTAATATTAGGATCAATGTATTAGATACTTGTTATATAATATTAATAATAGCGCATTTGCATCGTGCGAAATTCTACGGCGGCATTTAGTATTGTTTACGGACGATTTTCTTTTCTATAATTTCAGCTTCTTCTCAATCATACTCCACCCCCTACGCCTACGAAACATCTGACGTCAATGCCGGTTTCTGTTATTATGAAAGCACCGAGAAAATCAATAGTGCCACACGGACCAGAGAAAAGTGAGGAAAAAATCGAAGACGGTAGAAATTCGGAAAATCTGAGTGAAAGTTTAAGCTTTGCTAACACAATAAGGGAACAGGCGAATTTCGTAATATCCTCCAGCACTCAAACGAGTGCGGTGCTTAATAGCAATCCATCGACGGAGTCTGCAGTTTACGCAAACAAACCGATAACAATAGCTCCGAGACCCGCAACAATTATTCCACTGGTGCCTACTTTAGCCAATTTTTCGACTTCGAACAGTGTTAAATCTTCATTAACGCCGGGTTCTACCTTTCTGTTTACTCCTAACTCGTTGGAGACGTTGTCGGCCACTAGCGGTCCTTCGGTTGTTCAGTTATTTGTTACCAGGCCATCTCAAATTCACGAGATTTCTAATCGGGTATCCGCCACGTCATCATCTGTGATATTTGCAACGGAACTAAATTCTTGTGAAAGTTCTGCAAGTACCAGGAAGAGATCTTTCAGATGTACTTATCCCAACTGCCAGAAAACGTATTATAAAAATTCTCATCTCAAAGCACACCTTCGTAAACACACAGGTGAGAATCAATATTTAAATTAAGTTCTCAGTTTGTTTTTAATAGCAAACATCTTATTTCGTATAATAAAATTACCCTCGAATGTAGTTTCTTATCATTTTATTTTCTTGCCGTTTAGGAGAAAAACCTTTCGTATGTACGTGGGATAATTGCAACAGGAAATTTTCTAGATCGGACGAATTGTCACGTCATAAAAGAACTCATACGGGGGAAAAGAAATTTATCTGTTCAACATGTGAAAGGAAATTTATGAGAAGCGACCATCTAGCCAAGCACATTAAACGTCATGCAACTAATAAAAAAGACTTCCTTTGGAAGGCTTCTCTTCAGCCAAACAAACTGTTAGAGCCAGTTAATATGCAACTTAAGGAAGACATTTCTTCTAAAAAACAATTAATTTTTGTAAAAACGTAATGTTTTTTATTTAAAATTTAACGTTACATTAATTATTTATTATCCTTTCAACTTCATTGTGATTGAGCGTTACGAAACAAAGAATTTTGCTCCTCTCTACTTGAATGTTGGATATTTTGAAAAATTTGTAAATAATTTATTAGTGTCGATGTAAATATTCCCATTATCTTTATTAAAGGATTATTAAATACTTATCGATTCTCTACTTTAGTAATAATTTTGCACTTTCAAATTTTACATTAAATCGAGAATTAAACTTAATTTTGAAGTCATAAAGGCCATATTTTTAAAATGTAGCAAGGTCTATTATTGATTTCGTCATGTTTTGAGAGTCGTTTTACTCGTTAAAACAGTTCTTTGACTTACTACATTCACACGTGTTTACATTAAATTAAATATAGCTTGTTTACATTTTCAGTTTAGATATATTTCGAAATTGGTGTTAATAATTTTTCTTTTTAATTTATATGATTAAAATAAAACACATCTTAACAAATTTTAAAAATACTGTACACGGAATCCGTACAGAACAATATTGCAAAATGTCCTCTGTATATGTAACTGAACTTATAATAGCAAATTGTTTTGATAATGATGAATTATTTAAAAGGATTAAATTTCTACATTTAGAAATACTGATTATCTTGTAAACAAAATTGAGTTGCTTTTTAAATCAATAACAGTTTTATGTAAGTAATGCTCTATTAATATACAGTATTTTGTGTGACGAAGACACAATTCAAGGAAGCAGCTATACGATAAATTCTATAAAAAGACATTTTTGAATATACAATAGATACATTTCAAATGACAAAGTAAAAAATAAAAGAGTATTTGAACTGATATCGAGAAAGATTCATTCTGTACACAGTATATTTAATATAGTTCATAATAAAAATCTTATCATTTGAAAGACTGAAGCAATAAATAAAACGTTAAAATAATATATTTGAAGAGGGAATAAAGTAAAAATTATATATTTGTTTTTTTATCTACAGTATACGTTTATCCAGTGGTGATATTCGGCGGGTTCGCACAGGTTCGGCCGAACCCGTTGTTAAAATTTTCAGTTTTCCGAGCGGGTTCGCCCGAATCCGTTGTTAAAGTTTTCAGTTTCCCAAACCTTGTTAAACACACGGAACAATTCTCAGTGGGTTTGTTTTTTTAAAAAAATATATTAAAATATGCGTATTATACTCTGTAATACTACTAAACTAGGGCCTTATACCCCGTTTACACCGAGCATTTCAATCTAGATTGTGAGCAAGGTCTTTTTTTTTTTTAACTCTTTCCGCCCTGTGGGCACTAAGAGGGCCTCTTTTTAGTAGGCCCATTATGGGTTCGTGAGCAAGGTCAGGGAGTATGTCTTGGTGCGATCTCTCTCGACCGTTTCAATCGAGGTTTAATCGCGATCGATTCAAGAGTGTTCTTGAAAGTAGATCCAGTCATAAGAGAGATCCCAGAATGCCACGCGCGCGAGACAATACAAGATGGCTGTGGAACACGTGTCGGGCTATGGACCGCGAAAGAAAAAGTATAATGTATCTCGAGAGATGATGACATACATGTGCCTATTTCTAGAAGCGCCATATTGCGGTAAAGAATTTCTCTGCCTTGAAAAAAAAAAGGTCGACAGCTCTAAAATATTATTGTTACCTGGCCTTCTCCCATGGCTCGTTACGTTCTAAATACGCCACTGATTGTTAGATATATGGTTGCAAGAAAATGTATTGTATTTATTTCTAGCCAAAACTTCCATTTCGTTTGTCGGTGATTGTCAGGGAAAAATTTTCTGCTAGCGAACCCCTTGTTAAATATTTCGAATATCACCACTGTGTTTATCTAATATGTATAGTGTACGATATCGAATTTTTAGAATGTTTTGTATAAAAAAATCATATGATTATTATAAAAATGGCGTAGTATTTTCGTATTATCCAAAACAAATAGTCTAGTTACAAACTGGGGTTTACTTTGAGAAAAATATTTATACGGAAGACAGGATGGTCCTTGTGGAGTGCTAAGGCAGTTAAGAAGACAACCTACCACTTTTGAAGATCCAGGATCAAATCCGGGCTGGCCAGAAACCCAGTAATTTTTCGGAGCGGGTGGCTGGAACTACCCGGCCAGACTTACAATGGCATCTCATTTGTGGGTTTAGTCGAACTCACAATGGGCTTGAAAAAATGGGGCTCGTCCCTCAATAGTCCCATTCGCAATATCTTTTCACTTTAGTGTCCACAGGGCAAAAAGAGTAAAAAATAAATAAATAAATAAAAAGAAGCGTGCTCGATGACGATTGGTTTGCTCGTAATTAAACTTTATTTGAAGGGCAGTATTACATACAGAACATAGTTCCTTAATTTCAGTTTCCCTGAACTGTGAGAAGAACGAACAATTATCCTGAGATGTGTTTACCGCGAATACAAAAACTACATTTGTGAGTCATAAGTGAAACTGAATTTTATCAAATAATTTATCTTACAAGTTCAGAAGTGCTAAAGAAACTGATTTATTTTGTAAACAACTTGAAAATATTTCAAAAAGTTTTAAACACTGCCAGGAAATAATTGAAAACACTGACGACCGCTTATTTACAGAAATTCCACTTTTCTTCTAAACACCATTTGGTTGTAGATAGAATGCGTTAATGCCCCAAAATTAAGCTCATGTAGATTAAAAATTAACGTTTTTCCTTTAATCTTTAGGCCATACTCAACCATGGCCAATAATTCGTCTTTTTGGGAACTCATCCCATTGTTTCTATTTCTGTATTTGTGTTTGGTTCTTAGAAGTTCTTACAGCGACCCTGATTGCAAGCTGTAACAGAAGTATTAAACTACCTGTTGCTGTTTGTTTCCATCGAAGCAGCCCATTAAAGTTCACGTGCAAAATTCTGCACCAGTCTACAATAATAGGTATTCAGAACTTAGTCGAACTTCTGTAGTAAGTTATTCAGTCTTTTTGAATAATTTTTGGAGTTTTTTAGACTTTTTGAACTATCTTCAAGTTCCTTAAGAATAATCAACCATTTTTACTTTACTTTTAAAATTTATTTTGTGTAAAGAGAGTAATTAATTAAAGTAAATGTGACAATGTGTGTTATAAGTTCGTTACATCACGAGTATGATGTGTTACAGTGCTATTTTTGTAAACAATAGACTTGGTATAAATAGTACTAATTGGTGTTAATGAATTTATATTCACAGAAAAAAAACACAATAACGTTTATATTCTTTTACAGTTCAAATATAAGTAAAATCCTGGGTTATATTTAAATTGCTTTGAGTTATTTTAGTGCTCTAGTTTATGTAGAATATTATACACTTTATACATCTGAATTAAAAATTATTTTTCTAATTAAATTTAAAGAATTTTTTCAATGTTAGTAGCCTTTCAGTTAATTTATCATATTTTACAAATATGTGATGAATACATTTTAAGTGTAGTCGTAATTATTAGTATACAAATATATGAAAAATATATATTTTCATGTTCGATAAATATTATTAGACCTATGGGTCCATTTTGAATTTCAAACAGTTATAATTCTTCTTTGATTTTTATGTTTTAGTACGTATTTTCTCAATCCCAGAATTTACCGAAACGTTGGAATAAAATTTTTTAAACCCGTGTCTATAAGCACAGAATTTGAAGAATTAAAATACTAAATTAAAAAAAAAATGAAGTTTCATATTCGTTAAGGCCATTTATAATTGGATTGTTTGGATAAGGCAACGCAACACGTAGGCAAAGTACCAGTAAGAAAGTGCCTCCCGGAAGGACTTTCTAAAGGAAAATTGTCTTTATTTAGGTGGCAGATAGGTGAATAAAACTTGAAAAAGTCCACGTGGCCAGTTGGTGGTGAAGCGCGAACCCACAAATGACTGTAATACCCCGTTCGCACCGAGCATTTCAATCTAGATTGTGACCAAGGTCAGCGACTATGCCTTGGTGCGAACACCCTCGACCGTTTCAATCTCGACTGAAACGACGTTCAATCGCGATTGACTGGAGAGAGTTCTTGAAACTAGATCCAGTCATAAGAGAGATCCCACAATCCCACGCGCGTGAGAAAATACAACATGGCTACAGAACACGTGTCGGGCTATCGGCAAAGAAATAAAAAAGATGTTTGGAGAGACGATGACATCTGTCTATTATTAGATATATGGCAAGATAAAGTATTTATTTCTAATCAAAACTTCCATTTTGTGTGTTGGTGTTTGTGACTTACCGAGTAGTTATGCCAGTTTTATCATCGCTTACAATAGCCGGGTTATTCTCAAGCGAATTACCTGTGCGAACGGCACGACGTTTGAATAGCGACAGTCACAATCCAGATTGTAGGTAAATCGAGATCGAAGTTAGTCGAGGATTGTGTGCGAACGTAGTATAAGTGTGTGGTTTTCATCCGTTCTGCTACTAGTGGACGGTTATAATTACATGGAATATTTTTTAGAAAATAATAATAATTTAAAAACCATCAAAAAAGAAATGCAGTTTTTTAACTGCATTTCTTTTTTGATGGTTCTTTAAATATAACTCGAAATAAAATAGGAAAATATTTTCAACTTCTTAAACTTTTTGATGTGCATTTTAAAACGTTTCAATAAATTTCAGTTGAAAATTTTTGTTGGCAAAAACTTGACAACGCCAACAAAAATTTTCAACTGAAATTTATTGAAACGTTTTAAAATGCACATCAAAAAGTTTAAGAAGTTGAAAATATTTTCCTATTTTATTTCGAGTTATAGAATTATAATCAGATTCAGTGCCGCGTTATCCTATGGGAAAAAAGGGCAATTGGCTGGGGGCCCGCACCGACAGGAACCCCAAACAAATCTTTCAAAAGAATCTTTCCCCAAAGAAAAATGTCCGAAATCAGCATTGTACCGTACATGGGGTCCCTACTTCAAATTCGCCTGGGCACCGTAAACATGTAACACGCCAATGATCGGATTCATTCTAATTTTGTATTTTTATAAACTAAGACAACCCGCCCATAAAATATTCCTCGGGTTGCTCATCCGGATTTGAGCCAGTCACTCAGATCCGGTATCAATAGCTGATGCCTAACATACCGGATAACTGGTATATCCGGTATATGGCATATCCAGTAGTACGTATATCCGGTATACGTACGCTATGATTAACTGAAGAGAAATTTTATATACTAATCTAGGTGCTAAAGCACATTTTAGCTCAAAGCTTCTTCACACAGACTAAGCGTAGTCACGTGACTGGAAACTATTACGTCATTTTTGTGTATTTCTGAAGATCTACATTTGTGGGGTTAGAATCGAAGGCAGCTAAGTTTTTTTTACGAACGTGGAAATAATCGACTCGGGAGCAACGTCACGCATGATGTCGTTCGGTTACACCGATCAGCATATTCCCTAATGACGTCAGAACTTTTCGCTTAATTTGTCAAGCACTGTGTGAAATTTTATTTTCTCTCGTTAGATGGCACAACGACTTTTCGGTTGTGTTAATTTTTTATTGTATGCTTTAACTGTAAAGAATCAACATTTAACAGCAACTATAACAAACTTCCTCGCATTCCAATATCAGAACGTGAAGCTTCCATAACACCGCTTATAATGGCTGCGACGTCTTTAACAAATGAGGAAGAAACCGGAAGTAACATGCCACAACTAAGCGATCAATGGCTTATGCTCATTGATCCTAGTTGATTCTTCCCATAGGGCGCGTTCTTTAATAGCGGTCGTTCCGCGTCGCCGCTACTACGGGAGTGCGCTGCTGTTTGTAGGCATTTAGGAACGAATTTCTAATTCTAATTTTTTTCGTGGCTATTTTGAATGCTCTTTCAACAAATAATCCATTTTATGGTTAAATTTTACAATTGGGGCCCTTCTTTTGCCTTTAAAAGCTCATATTTTAGAATTATAGATTCCTCCATCTCGATACTATCGATAGTGCGGCGCTGCCGTCTTTCTTTCTTTCACCGTCGTTCCTAAATGCCTACAAACAGCAGCGCACTCCCGTAGTAGCGGAGACGCAGAGCGACCGCTATTAAAGAACGCACCCACGTACATCACCGTGTGCACTAACTTGCGCTTTCACAACTTCTAAATTTTCATTCATAAAACCACATAATGGACCCCAAAACGAAACTATCTGAGCCGTGGAGGACGCCATTTTGCTTTCCACCGTAAACTACTGCTACAAACAGCCGTTTTTGCCGTTCGACGGCGCGCACTCCCACCGGAATTTAGGAACGCGTTCCGCAGGAATTTTTAAACAGATGTCGTTCGCGCGGAGTTACGCGGAGGAAAAGAACCCACCTATAGGCAAACTGTAGTAGCATATTATTTCATAACTGACATTTTTAAATATTACAATGTAAATAATTTAAAAAATAATAATAATTTGCAGTTACAATATGAAGTTATCTCAAATTACAATTTTTATATTTTTTGTCACGCGCGACTGTCGCCTGCTGGCTCTGGTGTCTGGCTCTGTTAGACTATTTTTCTTAATATCCCGGGATGGGGTGAAGATAAACCAAATGTTTCACGGTAGTTTGCATATAAAGGGCACTGAATGCTATTAAATTTTCTGGAAGGTCAAGGAGAGAGAGAGAGAGGTTACGTGTCATATCTTGCGAGGGGTCAGACTTAACGAAGATTTTACTTGTTAGTATTTACAGTGTTTTATAAAACTCATGTCTACCCTTATAATTAAGTCTTTTGCTATTTTATAATAATTAAATTTCTATGAAGTTTTTATAACAAAATGTTCTAACAGATGGCGCCACATACAAGTTTAATTATTTATTTTGATTAATACAAATAGAGAGGTCGCGGCCGTCGTATTCAGCCCTAAACGTGAACGGTGGACGGCCGAGCGCCGCCATCTGGCTATTTTAGACGATCAATAATGGCGTTCGCTACGTCTAGCATGGCGAGTTGAACATCGGTTTAAACTTCATTTTTTTTGTGTTTGTGGTTAAAATTATGACGTATTTTATTAAAATAATGATTTTAAGCATTTACGAATAATATTGTAAAGAAACAGACTATTTTAATCCAGAAATTATTTAATGATTCAATGTTTTTGTAAGTGATGCGAAGTGCCTATAGAATTTACATATATTTGTCTTCACAATAGCTTATCTTAACGTAGGTTTGTTCTTCCACGGCATCTTCTACCACCAACAGCGTAATACGTTTGTAAATTTTCTAAAAATTAATTTTTCGAGTTGGGGAATTTTTCGAATTTTTCGATCCACAATTTGGGCTGCCGGACTGTCTTGACACACCAGGTACAGATCGCTTCGTCCCGGGTTCTTCAACAGCCCGAATTTAATGTCAGAGCTGTATACTGAAGTCTTAACAGCTCAAACATCCGGCCGTCACCTTGTTATACCAGGTGTTAAAAGTATAACAAGTATCGACACTTCCATATAAACAGTTTCTTATTGTACGCAGAACACTTGCACATAAATTGTTTTTAGTTGGCTTGCAATGTACCATATTTCTTACACAATATATTATTTCGGTGAGAAATTGACACCATTTTGTTCACGACACGTTTTAGGATCTTAATAGCCAATCATTTCTAACACGACCGAATTTCAACCAGTGGCGTAGCGTGGGTGTCAGCCGCCCGGGGCGGAGGAAAGTTTCGCCGCCCTCTTATTTAGGTATTAATATTATTTATTGTGAAATTTTGCCGCCCTCTTAAAGTGCCGCCCCCACTACGCTACGCCACTGATTTCAACAAATCTAATCAAACTTGGCCAAACATATAACACATAGGAAAGATGGATGGGAGGCCGACAAAGTCTCGCTTGGAACGACTCGTGGCCGGTTTTGGTAGGTATACAGTGCGTGCATGCACGCCGGCAGCCTATAGTGCACTAAAAATATAATTTTTTATACTGTAAATATAGTAATCAACTGGCTCCTGCCGGTCATTATCTAACTCCTTTCAGGGGAGACCTTTTTGAACGATGTCTAGTCAATTGGGACAGGCCACCCCTAAGCTTTCTATGTCTGGTCTTGAGTTTGGTGTATCGAACTCCGTTCTCGAGATTAAGGAAGGACAGACAAGCGGACGGACGACAGTGGGAATGTATAGGTCTACAATTTTTTCAAATTGCAGCCCAATTTAAATAAACAAAGAGATGCGTTGTTAATTTAAATAAATTTTTATATACGCATATTCATACACTAAATAAGAAAAATTTCATTTTAATTTGCAGCTTGTATTTCATGGCGGCGCAGAAAGGTGCCTATTGTCAACGGGGAGGTTTGATTTGAATAAAATTAAAATTAATTTTAATGGATTTTTTTACCCGCCGTCAACTACACGAAACTATCGATAGTACGCTCTCATGGGTTTTGAATTTACTCGCGATTAGCATTGATAAGGGCGGTCAAATATGTGTAGCACGCAGGCGGCTAACAGTCCAAACCATGTCCTGGTGGCGTCGACAAGAAAAGGAATTCTACTTGCAGGTCTACATCCGCCTCCCAAATATTGTAGTATTTTCCATTATCAGAAATTTCTCCAACAACAGCTACCGTGAGAAACTAAATTCATTCCACATTAAATAAAAGTTCTAAAAACTGAAACACGAGAAACAATTTCCTCGGGCTTCAAAGTATTAATTAATCATACCATTTGTCTTGGTTCTAAGGGTGATCACCTTAAGCAGGTCCTACTGTATTTGTATTTTCATATAAAATTTCAAATTATATGTCTGCAAAGACTTCAACTAAGTATGAGTTTATTTAACATTAACTAAATATCTGATCAAAAATATGCTTTTTCCGAAATTCGTTAAAATTTTATTTAAAAAAATTACTTTATTTTTACTTAAAATTTATTACTTTAAATAAATAAATTATTAATTCTTGCTGTATTCATTAGCATTAAGATAATTAAAGGAACAGGATTAACTATATACAGGGTTCCTACTCAAATTTTTGTTTAAATTCCATGACATTCCCTGACCAACCTTGTACAAATTCTCCGACAGTACAGCGCATTGACAAAATAAAACAGCATACGATTTACTATGCAAATAAGCTATTGCTTCTTTGACCTTTTAGTCAGTAATTTTTTCTAATTAACAGTTACATTATTTATATAATTGCCGAATAATTAAAATTAAATATAAAATGTTTTATTGAATTAATCCACAGCCATAAATCTATGTGGCTTTGAAAAAAAAAGCCATTATTTATTGATTTATGTAGAAAAGTATATATTTATTGAATTTATCTCTTAAGGAATTTTCTGAACTTTATAAAATATTAATAAACGGGGTAGAAAGATCAGCAATTGTTTTTATAACAAAATCACATAACAGATGGCGCCACACACGATTCTATTTATTATATCGTAGTTAAAAACACAAAAGTTATTTTCTAAATAAAATCGCACAACAGCCGAGAAAGTTGCGCAACTCGTTGCCGGGTTTTTTGACTGTAAAAAGAAAATTAAATCGTTTGTTTCGAGCAGTAGGTCCATCATTTTTCTTCATTTCCGTACAAGAACAACTATAATATTTTGATTCCTTGGTGTAGAATACGTACACGATATTTTTTTGTGGCAGGTAAACTCATAAAATTCGCTTATTTAATATATAAGTCACTTTAATTAACGTTTACGTAACTAAACTATAACACGTATATTTCACATAACCAACGTCCGATGACGTCGGGTAACCGCTTTTAAAATGGCGTCGGATAAACGAAATATTACGAAATTTAGCAAAAATTGCGCTGTCGGTCAATCGGAGTATACTGAACGAACGAGAGGAATGATTTCTTCTAGTTTTGGGGGTGGCGAGGTAAAGATGACGTTCGATTATAGAAAACCTTGCTTCTAACCCCTTGTGGAGAATGGAAACCGAAAGTGGAGGGTGGTAAGGAGTCTCTCGATCCCAATCCATCGTCATTCGAGGGATAGAAACGTAAAAAAATGCAGATATTTAGCCTTAAAATACAAAAAGAATCCATTACGCCAGTCGCCTTCGAATTCGTTAGGCGCTTTCTAATCTCCATAGAAACGGCAACAATTGCCGTTTCTATTGTTGCAACACGATTTTGCGTCACTTTGCACGTTTCTTGCTTGCCGAACGGACGTGTGCGCTCTTTGCTCCTGTTTTCGCTGCGTTTTTTGCCTTTCTTCGGTGTTCTTTGCTACCCGAAGTGATTTTAAGAAGACTTTTGGACGCCGACATTACACCAGGTAAGATTTTAATTAGAATTTAGCTAGCTGTAAGATTTTATTTTCGTTTTGTTTAGTTCAACTTTCAAAGACGACATCGGCCGGCGTATTTGCGTGTAAATCTTGTGAATTCGTTAGGCGCTTTTTATCCGAAACGACTTTTAAACGCGCCGCCACATTGGAAAGCGACCGAAGCGCCGAAAACAGATTAAGTATTTGCTCATTTTCCTAATTAATTCATTTATATTTTATAAACACTGTCAAAGAATAAGGATTATTTATAGAAATTCAATTAAAAATTATTTAATACTAACTTTAAATACGAATTCCATCGTAATTTTAACTAAAATATACTCTGGTAACATTGATGGACGGAGACCATATTCCGAAGCATGGGATGTTCCTTCGACAGGTCAAAAATTTCGCCCTCCGACTTCTCCATGCAATTTATGTATTAGTTACAACGCTTTTCAATGGCTTATTTTGCCAGAATTAAATTGTCTGCAAACACTTCTAATACTAATACACTTAACAGTTATCTATACAGGCTGGATATAAAGAATTCTTTTCCTTAGGCTCTTTGTCTCTTTCCACAAGGTGGTCTTTACTGAGTGCGGTCGATCTTCCACACTTACGTAACCCTCTGCCAATGCTTTGTGCTTAACGCAGAAAAAGTTCACGACGAATCGGAATTCGAATAGCTCGCGTTAAATCCTATCGGAAATTGCTAGAACGTTCCAACTGTATTTGCAGTAGAGACGACCGACCCAGAACGAAGAAACTCTCTTACGTGTAATTGGTATTTGTACGACAGAAAATTAAAGACACGCCGCACGTAGCCATGCGGAAAAGGCACTCGAGTCCGAGTCGTAACAAGTGTTTCGTTCTAGAGCAATTTACCCTAACGTGTACGTCACAAAAACGCAACGACGGCATTTAAAAGGGTTTCGTGCAAAGAAATTGCCAACGAGTCGACCAAAACACAAGACAGACGTACGAAGAAGCGAAAAGTGCCCACAGCCCAACTCGCCATTCGGGACACGAACGTTTAAGTGGCACAAAAGTATATCCGAATACCATTGATATATATATATTTTTTCTTTCTTTACAGAATGAAGGACTGGCGGTTTTGGCGGTGGCTGCGGCCCAAGAAGATGAAGAAGTGTGAAGGGCGTTCTCCTTCCGCAATGGATGAAGAGAGGGCCTTTTCCCCCTTTGAGCGGGGAGAGGAACTCTCTTCCATCAATTGCGGAAGGGGTTCTTTCTTCACGGGATCGACTTCAGGAATAGAAGGTGTCGACAGCATTCTCTGTTCCGCGTTGAACGGAGAGGAGGCATTTCGCTGTTCGGATTTGTTCCGAAAAGTGAAATGTCTCCATGTTGACGACATCATCTTTGCCGCATTGGGAGGGGAGGAATGTTTTGATCATTCCTTCCTATTCCAGCGAGTGGGATCCTCTCGTTCGGTGTGGGCAAGGATGCAAAGGAAAAAGCGTCGCTTCGCAAGAGATATGTGAACGACTTTTTCCTTTGCTATTTCTGAAGTATCATTTAAATTTAAGGTTTTTAGTTTCAATTTACTAACGTAGGATAAGAAGGCAAGAGGTTTTTAAAATTTTTTTATCTCTTGTCATACTAACATTTAAACTAAAACCTTAAATTTAATTTTTTTTCTATTTAATCTTTACCGGACTAGAGACTTTTCATCCGGACTCGACACCTTTTCCCGGACGTGACCCACGGACTTGTCTCTCGAACGTGACACTCGGTCGACGACGACGGACTTGACTTTCGATTGTGACCACCCGGACGTGACACGTTTACTCACCGGACGCGACATTCGGCCGACCTTTCTTCCCAAACAGATGTTATGAGGATTGATCTTCCTGTTAGGGTTAGGTTAGGCTAGGTCAGGCCCTTCGCTCTTCTCATAACACTGTTCGGGAAGAAAGACTGTTTGATAAAGGTAGTAATGTTGACCTTAGGGAATAAATGAACTTCTCGCTTTTTCACTGTTTTTGTGTTTTCTAGGAACATTTGGGAGAGGGATAAGAATCTCCCTTCTCAACTTTACCACGAAGAGGACGAAGCGGCCGTTTATCGTACAAGCGAATATTTGTCGAAATCTCCGATGGTAAGAACTCTTTCATTTTATTTCTCTACATATCTTATTCTCGTATCGTAATTTACCGTTTCGAATTCTCGCACTCACGCACTTACACGTCAAGCGCCACATTCTCTGTAATTCGATACAGTGAAACAATCCGAACACTCGCTTCCCACAAATCCAACCCCTGGATCCTCGTCCCGGGAAGTGGAAACGCCAATTTTAAAGATTAAAACACTTTAAATTGGCGGCCGAAGGGGCTCTGGTAATCACACATCTTGCATGGAATAAATGGAATTTCACACATTCGCATCAATAATCGCTTTGCGATGAATTTTTCTATTAAATCTCTGTAAATTTATTATGGTAAAAAATTATCTGCGCACAAATCTCGCTCGTATTTCAGTATTGCTAACTCTCACCTAAGATCATCAATTAAATGTATCCGCCATTTTTCCAACAAATTTCTCGTGAGTCAATGCGCGACGTTCACTCAGTCACGCGTTGTTGTGAACGTGCGCCGCAGCGATTTTTTCTTGGACTTAAAACGTAAACCGTGTACTTCTGCATGCCGTGTACAAGTAACGTTTGTACTTGGGCCGCAACCTCTCTAATGTTATTTTTAAAATAAAATTTCATAAAAGCCTGGAAAGTTACGCAACTCGTTGCTAGATTTTTTTACAACATGTTTACTACACTAGAGTACCTATTGTATTCTTCTAACTAATTTATCTTTTTAAAACACAATGCTGAAAAAAAGTCGTGTTTACTTTATTCACAAACATTACAACTTTTACTGTATTTTATATATAATAAAATACTCGCGCAATATTTAAGTAAAATAAATAAAAATTATTTTGTTAACGTTTTTTAAAAATTATTATTTTTAATTAAAATATGAAACTTAAAGAAAAGAAAAAAACTGAACAATTTGTATCCCACGCGCTCTTACGTTAAAACCTAGCAAAACAATCACATGCAACAACGTTTTTAATTGGCTTATACGTCGATGACTTTGATTGGCTGCTGTTCTGAAGATTTATGTATTCTCTAACGTATGGTTCCGGGATCGAACCAATCCAGATTCCATAAGTCAGAGTGCCTATGGGCCGTGAACTGTGAAAATGATTTATGGAGTCTTTCATGCCAAATTTGACTTTATATTATTAATTAATATGAATTGGCCTATAAAAGTTACAGTTTATTAGGAAAATTTCGATTGAAGAACTTATTTTGAATTTTTTATATTTTATTATGTAATTTGATAAGTTAATTCATTATTTAAGATAGACGTACATTTGTCTAGTTTCTATCTACTATAACCGATGTTTACGTTACAATTTATGCTTACGAAACGTTTTAATCTAATGATTAATTTGAGAAGACAGATGATGTATACTCTCACGGGAATATTTTCAAAAGATTACTTAATTAAAAGTGAAAATCGTGATAAATTAAACTAGAAAAATTATTATAATTTCTTTTGCTGAAAGTGATCGAACGATCTCTCATAGAAGATCGATCAAGAATGATCTTAATTCGATCGAAATTTTTCCAGAGTAGTGGCCAAATGGAGAAAAACACTGACTACTAGTAGCTAGCTAGTCGTGGGTTTACGCCTCACCTAATGGCCATGTGGAATTTTCCGGTTTTTCTTCACGTTTGTAACACTTAAACAGTGGCCAGTTTTCCATAGAAAGTCCTCCATTTCAGTTGTCCATTTAAGTTGTCCTCGAAAGATTAAGTTGAACACCTCCCGGGAGGTGTCCAACTTAATCTTTCGAGCGTAATAGAATTTGCATGGTCATTCATGATGGCCGATTTTTTTTTTTTTTTTTTTTGTTTAGAGCACATTATGAAGATTTGTGTAAAAGTAGAAAATTTTAAGCGTGGGCAATCTAAGCTTTTGATGTTTTAGGCTTTTAGAAGTCTCAATCACGTACACGGGTCGATACTCGATATTGATCAGTATTCAGAATCTAATAATAACTAGGATCCCAGATATTGCGGAATGTCAAGTATTGTGTGATGCTGGCTTTATTTGTAGACTTGTGTCAACGATGTAAACTTGCGCGATGCTTTTGCATAAACTTCGATTCGAAATTTAATAACTTACTTTAGGCTTATTTTGTTTATTTAAGATAAAAAATTTGGGTAAACAGGGATGATTGATTCATTTATAATCCTTTATATGATATTCTATAGTCGTGGTTCTCAATCTTTTTGAAACACTAAACTGTGGCATTTTTTTCCGCGGAACACTTACAATACAGCTTTAAAGCAGGGGTGTCAAATATTTTTCTTTTTTGAAATCAAGAGCTAGTATATGACGTCATTGGCATTTGCTGATTACATTTCCATACAAAAATTATTTTACATTGTATTGATTTTTATTTTGCAATAATTTTTAATTGTATATTTGATTTCGAAGTTGCTTCACGGAGCACCCGTGTTCCGCGGACCACGGATTGAGAACCACGGTCCTATAGAAATCATTGCTATGTCTAGAGTGGATATGACGTCAAATTGATGCCATTTTGCTGCACGCTAGAAGCTACACGCAAAAATAATCTACAGATAAAATAAAAATTGTTAAGCAGATAAATTATCATCATTTATGCACTGTTCTCAAATATTTTAGTTTTATGACGTAATGCCTGTCTATCAAGAGGCAAGCTGGAATATTTACGAGATATTAACGATCTTAATTTTTTGATAAAATAAGATCAGAGAAATCACAAATGACAGCTAATAGTAAGCCAAATTATGATTAATTAAATCTGAAAACACTCATCTACATATAAAGACTTATTTTTTATTTCTTTTATAAACTTTGTCTTATCTCAGACAAAAGTAAAATAGAGAGTACCAGTATTGTTAAGATTATGCATATAATAATTCAATAATGGACGGATGGCCGAGGAGATTAAGACGCCATCCTACCGCTCTGGAGGACCTACTTCGAATAAGAACATTAAGAAATGCAAGAAATTTTTCGGGCTGATCTGTCCCGAATATGTCGGGCCCCGTCCCTTATTATCCGACTGCCTCACTAGGGGCCTGGCCTATTCCACGATGAGTCTGAAAAAGGCCCTCTTAGTGCCCACGTGACGAAAAGAGTCCAAGAGAAGTCTGTATGCCACATCGCAGCTTGTATTCGAGCGAGAGAAGGTTCTAATAGATGTTAAAGGTTTCTTTAATTAAATTGTACTATTGTGCCATAGGAAATCGTCTCTTTGTTATGATATTGCAATAACTTATTATTTGTACACTAATAAAGTTTAATTCGATTCCATCACTTCCTTCTTAATGCTTAACTTGTCAATGGGTATACTTTATCTATTTGTCACCGATATTTATTTCTATGACTAAATCTGTAGAAGTGTTAAAGAAATGTCGAATCATATCTATAACATTTTTTTTTTCTATTTTTTCAAAGCTAAGCAAACAACTGATTGTCTGTTTCGAATGTATATTCAATAAGTTCAATAAATGTAAACAGTTAGATCAAAGAGAACATTTTTAATCACTGTAGGCTTATCTAATTTGAATAAATTTATAAATAATAAAATGGCGAACGGAAAATTTAAAACGTAAACATACGAAATTAACAAAAAGAATAGAAAGTATTCATTAATTATATATTAACCTCATACGGTAGTATGTTTAAATTACAAAAAATTGCAAATCAACACTTGATAAATATAAAATAGTGGCCGAGCGGTCAAGGTTAGCAACTTGCCGCTCTGGGGGGACCCGGAATCGAATCCGGACGGGCCGAAAAATCCCCAGGAATTTTTCGTGGGGTGGTGCATCCGGATATGTCGGTCCCCGTCCCTCACCACCCGGCCGTCCCATTGTGGGCCTGGCCGAACCCATAATGGGCTTGCTATAAGAGGTCCTCTTAGTGCCCACAGGGCGGAAAGAGTTATAAAAAAAAATTAAAAATATATATATATAAAATAGTGCCGTAACTATGCAGGCGCGACAGGCAGCAGACACAGAGCCCGGGACCAAGGGGTATTAAATGGAACTGACCAAATAAAAAAAAATAAAAAATATTGTCAAACGTACCGTAATAATATTTTCGTTTATAAATACATGCGAATGATCATGTGTATTTCTTCTGTACACAAAACTTGCTTATAAGCAATTGTTTATAATTATTATTTTCTTCCAAAAAACTAAAGTTTCCGCCAAAAGTCTTTGCACGGAGCAAATGAAAAGCGTTACAACACTAGAGTTTTTACACTAAAATACTTATTTTTTGTTCTATTATTTATGTGGGGGCCTATGGCACTGATAGATTATACTATAGCATTCTCTACCATGAATTTATACGGTTTTTATAAAAGCAGTATAATGGAAAAAATAAGCTTGTATATTATTCTTTCATTATAATTTTACATTCACCTATTAGTTACTATATGGTCCATTTACAGATAATTTGAATTGAGTAATATTAACCATTTACTGATGTCAATATTTCTTAAATGTAAGTTAAACACGAATTGGAAATATATTTGTTATCACAGACTAGTAAATTATGATTAACGACACTGTAAATTTTGTATTTAACTTCTTAGTTTAATACCATATAGTAAATATAAAAATATACGTTTTATATATTGTAAATATTTTCTCGTTTTTTTACTCATTAATATTTTTATTAAACGTTATTTTTCGAGTTAAGACTTATCGAGTTATAGAATTTAATAATAAATACAAAAATAATATAAATAATTCGTATTCTGCTACTAGACAAAGTTCACGTTGAAAATTAATCGGCACTGTGATTAGAACCGCTCTATATTCCGAATATAAAACATAAATGTGAAGTCTTAGAGGGGCATAGACGAACCCACGCAAGGCCCGTCTATGCCTCTCTAAGCGCAAAATTTCGCGCGAATGCCGTAGGTTGAAGACAGGATCATCGAGAGGGAGAGAGAATTGGGAATTTTTCCCATGTCTAATCTAGAGAAAACTTAGGGCCCCGTAGTAATTCGTAATGGCAAAAGATTTTTTAAAGAGTAAAAGGGCTTCAGAAAAAATCAACCAAATTCCGTACAAGCCCTCGACGGGTGTAGTTGCAAAGTCATTCCATTTATAACCATACACTGCAGGAACGATCCTACTTTAAAACGTTAACAATTTTTCAGATACAGCATATATTTATCCTTAAATATTTAAATGATTTCAGTAACACGTCATAAATATAAAATACGTAATAAATCGATTTTTTTATGAATTTATGCGACTTTTTAAAATTATAATAACACACGTTTCTGATAAGTACTGTACAATAATCTAGAAATAATTCGCTTCCGACTGGATACGATCCCGGTTTCTCATTGTCACTGAAAATAATTCGATTGGAAATAATAAATAAACTAAATTTGCGTCATTTTATTTCTTAATTAATATATAATTAATATACGATAAGAGAAAGTTTATGTTGAATGAGACTTCAAAAACAGTTGTTTTAGACGAAAGTCATTAGCGATGTTGAGGCCGACGTTTTCAACGCGAAAACGTGTACGTCGGACGTTCGGCGCCTCTTTCCTGTAAGCCTAAAAGTGTGACAATGGCCTTTAAAATGTCGAGCGTGGTTCCACTGACTTTCTAAAGGCCATTGTCGAACTTCTAGGCTTACGGGAAAGCGGCGCCGAACGTCCGACGTTCACGTTTTCGCGTTTAAAACTTCGGCCTCAACCTCGCTGTCACGAACAGCTGTACTTTGAATAGTTAATTTAATTATTTAAAATATCTGAAAATATGAATAAATACTATACAATATAATTTTTAAAAAACAGTGAAAACTCTGAAGCGATAAAGAATTGTCCAACTTCACTTAAATTTCTTATAATATACGTCGAAATTTGAACTGTTGTGGCAAACTTTGGCTGGCAAATTGACAAATTCGATCGTACCTTGACTGTTTATTTTTAGTATATCTTTGTTTTGCTGATTATAATAAACATTATCGATATTAAATTGGAACGGGGGGGGACGAATAACGTAAATTGCTGTCTCTAATTTTGGGAGTTTCTTTTTAAAAAACGCCATTTAAACGCGTATATAAAGAAAAAAGACCATCTCCAGAAGGTATATAACGTTAAAATATATCAGAAAATCGCTGGAATTTTGATAGAAGAAATACAGATATTTTGTGTTTATCGCGAAAACTTATCACGTGGGAGAGACGAATGTTTGAGTCATGTGACGAATCAGCTGCGCGTGACTCTTCCCTCCAACATAAATTTTGTCGGCAACTGCATGCTACTTACATTAACTTTGCAGATTTATTGAAATCATGAAGCTCCTATTTTGTGCTTTAATACTTATTTTAGCATGTTACTCGTTAGGTAAGTGATCTATATATATGCTAGTACCGTTTATGATGTTTTTAAAAGGATATTCTTTGTACAAAATTACACATACATAATTTTTACAAAATTAAACCACTGTATATAAAATAAAAGGTTACAATTTAAATCTTTAAAGCCCTATTTTTAAGTTATTCTTATAGTTTATGCTATAATAGTAACTACAAATAAGGTTTTTGCTTTCTTCAATGCTAACTTTTATATCAGAATAATTTCACATTTTAGGGATTTTAATATTTGTTAGAAGAAAAAATAATAATAATTGTATTGTTCCTTTTTCTACAAAATTATCCTTTTGTGTTTTGTTCTTGGATTTTGTATGAGAATTCATATGCACCAAATTTGAAAGCATCTCACTGTAATATATTGTGAAAATGAGTCATACAATAACTGTTTCTTGCTCTTTCTGTTCTCAAGGATTGTATAAACTTAATATTATCTTATCAAGATTATTTTTTATTTTGTCAACAAAAATATCTTGACACAAAATTGAACATTTGTCCAAATCTATAAAAATAGTTAATAAAATTATAGAATATATTATATAATGTTTTTATTAATATTCAACTATTAATGTAACAAAAATTTATTTTAATTTTTAACTAAATTAATATAGGCTAAGAAATGTTTGTAGATACCGACGTACGGCTTATACGTGACCGATAATATCGAATAACCCGTAATCCGGGTCGTGGGCCACTCTTGTTAATTTAATATTATTTAATTAAGAATTTTATATACAGTGTTTACTTTTATATCTGTGTATACATAGTTTTAAACAGTTAAAAATCATCAAAAAAGTTTTGATTATTGTTTTTATTAGTCAAAATTTTACACGTAAACTGTCTGCGGCCATCCCGGGTTTGGCACCCGGGTACGGGACCTTGCTTATAATTCCGTAGCATTTTATGTAATCTATAACGACCGAATTTGTTTCAGATAGGAGAAAATGGTAACATGTCTTAATACTTTTAAGAAAATAAATATCCTGTAATTTCAGGAAATTTAAAATATGATGTCATTCAATGATAACATTATTTACTATATATATATTCCAGTTCCTCTTTCAGTTCCTCTCTTCAGAGTGAAAATTTCTAAAAATTAAACTATTCTTTTATTTATATTATTTCTTAAATAACTGATAAAAACTTTATTAAAGAAACATTATGAACATTTTAAAATTTAATTTACTTTCAATTTAAAAAATTAAAAATTTCAAAATAGTATTGGAAATTTTATAAGAAAATTTAAGTTTTTATTAATGAAATAAACATAGAACATTTTCAAAAAAAAAAAAAATAAAATAAAATAATTGTATTTAATAATGGAATTATTATATTGCAATTATTTTATTTAAAATTACAAATTATTTAATTTTATTTTTGCATATTAAGGAATTTAATTTAATGTAAAACTCTTTTAAAATAATTTTTCAGAAGTGACGGCAAACACGATAAAGCCGAAAGCCCCGCCGGTTTTTGCCGATTCGTATTACGCGATGGGATTGATCTTGCTTCCTTATGCCGAGATAAAGGAACCTTTCACTGCATTTTATGATAAAAAAAATGGAAAAAGTAGAGTCGATTATTACGGAGGCAAGTATTGTAAAATTTCGTACGGTAATTTTTATTTTCACAAAGTATTCGAATTTTAAACTTGTATAATTTCATATTTTGAATTTATATGTGTATATAATCATATTTTATTAGTAGTTTTTCCAAGATAAATTCAAACAATTTGGCATATTTATGTCTAAAAATTTTAGTCGTAATATAACAATTTAATATTTTACTTTTTAAAAATAAAACACATTTTTCTCTCGATAAGTTTTAAAGATATTTTTATGATATACGAGATAGTAAAATAATTGATATTTAACTGTTGTAATGTTTGCCATTCACATTGACTAAAAATCAATCTTCTGAATCATACTGCCGTTTAAAAACTTTGAAGTGATATAAATTTAAATACTTCCTATATGTTATTGTTATTGGCTAATAAATAATTTTAAATTAAATTTATTAAGTTTTATTGATAAAATTTTTTGAAATTTTATTGATGACAAAAATCTTTTTATATATAACAGATTTTTAAAAAACATATAGGATAGATATATATTAATTTTGAATGACATATATGTATATCATGTATATCAATACTGATTATTGTCATTGTATACTGATATAAGTATCAATGTACTGTACTATATAGTACATTGATACTTATACCAGTATACGACGACAATATTTAATTTTGCTTATTATATTATTATACGAAATTATTTATTAGCTTTATCGAATAAAGTTACTTTTACTTTTCACAAAAGAAAAAGTGTAAAAAATTTATATATATCCTACATACTGTATATATAAGCAAAAATCACCATACATAAGTAAAAATCAACAATTAATTGAATTTTTATATTAAGCAAAAATAAGGAAATGTTGCATGTAACATTATTGAATGAGACACCTTGTCTCTGTGGTCAAACTGGCAAGCATTTCCAAACTGTTGTACTCTAGTTTTCCAAATAACATTAAAGTGCTAACATATTTACCATCAAACAATGATTCTAAATGAAATAAAATAGCATTATTTGTTGGTATTAAAAGTGGCTAATAAGAAATGTCTGATAAAGAAATGGAATAAGTAAATATGCAAGTTATTTGATAATGAGAAAACAAAAGTTAAGACAATAAATAAATAGAAATCAAGTAAAACAGAGTAAAATAAAATTACAATTTCATTAAAAAGCAATTACTGATAGAAAAGAAGAAATGATTAGGAAAATGAGTTGGTTGTTACAAGTCTTCCCTGGAGGTGATTGATTGCATCTGTTCTGTGAATGGAGCAAAGAAAATGAAGGCTGGAACCTATACGGTGGTGCACTCGGGATTTAATCTCTGGAGGATTCGAGTTGAATGGATAAAAAATTTTTAATGAGAATTTAATAAAATTCTCACCTTACGTGACTGCCAAATCATAAGTAATATATTCAAGGACGACGCCGGCCAAGGGGGGCAAGTTGATGTAAATTGATAGAGGATATGAATTGTATGTAAGTAAAATAAAAACGATTCATAAAGTTTTAATTATTTACTATGTACCAGAAAAGAAATAGCTTAATTAAAACACTTTTATAACTTACAAGAAGCCTAAGAAGATTATTTTAATTAAAACTTAACATTTAAATAATTTTTTTGAATTTCTAGGGGAGGGCAGCTACCCTTTCCTCCCCCCTTGGCGACACCCTTGAATATATTGTGTCACATCTTCAGTTTTTATAAGTAAAAAAAAAGTGAATTTTAATTAGGAAAAGATTTTTTGGAAAATTTTCTTGGATTTCTTCCTTTTTCTTTGGGGATGCCAGGGCCCCTTGGCTCCCAAAGAAAAAGGAAGAAACACCTGGAAAATTTTTCTCTTAGTGTGCCACTGAACTTATGAATTATATAATTGGCCACTCAGGAATTTTATCTTGTTGCACTTGTAATTTCTAATCCTAATTAGGGAATAAAGTAAAAAATTTATGTAATAAATATTTAGTGGAAATGATTGTACAATGAAAATTTATGCAATAGTTTTTTTATAATTATAAGTATTTTGTATTTATTATTTCATTTATTAATAAATATTTATAATAATAGTTCTCATTTCGTGATAGCTGCTGTATTTACTGGCGTATAAGAGGATCTCGCATATAGAACGAGCTGTGACTTTAAAGATCAAAATAAAAAAATTAGATATATTAATACAGTTCTAATTTTATTTCGTTTAGTCACAAATAAAATATCAAATGCACATAAATGCACACATTGTCCTGCAAAAATTACTGGCATTTTAAACTTTGTTGTCAATTTTACAAGATTTTTAAAAAATTTGTTCACGTAAAGCTGGACAATCGGAAACATTTTTTCCAATTCTTAACAATCGAATCTACTCTCGGTCAATTACACTTAAGAGTTTCTCCGAATTCTGATTTCCGAATAATCACGTTTTCAAGAGAGGACGGATTAAAACTTATATCGGGCTCCCGTGTGATTTTGGAATTTCAATTTGGTATTCAATTCAAAAGCTTTGTTTTTCCTATTGCTATTCATCTTTACTTCCAACAACACGCAAGAACGATTCAAACGACCCAGATAAAATACTTATGTTTTTAAACACTAGAAAGTGAGCATCCAGTAAAAAATGTGATTACACGGTTCGCAAAAATTACCAGTATTGTAAAAATGCAAAGAATCCTTTGCTCGTGTGTATAGGACGACCTAGGTTTTTGAAGCAATGAAAAATGAATATAAACCTCATCTTATATGTGAGTAAATATGGTATATTTATAAGTAAAGCAATAGATTATCTGTGTTAAAAAAAATATGTAAAAAAAAATTGTAACTAATGATAAGAAATTGAATGTAATAATAACTTTATATTGCACAATTTATTGAGAAAGGGTTTTAGTTTATTAAGTTTTCTATTTTTCTCATAAAAGTTATTTTGACTATAGAAAATATCATTGTTATAATCTTCTATTAAAGGCAAATTTTCTTATTTTTCAAACTGTTATGAATACAATAATCTAAAAACATATTGGTAAGGAATAATATTTTGAAATGTGTGTTTAGTCCTTGTTGATAAACATCAGCAACACACTAAATTTTTAAGATTTCAACTATAAATACAATTTTATTAATAATTATTTTCAAATTTGAGGAAAATCAAAATCTTCACATCCTCCTTAAATTAAGGTTATTTTTGTAAAAAATAATAATATAGCAGGACTTACACAATTAGTGTTGTTGATATTTTATAAAATAACTTACTGGCAGGTTTTTATAAATTTTGTAAGTCTTTATTCAGCTATGTTCTCCTCTATATACAAAAGTGTGGTTTTTATAACATTTTATCTATCTATTATTGATCTTTATTGAATAAATATAATGTATATATCATTATTTTTAATTGTGATAAGATTTAAAAATGAAAGTTAAATCTTTTATATTGAAACAATAATGTAAGATCATAGCTAAAGTAGAACTAATTAAATAATTGTAGTATTTGTTCAATTAGTTTTACTTTAGCAATAAGCTTACATAATTGTTTTAATGTGAAGATTTAATTTAATTTTAATTCATTAACACAATATATAGGCTAAATTTGTTGATAAAATGTCACTTACTGTAGAATTTAAATCAACAAACATTACACAGTATTATGAATTTATATTTTAATTTTTTGCAACATTAATTAATTAATTTTTTAAATAATTTATTATATAATATAAATATAAAACACAATTTAGTACTACATCTTTCTTAATTGCTTATTCAACAATACCTTCTGTATACTGTGCATTCCCATTTTTTTCTGTTCTGCAATGAAATATTTTCTAGCAAATTCTTAAGCATTCCAAATAAACTTTGAATATTATTTAACCTAGATTATTTTAAAATTCTGTTTCAAAGTTAAATGATTTTTTAAAGTTGTCCAATTTTTTTCTGAATTTTTAATTATTCATTTGCTTTAGGAACACTTTGCTTGAGAAAAGAATGTTTATGAAAGTAATTTTTTGTAGTTGATTATTGAATTATTACTAATCCTAGAATTTAAACAATTTCTGAAATTATTTCTCTGTTCTAGAGTTGCCATTTTTGTTTGTGGTGCTTCCTGCAGATGGAAGATGAAACTTAGACAATTACTCTATTGATTAGTTTATATCATCTACTTCTCAGATAATAATTAACATAATTACAGTATTTTAAAACGGTAGCATTTATTTTGGAAGACCCTGAATATTATAAGCAGAGTTTAAAAAAATTAAATTTATTAAAAATATTAAAGTTGAAATCAGGGCTGTAGTTGTAGATTAAAGAGTGCCAAGATGCTAACCAACACTTTGAGTTTGAATCTCTTCCATCTATGAAGTTTTCTATGGGCAAAGTGCAGTTTTGGGGCACAATATCTGCAAAACATCTTAAATGTACCAAAAATGATCTATATGTTCGTAATCGGCACAAAAACCGTCCGAGAAGTAATTTTATAATAAGAGGTCGACTCTGCCGTAAAACAATCGTTTTCCCGAGGTACGAGAAACGATACGGAATGACGTTTTATTATATAATCTTTAATTGTTTGTTAATTTTACAATTACTGTCCTGGCAATTTTAGCAAAAGTAATTTTCTGTTTTTCGGCCAAGGTACTTAGTCTAAAGTCCGACCTAGATGTTCACAAAGTACAAGGGTCCTGCTTAAAAAAAGCACCAGGATGCTCCCCTGGTATGTCCTGGCATGTGCTGGCACAACTACAGTACTGAGTACTGATTAAAACATATATTATTGTACTTTTCTAATAATTTAGATTTAAGAAAATGAAATTAATTACAGCTAATTTCTTTTAAATTTATTTGTACATTTCTTAAATATTAAGTTCTGTTTTCAAGTTCCTCAACACAGACAATTAATTGCTTTCTGGAAGGACAGTACATGCATGTTTATGTTCTGTATATCATTTATAAAAATAAGTTTTTTAACTCATTGAATTTAAAGATTATTTGTCATTACATATCAAAGATGTAAAATTTAAATTACATAGTTTTTGATTCTTTAAGGTATCAACGGTTTTCAACATCTGATATGCTTTCTTAATTTCTTATTATTGAAAAGTTTACAATATTCTTATAAATAATAATAAAATAATATAAAAATTATTTTTTTATAGTTAATTTAATCACATCAACATTATAATGATTTCTAAGTATTTCAGATCAGATTATTAATTAATTTCAAAATCTTTATTAATAACAAAAAATTCAGACTATACTAAAATATGCTTTTAGATCTTGTGAAGACTTTCCAATTTCCTACCGAAGGAGACTATGGAGTCAGTTATAAAGTGGCATATATGCCAGATGATAATGGAGTTCCAAAACATACATGCTTTCAAGTAAATGGAACTGAAGATTCTCCAGTAACTATTCAAAGCTTGTTACCTGATATTTCAAAATTCAAAGTAAGTTTCCTATTTTGATATATAAAACATTTGAAACATACATTTTTAAAAATATTATGTTTTACATTTATAATTTTTTTTATGATTCATGATATAGATGTGACTTAAAATAATTTAATACAGGTTGACATCACTAATCTGACATCATTGGGACCTGTAGGGTGCTGGATTAGTGATTATTTATTTTTCTTGATCACAGAGTGTTCAGGTTAGAATATACTTGACCCAACAGCTCATTTTACTTTTCTCATCCTAATTTTAAAATATTCCATTATAAATCAGTACAAGTTGATTTAATAAAGAAAAAAAACTTTAAATGACAATTCTTGTCAAATTTTCATACAAATACTATTGCGTATTGTGCTTGATACAATATTATCATACATCTGGTAATACACTTCTTATAATCAGGTAGTAAAGGACATGTTAAAACAGTTAAATTGTACATTATTAGTTGATGTGCAATTAATAATAATAATAATTCATCTAGTATTGTTTTGCCTGCTCATTACCTTTTTAACAACAGCTAGCATATAGGTTTTATGATGATTGAAATAAGAAACATCAGCAATTTATCTTACAGTACTATTAGTAAATTAGACATTAATCATTTTAATTATGTTTAAAACACTGGTTAAGACAGACAGGAATTTTTTAAGTTTTTTCTTTTTTTACTATTTTCCTGAAGATAATGATGACAATAAGCAAAGTTTTATAACTTTTTATGGTTTTTCGGACATGCTAATTATGATGACATCAAATGGCTTATGATAATATCTGTGATTTATAATAAATAGTTTACTGTATATAAAAAATGTGAAAAGCCCCAAGCTGTGCTAATATTTGTTTACTAAAAGTTGTGTGTATAACAACAGATCCAATAACCTGATTTTTAAATAATGCCAAACAATTTGCCAGATTATCTGCCAGGCTACTTCTGGCCAAATTACTTTATATCCAATTATTAATTTAGCTTTGTTTTGTCGAACAGATGGAAGATGGCAGATCATTCGGCATTAACTTTGTGTATGTTTAGTTTCACCTGCATTAATTTCTTTCTATAAAATCACGTTTTAACCTTGTAATCTATATAATTTTAAACAGAAATAAATATTAATTTTTTTAACATTAACTTAATATCGGAAATATCTTTTTTATAGTATGCGGGTCAAGAACTTTGCCCAGTTGAAGAAATTTATAATAGTGAACATTGTGAAAAATGGGAATATACTATAACTGAAGGTTCTAAAGTTAATAAATACATAATGTGGCTTTATAGACAAGACAATGAAGTAGTACCAGTTCGTTATCATATGAAAGGATACGATTCATTATTGGGTTCTCATTATGATAAATATGATTTAATATATGAGAATTACAGTGCAGAACCTATTGACCCAATCAATTTTGAAATTGGTGAAAGTAAGTTTTATTTATTATAAGTTAATTAATTAGAATAGTAGAGACCTAGAAGTCTTGTATATTATATTCAGTTATTATGGAATTAATAAAGCATTATATGTTTTTCTGACATATCTAACAATAGAATATTTGATATTATATCTATATTTAATGAGTTTATCTTGAAATAGTTTTTAATGTTTAAATATTATATAATTATATTTTATTATTAGTTTATATATTTAGTTTATTTAAAAGAAAATGGTATAGTCAATATGTTATTTACATATAAAAATAGCATATAGGCATGTATAATTACACACTAGGCAAAATATTTTTTACTATTTGGCATATTGATTTGATCTCCTTAATGCACTCTAGTGTAGAAGTTTGAAATGAGAAAGACAGTGTGGATGTGATATTCCATTATAGTTTTTAACATGGATATAATATTTGTTAATTTTAATAAAATATTATCACCTAAGAATCATGCACATATGTCAAAGTCAGGAACATAGGTCTCGTTTTTTTCACTATATCTGACTTTCTTGATATTCCGTCGGCTCAAAAACTCACTTTGGAATGGATCACTCTACATGCTCACGATTACAGCCATATTTCGACATTTATTACTGGGGATGTCTGGATATGGAAACTGATTTTTGCCAACTGATACCAATAGCTTTTTTATAAAGTGCCAGTCAAGAAGGCTGGCTTTCCTCCCATTCTTTCCATCCTTCATTTTCCTTCTTTATACTGTTGTATTTCTTTTAATTGCAAAAAATATATGTTCTTTTTTGACAAGACTGTCTTGTTTATAAAATCACGTTGCTGTCAACGGTCAGACACGTTAGAGGTATGGATTACGTGTCAAGAGTTGCAATTTGGCACAAAGTATTTGGTGCCCAAATCATGCACACACACAAAAAAAAAACCAGACTTGTAGGTAGTTGGGGGACTGAGAACAGAGTCAAAATAAAATACAAAATGGCAACACTTTCTACCAACAGGTGCTAGTGCAAGATTTGCACATGCATTGTCGTTGGGAAGTTGGAAATGCGAACGGTGCACATTTTTTAAACTAGATGGCGCTAGTCGTTATAATTTTATATTATAAAACTAACTTTCTAAATATAATTCTTTTTTGTTTTTACATTTATTAATATATTTATTTTGTTTGTGCAAAATAAAAAAAAATAATTTCAGACAATACAATAGCCATGATTATTTTTTCAAAAACGGGAAATTTTTGAATGGACAAAAATTCAACCCGGAGTGCAATAGAGAGAAATTTCGACATTGGATAGGTTAATTTCACCAAAAATGTGTCATGGATGACCTCGTGGTCGTGGTTGTGGCCAAGGCTGGCAAAGTTTGAACGATCGCACTCAAAACCAGCAATACCAAAGAAGATTGGAGAATGAGATCCATTGTGAGTGTTGAAGTGATCCTACTTAGTAGTGAGTCTCTAAGACATAGTCTTGTCCCAAAAATGGCCTTGCTGTTTTACTTGTTTGATGGTGCAACCTTTGCCAACATTGGGAAGGGTTTGTCTCTGCCCTTGATTACAGCTTTATTTAAATATGGCAAATCCAATTAATTGCATCAAGTTCCTCTGTGTTTTTCATACTGTTAGACTTGATATAGCTGCACTTCTAAAAGATAAAAGATATTTTCTGTGATATTTAAATCTGGATTTGCAGACCAGTGTGGACCATTCACATTATTGGCTTGGAAGTATTGGATGACTCGTGTATATATTGGCTTATGTATTGATGCATTATTCTGCTGTCATTCATTTTCTGCAGCCAAATTGGCAGTTGATCCATGGAAAAAAGATGTGCTGAACATCTTCCAGATTTAGGTTGATCTTATGTACTGTTTTGAAAGGCACAGTATCATATTTTTGCTCTGTCATAACCATCCCATTGTTTTATTAAAATTGTTACTTTGTTCAATATTTTTTTTTTCAGTTTACATATTAAACAGACTTGTATATTGTTGAGAAAGGAGTGTCTGGAGGGACAAATGACAACTTGTATTCTGTAATGAGAGCACATTTTGCCTTGGTGCTAATGATGGCTTGCATTTGTGGCATTGACCAGGTGATCGACACCTTCCACCGTGTATACAGCAGTGGTTCACAGAACCAACACCTGGAATCATGGTATGAAGAGCTGTTGCCTACAATGCCCATTTTCATGGAGGACATTTGACCAGTGCATGATACATCCAGAACATCATCCTCCATTCTGCTGCTGTTTGTGCAACAACAGGGAGATATGCTATTTCAACAGGATAATGTATTTCTACAAATTGCTCATGCAACCCAATATGCTCTCTAAGGTATTTATCAAATTCTCTGGCCTGCAGCATGATCACCAGACTTGGCCCTCATTGAGCAAGTGTGGGACTAGATTAAACGTCGTCTGGCCTGGTCTTTGACATCGGCAACACCCTTGCCAAAATGTGCCACTGGGTGGAATATGCATAAACTCTATTTCGCAAAATAATATTTGTCATCTCAACCAAACAATTGCTGTAATTAAATCAGGCTATAAATTTGCTATTATTAATGATTAGATATTAAGTAATTTGGTATTAGAGGTAGACATTAGGTAATAGCAAATTTATTGCCTGATTAATTACGGTGATCGTTTGGTTGCATATCAGTGTATCGGACCTTGGAAAGTTTATTATATATTTGTCATCTCTGATTGTTTCCACGTGAGGGTTGCAGTCTACGTTGCTGCTAGACAGAGGTAACAGGGTAGTTAACAGAGTACTGAAATAGTCTGTGACACACCCTGCAGATTCTTTCATATACATATGGCTCCATGTGAATGATTGTGTACAGTATACTATCTATAGTGTGTGTGAATAAAATTTTCCTTCTTCTGGACAATGGTTTTAGGATGTCTTTTTCATTTTCCAGTAGTGTATATAAAAAGATAGTTACTTTTTCAAGCTATCTTTATAAATTTTTAAAAAATTTGAATTAATTTTTATGCATTTTTTTTTTTTCTTTTTCTAAATATAGTCTCACTTGCAGAGCTTTCCCAGGCCCTGGAGTTGAATTTATTTCTCTGCATAATCCAGCAAAGGAATTTGTTGACGGTGAAGATAAGCATGTTCAGGATGCTTTTCATAATTTTAAAAATACACATAATAAAAATTATTCAAATGATATAGAACATTTGAAAAGAATGAATATTTTCAGACATAATTATAGGTGAGTAGTAATGATAAATATGAGGCGCATCCAGAAAATAAATACCATTTTGCATTTTGCCAATGTCAAGGTCATTCATACATAGTTACTTAGTTACTTCTTCCACTCAAGAACAAAGTAAACAAACCATATTTGTTTTTCTTATTCACTTTGAAGATCACTAAGTGCCAGTTATACTGTTCAAAAAATTGAGCAGCCTACCAGTTGTGAAACACTATCAGTAATTAGGTTTGAACCAGAAATGTTTGACTACATGAAATTTACAGACTAAATGTGATAAGGGTGACGGAAAGTGAAGGTATGGTGAGAAAGTGGGTTAGAATGTTTAACAAAGAAGAGAGAATGTTTGTGACAAGGAGTGTTGTGGCCACCTATCCCTAGTCAATGAAGACTTGCCACACAATGTCAAAGAGAAGATTCATTCCAATAGACAGTTTGCAATTTCTGATTTCTCTGCAATTTCCTGACATTTCAAGATATTTGCTGCATGAAATTGTGACTAAACACTTGCACTTCAAAAAGTTGCATTTGAGATGGGTGCCAAAAATGATAATGGATGTTCACAAAACAAAATGCATGGGATCAGCCTTAGAACTTTTGTAGTGGTATGAAGGGGAAGGAAACAGATTTTTGAAAAGAATTGTCACTGGTGATGAAATTTGGATTTGCTTGGTGACACCAGAAAGCAGACAACAATCACTGCAATGTCCAGAAATTGTTCATCACAGGTGGCAGAATTCCATAAACAGGGTAATTTCAGTTTAGTGCCAAGATACGATAAGTGCCTTAATTTGCATGGTGATCACGTTGAAAAGTAGATTGAGCTATGTATAACGTAATGGTAATTAAGTAATATTCTTTCAAATGCCTACTTTTTTTAAATAGCCAAATGGTACTTATTTTCTGGATGTGCCTTGTATTATTAATATTTTGTCTTGCCTAATTTTTTAAAATCATTTTAACAACTTTTGATATCTTTAATAATAGTTATTAAAATATTCCATTTACTTTAATTGAATAATTTTATCAATTTAAATAGAAAAAACATTGCATTCATTTTGTGTGTTAAATCATAATGATGTAGAACTCAAAAAACACTAACTGCTTACAAATTCATTAAAAACTGTATTTACAGTGAATAAGATGCAAGTTTATTATAACAAAGAAAAACGGTGAAAAAATCATTTCTCATCTTATGTTCTGAGTTGCCATCTTCGGTAGGCTAACGAATTCCCTCGACAGTCTTTGGTAGGCTATGGGCAAATACACTAAATAGTTTTTTTTGTAAATATTTTTCATCAAAAGGAATGCATCTTATATGCCATAAAGTACAATACTTTCCTAAATACAGGGTGTGGCAGAAAAAATGTTCTGATATGGAATGACAAAAAAAAATACAAAGCAAGATAGAGAAAGAAATCTTTTATACCTGGTAAGTACACAGTATGCCATTGTCATCCATTAGGTTTTGAAGAGTACATCAGTTAAATGGTGACTGTCAATGTCAATACAGTTTTGAAGTCTCTTTTGGAAATTTTGCATTGATCTTCAGACCATGTCCAGCAGCATCACCGTGATTTCTTGCATAATTGCTGCCTTAAGTTCTTGCAAATTTGTTGGTCAGTGTTGGTACATTTTTGATTTGAGATAGCCCCACAGAAAAAAAATTATATGGAGGCCAAATCCGTCAAACGTGGTGGCCAACCAATATCACCCCGTAAAGAGACAAGATGGCCCGTAAACAAGTTTCTGTGAATTCCAAGTGACCTTCCATAGATATGCGACATGGCGCCATCTTGTTGAAACCATACATCTTTCGGATCATGATCGTTGAGTAAACCGTTAACTAATGGACGGAGAAAATTCTCAAGCAATTCACAATAGCGCTCTGATGTTACTGTCACTGTAACACTTCTCTTCAAAGAAATAAGGACCCCACACACCGAAAGCACCTAAGGCACACCAAACCGTAACTTTTGGACTATTAAGTGGTCTCTGGTGGAGTTCTTGAGGATTACTGTCAGACCAGTACCTAAAGTTCTGTTTGTTGACCATCCCCGATAAATGAAAATGGGCTATATCACTGGAGATCAGTACCGCTGTTGGGAGAATGCTCTGCAGAATATCCTGACACAAAGTTTTATGGATTGGTGGATAGTCCCTATCATTCAACTCCTGAACGACCATCCTTTTGTAGGGATGCATGTGGAGCGAGCTGTGTAAAAATCTGCAGAGACTTTTACACAGCTCACTCTATGATCAGACATGTTTAATGCAGCTGCATGTTTGCGTGCAGATCGCTTTGGAGACTGCTGTATGGAAGCTCTAGCAGCTCCCACATCTTCTGGTCTTGTGACGCTTCTAGGGCAGCCAGAATTCTTTCTTTTTAAAGCTGAACTTGCTCGTCTAAAATTTGAAACCCAACGACAAATTGTTGGTGCAGCCAGAACCGGATCATGATGCCCGAGCTGAAAGCATATTCGGAAGGCCCGTTGTGTCATTATCACAGATTCTCCATTTGTAACAAACTCTTCAACAACAAAAGCATGATGCTCTTTGCCATGATGGTGACTAAAAATGGCATGTGCAAACAAATCAAAGGAGACCACGCCCACTGCTGTACCTCTATTATGAGCGAAGCAACGCTTCTGCCAAATCAGAACGTTCTTTCTGCCACACCCCATACTTCTGGACCGATAGTCTATCTTCAAAGTATTTGCAAAAAAATAATTTTTAGAACAATGATTTAAGGTTTCTGAACATTTAAGGCTGGTTCGTACTTTGTGAAAAAGAAAGGCAATATCTGTAAGCAATATCTCTAGCAAGTATCTGTTCTCTTTTCTGTTGTTTGCCTCCTTGTAAATGTTCATATCTCAAAATAGCAAAAGAAAATGCAATACATTTGTGGTACTCTTGGTTTAAATATGGTAATGCAGATATGGCTTTGATGAATGCTTTAAAACATATTTTATTTGTAAAATTCTTAGAAAAATAAATATGCACTTTTAATAAATTCAAAAAGAAACGAAATGAAGAATGTGATAAATTGGTGAAAGAAAACAGAGAAGATAATCCCAGGACATTTTTAATATTTTAGGTAAGTTTTAAATTTAAATTATCCAAATTTGAATAAATATTCTTTCCACTGTATACAGATAATATCTAATAAAACAACCGTTTGTCGACAGTCTCCACGTAGAATTGTGGAATATAAAGTAGAGAATATTAGAACTTTATTCTACTTTTACCATGAGCCAAAAGAGAGTGGAAGTGTTGTGCACTTAATAAATTTAGTGTTGTTTTCTTTTCATTCTCAAAGTATAAACTGGCCTTTATTTTAAATATTAACTGTTTAAAGCAGACTATCTTACAAGTCATGTTAATACCTCTAATGGAACCCATATTTCTATTTTAAAAAGTAATTAAAATTTATTTTTGAAAAAAATGTGGAACTTGTTCGGAAGCATTAGCGGGAGACCTTGTAAAACTATCAACTTTTGACGCACAGAGGGGAGCAAACCAGGCACTTGCCCCTCTCTGTGGAACTCCAGAAATTATAATCATAGAAGTGACTAAGATGTGTGACCTTATGTTTTGACTATGGGACACTTTGACATAATACTGTATTTTGTAATCTACTTGTGAAAAAACCCCCAAAAAAGTCAAAAAATTTATTTAATTAATTAATATAATTATTCATCTGAGCTTTTCTCTAAAATTTTTTGTGGATACCCATGTTTGGATGATTAAGATTTGGAATGGCCCAAGTACAGTATTTAAAAAATCCAGCAATGTGTTGCATAACTTTCCTGGCTTTTAAGAGATTTTATTTAAAAAATAACTCTTATATTATTAATCACAATAAATAAAATTTTTGTGGCACCATTTATTATGAGATTTTATTATAAAAAACTTTTATAATAATCATAAAATGGCAAAAGGCTTAATGCTGAGGGTAAAGATAAGTTTTTACAAAAAATTGTAAATGCTAATAACGAGTAAAGTCTTCATTACGTATGACAGCACTCAAGATACGACACGTGACCTCCCGTATCTTTCCACCCCTCAATCTTTAACCACCAAACTTTAATAGCATCAGTCCTCCTAATACACAAGCTACTGTGCCAAATTTAATTTCTTAATCATTACCCTATTTTGAGATAGTAAATGATGATAGATGCCAAAACACACACACACACACACACAGAACTTTTTCCCTTTTTTTTTCTTCTTTTTTTGGGTTTAGATGTAAAATACTCAGAACAGTCTTGCTACATATATGTAACAACCAGGAAAGTAAAACTTATAAAATAATTTTTTAAAACAAATTTTGAAATTGTAGTTACGACTATTATTGAAAGACCTATTAAACTGAAAGTTCTTGGGAAAGTATTGTATTTTGTTTGTTACTCCAATAAAAACAGAAATTGAAATTAATAAAATATTATAAAAAGTGTCAAATTTTTTTATAGATTCATAAATTCAAAGAATCGTGCCGGTTTATCATTTAAATTGGAAGTCAACCACTTGGCAGATTTCACGGACGACGAATTATGGACTATGAGAGGCAGATTACCGACGACCGAATATAATGGCGGCGAAGCGTTCGACGTAGAATTATACGATAGAGACGTACCAGAAAGTTTAGATTGGAGATTATATGGTAATTAAAACGTTACATGTTAATGGTGAAAAGTTGATTTTAAAAATGCTTTTTAGTAATTTTAATCTCTTTTTGATAAAGATTAGTCAAATTTTTATGGGAAGTTCTCTATTATTATATTTGTATTTTTTTTCATTTCTTTTATATAATTTTGATTTAAAATTTTGAACTAGAATGCTTTTAACTAAAGATTTTGACATGTTGTTGTTGTTATTTGATGGAAAGAAAAAATGTTATTATTCAACTACTAATATGCAAAAGAACTCATAATGTGAGAATCCGAATATAAGATTATTTTATTTTTCTAAAATCTAAAACTCGACGTAATATTTCACTGTTAAACTGTGCACTTTTCCACCTTTTGAGAGAAATTTGGGGAGAACGAGAAAGTAAAGCTTCCTTTCCCAATCGTTTGTTCCTAAGAAAATTACTATCCCATCCGACGACTAAACTCCTAACTAACTCAACTTGTTGTCGGACGACCACAATCCAAACTCCTCGTTGGAGAAAATTTATGAATTTAAGGGTTTTACGCGCCCAATTTGGGGTGAATTCGGCCATTCCGGGCAGTTCTCCAAACCTTTTGTTTGTGCCTAGTCTCCTCCGACTTCCCGACCTCCACCTCTGGTACGAATTAAGAAAGAAAGATCAATGATTATATTTAGAGGTATTATGTCAATTTTATGTAAACTCTCTCTCTTGCAAAGATTAGAGAATTTATAAGTTTTAAAGTTAGGAAAATTATAAATACTTAACAAAATTTAATAAAAGTAACTAAAATAAAATATTTGTTTATAAAAATGGTTTTGATGTCGGTTCAATCAAAATCGGACACCTATCGACTTGCCCGTAATCTCCTCTACTCGATATAAAACCCTCCTAGTAATAGGTATAGAGGATCGTTCATTATTTCTTTTATTGCGAGTTAGGACGCGAGTATAACTATCCTAACTGGTGTCGGGTCCCGACGTCGACGGGAATCGTGCGATCCCACGACAAGTCGTAATTTATAGCCATCCGGTGACAAAGTGAGTGATTCTTACCGAATCGTTGCTAATTAAGTGTCAATAGAATATCCCTATTGACCCAGCTTCTCACACAAAATATACAAATTTATTACACTCAAAAATTTATGTATGTAGCATTTGAGAGAGTGCTTTTTAGTAGAAAAACCTGTAAATAGGTGTAATGATATTGATGAAAATTTACTAGTATTTTTTTCTATATTTTAAACAAAATGAAAATGATATCACAGATTTTGTAATAAAAGTATTTCCTTACATCTTTTATAAATGTGTAATTCATATTAATTATAAAGTTAATATCTATTATTTTAAAATTCATCTAAATAAGTTTTTATCAAATGTATGATGATGATTAAAAATTTATTTTACTTTCTAAGTCTTGAATGAAGACAAAACATATTTTTAACTCTTTAATGCAATATATAAATTCTCAAAAAAGAAAAATCCTTTCACTTGAGAAGTCAAGAAATAGAAGTTTTTAATTTTTTCAATTCAAGTATAAAAATAAACTGTTTAAATAAAGTCAAGTTATATAAATCAAAATTAAAGAAATTAATAGTTAATTACTATCATGTAAAATATTTAATTATTTAAATTTTTTAAATTAAATTTTTTTTCAGGTGCCGTGACTCCAGTTAAAGATCAAGCTATCTGTGGCTCTTGTTGGAGTTTTGGAACCACAGGCACAATTGAAGGAGCTTACTTTTTAAAGGTAATCTTAAGTCACAATTGAAAGAATATTTTATATTTATCGGCTAGAAATAAAAACTTAAACTTTTTTATAATTATTGTAAGTCAAAAATTTTATAGTAATACTTTGTTTTGTGTTGTGTATATAGAAGATAAAAGTGATGCTAAGTAATTTCGTACTGTTCCTTAAATTAATTTTATAGGAAATCATTAAATTATTTATTCTCTTAGGACAATTCGTGTTTTTATATCCATTTGAATAGTATTTAAAATTTTTCAAGTTAAAGTTGCCAATTATGATATGTCGAGTGTATGGCCCTGCTAATTCGTAAAAAATAGAACAAAAAAAGAAACGATTCCGACGGGCGATCGTGTTCTAATCGTGTCGCTTGCCGGAATCGTTCGCAAGTTCTCGTTCGAAAGAGAACCAAATGGTCGGTGCCGAGGAAATTGGACACTAGAGGTCCAAATTTGTACTATGGACCGATGTGACGTTCTATTAGCCAAACCAAACTAGTGGTACTTTTTAAATAATTTTAACGAAACTATTTTTAATTATTACCGATTGAAAAATAATTCAAACTTTTGAAAACTTACTCGGCAAATTGTTATTTTAATATGTATATTTTATTCATTTTGTTACGTCGAAAATAAATATAAATATAATGAAAATATGTAAACTTCGTTTTCTTTTAGACAAAAAAATTAGTTCGTTTATCTCAGCAACAATTGATTGATTGTAGTTGGAAATTTCAAAATAACGGTTGTGATGGCGGAGAAGACTACAGAGCGTATCAATACATTAGAGAAGTCGGTGGCCTAGCAACCGAAGATGATTATGGCCCATATATCGGACAGGTTTGTTAAAATTTATTTTTAATAAATTTTGAGGAGAACATTTTTGTTACGATCAAAATAAAGTAATTTGTAAGATAATCAAATTGTTAATATAAAAAAAAACTACAGTTAAAATAAAAATTTTTTGATTTTTGCATCCGGATTATTTCCTCACTATGATGTCGCTGATTAGTGATAAAATAAGTCATTCTATTGTTAAGTATAAACTCTTATGTATATATAAAAGAGTTATACTTAAATTATTTCCTTAGACTTTTGGGTCAGTTTTGTAAATTTTTACCATTTACGTTATATGGGACGAGCCGCAAATAAATGTCCACGAGAAAGTAATTACAGGAAGTTTGTGCAGTACGTGAGCAGTGGCCGGGTTTTGTTGCACGAATAGAAGAAACATTTTTGATTAATTTGTTAATGTCGGAATTTAGTGTCGACGATTGAGGTTCACTTTCTTAATTGTTTCTATGCACAAAACAATATTGGTCACTGTTCAGAAACTTTCTTTTGAATAAAAGCAAAATGTGTGGAAAATGGCAATTCACAATACTACTACTATTTGATGGAATGCATTATATATGTAACCAGGGGTATGCCTGTATAAATATAGGTCAGTTAGAATTGTAGTCTGTCAAGTAATGTTTGCATTCTTGCTTAAGTACATCTGTTGGGTAAATGAAGCAGTCACATCTACTATGTGATAAATAATCATGTTCTGGAAGTTTGACTTTTCTTAAGAAGAGTCTATTATGTCACTTGGTTGTCCTTTGTTTCAAATTACTTATTGAAGAAAACCTTTCATATAACAGGCTACATCTCACTGTGATCTCCGTTTGTGGAAAAATCTTTTGCTTTTGCTGCTGTATTTGAAATTTGTTCCATATGAGCTATATTGTGTGCATGCCATCAACATCTTAAGTGCCTGTACCTGTATGAGTGATAACAGATGATTATAAAAGAGCAGTTTGTAACAGTTTATGACCAGAGAGTAAGAGTATTTAACAGTTATTATAATTGATAGCAGAAACACAACCTGTTTACATTAATTTTCAGACCTTTCTTACAGTCGTTGCATACTTTTAACTTGTTGTCAATAACACAAGGAACTCCGTCGTTACGACAGACCTTTCCGGATGACGATAAAGTGTCGTGTATGCTATTGGATGACAATGAACAAATCCGAGTCCTTGCCTCACAAAACATCTGTACTCTATGCTAGAGATCACAACTAACCTAATCCTTCTGTCATGCTGTGGTATTCCTTGGTCTAATAAGGCCATTGTACCAAAAACCCACATACAAGAACAAAAATAATAATATAATTTATTATAGCACTTTGCCGGTATTGCCTTGTTCGTGACTTCTTGGTTTGACCCTTTCTGGTCCATTTTGGCTGAGATTTTCAACCACTTTAGATTCAGAATTGGCACCTGAAAACCCCAAATATTTGTCACCTCTGGTATAACATTCTAAAATTTATTTAAGTTTCAATTGCAACTGCTACAATTCTTTACTATCACTGTCAGTGAGATGCTTGTGTGATTGCCAACCTGTTTCATTATCTCAAAGGAGTCATTATCTTTCTCTAGATATCAAAAACATTGTTTTTCTCCAATACCCTGTGGAGGTCAGAACAAAAATTTTAATGTCACAAGCTTGATGATCTGTTGTCAATACCTCTAATCGGTATTGATATGTGGCAGCATATTTATATGGAAAACAATTACTCTTTTCTCTGAAATGACTCAAATTTTGGCGACATACAGAAATGCAAGATTACCGACGTGCAGGTTTTTTTGTCTGGACGATTGTGCCACAAAGGAGCAGAAAAAAAAGAATCCATTTACAGTTACCAAAATGGCACATCAGAATGGCAAAAAATATATAAACTGAAAAGTTGACACAGAAAAACAGTCGTTTTCCTGCCTAAAAAAATCAAGCAATTTCAAGAGCCTTCTGGGCACAGAGTTCTGATATTTCTAAAATGCAAATTCTCAAATTGCAGCAGGCTCGTTTTGGGATGACGACCAAGAGAAATTTTTTCAGTGCAAGGTATTCATCTTGAACAATAACACAAGAAACCATAAAATTGCAGCAGTAAAATATTGGGATTTGTTGTGCTTCCATCAGTTTCTTCATTCAATCTATCATGTGTTCCACAAGCAAATTCCATATGAAGATGAGGCACTGACGTTGGAAGGGATTGATCATGATGACTAAAAAGTTCTGTATTTGTTCATAGAACTGTTCTCGTAACGATAACGGGATACAATAAATTCCTTGAAATCACGATTTTCTTTGCTGTTTCCATAATTATACATCTACATTATAATCAATTTATATAAAAATTTTTTAATCATTATGATGACGATTAATTTGTCACATTTTAATTTCTATTTTAGGATGGAATTTGTCGCGACGGAAACGTATCAAAAACGGCAAGAATAAGTAGTTACGTGAACGTCACGTCCGGCGATTTGGATGCTTTGAAATTAGCCGTAGCTTATCACGGTCCGATATCTATTAGTATTGATGCATCTCACAAAAGTCTTTCTTTTTATGCAAATGGCGTTTATTACGAACCAGCTTGTGGTAAGATTTTTTTTATTTTATTTAAATGTAATTTATATTTTCATTTTTGATGACTGACTGACCTTTGTTATTGCATTATGGCAAAAAGATTTTTTTAAAAACTTGTAATACTTAACTGCTATTAATTAGTAAAATAGCTACCAAAAACTCGTGGAAGAAATGAAAGCTATTTGCTGTGGTTTGTACCAAATTTTAATGCAAATACAGTTGAACCTATCTTGAATCTCACGGAAATAAGAAAAAAAATTGCAGATACAGATTGAGATATAGAGGTTTCTAAATAGTAACAGGTTTGGAGGTAAGGTATGTAAAAAATGTTTTAATAATATCTAATGTACTGTATTTGCTATTGTATTAATAAAATACCATAACAGAAATAGTTTGTCAGTAGTTTCTTATGCTTGACTTTCTTCAACCAACAAGATGCAAGCCAAATGTAGCCTTAGCCCACCAGTGGCCAAGTGGATAAACTACCAAATGTTGGTAGTTAGTTGTGGATTCACGCCTCATTTAATAGAATAGCCACGTGGAGTGTTTTGGGTTTTCTTAACGTTTTTAACACCCAAACGGGACTGATTTCTCGTAGAAAGTCCTCCCGGGAGGCATTCCCCTTTGCAGATTGCTCACGTGTCGTGTTGCCGTAAGCCAGCGGTTCCCAACCTTTTTCTGACCAGGGACCACTTTGATTTCACTGTTGTTAGCAGGGACCACAAGGTTTAAGAAAAATAAACTGTCAATCTAAAAATAAACTTTAATCAAAACTTTTAACATAAGTAATCGTAAAACTCAAGGGTAACATGCTTTAACAGTACTATTATAATACCTCGTAGAAAACATAACATTTTTATTAAAAATTAAATTCAGTTTGTATCAATGTGGGAATAACAATTTAAAATGAATAAAAGTTTTAAATCTTTTGCGGACCACTGGTTGGGATCCGCTGCCATAAACAAATAAACCAAACTCATAGCCAGAGAAAAGCAGTGTTAATTGCAACTATTACCATACTGCAAGGGAAGTTTCTCAACTACAACTTATCTATCAAAATGTAATTGTCAAGCTTTGAAGTTAAATTATGGACTGAAGTACCAATTTATGAGATAAATATTTTTCTCCCAAAACCTCTGAGATAAACATGAAAAATATAATAAATTTAGGCTAAAAATGCAGAGGAAGAAAAATTTGGAGATAAACGTGTTTGATATGGATAGATAGGTTCAACTGTATTCAAATTTTATTAAGAGAATGATTGTAATTTGATTTTTGAAACAAATTTATTTTTAGTGATTCCTAAATGGGGAAATATGTTTCTTAAATTAAAACTGTTACATCAAATTTACTTTAAAAAATTTAGTATCAATTAACAAATTGGAAATTGGTGATTAATTAGATAGATATTAGTGCATATGACTGTCATTTTCAGAAAATATAAGCTTTTAATTGCTAAATAAATCATGGGGTCAAAGTTTGGTTTTCCTATTTCTTTTTAAATAAAAATATTAATTTTTATGTAAACTCTTGTATATAAAAAAACAACAAATATTTCCTAATTATTTATACTTATTAAATATTTTTGAATAAACATTATCAAAACATATTTGTACATATTAACGATTGAAGGCCAGAGCCTGTTCAGATGTAATCTCTATATCTTAAAAAATTGTAAACTTATCTATAGAAAAGAAAGGTTAACGCTAAATCTTAATTAATATTAAATACACGTGATTATTATAACCAACTTACATACAAATAAACCAGTCACAGAATTTTTAAAGGTTGTTTTGCGTGGCTAGCCAAATGCTAGTTGTTCGATTGTTTTACGTCGTCACTTCCGGCTTGTATTAATGCTGCAAAGAATGCCTTGGCCGTTAGCAAATAGCATTATTGACCGACGTCGAATGTCTCGACGAATCGTTTCTGTTAATAATGACAAAGCCGGAAGACGAGAGGACACAAAAATTCTGTAACATAAATTGTTTCGGTTAAACAAACATTGATCGATACACAAAATGGTCAAAACAATCTGAAATTTGTATATGAAAAAGTTCTGTTTCCACAACAAAGTTCTTCAAAATTTTAATTTATACCGAATTATAATATAAAATCAATCGACTTGCGTCGGAATTTAACACCGAAAATTCTTTCTATCGATACTAGAAGTCATATAAATTTAATAGTATATCACGTTATTTTGCAAGTTTGTAAATGTTAATGCATTATACGTAAAATGTTTAACGAAGAAAACTTTTTAAAAAGCCGCGATGTTTTATTTTCAGGAAACACGAGCGACGATTTGGATCATTCCGTCTTAGCCGTCGGTTACGGAGAATTATTCGGCGAGAAATATTGGTTAGTAAAGAATTCGTGGTCTACCTACTGGGGAAACGACGGCTATTTTCTACTTAGTCAAAAAGATAACAACTGCGGAGCGGCAACGGAACCCACGTTTGTCGTTTTAACCGACGACACTCAACGACGATAGTAATTTTTACACTCGTTGCACATATTGTTAACATTAGATTGAAACATCATAAAAAGTAACTTGCAAAAGATTGTAAATTTTAAAAAAGGATGATTAAATATTTTTATATTTAATAAAAGGAATTATTATAAATATATAGTTTGAAATTATTTATTTTTTACTAAAAATGTGTTGAAAAAGCTGTTGATTAACTACTATAAAAAGACACATTTTGAAATGTAGTGATTAATCCAAAAACTTTTCAGCTTAATTTATGCTATCTTCAACATCAAACACACAAATGAAAATATCTCTTACAATTTAAATTTATTCATGTTTCCTTTTGATGCTGAAGATAGTTTATAATGAGAGACTTATGGTGCCAAATTTAGTTAGTACCTTTTTACAGATTAAATCTAGAAATTTATCATTGTTTATTTGAAATATAGATGTGACATTTTGCAACAAAAATTATTACGCCAATTGAGTTTGTTTTTTTATAAAGCTTTTGATATCAAGTTTGAAAATAGACCAAAAGATTTTTTTTTTTCTTTTTCAAATTTCAGACCAACACATCCCCACTGTTATCCATCCATCCATCCGTCTATCCCTTGTTCTTGAGATAATGAAAATCAAGACTAGATATGGAAAGCTTAGGGGCTGGAAGCTTCGATTGCACTGCAATTTGAAAAAATCTTAGACGGAAGTGGGAATTTATAGGTCTGTCTTTTTTAATCTCGAGAACAGAGTTAGATAGATGAAAGACGAGACCAGATATGGAAACCTTAGGGGCAGAAGGCCTCGATTAACTATATACGAACGTCCGATGCAAATTGGAACTCGTGTTATTTCGATTCAAAAATTTCTCCCCCGAAAGGTGTTAGATGGATGACCCGCATAACTCTATTGTTAAAGGAAAAGTATGATATATGGGGCAAGACACTACTAATTTGAGGTGGAGAGCACATATTTTAAATTAAATCGATTAAAAACTGCAACCCGGCATTGTGACGACGTGACAAAAAGTAATTTCTTGTTAACTTATACAATTTCCATTCGTCCGAAGATAAATATAAACTAATTATATTAAAAATGGCTGGAACCAGAGAATATCAAGCCAATTTTGTATCTTCAATGTGATAAATTAATACTATAAGTTCAATTTACGTTTAAATCTTGCTCCAGACAATTCTCAAATAACTAAATTTTGATTATTAAAATTTGAGATAGCAATAGTGCTTGCTTTTAGGAAAATTAATTGTATTAGAAAATGGATTAATAATTTTCTAGATTGTTTTCTGGCTATTTTTATTTGTTTCTTATATGTTTAAAGCATATTATTATAAAAGTCAGTTTTTACATAGGAAAAGCAAAATATGATGAATAGAGTAATTACTAAAATAATCTTAATATTGGATCTTATAGTAATGTCAAGTCAAGCTATTTACCTTTTTCTCTAGATAAAAGTTTTATTCTGACTGTCGAGAATTAGCACGGTCGGCATCGAAGTAGTTAAAATTTGATCGGACGGTGATTTTACAGTAGTTAATTTCAAAAAAAAAATTTAAATGTCAAATTTATGTTCATATCTAAAATAAATGTAAAGAATTTGTTTTCAAAAAAGTAATATCTACAGTTTTTCTTGTTGGACAATATCAAAAAGGAAGTCTATTTACCTGTTACATAAATAATGTTGTATATACTTAAAATAGGAAAAAAAAATATTAATTCTACAAAATATATATGTAAACCGACTATAAAACGTTCCATACAAGCATGAAAAACGATTTTTGTAATAATCATAGAGAAAACTGCAAATATCTTATTTTTGGTGCATATTGATATTGCATAGCATATATCTTAAAGTAATTGTTTTTTGTGCTAAAGGTGTAAACAATATATATACTGAAATATGTGTGATAAATACATAAATATCATTGATAAAATTATTCACAAAGAGTTATAATTTATTATAATTAAGATGATTACTATTGAAGTTATAAACATTTTCCAGTTTTCTTTTGAAATTTTAATTATAAATTATCATTTCTTTATCTAAATGTCATAAAATCAGGTCATTTTGATTTAAGATATTTTTATTGCTATTTAAAATTAAATTACATTAAATTGATCTGATGATAGCATATTTTTAAAAGATAAAAAGACAAGAAAAGGATTAAGTAAGGAATGGGTAAATAAAGAAATGGAGCAATGTCGACAGTTACTTGAAATAACTTCATAGAAATTTTTAATAAAAATAACTACAATTATAATGATATTTTCATAATTATAAAAATTTTAAATTTTATTTATAAACAAATATTGGCTTGACAATATTGATTAATTATTTAATTATATATTTTAAAAAATTATAATTATTAATGTACATTTTAATATTTAAAAAAATGCAAATACTTAATATTTTTCATTTTAATGTAAATGTTATTTACAGGATGTTTTTAAGGCACAATTATTTATCTGAAAATCAACAGAATCACTATTCAGATTTAAATGCAATTCCTTATTTTTTCTCTTTAAATCTTCTACATCTTTGTTTAAAATGCAACAATCTAGTAGCACTTTATTATAATTTCTCTTGAAATTTTCTAACAAATCCTGTTCCTCTTCCTATTAAATTAAAATTAGATAAACTTTTATTAAAATTCTATTCTTATGATAATGTTTTATAAGAAACAATAATTTAAAAATGGTACTTTTATACATTCTTCAGGTAACTTATTATATGGTTGAATTTTTTCATCTGTAAATTCTAGTGCTGAATATAGTTCTTTAATTATAAATATTTTTTCAGCCTAAAATAGAAAATATAAAAATTAAAAAGTGTTAATAGAATATTTTGCTATAAGTAACAAGATAAATTTCTAAGAAAACCAACATAAAATTATTAAATAAAAATATTGTAAAAACATACTTTCTCTATCAATGTATTTAAATATTTCAAAATTTCATCTGTTTCCATGACAAAGTGCTTAATTTCCTGCTTTTTATTTTTCAATATTTTGCTTAATGCTTTTGTTCTTTTCACAAAATATTCTTGAATTTCTTTATTTTCCTGTTTATTAAATTAGAAAATCTGATTTTTATTTTGTTACAAGTGATAAATTTTTCAATTTCACAAAATAATACATGGTAATTAGGTTAATTACCTAACTATCATGATGCTAATATTTAAAAAAAAATTAATATAATGACTATCAAATTAATTAAATTATTTTAAAAACCATATTTATTCTAATAGACACTAACTACAAGATGAAAACAGTGCACTTACTATTGGAGAAAGATAAGGCTTATTTTAAACCGAAAAATTACATATTCAATGTTTTCACTCTTACTGTATGTTGAAATTAAGTGTGTGTGTGTATATTGAGTGTTGTGCTGTTGCTCTAATAATAATAAACTGAAAAAAGTGACTGGGTTTATTCCATTAATAGTTATCCTCGAATAAAAATTACCCTCAATTCTCATTAGCTACCTTCTAATAAACAGTGCAGTAGCAAGCTGAAAAAGTCATAGATAGTGCACTGTTTATTATAACAAATTTGGCATTTTTGCAGAAGTTTAAAAAATTCAACATCAAATAATATGAATGAAATATAAAATTAATTACTTTCTGCTATGTTATAATTTTATTATTTGAGTCGTAAATTCTGATCATACTTTAGACTTTGAATTTTTAATGTGATTTGCTATTTTGAGAAAGTTTATGAAAGATGATATTGCATAATTTCAAAATTATATCAATATTTGATAATATTGTCTTTCATAAACTTTCTCAAAATAGTAAATCACATAAAAAATTCAAAGTTTAAAGTATGATCAGAATTTATGATTCAGTAATCACAGATCTTATTCCACAAAAAGTTCCAAAAGTCACAATACGTGGGAAAATTGGATCATCAGCTTCCAGGTTCATGGATTGTTGTTATAGTCCCCTGGAATGGTCTCCAAGATCCTCTGATCCTTAACTCTCTTAATTTTTACCTGTGAGAGCCCTTGAAGGCTTTGGTGTATTATAAAAAGATTCAAAACATGGATTAACTAAAGAAATAATGAGCAATCTTTTCTGAACAGCTGAAAGTGAACTTTATCGTTTCTGGTAGGCCACATTCATTTTTTCTTAAGGACTTGCTGCTTTAAGCTTGATGAGTACCAACACACTCCATAGCCTCTGGTACACTATACCAGTAGTTACCAGCTAGTGGTTCATGGACCATCAAGAAAATTTTGGTGGTCTATGGAGAAATTTGGACATTGATTGACTCAAGGTTACACAAAGTATGAAAGAAATGCAAAATGCTTGGTTGCTTTTACCACAAAGTTAATTCTTTGTGGTAAAAAGAACATAAAATTTAAATAAATAATCAACAATAAATACTGTTTTGAGTGCAGTTGTCAGCCTTCATGAAAAAGAGGCAACAATCCATAAACTTATTTCAAACAAGCAACAAACTTCACACTAATTTATTAATATGAAAGTCACTTGTTTAATTATAACAAACTAAAATGGAACTTTTATGATTAGTATTGTAGATGTTTGTATCATTTAAAAAATTCATGATAATGGTCTGTGGGATTCAAAATTATGAAGTCAGACAGGTTGGCAACCACTGCACTAGACTCTAAAATAATATATGCTAATGATAGGCAAACAAGTCAAATATAGTTTATTTTTTCACTGATCTAGTTTGAATGTCACAAATATTAGGTTAATTAGGGTTGCGTAATGACACGAGGAAAAAACAGGAAAATAAAGTTGCATTACTAAAGCCTTGGGACTACAAATTAGGACCACAGGCCATAGGTTTCTCATGACTGGCCTAAAGAAACATTCATTCAATTAGGTATATAACTTCTGTATTAACACAAGATTCAGTTTGAGTGAGGGAGATGAGTCCATGTATGTTTGAAGAAATGACCAATATATAGAGATAGCTATTACAAAAATGTGATTCTTTATAAAAGTGTTAAATTTTGCTATGTATTGCAACTTTTGGAGCATGCTCTATTTTAATACAACTTTGCCATTGAGTTTGGAAATAAATAGAAACAAACCTTTTCTTGTTTATAAAGCTCTTCATATTGGAACTCTTTAATATTTTTAATTTTTTGTTGTAATTTTGCAATATTTTTCTGAAATGTATATTACCAGTACTTTAACATGTTTTAAATAAATAAATATTTTGAAAAATTAAACTTACCTTTTTAGCTAATATCTTTTCTCTATTCACCTTAATTTCTTCAATACATTTTTTATCCTTTTCTATTAAATTTTCATACAAGGTCCTTTGTTCTAAAGTGCTAACATGGTAACTCTTATAACATTCTATAATTAATTTCCAAAGTTTTTCTATTGTTGGTTCTATTGCAACTTTTATTTCCTGTTTTTGATCTATTTCCTAAATAATATATAATATCTTTATTTATTATTAAAAAGTGATTTGTAATTCTTTAATATATTTAATGATCAAATAAATTAAGTGAATTAATTAGTCAAGTTGTGGTTTGATAGTTATATGCCTTATTATTTGATCATTAGAATAAGTTGGGATTGGATATATATAGATATTAATTAATATATTTACTTGCTTTTTCAACTCATTTATCTGTTTTTCATATTTATCTTCTAAACATTTCTGATTTTCTTCATAATTAGCTTTTTCTTCCATTTTTATCTCATTAATCTTTCTAATATCATCATTATGTCTCTCATTTATGTCTCTGTGAGTCTTTTCATATTTTTCTCTGAAAAATGTTAGTTGACTTGATAAATTAAAATATATATCTTGGGCTCTATGCTGAAATGTTTCTGAAATGTTTATGAATAACATGTTTTTATATGTGAAAAAATAAAGAAAAACATTATAAAATATAAACTTACCAATAATTTCATTAAAAATTTCATAATAATGACTAATTGTTCTTATATATTGCATTTCTGCTACTTGAAATTCCTTTTCAAAAAATGAACATAATTCATTTTTCATATCTAACATTTTCTGAAATTGTTGAAACATCAGTTCTCCATCTTTTTGAACTTCTTTTAATTTCTTCTCTCTTAATAATGGTATCAGTAGAGCATTTAATTTTTTCTCATTCAGATGAGTCAACTCATTTTCTTTAAAAATTTTAAACTAAAAAATATAAAAAAGAATTTAAATATTTCTAATGAAATAAGTAGCACGCCTTAAATACTCTAGTGATATATAAACCAAACCAACTTTAATGAACCAAAAATGTTTCAACCTACTCAAATAGGTGTTCATCAATTGAACCAGGGACAAGTTCTCTGGGCTTGCTTAGAATGCACCACATGCTTAAGAGAAAGTTTTGACTGTCAATATACTTTTTATATGAGAACAAATATGCCAATAATAATTTATTCTAGCATGTAAACTCTTTTATCATTTGTGTTTCTTTTATGTTGGCAGCTAGCAGCTAGTCATTTTAAGTCAATGCCATGCTTGTGGGAACTCGATCGCTTGCTTATGTGGAGGTTTTCCACAGCAAACAAGTGCACTTGCATGATGTCGTACGAAGAATTTAACACGGCCAGATTGTATCGAAAGCTTGCAATACCCAGTCGGCGCACATATATTGTGTACGGGGGCGGATCTACATAGAGATTAATAGGGCTTAAGTCCTGGGCCCACAAAATTTGAATTATCATCATAAATTTTTAATACTTTTTCATAATATATTTCATATATTTCATGTGTGGATATAATGGGCTTTATAATAGTCCATACTTTTTATTCACACCAAATAACGTTTCTGCTTATTGTTTAGTGCTAGAGATAGACCTATTATTCTTATTATAACTTTCAACATGCCCAAAAATTTTTGTCAGGATTTGCCCGAGTTGAACCAACAAAAATTTGAAAAAAGAATACAAAGAACCTTCTAAATAAACCAGAACACGTGTAAAATTTTAAACTCAACATAAAAATGAAATTAGACAATAAAACATAATAAATGAACAAAACCTTATGAGTATAATAAATGACCTTACTAGAAGAAATAACAACCCGCATCAAGGAATAAAAATCCAGTATGCGTAATAAATAAATAATATAAATAAATAAATAAAATAGAAGAAATAACAAACCTCTTCTATATGCTCAATCTGATGGTACAGTACATGGTGTTTCACAATGTTTTGACAGTTTCAAAGTTGAATAACTCAAAAACTAATTGTTAAAAAAAAAGTTGAAAATTTTACACAAGGTACAAAATTTATTCAATTTTACTTATGAAATACTACTTCGGACAAATGACGACCATTCACGGCTACACAAGACTCGAGGTGTTCCACCCAGTTTTTGAACACATTTTTTGTAACTGCTGGAGGAAGTGTGGAAATTTCATCTCAAATTCAATCTCTTAATTGTTCCAAGCTTCTTGGCCAGTCAGAGTACACTCTCGCCTTCAAATAACCCCATAGGTAAAAGTCTGGTGGGGTTAAATCAGGCAAGCAAAGTGGCCATTCGAAACATGCAAGTTTGGAAATTATGCGGTTGCCAAAAGCTTCACGGAAAACTTCAAAGGTCTTGTTGACTGTGTGGTATGCATTGGCAGTTTCATGGAAATTTTTTACCCAATTCGATATTGTTCCACAAACAGGAATTGGATATCATGGCTGAATCTTAAAATGTTTACGAAATTCATGTTGCACGTGCATGACAGATTCGCCAATGGGAAAATAGCACTCTACTGCAAATGCACAATGTTGCTTCGATCAGTGTGCCATGATACTATGTAGTAACCTATATGAGATGAAAATTGACAGTCTGCACTACTAATAAAGGGTGCCACCATCACTGTATCTTGGTTTTAATGCAAATTATTCACTTTGAAATCATCTAAACATTGTGAAACACCCTGTATTTAGAATTCCAAGAAATGATAAGCTACAGAATTGATACACTAAATCCTTGGGTGGATACTCCATCCCATTAGAGAACTACTGATTCAACAGACAACTAATGTATGTAGAAGCTACTGGACATAATCTACCACAAAGAATTAAAGAACATAAAGTACAGTATATGGTGGAAAAACATCTGGATAATGCAAAACTTGAAGCCTAAGTCACATGAGTAAAATGGAATGAAGCTAGTATCATTAGGCCCTCTAAGAACCCTAATTTACTCAAAAAACTTCTAGATGCTAGAAATTTATAAAGCAATCTTGTATTAACCACAGGAAATGTTTATGTACTTTTATTTCATTTTTAATGTTAAATAAAAAACATAAGAAATAAGATGATAATTAATTTTTATTACATTGAGTTTAAAACATTACACATGTTCTATTTTATTTAGTATGTTCTTTGTATTCTTTTAAACTTTTGCTGTTCTAGCTGATGAAGACCTATGTGAATAGATCAAAACATTTTTGGTCTTTTAAAGTACATTGCAGAAGTTATTTCATTCAGATACTTCTTTCAGTTTCTGTAATTCTTATGTTTAAATTTGCCAAAATTAAGTAAACTGTTGAATTTTTTTTCCATTAAAGTAATGAGTAGAAAGTTAAGAAAAAGATGGACATATTTAGAGTTGTTGTAAATCCAGAATTTTTGGCATTTGTCCCCGATTTGGATACTTTGTCTCAATTGAAAAATTTCCTTTTGAATGTCCTAATTTGCCCATTTTTACCAAAAAAAATAATTCTGATTTGTATTACAAAAAGTATTATAATTATTGCAGTAGGTGTCTATATGTGTTGTGCATGCATGCACCTACCACCTGCCTTTACATGCACACGTATCGTGTTCTGTTCGTTCTATGTAGTGCAGTATGATTGTATGAAAACATTGATGGTTTTAAAGCTATCATTAATGATAGATCTGTGGTAGGCTGACTATATGTATTTTTTTATTTTCTTGTTCCAGCCATTCTTTTGTTTTAGTAACATTTTCACATTCGTTCCATTTTCTGAAAATCAGAAAACTTTTATACATGATCCACTCATTTGTCAAATTGATAATTTCACAAAAAAAAAATTTGATAAAATAATATACATGAAAAAAATTCCTTTTAAAATTTAAATTTAAATAAACATTGTAGATTGTATTATTACAGTTGTAGCTTTTATCTAACAATACATAAAATAATAATGATTAATCCATGAATGTACTATTTTTACATTTTTGCATATTGAAGGGAATTAATCAATAAGGCCTATGAAAAGCTCATATAAAACATACTTGTATATTGTATTTCCAATTTGTGATTCATTAGAAAACGTTTCTTTCTGCATCAATAAGGGTCATGAATTTGAATGGAAAGAAATAGCATGAAATGTCATTTAACAACTCATTTAATATTAGAATAGTTTCAACAAATTTAAAGAATATGTTACATGAAAGAAACAGATGAACTTTGACAATTCTAACATAAACAATAATAATTAAAATAATAACATAAAAGACAATAATAACCAAACACCTGGAGAAATGGAATGAAGAAAAAATTGCTAAAACCAATGAACAATGCTGAAACTATGATTAATGTGAAAATCTTAACACCATCCTTGCATTTCCAGAAAATGCATTAAGAAAACAAATGTTTTTGGCATATTTTATAAGTTTGCATCAGGTTTCCAATCTAGCTTCAATTTGATAATATTCAATATTGGAATGTTACTCAATAAGTGATGTTATTTATTTTTAAGATATAGAACATGCTATATTTCTCATATGTTTGTGATTAAAAACATAATTATGAAGAGTTATGATAAGTAAAATAAAATATTAAATGATTATAAAACAAATAAACATATATACAGTATTTCTACATGTGGTTGACTTGTCCATCTTGTGATGAAATGTTCTTATGTGGATTATTGTATAAAGATTGCCATGAGGCAAATAGAGATTTGCAGTCCTTGTTAATTATGCATCTCCTTTTAATGTGGCCTTAAATATTTCTAGTATTCATAGCTTGTGTTCATCAAACAAATGCTGTAATTGGCCTTGTTAAGATTTGTAGATACTACAAGTTCCATTGCAAACTATGCTAGAATAGTTACCAGATTATTGCTATCAATATTAAGTTTTTGCTCCATCACTTTGCTTCTTAAAGATCTGTTTGTAGAAAGGTACACTAATTGTCAGTTAAATCTTTCATCTATCACAAGGTTAGACTATATTCTGAGAGCTCTTTTGCTGTTTACTTTATCTTTGCCAGTCCTTGATAATTTGTAAATGGTGGGGTTTCTGCGATAGCATATGCAGATATTTGAATATTTAGTATTTGTTTGAAATTGAACTTACAAGTTAGTCTTGTATTGTACTCAACTATTTTAGACATAGGTGTTGGAAAATGGGGTTCTATAGTCCAGTCTTGACTGCAGGATTGACTGATGTTATTTTATTCCCCTGTGTTCATAATTAAAAATGAATGCACAAGACCAAATTATTACAGCACATGTTTGTTAACAACCAATGTTTGGTGATTTTATACACTGGCCACTGCCAGGCCTACATCAGTATTTTGCTAAAATAATTAACTTTAATTTTCAATTTCAGCAAAGTTTTACAAATTCAGATTCTATCATTATGTAATATGTTTCAAAAAAATGAGCAAAACTTTAAAGGTGAAAGATAACCAAAACAAACATTTCTAATCATAGAACATGACATATTGAGGCACAAACACAGTAATGACTAATGACACTGAACATGAAAAAGAATCTTTCGTAATGGATAATTAAAGTAATTGCTTGACAGAGCAACTGCCAATTGTGATGAATGCTTCATAGTGTTGACAGAATGAATCACATACTTTTTGGAAAATACTAAGCATCTTATGCATAGCTGTAGCAGTGACACTAATTCTGGTGATGGTCTTGGATTTCAATGAGAGTCTTGTACACAATGCTCAAGATGTCCCCACAAAAATGTTGAGACAGGACAGATCAGGAGATCATGGAGACCAAGGGATGGCACAATCATGCCCAATCTATCGGCACAAAAATATAGTGTTTAGGTAGTTCTGCACTATAGCAAATATGGACTGGCATTCCATTGTGCTGGAACCACATGCATCATTGAATGGTTGATGGACATTCCTGTAGAAAATCTGGCAAGACTTCTTACAGACCTCTTGCAGAAAAATGCAATACTTTCCCCTGGCAAGGCAGTCCAATAGAAGATATGGCCAAATTAAGCAGTCGTGGATTATCCCCGCCCAAACATTCAAAGAGAACTGCCAATTGTCATGCCACTATGTTGTACGTGGGTGGCCCACACATGCACATTGTGTACATTATAGATTCCATCACGCTTCGTCTAAGAATCAAATGCCAAAAAATCTGGCTACATGCACTATGCCATAGGAACAGTGGGCAAATTCCACACAATGAGAAAGATCCTTATCCATCATAGCCCCAACTTTCTGCATATGGTAGAGGTGTAACAACTGTTCACGTAGCACTCACCACCATAGTACTATAAGCCACACTAAGGCTACACCCTACGGCTCTCCCACTTACTTCTGGCCGATAGGGAATGCTCTCTATCATATTTGACATTCTTGCCGTCCCGGAACATCATGCCCATCACAGCAGAAAGATCCCATCTCGCACGATTGCCATTATGAGTACTCAAAACGTTTTCCAATCGGGAACCGACCAAACACTCCCGGTACATTTGTCGAGCTTCCACGACATTGCCGTCGGCAGCTCCTTGTACGAAATGTACGTCAACCTTCTCGGCACCAGAATAACGATCCATCCTTCTCTTCAGACATCGAGGTCACAAACGACCACAGTGCAAAATATATACTTTTATACACTTGCCAGAAAGCGCTCTCTACCAGCTTTGCCATTCTGATTTGACCACTCATACTACGACCAGAAATGTTTGTTTTGGAGTGTTCTTACACACCACGAAGTTTTGCCCATCTGTTTTGAAACATCTTGTATAAAATACATAAAAAAAAAAAAAGATTATTATTCTTGTAAAATGATTTTTCACCAAAAATTTATTTAAACGTTTTTCTATTTAACAATTTTTAATATAATAAGATTTCTCTCTAAATAAAATGAATGTTTTAATTGAAAAAATAAAAAAAAAACATTTTAAAGAATATTCAGAATATTGATTGTGATTTAATTTAGATATTTCTTAAGATTAAAATTAATCTTAAGAAATGGCTAAATTAAAATAATTGAACAAACTCTGAAATTACCTCCAGAAACTGTTTAACCAATTGTTTTCTTAATTGTTCTTCCATTGTTAATTAACACGCAGAAAAATGTCTTGTTTTGAAAATACGACTGGCGTCTTTTGGTTGCCGTAGCAACAGATACTTCCCATAGTTCTAACTGCGCCAATTTAATTGTTTTTTTTATTGCCGCCGTCTGTGAGAAATATGACTGGACAATATCATTTCTTTCTGTGTGTTATTTATTTTTTCGCAAAGATAGAGGAAAATAGTAATAATTAATTAATTAATTAATCCGCTAGAAGAGTGGCTCGAGCGCCCTCAAGTAGTAATCATTGACAGAAGCAGACGATTTTATCAATTTTAGCTAAATTTTGAACTCCCGTTTATAAATTAAACCTAATTTTTATTAATTAATTTTTTTAAATGATTGATTTTAAATAAATTTTCATGTAACAATCTGTTTTAGAAGTGAAACTGGAATGTCCATCCCTAGTCCTAACCTTAGGGATATTGGGAATCGGGAATCTGGTAAATTCTCTGATTTCTATGATGGGATGCTACTACAATTATCATGCATCACCCTAAAAGCGGAAAAATTATATAATTATTTCAGACGAATATTCACGGAATTAATTCAACTCAAACAACCTTGTGTGTTCTATCCACGTTTCCCCAGAATCTTACTTTCCCTACTTCTGTTACATCGTATTTCAACAGAAGTAGCTTTTTTTTATACATCTTTCCGCCCCGTGTGCACTAAGAGGGCCTCTTTAAGCAAGCCCATTATGGTTCGGCCGGGTAGTGAGGGACGAGGCCAACGGGCTGGTCACGTGGTTTCCCGGGTTTTCTTCACGTCAGTAACATCTAAATAGAGATCAATTTCACTTAGAAAGTTCTCTCGGCAGATCGCCCACGTGTTGCGTTGCTGTGTATAACCAATTTAAGATCCTAGGGACCCGGGAGATTAAAAAATCTTCAATTGAACGTACACGTGAGTATTTCGACGATATTTCACTACTTTGCACTGAACAATTAGCGATGAGAAACTCACTTGTGCCTCATTTCCATTGAATCAGGTATGCTTCGATCTCAAAGGTAAACAAATGTAAACGTCCTACCTAATTGTTTAATTAGGTAGGACGTTTAATTAGGTAGGGCGCCGAACTATCTACGAAAAATACGAAGTTAACTAAAAATTTATTAAAAAATAAAAATAAAAAACGTAGTGGTTTAGCCAACGAAATTGTTCATAGATGTAAAAATTTGAAGACATGGTTTTCGACACTAGCCACTGGCGTACTTTTTTCCTTACAATATATTAATCGTTCTACTTATAATTTTTCCCCACGATTAAACAAAGCGTTATGACGTTCTCGGATAGAATTCCGGGAAGTGAGATTCGGGTAAACGGACCCTAATCCCCTCTTCGGCGTATCTTGCTCCGGGACAAATTAGTGCAGTCGCGTAAATATTAACAATAACAAAGGACCAGCCTTATTTTCTAAATGAGGGGTATTTGCTCTTAACGTAAAACTTTTTGAAAATAAAATTCACAAACAAACAATTATCGTAAAATAAAACTTCTTTAATAGTTACACGTACTGTACATACAATATTTTAAAAATCTTTCTTAAATTCGTTATTCTCTGAAGTTGCAAATGCTATTTTTTTGAAATGTTTCCAGATGCCCCTTCGAAAATGTCGGATCACCCATTCCAGATAACGTTGGAGAAACGAACTGTACTATCGTATTCGCTATACGTGAATGTGGTTAGATTTTACTGTTATTCGGCGAGGCAGTTGCAAGATCGTTTCTTTTTTGTCCAGAGGTGAATTTAGAGGTGAATTACATTTAGAGGTATTTTTTACATTTAGAAGTTTGTTTCTATTTCTTTAAAATTAATCGGTTAATGTTACTTATGGTAGCGAACATGGCGGTTCGTCTCTGGAACAGTGGGGACGTACTGTACGTTCTAACTTAACCTAACCTATTCTAATAAATTACCATAATTATTGCCAACCAAATTATTAGAATAGAAGTAATCTATTAGAATAGGTTAGGTTAGAACGTGCGTCCCCACTGTTTCAGAGACGAGCCGTTATATTCGCTACCATAGGTAACAATAACCGGTTAATCTTTACTTACCTGGACCGTCATGGCGACGGGATGCACGTTCTAACCTAACCTATTCTAATAAATTACCAATAAATTACTAATGCAAGAAAGATGTAAAATAACTCGAAAAATTAATTATATGAAGAAAGAATTTGTAATTTATTAGAATAGGTTATCTTTACTTACGTGGACTGTCACCGCGTGCGTCCCGCCACCATGACAGTCCACCTAAGTAACGATTAACCTTCTTTAATATAAAAACTTCATTTTCGTTGTAAATTAATACAATTCAAAACTGAACGTTAAAAAAACTGGTACAAGAAGAGAATTCTTTAAATTGAAATTTCGACTCTTTTCCCTTCGGCTCACCTCTTCTATTTTTCATGCCAACGGTGTTTATAACACAAAATATAAAAGATTAAACGGAACCTTACGTGTCTAATTGCGCCAACCGTTTCCGCACTTGGAACTACCCAATATCTACTCTCTTCTAAACAATGGGATTTATCTATCAGCATTCCAATGTGAAAATCACCTACATCGCGTTCAAAAATTACTCGAAAATACCCACATCTACCCATTTATTTTCTTCTGTAGAGAATCATTTATGAATGATGTATAGATCTACTACGTCAATCAAAAGATTTCATACAGAAATTCTTAGTTATAGCTATGCCGCCGCTTCCTATCTTTTGTTTATCTAAAGATGCGTAGTCCGCCATCTTTGATAAAATTATAAACGCACCTGAATTAAAAATTTTTATTTCCTTCTGGATTATAAAAGTTACAATGTATGTGAGTCCACGAAGGAATCATTTTTTAATTAGATGTGTTTTGGATTCGCATACACTGTAATCTTTATAATTACAATATTATATACCTATACATACAGTCAGGACCGGATTTAAGGACGGTACACTACACAGTCCCTACCAAAAAGTAGTTGATCATGAGTTCGAACTTGGCTGACCACGTGGAATTTTCCGGGTTTTCTTTACTTTTGTAGCACCTAAATAGGGGTCAGTTTCCCATAGAAAGTTCTCTCGGAAGCATTCTCTCTTGGTAGATCTCCCGCGTGTCGCGTTGTCGTAACCAAATAAACTAAACCAGAAATATTATATTTAAACAGTATGTAGCTAGATAGAAGATAAATATATTTATTTTTCCGGCTCTGTTATATATAACAGAGGAAATGTATGGCGATCGGTCAAAAAATGACCCCAAAGATTTTTATATTTTAGACTCGGGACCTTGAAACGTCGAGAAATGAAAACTTCGGGTTTTTCCCCTTGTATGTATGGATGTTTGTTTGTGTGTGTGAGAAGGGGGCACAATTTTGTTCACTATACATGTCAGATATTTACGTTAAATACGTAAATATCTGACACGTATAGTATTTATTTCATATACTGTAATATATTCTTTTGTTATGTATTTATGATTGCCTGTATTTTATCGGATAATGGATTTACAGTATGAATATTGATAAAATTAATAAAACGATTAACAATACGTTACCATTAAATTTCATAATGGCTTTCACACAGATATATACCTATATATATATATATATGCGTGTGTGTGGGTGGTATACCTAATACAGTCGAATCTCCGCTAAACGGTGGCCATTTTTTCAGGAACGTTTCTTTTCGAAATGAATACGAAATAACCATCAAACAACGGCCATTTTTATGTTTTCGTCAGTGGCCGTCGTTCCGAGGTTTTTCTGTATATGTACTATATGTGGAAAGTTTTTCTATTAATTAACCAAAGTGAAAAAACAACAACAAAATACATTATTCACTGTAAACTTTCGCTAAGTATAACTACAATTTCGTCACAGCACTTCCAACTTCTCCCCGAACTACGTGTGTATAATATATGCCTGCACGCAGTTTACAGTACACATTATGTACAGTATACATGACCGTGTAAATATGTAGATGTTCCCGTATACCGTATATTGCGTGTAAAATTTAATAATTTGAAGCATAACGTATTATATTCTTAACGAAAATATGTTTGCTTGCAGCGATTATAATGCAGGAAGTAATTATAATAACTCTGAAAAATAAAAAAATATAATAGAAAAATACCGTATTTTAATAGTAAGAAATTAATTAAAAAATAAACCGTAATTAATAAAACGAACAAAAATTATATATAATTATAGTAAAATCCGAATAAAACGGAAACCTGCCAAACCGGAAAAAATATTCGGTACCGGTTTATACAGGTTTTACTGTATTGCAAAATACAGTATTACATATAACGATCAGCTACATTTAAAAATATATTGCATGCAATTTATACACATACATGTAATAATAATATAAATAATATAGAATATAATCGAGTGAAATTTTATATTAAAATATCCAATAATAATAATAATAAAACAATTAAAATTTTTTATATAATATTATGTTTTAATATTTTTATTTTTATAATATAATTTTTAAGGAAAATAATAATAAAAATAGACGATTTTTTATAATACGAAACGATATCAAAAAATACAACATTGATATAAAAAAAATAAATAAAATAAAATTGTTTATTTCCTCGAAAAGTACGTGCTTCTGGTAAGCGAAATTACCCATTAATCATTATAAAGAATCAACAATGTTTATTATTTATGTATTAATTACGGCGATAGAATAATGTTTATAATTAATTAAAATAAATTTAAAATTAAACGACTAACGAAGCAAAACAAAATTTTTTAGATTTTATTATAAAGTTGAGAAGTATTTCCTTAAATGCCGCCAGGTGTCGAAATTGCTAATAAATATGGCGGACCAATTTCTAACTATTAAACAATTCGCCGTGTTAAAACGACCACCGGAATCAATTTTAATTTAATAAAATAATATACGATATAAAGTCGCTCGGTATTATTCACCGCGGCGATTCTACTTTTAGGTTAGGCTAAACGAATTTGAGAAAAGTTTTTATTTTTGTACCGAAATAAAAAAAAAGTTTTATCAAAAAAATAACTCGGGAAAATAAAATGACAAATAATTGAAAAAATCGATGGAGTGAAGAATTTTAAGTTCCAACACAAGTTTCGAACGTGGTTTATTGGTTAAAGTTAAAATTCGATTCTAATAATGCGCTCGATATAAAATCGAACCAATGAGACGGCCACACACATCGTATCGAAAGCACGTGCCATATTTTATGCTTCTACTTTTCCCTCTAGCGACGAATAATGAAAGCATTAGGAGGTGAGAATCCGATAAATTTTCGCAAGTTTTAGATAATTACGTAATAAGTTTACAAAGTAGCGCTAATTATCGAAATTGTAAGGAGAAATTAAATTAAATAAAGATTTTTTTCTTTTCTTTTTTTCGAGAAATACGAACACGCATCGGCAGAAAACATAAATAGAGTTACCCGTTCGAAAGAGAATGCGATCGCCAATGCAGCTTTGAAAACGAAACTTTTTCGAATGACTTAAAAATTTCCCCATCGAAATCTGCCTGATAAAAAGCGTAATTTACGCCATTAAAATTTTTATACGTGTATATAATTATATATATACATATACATGCGTGTGTATACATTAAAATTTCTTTATCCGGATCGATAAGGTGAGGAAAAGCTAAATGAGAAACATAATTGCTTAAAGTTTTGATTGACGTTATTAGAAAAAAATATGCGCCATTCTTTCGACTAAAGTCTCTCTGATCTACTTTAAAAGCTAACCGAAAAGGAAATAAGGGTAATGGGTCAGATTTAGTCTTTAATTTCTTTCCGCTAAAACTAAGCTGAGAAAAGCATTTTTTTCCCCCACCCCCTCCCTCCATTGAAATGGATTAATTTACTTTTGAAATAACTTGTATATTTCTGAACGTGCAGCGAACGTGCCCCCTGTTTTTTAATTACTCCAACCAGTTTTTTTACCAAAATAAGTAAAAAAATAAATAGAAAATAATTTTATAATTTTAATTATAATGTAATAATTTTCATTTAAATTATATTTTTCATATTTGATAAATTCTTCTTATTTTTTTATATGTCACCCTTCTATAAAAGTTTCCAGCAGTTTATTATATAGTTTTTTAAAATATGTGAAAAATTTAATGTAATAACAACTTAATTTTAAAAAAAGCAGTTCTGTTTAATGGAGTCATTCAAATTTTTTTTATTCATTTATTTGTTTAAACAGGTTATTTATGTGACTTAATTTTAATGATAAGTTATCTTAATCATGATTTTTTAGTGTATTCTGTATGTAGTTTTGAAGAAATTTACATTTGAATATATTCTTTTAAAAGTCATAAAAGTGCTTTGTTCTATTTTCACTTCTGTTGCTAATGCTGTTTGCTTTAATTAAGATTTTAAAAAAATCATTGGTTCTTGATTGTTGTTATCATTTAAACTGATTTAAATTTTATGTTGAGATATGGATAAGATTTAATTTATGTATACGTGTATTAAATTGAAAGTAAAAATACTGATTATGTGATCAATTTTATATTTCTTCCTTTAATTTTTAAATGGGAACTTTTTATTGAATTTTTTTGTTGTCGTTTAGAGTTTTTAAATTCCTTTCTTAAAATATAATTTTTAAATATATATTTATTGGATTTTATAATAGTACGAATGGATTCTCGTAAAAATGAATCGTTTTCGTTATTCCCGTACGAATTTTAAATTAATAATTCGTAAATGGTTAAAAATTTTTGAAGATTACGATATACTTAAACAAAAGCTTTGTAAAATTTTTTTAAGACGAAGTGCTTGATAAATTAAATATAAATTTGTTTAAATATATTTTTTTAAATGTGTAATTTATATTATAAATTGTTTAGATAATTAAAACAATTAATTTATTTTATAGAAATTTACTCAGTTGATATTAGATAAACAGTTAACATAAAAATCTTTTTATGAGCCATTGAGTAAATGAATTAGTTTGTTTATAGTAAAATATGATTTAATTTTTTTGTAATTTAATACTGTAGATAGAAGAAATAGGTCATCTGTATCAGATATAAAAAAAATTCATAATGTCAATTTGCAAAATTAGAGATTATCATTAGGCAATGTTTGAGTTTTTGGGTTGATATTGTAGCAAAACAAGGTGAAACATTGCAATTTCTTTGCATATTTAGTTGTCTTACAAGTTAGTTGTCATTACAGTTGCCAACTCTTCCAGAATTGCCAGGAGAATTTGGGAGTAAAAATTTTTAAATTTTTGGACTTTTAAATTGAGGCCTATTTTCCCCATATTTGATAAGATAATCAACTTTTGGTCCACATATTAAGACAGACTAAAAGAATAGATGGCAGTGTTTTGATATTGCTGAGAGTAAATATGTCAAATCTCACAAAATGTTTTACTTATGAGATGAAGAACTCCAGGAATTAACTCTTTGGGAGTTGGCAATTTTAGTTGTCATAGTAAAATATCTTAAAATCCCAGGCATATTTGAAAAATTCAATGACTAGACAAGTTTTTGAATACATTATTTTTTAATTTAGTTATAATTAGTTTTTTAAGTAAATTCATTATCTTTCTCTGAGAATCTGAAAATTATTTGTAGAAAATATCAAAAAATAAAAACATCTATATTTGTGTTATTAACTTAATTTAATTTATTTATTATATTCATAACTGTTTCAATTCACATACAAATCAAAAACAAGTTTATTGTTACAGTTTCCTGATTTGTCTACTTCTTAAAATTTAAATTATAAATACATGAGAAATTTACATATCCATTTAATTACTTTTGAAGTTATTAAATATTTGCACTTATGATGCTTATATTCAAAATGAATAGATCTAATGAATTTAACTGTGAGAAAATAAAGGAAGTAATTTTATAGAAGTACCTATTTGATAAATTTATCTAATTTAGTTAGATTCAAATATTTAATTCATTTTTGCAATATTAATAAGAAATTTATTAGTAATGCTTACAACTGAAAGCAAGTATTGATGTTTTATTGAAACAGTTATGAATAATATTTAAGATAAATTTATGAAAATTTGACTTTTTTAATTGACAAAGAAGCAAAATTCTGATACGTTTTGAATTCTTTATTAATATTAGTTTTCAAAAGAAAATTAAATTATCAATAACATTTATAAAATGTTACCTTGATAATTTGATATTTACCAAATAATGAGATATATTTAAAAATGGAATATTTTTTAAAATTCATATGTATTAATTATTTAATATAATCTGTTCGTATTACATTACACAGACTTTTATGAAGCTAAATATATCCAATCAATGCATTGTATTTAAAAGATATATTTAGTTTAGAAGAAATATATTTGTTAGATATTTTTTGAGTAGATAATTGATTGTTTTATAAAGGAAAATAACATTGCTTTCTTAAACTGCAGAGAAAATATATTTATTTTAAAATAATGATGCGTATTAATTAGTTTTAATTATTTGATGATTAACCTAATTAATAGTTAGTTATTCTAAAAATAACTGCTGTATATAACATTAAACTATGGTAGAGCCAGCTCCACTTCTGAATTGTTTAAATCAACTCAAGCTAGATCATCTATTTAGCAAATTATAATGATTTTTTAGCAATATTACTCTTTATATTTATTAATGTATTTGAAATCTAATTTGTTTTTCCTTCTGTAAGAAAAATCTATTATTAATATTATTCTGCTAAGAAAATTCATCTAATTATTTATGATTTTAACAATAATTTTTTTTGATTAAATTAACATTATATTTATTCTGATTAATTTTTCTATCATATTATTACTTTCTTATCACTTAATTTTATTGCTAAAGGAATATTATTCAGTAGATAATTAGATAAAAGTATAGATTAATAACAATCAGTAACTATTAATTAAAAATTAAAAAACACATTTAAAAAATTAAGGAATTAATTATATATTTATTACTTAATATATAATATTTTATTACTTAATAATATATGTATAAAGTATTATATTATTATTAAAAGGTATCAAATTATAAAATAAATATATTGAAATTGAAACATTGAAATAAACATTGATAAACATTGAAACATTTGTATTCATTCTTTGCATGAATCAGTAAATTCTTAAATTAATATAAACAGCCTTCAATAAAACTAGATTAAAAATTTTTCATTTTTTAAATATTTTTAGAACCTATCAATTCATTGGTAAGAAATTACAAAAATAGCAGATGATAGTCATAATTTTGAGTAAATAATAAAGCTGTCCACAATATATATAGTCTACATAAATTAAAAAAGAAAAACAAACATAAGAAAAGTATACATTTGAAAAACAACAGTAATAAAACCTTAAATAGGTATGCATGATATATTATTACAGAAAAATTTTAACTAAGTTAAAAAAGTAAAAAAAAAGATTTCTGATTGCTATTAATTCTGCTTTCAGATACTAAATACAAAATTTACTGCTTCATTTCTATTGAATGAAAAATTGTATTAACTCTTTTCTTTCTTAATATTATAAATTATAATTTCTCTGTTAATTCTTCTTAAGAGTTGCTGATACATGATTGTATTTATAGCAATTAGATAATAAGCAAAGAGAGATATCTTTGACATTCTTATATTGTTTTTTCTTCTCTTATTGAATGAGTGACATAAGAGTTGAAAGTGAAAGACATATGGTGAGAAATTTAAAGAGAAAAATTAATGAAGCTATCTTACCAATAGAAAAATTAAATTATGAGTACAGTATTAAAAAAGTATGACATATTTAAATATAATTCTAATTTTTCTGTATGGTCAGTTTTTAGTTTATACAGTAGTAATAATTTCAGACATACGTGCAACATTTTTCATTCAAATAGAGAAACAAATACAGATTTATACATTGATTTTTATTCATATTTATTTACAGACATGATAAACATATAACGATATAATATAATAATATCTGACAAAGACAAAGAAAATATTCAGTTGATATATTAAATTAATACCTTAAAAAATTATAAATTATATTACATGTTAGTTAATATATTTGAGTTACAAAGTTTTAAAAATTTTAATTCTATAATATGAAAGTTTATTAGATTCAAATAGGGTCAATTTCATAAAAAAAAAAAACTTCAACTTAAACATTTTATTATGTTATTCAATACAAAAATGAGATTAATTCTCTATGTTCAACATTTTTACGGTTAAATTAATTGATCTATAAAGTTTTACTAAATTCTTGACTAAATATTTGAGAAAATGAAGTTTTTGTTTCTTGTTTCTATTCAGTTTGTGATTGCAACATGCAGATTCAACCCGATACTTTGTATTTTGATAAAAAAAAAAATATATATATATTTATCCATGGAGGAAAAATTGTATTCTATTATATTTAACAAAACATGTTCTGTGTGAATTCACATAAAATGTATGTCATTAAATATGATAGAAAATTATCTATCTTTAGAATTTATGTATTCTGAACTATTCTGTTATTTTATAATAGTGTATTTATTCTAGTAGTTTTTTATGTAGATTGTTTTCTTCTGTTATATGTTTATTTTTTACATAATAATATTCTAATCATTGCTCTTTCTTAGTGAGAAGAAACATATGCTGTCAATTTTCAAAATGAAGCAGTTTGCTTAAACTTTTAATGTACATTTTAAATAGGAAATATTTGTAAATTTTATAGGAAACTCCTTAACAATTTTTTTTCCTGACTTTACGTAAAGTGCTATGACCAATCTTGTAACTAAAGTTTTATGCAACTGAAACAGTAATTTTTTTATTTTTTATTTCATAACATATTTTTTGAAATATTTCATTTATATAATTATTTTCTGTGCTTTCATGTCTGCAAAATAACATCATAAATTTATTTTATCAGGAGGAACTGAACATAACAATTTTTTAGTATAAAATTCTTTTTTGTCCTTGAATATTTTGTATTTTTGCTGTAATATTGCCACATTCAGGCAAATGCTCATTATCTCTACACTTCTTACAGAACTGGTTATGATTATAATTTTTATTTATAGATTAAAATATTTTTATATTTAATATGACTAATTGTTAATCTCTCAATTTAAATGACAAATTGTTAATGTATAATTTTTCACTTTCAAATTTTATTTTAATATGAAAGTTTTTTCACACTTTTCCATAATTGGTCTGGTTTGATTTCCATCTGTGAGTTTAAGCAAAAGTAAAATTCATTAAGTTTCATGACTCAAATTTAGATCTTTAAACTAAAAGGAATTAACATTGCTCTCTTTAGAAAAGAGAACATTTTTACTAATGTTGAATTGGCCAATAATTTTAATATTGATTTATGAAGTTACAAACCTGTGCCAAAAACATACTTCATCCTATTATGTATTATAGTGGAAAATGTGTTAAAATATTTAATGCATCACTTGTTTAATTTTTGCTGTTTTTGTGATACTTATTAAGTAAATATATTTGTAAATTTGTATTGAATTGTACTAACAACTGACAGATATGCTATACTTGTATTAGACTAGTTAAGTTTGTTTAATGTAAACAATGCTTCTGAATAAGGAGTGATGATTACTAAGTGTTTAAATGCTAAAAGTTCTATAACAACACTGACAATTTAATATATTAAATGAAATATTTTTATATTAGATTCAATTAATCAGTTTGTATAATGATAGATTAAATTAATATTTTTTTTATTATTTTCTGATACATTCTTAGCATTAAGAAAATTATCATTATAATTTTTAAAACATTTTTAATTTTTATGTAAACATTTTATGTAAATTTAAAACCTACTTTAATTGATATTCATTGAAAATAATTTTCATCAGTACAGAATATAATAAAATAAACCCTTCTAACCTTTTACCCGGTTAGAAGGGTTTATTTTATTATTACAAGTTCCGGTGCATAGAGAGATTATACAGAATATAATTTTCTATTATAATACAAATGAAATTTTTCATACTAATTTTTTGTTTACACCAAAAAGTTCTTTTTATATTATGAAAATTATTATTTTAAATAATTATTCTAGATAATGTAGAATATGTAAGTATAATTGTATTTAATTAACTTTATTTTAAAAATTAGGTAACCTATTTGGCTATATTTTACAAAAAGAATTTCCACTTCTTAATAGCAAAATAAAATCCTACCTAAAAAAGAAAAAATATATTAATTGCATTTAAAAAAGTGAATATACATTAAAAAGTTAGAATTTTTTAATTAGAAAATCATTTCAAGGGAAATTAATATGCTCATCATCAGTTTTATTATCTATTTCCACTACCATTATCTCATACATTTTCTTTTATAGAAAAAAGAACAAAAGAATTTCCATCACAGTTTTAACTTTAACAGTTTCAGAATCAACTAAGCTACATATAATATTCAAAATTTATAAATGAACACTTAAATATTGTATAATTGATATTTAACATAAAGTAAAATAAACTTTTGAAAATAAGTAATTAATATATAATGGTTGAGCGGGGAGTCGTGGACGGTGTTGGTGACTTTTCAAGTGAGGCTAGAAGTGACGTTTTACGGTAGCAGTGTGGAAAGTAATTGAATATGGTGTATCAGAAAGTTCACGAATACACAAATATTCTAAGAATAAGTTTAATAAGGTGTTTATTGCAAATGACGGGGATAGAGTCTAACCCCGGGCCTTTGGCTAGATCTCCTCAGGAGATTGATTGTGCAGATATGCAAAGTAAGAGGCATGGAAGACCCCGGAAAGGTAGCGCGAAAGTCTTAGAGAGAGGAGATGAGTTATCAAATCTGTAGAATGGTGAACAAGAACAAATTGTAGAAACAAAACCCCTTCTAAAACTAAAAGTGGGATAGTGAGAGACTCAAATATTCAAGACTATTTTGTATCGGCAGCGGAAAAAGAAGAATGTGAAACTGAAGAGACTCAATACACTTTAAAAGGAATATACGAGTTGATTCAGGAAAAGTTTGTACAGCTAAATTCAGATTTAAGTACGATAAAAGCAGAAGTAACATTACTAAAGAAAGAGAATAGAGAATTGAGAGAGGATTTGGATAAAGCCGTCCAGAGAGTGTTCGACCTCGACCAGATAGTTAAGTCTGGCAATCAACTGCAAGGTAAGCTGGAGTTTCAAATTGATTCTTTGAGAAACGAGAAGGTAAAGAACAATATTATAGTCCTGAACTTCCCGTTCAAGACAAACGATCTCACGGATGAAATTAATTATTATATTAAGAACGACCTAGGATTACCTGACTGTTTGCCTGATGGTGTGGTCAGTGTGTCAGATGGAGAAGATAAATCTATTGTGAAAATTTTATTAAGTTCTAGCTATGAGAGAAACTCGATTTTGCGAGAGTTTTGGAAAAAGAGGTCAAAGTTATCCGGTACAGGAAAGGGAAAGTTTCTATTTATAGCAGATCTATGCAAGAGATCCAGGATCAGAAGGAAAAAATTAACTTTAATGATAAGTCAAGAAAAAGCTAAGGGTCATAAAATAAAGGTTAGAGACGATTATTTCATAAAAGATGGTAATATTTTTACGTATGATTTAAATCTGGAAGAAGTAATTCAGATTAAATATTTTTTATGAGTCGCCAGACTGTTGATATAGAGAGGTGTGAGCAGGAGAGGTTGGAATTTGATGTTAATATAGTTCACTCCATTGTTTATGCGGACGATATTGTGATAATCGCCCCCACTGCTGCCGCTCTACGGAGGAAAATTCAGCAAACAACTTTATATTTTAATAAATTAAAATTGAATATTAATCCGAAGAAATCGGCTATCATGGTGTTTAGAAATGGTTCTAGGATTTCAAAGAAGAACATGTTATTTTATATTAATAAAGAGGAATTAAAAATAGTCAATGAAATAAAGTTTTTAGGGGTAATTTTAACCCCTATGCTGTCCTTTGAAAAACAAGTCAGGGTCTCACTGGTCAAGGCAAATAAGTTGATATGAAGTTTAGTAATGCTATTTTCAAAAATTAAATTGAAAAACATTCAAACTTAATTTAAATTGTTTTCAGTAATTGTTAACGCAACAAGCTATGCAGCCCCAATTTGGTGTTTGCCAAAATATCAGAAGTTAGAGACGATTCAACTAAGTTCATACGGAGAGTATTTTTACTGGACTATAAAATCCCTGGAAGCATTCTGAGATTGGAATTGCATAGATTTAGAATGACGTCAATGTTGGTTAAGTGATGCGTAAAATTTTTAATGAAGGTAAGAGACAGCGGACAGCTGTTATTTAGCCTTTTGAACCAATTATACTGGAAATCATTACGTTCAGAATCGAGAAAGAACTGGGTAAGTCAACTGACTAGAATAATCAATAATTTTGGATTCTTGATGGGGCCGATTATACAGCTTTCGGAGATTAGCGAAGAATTATGTAGACAGCTTACTAGAAGTGTAATGGAGAATTCATTGGTACTGGACGCGGAGGATATCCGGTCACGAAAGCTGCTGCCGAATTCATATAATATAATACTGGACTACCCAAATATCAATAATTATAAGTTACTTAATCTCCCCTTTGGTGTTAGGAGGTTCTTCGCCCAGCTTCGCCTTAATAATGATGTATAATGATTACAAGATTTATATCTATTCTAAAAGTGAATGCCGAGGTGTCATGAAAATTTCTCTAAATTTCATCTGGTCTGTGGATGCGGAAAAGCAATAGTCCTAAGACAAAGTTTCGATTTAAATTTTTTAAATGAGTGCTCCTCGGAAAAAGAAATGTATTTTTTTCTTTCCATGTGGCTAAGTTAAGATCTATTTATAATTTGTATAATTTTGTTAAAAAATTTGTAACTATATAATTGCTAGTTAAAGTGTGTAGAACAAAACTCCCCTTGTAACAGGCATAGGCCTAATACAAATAAAGATGGATTGATTGATTGATTGATTGATTGATTGTAATTAATATATAATTGGCTGCTTATAGAATAAATAAAATTAATCACATGTTTTTAGTTATAAAGTGTGTAGTAAAACTAATACTTTTTCCTGTTTTGAATGCTCTTGCATGGTTTGCAAAATATAAACAGAAGTTTTATTTTCATTTTACAAGAAAAATATAAGCCAAATATTGAAAATGTAAAATTTTACACTTAGAGGTTAAACAATAAATAATACTACTAATATTTGCTATAACATAAAATGAAAATTAAAGTTACAAATTAAAGATTAAAGTTAATATAAAATTGCATGTAAGAAGTAGCAAATGTAGGAACTAATATATTATGTTCAAATAAATTTAATATTAAATTAATGTTTATGAATATGTCAGATTTATAGGATCTGTATTAAAAATTAACTTTTTCCAGAAACCTTTTATTTTAATATATTATAAATGACTTTACTTACAACTTGTATTCTAAAAAAGAAGAGAGAATAACAATGATACCATTATTAAATTTACTAAGTTTCAATAATTTATTCTTAATGTTCCAGATCAATATCTCTTTCATATCATTCTCTATTTGAAAAGAGATTTGATTGGAGATAGAATAAATGCTTAATATCATTCAACTATTAATTTCAACTACTTATTAATTAAATGTATATAATTTTGTTGGTAATATTTGAGATTTTATTTCTTGCATAAATTTGAAATTTTTAGACAAAGCATTTGGATCCATTATCTTTGTTATATTTGAGTTAACAAAAATGGATTTTTTAGTTTACTTTAACAATATTGTCAAAGTTAATTAAATGATAAAGTAATTTTGAATATTTTTTTCTTATTTTCCATATTTTTTATATGCTTATCTTTATTCTCAACATTTTTTTAAAAATGGTGTATCTATACAAAATTCAAATTTTATTAGGTTCTTTAATATTTTGTGAACTAAAGAACTGTAAATGTCTAAGATCAAAAGTTCCCAACTTGGTTATTAGTGATCTTCAAGAGACCAGTTAATTTATCTGAGAGTTTGATAAATTGCTAGAAATTGTTTAAGGACTGGTGAAATGTAGTATTAAATATAATAAGAATAATATTTGATGTATTTTTAAATTTTATTAAAGTAAAACATACAGCTTTGAATTTTGGTTTACAATTAATAAGAAAAAATATTAATTCTTCTTTGAATTTCTTTTTCATTTGATTTATAATTCTTTGTTATTTTGTAGTCATGTTTCTTAGAGAGTCAAGAAATTAAATCTAATTTTGGAAAAGAGTCAACAAACAAAAGAGGGGTTCCTTGTCTTAGATGTAAAGTACTGGTGTATAAATTTGTTTTTTTTTTTTTGGTATTTTTTTTACACATCTTAAATGTGATCTTATCATTTTATAAAAAGTTTCGTGTTATTGTTTTTTCTGATCATTGTATAACTCTATTCTTATTCTTGGGTTTATGGATATCTATCAGTTGTTGCTATCTAATATTTAAAAATTTTATTATTATATATATAAACTTTTATATTTTATTATTTTTATAATACAATAGAAGTTAGTTAATTTGGTACTTATGGGACCAGAATGGTGCTGAATTATCAGTAATGATAGATCAGGGATCTCAAACTCAAATGCAGCAAAGGACCAGTCAAATAGATGTATATCAGATGCTGGTCTTATTCATTATTAATCGGTAAACCAAAACATACTGTAAACTAAAAAAAAAAAGACTCTAACAAAGGCCCTTTTGTTGCCAGGCCTTTTTGACCTAAGTAAACAGAAGTTTGAATTTTATCTGTTTTGATCCCTGCAAAGATGTTAGAAATGTTGGTTTTTAGAAAAGAAATCATTAAGGCTGCAGACTGGATGTAAAGCCTTAATGGGTCGTATCCATCTCGTGGGCCACCAGTTTGTGACCTCTGATAGATTATTAGGATTTTTGTATTTTTTCAAAATTCAATAAGTTATATGCATTCCAAGCATTTTGTAGTAATGTATTCATTCATCTAACTCCATTCGCAGGATTAAGGAAGGATAGACAGACAGATAGGTGGACAGACAGTTATAGGTCTACAATTTTTTCAAATTGCAGCCCAATTACTTTCTACATATGAACCATATTATTGATCTTTAACACATTACAAATCCAAACAAATTTCAGTTTGTGGAATACTAGCATGCCACATTATTATCGGACAGTTTTGATTATTGGCTACTTTTCAGAGGATGCCAAATTAATGAGTGTTTATTGTATTATAATCCCACCCTACCAAGCTGTATTAATAGAGATAATTTTAAAAAATATTTAAAAAAATTTACATTTACCCCACTGAGGGGTAATTGTGAATCTCCAGTTTTTGTGCTTAGGATTGTAAATGTCTGTACGGCAAGGGAAATTGTAAATGAACAAGAATCTTGGAAATGCAAAATGAACAAAATTGGGAAATTTTATTTCACCAAACAGATGAAAAATAGACAGGAAACCTACATTGATATATATCAGAATATGCCCAAATGAAATAATTTGATATAAAACTTATTTTTATCCTATAAAAATTAGAGTAACAAGAGATGATCCTAAGTTTCTACATGCAGTTTTTAATCAGTAATTTATCATGTAACTATTATCATGTAGATTAGTGATTCTCAAAGCGACCCCCCAAAAATATTTGGGGGGTCGCTGAAAAATTGATACCAGATCAATTTTTTCAAATATTTTATGAATTTACTATGGATTCATGTTTAGAAATAATAGAAATAAAAAATATATAAAATAATTTTTACTTAAATAAATTGCACATATAAATAATAAAAATAATAAAAATATTTAAATACGAGCCTAACCCCCTCCCTCCGGGATGTTTTTTGACACGTACTTATTCTTCGGGGGTCCTTTGAAATTTTTAAGTGCAGAAGGGGGTCGCGGTCCAAAAAGTTTGAGAAACACTGATGTAGATCTCAGTGTCCTTTATAAGTAGGTAAAGCAGTTTGTGTGAATAGATAATACACAAAAGATATTTACCACTTTACAAACTGGAAGTACTCACATTAGTGAAGTCAACACATTCTATACTATATATAGGTGTGACAGCAAGGAGTTTTTCAATGAGAATGAAGAAACACAAATACATTATCAAGAAGAAACTCTCCATGGCCCTATCAGCCTATGTGGTAAGTGAAGACATCCAAGTCAACAAGATACATGACTGTTACACAGGGTTTCCAATATATCATACCTTAAATATTTAGAGAGTATTGAAAATACTGGGCATTTAGGAACAGAGTAGGGATTAATTTTAAAGAGACAGATATATTATTCACAGCTTGGTGGGCTCACTTTGAACTGACATAAGGTTCTTTTTTGTTTTTACACTATGGGTATTTCAATATATAAGTTAATATGCATCTTAATATATCACTTTAACATACATGTATTTCCTATATGTGGAAGTTAATAATTTCAATTTGTATTTGAATTTCCAAGAATGTTACTTGTAATGGTTGATTGTTTTACTTCACTATACTTTACTGTATAAACTTCATAAATACTCACTATACTTTTAGAGAGTCTGAATTAGATTTTCAAATTATGTGTACAATGATAGAGGACAAAAAATTTAAATTACCCTTTATTTATAGTTATCCCAATCAACTTTAATTCCAATATATAAGATTTAAAAAGTTGGATATATTTACTTTTAAATAAGTTCCAATTTAAAGAATCTTTCGAAATTTAAATTTTCAGTTTCAAAATTAGTTAAATTGTAAATGGATAAACTACTACTAGTTTATTTTTTACCTTTTAGTTAAATTATAAAACTAAATTTATCTTGTACCTGTTTAAATACATTGCGTTTAAAATTTATATGTTGACGTTTGCATACGGAATTTATTTAGAATAAGTTTATTCTATTATTTAAAAAAATATTTTATGCTAAAAACATATTGCTGTATTTTAACATGATTATGTTGTACAATTGTATTTTTCATATTTTTAAATAAATACAATTGAAGATGAAACTTTTTCTTAATACTAAATGCTATTTGTTTTAAGAAGCTTGTTTTTACTATAGATTAAGCATTTTTCTATACAGATAATGTTTCATCAGATGTGAAATGAAAATTTCAAATTAAGAACTGTTGTTTCAAACGAAGTTTGAATGGAATTGCCAAATGATTTAGATTTGTAACCTTTGTGAATTTTTTGCAAGTTCAGCTGTTGAATATTTATGTAGCAAACTAATAAAAATTATAATGTCCAACATGACAAAATATGAAGACATTTTAGTTCTACATACTTTTTATTGTGTAAATATTGTCAGCCATTTTAATCGAAACTATGTATTTCTAATTATTGGCTTATCACCCGTAAACTTTTAAAACTGTTTTGCATATTTTTAGAGAGGTATAGTCTCTAATAAAAGGCTGTCTCTGTAATGAAAGGCTGTTCATTCCTGGTGATTGGACAAGACAAAATATGAAGACATTTTAGTTTCTTATACATATTTTTTATTGTGTAAATATCATCATCCATTTTTAATTCGGAATAATGTCTGTTTATATTCTGCTTTGATTAGTGAGGCACAAGAGAAATTTATTGGTTAGGCCTAGTTCTCCAATAATTGGGCACTATTATAGCCCATATCCATGCATATGGGTTATAACAGAATTCAATCTGTGGTAAAAATGGGTTTTGTAAAATGAATAGCTTTCACTAACAAGAAAATATGAGTCTGCTCATAAGTACTAGTAAGAATCTGAAGATGAACCACTAAGCTCAAGAAATGTTTAACTTTTTGTGTATATTTGTGCCAGATGAAATATTTTATATTGTTTTCAAAGTTATGGTGAAGTTATGACACTGTACTATTTTTCTAATCTTTCATTGATCATTCTATTTTTAAACATTGTATTATTTTTTGATATAGAAAAAAATTAACTAAAAATGAACTTTATTAGGAAGTCATTGGTATTTTTAAAATTAAAGAGGACCTTATAGAATTTTTATTGTATGTCATATGAATTTGCATTGTACACGGTCTGGAGAATTTGTGTGTATTGTTTCTTAAATAAATACTTATGTAGAATTCTACAGTTAAGTGGTATTTGTGGTAATCATAATTTACACTTCATTTTAAGCATTAATTTTTTGTATGCTGTATTGATGCTTGAGCAAAATTCATGATTGTATCAGACATGCAGGCCAAACAAAAACGTCTTTTAAAATGTATCCAGAATGTCTTAATCAGACATAAGTGAATATTCAGATTAGCAGTTCAATATGAAGTTCTGTACAAGATACACAGTTGTTAATGACAATTTCTATGATAACTGTATATTCATTATAGGCTAACTATTTTCAAAATTAGTGCATTTATTGATGATGCAAATATATTTATATATAGCAAAATATTCATAATTGATTCTCTTAAATCATTAAATGCTATATGCTTGTAAGTTAGATATTTTTTTCAAATAGAAACATTAATATATTTTCAGTATGTGTGACATATTTTTAACTGTTATTTTAATGATTTTTGTGAATAATGTATATTTTTAAAATTTTTATTTAAATAAATAAATTGTTTTTATAATTTAATTTAAATAAATTATTACATTTGCATTTTGTTTCTTTCCTAGATTTTATTTAAAAAAAAATACATTTTGTTTTGTTAAATATAAAGAAGTAATTTTTAAATTTACTCTGAATAATAGTATGTAAATTTAAAAGAGAAATTGAAGTGATTAGATTTATTAAACAATATTTAAAATTTTTAATAGGTCCAGATTATTTTATAGTACATTATGGCTTGTCCAGGAACTACAAGTGAGTTATAGAACAGATTTTTCTATTTAAAATGATAATTTATAAAAATAATTTTAATTTATTATTTAAAAATTTGGCAAATATATAGATTACTGTGTTTAGATGATGTGTAAGCAATTATTACACAGTTTAATTTTAAAAACTTTTAAGTTTTTAAGAGATTGGTGCTATACTATATTATAAATATATAGAATGATAAAACAAAATGTTTGCTTCTTACAAGACTGCTTGACTGACTCATTATGTGCCATCAATTTATTTATTAATAGTTTTGAAGGTTGTCCTTTGAGTTCATAGTGAATAAATGTTCAAGATTTATTATAAGTGCATCTTGCAATTTGCTTTGCAGGGGTTAGTTTACATTGCTATGTATACCTTTCAGGAATAAATTTTTCATTCGATCACTCTGTATAATAATGATATTATATAGTATTTACAAAATTACTTCTTATAATGAACACATAACTTCTTTATATTTTATAAAGAAATTAGTATTTAATTTATAAGAAAATAAGTGTTAAAGTATGTATGGCATAGTAATTATCCTTAATAAAACATTTAGTCTGAAAAAAAGATTTCATTTCATCCAAAATTCAAAACTTATATAAAAATTAAATATTTGGGTTAGTATTTCAATAAAAGTTAATAAAATTAGTTTTATTGAAAAGTTAAGATTTTATTTAAATATTAAATAGTTTTTGGAATGCATTTCAATCTTTAGAACAAACAGTTTAAAAATTGCTATGAATAATAGCAAGATTTTATAGCTGAAAGTATGCAACTTTAATTATGATGCGTAAATAACGAGCAAATAATGTAATTTTTGCAATATCAAAATTTATCATTCAGTTTTAAAGAATATAATTTAAACAAGTATTTCCAAGAATTAGTGAGTAAACTTAAATTTTCAGAAAATCCTATAGGAATAATCTATACATCTGATAAATCAGAATCTCTAAAGTTCATTTAAATTATTCAAAATTATGCTAGACACTTTCTAACATTAATTATTTTTGATGAATAGATTTCATTTATATTTAATGAAGGATTATTTAACCCTCTTTTAAAAAGTTTATTATGACTTTTCATATATACACTCAGTTCTGTTTTTACAAGAATTTTTTTAATGATTTTGATTTAATGGGTTCTGGGAAAAAAATTAAATTTTCTTTTTATGTGATGTGTTTTTGATTTAACACGTCTCAATAAATTTCTTTTTCTAAAAATTTCTATTTGATTTTAATTCAAAGAAAAAATATTTATACTTCTTTTTCTAAAAAGTTACTCGTTTAAAAAAAATTTGAGAATCTGCATTTAAGGCTGTTACATGCACTTAAGTAAATTTTAAGATTTGACTTGTTTTTTTTTTTATGTATAGTGGCAATTGGTCTTTCATTGTCAATATCACTTTATTCTGTGATTGAAACATTCAGAAAAAATTTAATTCAAAATTTTATGATTTGTTTGTACAATTGTATTTCTTCTAATTTTTTTTTTCATCTTAGAATAGTTTCTGTATGACATTTAGTGTTAAATTTTGCTGATAAGTAAGTTAAAATTGTTTCTCTTGTGATTTCCAAGTGGATAAAATGGCCAAACATTGGTAGTTGATTACAGGTGCATGCCTGATCCATGGAACTAGTCATATGGAGTTTTTGACATTGAAACATTCTTGATTGTTTTCCATGCAGCCAGGAATACTAAAAAAACATGCTCTCAGTCAGATATTTTTTCAGATATGCTCTCAGTCAGATCCTAGGACTGTCCCACTTCCAAAACTGGAAGCAGAAATTTATTAATTAAAACATTTGACATTAAATATGGATTACATATAATAAAAGAGAACAAAAATTATCATTATTAATTTTCTTCTACTTTTTGTACTTTGTTTACGTGTCATCAACAGTTTTCCAGGTCTTCTTTGCATGTCTAACATCTATACGGGAGTCAGTTTCCCATAGACAGTTCTAGGAAGCATCTTTATTGGCAAATCACCTACTTGTTGTTGTGTTGTATCCAATTAAACCAAGCCAAACCAAACTCTTTTCTGATTTATTATGTAAAATTGAAATATTTTGTTTAAAAGTATTGTATTATACTAATGATTTATCAGATTATTTTTACTGGTTTTTAAGGTTTGGAATCAATCTTCCATTTTTTCATACAGACAGTATTTTTTTTACACAGTTGTTTTGGGAACATATCAACTGTATAAAAACAGAATTGGATGTAATTTTTAGCCATATTTTTTAAAATGAGCTGGAATTTCTGAAAACGTTCAATGTTTAAATAATCTTTCAGCTTTTGAAAAGTTGAGCAATTAAATCTTCAGAGTTTTAACTGCTAATATATTAATTATCTAACTTTAGAAATATTTTTTAAATCACTTAGAATTCACTGTAAGTTGAAATTGTATACTTTTTAATTTATTGGAGAACTTATTTTATTTTGAAAATTAAAATTTATTATTATTATTGTTTTTTTCTACATTACAGTGCTGATAAAAATATTTACTATACATTATTTACTAGACCTTATTTTATTTACCAATTTTAGTTAAGTATAACATCCTTAAGTAATTCTCCATTATAAATGTTACTTTTAGGCAATAAGAAAAAATTTTTAATTCAATCAAATTAATTATTTAATGTAATTAAAACATTTTAGGTAGGGACATAGCACCTTGCAAAATGACAACTTTGACAGCTCAGTTAAATGTGCCATCAGCTCCTAAGAATCAGTCAGTTGGCTTAATTAAACCGTGTTTAGATCCAGAAAAAATTCTAACAATTAAAACTACAACAAATACAACAAATGCTACTTCATTAATAAATGCTGGTACACATATTCAGAGTCCTGTAATTAATTTTACTTTTACAACAGCTGATTTACGACCAAACTTAACACCATTTACTACACAAACCGTAAATTCTTCTTTTGGTAATATTACAGGTATGTATGAATTTTGATATAGAAATTATTTGTTTTTTTATATCAATTCATGTTTTGATGGTATAATTTATTAACACTTCCATGTATAAATCTGAAGAGTAATTGATGTAATTACATTTCCTAAGATTTGTATTAATATATATAAAAGTATATTATTGATCTAAATCTATTTATTTTATTTCTTATCCATTTATAATAATTGATATATATAAAAACAATTTTTTTTAATTATATGCTTTTTCCATTCATAAGATAGATGGTAAATTTTTTATCTCTAATTGATCATTTTTTCTTTGTCTTCATTATAAAAAAATAAAGGATTAATTAATTTTAATTTGGCAGGACAATAATATAGATTATTATAAGATTTTAATTATGTGATTTAATATTTTAGATATTTAATATAAATTATAGTTGAACTTTGTTAATTTGAAATAGATGGGACTGGAAAACTGAGTTTTAAATTACACTTTGAACTTTTTAATTTTTTTTAAAGATATACAACACCATTTATGTGATTTGATTGTTGTTATGTTAATTTTTGTTTATTATGAGGATCATTCAAAAAGAAACGAGCTGGAGGCTGGAATGTGAAAACCGATGACAGAATTGTAATATCGTTGCATGTGTAGAATGTGTGGTTTCGACAACAGCACGGAAGATCACAGCCCGCCACTAGAGGGTCACGGGTGCATACCACGTGACTACAAAGCTAGCAGAAGCACGCGTCAATTGTCCACCGTGGTCGGTCTTGTTGTAAACAGTGAAACAGTGAAATGGAGGTGTCAAAAGAAGAGCAAACAGGTGGTGGTAGTTTTCTGACAGTGGAAGGAGTAGGGGGAATGGACATTCGTCGAAGAATGTCACAAGTTTACGGTGAACACTACATGTCCCTTGCAAGGGTCGAGGCATGGCACAAGCGCTTCAGGGAAGGGCGGGTGTCGTTAGCCGACGATGCACGGTCAGGAACATCACACTGCATTACTGATGACATTGTCCAGCTGGTTGATGGAGTCGTTACCAGGACCACTGAGTCAATCATCCTCCGTGGTCAGTGGACGATTGACACGTGCTTCTGCTAGCTTTGTAGTCACGTGGTATGCACCCGTAACCCTCTAGTGGCAGGCTGTGATCTTCCGTGTTGTTGTCAGAACCACACATTCCTACACACGCAACAATATTACAATTCTGTCATCAGTTTTCACATTTCAGCCTCCGGCTCATTTTTTTTTCTCATCATATTTAAATACAGGTAACCCCCATATAACATGGGAGTTGTTCCAAAAAACTGCCGTGTTATGCGAATCCATGTTATATGAAACAAAGAACTAGTACGAAAAGGGAGGTTAGGTTCCAAAAATTAAAAAACATGCTATTATATTTTTATAATTAGGATAAATATCTTTATTAAAATTTTCTTAAGAAGTGATGCATGTTAATATAAATTAAACAACACCAAAAGTAGAAGCATCGAGATCTGGCAACATTGAAACAAGTTTCGAGAACGTGCATCGACAGAAGGTGGGGAAAGAAAATTTACATACTGTACTTAAGTACTGATAGTTCACGAAAATTATGCAGGAAAATCTGATAGTACGTACTTGCTCAAATAAAAAATGTCAAATGAGGTATCTTTCGCACTTAAAAGCTTTATCACGTTTATCGAACTGTTGTACGGGGATTTCCCTAATTTCAAATTAGATAAAGTTTACTTTTAATAGTTTTTATCACATTTCATGTTGTACGAGGGTTTTACCCAATTCTCGAACCATGTTAGAGTGAATCTGTGCTATAGAAGTGCCGTGTTATATGGGGGTTACCTGTATTATATAATTTGCAATTTATTAAATATGGATAAATTACTCAATTTGAACTCTATACTTTTGTAATTTTATTGGAAATTTTGGGATCTGTATTATTGAATTCTTTAATCCAAGCTAAAGTTGATTTATGTAAAATAGCAAAACATACAAAGGCTGACTGGCCACAACGTTAAGGTATTTATCAGCCTACTGGTCTGGGGATCTGAATGAGTTGAATCCCAGGAGTTTTTTGGGGATGGTCTCTTGGATATGTCAGACTCAAACTTTCACTATTTGGCTACTCCATTATGGGTTTATCTGTACCCATGATTGGCTTGAAAAAGAATCTCTTAAGACCCACAGGGAAGAAAGGAAAACAAAACTATGTTAACCACAGTTAAAATACTAATTTCATTAGGACTCTGCTCAGAAGTTCAGTCTTTGATAAAAAAAATTCAGGAGAATCTACTTGATTTTTTTTTTTATCAAAGACTGAACTTCTGAGCAGAGTCCTAATGAAATTAGTATTTTAACTGTGGTTAACATAGTTTTGTTTTCCTTTCTTCCCTGTGGGTCTTAAGAGATTCTTTTTCAAGCCAATCATGGGTACAGATAAACCCATAATGGAGTAGCCAAATAGTGAAAGATTGAGTCTGACATATCCAAGAGACAATTGAGAGAGTAAACCATTGTTCTTCACAATGGTTTACTCTGATTAAATTTCTGTTTTTTATGCTGAACCGTTAGAAAGAACATCTGCAATTGCACCTTTTTTTTTATCCAAAACGTTGTCACAAATTTCTATTTATGATTATGAAATGTTTATTTTGTGTAGAAATTTGTTAGTTGATATATTTATAATTGACTGCTCAATGTAAATACAAGATCTTATCTGAAATGAAAAAGAAAAACTTTTTCAATATTAGAAACTTTTAAATTTTATATATAGTCAAATCTTGGTACAGTGATTATTGATGTAATGGTAAATCCCTCCTTAATGATAAGAAATATAATTTCCAATGCAATTTATTTTGTATTAGCTTGATGTAAAATTGAATGATATTCTTTACTGTAATAAATCTCTGTTTAGCAATACATTTTTTTCTACTGTACTGTACTTACACAACAAAGAAATGTGTATTGCATGACTGGTAGAGGTGACAGAGCTAAGCAAATGGTATTTTTTTACTGAATAAACAGGTGCCTGTTTATTCAGTAAAAAAATATGGCCTCCATGGGCAGCTATACACGCCACTGTAAGGCAAAGCATGCTATCAATGAGGCAATAAATGGTTGCCTAAGGTATCTCTTGCCAAGCTGATCCACTGCGGTGTGCATGTCATCTATAGTATGTTGCAGTGGTTTCTTTTTCCAAGCATTTCTGAACTGAAAAAGCCTATCTTTAGGGTAAAACCATTAAAATATTTGCTCTAAGAATTATCTTATAAAGTTTTTGAATGAATCAGAACAAAAAGTTTTTTCAAGTCTTATACATTACAATAATAAATCTTTATTGATACACTAAATTGTAGTTACTTTTGTAAATTTTATGAAAATTTAATATTTATTTATTTTAGTAACTAGGGATATGAAGTCAGATACATCACAGATTTCTACTATTCAGAAACCAATAATTGTAACTGTATCAGGCTTATCAGGATTACCTCAAGGAAATAAACAGGTATTAAATATATATAATATATGTTAATTAGGATAGTTTTAAAAAAGTTATAATGAATTATTAAATTTTTCAGCTTCCAGTTATTTCTAGCATGGAAAATTCAGTTATTGCTGCACCTGTACAAGGAGTTACATTTTCTAATAAATTTATTCCCATAACTAATGTTGTTCAGTCTGGAGATAAGAAGACAGTCTTCCCACAGAATTATGTTTCTGTGCCTTCGACAAATGTACCTGTTTTACCGAAACCGTGCATATCAACTTCCACTCTAATCCCTCCTCCACCGACGTTGACGAGCGTAATTCCTCCGACATCGTTTAGTTCGATACCCGTTTCCTATTCGACTTTTCCGCCAACGGTTTCTCCTTCTTCGGATATAAGTCCATTAGCTTTTACGGTTCCAGTGACTCCGGTGGAAGCATCACAGCCCAACACAATTTCTGTACTTCCTGTCATAAATGCAGCTTCTTTTCAAAAAAGTGAAGAAGAACCAACAGCAAATTTTTCTCCTTTAAAAGTTACTTTATCTTCTCTCGATCCATTAATCACAAAAATTGAACCTTCACCAAATAATAATCAAAATGACCCGACAAGTACAGATTATGATCCTATTAAAGCAATGGAATGGAAAGATGGCATCGCAACTCTTCCGGGAAGTGATTTAAAGGTATCGATAATTTTTTAATAACAGGAAATTAAATAAATTAATAAAAATTCTTTGAATTTTGAAGAGAATTATTTTATGTAAAATTCTAGTTTTGTTATATAAATGCAGAAAATGGATAATTTAATTCTAAAATATAACATAAAGTTCTTAGCGTAGTAGATTAAAATAAATAATTTATTGAAATATGAAGTGTTTTTATTTTTTATTTTTTGATAGTTCAAACTGAGTGAATTTGGAACTCTAGAAGTGATAACAGACGAACATGATGTAAATACAGATGATGTCAGCAATGAAGAAATTGATGCTGATGATTCAAAAACTTTATGTACTGTAGAAAATAAGAGATTAAAACAAGATTTACCTAAATTAGAACAAACAGAAAGTTCAGGTTTGTAACTTTAAAATTGCTCATGTTCTTTTTATTAATGAAAATCTATAAATTTTATATTCCTGGAATTGTCATTTTTCAATGCTACACTTTCCCAAATATAATGTAAAAAAACGAATTATAAATGACTAATTGAACTTGGAACTAGATGTATAAGTAAAAAGTGCATTAATATAACTTACCATCATAGTTTATTTTATTAAATCTATATTTTCCTTCTTAACAATTGATCAGATTTTCCATAAAGAATCTGATATCAATCAGTTAGCAGATTGTATATAAAGCTACCACCAACCAAAGCCAAAATTACCGGGCCGTTTCCAGCCCGCTAATTTCGGCTTTGGTTGGTGGTAGCTTTATATGTTACGGGTTGGCTGTTGTTGATTATTTGATTGTGTGTGTATATATATATATATATATATATATTTTTTTTATATGGCTCTGTTGTTCACTGCAGAAATTAAAGAGGAACTATATACTAGGCTAAAAATGGGTCTATTAGACATAATGATGAAACTAACAGTGCACTTTCAAATTACTGTAAGAAAAAATGAATGTATACTTTTATATATAAAAAAAAAGAAAATTATAACTGAATACATCAGTTACATTAGACGGAATTTGATTTTTGTTATGGTTGAAATAATACGAACGAAAGCATAAGCATAGATGGCTTACATAGATGAGATGATAGCCAAGTGGTTAAGATGGCAGCTCACTGTTCTGGGGCCCTGAGATCAAATTCAGATGGGTTAAAAAACCCCAGAAATTTTTTGGGTACTGTTTTGATACATTGGCCCCATCTCTCAACACCTGGCTGCCCCATTGTGGGTTGCAAAAAAAGACCCTTTTAGTTCCCACAGGGTGGAAGAGTTTTAAAAAAAATGAAAGCTAAACATAGTAGGAATAAACAGCATAAAATAACTTAAAATTGAGAAATATTCTGAAAAATATCAAAAAACTTGAAAAGATAAAAGGGGGAAGAATAAAGAAAATAATAGAATTTACCCAAAACAAAGGGGAAATGAAAATCAAATTAGTTCATTTTATTTCATTTGTTTTTTTAAATTTAATATTTCTAAATATTTGAAATTGTGTAAGTTGGATTTCATATTAATTCATATTGTAGAAATATTTACAGATTTTTTCTTTAACAGATAAACAGAAATCTCAAGAAAATTCTGAAAATGAAAAAGTCTGTACATGTGAGAATTGTGGTTGTGATGGTTTATTAAATGAATTTATTTCATCTGGTCAGTTTTGTAGTGAAAGTTGTTCATCTGAATTTAGTAAAAAGTAAGTTAAATAATTTTATTTAAAATTGCTCAAAGAAAATTGAATGCATTAAACATTAACGTTATTGTTAATCTTTTATAGATGTAGCATTCAGAAAAAAGGAAATTCAAATTCTGTTATTTCAAAAAAGGTGAATAAATTATTTTTGTTTAAAAATTTTTTAGTTCTATTTTTAAATTTAATTTTTGTTCTTATAAAAATATTAATTTATTTTTATAGGGATTAATTGAAGGACAGAAGTATATAAAAATAATTAAAACAGAGCCATTTTCATGGATAAATTATCTAGAAAAACAAAATGCAGTTCGTGCTCCAGCTAAGTTATTTAGAGATGTATGTTAAGTTTTATAACTAATATATTAAAAGATAGCAAATCTCAAAATTTTCAGTTTGCATTTCAATCAAAATTTAGAAAAGATTTATCGACTAAAGACATTTCAAGAAAAAGTATAGCTGTTTGAGGAAATCAAAGTTTAAGGAATGATAAAATGTTTCCAGAGCAACTTCAGCTCCTGAATTAAGATCAGAAAATATTTTGTCTTTACTTAAACACTGGTTTCCTTAAATAGTTATACTTTTTTTTTCTTGAAACTTACAAAATGGTACCAAGTCTTACAGAATTTCTTAACCAAAAACTATAATGCAAGATTGAAAATGTTTATGCACGTATCCATAAGCTTATTTTACTATTACTGTTTTATTAAAATTCTATTTTTATTTTCCATCAAATATTTTGCAAATGTAATCTGAGATTTGCTCTTATAAAATGTTTTGTTTACATTTTTTATTATTATTTTATTTATATAAATTTTTTTTGTTACTTAGAAATCATTGTTTAATTGAAATTTAAATTTATTAGTGATTATAATGAATAATTATGTAGTGAAATTAATATAATAGTAGTAATATTGATTATATTTAAGGTACTGTACTTAATTTAACTTAACAAAATTATGGTTTATATAAAAATATTTTAAAATATTTGATGCAATATAATAATTAATTAAAAATAATATGAGCAGAAAGTTCATTATTATGATAAATTATTTTCTAAAATTTATTTACTGTACATTGTACTGTATAAAGAGTTTGAAGCAATGTAATTGCTACAACGTGCGGATTCTGAAGACTCATTAAAATGTATTCGTTTAAATATATGACATTTAAATACAGTAAATCCACATTTAACAAGTGATTCAGTTCTCATAAAGACATTCAGTTCTATTAATAAGCAGAAATTCTGCTAAACACAGCTTTAGACAGGTTTCATTTTCAGACAACAGTAGTGTGGACTCCGCAAGCACGTGGTTTGCGGGTATGAAAGGAAGTGGAAATGAATAGTCGGTAGAAGCGTATAGATAAACAAACAAAGGTTTATTAATTACACACACAAAAAGGGGGAATTGATCGCCTGATTTAAACAGGCAAACAGCGTTCTTAACAAAATTAAGGATGACAATAACACTAAGATTACAACAGTAATTAATCGCGAGACTAAAACTAATACGCGATTAAACCTTAAAAAACTATACAAACATTTACAAGATGGTAGATACCGTCGCCGTATTTCGTGGGACACGTAGTTACGAAATGAGATTCTTCTCGCTGGTTCTTGTCTTTTCTTTTTCTTCCTGATCGGCTGCTCTGCTTCGAATCCTTTCTCTCGTCTCGTCACCGCTCCAGATCCCCGATCCACGAAAGAGAAGAATGAAAAATGCCTCGACACGTGGAAGTCATCCCTTTATATCTCCCACCATCCGGGAGCTTTTTCTTTTCCTCCCACGTGACCCTCCAAATAGCCAATCAAAAACCACGGCACAGCAATGACGACAACAGACGGTACGGTACACAACAAAATGGCCGTGCGTTACATCTAAAACCCGATACAACAACATATACGCGACGCGACATAAACGAAAAAACAAACATATAAATAGAACAATCGAACAAAAAAAAAATACATAAATATATACATATAATTAATAGCGGCGAAGCGCTACATATCTCCCCTCGGAGACGATTAACTACCGTAGTGTAGCCTACGGAAGTCAATCTCACGATGCCTTAGGTTGTACGGTCGCTTGCTTATGCCTTCGTCAGCGCTATTCCCCTGCGGAACGTCGTTACCAACACCCTTTACCCTAACATCACTGCTCCTCAATCTCCTGTTCCATCTCCCATCTTGACCCTCCTCTTCATCCTCTATTTCATGATCGCTAGGTTGCCTTTTTCCTCCCCTTTTTCTCTCCCCACGCCTAGTTTTTTCTACCGGTTCTCCGTAGCACATCTTTATACGGTCAACATGGACAGTCTCCCTGTCTTTGAAGTTACACCCTTCTACGCAATACGTAGTCGGGTTCACAACTCTAATGATGCGGAAGGGCCCTTTGTATTTATCCGCGAATTTATTTTTCTTTCCCCCCTTCTTTCTCACCCAGACCTTTTGTCCTACTAAAAACTTCTCCAATTTTCGCCCCTTACTCCCGTATTCTCTTCTTTTCTCGTTAAATTTGGTAGCGCGTTTCCCTGCAGACTCCCTTAGAGCACGAAGTTTTGTGATGAGAAACGTCCTACGCTCGTCAGTCGTGCTTTCATCGACGTGTTGTTCGAAATTCGGAATGCGGGGATCTATTCCATATAACAGGAATGCAGGCGACTCGCCAATTGCCAAGTGGTGCGAATTATTATAAGCGAAGCAGGCCGGATAAATCATTTCATCCCATTCCGCCCCTCCTCTCTCCGAGGACTTTGATATCATCTCTATTAGCGACTTGTTAACTCTTTCACATAACCCGTTTGAACACGGTCTGTAGGCTGTAGTAATGTTTCTCTTGATCCCAAGCCACTTACAACAATCGGAGAACAGGGACGAAAGAAAATTCGTCCCCCTATCCGAGATAATAGTTTCGGGTGCACCATAACGACAGATTATTGAGTTAAAGATAGCATTGCTAACCGACCACGCAGTTTGATCTCTTAAGGGGTGAATCTCTACAAATCTCGTGAAAATATCGATCATCACAAGGATAAAGCTATTCCCTTGACTCGTCGTATTAAGGGGACCTATGATGTCGACGGCGATCTTCTGAAAAGGGGCATTAGCCACCTCATTCTCCTGAAATGGGGCCTTTCCCTTATGAATATTGTGCCTCTGACACTTTTCACAGGTCCTAACCACTTCCTCTACTTTATCCTTTAGGTTTCTGACATAATAATGCTTTTCGATGCTCATCATCGTCTTCCGTACTCCCCAATGCCCCGACAGATTATTATTATGAATAGCCTTGATTAACTCCTTGGAAATGTCTTCCCCCACGCAGACCTGGTTGTGATACTGATCGCGTGCCCTGAAATAACTTTGCCTATATAGGCATTCGTCCACTACTATATACTGTGGCATCTTACTCCTTATGCCGTTACCATCAGGAGTTCTCATTAAATCCCGTTTAATAGGTCCAAAAATTTCGTCTCTGTCTTGCGACAAACGTATTTCGTACCTATCAGGGATAACAAATTTCGTGGCCCCTACCTCAACGTGATATACCCCATTAACGTTCCTTGACAAAAAGTCCGCCACATTATTATTCACGCCCTTAACGTGCTGCACCTCGATGTCATAATCCATGAGCTCCATCACCCATCTGATTAAGCGATTGCTTCCGTTTTTGATGTTACTAAGAAAGACCAAAGGCTTGTGATCGGAGAGAATTATTGTCCTTTGCCCCAAGATTAAAAACTTAAAATGCCTCAGGGCCATGATTATGGCCAAACACTCCTTTTCTATGGTCGAGTAATTAAGTTCAGCTCCCTGAAACCTCTTACTGAAGTAGCCGATCGGTACTAAGCCCCCCTCTCTGCGTTGCTCTAGCACTGCAGCAGCCGCTATCTTAGACGCATCGGTGTGTAAGAAAAAGGGTTCATTAAAATTAGGGTGTGCTAATAATGGCGGTGTGGCGATGGCTTCCTTCAACTTTTCGAACCCTTGTTGGCACTCCAGACCCCACGCAAATTTTTTTCCCTTCTTTGTTAACTCGGTAAGCGGTGCGGCAAGGTCAGCAAAGGATGGTATAAAATTTCGAAAAAACCCTACCGCGCCAAGGAAACTGCGGACACCTTTCACGCTCTGGGGCGCCCTCACCATTCTTATGGATTCGATGTTACTCGGGTCCGGACGTACTCCTTCCCTACTAATTATGTGCCCTAGATAACTTACTTCTTCCGCTAATATCTGGCATTTTTTTGGGTTAAGTTTAAGGCCTTCGCTATTCAGGGTGCTGATGACGCGATCGAACAAATCAAGGTGGTCCTCTAAAGTTTGGGAAAACAAAACGATGTCGTCTTGAAAGACGAAGCAAGAGTTCCCTACGAACTTAGCCAGGATTTTCGTCATGACATATTGAAAAAATCTCCCACTGTTCTTACCCCCTTGAGGCATCCGGCAAAGTTGGTATTTGCCCCAAGGTGTGGAGAACGCGAAAACATGCCTCACCCTGGGATCCAAGGGGATCTGAAAATAACCCGCCTTAAGGTCTAGAACCGAAAAATATTTATTCCCATTAAGCTGAGACAATATGTCATCGATCCTAGCCATCGGAAAAACCTGCGTTTTCGTTATTTCGTTTACCTTCCTCAGATCCAGAGTGACGCGGAGCTCGCCAGAGTCCTTCGGAACGACGTGTATCGGGGAGTTCCACTCTGACGTGCTCTCCTCGCAAATTCCCGCCTTCAGGAGGTCATTAATTTGTCTTTTGAGGGCAGGCAAGTAGCTGTATGGGATACGGTATTGCTTAACTTTTATCGGACACTCAGACGTCAATTCAAGGGAGTGCACGTGATCTTTGGTCCCCGATAACTCTGAAACTTCGTTAGCCACAGCGTTTGGATACCTTTTTAACACATCGATCACCCTTTCCTTAACCTTCTCCTCAAGGTGATCCAACTTCCATAACTCCGTCTTATCACCTAGCTCAGTGTTTATATTAATGGAGAAATCCCCACTTCCCCTCAGGTTCGTACTATTCACAACTACTCTGATGCCAGTCAGCAGCTCTGGGTGTTGGCAAATAACATCCATGCCGAAAATTAAGTCATAGTCCGTCCCCTTTGGAAAACTCAAACTAGGAGCCTTAACACATACCCTACGCCCGTTCTCGAATCTACAATCAATAATTACAGCCTCATCACTTCTCAGGAGAGCACCTGACATTCCGCTTATACAGGAATCATTAAACACAACCCAGTTTCTATTCTGTTTTCTTATATTTTCAGCTAGCTCGTCTCTAATAACGGTCCTTTCCGCGCCCGTGTCGACTAGGCAAGTAACCATGGTACCTAATATTAGACCTTCGATTGTCGGTAACCCGCGTCTGGATAATTGGATCCTCGTGGTCAGTTCCAATCTCACGCTCTGGCCATCTGTCTGACCTCCCAAATGGCCCTCCATTAGTTTAAATGCCTACGCTTATTGCACTGTCTAGCCAGGTGCCCCTTCTCCCCGCAAGCATAGCATCTTCTCTCATTGCTCCACTTTCTATCGGGATTCCCATTTCCCTTCATACATTCTGTTAACGATGCGACCGACTCCGTCAATGCCCGTATTTGACCCTCGAGCTCTGCAATACGGCTGTTCACGCCATCCTCTTTCTCAGAGGACGAAACCTTATGTTCTGAATTCGTGCACACCTCGCTCATTATTTTCCCTTTTCCGCAAGCCGCCTCAATCTCTTCCTCTTCCTCTGCCCTACATATCGCTTGGTCCAAGGTGTCCGGATGTTTTTGCATTACCTGCCTCCGGATGTCAGTGGCCAAACCTCTCAAAAAACACTCTTTCACAGCGTTATCCCGGAGCGTGGCCAAGTTACTGTTACGAGCCACGGCGCGCGAGAACAAGGACCTTATGCGGATTCCGTACTCACAGACTTTCTCTCCTCTCTTTTGGGCTATTTTTAGGACTTGACTGAAAGGATCTTGTTCTTTGTCCCTCCGATCGAAACATTTAATGAGACCCCTCTTTATTTCGTCGTAACTCGTGATGCCTTGGTCCCTTAGGTCAAAAAACACCGACAGTGGTTCACCCTTAAGCCTGGCCTGAACCACGGTTACTTTGACTTGCTCCTCCCAACCTGCGAGAGACGCCACGTTTTCCACCGTTTGAAAGAAGCGACATATATCCAAAACATCGCCTGGCGAATTCGTAAAGCATGGGATCATCCCCATGAACCCGGTAACAATAGGGACGTTACTGATCCCCTCCATTGCCAATCCGGATGATACTACAGTATGGCTTTCCATAAGGAAAGAGAAAAAAAAAAATTTTCAAAACCGAAGATGTGCAGCGCAGCGACGAATACGTTATACAAATAGTAGGGCCTGGAATGTGCGACGGACAGAACGAAAATGAAATGAGGGGATGTACGCTAAACCGACTATTCTATATCCTGTCGCGGACGCCAATGTGGACTCCGCAAGCACGTGGTTTGCGGGTATGAAAGGAAGTGGAAATGAATAGTCGGTAGAAGCGTATAGATAAACAAACAAAGGTTTATTAATTACACACACAAAAAGGGGGAATTGATCGCCTGATTTAAACAGGCAAACAGCGTTCTTAACAAAATTAAGGATGACAATAACACTAAGATTACAACAGTAATTAATCGCGAGACTAAAACTAATACGCGATTAAACCTTAAAAAACTATACAAACATTTACAAGATGGTAGATACCGTCGCCGTATTTCGTGGGACACGTAGTTACGAAATGAGATTCTTCTCGCTGGTTCTTGTCTTTTCTTTTTCTTCCTGATCGGCTGCTCTGCTTCGAATCCTTTCTCTCGTCTCGTCACCGCTCCAGATCCCCCGATCCACGAAAGAGAAGAATGAAAAATGCCTCGACACGTGGAAGTCATCCCTTTATATCTCCCACCATCCGGGAGCTTTTTCTTTTCCTCCCACGTGACCCTCCAAATATCCAATCAAAAACCACGGCACAGCAATGACGACAACAGACGGTACGGTACACAACAAAATGGCCGTGCGTTACATCTAAAACCCGATACAACAACATATACGCGACGCGACATAAAAAAAAAACAAACATATAAATAGAACAATCGAACAAAAAAAAAAAAAATAAAATACATAAATATATACATATAATTAATAGCGGCGAAGCGCTACAGTAGAAAGAGTGGTTTAAGGTTCAGTTGGCTGTTTGAATAGTAGTTCGTGTATTCATATTGACACGTCTTTTAGCATGACTCCTTTGCAATGCTTTTTGTATCTCATTTATGTGTAAGAAAGATTGTTGATGTAATTTGTTCTAACTTTAAACTTGTAGAGTTAATGTCAAGAAAGTTAACAAATCTATCACTCTGAAGATACCTGATAATATTATAGAATGTAATTTACTTTCCAAGAAGTGTTAAAATGCTTTCATTAATTTAAAGGGATTTAACACTTTTTGTAAGCTTTTTGTGGGATAAGTGATTTTCTTGTAAGCTAAAATCACTTATCCCATAACCAAGTAAAATAATAGGTTCAGTTAAGATTTGGTATGTTTTGTCATATTCTAAGTATGTGGGTGGATGCACACAAGCGACACGGAAGCGAAAGGCAGCAGAATGATGTCACTTTTTTTGGCTACAAAATGTGATTTTCTGCCACTTTTCTCATTCCACGAAAGTTGATTGAATTCTGTGTTTTGTGGTCGCCGCCGCCGCTGCCGCCAAGATGCATTTTGATTAATGGTTCGTATTGTAGTCACATGAGAAAATAGAATCATGTGGTGTTTTAATGGCAGAAAGTTCAACACGGTTAACTGAGATAACTGACATTGGAATAAAGAGGAAATGATAATAAATTTAACACAAATGATCATATATAATTTAATTCAAAGGAAAAAAACAAACAAATCTTACTTGAAGTAGTATTCTTTATCAAGAGATCCTAATCGAGGAATAAGCGTATTTTGTACACCAGTTCTTTCTCGATCCAAGAAAAATTTCTAATCCAAAATTTTTGTTCAAACCTTTGACAAAATTTTCTAGCTAAATAAAGCAAGCTGTACAAAACAAAATTTGTAAACACATGGATAATGGCAGTGTTGGTATTGTTTTCCATTTTGAATACTGTATGCATGTGTCGAATATAAGCAGATTGCTGCTTGTGTGGTTGTGCTGCCACACAGTGAAGATGCATTTGCAACACTGCCTTTTGTTGCTGTGCTGCATGTGTGCATCCACCCTAAGATTTCCATTTATCAAGTGATTCTGTGGAACCAGTTATGTTCTTTAAACTAGGAACACTGGCTAACTTTTCTATTTTCTTATCTGATTAGTGCGAGCCGTGCAGTGTTTATTCTTATGTAAATGATGTTCCTTACTGTTCAAATTTTTCCTATTGTAATACCAGCATCACTGTGCCTGTTTTGTTGTGCTCAGGCTATTGCTTTATGCATCTGCCTTTATTTCTGTTATTATTTTTGTGTATTGTTTTTACTGCATATATTGTTCTTTGTTTTCTATGTTGTAACTTATCCATTATTGTAAATATCTGTGTATTCATCCTATTTTTGTATAATTTTAGTTTTAATAAATGACGACGCAGCTCTTGGAGCCTCTTTCCCTTCTCCTTCATTTCCACTTTCCAATCAATCTTTCTCTTACTTTTTCTCCATCTTAAGTTCTTTCCAATTTTTTTTTTTTCAATCCTTAGGGCAAAGTCTGTTTACATAACAGACAGCCCTCTAATCCTTTATAACAACAAGCTGACTAGCGCATTTTACGAATGATGCAAGTAAGAAAAAGAAATGTAAATCATTAAGATTTTTTAAACACGAGAACAAATCATCAAATTGTGGCCTAGCACATTGATTCCAACTTTTTTCATATGTGTTTTTAATGCAGAAAGTCCTTGATATATGTTTCACCAGCATACATTATTCTGGTTGTTTAATTAGAAACAATAAACTTGATATACATTAATTAATATTACACATATTACTTTGTAATGTCACTTGAATAGGAACATGTGTATTTTTAATTTTTTTTATTTTACATTGTTAAATTTTTTATTTTTATTATTTTTTAATATTTGTTTATGTTTTATTAATAATTTTATAGTCTATTTTCTAATTATTATTTAGCAATTATAATAAATTATACTGTATAGCAGTTTAGTGTACAATAAAATAAATATTCTTTATTCGTGTTTATACACTTTCAAATAAATTCAAATTTTTTAATTGGTATGAAATGTTACCCAACATATTACAATAGTTTATTGGGAAATTGATACCCAGTGAATGTTATTTCATTAAAATCGTACTTTGTAGGAGCATAGCTATAACATATATTGAGAACTACTGTAATTAATAATTAGTAAGGTGACCAGAATTGTGTAAGTTTAGAGCATGTACGCAGTGACGCATGTTTATTACTAATGATATACTGTATCATAATGTTAAAAGAAGCTTGTATGAGACATATAAGGATACCTTGATTCATAAATAAGTCAGAAGATTGTCTCTTGATATTAATTAACTTTAATTGAAGCAATAAAATACAAAAACAGAATTATTAACTGTACAAGTAAAATGAAATTCTGTTAACCCGGCATCCAGTATGCTGGCAAATCCAATAAGCTGGCATGTCAAGCTCATTGTTGGAGTTGTTGCTGTACTGAATAGGTCCAGAGTTAAAAGTATGCAAAATGTGCAGTTCTTGGAAAGGGGTATGGGTTCTCCTTTTTTAAAGATAAGAAATGTCAAGATGATATGATGCTGTGATGGGTAAAACAAGTTAGCCTGTGGATGATTTTTCCAAAGACTTTCCTGAGGACAACAGTGCACAGGTTTATGAGAAGCAAAATTATTTACCACACTTGAGTCAATAATTGTTACAAAAACAACTATAGTACATAACTGTTTGTGTACTTTGATAATTAGAGTTTGTATTTATATGCAATAAAAGTATATGAAACACAAAGTAAGAATAGGGTTTTCTTGTTTCAAGCCAGCCAAGGGTAGGAATAGCTTTGAAAAATTGAAATGGCATGTTAAACAATCATAGAAAGCACATTTGTACAGTTTCACATGCAAAAATATATAAGATTGTGATCAGGGGATTGAGAAAACCAGAAAAACTTCCACCTTCTGATAAGGGTGTATATTTGGTAACCTGGCACCACGTCTGTCTCAGTGTTGCCAGGTTGACGAAACACCATTGTACTCACTATTGCTTGATGTTATCATCATCAGGTACAATTAAAAAAGAATGTTCAGTTTAATTTGAAAATTACTTTGTAAATGTAAACATGAATATTAAGTAAAATACTTTAAAATAATAAAAATGAATTTAACTTATGGCAGGATGTAACTTACAAATATTATATGCTCAGAGGAAAATATTTAGAAAAATAAAAAGTAAAAAAATAAAATACAGTCAAACTCACTTAATTTGAAGTTCAAGGGGAGTGCAAAATAGTTTGAATTTTCCAAAATTTGAATTAAACAATTTCATAGATAATTATTAAGTAATATTGATAAAATATAATTGGTTTGGTTGTCGCATTTTTTTGTTAAGCTTAATTCACACCGAGAGTGAATTGCTGGTGAAAATGAAAAACGGAATGAATAACACATCAGCATGACATTGTTTTTGGAAAATTTTACCATTGCAAAAATGTTTTGCCACTTATTACAGTGCCATTTGTTGTTAGGTGTTTCTAGCAGTTTTTAAAATGGTTACAAAAACATCACACAACAGAGTAGATGCCAAAATTAGCATGAAATTCTTGTAATTCACACTTTTTAAATATTTTCTTGCTTAACATCCTTTTCTTTTTAACATATCTTTTATTTTTTGTAACAAATATTTAACTGATTAAAAACTGAATGTCAGAAGTGATTTGTTTTTACCGACGACATTTCTCTCTTTCTTGTAAACGATTGGATGCTCAAAATTTCCAATCACTTTTCACTTTTTGCAGTCCAGATCAGTTTCTCATTCGCTTTTCACTTTCACTTTCTGCTATTCGCTCAGTATGAATTAAGCTACTACGGCTTTGAATTTTTAAACTAGTAATATTTGAAATATGAGGATATTCCAGCTTCGAATTTTCCAAAAATTATGAAAAAACATTCGAATGAAACAAGTAATTTTTACATCACATTTATTAGAACTATAGAATGTTCGGAAACTAGAATCTGAATTAACCAAGTTTGAATACTGAAGTTCAACTATATTAAGAGGTAGCAATTATGTTAAATTTTTAGACTAAAGCCTGTTAATAGATGTATTCTTTAAACTTAAATGCCTTAAATGTAAGGTAAAACTTAATTTTCTGAAAGATTTAAGGTTGGATTTCTATATAGATTTTCATCTAAAATATATGATTTCCCATATAAATATGAAGTTGAAATTTGTTCAGGGCCAGGGTAATTGCATTTCACTCTAAACTGGTTCATAGAAAGCATCAACTAATTCAGTGGAATGTTTCATGTTTAAAAAAACCTTTATGATGTTCCATTAAACAATAGACAAACATCTCAATATGTTTCCTTCAGTGTCAGAGGTATTATTGTCCATGTCAGATATTTTTATATAACCCTGATTTTTTTTTCTAACAAACCATAAGGATGCTTATCATTATAAAAAAGTTTGAGGTGTCACATTCTAGACTATGTGGCAAGCATGATCAAGCAGTGTTATATGGGAAGGGCATAATTAGAAAAACTAACTAGAGATAACTTTATGCAGTCCAGACCAAGATAAAGATCAGAAACTCCAAAAAAGTATTTAACCATGTTTTTCTTACACAGTAAAGATAGGAAGTAAAAGAGTGTAACTCTGAAAATGATATGCTTTAACTTTGGCTAGATGGGTAACAATACACACCCTGGATTAAAGCCAAGATTGCTGCGTTTTTATTGGTAGGAGGCTGGAAAGAACTTGAAAGTATGATGATAGGATCCATGTTAAATTTATGGTATTCTTTAAAAGATAGATCAGAGTTTGACCTACTTATGTTCAAATCCAAGAAAGAGATATTGCTACTCTCTTCTCCCATTTAATTTTACGTGGTGGTGATAATTTAAAGTTATCAAAAGTACTTTTGTATTTTATCATTTCTGAATTATTGTATTTTATTGTTTTAATTAAAAGTTAATTTGTGCCAAAAGATAGTTTTTTGTTTTATTTATAAACAGTATTGATGTTTATGTATTTTCTTAGCATTAGGTTGCTGTTGAGAACAAATCACACAGGAACACTTAGTGGAAAAAGGTTGGTTTATTCATAGGAAAGGATATGCATTTTGGGTTTAATGCCCCTCTTCAGTCCTATTATAACAGATTTATCAGCAAATATTATTACAGTTACATATTAATATTTAGGATATGTGTACAAAGGTTTATACAATAAAACATAATTACCTGATATTATAGTGACAGTTAGGACAACACGATTTGTGAGAAGACATAGGAAAAAAGGGGAGAAAAGTGGAGCTAAAAGAATTTTAGCTCCACCTTTATACACATTTGAACAGTATAACAAAATGTGCTAGAATAAAACAATTGGTAAATCTGTAACTCTGTAATAATTTTTGCTGATAAATCTGTTATAATAGGACTGAAGAGATGCATTAAGCCCAAAATGCATATCCTTTCCTATCAATAAATTGACCTTTTTCCACTAAAAGTGTTCCTGTGTGATTTGTTCTCAATGGAAATCTTATGCTAAGAAAATACATAGCAAAAAGAACAGCAAGCAACCAAGATCTAAGTATTGATGTTGTTTGCATTTTCATATTTTTCCACATTTTTATTTATTATTTCTTATATAAGTTAATTTTAGAAATAGTTTAGACTAACAGTATATATGTTATGGGCAAAGTGATTAATACGGGCATTATGAATAATGACCAACAAAATCGGGCATTGTAATAAATTTCAATAATTTATCAAATTGACCGGTCATTATGAATACTGCTATCACCTAGTTGGGCAAAGTGATAATAATAATAAGTTGAGGAATGATCATATGACATACGCTAGCCAATCGGCACTCAGTTGTGCGTGCATATTGCATTTAGTACCGAATTTGGCAGCAGTCATGACTGTTTGTGCTCTCGACAGATTCCTCCCAGAGGGGAGCCACTGGCAGGCCGCCGATTGTTTAACGTCACTAGTTAGTTCTTGAACGCACGTATCAATAACTAGTATGTATCAATATCTACAGTAGTAATGTTAATTAAACAATCGGCGGCCTGCCGGCAGCTCTCATCCGGGAAAAATCCGTCAAGAGAACAAACAGTTGTGACCACCGCCAAGATGGTGCACATGGGTAAAATTTTGCCATTTAATTAATATAGTTAATAGTACTTAGTTTTAAAAGGTTACATGTTCTTTTTAAAATACTTTGAAATAATTTACAAAAAATAAATATTTCTAAATGAAATAAGTGGAGGTTTTTTAAATCAAATTTTAAATTCGGTACTAAACACGATACACACACGCAACTGAGTGCCGATTAGCTAGCGTATGTCGGATGATCATTCCTCAACTTTTTGTGACCGGAGGGTCGGTGTCTCTTTGACCCCTCGTCAGGATGTGACACCACCGAGTCGATCGAGACTTGGATATCGCGACGCAGAGTTCTTGCGTCACGCGAGCGGTCGCGAGTGAGCGGGTACGTTCGCTGTGGAGGCGGAGGTAGGAGATCCGAGGAAGTGAGTCACTCAAGACACCGGCTAAGTAACAAGGCTAATTTTAATAAGGGAGTATAACAACGTTACAGCAAGATGCATGGTTATTACGGACGTGTTTTTAGATACGCGGAGAGAGAGAGAGTTTACAAATCGATTCGCGAGTTGATAAATACCTTAGAGAGTCTTGGAGCCGTCGTCGGGTATCACTGAGATGATATGGTCCACGGAGATTCACGATTAGAAGGAACAGTTCACAAGATAATCCGCACTGCACTATGATTTTGGTATAATTCCTCGGGTCGGAAGATGGCGGAAAGGGTTCAGGGTTGCTTTCACGATAACTAAACGACGACTGCTGGATTTGTCATCGTTCGTTCGTTTTATTTTTTCACTCGGGTTTTTTCCATGAGGGTCTGGGTGTCCAATACGTAAATTTCTTCTAAAAGTTCCTGGTGGCATACGTCTAACTAGATGGGTCATCCTCAACGAGGAAGCAAGTTCGTGGGAAATAATTTTTATGAGTTTCTACAGATATGTTGATAAAAATGGTGGAGAAAAATTCGAAAAAGTTTTGATTGAACACCTTCGTCTTTTCGTCCGTCACATTATTATTATCACTTTGCCTGACTAGGTGATAGCAGTATTCATAATGACTGGTCAATTTGATAAATTAATCAATATTTATTACACTGCCTGCCCTTTTTGGTCATTATTCATAATGACCAGGCATGAATAATACCCGATTAATCACTTTGTCCATAACATATATATACAGTCGAGTCCGCATAAGTCGACACTTGGATAACTCGACACCTTCGGTTAAGCAGTCAGTTTTCTGTGCTCTCAGCTGACTTACATAGGCATCAATGTTAAAAAACTCCGGTTTACTCGACACCGTTTAACTCTTCACCACTGGATAAGTCGACAGACTTTTGCTGTCCCACACTCCGATAAGTTGTCACCCCCTCCCGAAAAAATGAATTCACTCTGCACGTGTGGTGCAAACTCATTTTTTTCAGGAGGAGGATTCGATTTATTTATTAATATATAATTAATATATATATATATATACATATTAATAAAAATGCCTTAACATTTTATATATAAAATAATAACAGATAAACAAAAAGAAAATATACAATCTACATCAACATCACACCAGAATCCAATTTTGCATTTTCTCATGCCAGAGGCATTAAGAATCCTTAGATGTTACTTGCCAACAATTGGCAGTTGCGAAGATGATGTTTTAAAGGCGTTTGTGATTGTTGAAAAAGAAAGTTGAGACAGTTAAGTGCTCAAAACAAACACTAAACGAATTTTTCAGTTTTTCATCTACAGAGTAATTGTAAATGGAGGACACAATGTATTGTAAGCCTATAAGGTGTGTTTCAAATTTATACAGACACGAAAAAATTAAAGTGAAACACAGATTTGCTGCATTAAGTGACAAATGTTTTATTAAAAATAATATGGATTTACATGTTTCTACACTGCAAAAGAAGAATTTTAATCAAACATTAGCATTTTGTCACTGAAAATGTTGTTTATGAAACTCTTATACAAAAAAACTGTTACATATTTATCCGGACAGGCACTCATTTTATGACTTAAACAGAATATTGTTTAGTTTCAAGCATTGAAATACGCAAATTAGCTTACATATCTAATTGTAATACAAATTCTTTATGTTGTTCAATGTTCTAAAATGGGTAGAACAAAGAATTTATCTGATTATGAAAAAGGGAAGATTGATGCCTATAAATCACAAGGCAAGTCAATAAGAGAAATTGCAGCATATATAAATCGTCCAAAATCAACTGTTGGTGATTATTTATCAAAAAGACGTGGCAAGGATGTACCAAAATTCAAGACAGGTCCAAAACCCAAGCTTACTCCTCGAGATTGTAGACAAATCATCAAGGTTTGCTCCACAAAACAAACATCAGTAAGAAAAATAAAAAAAGAATTAGACTTGCTTTGTAGCAGCACAACAGTGTGGAGAGTTTTAAATACATCTCCAATGTTAAAATTCAGAAAAAAAGCCGTAATGCCACCACTTTCATTAAAGCACAAAAGTAACAGACTTGATTGGGCACAAAAACACATGACATGGTCCGAAGAATGGATTGAAGTTTTGTTCAGTGATGAAAAAAAATTCAACTTAAATGGTCCAGACGGTTGGAAGTATTATTGGCACGATTTAAGAACTGAAAAACAAATTTTTTCAAAATGCCAAATGGGTGGGGGATCAATAATGGTGTGGGGTGTGTTTGGATTCAACGGAACCACAGATTTAGCATTTATAACCCAAAGAATGAATTCAAAGAAGTATCAAGGCATGCTTGAAGATCATTTATTGGAAGCTGGACCAAATATTTGTGGACCAAATTGGATCTTTCAACAAGACAATGCCCCTGTGCATGCCTCTAAATCAACAAAAATGTGGTTTAAACGTAAAAATATTAATCTGATGACGTGGCCTGCTAGAAGCCCTGACCTGAATCCGATGGAAAATCTTTGGGGGATGATGGTTCGTACAGTTTATGCCAATGGAAAGCAGTTTTCCACAATTCATGATTTGAAGGCAGCAATTTCAGATGCTTGGGATAAACTTAAGATTCAATTCCTTCAGAATCTAATTGAAACAATGCCTAATCGAGTATTTAACGTAATTAAGTTAAATGGTGGTTACATTGGCCATTAAATTGTAAGAAAACTTTGCAATTTGTAACCTGTCCGGATAAATATGTAACAGTTTTTTTGTATAAGAGTTTCATAAACATTATTTTCAGTGACAAAATGTTAATGTTTGATTAAAATTCTTCTTTTGCAGTGTAGAAACATGTAAATCCATATTATTTTTAATAAAACATTTGTCATTTAATGCAGCAAATTTGTGTTTCACTTTAATTTTTTCGTGTCCGTATAAATTTGAAACACACCTTACTACTGTATGACGCACTACTGCATTTTATTAATTATAGTTTTGTGGTTTTTTTCCAACTTCACTTTAGTCGTCACATCGGATAACTCAACACATTTCCTCTTTCCCTTGGGGTGTCGACTTATGCGGAATTGACTGTATATATACCTAATTACTATATGTATATATATAGTAATGAGGGATGAAGCCATATGGAGTGGCAAGGGGCAGTCTCCAGCAGTGATGTTATATCATCTCTTACTTTCACTCACTGTTGGTGCCAACTGTTGTCCCACATGAGCTCAAAAGTAAAAACAGTAAAAAAGTCAAAACAGTTGACCACTGCATGAAATAGAAAACAGGCACATCAGACTCAAATACTAGGCTACATGAACAGTCATAAGATAAGAATTAAATTTAATAGTTGTTCTTGTTTAGCATTGTTATGTGTATCACTGGTTTGCATATGACACGCAAGGAGCTGCCATATCAGTATGGCAGCTCTTTGCACAACAATGTGTTGCTAGTGATCTTTGGCTATTATATTTATTTGGTTGCCTATATAAGTATGCTAAGACCATGCAAGCCATCAGTGATGTTGGTGACTCTCACTCAGAAATTTCTGTTTATATCCCTGATTACTAATCATTTTCATTTTTATATCTAATTTCATAATATATTGATAATGTCACAAGTTGATAGATTAATAAATAATTGCTGAAATACAAATTTTGTTTTTCCTGTAATACTGTTATTTTTCTCTTCAGTTAAATATTTAAAACCTCTCTTGAGATATTTAGTTTTTTGTAGTTTGTTGATTATTGATGTAATATTGATTATGTAGATCACAATAGCCTCTTAAGTGCACTCAGTGTGCTGATTGAATGTAGAAATTAACTTATTGCTTTATTAAATTCAAATACTTTCTTTACTCTTAAAATTGGTGAAACATCATTGTAATTCATCAGTATTGAGTAATGATAAATGGCTTTTATTATATTATTTTGTGTTTTAAATGATCTTTTACATTTTATAAACTACAGTTTATATCAGTCATGAGCAACTACAACCTGTGAGGCTCCCATAGCTTTGGCAACATAATTTTATTTTCCTGTCTTTTGTTTTATGCCATTATACAAACCCAATTAAGCTGATATATATGATGATGAACATTCAAGCTAAACTTGATCAGTGATAAGATGAGAAGAGACTATATATTATTAGTTTGTATATCATAAAATATTTTAGTACCTAGTGTGCTGACAGGTATGGAGTATGTTGGTATTCAGCTGACTTGAAACTTTGTAAGAAAAAAATGCATGCTGTCTGCAAAGTTCACTTATGGTCCAGAAAAGGTTACTCACTGGTTTATATTCAAACTAATTCATATGGCAATGAGAAAAATCATCAAAATTTGATGGATGAGGAATTTGGTTTACATTCTTCATCATTCTGTCTTTCATCATTTAAACTGTTTTAATTTGTATTTTAAATTGTGTTTTCTTCATGCTGCAACGTGATGTACAATAGCATCCAATTAACATTGCAAGTTGGCCAACTAGTTTTTTCCTGGAAATCATATATAAAGTAAAAAATGATATAATGAAAATATAGGATAAATTATGTTAATATAAACTATTTAAAGTATTATTCTTTCTTATTATAACTTTTTCTCTTTTTACATTTATTTTTATGTAAATTTTCATACATTTTTAAAATAGTTCTTGAATGAAACTAAATGTACAAAAATAATTCATATTTATTTAATTTAAACTAATTTTTTTTTATTGTAGTATCAATCATTTCCAACATCAAAAAATGGCTTTAGAACAGGAATGAAACTAGAAGGAATAGATCCTAGACATCCTTCAATGTTCTGTGTACTTAGCGTTGCCGAAATTCGTGGATATCGCATTCGTCTCCATTTTGATGGTTATTCCGACTGCTATGATTTTTGGGTTAATGCAGATTCTCCAGATATTTTTCCGGTAGGATGGTGTGAGAAAACGAATCATCATTTACATCCTCCTAAAGGTAATAAATTTGTATTCTTTGTTCTTTTCTTAGATATGTTATTTTTCCATTTTGACTTATTAATTTTAAAATTATAAATTATTGAACATATTTCATAAAGATTAATAAACAAATGTGGTAAATATATTGAAATAATTTTGTGTTTTATAAGATTTAAAGTAAAAAAATTACACTTTTGTATAAAGTACATTAATAATAATAAATAATGTAAATAGATTTATTATAAATATAAAAAAATTATAATTTTTAAACTATAAAACTTCTCATAGAATATATTAAATTAAGTTTTTCTTTGTTTAAATTATAATTGAATTAAAACAGAAAATAAATTGAAAGCCAATTTATTTATAAAAAATGAATTTTGGCTTACAGAACTTTTCAATTTTCAAGTTAAACCTGAACTGGGTCAGAATTTCAGTTTTAATAAATCAATTTTGGCTTTACAAAAAAGTCTCTTATGTTTTATAAACTGGTGCAGTTTTAATTATTTTAATTATTTATAAAATAAATAATAAAAATAAGTCTTTCAGATAATAATTGTGTATATTCGTGTATCGATAAATTAATTTTTGTAAAATTAGTTACTATAGTTAGTGCGTAGACTTTTTAAGAAATTATAAATTTTTCACATTGTTATGACTATTATTATATTGATTGGTGGTATATTATTGTAACCGAATAGTTTTTTAATGCCAGTGATTCTGTGTATTTTCTCAGGTTACGAACCACACGAATTTAACTGGAAGACATATTTAAAAACAATGAAAGCACAAGCTGCCTCTAGACAATTATTTCCTGCGAATGTTTTTCAAGTAGGTGTATCAAATGACAAAATATACCAATTCTGAATTTTAATTCTTTTATTATAATATTAATAAAAATAAAAAAATTGCTAAATCTGGAGATGAGAAAGATGTTAAATAACTAGCAAAATATTCTTCTTTAATGAATGATCCAGTTTTGCCATTTTTCATGAATAAAAGTCTTATATTAAAACTCTCTTAGTTAATAAACAGCTTAGTAAATTTAACTTTCTTCATTTTATTTCTAATATTCTATAATAATATCTAGAAATCCAGAAGATTGTTCAAAGACTATTATTTATCATTTTCACTAGAAATTCTGTCATCTCTAGATGAATTGTTTTATCACAGTATCATTATGAAGAAATATAGAATTAATACTTAATAATGATTCTAATGTGATGATTTTATGTAAATTTCTGTCAGTTAAAATTAATTGTGAATATTATATTGAAAAAATACAAAATGATATAATTTTTTGCAATTACTAGGTTTTAAAAATGGAAAAAGATTTTATAATGTATTTATCCCATTACATACATAATAATAATATAAAATTTAATCCATATAATTTTTATAAATAAATTTATTTTAAAAACCGTATAGGTGACTCCAACTCATGGTTTTAAACGAGGAATGAAATTAGAAGCAGTAGATAAAAAAAATAGTTCTTTAATTTGTGTAGCTACTGTGTCTGATGTTTTGGAAAATAGATTTTTAGTACATTTTGATGGTTGGGAAGATGATTATGATTATTGGACAGATCCCACATCACCTTTCATTCATCCAGTTAACTGGTGTAGTGAATTTGGTCACGTTCTTACACCGCCAAAGAGTAAGTTAAATAAATATATCTTTCTTAATTAACTAATTTTTCTATTATTGTTATTATTATTATTATTATAATATTTTAAAACGAAATATTATGATTAATTAACTGTACTATTAATTGACTGTAAAGCAAAAAGTATCTATAATGGTTACATATTTATCAGAATTAATACATTTATATATTTTCTAAATATGTCAATACTGCTAGAAAAGCCATCTCTCAAGTGACAAACAAATGAATAACATTTTTATTTTATTAGATATATTCCAGAAGAATTCAGACAGGATATTTAGATAATATAACAATCTTGTATATTAAGCAAACATTATAGATGTAAATTATGAATACAGAAATATAATTATTAAATATGTATCTATGTATATATTTACAAAGAACAAAATATTTTAAGACACATTTTACAAAATAGATCAAGTTTGGTGTGGAATTATCTGTTTTATTATGGCATGTATTTATCATTTTCATTTGCAAGTGTATAGATACATATACAGTAGTGGTCAAAAGTAGAGCTATCCTTGACATATTTTTTAAAAATGTGACCTCTATTTTTTTTGTAAATTAGATTTAAAATAAAATCTGTTTGATTCAATTGAGTATTTTGACTCTTTTTTTGTGCTTTTTTTAACTATCACAATATTAATTACTTAGTAGGTGGTAAACAAAATAGAGGTTGCATTTAAAAAAAATATGTTAAGGGTAGCTCTACTTTTGCTCACTACTGTATACATACAGTAAACACTGTTTAACATACAAAAAGTTTTTGATAGGAAACACATAGGACACCAGAAGGCAACTGAGAAATGTGAACGATTCTCAATAATCTTCATGATTCTGTCTTCATCACACTTTTTTTTGGGTCATATTGTAGAGCATTCTTGTAAATTTTTTACTTTAGTGTTATGTTTCTATATTTTATTGTACTTTTATCTGTTTTTACCTGTTAGGAAAAAAGTTTAATTTTGTATTCTATTTAGTTATACAGGGTGTCCACCATGAACCTAACACATTTGAAACAGTTGTAAAAAATCTACTGCTCAGGATGTAAAGTAATGCACACTTTATGATGAAAAACTCAAAAAGTTTTATTAAAAAAATCAGTGAACCTCTACATGAGCTCCTTTTGTTGCACGTAGAACATTGAGAGTATACTCCATTTCCTGCCAGGTTGTTTCAAGCATCTCAGGCGTGATGGCAGCAACGGCATCTCGAATGCGCACACGAAGATGTTGAAGGTCACGAATTTTGACACCGGTGTAAACCTTGTCCTTGACAAATCTCCAAAAGAAAAAGTCTAATGGTGTAATATCTGGCGATCAAGGAAACCAAGAAGTGGCCTCCTCGATCGCCATTTCTTGATGATCCCTTTGTCAAAAAGTGTTGTTTCCATAACTTGAGAGTGTTCCTTGAGGGTGGCTCCTTGCCAATCATGCAACGAAAGTTCTGTTGCACTTGAATCACGGAATTTGTTTCAGCATATCACCACACAGCTTTTGAGAAGCCATTTTGCATTTGACTACTGCCATGTCACTTGCAGTCACTTTGGTGGATTTTCAAAATTACCTATACAACTTCCATGGTTTCTCCACCTAATGGAATGCACGACGTCTGATTACTGCCTTGCACTTCGATATGGCAGTTGAAACAAATAAGTTGGGTTCATAGTGGACACCCTGTACATGCAGTTAACCAGATCAACTATTATACAATATGGCTCCCCAAACCAGCATGCCAGCATTGTGACAGTGTGCTGCTCAACAGCAAAGATGGAATTGAAGCACTCACCAATTTTCTCCACATACTAAAACAGTGATGGTTTATTCCCAAATAGAATATGAATTTGTTGCTAAAGTATATGCTGTCAGCCTATCAACTTTATGTTTATTAATAATGTCTGTCCCTACATGTATAACCAGATAGAATATAAAATTAAACTTTTTTTTCCAAGTACAGGTAAAAACAGATAAAAGTACAATAAGATATAGAAACATAAAACTAAAATAAAAAGTTTACAAGAATCTCTACAATATGACAAAAACAAAGTAAGATGAGGACAGAATCATGAAGATTAGTGAGAATTGTTCAAATTTCTGAGTTGCCTTCTTCTGGTGTTCTATTTATAAGTTCTTCAGAAGCAGCTACAGACTGGCAGCAAATTTTCAGCCTGTAACAGCTCGTGCTTCTTTGGGTATGTTTGTACAGTTAAACAAGTTAAACGTGTTAGTAATAAATCGTTCGAAAAGTAGTAGTCTCACTCAGTGTGCATGCTCTGCGGTGACGACGTTTCGAACGAAGCTCCCGAAGGAAAGAGTTAGTTTACTTCATTAAGAAAATGGCGTCCGACAATATCAATGTTTCTAAATCTACTCGAGTGTTTAAATTGTGAATTAAAAGGTGAAATGATTGAAATAACTGTCCATCCGAAGCAATCTAAGAAAAATATTTCGGATAAGGCTGCGCTAGGAACATTCGTATCTTCGATTTTAGAAACAGCAATTTAGTTATAAACAAATCGTTTGAAAACTCTAATGAAATAAGAATAACGATGACGTCATTCTCACATAACTCGTTCGACTTTAAGAACATACCCTTTGTTATTGCATCACTGCAAATGAAGCCAATGATATTGAGATGTTAATGGTAGGATGCATAGCCATCATGTGCACGAAAAATGCTTCCCATATCATTGACAGACAACTTGCTAGTTGTATGGGAAGAGACTGGATTCTGAAGCTAGGCTTCTCCCTGTTTCATATGGTGGACAAAAACATCATTGTGACTGTTTTTGCTTGTCTCACGATCAGTCAGTCACCTGTTGTGGTGGTCTGGTTGTTGTATATGTGTTCCCTGGTACATCCACTGCCCCAAACACCTGCTTATATATTCAGGTAAAATGGACCAGATTGGGAAAATTCAGCTAAACAGCCATCTTGCTTCCCTCATCCGTGGTGATGCAGCCTTTCTAAAAAAACTCGGTCAACTGTGAGTAATTGGCTTTAACTGCATTGTATAAGCAACCTTGATATTCAAAGTCCTCTAGTTACACTGAGAATTCTGTATACAGTGAGCTTCTGCAAGCCATTTTGTAGAATACTAGGATAGCAATTTCAAGTGATATTACAAGAATGCATGTGCAAAATCTAAAAAACAAAAAAAATAAGAAACACCTTAAAATTTTTCATATTTACATTAAATTTAAATGAGTTCCAAGTAAAAAGTACAAATGATAATTTTATAATAAATGCTATTATCTTAGGAAAAGAAAAATATCCAGTTATTGCTGTTCTTCTGAATGGTGCTGATGATAAATGATTACACTTATTGAAATAAATAAGCTTTTATTTTTGGAAAATAATGAAAGGAATGTAATTTATATTACATATTATTTGTATCATGGTCATTTATATAATTTTTATTCTACTTCAGTTCTTTTATTTTAACAATAACTAATCATTTTATTTCATTAATACAAGAAAAAATAATGAATGGTTCTTGCATTAATGCTAATAATTCAGATTTACTTACATAATATCCGTCACTATTAGTAAATTTATTGGGTTGCAATTTGAAAAAATTGTAGACCTATAAATTACTACTATTGGCTGCCTGTCTGTCTCAATCCATCTTTCTCAAAAATGGTGTTAGATAGATGAAAGTCAAGATCAGATATGGAAAGCTTAGGAGCAGGAGGCCCCAATTAAATATATACGAACTTCTGGTTTGGACCAGAAGTCATGTGATTTCAATTCAAAAATTTTCTCCTGAACTCAGTAACATGGTTGACTGGCATGACTGTTTTTATCAGGAAAAGTATGATGTACAGGAGTAAAACACTACTAATTTGAGATTGAGAACATACCTGTATTGATATCTTTTAAATTAAATAAATTAAGAACATGATTAAAAATTTCAGCCTGGCATTATGACGATGTCACAATAATTTTTGTTTGTTATTAATATTTTTATACAGATTTAATAGATTTAAATTAAAAAATCAAATATATATATATATATATATATATTTATTTATTTATTTGAATTTTTTAATTTTATATACTGTATTTTACGGACTATAAGACACACTGAATTTTGGAGGCAATTTTTCGAAGAAAAAAGTGTGTCTTATAGTCCTTAAAATACAGTGTATATATATATATATTTTAGCATTAATAAAAACATTAAAATAAAATTTAATTTTATATTTCATTTAAAAATGATACATTTTTATTATTATTTATAGACTGTAAAGATACTACATTTAATTGGAAAGATTATTTATTGGAAACAAAGTCTCAAGCAGTTCCTGCTAGTGCCTTCAAACAACGTCCAAGTCATGGATTCAAAGTTGGAATGAAATTAGAAGCTGTAGATAAACGAAATCCTTTGTTAATTAGGGTTGCAACAGTTGCAGAAGTGCAGCCACATTTAATAAAACTTCATTTTGACGGTTGGTCGGATGCTTATGACTATTGGGTGGATGATGATTCGTTGGATATACATCCAGTGAATTGGTGTACGAAAACGGGACATCCGTTGCAACGACCAATTAGTAAGTTTTACATGAAATATTTTCTGCTTGTTTAACAAAAATAAACATTTAAATACAGTCGAATCTGCATAAGTCGACACCCGGATAACTCGACACCATCCGTTAAGTAGTTATTTTTTGTGGTCCCAGCTGACTTACGTAGGCATTAATGTTAAAAAACTCCAGTTTACTCGACACCATTTAACTCGTCACCACTGGATAAGTCGACATACTCTTGCTGTCCCACACTCCGATAAGTTGTCACCCCTCCTGAAAAAATGAATTCACTCCGCACGTGTGGTGCGAACTCATTTTTTTCAGGAGGGGGAGTCAATTTATTTATTAATATATAATTAATATATATATATATATATATATATATACATATTAATAAAAATGCCTTAACATTTTATGTATTTTTAAGTATAAAATAATAACGGATAAACAAAAAGAAAATATACAATCTACATCAACGTCGCACCGGAATCCAATTTTGCATTTTCTCAAGCTAGAGGCATTGAGAATCCTTAGACATTACTTGCCAACGATTGACAATTGCGAAGATGATGTTTTCAAGGTGTTCGTGATCGTTGAAAAAGAAAGTCCAGATAGTTTTGTGCTCAAAACAAGCAACACTAAATGAATTTTTCAGTTTTTCATCTACAGAGTAATTGTAAATGGAGGACACAATGTATTGTAAGCTTATACTACTGTTTAACACACTACTGTATTTTCCTAATTGTAGTTTTTTGGTTTTTTTTCCAACTTCGCTTTATAGTCGTCACATTGGATAACTCGACACATTTCCACTTCCCCTTGGGGTGTCGACTTATGCAGAGTCGACTGTATTTGATCTGATAAATCTTTTTGGAATTTATAATTTCTAAAAGAATTCAGTTAAAAAAAACAAATATTGGTTTGTCATATATAAATATTTATTTCATAAGTGATATTCTAACAATTCTAGTCTAATTTCCAAGAACTAAGCAATTCCTAATAATAATAATAATAATAATTATAATTATAAAAGTTATTGAACACAAATTCAATAATTTAAATAAGTAAAAATTCAAGTTGCAGAATAATGTTAGCTATTTATAAAACACTTTTGTTTGTTCAAAACCGAGAGTATCGAGAAATTGCATTCTTTTAATCTTCATAGTAAATACAACTCTGATATAACTGATGTAATTGCATTGTTTGAATTCTTATTTTATATTCTTGTGAGATAGTATTGCAAAGAGGATTGTAACCTTTTGAGAATGTTTTAAGTATATGGTAGAAAATAAAACTTGTAGATTTTACAGATAAAAAGTTGTTTTAACTTTTATGGTTAAAAACTTTGCAATTGTTTTGATTCTAATCCACAGATACAGCCATATTCTTATTGAGTTACAATATGGCTAATTAAGCCATGTCGGATATTGTAGCTTGATAAAAATCTAGCTCTATCATTTGATTAGAAACATTTATATGTTTTGATTCTAATCAAGGTAATCGTTTCTATATTTCAAAATATTTATACTTTTATTTTCAAAACTAGTAATTATACATGTATCCCTTGATTAATGCAGTTAATTAATTTTTTGATGCTACCATGTATATCTAAATCATGTTAATGAAATATGGTATCTATGTTAAGTAAAGACAGCTGGTAAAGCCACATTAATTAAAACTTCTGCCATGTATATAAAGAGATTGCCACAATTAATTCTGCACATTAAGCAAGGGATACCTGTATATTGATTTTGGTATTTAGTATGTAAATAAATTCCAGTTTTTAAATTTACATTTCTTTATAAATTATTGATTTGGTCTCAAAGCTATTTTTAAGATTTCATACATGTAAAGACATGTATATGTATAAGAGCCTGATATATCAGACCATCCCTGAAAAATATATGATGTTTTTAATTGTCTGGATTCAATTCCAGATCCCCAGAGTGATAGGTTAGTGCTCTAACAAGCTTGTTCATCTGGCCAGTGCAAATGAATAAAGATTTTAAACTGGAAAAATTTGTTAAAATATAAATATTGTTTGTTATGATAAGTATTATTGGACACTGCAGTAATATTATTATAAAATCAAAAAACTTTCAATGGTAATGACAAAATGTAAAAACAGAAACAGCAATGTGTTGCTTAACTTTCCTGGCAACATTTAAAACTGCGTTGTCAACGTTTAAAATTGTTGATCAACAAAGTCAAATTTTGCAATGAAATTATGAAAAATATTAATGATGTACTACTTCATGAAAGAGAAAATGATCCGATTGGAAATTACAATCTGTTAATGGCAATATTAGACTCTTATCGGTTTAAGAAAAGCTCAGGTAATAACGCAGCCAAATATAAAAACAAGTGGTTTGACAATAAGTGCTATTCTTTTAAAATTAGAAAACAAAAAAATTTACAAAAATTTAGAAAAGCAAATACGGAAGAAGCATTGAAAAAGTATTTAAACAGTAAGAAAGCATATAACAATCTTGTGAAGGCAAAAAAGAAAAGGTATTATTCAGAAATAAGTGATAAGTTGATTGCGACCAGAGACACAGCGTCGTTTTGGTCGATAGTTAATGGCTTTCGAGGTTTTAAGTCAAAACACAAAGATTCTATTCAAGTGTCCTACAGTGATTGGCTTCGCCATTTCAGCACTTTTTCAGAAGTGTATAAAAGTAAAAATAGTGCAAAGAAGGAAATAACTAGATCATTTCAAGGTACTGATTTTGAGGAAGTGATTACAGTAGAAGAAATACAGTACTGCATTGGGAAGTTAAAAGAAAATTCAGCTCCTGGGTCTGATTTAATTTCTAATTATATAATTAAAAACTTTCCAATTGAGATGGTTAGGTTTTTAACTCGACAATTCAACGGGTTTTACACCCGAGGAGTGATACCAGTCTCATGGAACGAAGTAACATTTGCTATGATATTTAAACATAGTGACAGAAAAGACCCAATTAATTACCGCCCAATTGCTCTGTTGTCAGGGCTGCGTAAAGTTTTTACGGCCGTTCTAATGTTGAAGTTTAACAAGTGGATAGATGAAAACAACTATAAGAATGAAACTCAATATGCGTATATTAAAAATGGAGGTACTCAGCTGGCCATCTTTATTCTGATAGCAATTGTACAGTTACAGCTAATGAAGAAAAGACGAAAGGTCTTTGCACTTTTCGTGGACCTGGAAAAGGCATACGATTCGGTGAGCATCACCGGCTTACAATCGAAAATGACATATTATCATGCAAGTGAACGACTAACAGAAATTGTCGGATTGTTGTTCGGTAGGTACAAAACAATAGTCAAACAGAACAATATACAGTGGCCATCGTTTGACTCAGCCAGAGGGTTATTGCAAGGAGACCCCTGGTCTCCTTATTTGTTTAATTTTTTTACGTTTGATTTAAATAATTGTTTTGAGAACGAAGATGATGGGTTTATAATAGGAGAACAAGTTGTTCATTCGTTATCTTACGCGGACGATATAGTCATCATTGCCCCAACTGCCGCGGCCTTGCGTAGGAAAATTCAACTAGTGACAAATTATTTAGATGGCTTGAAATTAAAAATAAACCCAAAAAAATCCAAAGTCATGATATTCAGGAATGGTGCTAACCTACCAAAAAAGTATATGTCGTTTTTTATTAATAATGAAGAACTGGAAGTAGTTCAGGAAATAAAATTTTTAGGTATCATCTTGTCACCCAGTTTGTCCTTCAACAAACAGTATAAAAAAGTCATCGCTGAAGCAAATACTTTAATAAATAATATGATTAGATTGTTTTACAGAGCAAAGATAAAGAACATCCAAGTTCATTTTAGGCTGTTTAACTCTATTATAATGAATTTTATTGGCTATGCGGCCCCAATTTGGAGCCTTACGAACTTTCAAAAACTAGAAGTGATCCAAAACAGGTTTATACGCAAGATTTTTTTGTTGGATTACAACACACCAGGTAGCGCGTTAAGATTGGAATTAAGTAGGTTTAAGTTGAGTGCTACCTTAATAAGAAGATACATGAAATTTTTATTTAAAATAAGAGATGCCCGCAATCTTTCCACTGTATTATTATACCAATTGTATCGAAAGTCTTTGATTAAAGGACAAAGCACAAACTGGGTGTCACAAATTGCACAAATTTTAAAGCGCTTTGGATATTCTGTTACAATATTCCTAGATTTACCTGAAATAAGTGAACAACATTTCCAAATGTTGATACAAAACGTGCTCGAAATCTCTTTATCACAAGACATAGAAGATATATTTATAAGAGAGAAAACTAATTGGTATAACGTAATTCTTGAGTATCCATTTATTAATAACTATATGTTAACTAACCTGGCGTTTAATGTCAAAAGATTTTTCATACAACTTAGAATAAATAAGGAATTAATATTAATCAATAATAATTTCATTGAGTTTTCCAAGAGTATCTGCCCTAGATGTCATACAATAATTTCAAAATTTCATATGTTTTGTGGCTGTAAAGATGCAAAGAAACTAGCACATAATCTTGACTTGCATATGTTAACAAGGTGCACTGATGAAAGAGCAATGTATGAAATATTCCATTCAGCCAAGATAGACATAATTTATAGATTATATAAATATGCTCACAAATTTTTTAACGTAACAATTCATTAAAGACATAAGTAGCATTAATTAATGCTATTTTATGTTTAAGAACCAAGTGTGTGAAGAAAGTTACAAGTTGCAGTATGAGTTGGAAGGTCTTTAAATTGATGGTATTAAATACTTACAATCGGCAACCAATGTGCTGTATAATGCTTGGTTTGATTTGTATTATTGGAGTATTTTTTAGTATTAATAACAAGAATTGTTGTCAAAACATCCTTTGTAACTGGCTCCTGCCTTATTACGAATAAATTTTGGATTATTATTATTATTTAAAACTGCGTGTGTGGTGCCATCCATTATGATATATCATTATTAAAAATTTTTAATTATTATAAAATGGCAGAAAGCTTAATTTTGAGAGTAAGGACAGGTTTTATAAAAAATTGTAAATGCTAATAAAGATTAAAATCATCATTAAGTGTCACCTTACTCCAGATATGACACATAATCCCCTTTATCTCCCCACTCCATTGACTTTAACCACTAAAATTTAATAATATCAGTGCCCCTAATACACAAACCTTCCTGCAAAATTTTACAAATTTTTGACAAAATTATAGACATCCAATTGCAAGGAGATTGTATAACAATAGGTATTTACATAAAACCAACACATAGTCCACTTTACATTCCGGCTATCTCGAACGACCCATATGGATACAAACTGTCCACTTTTCGTGCACTCATTAGAAAGGTGTATTCATATTGCTCTAATGTACTAGACAAGATTAAGGATATTAATAGAATTAAACAAATAACTTCAAACTTGGGATATAAAAAAAGTACAATAGAAGGCCTGATTAAAAGATATGAAGGAAGTAAAAGATTAAAAACCCAAACAAATCAGTTTAAAATCACCAAGTTCACTTATAATAAAAGCATCAAAGACATCACGAAACAAGTATTGGACAAAAAACACTCCAAAATAGCTCCTAGTTTGTACAGTATTCTCAGAAATGACAAAGACATGCTTACGAAAGAGGAAAAAGTGGGTGTATATAGAATTCCCTTCGAAAATCAGCAATTAGGAATTAAGAAGGACTATGTTGGAGTCACAAGAAGCAGCTTAGCTGTTAGACTTAAGGAACACAAGTATGACATTAATAAAGGGCACTGCAACACAGTTTTGTCAAGTATGGCACAAGCAGAGGACTCTGTAGTTAAATGGAGTGAAGCTACTATACTCAAGACCAGGCCTGGCCAACCCAAATTGTTTCGCAGGCCACTTTGATCACGCGTAACATTATGATGGGCTACAATTTAGGCAAACATGCTTTTAAAAAAGTAAAACAAATACAAAATGAATAAGATTTTATTGTTATACCAAGAGTTTGTACTCGCACTTGCGCATTATGACAATGACACATGCAAATTTTCATTTATTTAATTGTTTTGGTATACACATAATGGGAAACACAAGTTGTAATAGATATATAATATCGCATAGCGGGCCACACAATTTAACATAACGGGCCGGGGATTGGCCAGGCCTGCTCAAGACCATGCATTCCCCATCATTAGCTTTACACTAAGAAAAAGTTGAAATCTACAAAGTAAATTCAAGGATGGTTGTATTAATTCAAGGGATAAAATGGATTAGCTTTTGCATGGAAATTCTTCATAAAAGAAAAATTAAAATATAAAAATTCTTAGTTCATACCTGCCCTTATATTTTGATGCCTTTTTTTATGTATTTATTTTATTTTTGTTTATTTTTATTTTATATTATTTTATGTTATTTATTTTATTATTTATATTATTGTTGCTTCAGTGTATTTAACATGTTTTATTTTGTTATTTATTTGTTTATTTATTATTTTCATTTTAAATTTGAATGTATAATGTTCGAACGTATGTTCATTACAATTTTAAAATATGTTCAAATACCAGTACACCTGACGATGGCCTATTCCGTTAGGCTGAAAACATTAGTTTTAATTAAATAAAGAATTCTCAGCGATAGGTGTTGGATGCTTTATTAAGTGAAATACTTTATATTTATTTTTGCATGTCAAAAACTGTTTGATCACTTACAAAGCTATTAAAAGTCAATTCTGCTTATTTATATTATTTGCAAATTAACAAATGATAATAAAATTAGAATATCATTCATGATTTTGTTATATTATAATTTAATTAACTTTTAACTAAAAATATATTAAATAAATTTTAAAATATAAAAATAGTCAACTTTATAAAAAAAGATACAAAAAATAAATATTTACCTTTTAACTTTTAGATTCCAATAACCTTATTACTCAGGGTCAGGGTGGCTGTCCTACTCCGGGTTGTAAAGGAATTGGTCATATTAAAGGACCAAAATATACCAGTCATCACAGGTGAGTTCTTTTAAGAGAATAGAAAATATAATAATAAACTTTAAAATTTATTAATTTGTTTATATTTGTATCGTTTAATAAGATTAACACTAAGTAAACAATTAGAAATCAGTTTTGTAGTGTGATAATATGTAAAATTACTCTTCAAAACCAATTTTTTTTATTTTTATTACAGTTGCAACTCTCAGAATATTTATATTCTTTAATAGACAAATATAAATGAATTTTTTAATTTTGGAGTAAGGTTTCAATACTAATTTATTTTAGTTCAATTATTTTACAAGGTAGTGGTAAAATAACAGAAACAAACATTTGTCATTACTGTGACTTTATTAACTGCAACAATGAATTTGTAACGAGAAAACATGACAATACCATGTCTTAAAATGAACATTTTCAATGATCTTCAATGTGGTTTCCTGTGGATTTAATGCAGAACCTCATGCAGAAATTTTTTGTGATGGCACATAGCTTTTTCTCTACTGATATTTTTCCTATTCTTTCAGAAATTTTTTTGAGGGACTCCAAACTGTTGTGAGAGGTAGCATAGTCCCTTGCCTGCAAAACAGACCAAACACTGATCCATTTGATTGTGGTCAGGAATATGGGGCCTTTCCTTTGCACTGATAAAAAATTAGAAAATTGTTCCTGCTCCAGTTCTGCGTTGCTGTTAATCTACGTGCCAATGTAGTCTTGCCGTATGTCCAATCTCTGATGCCAAAGTGCTTGATTGATGCTTCAAACTGTCCTTTTGGTGATTGTGCACTGGTTTGATTGTGAAAATCTTGTCAATAGAAAGGATCCTTTCTTAACCACGAGAAGCATGCTGTGCAAAATTTCCCAACTTCTCTGAAACTTTTATTTTTTTGTCTTCTGTGAGATGATAAATCTTTTGGCACTTGTATGACTTCAATTGCAGATCCTCTTTGGCAATTTGTTGTAAGGATCTATTGCTGATACAGAGGTCACAAGCCATTTTTCACAAGGATACTCTTGTATTTATATGTATTTGATTCCAAACAATCTTACAGATTCTGTCAGTTCTTACCATACATTTTCCTCCTCTTTCTGGATGATTCCCATCGTGACCAACCTCCTTACTCTTCTTGATTGCCTTCGAAACAGTCTGCTTCAGAATCAAGGCTGTGAAGAATTTCATATTGATGCCTGCTAGCCCTATACAAGACAATGATTGCAGCATGAAATTTTACCATTCCCACCAACAATACGTGCAGGCACAGATGGTACTATTATTGACTGAGGACATAGTACAGATGTCACTGCATCGCAACGTGTGATCGGACATCATCTTAATCCCATATTTTGTATTTCTAGCACATTGCAATTTTTGTCTCCATTATTCTGCTGACAATCTATCAGAATTTTTTCTTAACATATATTTTAATTACGATAACTTCTCTATAAAATATTTTCTTTAATTCAATGTCTGCACTAAAAACTAGTTAAAAATTTTATTGGGCTGCAATTTGAAAAAATTTGTAGACCTATAAATTCCTACTGTCATCTGTCTGTCTATATGTCTTTCCTTAATCTAGAGAATGGAGTTAGTTAGATGAAATCCGAGACTAGATAAGGAAACCTTAGGGGCAGGAGACCCTGATTAATTATATATGAACTTCCATGCAAACTGGAAGTCACATTATTTCAATTCAAATCTTTTCCTCCAAAAGCAGTTAATAGACAACTGGCACACACTATTGTTAAAGGAAAAATATGATGTATCAGGGCAAGACACTACAATACTAATTTGAGGTGGAGAGCATATATTTTAAATTAAATAAATTAAAAATATGAATAAGATTTGTAGCCCAGCATTACGACCACGTCACAATAAATAATTGCTCGTTAACAATAAATTTATTTATTTAGAAATAACCAAATATATTAAATCTATAAGAAATTGTATGGGAAATGTTAGCTTCCTTTTAAGAAATATTTAAACTGATTTATTATACTCTTGTGGATTGATTCCTAACATTATTTTTGTTGACAATGAGTTTTTATAATATAAAAAAATCATTTTGTTACATCTTATTTAAAAAACGAAATTTGAATGAGAAAACATTATATATAAAAGAAACAATTATATTATGATTTGAAAGAATATTGAGATCATTATTTAATTTAGTGTTCTAAAGACTGTCAACTTTTAGCATTTTCTGTTTTCTTATGGCTTTTTTAAAATTTAATTTATATGGAACAATGCTTTTACATTCAATTCTATCAATCTGTTTCTTTCTTTCTTATAATTTCTCTTTCTAAGAATTTATACAATAAATAATTTTGACAAATAATGTCCAAACTTTGATGAGAAGATCTTTCTGTTATAATTATTTGAAATGTTATACTAAGATTAAGATACAACAGAAATAACAGTTTTATCTTGAGGAAACCGTGTTTTGTATTTTCTTTCTTTTTTTCGGAGACACAATGTAGTGACGTAATCTTAAAAAACACTGGGCGAATTTTTCATCCTTTTATTCATCCTTTTATTAATAAAAGGATGAAAAATTCGCCCAGTGTTTTTTAAGATTATAGTCACTACATTGTGTCTCCGAAAGAAAGAAATAACAGTACTAAGTTATTATTTATAATCTAGTTTTTCAAGTTTTATATCAAAAGATTTAATATTATGGATTATTTATTTAATTTTACTTTCCTGGTTGTTATGTACACATAAGGGAAAGTATTGGAATTGTGTCACTTTTGATCCTTTGAGTTTTTTGCAAATCTCCACATTTGGAGAGCTTCTGAACCCAAAAAGGTAAAAACAAAAAAAAAATTCCATGAATGTGTGTGTTGGCATCTATTTCATTTAATATTTCAGGATGAGGTAATGATGATGGTATGAAATTTGGCATGGTGGCTTATATATGAGGGACATTTATGCTATTAAATTTTGGTGGTTAATGGTTGAAGGGATGGGATATAGAGGGGAGTCGTGTCATATCTCAAGAGGGGTCGAATTTAATGAAGATTTTATTCATTATTAGCATTTACAATTTTTTTATAAAACTTATCTTTCCCTCAAAATTAAGCTTTTTGCTGTTTGATAATAATTAAAAATATAAACATTTTTATAACAAAATCTCATAACGGATGGTGCCACATACAATTTTACTCATTTTATTAATGATATAAAAGTTATTTTTAAATAAAATCTTGTAACTAGATTTTTTTTATATACTGATACAGTCAAACCTCACTATAATGATCATTTGTGAACCTGGAAAATAGTTATGCTGTTATACTGAGGTTATTGTTGTAGTGAGGTCTTGAAATTTAACAACTGAGATCATTAAAAATGTGAAGATTAGTTTGAATACATTCTGTGCCCACATCTCAGTAAACCAATGGAATGTTGCATTGTTTATATCATCACAGTTAGATGTCTTCAGACATTGCCGAGAAGAATCAAAGTTTCCACTGACTACACTGCAATCGATTTCCTTCTGTTTCTTTAAAACTGTTGCTAGGATTGACTAAGCAAAGTCATACTTCTTTGCAACTTCTGTTTGTTTCATTTCCCTATCAAAATCTTTGAAGTTTTTCATTTTCAAACTTATCTGTTTCTGTGCTTTTGCTATTTTTTTCCATTATAGACTACTACCTTCTTCTTGGCCAACAGCCAGAGCTCTTGTCCGATAGGAAAAGGAAATGCTTCACAATTGGTCGAGCACCTGCAGTTCCTCGTAGGATTGGCCACGGCAGTGACAACGGTCGCAGTGTCGCCAATTAGTTAGTTGTGGGCAAATCGTTTGGAGTGCGTGGAGGGTCCATAGGTAACATGATTAGTGAGTAGGCACTCCTAGCTCTTTACCACTTGGTTCTTGCATTGATCGGTTATGATGAAGAATTTGAGTTTGCCGTGGGTTGTGCAAATCCCGATAGTCGTATCATTGTATCAGGGTTTTTACTGTCATTGTAGCTATGATAAATTACAGTATTTGTATAGAACTTTGACCAGGACCACAGAAGTTCTATTGCTGTACTGGGGTTTATTGTTGTAACAGGTATTGTATCAGAGAGGTTTGACTGTATTTTATTTGCTATTTTGATCAAGAGAGTAAAATACTCTTTTTTTGTTAAGATTTTTCGAGGTAATTAAAAATAGGAAACTCATTCAATTTTACTGTTATTGCTTACAATTTATAAATGCATTTTTTTTTTGTGTTTTTCCTTTCCTAATTTTTATAGATTGTGATTTTTTTCTTATTAATTTTTATCTGAAATATGCTGCTATTTTAATTAATAGGTCTTGATTTTTTTTATAGTTCTGCCATTAGACTTTATCAGTATAAAAAATGTATTTTCTATTTTTCAGTTTGTTCTTTTAATCATATTATTTATATTTTTATTTATTAGATTTTATGAATATAAGTTTAGTTCTGGCCTACCAAATTTAAAATTAAAAATAAGTTAATGTGGCTTTTATATTTATTAACACTGTAAATAACATTTTAAAAGTTAGTTTTTATAGCTCATATTTTCCATTAGCTCATATCATACCATTGCATATTTTCAGTTTAATTCAATAAACCATTACATACTTTTTTAGCACAAAAATCATGTAATATTTACTTTATAAGAGCCAATAAAATCCAAATAAAAATTTTGATTCCAAGAAACTTTTTATGATCAAAGGAAATAACATTTGCATTTGACACCGTGTTCAAAATGACGAGGAAAAAAATGAAAATGTTTCCGAATAGAAAATTTGTTTTGCAGTTTTTCTCATCACTTTTTATAGCTTACGTAAAGAAAAAATATGATTTTAATATTCTTTCAATTTAAAAAAATATAGAAGAAATTAAATTGTCTTCATTTCTGTCACATCCAATCATCAGAAACAAAACAGTCTTCCTTTGCAGACACATGACAGAATTGAAGACAGTTTAGTTTATTCTATATTTTTTAGATTGTAAAAATACTGTCTGCCATATTAATTGAAATTAATATTCTTTGTTTGGTCTGAATATTACTCTAATTACTTCAGTGCATAAAAACAAGAATATTTAGAATAACTTGGAAAGATCCTGCTGTTTATTATGCTAGAAGGAATAAATGTAATCATGCTGAAAAAATCATTTGGATTTCGATAGACATTCAACAATTGCCTTTCCTCTGTTTTAAAATAGAAAAAAAAAATAATTATAGAGAAATCTTTTTGATATTTTCTTGAGTGGCTAAGCAAAGAAAAAAAACAAAGAATAAATGAAAATGATCATTTATTCTTTTAACTTAAATGCATTATTTTTTTTATAAACATCAAATTATTATTAATTAGTTTCAATGATTGTTGATAATGTATATAAATTTGCACTATATATTTATGAACATTAAAAGTTAAAAAGTTTTTCAAATAAAATTATTTAAATGTAATGGAGATTTGATGTAAAATAAATAAGATTTGTAGTCTAAGATGATTAACAAATCAATTGTATTTTTGCATGTTCACTTATAAATGTAGCCAGATTATATTAGGTTATTAAGGCTATATAATAAATCAGAATCAAAACAATTTGGCTAGAGATAGGCAGTAAGAGTTGGTAGCCAAGGTGCCTATCTCTAGCCAAATTGTTTCGATTCCGATTATTAAGTAGCCTCAATATAGTTTAATAAAATCTGGCAGATTATTTAGCAATAGTAAAGCATCACATTGTTGTAATTTCTATTCATCAATTAAAATAATTTCTTGTATTTTTTATATTTGAAAGATGCATAGATCAAAAATATTATTTCTTTGTGTTTATAACAATATGCGTTATATTACTAAGTCTTCTTTGATTTATATTTTAAACAGTGCATTTGGATGCCCTTATTCTCAACTCAATATGAACAAAGACACTGCTCTGCAAGACAGATTAGATCCTCCAAGGAATCTAAGCGACAATGTCGTAGACTTGGTACGCAAGAATACCGATACCGGTGGGACAATTGAAGCATTGAGGTAAATTTAAAATATTCATTAGTTAATTCAATCATGTAATAAATTGAGCTTTTATTGATAATTTATTTGATCTTATAAACAATTTTTAATAAATTTATTAACTGACTTTTTGAAATATTTTTTATCTATTAATATTTTCAATATTGAAGATTGGGAATTTTTGGAAAAACTTATTTGATCCTTCTTCAAGTAAAAGTATTTTAATAATCAAATGTGAACATTAAAAGAATGTTTGATCTTTGTTTTGATGTGCTTTTCATAAAGTTTTAATAAAATTGTAATTTGAATACTCAACGTAATAAAATTAATTTTTCAGAAGGTGTCCCACGCCTGGTTGCGACGGTAGCGGACACATCGACGGACGATATTCTGTCCATCATAGAGTTTCTGGATGCCCTTTAGCTCAGAGTCAAGCGGATATTGCTAACGGAGATAAGGATGACAGTCGAGATTCCGATTATACTAAATCTTCCATAAGACTTAATTCTGGGAGGGGGAGGAAAAGGTAAGAACAATAAAAACAGAATATGTGATTTTTATCAAAAACACAATGAATTTAAAAAATTTTTGTAGTACAATTTATGAAAGGATTTATTTGTCTTTAAAATAATTATTACAAGAATATATATAATAATCTAACTTGAAAATTATATTCCAAATAAATATTGCCAAGATCCTAAATTGATTAGAAGAGTAGTATTGAAATGATAATAACATTCAATATATAAAAAGAATGTTGAACAATTTGGAATGAATCAAAAGACTGATTATCTGTCGAAAAAACATGATTATTCCTTAAATGCCAATATTTTTTCATAGAATTTTAATAATTAAATTTTAATTGAGATGATGATCTCAAAAATATATACATGATAGAGTAATTAGAATTGTTTGAGGATAAATCAAAATAAATATACTAATACTATTTGTGCAAATATTGAATTTTATGCTAAAAATAGATGCTCTTTATATCAGTGGAATTTTGTTGCATCTGTGATACAACATTACATTGTTAGCCATAAATAACATTAATAAAATTACATAAAATGTTTAATTATAGCTACCTAGAATTATTATATTTAAAGAGTTCACTATTTTATTACATTAAAACCATTAACTGAATAGTTTCAACAAGGGAGTGCCTGCCAAAGCCAAAAGTCCATTATATAATAAAGTAGATTTTTTGAATGCTTGTGTTAAAAAATTGAAAAATTAGTTAATCTGAGATATAATTGTATTTTTATTTAGTGAATGCAAAGTTTTAGTTTTCTTGACAGAAGATGCCATATTATATAAAACTTGCCAGATAGTAATGGAATTCATTCACAAATGGCAGTTTGCTGCTAATAGTTTTGTAGAATATAATATTCTGCCAAGCATAAATGTAAGGTGACCAACCGTCCTCCTTTTGTAAGTTCTGTCCTCCCTCGACAAGTGTCCTGCTAAATGTCCTCCTTTTGTAAGTTCTGTCCTCCCTCGATACCCGACTGAGAAAAAAATAAGTCGCGAAATAAACCTTGATAACTGCTTTAACATTAAAGTCATGGAAAGTTCGACCGACTCAACAACCCACGACTTAAAAAAAAAAAAAAAGGTCAACCCATTCACGTTAGTCAATATAAACCTATGTGATGATATCGCTTATTCGATACAGCGTTCAAGTTTGCTCGAGTGCGGGCATATTACAATTCAATAATCCGATACTGGTTTTATAAAACAGTTAAGAAGGGTGATACCACGATATCAGCCCCAGGTGTCACCCATGCTAGCTACGCTACTGCGCGTGCGGTAGAGATTATTATAGTGTATTATTATTGCAATGAATAAAATGTTTCTTTTATTTACAATATTTTTTCCTTCAATTTATGTGTCCTCTTTTTCATTATAAAAAAGTTGGTCACCTTAATAAATGTCATTAGCAGTTTTAAATTGACATATGATATTACATTACAGGTAATAATGTGCAAAAATTTTGCTTTAACAATTTAGAGATAAGTTAAATAGAAACAAATTTTTATTGCTGAAAGCTATTTCTGATGTTTTAGTGAAATTTAACAAAAAAGTTGAATACACAACAAATTGAAAGTTTTCTTCATTGACATGCGGTTATTTTTTGTTTCTGAGCAATAATTACAATATCTTATTTATAAATAAGATTTGTTTGCCGATGCTTCTGAATTTCTTGTTACTATTAAGGAATTTCCATTTATGTCTGCATCTCTGTTTTCCTGTAAGTATTGGTAAAATGGGGTGAACAGAAACCAAAATTTTCTGGAAGTTTTGTACGTGTTCAACAAAGACTTAACTAACTACTCTTTGGACGTTATGTTTTTGTAGGCTGGCACACATTAATCTAGATGCCAGGCCTGTTTGTATGTTATGGTTGGATATGTGCTTTTGATGTTTGACAAACTTTCTTGATAAGTATCATATTAAAAAGTTGTGTTAGGGTCTTGTCGTAGTATAATTTAATTAAATTTTCAATGAAATCACTTGTATTTTGAATTTTTTTTTTTTAATATAATCATTGATCTTTTTTTTTCTATTGAAATATTAGTTTAAATTATAAAGAAAAGATTCTAAAAACTTTAAACTGGTAATTATGCCATTTCAGAATTGACATTAATATGAACTACTGTAATAAGCTATTTTTCTACCAAGTAATAGTTATGTTATCTCCTTTATTTAATTTTTTAAAGAAGACAGAACCGGCATCATGACCCGATGCAAGAATAACTTTATTCAATTTTTTCCAATAATGACATGCATTGGAAAAATTAAAGTTGTTGCATTAGGTCATACACTTCATTCCGTCTTCTTTAGAATAGTAAAAATTACTAATGGCGTAGTTGTTTAAACTTAAATTAAACGAGCAAAATTATTGTGACGTCGTCACAATGCCGGACTCCAATTTTTAATTTATTTAATTTAAAATATATGCTCTCGATCTCAAATTAGTAGCATCTTGCTCCCGTACGTCTTACTTTTCCCAATAACGACAGTCCTGCCGGTCATCTATGTAATTCCATTTTGGGGAAATTTTCAAATTGAAATCATTTGTCTTCCAGTTTGCTCTGGAAATTTGTATATAGTTAATTGGGATTTCCTATTCCCTAAGCTTTCCATGTGTGGTCTTGGCTTTCATCTATCAAAAACCATTCTGGAGATTAACAAGGCAGACAGGTGGAATTTATAGGTCTAAAGTTTTTCAAATTTCAGCCAAAAAAAAAACACTCTATTATCCATTATAACCAGTTATGTTCTCATTTAAATAGTAATTTCTAATAGAATTGACAGTTCAACATCATTATCATTTTATTTCATTTCCTTTACACTCTCTGATGTTACAATAGTAACTTTACTTAATAACTTAATAAATAATTTAGATTTCGCAATAAATTTTTCGAATCTGAAACTTTCTTGCATTGAACTTATTTAAAAAAGTTATTGTTCTTTTCAAAGCTTCTACTTATGAATAAGATGATATAAAAATTTATTTATTTTCTGTTAGAAACATTTCTTTTATGTAAAGCCCCAAATTGATATTATTTATTCCTTTTTATATCTTAGAAATTATAATTGAGAAACAAATTTGTTGATAAATAAACAATAATCGTTGTTAAAATAAGGCTATCTAAAAGAAAAAAAATTGTGTTTTCTTTTATTTTCAGGAAACTTCTTATGGAAGATAAGAAAAGAATATCTGGTAAGTTGAAAATAATAACAATTAAGAATCATTCAAGTTCAAAATATACTTTTTAGAATGTAATAGAAAACTCTAAACATAATTTAGATGTTGACAATTAGCATTGTTATTTTATTATTATTTGTTGAAATTTTGTATTATTCATTATACAAAATTTCAACAATAATTACTACACAAATTGTATTTTGTAGAATGCAAAGCATTTAATTTGATAGTTACATTTATCTTGGTAAGATTGGTATTGAATATTTAACTGCTATAACTGTAAATTACCGATTAGTCGTACGATACTTTCATTAATTTCGTTTAAAACGACGACGACGTATAATTGATTAGATATTTTCGCTCGTACGCTTACCATTTGTTAGAAGAGCCAGACTCGTTCTAAACAAGAATTTTTATTATTTATTTATGTTTTATTGTATTCTGAAAATTAGAAAGAATAAAAAAGGGAACTTTTATGAAAATTATATAATTAGAGGCATTTTAACAATTTCATTAATGACAATAAACATAATTACCATATTATTTTAGATAAGCCCCAACTTGGTTGAATTTTTTTTTTTTTTTTTTTTTTGCAATTTATAGTGGTCCCGAATGTCCGTTTTGACCAACAAAACGACATCGTCGTCCGTGCAGACATCCTATCCGTCGCAAAGGCATTTTCGATCCTCGGGTCCGTCCTTCGGAAGTCAAAACGGACACTCGGACCGCTACGGATAGCAAATTGCATTATTTTATATTTTCGCCATCAAATAATTGTTAGGGATGTTTTGTAGATCTATAGATCTACAAAACATTAGGAACATTAGCTGCAGAGTACTTGAAGTGATGCAAATATACATCATAGAAATATAATCTATGTACAAAACTGGATAAGATTCCAAAAAATAAAAGAAACTCGCCTCGTAATTCCAGCAATACATTTTAATAAAGTAAGAATGTTTTCGGCCTCAATTAATAGATCTGCCGGAGTCGGAATGCAGTTAACGTAATGGAATCGAGCACAGGTAACATTCCAAAATAAATAGAGTATATACAAATTTTTGAATACAACAGTAATCGATAAGAATAAAGTAACAGAAATAAATAAAATACAGTAAAAGCATGTATACAAAATAAAATTATAATTTAAGTCTACATTGTAAACATTTGGAGCAAGTTAAACTTCATAGATGCATTGCCACGCAGAGGATAAAGTGTCTGTGTCTATGTAGTTGACACAATATTGATTTTACTGGCTTTATTTGCCAAGTGTCATATTTTAAGTATAGAAAAAAATTATATAATATGAAATTTCAAATGAAAAATATATTTAATCATAGTTTACTGGAAGTATAAAATTTATCAGAAGCAGAGCAAAGTCTCCTTAAAATTTATTATTATATTTGGTTTTAATTTTGTAATCTCAGTTAAAATACAAACTTACTGTTGTACTTGTTAAATTTGTCAAATTAAGAAATATTGGAATTATCACACAGGAAAAGGAAATTACTTTGAATTGTGAAAAAAATAATACAAAGTAATTTCCTTTTCCTGTGTGATAATTCCAATATTTCTCAATTTGACAAATTTAACAAGTACAACAATTGGAAAAAGAGGACAGGAAGCGGTGAACACATTACGAACTCACCGTTATTTACATATATGCAGCTGTTTACTACTAATTTCATTGGATTAAAGTAAAAGAAAATCCAGCAACGAGTTGCTTAACTTTTCCGGCAACATTTAAGACCGCGCGTGGCGCCATCCGTTACGATATTTTATTATTAAAAACTTTTCACATTTTTAATTATTGTAAAACGGCAAAAAGCTTAATTTCGAGGGCAAACCACCGAGGCCAATTTAAAAAAAAAAAAAAAAACTAAATGCTAATAACCAGTAAAATCGTCACGAAGTCCGATCCTATTTGGAGATACACACAACCCCCTCCCCTCGACCTTCTATCACCAAAGTTTAATAGATCGACCCCGCCAAATGTCAGAAATTTTCGACAAAAAGCACGGGAGTTATTAAGCTTTAAACCCTGCTCCCATACTAAAATTCATACATACAGAAAAACTCCCGAATTTTTTTTTTTTTTTTTGCTTTTCTTAGAAACCTTGGGGGGTGATTTTTTGACTGGTGGCTCTCTGTTTGTATAACAATTGGTTTGTATTTGTAGTTACGGAAAATACGAAATCGCCTTCGTCTACCTTAGAAGACAGCATTCACAAGTCGGTGTTTTCGGCGCCTCCCGTTTCGGACCCGCAGCTGGAGCAGCCCTACTGTTGGGAGCAGCACACGAAATTTCTTCCCGGAATAAACATGGTGACGGGTGAAACAGTTTCGAAATGGTCGGTGGACGAAGTGGCCAATTACGTGTCCACACTTTCGGGCTGCGAAGAGCACGCGCAGTTGTTTAAAGAAGAGGTAAGTTTCCCGGACCACCGATTCTTTCGGTTAAATATGACGTCGATAAATTGCGATTTTCTCTTTTGTTCCCCATCAGCAGATAGACGGCGAAGCGTTTCTTTTACTGAACCAAACGGACATCGTGAAAATACTCAACATAAAACTGGGTCCCGCGTTGAAGATTCACAACAGCATTCTCTCCTTTAAGAAGAATTTCGTGGATTAGAAGAAGAATCCGAACGAAGACGAAGGATCGGAATTATTTTTGTTTTTTGCAGGAACCGCACGTGACTGCATTGCTCACTGCCAAGCGCGTGTCCGATATTGTTTTGCTCAATATGGCGAAGTTAGCATTTAGAGCCGAGTGTTGTTGAAGTGTTTTAGAACGAGAGACTTTCTCCTTCTACGCGAAAAGACGCAGCGGGTTAACGATTACGTCATAGTTTTTATCCTCCGGGTTAGTTTCTACCTCCGACGTTCGGATCTATCTTCGTTGATTTCATTTAGTCATTTCATCTCTGTACATATTGTATGTAATGTCCATAATTTATCATACGTGAAAGTAACATCGTGTATAATACATACGCTATATGGAAATAATGGTTTTACCACTAACGGATGTTTAACCGGGTTATGTTTAGTGACGTAATCATTCCATCTCCGGGTCTCTCGGACTCGACAGTGTTTTATTTTTAAATCCGAATACCGGACTTGCCAAAACCCGTGGGAAATTTCCGCGGTGGATCTCTGGGAAGTAGCGTTATCTCGAATCCCGTTTAGTACGTTTTATTGTATTTTCTCGTGTTAAGAAACATATTTGTTGTTTGTTTTTGCAATTGATTTTATAATTTAGGCATTAACACTTTGAAGTGATTTAAATATCTTTTTTTCGGTTCTGATATAATGCAGCTGTAGTTCCTATAAATAAATAAAGTATTTAAGAGAAAAGAAAAGAAATAAAAATAAAATATCTGCATTATATATAGAAAAGGAGAAAGCTATTTTAATTACTGAATTATAAAATGTTGGTTTGAAAAATACTTCCATCATAAAAGAATTTTTTCAATAAAAAACAAAAAAGTTTTGAAAATTATAAGTCGAGAGTTGTTTCAATTTAAGAAGGGAAAAAACATTAAAATTATCCAGCAGTTTACGGTTGATAAATTCAGTGGTTCGAAAGGCAGTTAACCAACGTGGCTGTTTTATATTCCTTAAAAATGCGTTGCAAGCTCTAGTGTTCGTCATCTGTTTGATCCGAGCTGTTCTTAAAGTAAGTCGATCAACCGAATTTTCAGCCATTCGGCATTTCATTCAATATAATAGCCGTATTGTCATTTAGTTAAGTCGCGCCACAGCTCAGTAACGATTATTATTGAAGTGTAAAGTTAGAAATTTAAAATATGTCAATAAATGAAATCTACCGGTGAATTTTTGAATACGGCAAAGCTGAACCCTAATTGTACTACTACTATTCAAAGCCATCTAGAAGGATATTTAACGGTCCAAATGGTACCAAATTCGGTACGGCGACATTTCGTGACTCGCGGAAGACATTCTGGTTAAAAAAAGATTAGTATCGTAACGCCGCCGTGGCACTTTTGGCGCTGCAAGCAACGAGCATTTTCAGAGCTTTCGTTTTCGTCACGTAAACTACGCCACGAAATAGGCATTTTTTTGGTACAAGGTGCTCGTGATGTCCATAAACAGCGATGCGGGGATGCTACTGAATTCCTGTTACGTGTCCGATTTCTTCATTATTTTCAGACTGACTCCACCCCGAGGGCGTTTTTTAACTATACCTATTGTGGGTTCGGTCATGCCAAAAATAAGGTCGATCGGATGGTAAAGATAAGGCCCGACGTAAATCCGAGCCCATGAAAAGTCGCAAACCACTTGTCGCTTGCCAAGATTCGATTCCGGATCTCCCAGAGCGATAGACTATAGCCTTAATCCCCTTGACATGTATTTATAAGTGATATCAAATCTGTATTGGGATTATTATGTTAAAATAATCTAAAACGAAAAAATATATTTATTTGAACGGTTTGAAAGATTATTTTTTAGGGCCTGGATAGAAATAAGTCTAGTATCGGTAATTTGATATAATAATAGAAATTTGAAAACCCGTTTGTGTGATAGAACTTGGATGTTGATACAAAAGAATAACCAGAAAATAATATAAAGGGAATATGTATTAGTGACTAGTTCATAAAATTCACCAAGAAAATACTCTGGTACACCGTCTTCGTAAGCTGCCTTAATCCTAGAGAACTAGTTATAATTGATAAAGCGAAAAAAGAAAAGTTTTATCGGTTTTCGGAATGTGTCCATACTACACGGAAATTTTTTTTTCTGACTCTTTCCGCCCTGTGGGCACTAAGAGGGCCTCTTTTAGTAGGCCCATTATGGGTTCGGCCAGGCCCACAATGGGGCGACCGGGTGGTGAGGGACGGGGCCCGACATATCCGAACGGACCACCCCCGAAAAATTCCTGGGGATTTTTCGTCCCGTTCGGATTCGATCCCGGGTCCCCCAGAGCGGTAGGCTGCCACCTTGACCGCTCGGCCATCCGGCCGCAAACACGGAAAATAGATGTGTAAAAGTTGCCTTCGAGTGCGCGGCATGAAAAACTATAAAACACGTGAAGGAAATGATTAAAACAGACCATCCGTTACGTGAAAACGTGAAAAAAGTTTTTTTTATAGAGATTTTTAAATTCCTATTATTAGTTCACACTCCCTATATTTACCGTATATCTCGGCGGATAAGACGATAGTTGAACCATTGAAAATGGCCCCGAAAATCCGGGGACGTCTTATAGGACAATACAAAAAAAAAAAAATAGAGAAAAATTTATATAAATGAAAACCATTGTAAAAAGACAGACAAACCGTAATTTACTAGAAGAGAGTAGGGTATGTGCACAAAATAGAATAGCCCATACAATGTTTTTGTGAATAGTCACGGTCATTGCCCGAATTAGTGCGAATGTTTGCAAAAATCGCCAGATGCGAGAAAATAAAATTAGTTCATTCGAAAAATTACAAATAGGACATAATTCCGTATACGCTATACAGTATTATTATTCAGATAATGATTGCCGATCTGAACTAAACTTATAGGCCATCGATAGTTTGGGGTCGTCTTATAGGATAGATATATGCTAAAACTGTAAAACTTCGCGAAAATTTATACATCGTCTTATCCGCCGAGATATACTGTATATAGCTTGTTCAAATTTTTAATCGGTAATAAAATACTTGTTATTCATCCACTCAAGTTCAAATACATTTTTTTAAACTTGTAGTGGATGACACTTGATGCGAATACAGTTTTTTTTCAAATATTAATTCATTAATTAAATTTAATTATCGGTTAATATTACCTGTGGTATCGAAGAGGGCGACGGGGAACTTTTTCCTAGATACTAGACGGCGACGGGGGAATTTTTTTCCCTACGTTCGAGATGGCCGCGTTTCCGGTAATCTCGAATCAGATTCTCGAGTGATAATCTGGAAGCAGATTAACAATGGATAATCTCTAAGTAGAATACCGAGTAATCTAAACGTTAGGGGGCGTACCCGTACTATCTGTGGCATTATGCAAATTAATAAATTTACCCGTCGCCGTCTAGTATCTAGGGGAAAAAATTTTCCCGTCGCCATCTTCGATACCACGGGTAACATTAACCTAATTATTAATACTTTAAATAGAATTTTAGCAGTTTGTAATGAAAATTGAAATCAACAGGCAGTAGCTCGATCGGTAAAATGCAAGGATTTCAATATTTTTCACGCGAAGGTGAAGAATGCGAGTTCAATTCTTGCGAAAATTGATAAATTTTTGAAAATTTTTGCTTTGAGTAGACGTTTTATTCAAATGATTTTCGAGAGTGAGTTAGCAGTTGTGGTTTTTTTTTTTTTAACTCTCCGCCCTGTGGGCACTAAGAGGGCCTCTTTTAGTAAGCCCATTATGGGTTCGTCCAGGCCCACAATGGGGCGACCGGGTGGTGAGGGACGGGGCCCGACATATCCGACCGGACCACCCCCGAAAAATTCCTGGGGATTATTCGACCCGTTCGGATTCGATCCCGGGTCCCCCAGAGCGGTAGGCTGCCACCTTGACCGCTCGGCCATCCGGCCGTCGAGTTGTGGCTTAGTGGTTAGAATGAAGGATTTTTATGGTTTGGGTTCAATTCCGATTTCTCTTTCTATGTTGACACTTAATATTGTCATTCTGTCATATGTACTGTACATACATATTTATATTAATGGTAATTATTTAATAAAAATTAACTAAAATAAAATTTTTCTTTGTTCACCTAAGTAGGAATTGACTTTAAAAAATTTTTTTATATTGTTTATAAAGAATTTTAAGGAAAAGGTATTTAAGATTTTAGAAATTAGTGATCTCGAGTTGACTGAGGAGGGGCCTTACAAAAGCCCGAAATGTGTACAAAAAACGTGTACACGTATCAACTAAATTGAATAAACTTAAACTGAAGATTGCCAAATGTTCGTGTGTTTAAGAGACCAAAGTAGTAATAGTAACTAGAATTACGGTAATTTTATAATGAGAACTAAATGTAAAAAATAAGACAGATTTGAATCGAATTCGAACCCGGATTCTGCGGCAGAAGTTTCTGTTTGAGGTTTCGGATATTTCAGATAATAAAATAAAATAACCTTTCAAATAATTATTGTAATTGTAAACGTTTTTAATCGTTGAATTTTAGCTGTAATTTTATTTTGTTTCCCATTGTCAACTCTCTGCCTTTAGGCATTAAGAGGACTTTTCGAGAGTACCCATTACTTGTTCGACCAGGCCCACAATGGACGCAATCGAGTGGTGAGGGACGGGGCCCGACTTATGCGAAAATGGTAATCGACGTTTCGATATTTATTTGAAATTGTTTATCGTAACTAACCAGTTTTTCGTACAAGTCCTTGCGCACGGTTTCCCTTGGCAGATCACCCACGTGTTGCGTCGCCGAATTTCAAAACGGCAAGAAAATATTGAATTTAAATTTATTTAAAGCGATAAGATTTGTAAAGTGGTTTGACGTAATTCGAAATAATTCTTAATACCGAAGGAATGATTGCGCAATTCTGTACTACGGTAACTCCATTATCTAATGTTCTCACGTAGGCGTTAGTTATCTGAGGTAGCATTGGGCAATAACAATACAATTCCTGCCAAATAAGCGTAAAAGAAGAAAAATATATAGGACTATATTTGCAGAGATCGGATTGTTAGTCATATAAATTCTATACTTTACCATAGATTTTTAATATAAATTTTCGTTTGAATCATTATTTTAAAGTTCCGCCCTGTGGGCACCAAGAGGGACTCTTTTATCTCCATTACGGGATCGATAGAAGAGATGGGGTCAATGTATCCGAAAATTTTCTGGGAGTTTTTCAACTTATCCGAATTTGATCCCAGGGCCCCCAGAACAATAAGTTGCCACCGTAACCACTCGGGTCGAATAATCCCCAGGAATTTTTCGGGGGGTGGTCCGTTCGGATATGTCGGGCCCCGTCCCTCACCACCCGGTCGCCCCATTGTGGGCCTGGCCGAACCCATAATGGGTCTACTAAAAAGAGGCCCTCTTAGTGCCCACTGGGCGGAAAGAGTTAAAAAAAAAGCAGCTACAAAGAAGTGTGTAAATTTGTCGATTAATCTTGTTTATAGAAAATAGAGTTTTGAAATAACGAAGTCATCGATTAGGAACAGGATGCGCGAATGAGGAACAAGGTCACAGTACTGACGAAATCGCCGGCAATAATTGAAAGAATTGTTGATATTTATAAAATAAACGCCGTGTTGAGAAGCGGTCTTCGACCGCCATTTTATCGACCACGCAGATTTTACCATTTTTGGAATCGTAAATCCGAGATTAAATTCGAAGTCAATATCAACAACGATACTTTCTTGGCATAAGTGTTTAATTGGGACTTTAAAAATTACAAAAATTACCAGGGATAATACAATATTTGAATCGTCCTCCATTATTTACGCTATGTCCTCTCAAGAATTTTATATTTTTGGACTGGGGGACCACGAAACGTCCAGAATTGCAAAAAAATATTCGTGGTTTCATTGTTTATATGGATGTTAGTGCGCGGGCGACGATTTTATTCCCCATTCTGAAACTTAATAACTCCTCCGCCTTTGGTCGAAAATTTCTAAAATTCTGCGGGGAGTTTGCGCATTAGGGAAATTGATACTGTTAAATTTTGGTAGTTAAAGGTGAAGGGGTGAGGAGATAGATAGAGTCACGTGTCGTATCTGGAGTAGGGTCCTACTTAAGGTAGATTCTACTGGCTTTTAGCATTTATAACGTTTTATAAAACCCTCCCGTATCGTCGACATTAAACTTTTTACATTTTACAGTAATTAATTATATAAAAGATTTTTATAATAAAAAATCGTAACAGATGGCGCCACAGGCAATTTTAAATGTTTCGGGAAAGTTACGCAATTCGGTTACTGGATTTTTAAATTTGAAATAATTTAAGAGAAGGAAAGAAGGAAGTAGTCAAAGTGTTTCGGTGTTAGATAAGGGTCTTTCGTTGTGTTTAAACAAATATTCGATGGGAAATTTTTAGCAATTTTCGTGTTTGAATTAAAAGAGAATTTCTGCCAACGTAAACAAATTTAATCTCGTGTTTTGTTGATTTTATTAACTTGCAGTTTACGTAAGTTGGTTTGTTCTAAAAATATTTGCCTTTATTCCTATCAAAGTATTGATTTAAGATTAACGTTTACTTTCGAATTAATCCCATTTTCTATAAATTCTGTTCTACAAAAGAAATTTTTGTTATTTCGCAAATACTCTTTCGTTGAAGGGAAATTTGTTCCGATTAATTCGAGAGAATTTAAATTGTTTTCGTTATACAAATGGAGAGGAAACTGAACTGAAAATATAATGTTTTTTTAATTCTTTTTCCGGGTAGATTCGATGATGAGGCGACACGACAGATAGGAATCTGCCGAAGGAGAATGCCAAAGAGACCTTTCTGGCCCTATTTAGGTGTTAGACACGTAAAAGAATTTCGGAAAACTCTACGGAAAACCAACCCGCAACCCATTATATGTGTTTAGTGGTTTTATCTACTCGGTTTTGATTGGTCTCGAGTTCGGGCCTCACTAACTCCTGGGGTTTCCCGGGTTTTCTTGCGTGTCTTACAAATAAGGAGCCAGCATCCCATAGACCTTCTGGGGGCATTTTCCCTTGTGTTAGGTTGCCTTCTCCCACAAATCTTACAATCCTCCAACAACCTGTGGTTATTTTTTCAAGAATGAAGCTAGAAATGCCTTCTTATTCTAAAAATTTTAACTGAAATTCCGAAAACGCTTGTAAATTTTCTTATTTCAACTCTCATTTATTGTTGAATTTTTCTTCTTTTTATTTGTGGCGCTTTGTGAGCGCGAGAGAACCTCTATTTCCATTTCGTGGTCGATCCGGTTGGATCCATAATGGGACAACGGGGTGGGGAGAGGCAGGACTCTATATATTATAATTGAATCGACCAATTTATCTTATATTTTCTTCTTTTTGAGTAACAACTACGTTATGTAATTTAAACTGAACGTTGATAAACACTATTAATTATTTAATTTGATCTTTTATCTGTAAATTAATAAAAATTAAAAATATTAATAAACGTAATTTAATCTTAGCGACGGTTCGAGACAAATTACATGGAAATTTATAAAAGAAAAACGCAAAAATGAAACAGACCCCATGGCGGGAAGTCCATCGGGACCACTCGACCGGACTTAATATTTATGGGGGCCTCAGAAACAAGTAATGAATCAAATTTTATTATTCGATACAGTAGGGGACTCTCTCGACATCCGAGAGGCCCTTAATCATCATCATCTGGGTCTTTGCGAATAAAATTGGGCAGCGAGTTCCTTCCAGAGAGGCCCTTATAAACCCCACGGAAAGTCTTACTTTAATAAATAAATAAATAAATTTAATATTTTCTTGGTAAAAGAACTTCAATACAATTATTTCATTCTTATAATCTATAGCAAACATACTATAGTGTTTGCCGGGCTGGAAACTTAAGTGGACCTAAGCCGTAATATCAAACAGGCCCTTCACTTCCAGCTAGTAAATATAAGTAAAAATTTGAGGCCCTAAACTGTAGTCTCGTAACGCTAGGCCTTTATATAACTGCATTCGTATTTGTCGAATAATATTTAGACAATTATATAATTTGATAGTTTGGACATTCTTAACAAGTTCGAAAATCATAACAAAATGCGATAAAATATAAACAAATCATATAAAATGTAATTTATAACATTTATATTTTTCATAATCAGATATCTGGATTGAAAAAATACAGTAATCATAATAAAATTGATTAGAATCAGTCTACCGGTCTGGGGATCCGGGTTCGAATCCGGGCCAACAACTCCGAGAATTTTTCACGGGTGGTCCCGTTCCGGATATGTTGAGTTTCGTACTTCACCACTCGGTCGTCCCCATTGTGGGCCGTGCCAAAGTCACCGTAGGTATAAAAAAGGCCCTCTTAGTGACCTTAGGATTGATTGTATAAGGTAATGAAGGGCGATCTGCCAAGGGGTTAATACGGTCGAATTTCCGTTGAACGGCCACCCGTAAACGGCGGCCATTTTCTTCGGGAACGTCGAACGAAAATCCATCTCGTCAGTGGCCGTTGTTCACGGGTTTGACTGTATTTGAAAGTAATTGATAGCGAAATCGGAATGTAAAATGTGCCATACACTGCATATATTTGTTTAAATTTAAAACTGAATTCCGTCTTACGATAGTCTTTTATTAGCTGTTTCTTCTTAATAAATTCTTTTTAAGGATAAATGATTTACTTCTACCGGTACAACATTATCTAAAGTTTTATTTATGTGGAGAGAAATGATAGAATTTTAGATAACATCTTATAAATATTTCACATACAGTAAAACCTGCGTAAACCGGATTGGCAGAGTACCGAATATTTACTCTGGTTTGTCAGGTTTCCATTTTGAACAAGTTTCTTTTAACACGGAAAAGTCGATACGTTCCGAAGAATTGTTTCCGTTTTATTAAGGTTTTACTGTACCAATTCTCTTGTTTAATATTTTTACTAAAGACTCGACTCGATTCTTTGTATTTTACTATTGTATATGCTTATGTAAATACTTGACTGATAGGTATCACGATAATGTATCTAATCCGCCATTTTCATTTTACTATTTATTTTGTATCAGTCTAGAATGAAAAAGAGAAATTAAATACTTTTTTTTATTGCTTAACTCTAAATCTACATTAGAATTTTGTTCTTTTAAAATTGAAATATACAGAAAGGAGGGAAATTAATAGGAAAATTTGAATGGAGGAATAATATAATCAATGGATTTGAGAAAAGGCGAAATCACAGATTATCGACATGACCTTAAACAGTTTTTTCTTCTTGAGATATTCGAGCTGTGTATTTGTAATTGCGCGTGTAATTCCCGCACCGCGAGTTCTTGCATGTAATCCCAGCATAAGGATCCCCTCTTAGGTAAGCCCCGCATGGTGAATAATTCCCGCATCATGGGCTCCCTCGTGAGTAATTCCCGTATTATGATCCCATACGAGTGATCCCTGCATAGTGAGTACAGTATATTTATTTGTTAAGCATCGAAGGTACATAACAGATAAATAAAAATGATTTTTCTTTGTCTATTCTTTGCAAATTAAAAAAAAAAAAAAAAAAAAAAAGATTATATATAAATTTTTAAAAGAAAATGAAACTTGCATTAACTCGAGGAATTACCGATTACTCGATGCAATCTACAAATAGAAAATTCAATATTACAAGGAAGTGATGGAGTATTTCAAAGATAAAGCGCAGTCAAACACATAAACAACGGCCACTGATAGGGACATAACAAATAGCCTTTGTCTGCGGTTATTTTTTAAAGTCTTCTTATTCGAAAGAAAAGTTCCCGTTCCCGAAAAATAGTTTAGAGGTGGTCGTTATTGGAGGTTCTACTTTCATTTTTACGATGATTAATAGAGCTTTTTTAGTTCGATTTCCCCTATTTGTTCGGGAATTTATCAAGGAAACGACTTAAAATAATCGAGATAGAAATTAAATTAATTACGTAATTCACTTTTAATTATTGATTATTTAAAAAATGATCTAGTATCCATGCGTATAATTATTATTAAATATCATCCTTGTGATTGATCTATTTATCTTTACGTCACAGCTACGTGATAATTCGCTGGTTCGGACCGGATTCTTCTCTATTCACATGTTTATTATTCACATTCGCTCGCTTTTAATTAACACGAACAATTATTTATTTTTATAAACTTTTATCAAGCTGTTCTACACTGTCCTGTATCAAACCTCCCAACAACGGCCACGACGGAAGCATTAAAAAAACAGCCGCTGCTCGAAGGTTATTTTGCAGCCATTTTCGTTGGAAGTAAAGTTCCCGAAAGAGACGGCCGATGTTGGCGGGTTTAAAACTGAAAAACAGATCATAAATGAATTATAGAAAGTATTTAAAAGTGTAATTGCCGTTTAAACCAATTCGTGTGTAATGTGTTTAATTAAAAGAAATTGCAAATGGTAACCGTTATCAAAATTATTGGACTTGAGTCCACTCGATAAAAAAAGGGCCTACGCGTAGTAAACTTGGATCTATGAGGCCAAAGTAGTGTAATATTTTTTGATTTGCCGGTAATTCTACACTAATCACTGATTATTTATTTAAATAACTTAATGTATATCCTGTTACTAGGCCCTTTGGGGAATATACTTAAATAAAAATCTCTTCAAATCTTCATTGATTTTTTTAAATTTCCGAATTGCGAAAAAGAAAAATATGCAAAAATTTAAATAATTAACTAGTATAATTTATACTACGTTATCGTAATTAATTTAATTAAAATTATATATTAAGGCAATTATGTGTAAAAGTGCGTACAAAATAGACTCGACGAGTATAGATTTACTACGGCTTAGGGCATCGCGCCTGTATCTTAAGGCCTCGCCTTTTTACAGGAGGAGGGTCAGTTACGTGTTATAGCTTAGTGCCTCAACGAGTCTAAGTCTAGTTTTCGGTACACGTCTAAAATTTATACGTTGTATTTATGTGTATATACAGTTTTTAAAGTACACGTTCGAGTGTTTACGGAAAACTTAAAGTTATTTAAGAGTTTTCTAGGGTGGTTCTTCTGCCTAAATTTGTGAGATGATGAACTATTACCTTGAACTGTAAAAACAAATTACCTTCAACTTCGTTAAATGAAGGGAAAAAGGGTATATTCTAATATCCTTTATAAAGTATTGAATAATATTAGAAAAAGAGCGCAGTATCGGATATAAATTCATTAATATTGGGCGTTTTATAACGCAAAATATTTTAAAAGGTAAAAAAATGTGATTTTTCTTCAACGTTTCCTTTACTTTAATAAATAAAGTAGCATTTTATTGTTTATTTTACAACAAAAAGTAAATAAAGACGCTTCTTTGATAATTCGGTTGATAGAATGAGGCAACGCAACACGTGGGCAATCTGCCAAGTGGGCCTCCCTCCCACAGAAAATCCCGCTTTCCGGACGAAAACATTGCCCCTATTTAGGTGTTTTTAGGCCCGCGTATGAAAAATCCCGGATAACGAACGTGGCGCGGTACGAACCCGCCACCGACTACCGGTGTTTAGTGGTATTAAACACTGCCGGGCCTCTTTTATGATAAATGCCGAATACTTTAAATGATAAACATTTTGTTTAGTCTCTATTTGTAAGATAGTTCTGGATTTTTTAACTGTATTTTTATTTTTATAATTAATATTTTTTAGTGTGATGTTTAAAACTGATATACAGTACGAAACACACACACAGATACACAATATCTAAGACAGATAAGTCTGTTTATTATAAATAATTTGGTCTTTGGGTTGAATTAAAACAGCGCTGATAAGGTGATTCATTTTAAAATGAAACACGCAAAAGTTTAATACATTTTATTTCATAATTTGATTTTTTAAAATATATTTTCATCTTTACTCGAAGTTCAGTTTTCTTTTATTTTTAATTAAATAATAAATTAATTATTTATTAATGAATTTTAATAATTATTTAAATTTTAACCGAATAAAGTAGAATATATTTTTAAAAAATTTTAAAAAATATCTCGAACTCGTTATTTGTCACAAAAATTCACTCGACCTACCAGTGCCCAGTGGATAACACCACTAAACGTTGGTCGCGGGTTCGGACCCGATCAACGAGCTGGCCTTTTTTTTAAAACTCTTTTCGCCCTATGGGCATTAAGAAGGCCTCTTTTAGCAAACCCATTACGGGTTCGGCCAGGCCCGCAATGGGGCGGCCGGGTGGTGAGGGACGGGAGCCGACATATCCGGACGGACCACCCCCGAAAAATTCCTGGGAATTTATCGACCCGTCCGATTCGAATCCGGGTCTCCCAGAGCGGTTGGCCATCGGGCCGTCCAACGAGATGGTCCGATGGCGTTTACCGGGTTCTTTTTTTCACGTGTCTAACACCCGAACATAGGCCAGTTTCCCAGAGAAAGTCCACCACTCTCGGTAGGTGGTGCAATTATGATAATAATTGCACCACCTACCGAGATAGATCGGATTAATTGTGGCATGTTTCCTAGACTAAATAGATCGAATAATGATAAATATTTCACGCGATTGCGAAATATGTTTAAGAAAATGTAAAATGTCTCGAACATACGCGTTTAAACCATGTTAAAATACTCCTATGTACCGTACTCATTTGACTGTAATTAAAATTCTCGGCGGATAGACATAAACAGTATCTGTATCGGTGTATGGAGTATAAGTTACTGCGAAGGGGTTGAGAGATTTGCAATGCGCGCGTTCGTGCGTGTAGACACAGCAAATTGTGTTAAACGGGTGCTTAGCCCGCACGCTCACCGGGTCCGAATCCACGCTAAACCTCTCGAGGGGAACATTGCGGCCAACACTCCAACGTGCTATAACCGAATTTTATTTTTGCCACGAATTTAATTTCCGTGGCTTCTTTAAGACGCACCGAAATTTTCGTCAATTCCATTGTGCAGTTTGGCTGCAGACTGCTCGGAATTCTGAATGGTAATCGTAGAAACCGGGTATACGGGAATTTCACTCCAAATTCGACACTGTGCAAATCGAGCGCACCCTTTAGCTTATCGAATATTTCTAGAACGTTTCTCCCGAGCTTCCGTAAACAATAAAAATAAAACGAAAATTATTAACGGATTCAAAATTTTATTGTAATACAAAGATGTAGTGTGTAGACGTAAAAATGTAATACTTATCACGCGTCATCGGAAACTAAAATTCTGCGTGTACACACGGAACGCTGTACCGTACATATTCGTGTACACGAAATTACCACCGGCCGATCGTAAATGTAATGCGCAAATGGCGAATTCGATTTGAAAAAGAGTGAAATTTTTATATCAACAAGCTGCCGTTTGGATCCGCAATTGATTAATTGGATGATTATCGAGCAACGCAACTAATAGGACAGTAATTCGATAGAATTGTAAATAATCTAAACGTATTATTATTGTTATTATATATTAATTAACAGTGTTATATACAATTGCAGAATTTATATTAATTAAAACACGATAAGAAAATTTTATCGTTTTGGAATTTGTTTATTTTGAACGACATTATCCGACTTACATAATTGCGATTAGGCAATCGTTTATCCGGTAATTTCTATCGTCCATCAAAATGTGTCCTTATCCCGGCCGCCAGTCGATATTGCCCTAAGGAACCCGCTTCGAAACACAACTTACGCAAATGATCAAATTACGTTTACTTTCGATCGCTTTGCATTCGATGTTTATCGAAGGTAATGCGATTTCACTTTTCAATAAGTTTGCAGTTTTATTTAAATTCCAATTCTAAAGTCTACGATACGAAGCGACACGACGAGATCGGGCAATGCGGCCCGTGCCAAGGGGAGCCTCTCGGGAGGCCGTTTTATGGGAAATCCTATAAAATACCCCCGTCTGGGTGTTAGACGAGTAAAGAAATCTCAAGGGTTTTCTCCAGGTTTTATTGTAGTTTATATTTTCCGCGGGATCCCGGAGAGTAACTATAGAAAATCCGGTTCCGACCTGTCAGAAAGTTATTTTATATATATACTTAATTTGCATATTTTACTTCGAAGACACGAGCGTAAAAAACATTCGTGTGAGCCTCTGCAAGGCGCGCCTTTCGGAAATCGAGAGAAATCTTGGAGCATTTTTATAAATGTAAACGGTTTTCATTTTAGTCTCGAAGATTTACGATCCAAAATTCCAATAAGATGTATATGCCTCGACACGTTTTGGCCCGACGGGCGTGCCGAAATATTCCTCGCCAGGCATCGGACATCTTAGCGGGCATTCTATGGATTTTTTTAATGCTCGTGTATTAATAAACAAATAAATATATACAAGGCCAGTCAAAAGAATAGATTATCGTACTTCGTACGTTAAGAGAATCTCTTACTCATTAGTCACGGTCGAAATTAATTAATTTTTATCTCGTATTTCGTTATTTTACGGGGGAAAACGGAGCCACGAAGTCGGCTATCCCGAGAATTTGGGGGAAATCTATCGACCACCGAAGAAATTGCTACTCGGGTTTAGTGGGTCCTGGCAACCGTCGGAGCGGCATCCGTTAATTCGGACCTTCCTCCATCCGGCCGTGTTGCTCCGAGTTCCTTCGTATTCGCTTCTCCAGAAAAGGAAGAACGGCCCGTAGAATAGAGTAGCGACTTAACGAACGAGGAAGACATCGAAGGATAAACGCCGTTCGGTTTGAATACGTTGTTTCCCGCGAGGTTTTTTTAAAGAGGAGAGGCAAATTCGCCCGGTTTCTCGTCGCAAATGGCACAATTCCACATTTCTGTCTCGGTTACATAAATAAAATTGGTCGGCGAGAAATCGGTCCCGGGACCCCGCCGACGCTCGAGTATCTTATATAGAATGGGGATTCCGGGATTCGAACTCGAAATCCCCGGAGTGATAAAACGATATCTTTATTATATTTAATATTCCAGAAAATTTATCCGAAAATGAATTCGAAAGATTACTATTTTATTGGATCAGATTTTGTTTGGTAGAAATTATTTACGATTATCGTATTAAATTACATTTCGTTGTTAAACGAATGTTAAACGAGCTTAAAACACTTTCGAACATTACTTAAAAACTTATAGAAGGATTTATTTATACGCTTATAAGTAATATAAGTGATTATTCTGAAATAACTCAACGGTTACAGGTTTTAATGTAAAAAAACTAAGATATTGAATGTTTATTTTTGAAAACGGGTTTATCGGTAAAATAAATAAATTATCAAAATCAAAGAAAATAAACATTTAAGTCTTTTCTAAAAAATTATTACAGTAAAACCTGTCTAAACGGGAATCTCGCGGTACCGAATTCTTTTCCGGGTTCCGTTTTACTACGCCCGTTTAAAAATTAAACTATTAATGTAAAATTTAAAACGAATTAACTTAATATTACGGAAGTATCGGTTGATTTAGTGTAATTACAATTGTATGAAACTGCCGAGTCACGCCAGTACTCGTCTCATTCAACCGAGTGCAAAGTTTTTCTTTTCCCCTTCCCTTCCCCTCTCTCCCTCTCTTTACTTTATCTAATCGCTGCTTAACGCAATGACATGTCGAGTGAAGTACGAGATTGCATCATTTATTGCCATTACGCATTTTTTTCCCGATAAGAATTTCAAGAGCTTACTCTTTTTTCCCCCTTGTAATCTTCGTACTAAAAATCTATTATTATTATTATTATTATCATTAATTGTTATTGAATATTGAAATAAATATTTAACCAAACTTGGGGTTTATTGGATAAAACACAATACAACACTTGGGCCGTATGCCAAGCGGAAATTCACACGGAAGGACTTTCTACGGGAAGCTGGCACCTATTTAGGTGTTACGCTGCGAAGAAAACACGGCCGGCTCTTTGGTCGGGTGCGAACCCGCGACCGACTACCGGTGTTCGTTATTGTACTGTACGTGGTATAAAAAAAATACGTACATATCTGGGAGGGAGGACAATTTGCCAGTACTCTTTTACTGGCAAATCGTCCTCCCCCCCGCGGTTATACGGGGGTTATACGGTGCGTATAGAGTTTATATTATTATTTATACCTTTAATATTTTACGTACTAGTATAATGGTATCCAAACTACGACCCTCGAGCCAAGTCCGGGCCTCGACCCGTCACTTATAAATGGTAGAAACCAGCCCACTTTTGGTATATGTGGAATACGCAAAATATTTGGGGTCCGCCTAACCGGAACTGCGCGCAATTTGTCCCACCGACCGAAAAGTTTGGGCACTACTGTATTACTATAAAACGTATAGATAACTTTTTAATCTGTTCAATAATAAACCCATACTTTATGTATTTAAATTTAGAAGACCAAAGGGCAGAACGAGCATCGCTATTGTTACGCGCATTCTGCTCTTTGCCCTACTTATCTCTTTTTCGATGAATCGGGAATCGAGACGACAAATTTGAACTTTCCAAACGTTTAAAATATAAAAAAAAAAACCTCAAGATTATAATTCAAATTTGAAAAAGAAAGCGTAAAATGTTAATATTTAAAGAATACGATTAAATTAACGGTTTAAGAAGACAACGCGTGAGCCGATCGTCCACGCGTTGCCCCCTATTTAGGCGTCGACGGGCGAAGAAACCCAGAAAACTGCACGCACTAGCCCGTTAGCCAGGATCGAACCCGCGACCGACTACCGGTGTTCGGCGATTTTATCCACGCGGCTAGTTACGGGCTAACGGCTGCGGGCGACGGGCTAATTAACGAATAAAACCGATAATATTATAAAAGTATCATCGGGCTTTCCAGTTATTTAAATTATGTATTATTCAATAAATTCTAAAAAAAGATTTTGTATAAATCTCGTTTCGTATCGGTCGAATGTTTATCGTATTCAAAACATTTATTTTATTTTGTGGAAAGTAATGATAAACCAATACATTCGAACGATTTTAACAATCGAGCGATAACTCTCAAATAGAAAAATACAAAGTAAACGCTCGAGAACGATCCAAACGACGAGAAAAACTTTTTCGGCCGAACTTTTCGCGGCCAAAAATTAGGTTTCGGTGCGTATTACGTAAATATTTATTAATAAAACGCCGTATTTCTTTTTCTTTCGCTATTATACGAATACGAACGCGAAATACGGAAGCACCGTACACAATTGTTTTGTCTACGGCGTACGACGTTAAAAGATATAAAGTTCTTTAAAATATTTATCGATTAAATTATTATTACCGCTACTAGACGAATAACGACCGCAAACGGCAAAACTTTTAATTTTAAATTAAGAAAAATATTAAATAAGCTCGTTCCGTTTCGAATACGATAACGTGTCGGAATATTTACACTCCGGACGCAAGCATTTAATCATTTTTCAGGCGCATCGATATTTACGGAAACGAATTTTAAAAAGTTTAAACTGGCGCAATCGAAAAGTATTCTAGACAATGGCTGGGACCAGATAAGCCAACGTCGTCCCCGGAGGAATCAGTTTTTATTCCTAGAAGAGGATTAACTGCGTTATCGTTTCTTAACGAATTCCCAACGGTCCGTAATATTATAAGCTCGAGACGAGCAACTTCTTATTTTCCGAATTTTCTTCTCCTTTTTATAAACTTATCTCGTCTTTACAGACTTAACTGTAAGGTTTTCGGCCAAAATTATCGCCGGCTTACGAAATATTTTCTCGTTAGTGTACGGGATCGTCGGTGATCCGGTGGATAATACCACCGACCGGTGGGTGGTGGGTTCGATGGTTCGGCCGCCGGTGGACCGACTTCCCCGAGAACGGCGGCGTATATATTTTATTTTTAAATACATCTAATATAATATTCGCCAAGAAATATATACATATATTTCTTCGTAATTTATGTACGTTTATATTTATATTTATAAATATTATAATTAAAATACGCGGATATACTTTCGTAAAAAAAGGTATCCGCGCGCTTTATTTTAATTATAAGATCTATTTCCCGTCGACGACCATTTTTTTACGTTTCCGTCGGTGGCAGTTGTTCGCGGGTTTGACCGTATATATTTTTATTTAAATTAATCTTAAATACTTCACTGACGAATCGACGAAAAGAATAAGTTAACTAATACCTCGATCCTTTTCGAAATCGAGGTGGTGGTTTATCGTCGAGATAACGAGTCGTAGTGGGCTCGTTGATCCGTTCGTAAATTAGCCACGTGCAAAAACCCGGGAAGGAGTAATATAATATACAATTTCTATAATTTTTAAGATTTACGTAGGTCGAAAAGTATTATAAATCGTTTCGGTCGATGGGTTTGATGCCACGTGGCAACGCGACGCGCGGACCGTCCGCCGAAGGGGAGTACCTCCCGGAAGGTCCCTATTTAAGTTGTTAGACGCGCGAAGTAAACCCGGAAAACTGGACAGCGTTCGGTACTTTTTACTGGCGGACACTACTCCGGGTTCGTTACGAATCGACAAAAGGCGTTATTAAAATAGAATTTAAAAATTTCCACTATTATAAGCTTCGCTCGCCGATAAGAAACTCTTAGAGATAATTTCTTCGTCTTATTCATAAATTTTACCCGAAAAATAGTGTAAAGCGTACAGAAAAATATACAAAAGACTATATTTTAATTATTAATTATTATTATTTTAAAAATCTTCGAGATATTCTCGCCTTCTTCGGTGTCTAATAAACGTACCGCCGTAGAAAAACAATTAAATTCTATAAGGTCAAAATAAAAGACTAATTTTACGTCTGCAGGCTGTAATAAGCCTAATACGATTCGTGATACGAAGACATTGGATTCTTAATTTCATTTTGTATCGTATTAATATCCGTGTTTCTGGTTGTATTCCAACCAAACGTATTTATGATCAATTTATAGATAGATATCTTTATTTGGCGTAGAAGGCTTTCGCCTGTTACAGGGGCGTTTTGTTTAAACGCATATTTATACACATATAATAGCGTCTCAATAACATTGATATTTTCTACTTACTAATCTATAGAATTTCATTAATATTTGTCACAATTATGATTCGGTAGATTGTTTAACTTAATTATATAACATATTAATCATTTATCAAACATCTTTTAACTCTATATATTATTTCTTTACTATACTGCTCCATATCATTTGTATCATCCAAAAACAGTTTAATAGAAAAATCATTTTTATTTACTATCTTTGATAGCTGCATTATCCAACTTGGTCTTAAATCCATTTCCCTCGATATGAGGTGTATTGAAAACAGTAGTTTTGTTGTTATATCTTCTGCCTTAATAATTTTTTGTAGAAACATCAAATATCTTTCTATTAGTATAGTATTTAATCTGAATCTATTTGTTTCTAATCTTAAGGCGCTGCCCGGAATATTGTATTCTAACTGAAATATCTTGCGAGTAGGTCATTCTGTATTTTTTCAAATTCGTTAAATTTATCCATGCTCCAAATTGGGACTGCGTACTTCGTTGAATTCGTCACAATCGAATTAAAAAGTTGAACGAGTGTACCCAAGTTCTTTAGTTTAGCCTCGCAGAATAAACCTATTGACTTACCTATTACAATTTTTGCGTTGTTTAGTGTATTTTTATAATGTTTCTCAAACGAGAGGTTAGGTGTATACATTAATCCTAAGAATTTATTTTCCTCGACTATTTTAACGCCCAACGGGCGATCAAACCTCTTTTTGTGGTGAGCATTGCTAATTATTACGCTATTATCTTGCTCTGGATATTTTATTTCCATATCACTAGATTTTAAAATCCAAGTTTCTAGAAATCCAATTATTTTATTTGCGTCTAGGAATTCTCTTATCGTGGTTTTTAATATTTTCTCTCTTAACCCTTGAGTATTCCAAAAACTCATCATCACATTATTTTTTTCTCTTGTTAAAGTTCCTGCTTTTTTCTCACCCAGTTCACTATCTTTGGCTATCAACTCATCTCCATTCACTTTACTATTATTATTTTCTATATTATTCTCCATTCTCCATTTTTTCTGTGTTATATTTAAGTTATCTTTTGTTTTTACTAATCTTATATTATATTTGTCTCTAAAAAATGATTCACCTGAATTATTTCTTTAGTATTCAAATCGTATGTATACATTGTATTTTCTTTTAAGAAGTAGTCATCTCTTATTTTTATCCTGTTGTCACCCGATTTCTCTAGTTTAATCTGTTTGAGTAATAATTTTTTCCTAATCCTTGATCTCAAACATAAGTCAGTTGAGACTCTTATTTTTTTCTTTTCGTCCGTCATTTTAAATCTTTTGTCCGTTTTGTTGGTTTCTCAGACCATTCGGTCATAACCTTAATTACTTGATTATGTTTTCTATTTCCTAGTTGGATGAGACCCTCAATTTCTATCCAGTTAAGTTCTAAGTTTTCTTTTATAAATTTTTTCAACTCTTCTACATATTCCGAGGTTTTGAATGGAAAATTAAATATTATTAGGTTCTTCTTAGTCGTCTCGTTTAACATTTTATCAATTTCAAAATCCACCATACCTTTTAGCTTGCTATGCGAGTCAGTTCTTTCTTCTAATGTACGTATTTTTTTACACATCTCTTTCATCTCTTCCTTGAGCTTTATATTTTCTTCGTTCATATTGTTGATTTCGGCTCTCATAGAACGGATCTCGGAGTTCAGACGATCAAATTTGTCCTGGATCAATTCATAGACTGATTTTAGTGAATATTCAGGTTCAGTGGTACATGGTACTAGAGGATCTTCTGCCGCTTCAAAAAAGTCTTTGATCGTAGCATACCTCGAAGTGTCAGCAGTATTCTTAAAATGTTCCTCAATCAAGTATTCTCTTCCTGATATTTCCCTCGATATCCGTTGTTAACATCTTTACGTGGTCTTCCTCGTCCCCTTTTTTGCATAACTTCTTGTCTCGGTAACGGAGGAGACCGAGGGAAAGGACCGGGATTTAACTCTACACCAGCAATCACCAACAAAATAATAATTATTATTCGAGTTAATAACGCATTTAAACTTCTCATTTCTATTCTACACTTCATATTATACTGTAAAACTTTCATATCTAACATCGCCATAGCAGCTCGGCAAAAAAGTCACCAACACCTCCGCAGTCAGATCACGCCCCCTGACAATTTATAAAAAATACTAATTTAAATGTCATATAATGTAAGAGTGTGTCAAATAAAATTATATTTAAAATCGGAATGGTTATTAAATTAGTTATGACCATCAGACGAAGAGTTTTCGGTCTACGAAATAGTAATAAAAATGAAGTAAAATTTAATGTGACTAATTGTTGTTTCTCTAACGAGACCGGAATGCGCTTCGGCCGGATGGATAAAGCGGCTAAGATGTCGCTCTACCGCTCTGGAGATTCGAAATCGAATCCGGACCAAAGCCCGCTCGGTGGCCGAGTGGACGACACCACCGAACGCCAGCAGCGGGTTCGCACCCGATCGACGGGCCGGCAACGTGGAGTTTTTCGGTATATCTTCGCGTTAGTAACACGTAAATAGGACCGATTTCCCGTAAAAGACCTCCCGGGAGGCTTTCCTCGACCGGCAGAATCCGAGCCAAGTCGATTCGGACCGGCAACCCCGAGAATTTTTCGCGGAGGTCCGTCCCAATATCTAGGGCCCCGTCCCTCACCATCCGGCCTCTGGCATTGGGTGACTAGCCGAATCCTCGATGAATACAGAGAAGCTACTCGAGCGGCAGAAACGTAGGGAAAAAGTCTCGGGACAAATTAGTTTCGTTGTAAAAAGACAAATTTCCTGGTTTAAATTGTTAGGCTGCCATTTGAACAAAACTGTAGACCTATAAATTCCCACTGTCGTCTGCCTGTCTATCCGTCCTTAATCTGGAGAACGGAGTTAGACGAAGGCCGAGAATGTCAACGTATTGGAATCAAAGGCTTTCTAAACTATATCTTCCAAAATAAATGAAACATTAATTTGCTTTTTTACGCAGAAATATAATATTTATACAATGTTTGAGAGTTTTAAAAATACGAAGAAATACAGAAAACAGGAAAATTCCCTAAAATTCTATAATTAAATAAATAGAAAGATAAGATAAACTGCTATTTGCGGTTCCCTAGAGTTATTATTATTGTATAGCAGAATTTCTTACAGATAAGGAATAAGAAATACGAGTATTCTGAATACTGTATTTATAACTATAATTAATTTATGTAATTCGAGCTCAATTTCTTCGAGCCGGGGCACGACACTTTATTGGCGCCCCCAGCCCCTCCAAAAACACATATAGTAATATAATATATAGAATTTACTGGTAATAAGAATATAATACAAATAATAATAGAATGTAGTACCTACCTTAAAATATCTATAATATATTACGAATAGGCACTACCTAACTACGCTTCTACAAAATACTATACTGTTTTTCGGGATAAATAGGGACACGGGCTCGGGTTAGGCTTTGATAGACCTCTTGCTCCCCTCGCTACGCTGCTGCATTAGAATATCTTAAAAAACGTTGAATATTTTAATGAGTTTAATTAGAATTATGAAATTATATTCATTTTTATAATTTATATTTTATTAATATAACTTTAAGAAACGGTATAAAACTTCCGTAAAGAAAATTGTTAATACTATGGCGTTTTTCACTTTAATTACTAAATTAAAAATGTATACGATTTTATTCATTAATTATTTACGTGAATAATTTATAGGATTGTAGGATAAGACAGGAAAGACGTGGGCGATCTGCCAAGAGGGGAGTACTTGCCTGAAACTAACCAGGTATACCAGACGAGTATATCTGAACTGGCTCGTCTCTTCGGTATACCCGAACCGATTTTGGTTGGCAGTGACGGAACATTTTGCTTTTAATACGTATAGATATAGAAAGAAATGTAGATAAAATAATATTATATTGCTTTTATAGGCATTTTTATGCATGGAATACAGCTAAAAAGGTAAAAAAAAGTTTTGTTTTGGGGTTCGGGAACGGATTAATGCATTTTATATTGTTACTTATGAAAAATTTGTTTCGGTTTTCGAACAAACGAATTAAGTTCGTAACCCGGGGTTTGACTGTACACAAAAAAAAACAAAAATATAATACGCATTTATTTTTACTTTATTAATTAATTAGCGAGTAATTACGTTCTAATTACTAACTACAACAATTTGCTAGCTTTCGTATAGCCAGCTCTTACACTGTAGGCTTACTTACTCTGTGAATTGACTAGTAAAACTATACGATCTTACTAAAATTTGGCCCACCAGTGGTCCAACACTGGTCGTGGATTGGCGCTTAGCTAACGGTACGACCACGTGTTTTTTTCTTCACGTTAGTAACACTTAAATAGGGGACAGTTTTCCGTAGAAAGTCGAAGAACCCACCGCTGTGAAGAACCCAGAAATCGAATCGAGACCGATCCCAAGCATTTTTCGGGGTGGTCAAATGGGTCGGACCCCGTCCCCACCCGCCCCCTGGTGGGCCCGGCCGAATCCACGACGAGATCGGTTAAAAAACACCCAGAGCTAAAAAAGAGTAAGCTACAAAAATTTTATTATAAATCATTTTAAGACGAAATTACAGACGGAAAAACAAGACGCTCTTTTCTCTGCTAGACATTTATCACGTAGAACACTTACAAGGAAGTGTCTTTCGAATTATTAAGAAGGAACTGGAATAAAATATTGTCATTTTGATATATCTATTACCATTTGTGCAATATCGGAAATCACTATTGTCAGATAAGTTTGTAAGATACATTAGAAAACGGGAATTTTTCATAGATGCAGGGAAAAAACACGAAACGCATTCTTCCTGCGCAAACTTATACTTCCGTTTATTGCTTATCAATTGGCAAGAACTCTTTTCTTATCGCCCTCCGGAAATTTGTCTACTTATATTTCTCGGCCATAAAGGATTACTACGACATAAAGAATAGTTAAAATCGGTATTTTTGAAATAATGTATGGGTAAAGTTTAAAGTTTTTCAAGATTATTTGCTTCTATTATATATTATCACTTTCGTGTATGTGGGAAAAAAAATGATGCGACAATTAATTGTTATTTCGTTATTGTTCCTTGTTAGTTCCCACAAAAATAAATAGAAATGTAACTTATCAAAGTGATGTTGTTAACAGATTATTTTTAACAATGATTTTTGAAATTGTTATCAACGTAAGGCAATTAATTATATTTCGCAGGAATATTTTTTGACCCGTGATTAATATAAATTTTTATGTCGGAGATTATTTTTATTTATATATCTGTTCAAATATTTGATAAAATATGTAATTCCCTTATTAATATCATTTCAAAAATACCCGTTTCTTCCGAAATATTTCCTTTAAATTTGTTTTTGCTTTATTACTACGAAGGGTTTTCCCCGAATTCCATACAAATTCTTGTGTTTTATATAAAAAATTAAGCTTTACAGCGTTAAATCGATACAGAAGGCCTTTCAAAAAGGTGAGTGTTAATATTTGACAAATGGCGATAAACTTTACACGTTAATTTCAAAGAGAGTTTCGGCTCGTCCGACCGAGTTTGAGTAAACGGCTGGGTCCAAATTCGGGCACCGAATTAAAGCTCTTATCCCGTAGACGAAATCGTCGAAGAGAATTTTCAGAAAGGTGCGACGGTTCGGCCGTGGACAAGCGGCAAAAGTGTAACAAGACAAACACCCCACGGGCTACGGTTAACGGGGCCCCACCCCCTTATTAACTTTAGACCAAATAATTTTTTTTTTTTTTTTTTTTTTTTTTGTGTGTGTGTTTTGTAATTTCATTATTATAAATAGAATTCAATAATTGCACATTTTAGTTACCACGAACCATTGTTTTTATCACCCTCTTCAAACTCAGCCTCACCAATCCTCGTTCCCTCAAAAATCCCAGCATGGCCGGACACATACGGCTAGTTTTATCAATTTATAAAAATTATAATGTTTTTAACTATACGATTATTTGTTTTTAACAAGAGGAACACGTGTTCGAGTCTGTTGGATAAATCGCTGGACAGACTGATGAGCACGATTATATTTCACGTAATCTATGTTTGTTTGCGTAATTAACGTCGAGTAAGATTTTTAGGAATTAAGTGAATTGTCCTTCTCAATAATTAATAAGCTTAATAGTAATTAACTCACCAATAAACGTTAGAAGCGTTAAGTAGTATAAAGCAAAGACAATACGTTATATTTTTCGGTTTATAACCCTTTTTTGCACTAAATGGAAGATTCGAGACTAATTTTCTTACGAGAAAAATGAGAGTTTGAATTAGAAAATTTAAGAATCATAACACGCGTTACTACGTTACGTTTCTTAACTGTTACGATAGTGTACGGCAATTTAAATTATCGAGAATTGACTCAGAATATTTACTATCGTTACTAGCAAACAACAATCACGAGTAAGAGATAGAGCAGGGAGCTTTGAATCAAATTGTCTGCGAAAGATTACGGGATCCCGATAGGACTCGTCGCAAGATCGTCCAGCTTACGTAACTACGGTCCAATCTCTAAACACAAAGTTTTTTAAAACAAAAATGCATACGCGATAACCCGAAAACAATGGCCATATTTTGTATTTCTGTCGGTGTCTGCGGTTCGGAAATTTGACTATATAAAACACCAGTAATCTCTCGTTAAAATATTTTTGATATTATTCTATATTAATTTTAGAAAGTGTGTATATAATTACATTCACTAGTAATTCTTATTAAGTAATATGTTTAAATTTTAAATTTGTTAGCGGACTTTTGCAGAAAATTTTCGGGAGAGAAAAGTTTGGAGACAAATAATTACATCAATAAATTTATTTATTTATTTATTTATTTGTTTTTTCACAAATAGACTACGGAATAGGGCATCCAGTCAATACGAATGCCCCGTTTGCCCTCCTCTGCGGACACCCACAAAGACGTTACCGTCGACAATACATTAAACAATTTTTATAAATCAACGTATTTAGTTAAAAGAAATTCGAAACAAAAAAAAATTTAAATAAAAATCACTGGTTGCGATAAAATTCAAGAAATGTTTTATACTCTTTCGGGTGTAAGGGGCCATTGGCGGAGACGATCGGGCCCTGGAAGCGCAGGGCCCGACCCGGCCTTTAGAACGTTGGCCAATACTGCAGACGCGGTAAGAATCTCGATAGGATTGGTAATAAAACTTAGACCTTAAAGTACTTAACCCGCGCACTCGTTCCGAGATGTCCTCAGAGATTTCGCAGAAACAGTCATAGGACTTTTTAATTTCCCCCGCTGGTGATGTCAACGAGATTTAGTAACATCCGAAAAGATAGCGATATCATTGTGACGCCATTGGTGACGTCATAAGGCAGTTTGGATGCGCGCGAGCAATTGCGCCGCTTATATAAGGCGGCGGTTAGAGATCCTCCTTCGCTTAAACCGAATGGTAGACGTATATAGCGTATAATCGCAAATTATCACAACCGATTTCGCGCTGGCTCCCTTTTGTATCTTACTTTGTTTGACCATTACCATCAACCATTCCGTCCCAACAAATTAAACGGTTCTGGTGGGAAATTTCTCATCAGGTAAGTCCAAATCTATCAATTTCGTTCGCCGTACATTTCAAATCCTATATCACTAGGCCTAAAAGGTAACGGCAGAATTTCCACTGCCCGTTCAAATTACCTAAATTCCATTCTTTTTCCCAATTGTTAATCTATCGGTAAGCTTACTTCTACGTATTCGTCGTATATATAATGAGTACTCCGAGCGTATGTGTTTATATGTAATATATATACATACATACGTTATATATGTATATATGTATATATATATATATATACACACTCATACACTCGCTCTTCTAAGAACCTATACCGAAAAATGTAGAGGTTACACTACGTAATTTGCGTATGTACTGTACGTATATACGCGCGGATTACCTAAAGGTAACACTCACTCACTACCAATGGTTTAATTTCTATTGTTTGATAAATATTTTTCTCACTTAATGTTAATTTCTTTACAATATAAAAGTATAATTATATTTTAATTAGTTTAAAAATTTTAATTAGAAACACATTTTTTAATATGATTATTAGGAAATTAAAAACTGATAAAATTATAATTTTTAGATATATTTTTTTTGTATGGGGTGTGTGTTTTTGATGCGGAATTTATTTTATTAAATAATTGTAAAAGGACCGTCGAGAAAAACCCGACGTGTGGCGATTTAGTAAGTTTCTCCGTGTCGTATCCCGTCGTGTTTTTTTTTCGTTATTTAACGTCGTTCGGACGTAAATACTAATCTCCGACGTACTCCGCTTTCCTGCCGCCGTCGGGGCGAGTTTACCGCGGACGGTTTGCCGGAATCTTTATCCCGACGTTAAACCTTTACCTCTGTTACTTTCTGTTTTCTTCTTTTAAAAAATATTTTCCGGCCGGCGAGTGACGAAAACAAAAGGCAAACCTCGAAAACGTGTTTTTATAAGAAATAAACGGATTTGTGGAAACTAACCCACGGATCGTATTTTGAAAATAGTTAGAAAACAAACGGTTTGTAAAAAACTATAGTAACTTTCCGCTTTGGAGACGAGACGGATTGCATTAGATTATCTCCGCGCGATGGCCGTCGGAGTTTTGTACTTTCCGACCGGAGTTTAAAACGGACGATTCCTACGTAAAATTTAAGAATATTTCTTCGAGACATTTTAAAAGTAAAAATTATTTGAATTTTATAAGTTTATCTAAAATATCTAATATTTTGATGTTTGATAGATCTTGTGCGCTAAATTAATAAGTTGCTAAATGCAATAAAGAAATGTTTTTTCTTTCTATATGAATGAATGAGATTAAATTTCTTCTTTGTAAATTGGAATTAAAACGAAAACAAAATATTTACGTAGACGACGTAAGTATATCCTTTATCCTCTGTCGCCGTATCGATGTAATACTAAAAATTTTGTGAAATCTAGTTTTTATGGTATCCTATATCCTATCCTATGCCGTTTCTGTTTATTAATATTAATCGATATTTTATATACAAATTGTAGTGATTTTTATATGAGTTAGCTATCTGAAATTTACTTTCGAGAAATTAACATTTTTATGTTCTGTATTAATTAAAAGCAACGGAATATATATTTTTATATGAAAAATTACTGAAAATTTTGTATTTAGCAGGAAATCCGATCCGATCTTTACAATTTACTTACCTTGCTATGCTAACGTATGGAATATGTCGAGATATATAATCCTAAGAGATACGGTCGTTAGCGTTAGATGGTAGTCGTACGGGATATTCGTGACCCGGAATCTTTAATCCCGAGATAAATTTTACTAATTAATTTGAAAAATTGGTTCCGGAACGTGCGGATAAAGGTACCTAAGAAAAATCGGATATCTACTGTTTTATATTGTACCGTTTGAATCTCTTCTATTTTTCGTTATTCTAAAAACAGTTACGTGGGGTGTTTAACGGTTTTTAAATTTGCATAAAACCTATTTTTTGGCAAAGTTAATGCAAAATAGTTAATGTATAAAATAGTTTGATTACACGGAAATTGTATATATAATGTCGACGAATTAAATTGCAACAATTCGTATACTGTAATTAAACAAACTACTTTTAAGCAGAAAAGTTTGTAAGAGGAGTCAGAAATTCAAATTGAATGTTTAGTTACATTATTAATTATTTAAATTACTTCTTTGAAGACAAATTTTGTATATAACACCTTTTCCAAAGATTCGTGTTGTTATTGTTTTAATGACTTTTACCGAAGTCTTTAAAACTTTAAATAAGAAATAAGCATATCAAATAACTGGAAGATCTGTATGAACTATGTTGGATTTTCAACTTATAAAAGTCAATGTGTATTTATTTTTGTCGATCGAGTTATCCTAATACCTTTTTAGTCGTTAATCGGTGGGCACGTTTCCCGGTAAACCGAATTTAATACGGGTAGGTAACCAAACCGACGACGTAGCTAGTTTCGGTTCGAAACGACCGTCGTCGGCTCGCTTATCTGGCCGTATTAAAGTTTACCGGGCCTTGCACCCAATCTAAGTTTTAATTTTAACAATTACTGTCATTCAAATACACAAATTTTTACATTTTTACTATTTATTGAAAATATGATAGGAAATAATAACAGAAATCTGCATTTTTTAAATTTCTTAAATAAATTAAACCTTTAATATTTTGAAGAAAAATTATTTGGAAACCTCAAACTTGATGCCATATCCGACTGTTAAATAAATGTAATAAAAACAACTTTTTCTAAAGGAAATTAAACTTATTACTTTTTATTTTACTATAGGAACATTTTTGACCTATCGTAGGGCCTAGTTTTGGCTCCTAAAAAAGAAAACCGCACCTATCTTACGTTCGGTTCTAGAGCTTTGGAGCCGAGGCCGGACCTAACGGAAGGCTCAAAAATGTTTCTCTAGAAAAATTATTTATTGATAAGAACACTAAATTCTATTACAAAATATCACTATACAGCATTTATCAAAGTATCAATATAATATAAAATTAAAGATGTATGCAATACAATACAATTTCATTCATTTTTGTCACATTGAGTGAAATAATTTGATAACTGGATAAAATAAACATAATGCAATGATTGTATTCTATAATATAGGTAATAAATTTGATAAGAAGGAACTTAAATTCAATCATTTATTATCATGTGTCATGAATTGCAAAAGTGTAAATCTGAATAATCTCATGTTGGTGTCACATGCTTTGGAAATGTTGATAATAGGTAAATTTTTATTTGAATTAGGATACATAAAGCTAGAAAGACCAGAGCTTCTCTTCCAGAGTTTTTTTTAATGTCAAGTTAAAAGCGTTGTTAATTTTACAAAGGTTTGTTTAATAGACATTATAATACGTGTATAAATCTTAAATCGACCTAGTAGATTTACGAGAAATTTTATGTATTTGTTTTAAATATATTATCGCGCCGGTGCTTTTGAAGGTTTTGCGGAGTTATTTAATTGTTTATAATCGGCCGTGCGAAGATTCGGAAGAAATTTTACTCTGTTGTTCTAATATTAAATGTTTTGATTTTCCCATTGCAGTAATTTACAGAAGTATCAATCATTTGAAAAATTAATTTTACTAAGAATATTTAAAATCAATACATTTAATTGCCCAGAAGATACCGATTACATTTATCTTCAGATTTTATTAAAGTTTTGTTTGACATTAAATTTAACGATCGTTTAATTTATCCTAACGGAGTAATTTATCTATAATAAGCTCGCCGTCGTGCGTAATTCTTACAATACTTAAAAACGGATGAAAAAAATCGGTACTACTCGAATTATTTAACAAGATTAATTACATAAAATAACCGATTAAAAGAATGTAAAACTTAGAATTCCCCGATTTACATTATTAAGAATTTTCAGCCAGTTAAGAAACATTTAATATTTTAACATATTGCTCATTCCTGATAAAAATATTGATAATGATATCACTTGCATGATATAGGTTAAAATATATATGGGTCATTTAAACATTATTTAAGTAATTTTTCATTATTAAATCATTAAATTTCAATGAAATAGAAGCATAATTTAAAAAAAAAATTGCCTAGGTTTCATTTAATTGAATATATAATATTAAATCCATTTAAATTTTTTAAGTAAATAAGGCAACAATAAATCTATAAATAGTTTGTTTTTAAAGTAAAACTTTACAATTGCTATAGAAATTATCGACTTTTCGATTAATACCGGTATCGAGAACTTTAAATTAAATTCTAATTGTAAATTACCGAAGTTAATTAGTAAGAGAGAATCGGAACGAAGGCCGCAAATAATTTAATTTAAAAAAGAATTAATCGAATTTAAAAGGGCATCGTTAGAATTAAATTTTATTAAAGCGTATGCGTAAAAAAAGTTGTCATGCTTACATAAAACAATTTTTTTCTCTTTTTTCTTCCAGTATTAATTATAATGGCATTGGTATTTTATAAATTTAAATTAGAAAAATGTCCACAGTTGTTTATATCAAAAATTTTTTTTTATAGTAAAAACTTCTATATTTAAAATTTTTTTAAATTCGGGGGTAACAGCTAGTTATTCTAATTATTGTAAATTTAATCTTTGATAGTTTAGTTTACATATTTCACTATGCTTTATAAATGTAAATTAATTAGTATTTTAACTTTCAAATGATTATTATAAAATATTGCATAAAGTAAGTAATTCAAATGTAATGTGTAAAAGTATTTATGAATAGATTTTAAATTCTAATTTGCAAAATAACAAATCATGAAAGTATTTTTTAAGTATTTAACTTTTGTATTCAAACATAAATTTAGTATTAAAGTAGCAATTAAAAATCTAATTAAATTTGTATGAATTAAACCATACCTATTAAGTATTTTAATAAAAACTTTATAGAATTTTATAATAAACTACAGTGTGATGAATTCGTATTTGTCGGTTGTTAGCGTTATTCTATTGTAGAATAATTACGTATATATTTTAAAAATAAGATTATCGTAAATCGGTTTTTATTAAACCGAACACTTATATAAAATAACACGACGACTGCTTTTGAAACGGCAACATATTTGCAGTAGCATCTAAAAAGTTGTCGAAATATATTTTAAAAATCAAATTTTAATGAAATTGCAAATCGTGAAACGTTTGGTTTTATTTACTTTAAATAACATAAAACACCGAAGTACTCGGATTACAAATTTAAGTGTTCCAATTCCGTTATTCAAATGGGTGAAGACTAAAGACTGCGATTAATTCGTAGGCTTTTATTTACTATTAAAGTATCGTCTCGTGTACGAAACGTTTGTTTTGGGGTTGCTATTGATATAACCTCCTTTTCGGAATGTTGCTAGATACGAAGAGACATTGCTAACTGCACGTAGCAGTACTCCCGTCGTGCTCCAAAATTATGTCGGTACCTGTTTGATTTGTCTAAACGTGGACTTTGCCCGTTTGAATATGGGAATTGGAACACTTAAATTTGTAATCGGAGTCCTTTGGTGTTTTAAGTTTTTTAATTTATATTACTTTTGATCCAGATAATTAATAATAATTATTTACTGTAATTAAAATATATTTAGGTTTCCTTTGTATTTCTTCATACAAGTACTTATGAAGTACTTTCAGACATATATTTATTTATTTTCATTTATATTCTCATACCAATTTTATAGCATCTATATGGCAGGAAAACAATAAGATACTGTTTTATAACAGATTTATATGAATAATCATAATGCAAAACAGCTCAAAGTTCTTTAAAAATCTTACAGCAAAAATCTGCTTTGTTGGGGTTTGATTTAATAACATGTTTTTCTTGAGCACTTTCTAGCAACCAAGCCTGAACAAACAACACAGTTTGCATATTTCCAGGGTTTGGTTGCCTAATAAGTGCTTGAGAATATTTATTATTAAAATGAATTCTTCAATAAAGCAGATCTTTGTTATTGTTAACTTCGTTAAACTGATTGTGAAACTTAATTCATATTAATAATTATATATCAATGAACAATGCGTGTAATTAGTCCGAATGGTTTTGAGAGAGAATTTTATCAGAAATAATTATAAATTATAGCCCTGTATTTTGCTCATGTTATCCTTTATATTAAATTTAGTAGAACTTAAAATGAATACTTTTGCTGCTACCATTGAAACAAAGTTGCGCCGAATGTGCCGATTCATTGTTTTTTTTACAAAATATGTTATTGTTATAAAGAATTAAAAAAAACGCATTATTTCGAGCAATATTTTGAAATTATACACGGTGATGCAAAATGTGAATCGTCGACACCTATCGAGGGCAAAATGACGAGAAACCGTTATAATTTAAATAATTATAATGGTATGAAAGTATGAAATCAAATGATAAAATATAAAATCCATTGCAAGAAAACGAAGCAAGAGCAAATATGTCTACTCTAATAACCTTAAATAGCTTCGCAAATATATTTATCCACAAACGTTTTCGGTCCCTTAGGACCTTCTTCAGGTGGGATCTAAGTAGAGAGTGACCCAAAATACGAAAAAAGACAAAATACAACTTTCGAAGGCGTGGCAAGCGATGTACGACCTGGCGTTATAGCCGCCAACGCATGCGCAGCGATGTTTGTTTATAGTACACATCTGGAGTGGGGGTTGGAATGTACCCGTTACGGGAGTTTAGTTCGTAGGGTCACTCTCTACTTAGATACCACCTGAAGAAGGTCCTAAGGGACTGAAAATGTTTGTGGATAAATATATTTGCGAAGCTATTTAAGGTTATTAGAGTAGACATATTAGATAAAATATAATCTCTACATGCTTTTTACGCTTCCAGGTTGTAATAAATAACATCTGAAAAATAATGCACTTGCAATTTATCAAGAACTTCAGACATTTGAAGGTTGTGAAGTCATGAAATTGGCATGTCAATTGGCAGTGAGTGTTAAAAAATTAAATAATAATACTGTCATATGAGACCGTGTTTATAAAAATGTTTTATCACAAATGTTTTTTCATACATTGAAGTATATTTAAACATTATATGTTAATGTACTGCCATCAGCTGATGTAGGTTCATTGCATTTTGCACTAATTTGTAGTACAGATTATGTTAAAATTTTAAATGCATGTAAATTTCTAATTACATCATTGTTATATTCATTTTATTGCAGGGAAGGTACACCTTTGAGTGCCAAAAGAAACTTGTATTATTTGAATTAGGTGGAGGACCACCTTGGGACGTTCACTGACGAATACTTCGCAGAAAAAAAATTTAGATAGTCATGTAAGTAAATAAAAAATTTCTTTACGTATGTATTGGCTACGGGTAACGATCGACATATTAATTAATTTACTTCTTTTGAATAATTGCAATTAGTGAAAATTTCAAATTTGTTAACTAAACTTACCACTCGTGTTAAAAAATTTATCTATAAATTGATTATTGCTCAAACTTAGTTTGTAGCACCATATTTAAAGTTTCAGTTAACTTTAATGTCACAAGTGGTTAAATGTAATAAGAATAATATTTATTTGACTAAACTTTTCATACATTAGATACCATTTTTATTCTATAAAAAATATTCAACATAAAGAAAAAAAGAAAATCACTATAGTCAATTTAATATAAAAAAGCAAACATTTTTTATAACAAATCATCATTATTTTTAAATTTTTATAATTTTTGAATTGAATTTTGTTATTTTAACTAATAAATTTAATACAAGATGCATTGTAAGCACATCTCCTTTGTCCAAATTACATAATAAATACGAAATTAATTAGCCGTTTTTTGGCCCGATAATTAAACCGTAAATCCAAATTAAATGTTACCGAATTCTTCGAATTCGGCCCTTTGTTAATATAATACTTTAAAGGTGTCTGTTTTACAATATTATGTATTTTAATAGTTTCTATACATTTGCTTTTAATTTTCCAATAAAAATTATTATTATTGTAATGTAATACAATATTATAGTATGAGGGATTAGATGAATTGAAGTATCTATATTTTTATTTTTTTCATTCATTTCTATGAAATAATATAAGAACAATCATTTTCAAGGTTATGATAAGAGACAAAAGTACTTTAAATTACATAGAAAAAAATTGGAAATAATTCAAAAATGTTTAAAAGACTGCCAAGCATTATGCATAAGGTTTGTGGTTCTCAAAGGTTTTAAAATAAATGCATACTTTGTAAAAGAAAGATGCACTATATTCTTCACTAATACAGTATATATTTATAATAAAAAATTCCTATATAATTGATATTTGTGTTTCTCATTTTATAGCATTTGAATATTTACTGGCAAATTAATTTTCTTAACATTTTAAAAATTCTCGTTGTTATTCACTAATTCTAAACACCATAATAAGTGCAATTTCTGAGAATTCTATATTTTCTTTATGTAAATAATTTATAAGTAAGATTATGCTATTCATTATATAATATACAGAAAACATATAGGGTATCCCCGTAATGTAGTTTATAAACGACGGTCGGTTTTTATAAATTTGCCAAAGTACCGAACATTGTATAACAATTCAAAGAATCTTTTTTAATAAATAAAATAATTTTCAATAATAATGTGTGTAAGATTTAGTGAAAAAAATTCTAAATTTAGAAATAATTATAAGCTAGAATATTATGTTTTAAACTTTTTTATTAATTTTATTTCTAATATTTACTTAGACCGTTCATATTTCCTGGAATCTTCTGACTCGATTGGATAACATTTTTAATCATGAAGACAGATCTGATTCAGCATGATGAAATGTTAGACAAAACTGTTTGGGACATGGCTTTAGAAACAATTAGTGGATCCGATCAGGAAGATCCTTTCTTCGTCGTCGATTTGACGGACATCGAGCGAAAATACAAGCTGTGGAAATTAAAAATGCCAAGAATAACTCCATTTTATGGTAATGAAATGTCTTTAATAAAATTTGTTCAAGTTTGTAAAATTTCATAATGTTTTTACATTTCAATTGTGCATAACATTTTTTGATTCTATCAATTTTAAATTTTTCTTTAATTTTTACAGCTATGAAATGCAACGACTGTCCTGGGGTACTTCAATATCTTGCATCTATGGGTGTTAATTTTGATTGTGCTAGCAAAGTAAGTAAATAATATAGAACGGTTTTATTATTTTGAAGAATATATTTTAATTGAAATTTTTATTCATTTTTCTTCATAAATGAAAAATTTATAATGAAATTTCTGTTATTAAAGAAACAACAATTTGTACTTTTAATAATTTTATGCAGTTTCTAACAGGCATAAATTTATAAGATATTTCTTGATCTTTTCAGACCGAAATTGAAACTGTGATTAATCTGGGAGTCGATCCTTCGCGAATTATATATGCTAATCCCTGCAAAACTCGTTCTTTTATTAAATACGCTGCGGCCGTCGGAGTCAAAATGATGACATTTGATAACGAGATCGAACTTTATAAAATTAAAACTATTTTTCCCAATGCAGAGTAAGTAATTTAATAAATTTATATTTTCTTTATAATAAGGAATTTGTATAATAAAAATTACAGTACTTGAAATAATTAGGTATTTGTAACATATAAATATATGCTTTTAATCAGTTATGTAAACTTACAACTCATTTAGAAAATATTTGTAATTGAAAAGAAATGCCAACCTGTATGTAAATGATATCAAATTACTTATGCACAAGTGGAGTTATGACCTATATGCAAAAATATAGGAAGATATTTTGAAAATGGCATTCATAATATGCAGCCAAAAATCAGCAACTTTTCAAATTTTTGTAGCTATTCAGAACCATTGTTTGTTATCAGTTTTTTATTCTGGGTTAGATCTTAATTATATGAAAATATTTATTATGATATACAGTGTTTTCCAACATTTTCTACTAGAACTGACAACATCGTACAGAAACACAAGTGCTCGAATCGGCAAATTTTAGGTAGTCATAGTGTATCTATGGTTAAATACATTGCAAAATAGGAATTATGAGATAAAGTTGGGTGATCAGAGAGATTATTGCCTAAATGTTATCTAACTGATTTTAAAAAAAGATATGGGGAAATAGTGTCAAACAATAGAAATTCAGTCATAATTATATCAGAATGAATAATACTTCTTTACATAACTGATAAACCTGTAGGTAGATAATCAAAAGAATTCTTAAATGTGTTTTATAGCTGTTATGAGTAATAAACTGTTAGAATTTTAATTTGTTATTAATTTTATTTGTTAAAGTTAGGTTCAAGATAATGTTTTGATGCCAGTTTTTTTTTCCTATGAATCACTTCTAATTTTTTGATAATTTCTTTTTGTTCTCAGTGCTTGTCATATTAAAATACTACCTTTCTAATTTAAAGAACCAATTTCAAACAATAAAAACATATATACTCCAACTCGGTACCCTTCTTCCGCGCTATTTCCTCGTACAGGGCAACATCACGCCTCAGTGGCGTGGGATGGGTCCAATTTGGGTACGAACCAGTGCACGGTGGTCCGGTACAACAGAGGTCTGCATGCCCTGAACATATATATATTTTTTAAATGACTTTGAAATCACATATGAAAAGGATAAATAGTAAAAATGGTGTAGTTTTGAGAATGTGTCCTTCAAATTTAGCAGTAATGATTTTTTTTTTATTTTTAACTTTTGTGTTTCTGCATCAAATCTAAAGACAGTTACATTGCATAATTGAAAAGCATTATAATTATTTTTAAAACTAACAAAGTAACACCAAGTTTTATTTGATGTTTTTTCCTTATATATCATTATTTTGCTCTGTATAATTTTTATTATAACTATTGAAGAAAGTGAGGTAAAAACATTTTGCTTGCACAAAAAGACAAAAACAAAATAAGTTGTGCATGAATCTGTGAAGACCTGAAAAGGATATATAGGGTCTTATGTATTCTCATATTTGGTATCACATATTTCCATTTCATTTCTTAAATAACTAATCAATAATCATAAAGATAATTTTGAATATATATATTTACTTTGATTAAATTTGAAAATTAAAATTTTTAATTAAACGAAAACTTTTATTTTGTTTTAGATTAGTAATTCGTATTAAAGTCGACGACAGCAATTCAAACTTCAAACTTAGCCTCAAATTTGGATGCGAAATGCAGCAAGTGGCTCAACTGTTGAAAACTGCAAAAAGTTTAGATCTTAATGTAATAGGAGTGAGGTAAGAAATATACAATTTGATAATTTAAGCCACAGGTCTCCAACCTTTTTCTGAGAAGGGCCACGTAAACTGTAAAAGACAAGTCTCGCGGTAGGTAAGATAAATACGGTCAAAGATTAAGATGTTTTTTACTCGTGAATAACAACGTTCATAAATCAATTGAAGTTGACACATTCTTTTGAAAAAGCAGTCGTAATCAAAATTTGGGATAAATTTTGTGGCGCCCAATATTAAAATCTCCATTAGATATTTATTGGATAGCGATGTTCAATATTTTGATTTTATGTATGTTATTTCATTTTCAAAAAGTTTATTTACATAAAAACAAATAAAGAAAATATCCACCTTTAAACTTAGACTTAAAATTTTATTCTGGCAGAAATTTGAAAAAATTTAACCTTTTTTCTAAATAAGTTTTATAAAAATCATTTGCAGTAAGGTTCTATTAAGTCTAGTTGTCATTTTAAAAATTTTATATGCTTTGAACTAGTTCAAATGATGGTAAAACATATCAGTGAAAACAAGCTATACAATTCTTGATTAGATATGCTTCGAGGCCTTAGGTTGGAGACCCAATTTAAACTCTATCGATATTATTTCATTAGATGGATATTTTATTTAAATTGCTCTAAATCTCTAGCACTGAAATTCTTATTATCAAGAAAAAACAAAGTGAACTGACATTAGGATTTATGGAGTCCAGGTTTATTTAAGAACTTATGTATTCTAATATCAGTTTTTCTTTCTTCTTCCACTGGAGTTGTATGATATGAATAATTTTTTTTTTTTATCAATGTTTATTCAAAAAATGTAAAAGGCTATTTTGAATAAATTAATTTTTAAAATTTAAGATAAATGTTTCAATTCTTTTTTAGTTCAAATGTTTGCAAAATTTTTATTTAATAAATGAAACTTTAGTTATGAAGTTTTGTTTCTATTCATTAAAAGTTCTGAAAAATTATTATTATTATTATTGTTAAATAACTATAAATTGAAGTTTTAAAAATCTGCAGCACAGCATAAGTATTCATAATTTTTAAAATACATTTTGATGAATTTTGTTTATTATAATGGAAAAGGTTTAATTTCAAGAATTATTCAGAGTTGAAGATTTGTAAACAAATTATGAAAACTTTTAAAGACTCCATTTTATAATTTATTTTTTAATGTAAAATATAATTGTTTTATTGATGAAAATAATTTTACTTTCAGTTTCCACGTTGGCAGTGGATGTCAAAGTTCTTCGGCTTATCCCAAAGCAATAGCGGATGCTAAAGAAGCATTTGATATTGCTAAAGAAATTGGATACAATTTCTATTTGTTGGATATTGGCGGAGGATTTCCTGGCATGAAAACGGAACAAAAATATTTTGAAGAGGTTAGCTACTTAATTGTATTATTAATATTATTATTGTGATATTTTTCCAGAATTAGTAATTTAATACAAATAAGAAAAAATTATTTTATATAAATGATATTTGTTTTCTAATTATTATTAATAAATATCATAAATCCATGAAAAACAAGACTTGACTTAATAAATATGCTCTGTTCAAAATTGAATTGTCTGACTGTTTCTGAAAATATTTTAATAATAATATCTCATAGATAATTCTGCTGTTTTATTAATCTTCATAATTATGTTGGTTCATATTATAAGCTAATTGCTACAGAATTTGATTTATTACTGGTATGTAATGAAATTCATTATTTATTGTGTTTAAACGAATGTTGTAACATATTATAACAGTTTCTAATTGAGATTCTAATTTTTAATATATTTACAACAGCATCAGAAGACAGATTGTTTTTGTTTAATTATCTTCATAAAAATATTGGTATAAGCCAAATTTGGATATTTGTAAAATCAAAATGTTTTATATGAACTCAAATTGAATAAATTTATGTATCAGCATATTTATTACTGTAAATTTGTTATAGCTGTTATATATAATGTATACATAAAATATTATGATTAGAACTAAGAGCAGTTTTGAAATAATTTTCAAAATTTAATAACTCGACAAATTTCGTTCCAGATTGCTGCGGTAACTTCTGCCACGCTAGACGCATACTTTCCCGAAGGATGCGGGGTTCAAATTATTGCCGAACCGGGTCGCTATTTTGTTGCTTCCGCATTTACTTTGTGCGCTAATATTATTGCTAAGAGAGACATGATTGTTTCCGGACAAAACGGTAAATTTCTCACTTTTTCTCTCGGATACGTAAAAATACGTAATGTCGAAGTTACTAAATTTGATATTTTACGACAGGTGACGAACCGGCTTGCATGTATTATTTAAACGACGGCGTTTACGGTAGCTTTAATTGTGTTTTATACGAACCTACGGAATTAATTCCGTATCCGTTATTGGTAAGCACCGAGTTATTTAATCTTTTTTTTAAAAAAACAATTATTATAACTAAATAAAATAAAATAAATTTTATTAGCTGGAAGAAAAAGAAAGAAAAATGGTGAAAACCAGCCTGTGGGGTCCAACTTGCGATAGCATCGACAGAATAATCGAAACCTGTTACCTTCCCGAAATGGTGGTAGGAGAATGGTTGTTGTTTGAAAATATGGGTGCATATTCTTTAACTTCTGCTACTACTTTCAATGGTTTTCAGAAACCAAAAGTTCAATATATCATGCCACTTTATGCAAGGTGATTGTTACTTCTTTAAAATTGTGGATATGCATTGAAATAATTAACTAATGTATTATATAGACTAAATTTTTCATTTAAAAAAAATGAGATTTAGCAATTAGATATTAAAAGTTTTTCAATACAAAAATACAATTTACTTATTTCCAAAAATATATTTCTATAGGGTTTTTCTTCAACATTTTCCTACCTTGGCAGCCGGAAAGTATCTTCACGCTCGTCATTCTGAGATCGACGAAGAATGCGACGCGCTGGTGTCTTCGGATCTCCATTCCCTATTGGTTCCTCGGCCGATCGCCGTCTAAGGACCTCGGATTTATTTAATTTTTTTTCTAGAAATTTTATTATATTTACATTCCACAAATTAGACCGGAATCGCGTTAGTAAGTTAATCGAAGAAAATCAACTTGGAAGCTTCCAGGAAATAATTACGAATGGGATCAAGTATGGCTATCCGATCGGTGATAAATATTTTATTGTGCAAAAGTTTTGAATAAAGTAGTAGTTATTAATAAATAAATATGGTTTTAATATAGCTAGATATTGTCTGATCATTTTTTTTATTCAACAGTATCATTCATTTGTAGGGCAAGTGTCAAATTTATATAAAATTATTTTTCCAACTACCTTTTATAGAAGAATGAGAACGTTTAAGTATTCGATTGCTTGCCATTCTCTCAATTAGTGGCACATTCTTTGGAACTTTAGCATAAAGTTGATATTGAGAACAAATTACACAGGAACACCCTCTTGATGGAAAAAGTAGATTTTTATTTTCTATAGTTTGCAATGGATATGCATTTTGGACTTATGCCCCTCTTCAGGCTTGATTTTATTATGTATATCTGTAAAACTATATAAGGAGTTACAGAATGTATTTAATAATTATATTTAACCTACGCCTAACTTTAAAATAGTGACAACTGGATTAACTAATTATTAAAACTGTTGAGTAGAACAAGTAAAACGAATAAATTAAAAAATAAGTAAATAAAATAAAATAAAAAAAATAATAGGGTATACCTGTAACAAGCAATTTATACATATAAAGATAAAATATTGCAATTTTACGGATCTGCTACATAAAACATGCTAAGGGTTAAATTTTGGTAAAGGTCGAAGGGGTGAGGGGAGAGAGGGGGGTCGAACTTGAAGATTTTACTTGTATTAGCATTTACACTTTTCGTTTTTAATAAAACTCGTCCCTGCTCTCAAAATCAAGCTATTTGCCATTTTACGACGATGATGTAAAATCTTTTTAATAAAATTTCGTAACAGATGGCGCCACACGATTTTGTTTGTTACGATTATCAATAGAATTTCTCAATAGTGCGGTTAAGTTACGTAACTCGTTGATAGATATTTACATTCGTTAGTAATTTGTTGGTCTTCGCTGTACAATTTAATCTTTTTACTCGACAATTTATGTCAAAAACTATCCATAATTGTTTAGGTTAATAACACTAGTCTACATCAGCCGATTGCAGAGAGAACGTTTAGACGCCGACGGCGGTTTACAGAACGGGTAAACCGCGGTTCAGAAAAATTCCATTGTAGAGACGGCGTTTCTCTCTTGCCACAATGTAGACAGCGATTAGAAACAAGTTATTTGACCTACTTTCTAGACTCACTCGACGGCAGGTTTAGAGAACTTTTTAATTTGAGTGGTAGTTTTGTTGGTGGAAAAGTTTAGATACCTTCGATAAATTTTGCAAACGGTACGAATCGACAGAATTATTCATTAATTAACTGCTTGGAGCAAAAATAAAACAAATTTTAAATATTTAATTTTGTTAAATATTCCAATTCCGATATTCAAATGGTGAAGACTTAAAACTACAGTTAATTTAAATAAGATGCATTTACAGTAGAGAACCGAAAATCGGAATCAATTGGGAACGGGTTGTTCAGATTAGTGATTTGTTCCGATTACCGATTATGTACGAAAAAATATATTAACCTGTCCGATGTTCAAATTTTTCTCCGTTGCGTGTCGCTTCGTGTCGAATTTTCGTCGATTTTAAGCCTAACGAAAATTTTTATAATAATAATCGAGGCTATCGTATCGTTAAAAATTATTTCTGCATTTTGTACAAACAAAATAAATATATTGAAGAATATAAAAAACATGAAAATTATACTTTAGAAGTAAATTTAGTATCAAAAACGTTCGATTCAGAAAGACACAGTCCGATTGAAAATCGTTCCGATTAACGAGTCTCTACTGTATTTACAATTCGAGTATAAAACGTTAATGCATTTCGGAGTCATTGTAGTTAATCCCCTAGTCCGGGGCTGGCCAACAGTTTTTGCCCCCGGGCCGAATTGAAAAGAAAAATTTTTTCACGGGCCGAACGAAATATTAAAATTAAATCACGTTAAATACAAATACGCTGACCCGGGCGGCAGGTCAGCTTTGTTCGAACAGAAGTTCCTGACGCATGCGCAATGTCATTTTACAATGCGAAGAAACGTACAAGCAAATAAAAAGGTCGACGGGCAGGCGGCGCTGCGCGTCACACGTTAGCATAAAACAGTGACATGGCGGAATGGCAGACGAGTTTCAGTACGTGCGACTAGAGATCCGGATGGCAGAACGCGCTGATTGGTCAGCTGAATGACGTCAACCCACTGAAATAGGAAATGCTGGTCGATTAGTCTAGTCCTCATATTGTCGTGAGAGGGAACAGCTATTTTTAAATTGATTTTTCATTTGTGATTTTTCTTTTCAAATATACATATAAATAAGCGTGCATTCGAAATGTTTCCTTGCAACATTTGTGAAAAAGAGTACAAGGCAAAGAAAAGCTTAATTAGACATCAACGTCTTTTACACAACGTTGTGACATGTCAGTTAGGAAAAAATTTGCCTTGTCCATTTTCTTTAAGTGAGGAATGTTTGAACCTGGCATGTGTCTCAATTGAAAGTTTAAGACAGCACTGTATTGAAAAACACGGCTATGAAGAATGTGAAGAACAGCTAACGTTTAATGATATGTCAGGTAAGTTTTAAGTGTCAAACCATAATTTGAGTGTTTTTAAAGTAGTTCTCAGTATAGGCGATTCTTAAATTAATTGTATATCTGAAACATGTAATGTTAATAGTGTATTTAACAGATAAGTTTTGTAGTATGACAAGTATTAAGATTAAACACTGTATAACAGTGAATAGAATACTACTTTTTGGTAGAAGTTACTTTTAGTTAATTTATACCTACTTTTTAGTTTTTAGCCGGTTTGGATTTTTATAAGTTGTGTTTTATGTGTAGCTGCAAGACTTACTATAAATTACAGTTCTTACTTGTTTTCCTAAAAGTGAACTTTTTGTGGAGTGTCTTTGTTTAATTGGAGTAAATAATAATACAATTTTAATTTTATAAGTTACAATAAGCTGCTTAAGTTACAAAAAGAAATGTATAAAAGTTACTCATCTGAGAAACTAATTGATATTGTACTTTCTCTCACTAGAATTTTTTGTCTGGAAAGATAAAGAAGAGAAGTTGGTAAAATCATCTTTTATATCACGTAATGGTCCAACAACACTTTCCGATGGCAGAATTAAAAAAATCTATACATGTCGTCGATCAGGAAATTATGTTCCAAAAGGATGTGGGAAACGTCAAATAAAATCACAGGGATCTTGCAAAAGTGGAAAGATATGTCTTGCTTCTATTGAGGTTTTCATCACATCAAATTCAATAATAGTTAAATACCATAAAAATCACTGTGGACATGATCTCAGTCTTGCACACATCCATTTGTCTGATAGTGAAAAAGCAGTTATTGCAGGTAAAGTGTATTTTACTGGTTGATTTGCAAAAAGTAATAAATGATTAATTATCAATACTTTACTTTTTAGGAAAACTTGCTAATGGAGTCACCCTGCAGAGAATCTTAGATGATATTCGAGATTCTGCAAGTAATGAACTTTCTCGCATTCATCTTGTGACAAGAAAAGATTTGCAAAACATTAAGTGTGCATATAACCTTCAGGAAAAGAAGAAATATCATCCTGAAGATAAGATCAGTGTGCAGTTATGGGTGGATAAAATGAAATCGTTAGAACAGTCTCCAGTTTTATATTTTAAACAGCAAGGGGAAGTTGATGCTCAACAGAAACTTGGTAATGAAGATTTTATATTGATAATCATGTTACCTATTCAACAAGAATTATTAAAGATGCTAGGACAGCAGATGATCTGTGTGGACTCCACTCATGGCACTACTGCATATGATTTTTATCTTAGTACTATATTAACAGTTGATGAGTTTGGAAGTGGTCTACCATGTGCATACTGCTTAAGCAATCGAATAGACACAACTTCATATTCTTTGTTTTTTGCTGCCGTCAGAGAAAAGCTTGGAAAACTGGAAACCACTGTTTTTATGTCTGATGATGCCTCTGCGATTTACAATGCGTGGAAAGATATTATGGGTCCTGCTACACATCAGTTATTGTGCACATGGCATGTAGATAGGGCCTGGCGTAAAAAAGTTCTCTCATCTTTCCCTGATAAGGTTACACAAGCTCTTATGTACAAGATGCTAAGAGTTCTTCTTGAAGAACCAAATCCAGAAAAATTTGAAAATCTGATAAAGGAATTCATTCAATCATTAAACCAAAAAGAAACTAAAGAATTTCAAAAGTATTTTGTTCATACTTATGCTTCTCGTCCTAAAGTGTGGGCATACTGTTATAGAAAAGATCTTGGCATAAACACAAACATGTATTTGGAGGCCATGCATAGAGTTTTAAAACATTTGTTATTTGGAAGGTAAAGTGAACAAGAGGGTGGACCATTGTATTGATGTGTTGTTAAAGATGACTCGTGACAAATTGTTTGAACGCATCATAAAGATGTGCAAGGGGACTATTTCACACAGGCAAGCAAAAATACATAAAAGTCACAAAGAAAGTGAAGCAATAGCATTTTGTGATATTACCAAAGTCATTGACAGTATACAATGGCAAGTAAAATCACAAAGCATAACAAATTCTATATATGTGGTGGAGAAAAAAAATGAGAACATTGAAGACCATACTCAATGCAAGTTGTTATGTAACAAATGTAATGTGTGCGTACATGTGTATTCATGTACATGTCCGGATTACGAAGTGAGTTTAAACATGTGTAAGCACATTCATGCTGTAATCAAAATAGAAAAAGAAACTTCTAACAGGAATGCAACAAATGAATTATCTTGTGACATTTTGGCTGATGATCCGAATACACTTTTTAAGAGTGTAGAAAATTATCGTGTATGCATAAGTAAAGAAACTAAAACTATTGATCAATCGTCTGAATATTGTGAATTGGAAAAAAATTTAAATGCAGTTCATGCAATAGTGAAAAAAAGAAAACTCAATAAAATACAAATGTGTGAGCTAAACACTTTCCTTAATGATTGGTTGAGAAAAATTTCAGTGGAATCCTCATTTAACATTAATTCAAGCACTACCTGCAACAATATACCTGCAAATAAAAATATTACAAAGCAAACTAGATACAAATCAACTAAACAGAAATCCAAGAAGAGAGATTCAGCATATTCCATGAAAAAACCTAGCGAAGCACAAAAGGAAAACATTCAGAAAATGATGCAGAATAAAGGAGAAAGTGTTTTAGAGATCCATACTGATAATGATCATGTATACTAGCACATTTACATTTTGCTTGTATTTACAGATATTAAATTGAACACATTTAATTGGATTTACTACCGTATTTGATTTATTTTATCAAGTAGTTTTAAAGATGGTAGACCTTTTCACTCAATCATATTTTAATAAAGCATTTTTGTACATTTACTGTAATAAAATCATCAAAAACAACAAATTTAAATTGCAAATTAAGTGTTTTGTACATATTTCATTAGACAATATATATTTTTAACCTTACAGAAAACTTTTATGTAATATTTTAAAAAATATTACAACAGAATGTCCTGACTGGAAAGGCAGATTAGTTAACAATTTAATATATATATATTTTCACCTAAACATAATTCATTCTTTTTAATGCATAATTGTTAACTTAATATTTAAAATGTTTTATTTTTTGTACAAATTCTGTAATCCATTGGTTTGCTTTTCAAATCAAATCCTGTGGAAACAAATATAGACACTGGATATCACTTCACTTTATATGTTCCTAGCAACCAGGTATACAGCACATATGAGGCATCTAGAAATAGTTATTCATTAGTATGGTAATATTATTTTAACAAAAAAAAGGGTTAAAACATAGCTTACTATGAAAATATTACAGTACAAATGCAACATTATTTTTTCCTGACATTCATATTGATATGAAATATGGAAATGTAAAATAAATATTATCATGATAATTTAAATATGAAGTATTTTATGGAAATTCTTATTTAGAACATATAACTATTATATTCAAAGAAATTTAAATACAGTATTATTGATTGTTCAACAATTTATACAGGAATACTATACTTTAGTCAAATTTGTATGACCATTTTTCAAATTAAAACATATTTACAGATATTATGGAACTAGATATATGAACTTTCTGTGAATTTAAAATGTGTTTTCTTAACCCACTGATTTTGAACTGACATTCAAAAGCACAAAAATATCTATTGACAAAAGAACTCAATCCTAACTGAAGCATTTCAAAAATTTTCTTTGATATGAGTTATATATGAAGAATAGTCTTTATTCAAAATTCTTCAATAACTTTTACATTTAAACTTTATAATTTGTTAAGCAAGATTTGTGAAAATTTCCTTCTTCAGAGGTATACAAAACTAGTTAATTTTATTGTTTCCACTAATTAAATCGAGTGCATATGACAAATTCAAAAAATGGCTCGTCTTAATTATAAATTCCATCTTGTTTTGAACTTTTAATGAATAATAACTGTCACAAAGTATAACTTTTCTGTTATTTATTATCTGTGCACGCATACGAGGTATTTAAATTTATAAAAGTAATCACACTATTAAAATGATCTATTATGTATAATTTGGTTGAGAGGTGCATAAAGATCAAGTGTGAAGTTAAAATTCGTTCAAACAGAAATAAATAAACCTTAGTAATTTTTTTAAGTAAAAGTAAGCCATTTTAAAAACATTTCTGTAAATTTGTAAATTTAGCTTGCATGTTTTATTAATCATATAGTTAAAAAATAATAATTTAATGTAGTTTGCCAACTTATAAGTCAACACTTTAATAAAAGTACAAATATATTATTACTTTAAAGAAAATCTATTGATTCTGATATATTTTAAATGTGAACAAAAGATTTCTTTTGTATTTTTATAATGCACGTTATTAATGTTATATGTACTGTATTATACTCGCTCCATACTACAACTAAAGAAAAACAATCTATTCCAGCATGACTTCGTTCCGAGGACCACAAAATATAATCGATCAGCATTTCCCATTTCAGTGGATTGACGTCATTCAGCTGACCAATCAGCGCGTTGTGCCATCCGGATCTCTAGTCGCACGTGTTTCAGTGAGTGTGGGGTCTTTCGTTCTCCAAATAGTGTAAATTTATAACAGACGAATACAAAAGTTGTAAATCTCTAGAATGGAATTTTTTTAAAAAACGAAGTATCGCGAATCATCCATTCGACCAATTATTGGAAATTAAGTAGCTAATATTGAAAAATTAATCGCGGGACGTCGTATGTTGGCCATCCCTGGTGTAGACGGATGATGCGTGGTGTTATGTTTTCGAATGGATTTCGTGTTATATTAAAGTTTGTTCGATTTTCAAAATTTTTTAGTTAACGTGTAGGTTAATGTGCCCTATGGCGAGTACTTTTTAACTGTTGTCCCAAATAATGTCGGAAGACGAATTTATTCGGTAACTATTGGTGAGAATGTTGACAGATGGAGATCTCTAACAACACGAGTTACAAAACGTGCATTTTTTCATGATAGCGGCGAGAAATTTGGTTCTATGTTAAAATTAAGGTGACCAACTTTTTTACAATGAAGAGGAGGACACACACAAATTGAAGGAATAAATATTGTAAATAAAAGAAACATTTTATTCATTGCAACAATAATACACTATAATAATCTCTACTGCGTACGTATGTGCGTGCAGTGTTCTGTTTCGGTAAGAAGTAAACAAAGCTACTTGCATGCAGCGCACTCTCTCGAGGTGCCCTTTGCAGAGCGCACGCGTTTCATAATCGCATTTTCCTCCACTGTACCTAGCCTCCACAAACCGTCGTGTCAAATACAAACACGTCACATTGCATGCAACGGATTGATGCCGAGCCGATCCGGCTCGGCATCAATCAAATATGGAGATTTACAAATATCAAAGAGGAGGACACTTTTCGAGGGAGGACAGAACTTACAAAAGGAGGACGGTTGGTCACCTTATTAAAATGCAAATTAATAAACACGACGTAGTATATGAATGTTTCTCGTGGTAATATGCAAATTAATATGTTGTTCGACGTGTGCGAAGGTTTGTCGTCGTACGCTGTGTGTACCCTACGTAAGTTTTCAATACGAATTTTATAAAACTAAGTTATTTAGGAGATATTTATTCCCAAATTTTTGTTAATTTCTACGATAAATGATATTAAATTTTAAATTTAATGGCGTTTGACTGTTCGTGCTCCCGACGGATATTCCCGAGGTTAGTGATTCGTCCCTTAACCTTCGTAACCAAGGGGATTATTCTCTTACGTTCCGAGGCTACGAGACAACTCGGTCGACGAAGCGACGACAATTTGGGCTGCATATGAGATACTGTACAGCACAACTCGTCGAGGATACGTTGCCTATCGCAGCCGAAATATCGAGAAAAGCGAATTACAAGGCTTAATTCCCCAGAAGTTTACATTTTTATGTCCACTACATGTTCGAACAATTGATATATTCAATCTCGTAATTCACTACGTCCAGTTTTAGACGGAGTTAAGGTAGAACGATGTATTTTTTATATTTCGTCTCTGATTTAAATGAAGGAATTGAAGATAAAAGCGCAGGAAAAAGTAAGTAGCAAATTTACTATTTAATAATGTTTTAGTTTAAAAATAAGTGTAAATATAATCGCATTTTGGTTATTTTCGAAGGCCATATTACAGTAGAGAGTCGTTTATCCGAATCAATTGGGGACTGGGGTTGTTCGGATAACCGATTACGTACGAAAAAATATATTAACCTGTCCGACGTTGGCATTTTTCTCCGTTGCGTGTCGCTTCGTGTTGAATTTTCGTCGATTTTAAGCCTAACGAAAATTTTTATAATAATAATCGAGGCTCTTGTATCGTTAAAAATTATTTCTTTATTTTGTACAAAGTAAATATATTGAAAAATATAAAAATTATACTTTAGAAGTAAATCTAGTATCAAAAAAGTTCGATTCGGCACGACGCAGTCCGAGTGGAAAGCGTTCGGATAACCGGGGTTCGGATGAACTCTACTGTATTTGTATACCATAGGTAAATCTAACCCTTTTCCCATAACTTCGCGATATCACTGCCTTTTGTCTTTTCTCCCATTTTTTTTTTTTTTTTTTTTGTTTTTTTGCTTTGGACCGAAATAATTCTTCCAATCTCCTTTACGAATGAAACTTCCTTCCGTCTTTACTGCGAGAGAAGGATGCTTCTTCAAATATTTTTCATACGCTTTTAATCCCGGCGGAACATTCACATTTTTCAAGTTTTCTGTTGTATCATTAAATAAATTATTAATGTCGAATTTTTCATATAACTTACGCCACTGTATATAAGTATTCTACAATATCGGGATTCTTCCGCGATGTTTCATAATAATTTTCACCTGTGAATTTTGCCAAATTCACAATCTCTATTTCAGTATTAGCTTTCAGATTTTCGTATGTTGTAAAGTAAACGTTGGAATCGTTTCTATGTCCGTCTCTAAAACCAGTCTGCCCATTTACGAATAAATCAAAGCATTCGTCGAACGTACCATCTGTAAAATTATAGCGTATGGCGATAAAAAGACACGCGACAGTCTTTAGGATTTCGTGCCACGTATATGTTTGGTGTGGGACGAATACAATACTAAAAGAAAAGGCAGACGAGTTTTAATGACACCTGGACCCGTCATTGAATCTAAAGGTTCAATTCCGGTAAATTCTATAAATGGAGTGTTCGTCATATAATCCGATGCATTTTCGAAAGGCTTTTCTTAATTTATTCTAATTTAATTTCTATTCAATACGTAACCGGTTCGGACACCGTTATTCTCTAGGAATAATCGCATCCGCAAATTCCAAAATATATTAGCCAATCAATAACTTCCAGGCAGATGGATTTCGGAAATTATATTTACTTCCCCGATAGACATTCTTTAAGCCAAACAGAGCACAAACACATTGTCAATACCCCAAAACAATTTTTCAATATTTAAACCGTCGTTTATTATTTCCATAACAAAATCATTTTTTCTTATTTTTTAAAAAATTATCGTTTAAATTGTTTAAAAATGAACCTAATTATATATTCAATTATTGCAGTAGCTGCGCTCTTTTCTTTAGCTATACACATCGCGCGCAGTTCTTGCAGCCACAGTCATTGGTTGTTTCGTCCATCATTCGCGAGTGGTGTCGGTGAATTCGTTGGTTATTTCTCACCTCATTCACTAACAAGATTGATGAATGTGGCGTGAAAGAACGAATGGAAGTAACGAAGGCAAGACTGCGTAATGTGTATGGTTAAAAAAAGAATACTGCGATAATTGAACATTTAATTACTGTATGTTAAAACTTTTTAAAGAATTTCAAGTATAATGTTTTGTTAAAATAAGAAAAAAAAGATTTTATTATGGAAATAGAAAAAAACGGTTTGAATATTGAAAAATTGCGCGAGTGTATCGAAAAAGTGTTTGTGGAGTGTTGGCTTGTACGAAAGAATGGTAACTGGGACGAGAATGCATCTGGATAAAAATAAAGTTGTTGATTGGCTAATAGTTTGAGTTTGTGGATGTGATAATTCCTACAAGATAACGGTCTCTAAACCGAGTTCATCTTAAATTAAATATTAAAAAACTTTGGAATTTTGAAAGATTGTAAATTCGGATCGATATGCATATAATTTTCTCTTCCTTTTCTGAGACTTCTTCCAACACCATCATCGACGAATGAATTTTCCAATGAGCAGCGAAATAATTACTGTCATCACCGTCAAAAATGCAATACCGTTAAGTCGTATGCTGCCAATTATCGGGCACATAAGTCCAGATAGATGTTTTCAGATGGTATGGCGACTAGATTTTTGAAGACCGAAGGGAAGATTGCCGAGGTACCCGAAAAGCGCTTGTAATCCCTATTCCTGTTTTGTTTTACAACAGATTCGGTCGTATACAGTTTGCGCGATGGTACGTTCTAGAAAAGTAATTAAACTGCTTGAAGCAACTTTAGAAATCACAAATCTAATCACTCGCCGTAGGGGAAGTAATCTCGCATAAATTCATTCGTTAAATTACAGTTTCGCTTGCCGAACTCGTAGGTTAGCCAGCGAGACAGCCAGGAATCGTTGTCATCGGAACAAAACGTTCCCTCGAAGTAGTTTTCGATTTTGAGTTTGAGGAAACCCAAATACCCATCCTGCCTCTTCGAAACACTCTTGCGCAGGCGGGTTCGGCTAATGTTGAGGATTTATAAGTCGGAACCTTTCTTTATCCAGAATTATTATGGTAATGTATTAATACTTACTTCTGACAACGAAAGATTGCGATCCACATCTCGTTATTAATATGAAACAGGCGGCAACAAAATTCCCTTTGAAAATCATTCTATAAATATGGGCCAGTTTCCAACTAAAGTTCTCCCGGGAGGTATTCCTTCTTGGCTGATCGCCCACACGCTGCGTTGCCGCAACCGAATAACCCGAACAATCAAAAACATGATCTAGAAAGTTTGTTTGTTTAGTTATAGCAACGCGACACTTGGGCGATCTGCCTGGGGAGGTGTCTTCCGGGAGGTCTTTTTAAGGGAAACCGGCATCTATTTAGGCGTTACAGACGTGAAGAAAACCCGGAAAACTCCACGTGGTCAACCCGTCCGAGCGAAGCGCGAACCCACGACCGAACTCCCAATGTTCGGGAACGAAGACCGCTCGGCCACCGGCGAACCCCCCGATCTGGAAAGTGGCTAGCGGAATGAAAGCGTCGTGCAAGCCCATTTCCAGATCACAATAACGACGACATTCCGCGATGTAAATACACATTGACTTAACAATAACGTCAATTTTTAATAAGTATTATAAAAAGCCCAACATTACACGATAATCCGCTGATGACGAGGAGCGAGTCAAATTTTACATACCGTATTTACTCGGATATAAGACGAGGCTTTTATTCATTTTTCATTGCTTCAAAAACCTAGGTAGTCCTATACTCGCGAGCGAAGGATTTTTTTGCGTTTTTGCAATAAACTTTGTAAACCGTGTACAGTATTGGCAATTTTTACCGGATGCTCGCCTTCTGGTGTTTAAAAACAAAAGTATTTTATCTGGGTCGTTCGAATCCTTCTCGCGTATTGTCGGGAGTAAAGTTGAATAGAAATAGGAAAAGCAAAGCGTTTGAATCGAATTCCAGATTGAAATTCCAAAATCACACGGGAGCCCGATATAAGCTTTAATGCATTCGGATTCGGAAATCAGAATTCGGAGAAACTCGTAAGTGTAATCGACGGAGTGAATTCGACCGTTAAGAATTGGCAAAAACGGTTCCCGATTGTCCGGCTTTACGTGCACAAATTATGTTGTCGATTTTACAAGATTTTTCCTTGAAGTTTAAAATGCCAGCAATTTTCGCGGGCAGTGCGCATTTACCTGCATAAAGACAAGGACAATCGTAAATACGTAGTCGATACAAGTAAACCGAGTCGACATTTTCGACCCCGTCTATCGGCTTTCTGCAAGAATTCAATCCGAGACTGCTCTTTAATCTGTTTATTCGCCATATCTTTTCAATATTGCCGACACGATCTCCGATATTGTTTGCAGACGACGACAATTTTAATCTATCCCGATAAAACTAAAAATGCCGTCGAATCTGAAATAAATAGTGTTACAAACACCGGGGACGAATCTCGACCAAAATTTTTGGGCGTGACGAAAGTTATAATAAGAATAATAGGCCTATCTCTAGCACTAAACAATAGGCAGAAACGTTATTTGGTGCGAATAAAAAGTATGGGCCATTATATTACACGCGAAATATATTATAATGAAAAAGTATTAAAAATTTATGATGATGATTCAATTTTTATGGGCCCCGGACACTGGAGCCCAGGGCTTAAATTATAAATCTCTACGTAGATCCGCCCCGTACACAATACGTGTATGCCGACTGGGTACCGCCAGCTATCGATACAATCTGGCCGTGTTAAATGCTTCTAATGACGTCACGCGCGCGCACTTGTTTGCCGCCACAAACCTCCACACGAGTAACAATGGAGTTCCCGCGAGCACGGCACTGATTTAAAACGGCTAGCCGCTAGCTGCGCACGCAACTGATAAGAGAGTACACGTTAGAATAAATTATTATTGGCATACTTGTTCTCGTATAAAAAGTATATTGACAGTCAAAACTTTCTCCGAAGCGTGCGGCGCGTGCTAAGCGAGCCCAGAGAATTCGCCCCCCGACAAAAACTTATTCTTTACACAAGACATTAAAGTTGGAATAAACACGACAAAACCGTATAGTCTTCGTCCACAAGAGTACAAAGCAGAATATCGATGACGTCAGCCTTTATAAAGGAGAATATTTATAAAAACAAGAACAAAAAGAAAAAATATTTAGATCTGACAGAATACTTAACGTGGCCCATCCAAATCAAAGCTTCCTCATCCGTCTGTGTCGAAAACGGATTAAAAATTTACCTCGAATTCACAATTAAAAAAAAACACCTCATAAATTATTTACAAAACCACAATTTAATTACAAGATTATTGTACGGGGAAATCGAATCTGGGCTAGTCGAAATTCTCCAGGAATTTTTCGGGATATGTCAGGTTTTGTCCCTCGCCACCCGGCATCCGGCCAGGCCCCATTGTGGGCCCGGGCGAGCCGACAAAAAAATTGTCAGTGTCCAAAGGGAAGAAAAAAATGTATTAAAATCTGGAATTCGACCGTACAGTGACGGAACACTGGCCCAGCACTGGCCGAACGAATAAAGCACCGAACACTCGTAGCCGATCGAAGGTTTGCACCCGACCAACGAGCTAGCCCAATGGAGGTTTTCGGATTTTCTCGCCTGTCTAAACGCGTGGCCCGTTAATCGGGCGCCGACCCACGACCAGAGTTTAGTGGCGTTAAAATCTTTGGATGTATTTTCCGAATAACTAGAAAATAAGAGAGAGAACTTTAGTCTCGGCGTAAAACTAAGAACGAATGATTCAATTCTCGATTCGGCAATCGAATAGTATTTTGTAATTTTTTATCGGAAAGGAAAAGAAAATGGTTTATCTTTAACTTCTTATCTGCGACTTTAGTTTATAACTGGTGATAATGGCGATAGATAAAATCCTTTGGTCGATTGTTGTTCTCGGCAGTTGCTCTTAGCGATGCGATAGAAGTTAAGTCTCGACATTTTCTACTTTAAACAGACGAAGGTAAGTTTGCGTAACTCAAAAGTCAATTATTTTGGTAGAATGTTAAAATACGAAAATATACGTAATACTATAATTAATTTAATCGAACCATTTGTCTTATATTTTACTCCATTTTAAAACGCGTTATTAAATTTTGAATATATTTTCGATATTTAGAAACTTATCTAATAGTTTAAATGTGTGGATAGAGTTTAGTTTGTCGAGAGGAAATATAAACATTTTAAAAATGAATAATTTGACTTTAGTTTATGTCGCTATTAAAGACGTCCGCCGTTTAAGTAAGCCCGAAATTTATTTTAATCGCCTCTATCTAATAAATATTTAACATAAAAAGCAACCGTTACACGTTATACGGTTCGATACCAGTCTGCGGGCGCCATGTTGACTGATCGAGGAACTTCACTCTCTACCTTTAAATGACAGAGCGTCGGCAAAAATGTTATTGTTTCGCGTTTTTATACGTCCGTCTCGTTCGAGCTATAAAATATAAAAGTATAAATTTCGAGAGACGGTACACGCGAGAACAAAATGATCTCTCCAAAATTGCCTCCCCCGAATTCGTAGCTCACCGGTGGCCGAATAGATACGACCACCGAAAGCCGATAGTTAGTCGTGGGTTCGGGCTGGCCGAGTGGAGTTTTCTCACCTTAGTAACACCTAAATAGAGGCCAGTTTTCCGTAGAAAGTCCTCCCCGGAGGCATCTCCCTCCCGCTATCCGTTAACGGCAGATCGCCCACGCGTCGCATTGCCGAAAGTAAACGAACCAAACCGAACCAAATTCGTGAGTTAGAGGAGGAAGGCGCGGAGGGTATGGTGATTTCGCTTGGCTCTATGTTCTCGGCGCATATAAGAGAGGAAATCACACCAATAAAACTAAGCGAGCGTATTCTGAATATTTCGCAATAAGATTAGGCACCCACTGAAGCTATAGGATGGAATCCAGCCGGTCCGCAAATTTTCATATGGGATTAGAATCGCTTCCCATATTCGATACTCCGATAATTTAAGTCGATCTCGTCGATCGATGATTACTCGACCTATAAGAAGACGGCCCACCTATCTTACTAGAATTGTTTCCGTCGAGGGTCGTTCGCCTTTGCCCGACGCGTTTGAGATCCTGTTTGGGCCGTCGTAGTTCCGCCACCGAACTCGTTTAACGGAAACGTTAGTCGTGTTTCAAACTTCCGTTAATTTGTACTAATGTGCGGATGTCTTGTGTTAACAAAGCGAATCAAACCGTGAAGTCGGCCGAAGTGGCTAAAACGTTTACGATAGACAATGACAAGGAAGAGATTTCGAGTTGGAGGGGATGGGTTCGGGTCCGAATCTCGTCCTCGAGATATTTTTCGGTGTGGTCTGGTAGGGATATGTCGTCTCTTTTCATCCATTATCCGTACGCTTTTACTGTATTCAAAATGCTTCTGTAGTGACGTCTGGATGGCCGAAGAGGTTAAGTGTCGGCCAACTGCTGTGGAGACCCGGAATCGGATCCGAAAGAGCGAAGAAATATTTGAGATTGTTTGCCCCGAATATGTCGGGTCTCGTTCCTTACCACCCGGCATTCTCTTTGTGGATTGACCTAACCCACGACGGGCACGAAAAAAGCTCGTCTTAGAGTCCGTAGGGCGAAAGACTTTTTAGCATTTGGGTCTACCAATCTTTCAAATACTAACGCTGGGAATGCCAACTCGTCTGTATTCGTGTACGATTCAAATATAGATTAGACACTACTACTACATAACGTAGGACAAGACTTTATTACACGTAGTAACGAATAAAAATACTGTACAGTACATCCGTACTCTCCTCTGGCACAAGTACAGTACAAGAAGAATGAATTTCGTGAGCTGGGAACGAGTGTTGACCAACTCCGTTTTTGGACATTGTTGCCAGTCAATTTCGAATCTAAAAAGACGGATTCGTATACCTTTACAGCTTTCAGATTGAAATCATACTTGGTCATTTGGTGGAATTTTTGGTAAAATGATCTTAAAGATAATCTACTGTATTTAGTTTTTATTCATATTTGACTCGTTCCGTCTCACGGGCACTGGAAGGCCTTTTATCCACGCCCATCGTAGATTTGTCGGGCTCACAATGGGAACGGCCGAGAGGTGAGAGACGGGCCTCGACATACCCGAGACACCACTTCCGGGAAAAGTTTTGGGATTGCTTGGAAGATTCGATTTCGGATTCCTCAGATCGATGGGATGGCGGCTTTACCGTCTCGGCCAAGTCGTCTATATTTCGTATCTAAAACAGCCGGTTGCTCTAGAAGACAGCCCCGTCTTCGGTACGTGCGAGGCCGTGGGCCAAGAAAAGCTTAAAGGCTCCCTCAAGGAGTTCGTAATGGAGGGTTAATGTTCATAAATTTTTTCAATTAGCTTTCTGTGCTAAACATATTATTACATTTATGTTTAATAAAATTTATCAAACATATCTTTTGATTGTTCACTGTTTATAATAATTTTGTTACTTGTTGCTCTATTCAATTTTGCATATTTTCGAGGTCTCGAATGTTAGGAAGCCTCGATGTCTGGAGACCCCTGGGCCCAAGTAGTAGGCCCACACTTAAAGACGGGTCTACTAGAGGACACGGATTAGGCCCCGAAGTTTCACGAGCGGTTTGATCTAAAGATGTTGAGCCTGTCCTCATCGTCGACTGTCCCGTTGTGGATCTGGTCGAATTCGTGATGGACACGTAAAAAGCTTATAAATGATAGGTCGGAAACAATTTAAAATTTAAAAATTCTCAAAATATTAAAAATATAAATCACTTTCTTCCAAGATTGTCCACCAATAGTCGAGTGGATAAAACCCTCGAGGACTGATAATTGGTCGGGATTCGCGCCCAACCATCAGCCTTCGAATAGACTAGCCACGTGAATTTTCCTGGGTTTTCTTCGTGTACCTAACACCTATATAGGAGCCAGTTTTTCGTGAAAGTTCTCCTCTTTGGCAGATCGCCCACCTGTCGCATGGCCGTATCTCATCAAACAAATCAAACCAAATCCAACAAAAGTTTTCCCTTTGTAAAATAGTAATTATTCAACGTGACAAGATTAATAAAATTTTTAACACTCGAATAAAACTGCGAGTAGAAATGTATACATTTATGTTTTATTCGATTACGGCAACGCGACACGCGGGTGATCTACCGAGGGAAATGTCTGCCGGTAGGTCTTTTCTGGAAAACCGGCCATTATTTAGGTGTTACTAACGTGAAAAATGCTACTTGGCTTGCCAGTTGGAGAGCGCGAAACCGCGACCTAACTACCAGTGTTCGGTGGTTTTATCCACTCGGCCGCTGGTGGGCGGGAATGTATACAAAATATGCCGATCGTTTGTTTACAAATTCCATTATACCGTATAATTTTGTTGACTCGGGCGCATAGAAATTTGTTTATATTAAAATGATATCGTATCGAGTAGATAGTTGCAGATAAGGAATTTTTGATAGTCTCGACTTATACGGCAACTGTAGCCGAATTCCACGTAAAGCTCATAATATACGAGAGCGAGATAAAACGAATTGAGACTAATTTTTCCTGCCGAAAGTTTGTTAAGGATTGCGAAGCTCGAGCCACCGGAAGGCGCACGAGCTCTATACACACAATAGGCGGGTTTTCCAAAGCTCTTTCCTCTCCATTCTTCGCTCTGTATGTGTGCGCGTCGTGAATGAAATACTTGTTAGTGCTCCCAAATCAGTCGTCTCCTTATTTGAATTTTATCGAGTGTACGAGTAACAAATTCTGTATTTATATCACTATAAAGGACGGTTGTGGAAGCATCTATTCAAACAAATTCAAACAATTGTACGAGAATTGTTAACGAAAATGCAGTTTCATTTGTGGTTAGGGATGCCATAAGTCGCGATGTTTTCTTCATCTGCTAGATTTGGACACAGTCCCGATAGAAAAATATTTTCCAGAATGTCCAGATTTGTACATTTCTACCCGAAAACATTTCGATTTGTATTTAAAAAAGTTAAATTAGAATTGTAAGTGGTAGGTGTCTGCGGGTGGTGTGCACGCGTACGCCACCTGTCCTTACACGCGCGCTTTTAGTAATCTGCGGTGCACGCATCGTGTTCCGTTGGTCCTACGTTGTACTGTGCGGTGGCTTCGAAACCTTTCCTCGATGTTCGACGAATCGATGGTTTTTGCAAGCGTCGACGATGAATTAGTGTTACGTCTCGTCACGTTTTAGGTTTTTTTCCGTCTGCGAGCGTAAGAAGACTCGTTTTTAATCATCTTTTCATTTAAAAATTGGGTGACTTCCGGTCCAGAATGGAAGTTCTCGTATCCCGGACCCACGAAGCTCCACTTCGCTGCCGACCACACCGAAGGCAAGCCGTCGAGAAATTTCTTATTCGTTCGCACGGTTTGAAGAAAAGAAGAACAACTTCTCGAGAAATAGCGTGAACTTTTTAAAATTCAGAAAACGATTAGAATATAATGAAACGAAAATTTCGAAACTAGAAAACATCGCAAAAACTAAAACCGGACGTCATATCATTACGTATTCTATCTTGTTTTAATTTAATCACGAGATCCGGTAATACGGCGGAAATAAACGAAACATCCTTAGCAAACACCACGTACACGAGTGACTCAAAAGTTCCGTGCGAATTAGTTCTTTCATTTAGTAATTAGTACGAAATCGCCCATCGGCAGCCGAGCAGTTAGTGTATTATAGAAAGGCTAATTATGCAGAATTTTCTGACACTGGAAATTCACTTTTCTATTTGCATAAACTGGAACTCTCTAAAGATTAATGATCTTTTGTGTCGCCGCATGCGGACCGTACGAAAGAGGATGCAGCTAGCGCACCCGGAACCCGCCACCTTTAGAAGGCCCATCGGAGGAAAAATATAATAAAAAAATTGTCCGTCTTCTACTTATTTTTTTCCCCAAATAATGAAATAATTTGGCCGTGGGCTAACGTTTGTTTATCGAATATTATTTCTACTTCGATATCACTACGTTATTTGTTATTTGTATAAGCAGGGTCTCCGAAAGGAGGGCTCAAAATGATCTTTGCACCGACAGTTCTCCATTCTGTCCGGTGGAGGCCTCGGACTGGAAAGCGCAGTTTAAAATGAAAAAAAAAAAAAAAAATACGTTAGACTTATTAAAATGTAAGATAATTTTAATTTAAAACCGTAAAATCAAAATATGGCCGAAGAAATTAATCTTTTGCATCGCGTTGCGGATGTTTCGTCAAAAGTAATTTTACTATATTTTTAAATATAGGAAAAAACCGCTTTTATTGGTGGAAATGATCTCACTCCCTTCGCGTACACGACTACAGGGCACGTACACACCGTGATTAAATTCTATATTTACGTTTTTCGGGTTAAAAAGTTTGTTTAAATTCCTACATCGTCGTTAATGTGGAAGGACTAAGGCCGCGACTCCACTAGCCGTAAAAGGGCCGTAAAACCCCTCACCGTAAAAGCTTTTAATCACGTGACCATGATATTTTACGACCTGCTCAGGCGTAAAATATCATAGTCACGTGATTAAAAGCTTTTACGGCGAGGGGTTTTACGGCCCTTTTACGGCTAGTGGAGTCGCGGCCTAAGACCCGAGTATCGGAGGGTCTCTCTACCACGTTTTACTTAAATTACTAAAATTTGTAATTAAGACACACGCAAACTGTTAAAAGAGAATCAAAGTAATGAGCCAATGAACTCGCGAACTGTTATGACGACACAAATTTCTCTATCTACGAAAGGCAGAAGGAAGTAGAGGACGATAACGTGCCCTTGTTGCTGTTAACGTATACGTCATTAAAATATTCCGAGGAATTTTAGAAGGAAAAATTGGAGCGGCGCGTCGAAAAAGTACGGGGTAAAGTAAATTTTTAAGTTTTAAGGGATCATCCAGAAATTAATTTTATTTTTAAACTTTAGACGCGCGAATAAAACGCAGAAAACTGCACGTGGGTTGGCCACGTGGAGTTTTCCGCATTGTCTTCACGCGTCTAACACCTAAATACGAGCTATTTTCCTATAGAAAGTTCTCCTCTTGGCAGATGGCCCACGCGTGGATTTGCCGTATTCCGTCAAACCATCGTTCGGATCCTAGCATCGCGTAACGTTTTTGTAAGCGCTCGCATCCCCTCGAAACTCGTCGTAACAACTACCAAATATCCGTATACGCACCCACCCGTATCTGCGTTACGTAATTTACGGACAGCCCTAAAGACCGTCTTCGACTATTCCGTAGATATTTGGGTATATTAGCCGTAATTTGGCCCATTAGATGCCCTTTCGAGTCACGAGATATTCAAAAAAGTAGATATTTTTTGAGTCTATTTAATCGATGCGAATAATTAAAATTAATTTTATAATACTATTTATATTAAGATGCGAATACAATTTGCTCGCGATAAGAAAACAGATTCGTTAAATTTTAATGGAAATAAACTGCCAGATGCCAAACCATAAACGGGTAATAAAAGAAAGAAGCGACACACCTGTCGAGCGCTTAAAATGAGTATTCAAAACTTGGTTATTCGCGAGTAGAAAGACAAACGAAGTTTTGTTTGCGAGATATTTTTGTTCTAAGAGGGCCTTTTTCTATGGCTATCGTGGATTCGACCAGGTTCGCAGTAAGAGCGACGGGGAAAGCCTCCCCGTAAAAAATTGCAGAGGTTGCCCGTCCGATTCGAATTCGGATTTCCCAGAGGCCGTTGCCTTAAAGTGGGTTCGTACGGGCACGTTACGTCACGTTACGTTACATAAAAGTATTCGTAGGACCCATTAACTATTACCGTTAGGTTTAGGTAAGACGTATGACAACGTAACGTTAGGTTACACGCGCTTGTCCGAAAGGAAGTTTCGGCCCTCTTGGCCTAATAGACTATATTCGTTTAAATGAAGCTCGTCTTGGTTTTAAAAATCTCGGGGCGACCGCTTCCCTGTGTCTTTTATCTCTAGAACCGAGTCACCCCGCATCCGTGGCTGTGTTTGCCGCAATTTTTTGTGTATTTCTTGAACTAGAGTGATAAAAATTTATAACGAAGTATCTTTATTAATAAATTTATTCGTAATAACTTACATAACGTAAATAAATTATAGGCTTACTCGATAATAAGTATTTAATATATGAATGATTTCCTTTGTTTTTCAGTTAATTTCTCGAACTTTTTTCTCGTTTTACAAATTTACAGTAAATATAAATTTGCATTATTCCTCTATTCTCAACACAACAACCAGTAATAAAGGAGATGCTATTGATCTACGGGTTATCGTTTATAAACGTCAATTACAAATATCTCCAGAAACATATGGGGGTGGAATGTATCTAGGCATTGAGAAATCGCTATAATGTTTGTAATAATAATGCAATAATAATAAGATTTGTGTGTGTATGTACGGTACATCAATATATGGAAGTTTATAATTCTTGCACTGCCAATGTGGTCCGACTCGCTTGTCCGGGAACTAGCCGATTGTTGCACGCTAAGAGGTGTGCAAATCGCTGGTTACCGTGCGGAGATGCGGAGTACGGTGAAAAGACGTCGTTAAAATACGGAAATAATTACGGGAAAAACTATGTTGCGATCGGTCCAGAAACAATCGAAAATTCTCATTCGAAGCTAATAATTACAGGTTTAGTTGCGGGCGCGCAAAGAAGTGGCCGTCCATCCGCGACACGACCGAGTTGATGAATGGCGTATGTATCTACATTGAATTTTAAGGTATATTAAATTCGAAATACGGATGCACTAAGTTAAGTGTCAAGTAAATTTTATTATTTTTTCCTTAGAGTTATAGAAAGTATAGCGATTTCTCAATGCCTAGTCACTTTCCGCCCATCTTGTACATTAAATTAAAAAATGAATACACGAAATTGAATAATACGTGAAAATGAACAATTCTTATATGAAAGTTTATTATTTTACAGGAGTCTTTCAAACCACATAAAAATTTAGCTGCTCCTTGTGGATACGGCAGCGGTAACTAGATTTTCAAATGAGATCCTTACAGAATCAAAAACAAGGAAAAAATAATAATGCATCCGATAACATAGGCGAGATGGGTTGATGATAACAGTAATAAGCACGGAGCCCAAACGGTTAGGAGTCGAGAGTTAAAATTTGATTTACAGTTTAGTGTACGTTTTCGTGACGTACCCTAAAAGGGAATTTTCGAAATTTCCCCCGCGGGAAAGGGGGGGGTTAAGGGTTATCCCGAAGAACTCGGCTTCTACTGTACTATTTAGATGCGGGTTTTTGCATTTTTGCGGGAAATCGAATATATTTTTAGACCCATAAAAAATTATGTAATTAGCCTCGGAAGAGGGAGATCTAATTCTTGCATCCGGTGAAAACGGGTAAGTTGGGCTGTAATGTAATAATCTTGATCTTCGCTATCGTTACTTTTTGCCCGAGCAACGTCGGGCTCATCTACTAGTCGAAAAATAACAGCCTTTCGTTCCAAACAAGTTCTTAGATTAATGTTAATTTAGAAAGTTATTATCTGTCATCTCCAAATTTCCTCATCTAGAAATGCTAAAAGTGCACCACCAGGTACCGACGACGAGTGAAAATATGCAACAGCCTGTTATTGATACTTGCGATTCAATTGACTCGTAAATTTTGCAGGACAGTTGTGATTGTATAAAACTTCCCATTGTTTTGTTTGTCGACGATTGCGATGTATGCTTCGCCGTGACCTATTGTTTTGTCTGATTATGACGCGGTCGTAGTACATTTGTTTTGTGTGTTGTTTTCTATAACGGTATCTGTAGTATATTTTCTAGGGTGTAGAAATCTGTCTTTATGTGCGAGCTTTCGCTGTATTATATTCGCTATTTGGAAATGCCGATGCGAGTAGTCGGTTCGTGTTAAAAGTTTGCATCCGGCTGTGTTGTTGGTATCGAGTTTAATGAAACTCAAAACAACAGTTGTACTCTATTAGTAGCGCTTGGTAGTACTTTAGTACTGTATTGTTTTGTTAGTCTTTGTTTTATTGGTACATTCTGCGAGTTTGGCCTGTTGGAGTCCTAAATATTTGTAGACTTTGTCTTCGTCTACGGATTCGATGACGTCTCCAATTCGAGTATAAAATTATACTTTCTTCGGTATCTACGTGAAGTATTCCGCATTTGCATGCCGGTGGAATAATTGTGTGTAACTTCCAACAGCTGATTTTGCTGTGTGCTTGTGGAGTTTTATGTCGTCCGTGTACAAGGGAAACTGTATGTACTGACAAATTACAACGAAAAAAAGACAGTATTACAGTATATTGTATTGTTTCCTTGTTATATATTTACCGTTGTTTAACCTATTTATTATTGTTATTATTATTATTTTAATTTAAATATTTACAATTTCAAATATTTACTTCAGAAAAATAAATGAAAAATAACATATAATGATTAATGTTTTGAACGGAGACATTTCGTTGATTATTTCCTTTTTCGTTGCACAGATTTGTAAATTGTGAAATTCCGATGGACAATTCTCCGTTTGCGGTGGAAATAATTACGGACAAAACTATTTTGGATATAATAACAGAAAGAACCGATGATCCCGTACGTCATTGATTTTCTTTTCTTTTCTTGGCTTAAAATTTCAGGTAAATTGAAATAATACAAAAATTCTTTTGAGGCAGGATCAGGAGGAAGCGTTTTTTGTGGCCGATCTCTCTCAAATAATATACAGATTTAAATTCTGGCAGGCGAAAATGGACGGAATAAGACTGCTTTTCCGTGAGTTAATTCCCATATTCATTGTTTACCATACCAATAAGACCCGCCTTACTCCTCGTTAACTTTAAAAACAATTAATTCTCTAACGAAAAATCTCTGTATTTGAGAATTTAAAATTATTTACTCCTATAAAAAATCTTTTCTATCGGCAGAAAAGGTCATAAAGGAACAAATAAATGTAAAGTTTAAGTGCATGTATTTGTCTAACTTTGTCATTAACTCGCTCTTTTTGTTGTATATTACTTATTTAGCGTTTTATACGCTCTTTGCGCATACCCTCGTGTGAGGAAACAATAAATAAATAATTGTGGAATATCTAAATACACCGTACAAGTAAGCTAATTTTTGTATTCAAATTAGCTTATTATTAAATTTAATTGGGTGTTAGAACTCGATATATCCGTACATAGTTTGCAGCATGCATTTCTTATTTGTATATTTATAGCTGTTACGTATACAGTACGGTCGCATTAATCCCAACCCGTGTTCGTCCCAACGCCTTGTAATCCGAGCAGCTTTTACCATTCCCCTAAAATAATGGACTCGCGACTGTACACTTGCAGCTAGCGTGTAAAGTAAGTCACGTGTTGCCAGCGATGCTGCTCACCCTGTTTTGAATTAACAATAGTTATAACCTGTATTCGATGCCATCGAGCATCTCGCAACGGCCACAAAGCGCGAGCATCGTATCCCCGTTAATCCCAACACCACCGGTCTCGATTAGTTCGGATTAGCGCCACCGTACTGTATTTAAACTTTACCACTTTTCTTTGAACAGCTCTTCGATATAACAACGATCCTAAGGTGATCATCACGTTGAGTGCTCTAGGAGTGAATTTCTCTTGTGCCAGCAAGGTAAATTCTTCTGTCGTATTTCTACCACAAAGAACGGCTAAAATTACACCTAAATTTTATATATTATACACGGAAATCAAAGGAAAATCTACGGTAAACTCGGGTTGGATTGGTTTCCGGGAAACTGCCGTCGTAAATTGAGGTTTCGCTCCTATAAATGGAGATTTATAGGAGCGAAACCCGAGCACGGGCACGCCGGGCATCCAATTTACTTTGTCCATAGAGCTAGTGGTGGCGCGTTGTAATTCGGGCCCCTAATATCGGTTCTAGTTAGGCTACTGTCTTTTCCAAATTGAATTTATGTTTGGATAACAATACGACGATTATTTTCTCATTTATCAAAATACAGACGGAAATCGAAAATGTCTTGAGAGCGGGGATCGATCCTTCTCGTATTTGCTACTCCAATCAATGTAAATCGCCCATGTCTTTATCATTTGCTGCCGAATGCGGAGTAAAATGGCTGTTCTTCGACAATAAATGCGAATTACAAAAGATTAAAGACATTCACCCGTCAGCCGAGTAAGTTTTCCATTCAAAACATCTTGTATTATTTCAAATTTAAAAATGGAATTTTTACAAACGAAAAATATTTTATCGAAAGATTGATTCTTCCCATTGATATTTCTTATTCTCCCGGACCTAAAAATGCCATAAAGTCAGGCTACGTCCATCTGGACGAAGTCTCCTCTTTACTACAAGAAGCCAGAGATTTACAATTACAAGTTGTTGGAGTCAGGTAAATAATCTTCTTAATTTAGATAATCTGTTGACATTTTCACTAATTATCGAATTATTTGTAAACGTAATAAAATTGATTTCTTGTAAATAAATGAAGCGAAGATACGCTTCAATTACTCGGAGATTCTTGCGATCCTTACAACTTATTTTAATACGATTACATTTCAAACAATATAATTCTTTTTGCTTTAAAACATTTCAGTTTTTATATAGAAAATATAGAAGAAGTCGAAGAATTCACAAACGCCATTTTGACAGCAAGTCGAGTGTTTAGGATCGGAGAATCTTTAGGATTTCATTTCTCTATACTTGATCTTGGCACTGGATTTCCCTCAAAAACGGAAACTTTAGAAGTCAACTTCAACCAGGTGCGTTACAAATTATTAAATATTTACACTAAAAGGGTCTCATTTTAGCACTCCCATCGTGGGTTCGGCCAGGCCCACATCGGGGCAGTCGCAACGTGGTAATTCCAGTCTGGAATAAACGTGTCACGGCACGTTCTGCCATTATAGGAAGTTGTTTACTTCATAGGAAAAAAGTTGTTGTTTCGTGAACGTCTGAAATAAATTTATGTAAGTAACGATAAGCAAAACATTAAATTAATTCGAAATCACCCGAAATAATTTTTGTCTTTTATAAAAAAAAATTAACTACAGATAAGTTAGATAATAAAACACATTCATTTAACACGAGATGGCAGTTTAATCGACTACTCGTAGCCAAATTGTTTAATATCTTATTAAGCAATTAGCCTCATTTCGGACCGATAAGAATCCGGCTTTATTGTTTAATTAAACAATAAAAACTAAATTGAACCAATTTTATTAGGGCCTTTTAATGTCTAGGCATTAAAAAGCTGGCTTTTTATCTAGGGCTTGAAATACGTACAAATGCGTGCCTGGCAATGTAACCCAGGAATTTTTCCGGATGGGTCTATCCATCTATGTAGGGCCCTTACCAACCGGCCACTCGATCGTTGACTTGGTCGAATCCGTAATGAGCTTGCTATAAAGGATCCAGACCCGTAGGCGGAAGGAGTTTAATTATTTATTTTAAATATTTAATTCTAGCTTTAAAAATAATTATATTGTGTAGATATCTTCTATTGTCAAAGATGTTTTACACCACCATTTTCATCCCAGTAACGAAGTACAGATCGTGGCAAATCCGGGAAGATTTCTTGTATCTTCTTCCTTCGTATTGTGCGCTAACATTATAGCCAAACGAGAAATGGAAACGGCTACAGAAAATGGTATCATTTATTTATTCTATTATAAATATTCTAGAATAAAGAAAATTTGTAATTAACAGTTTATAAAACACCACAAAACAATGTAGAAACAAACGCTCACTGACAAGAAACAGAACTCCGGCGGGATGGTCGAGGCAGTTAACACGTTTACCTATTGTTCCGAGGAATCCGACGGTCGAAAAACCTCAATTTTTCGGAGGTGTTCCCTACCGGATTTGTCGGCCCCGTTCTTTGTTATCCTATTATGGACTGGCTAAACCTAAGATGGCCTGAAAAAGGCCATCTAAGTGTCCACAGGATGGGAAAAGTAAAAACAGGAAACAGCTTCCGTTAGCTCTTACCAAAGTTAAGTTTCCGCATACACCGTCACTTAACACAGAAACAGTCAAACTTCTAAACACGGGAAGATAAAAATGTGACTGTCGTTCGAAGGTTATTTTATACGCATTTGAAAAAGTTCCCGAAAAGAATGGCGGCCGTTATTGAAAGTTCGACTGTGTTTATATCAGAACTTTTTCGAAATAAAAGATTGGTTACAGTCTTTTCTTTTGCTTATTTGGCAGATCAGTTTGGATTTTACTTCAAATAGGCCTAAATCAAGCGTGGACTATAATTTAAATTTTTCTTTTATTTCAAACTTGCTTAAATTTAATTTAATTCTGCAACGTATTGCAAAAGAAGCTACTTTAAATTCACCTCGATTAAATTACAAAAACAAATGTTTAATTGATCAAATTACTTTTAACGTCGTCTTAGCCTATTTAATTCTTCATAAATGAAATTAATGATTAATATATTTAATAATTAATTGCATTAAACTAAATATTGTTACTTATTTACGTATTTAGGTGAGAAGACAAAAGTATGTCATTATTACATAAACGATGGTGTTTTCGGAAGTTTTAGTGACGTCATTTACTACAAAACGACTTATCATCCAATAGCAATAAAGGTAATATCGACGGATAATCGAACAATCATCCGGCAGAACAATTATAATTAATATTTTCTTACAGAGAAATCAATCGAACACGGTTCATCGCTCTGTGGTTTGGGGCCCCACGTGCGATTCTACAGACAGAATAGTAGAATGTTCACTTCCCAACTTGTCGGTGGGGGATTGGCTCATGTTCCGCGACATGGGCGCTTATTCCTTCACTCGAAACACCAGTTTTAACGGATTTAACACGCCCAAAGTTAAATACATTCTTCCTGCCCAAGCTACGTGAGTATGACCAGTCTTTTATAATTTTCGACTTAAAAAAAATTTCGTTCCTGACGTCAATTATTTTCCAGAAAATACCTCCAAAATCTACCAAATTGGAGTGAAATATGGAGACGTTTGAATATTTCGTCGTAATTATTTTTCCGGGGGGAAATCTACTTCTAAATTTTTATATCGTTTATTTCTTAAAAATATTTAAAATATAATTAGATAAAAATTTATTATATATGTAGAAAGTGGAAATAGCTTCGAACGTAAATAACAATTACCCTAATTTATAATTAAATGTGAAATTCCCACAAATCATAACTCGCATGTAATTAAGAGAGACGTCAATCTCTTCTTTTCTCGCTGTGGAGCATCACACAATTTAACAAGGGCATCCTCTCGGGAATGCCGGGGCGTAAAACCGTATTGGTCATTGCTCGAGAACTTTCTTTAAATTACACAAAATGGCAACTCACTATACAACCATTCACAATACTATTACTAATTGATGGAACGGACTATGTACGTAATCTGTACACGTGTTTTGTTTGTGGCGAGTGGTTAAAAAGTTTTTGCGCCTCTTTTGACCCTTCCCCATTACATGGGGAATTTTGGCAAACTTCTTTAATTAGGTGTACAATAATTTGAACCCTCGGCGTTGAAGAAATGCCTAGTACGATAGGGCTTAGACGTATAAGAACGAATGTTTCGTGTGCCAAAAAAATTCTACGTAGATCCACTCCCCCCGCGTAGTGGTGTACCTTTTTTCATCCCCTCTCCTACTTAAACCGTATGCGTAATTAAATCCTGATTTTCTCTTTAGTTTCGAAACAAAATGAATAATAGCAGTCTTCAATTTCTTGTCGTTCGTTAGGGGAAAACCGAGGCCGTAAAGACCTACGTCACTATAGTGGAACCACTTTCGAAGCAAGAATCCCGAAATAGCATCGTCTCGGGTATTTCGGCCCTACACGACGAGCAGACAAAAACTCAAACTGAAATCGCGCGATAGCCTATTTTATCCGGTTTGGCAGGTTTTACCGTATGCCTAAATTCAAGCAGATGGCTTGGGTTTGCATCGGTATCAGACGTGTTCGAACTTGTTCGATTATTTACGTACCAAATCGGAGTAGAAATTTTCGAATTTACTAAAACCACTATGCCTTAAAATTGCATTTTAGGCAAATGTTGCCGTATGCTAATAATTTGGTATCACTAATCTGAATAAATCTACCGATGAGATGTTTATATTTATAACATTGCTTCGGAAATAAACGAACGAGGTTAAAAATAACTTATTTTACTATATAAAAATTTTCATTTTTTAATTAAGCATACTCGTAAGCAATTCGGAAGACTATATCAAGTAAGAATTTATTTTAGAATTTGAAAAAATATATCAAAAAAAATTTAAAATTTGTTATTATGCATTTTAAAATACCGATCGTTCATTGTTTCACATTTATAATACTTATATACAATGAATTTTAATACATTTTAGTTAAATATAAACAATAGTTTAAGAAATAATTTTTTTTTTGAGCGGCATAATATTACTTAAAAACAATTTTATATATATATATATGGAAAAAATAAACTTAACTGGAAACGTACAACATATTCTTCCAGCCACAGACTTTTTTAGTTGGAGAAAATTCACAAACCCTCATCAGAAAATTTAGTCTTTTTTTGAGCCTATCCTTTGGTATCCTTTACTAGATGTTTCCAAGTCTTCCCAATCGTCTTCCTCCCATCCCCAGTTACCTTCTACTTCGCCATTTCCAGATTTAGATTCCTCTCCAAAATCTATTAATAGCTTTTCTCCTTCCTGACACTGTTTAATATCTTTTCCTTTATTCGAGTGATTAATACTAGAACTTTGTTTTCCTTTGCCGTTCTTGTTGGCACGATTCGGTTTCGACTTCCATTCTTCCGCATTCCACTCGGCGGCGGCCGAAGGCGATTTCTTTGTTTTCGCCGGGCTGTATAAATAAATAAGAAATGTAGCTTTTTCTCCGTCAATTAATACATTCTTATTGTAAAAATCAAAATACTTTCATTTGTACTTTATGGAAACGGATAAGTTTTACAGTATTGAAAAAAAATTACTTAAATAATTCAGACAATTTTTCGTATGAATTTTATTCTTCCAATGAAATTGTTTATAGATATTTAATAATAATCACAATTTATTGAAGATACTAAAATACAAACATTTTAAATAAATCACATTTTTGTTGGTTTGTCTTTCACTTTTAAATGTATTACTTAAAAAGCAATCTAAATAAAATTCAACACTAAACTAACTGTTTCTACAGTAATAATAATCATTATTTTAATTTTAATACTTTATCAAATGATATTATATTCTGAAATTGTATATAATAATTTATTGTGTGTGGGTGTGACACAAAAACTAGCTTCCTGTTTAATTGTTTGATTATCCAAACCGTAATTATCCAATCCGGGAATTTTTTTACGGCGGTGTCGGACCACGCTCCTCGTTGCCGGGCCGCCCTAAGCCCGTTCGAATCCGTAATAAGTATTGAAAAAACCTTGGTATATTCGTATCCGGATAATAGTATAGTAATATTTAAATAAATAAAATCTAATTTTTTTTAAAAATCTACCAGTATTGCATTTTAATGTTTAGTATTCTACAAAATGTGTGTGTGTACGGCATTCCACAATATTGTCAATAAAATCTTTACTTAGGGATATCCACAATATTGTCAATAAAATCTTTACTTAGGGATATCATATAATGTATTCGTAGTAACAGTTCAAACGTTACAAAATATAAGATTTGGATTCGTGTTCATTCAAACAGCTTTGAGTCTCAATCAAATCCATATTAGCAAGTTTCTATTGTATAATAGAATCACTAGTTGAAACAATACAAAGATATTTCTTGATTTTCAATATTATTTTATAAGGTTATCATTCTTACTTTACCGCTAATCTAAGTACATATTAAAAATCACAATGCTGGACAGCAATTTTTAATTTAAAATATATGTGCTCCCCATTTTAATAGTGTCTTGTCCCTCTACGTCATACTTTTCCCGATAACAGTAAAGTCGTGCTGGTCGTCCATCTAATCCCATTCTGGGAAAATTTTTGAATTGAAATAATGTGGCTTTCGGTCCAAACTGGAAGTTTGTATATACAGTCAAACCTGTCTATAACAAAACTTACATATACAGTGGAACCTCACTTAACGGGCATAATTCGTTCCAGAATCCTACTCGTAATGCGAAACACTCGTTAAGCGAAACAGTTTTTCCAATATAAATTAATGTAAGATACAATAACGCATTCCATGCCTATAAAAATATTCAAATATTTTATGTGTAACATTTGTTCAAAGAAAATTACACAATATACATTGTTAAGGAGCGTTGGTGACTAGAGGTAGGCATTAAATTTAATACGAGATGGAAGCATAACTGCCTACCTCTAGTCAAATTAATTAATTTCTAATATTTAATTATAGCCTTTACATAGCCCAAGAATTTGGCATATTGTTTGGTGTGTTTAATATATAACGGGCGATGGTTGTTGATGTTTATGCGTAATATATGTGAACACAAGTTTGGAAAAATGTTTGATCACAAGTAACACTAAAATGCTAGCAGAACGAGTGCTAAACACAGACCGACGGAGCATGCGCACAATCCAGGATTTCCTCTTTTCGTCACTCGTTATGCAAAACATTGCTCGTTAAGCGAGGTTCCGCCGTAGCGAAAATCTTTCGTCGACGGAAAATTTCTTCGGTCCCTCGAATCGTTCGCAAAAATTAATATAAATTAACCTGGACCCGAGATATCCCATTTCTGAATCGGGAAGTTTTTGACACTAGATGTTGTTAGTCGGCATAATTTTTATATCAAAACTAACTTCCGAAATATAAATTTTTTGTTTTTACATTTATTAATGTGTCTGTGCAAAATTTAAAAAAATAATTTTGGACAAAACGATAGCCATCGTTAATTTTTCTAAAATGTGGAATTTTCATTAGGCTTAACATTGACGAAAATTCAATGTGGAGCGACATGCAATGGAAAAAAATTTCAACGTGGCATAGGTTAAACTGGCTGCTCATTTTTATCTTAGAGAACTTTTTTACGCATAAATGAAAAAATAAAAATATTTGTTATTAACTGAAAATTTGTTCTAGCGGATGATGATTGTTCGATCGAGTACCGAGGTACCACTGTATTTGATTAATGTGATTTTGATTTACATGGCAACATTGAGAAATTTATTAATTGCATAAATCGAGGAATACCTATAATAGGTAAGCTGTCTACTACAGAAGAGTTATTTGGTCCATTGGGGTTCCGTTATAGGCAGGTCTGGCTGTAGTTAATTGTTCCTAAGCTTTCCATATCTGGTCTCAACTGTCATCTATTAACTCCGTTCTTGAGATTAAGGAAGAACAGGCAGATGAATGCATGTGGAAATTTATAGGATATAGAATGTGTTAATTACTATACTGTATTTCTTTTTATGTTCAAAACTTCATTACTTAACATCTGTACTGAATCACAAATCATACCAATCGCTTCATAAATATATCCCTACTAAAATAAATAATCATGTACCTGATGTGTGTTTTATTTTGTTAATAATTAATAATTTTTACCTTGTTTGCTGGCTTTTGTTTTCGTCGTCATGCCAACTCCAAGAATCCTTATCTGGAGAATTTGAAGTTTCGTCGAGTAAAGGTGTATTACTTTTATCTATATCTTTATTCCTACTAAAAAAAGAAATGAAAATACTTTCATAATGATGTAATTTATACAAATCATTAATATTTCACCTTAATTGATTTAACACACAAAATTTCCAGTCTCTTTGTCATAAGTCAAAAGTGCTCTTACCTTCACGACAAAACGAGTGTCTCGATATATCATTCGAAGACAAAAAAATAAAAATAATTTCCTATTTTTTTAATCAAATTTAAATTTCGTTTTCTTTTTAATAACATTATTTATTAAAAACTATTTTTCAAAAAAGTGCTTGCTTATTTATTTCAATTTAGATTGTGTAATAAGCAAGTATACAGTCTCAGAACTATGGTGAGTGCATACGGAATGGATTTGACAATATATGTTTCTCATATATAGATAGTTTTGTGTAATTAAAATTAAATATGTAAGTTGTGCGTAAGTATCTACAGACAAACTAATTAATTTGTCAATTTTTTAACATGCATTTGGAAAACCTACTTTTGGTTTTCCAAATCCTATCCCTCAATTCCACCTCTCTCACCCGAATTAGACCGTTAATCAAGATTTTACTGTTGTTGTTAACCATAAAATTTGAATGATTTATTTTTATTAGTATGTTCTTCACACACAATACATCATCATCATTAGTTTAATAGTACAGGTATCCCTTGCTTAACGCAGAATTTGATTAACTGTGGAACACAATCCCTTTACATACGTGGCAGATGTTTTAATTAACGCGGCTTCGTCGGCCGTCTTTACTTAACATAGATACGGTATTTGATTAATCCGTCGGTGCTACCACGTATATCAAAATGGTGTTAATTAACCACGTTAATCAAGAGATAAATTTTTAAATAAGATTACAGGTGTGTCATATTATTACTATAATTGATCAATATGAAATAATACAAAAAGTTACAGAAATCTTATTTACTTTTTTTATACTGGATTACAAGTAAGCTAATACATATAAAATCTACACTTATATTTCATCATCACAGAAAAGATAGTTTGTCATAGAAGGAGACTATACCATGATTTGAATGATTGATAAAGAAATTAGAGCTAAGTTTTAAATGTTCTTGAATTTAAGAATTGACAATTTAACTTTCTAACTGAACTTATTCTTTAAAAATAAATTAGTCAAATATATAGAAATTGAATTGTGTACAAACATTTCAGCAGTTTACCTTTTAATTAATTTTATTTTATATAAATTCTGTATGCACAGAAACTAAACTGCATGTAATTCATTTATAGTGAAATAGATATGTTAGAAGAAGCAAAGAAAATATTATAGAAGAGATTTATTATTAATAAATCACGACAAAGCAATTTGATACAATTGCATTCATTTATTAACTTATGAAGGTTTGTTTAGATCTTCTACTCATAAGTTAGATAAAACAGAACTGTTACTTGCTAAAATTTAGATTAAACAGGTTCCGTTAAGTTCCAATTTTCCTAGAATTCATTAATTAGCCAAAAAAGTTCTTAACCCCTTTGTCAATTCAACTTATAAATGTTTTACATTAAAATTTTGAAAATGAACAAATTTTTTCAATTATTAAAATTCTTTAGGTCTAATGAATTTACAAATTAATGTAAAAATTTGATTATTTTACTTAAATGAATGTGATAAAAAAACAACGTATCATCTTTTAAATCAAAACTAGATATGGTAGAACCCCAATTATCAGAGGTAAAGTGGACTGATAACCAAAATCTTGGCTGCAGCCATTTCTAAGTTTTAATCTGAAATAAAAGATTTATCTGATGACACTTTAAATGCACTCAGATTATAAAAAGAGATTTAAATTATATATAACAACAACAATTTTTAGATCACTTATTGTACAGCTAAAGCTATAACAGTTTTAAGAATGAAAATGTGCATTATTGTACAGTATACTCCCGATTACCTGGGCTATCGTCGGCAACGGAGGCACGGATAATCTGCAAGTCTATTTTAACAGAAACTAATCGATTTTTCTTTCATTTAATATTTAATTTTGTGTTAAATTTAACATAACAGTAAATTTTCTCCCTCCTTGTCTGGGTTAATGCTTCCTGATGTAGCCCAAAGTTGGCTGATTGCACAGACTTATCACACCTTGTAGGTTAGTCTGAGGCCAAGTTCAGAAGTATGTGCTTTATTAGTATTGGAAATGCACAGTCTTTGGTTAACAATTCAGTTGAGAGCAAGTTCATGTTATGTATATACACCAGAAATTCGGCTTACAATCATCCACACTTGCCGTTTGGAATGACGAGGTGCTACGAGTCTGAAATACATTTCCAATACTAATAAAGCATATACTTTTGAACTTTATCTCCAACTCCATCATTTACTCTACAAGGTGTGATAAGTCTGCGCAATCAACCAACTTTGAGCTATATCAGGAAGGTTAATGTAAGCAGTTTATATATTATGAATAAAATATGTTTTTAGAATGATAAATTAATTAATTAGTGAGCTTTAGATGTGATCAGAGTTAAACAAATTTTTGAAGTAAACAGAAAATTAAGAAAAATTTATTGAACTAGCATCTCACAGTTCACTATCAATTTCTTGTATTACTAACTGGGAATGACAGGTTACCATCTAGAGACTGTCGTAAAATGTCATTAACTTTGAGATATTAATGATTTACTGATAAGAAAATGATTCAACTTATTTAAAAAAAATAAAAAAAGAAAACACAGTATATAAGTAAAGCTGTACTGTTCAAGAATCACTTACTGTACTTGTTACACCATTTAATTTATGCCTTGACGATCTGAGAGTTCTGATGCTCAACATACAATTTTAAACAGTTAAAGTTAAAGAGACAGAAATATTTGCACTAAAATAAAAAAAATCTATTTCTGACAAATTTCTAACAAGATGTAAGCATGCATTAATAATCTGCAAGTTTTATATTCGAGAGTATACTGTAGTTACGTAGGAATGGATTATCTCACATTGAAGTTAAATGATAAAAGATAACAAAGGCAAACCATTTTGCAATACACATTATCATTTTAAACTTTCTTTTATGAATTGCAATATAATAGTAGTAGTATATTCACTAGCAGGTTCATCTCAGATAATCAAGGTTCCAGCGTAAACATAAAAACGAATCAATTTATAAAAATACATTACTTTGAATCCTTATTCATGGAGCCTCCTAGAAGAGAAGATTTTTCTGTAGGTGCTCCTTCTGCAGTTTCCAAAGTTGTTGCTTTTTGACTAAACATTACAGACAAATCTTGCCAACCTTTCTTACTTACATCTACAACCTGAAATATATTGCAATTAATTAACTTCTTTGAAAATCTTCAATAAATTAAAAAGTATTTAGCAACTTCTTTAGAAGAAATTGTAACAAATTCATTAATATCTTTACTTTTATATAGTTTAAAAACTTCACAAACTTTAAAGTTCTAATAAAATTTTTAAATTTCCAATTGTATTGTTGTTGCGTGTACATAACAAGGGAAAGAATTGGGAATTGTGTCAAATTTGACCCTCTGAATTTTTTGCAAATCACCATGTTTTGAGATCTCCTGAACAAAAAAAAAATCTATGGATCTGTATGTGTGGTGTCTGTTTTCTTTTATGTCTCAGGAGGAGGTAAAGATTAAAAAATGAAATTTGGCACAGTACCTTGTGTATAAAGAGAATTGATGCTATTAAATTTTGGTGGTTAAAGGTCAAGAGAGTGGGGAGACAGGGGAGTGTTACGCATCATAATGGAGAGAGGTCAGACTTAATGAAGATTTTACTTGTTATTAGCAATACATTTCTCTTTCAATCAAAGTAGTGACGAACATGCTCAATTTACATTGTGCGTTCATCACTACCCTCAAAATTAAACTTTTTGCCATTTTATAATAACTAATAATAAAAAAAGTTTGTATTCGTCAAAAGTATTGAGTGTTCTAATTTATTTGAAGACAAAATAAATGCTAAATGATAATATTCTGAAATTTAGTATTCATTTGCAAAACTCGACGAAAATGAAATACATATTTCAAGAAAGACGATGCCATATCACAGTGCATCGTCGCTCACCTTTCAATGAAATTACTGCACGATATACTACATAACTCAAGAGGGTTAGACTCCAATTCCCAGATTTATATGACTACAATTTTTGTGGAGAAAAGTAAATATTTATAAAGACTAATCAGTAGTGGGTCATAAATTAAAAATTATTTCATTACCATGGTAAATATAAACAAATTAATCTGAGCTTGCAAAATAATAAAAAATATATCCAACACATGCCATAAAATAAACAGATTGTGCAATAAAACCATAAAGTCAGTTTAATTTAAAGTATTCTAATTTTTCGATTTGTTTTGAATAGCGAAATTCTACGAAGAGACTTTTCAAATGCATTTTTTCGTTAAACAATCAAATGAAACTAATGTAATTTGACAAAAATATTTAAAAAATGGTTAGGAAAATATTTTATTTTTAGAAAGAAATTATGCAAAAAAAAAGAAAAATCATCATAGATAATTGAAAATTTTGAACAAAATATTCAATATATACAGGTAAATTGATTAAAGATCAATCAACAAATAAGAATACATACATACTATTAAATTAATAGATGAATATAATTCTACTTTGTTCAAAAAATATACTTTTATTCCTTCATAACTAAATCCCTTGTAATATATAAATGATCAAATGTTATTTTATTTCTAAAAGTGACAATAACATTCACAAGTGCAGTACATGCAATGAAAGGAAATGCATCAAATTTTATCCTTTATAACAGAATTTTTCCATATAACAGTTAAAGCCAAATGATTTTCTTGTAAAAATTTCTAATAAAAACTAAAAGTTCAGGATGAAATCTATTAATAAAAAAATCAATCAATTTAGATTGATTAAATATAAATTCAATCAATCTAAAAAATACTTTTTTAATAGTTATATAATACATCAATGCTTAACAAAAACAAAGAAATTTTCAACTTTTGTTTTATTTTGTACATGTATGCTTTTACTCAAAATCTCTGACAATTTACTTATAATAAATGACCTTTTTTGCTGGCTTTCAATGTAATTTAATGGTCATTAACTTTATATAAATTATATAATTACTAGATAACAAATAATTCAAAAGGGTCTCAAATAAACATACAGATTAATAACTTAATAAATATATCTGTAATAATTTCATATTACTGTTATTATGCTTATGAAAACTGGATTTTATTTCAACAAGTATAACACAACAGTCATAAATATAAATTAAACATAAATCATAATTTGATAAATAATTTTTTTTTTTTTAGAATAAGCCAAAACCAATTTTAGCAAGCTGCAAACTCATCAACAAAATAAAATAAAACAAAACTTCTTTAACTCAAACATCGACTCAAAATTTTTAAAACTAATATTAAGAACGTACCTTATTTCCTATTGTATTTACTTGCGTTTGGAGATCTTCAATTAATGAGCCTTCTTTTACCTGGTAAAATATTTTGAAACTAAAAATATCAAAGCCATAAAGCAACTTAAAAATAATGCTAGAAATTAAATGCAAATATTAAAATGAAACAAAATTTTTGGGATAAAAATGAATAAAATCATGCAACGTGCATAAAAACTAAAAAAAAAATTACTTGGCAAAATATTTTACAAAATTAATTTAAATATTTCTCAGCAAAAACCATATTTTTCGTTCTCTAATCTACATTTTCCTTTACATTTTATTATGGATATAAATATGGCAAGGCATCAAAAATCCAGACCCCATTTTGATTTTCAAATATACTTGTAAATTAGCATTTTGTAGTTAAAATTCCAAACACATTTTAATTCAAGTTTAAGTATTCTACATTCAAGTCAATATTTCACAAGAAATGTAAGAATATTTACAAAGATTCAAAATATAATTTACAGAATTCCGAATAAATGTTTAGAATGTCCGCGACACAAGGCCAAAATTACCATTGAAAGATTCGTTATCCATTTTTCAACAACCAAATCTGGATTTTTGATGCTCAATGCATTTTTAAGAAATTTAAAATTACCAAATAAATATTAATACAAATATCTGTCAAATTTATTCTATTAATTATCATAACTAATTTATATAGAAAACTAATACTTTATAAATAATATAAACAAACAACTGATGGAGAGTAGCCTTTTACTTTCATATCCTCAAATTATCATTATGCTTACAAACTGCATTTGAAATGTATGAAACTTTTACAATTAGTTTGTAATCATCTATATAATAACAATAGTAAGAAATTCTTTTTTTTTTTTTAAATGTCCTCTTTTCTATTCCGTAAAAAACAATGTAATAGAACCTCGTAAGCCACTAATCGGGCCCCGAACCTGTTAAAATTAGCAAGTATTTTGAATTATTAACTTATCCAAAATTTTTTATCCGACATATTCTTAAATTAATGTATAGTTTCTGAATAAACTTTACTTGCATTAGCCCATTGTATTATGTCGCCACGACCGATACCGTTCACTTTTTTTTAGATCCGACAAACTCGGTTCATTCATAAGGAGATTTTTTAACCTCTTTCTACAAGTAATTGTATGGCCATATAGGAAGGAAGAGATGGGAAACTAGCTTACATTTCCTATTTCAATAACAAATTTTTAATTTATTTTGAGGGTTTGTGTACACCGTGTATCTGGATGGCACGAGGCAAGAACAATAATCATGGATTTGCAAGGTCTTATTATATTTTGAAAAGTTATATAATTTGATAGATTTGAGAAACTATTAATTTCTTATAATTTCAAAATAATCCAAACAGAAAAGCACATTTAACAAAGCTGTTTAAAGATAACAGTCATATTATATAAAAACATAGAAACTCAATGTATAAATATCCACCAATACAGAAAGTGAAACTAATATCCTACTTATGAATCATGTTTTATGTATTAATTGTAAATATTTAAAATTATTTCTTATAAATATAAACATTAAAACAGTACAGTAAAACCTCATTTAGCTCTTCCTGGATTAATACTGATACAATATAATGCAGTCTGCTTTAAGCCTAAAAACAGCTCAAAATTTATGCTGAATTCAAATTATCATGGCATTTCGGTGATTTGTATATAATACGATTATTCCCAAACACAAACCGATCGGCAAAAAGTGGCAATTCATTATAGCGCTGTACTTCTCCTAAACCTATGTTTATTTGGTGTGTTTGTTTTCGTACGTCATGTTCATTAGCAGTGAAACAGTGTCCACTCTATTAATATGATTTCGAGCACTGCGTAAAATGTTATTAATTCGTGTGCTATAATCATCAACACTATCGTGTAAGAAAATCAATAAAAATTCTATTTGTTCATTAAAAATTAATCCTTATTATCCAAATTTTAATATATATTCAATTTAGTACAATTTCATTAATATATTTGTAATTTATTGTAATTTTTTAGATTATTCAAAATAAGTGAGTGTAAAGATAATACAATTAAAACAAAAATGACACAAAGAAGCATTTTGCTCAACATTAAAATGCAGGTGCCAAGGCGGCAGGAAAATGGTAAACATAAAGTCGACATCGGAACCACTAAGCCATAACTGAAAGAGGAAATTATCCTCCAAAACTACTTTTTAATGTTGATGAGACAGGACTTTTCTGAAAGAGAATGCCAAAGCACACATTTATAGTGCACAAACAAAAGCAAGCATCAGAATTCAAAGCTACAAAAGACCATTTCATCCTCCTTCCGGATGTAATGCCAATTTTAAATTAAAACCACTGCTTGTGTATCATTCCAAAATGCCAAAAACAACAAAAGGAATTTTAAAGTCTAGTTTACCTATAATTTGGAAATTTAATAAGAAATCTTGGGTCACTAGAGACATTTTTGAAAATTGGTTTACCACATATTTCTGTCTATCTGTTAAACATTACTGTGAATTTAAAAAAATTGAACCGAAGGCTCTATTACTGGTGGATAATGCTCCAAGCCGTCCCACCAACTTGTCCGACTTAGACACTTGCATTCCCATTTGCAGTTTTTCGACCATCCAACATCACTACTTCATTAATTCAGGATGGATCATACAGGAGTCATATCAAATTTTAAGGTATATTGTCTTCATTGCACATTTCAGCAACTTATTGATAAAACAGACAGTGAAAATAAAGAATAAATTGTGCAATTTTGGAAAAAATATATCATTATGGATGCCATAGGCCATATTGACTTCGCTTGGCAAGAATTAACTGATAAATGCATGAACAGAGTGTAGAAGAAGGTATGATAACCAAAGGTATCCAAGGATTCTCAACGAGAAGAGCCTATTATTGACCAAATTGTCAACCTAATCAATACAACAGGACTAGGAGATGTAGACGAGCAAGATATCGAGGAGTGACCGCAGGTTTCCGGTAAGAGCCTTACCAACGACGACCTTCAAGAACTGGCAGAACAAAAAATTTGTGTAGAACTGGAAAATAATGATTCTGAAAACAAAGAACCCAAAGAACTTGCTACAGACTTTTCTTAGTAAAACTTTGGTAATGATAACTGAAAGGAATGCAAAAGCAAGACAAGATGTTTTGGATGTAATCTCTTGCCATCAACATTTGCTTAGCAAGAGAAAAAGAAAGCAACAAATGACACCAGAAGACCTCATCGCAAAAAAATCAAAAATTTCAGAAGAGCCAGGATCTTCATCCTTTCAGAACCTTCAAAAATGAACTTTATATTTCTGTGAGCATATGTTTGTGTCTTATGTAACATATATTATTATGCAAAGTAATATAAAAGTAAATTAAAATTTGTTTATTTTTGGTCGAGTGTTGCCCTTTCCCTATTTATCGTGTGTTAAAATGACCTCGTTTAATGCCGTTTCATTTACTGCTTTGTCATCTAGGAATGCATCCTAAACACTAAAGGAGGTCTTAATGTAATTCTAAAAAATATTTTACAATCATTTAATAAATTACAAAAATTAATTTAAATATTTACATAATTCAACTTCAAAAGGAAATTCATAAAAATTTCTTTAATATATGTTTTCATTTAAAAATAAGATGGTTAAACAGATAAATTTCTCAAATAATTTTCTATAAGCTATATTTGATATCTGAGAAATCTGAAAAAAAAATATGGGGTATATACTTACAAATAATGTCGATAAAAGTTAATACATTAAAATACAAATGGCCAAACATGCAAGTAAAAACTGTCTTAGGAAATACACAAGCTTTTTGAACTATCATTCTGTAAGCTTTTTGTCATTCAAATTTTGAAATCTTTTATATTATTTTACTTTAATCACTTAATGGTGATCAGTAAAAATTTCAAAAGAACCTGACTGATTATATAATTAATCTTTAATTTACTACCCAAATTAATAATTAAAGTAACAAATAACAATTTAAAATTATGAAGTGAATATAAAACATCAGAAATAACAATTGAAATTTCTTCCATTTAAATATTAATTTTTTCTTAAATCAAATGTTCACTTGTTAGATTACAAATTTTTCAGATTTTGGAATTTAGAGTGACACACAATTTTTATATAGTTCCAAATAATGAAATAACCAAAAATAAGTCAGTCAGTAAAAATGTAACTGTTTTATCTGTATTCCATAAAGTATGGAAGAACAAGTTAGTGTTAAAAGACTACTATAAAGACATTACTTTTTAATTGCCAAATTTCCTATATCGTATGATATTACAGACAAACACACTGTATTTTATATTATACAGTATATTTGTATTGCATATAACTCTGTAAATTTAATATTAAAGAAGCTTATTTTTTAACAAACCTTCTCATTTACAGTTTCTGTAATTTCTGTTACTTTCTGAGATGCAGCAGATCCTAATTTTACAACCTTAGAAAGAAATTAAGACAAATAAATACAAAAACATATTAAAAATTTAATACTACTATCTATAAAATTATTAAATTTTTCTTATAGACTGAGAAATGTAAGTTTGATAATTCAGCGAATTACTATTATTCACAAAAATATAGATTTACCAGAAAAATTTTTCTCAATACAAATGAAACTGAAATATTTTTGTAATCATATAACAATAGTACAATAATTTATAACTTGACATAACAGATGACAAAATATCGTATTTACCCGATTGCGAGCCAACCTTTTTTAATTTTTTTGTGGTTCGAAAAATGTCCCTTGGCTTAGAATTGATAACATTACTACAGTTGGTAAAATGTGTGATTCCCTTTACCAATATAGTTGAAAGTTTGGAAAAATATTACCAAAAGCTGGAAAATATCGACTAGAAGCCAATATTTTCCGGCTTTATTTTATATATATTTTTCTGCAAATTTTGTATGCATGCATGGAAAAATATTTCTAGAAAAGTCATCACTAGTGTGTTTAAAAAGTATTCGATCTCGAATACGCTCGACGGCATAGAAGACGATGCTCTGTACAAAGACAATAACAAAAACTGAGTGATGACAAATCCGAGTCATCCGAAGACGGCAACAGAACAATTATATGGTGTAAAATTTATTCCTTTCCCGAAGCTTGATTAATAAATTTTCATCTTTTATTTCTTTCCGTTTTTTTGAACAACATAAAAAGTGAGATTCACATTAATCAATTAACCGGTGTTATTACGATTAACATTTGTGAACATTTTCATAACCCCTTCTGGGCTCTTCTTCAGGCTTCTTTTTTATTCAAAAATTAATTGGTTAATGTGAGTTGCACTTTTTGTGTGTGTTGTGCAGTTAAGTCATTGTTGAACAATTATTTCTAACTGGATCTCATCATTTCCTTCTCCATCCTCTTACTTCTAGCCTTGTATACAAACCCGTGTCATTGCCATTCCCAAACCGGGCAAAATTTTAGTAGTAGGTAAAACCTTCTTGGTGTCAGAAATTCTGAATCACTTATATTCATCACAAAATTCAGCCAAAACAAAACTCACATTATCAATAGTCATTAAATTTAGTAATTATGATTAAAATTAAAGTTTTTTTAATAACAAAGATATGATAAATTTATTAATTAAAGTATTCATGTTTATCAGATTAATTTAATGATCGTTAAAATTGATTAACCTTATAATTTGTTTAAATAAAGTTGTTCATTCACATTATTACACTCAAATTAAATACTTACACCCTCTGATGCTTTATAAACAAATTTAGTAGCTCCAGAAGCAAATGTTGACCAACCCTAAAAATAAAAATATATATATATATATATACAACTTCAAATTCAAATTATCTAACAATCAATATAAAAGCAAATTTTAAAAATGTTAAATTTGTTTTTAAAAAAGACAATGTTAAAACACTTATCATAAATTGTTTGAAACTTTATTATTATTTATTCAGTAAATTCATAGATTTTCAATTAACATCATTTATAAGCTATAAATTAAATTCAAAATCATAAAATGGTAATTTAATTATTCAAACTTGATGGGACAAGAGGTATTTTCAAATAATTTAGAAATTCATTTGTTTTTATCTTCTGAATACATCAAGCACCATGCATTTAAAGTTTCATGAACTATAAATACTGTAATACAATTACTATATTTGAAGGTAAATTAATTTTTATTCAAAATCTTACATAATGTTACATATATGACCTAGTTTTGTAGCACTACAATTGATTGCACTAGTAGTTGTCAGTTACATAGAGAGTTTGGTCTCTATATTCTATTTGTGATAGAATGTTACACATTCTAGTTTTTTCTTTTCTTGTTTTTTTTTGAAAACAGTTCAGATAAACAAGTTTCTATTGTATTTTGAAAATTAATATAAATATTTTACTAATAATTATTTACTTTACTTCAATCAGAGCTGTACAGCCAGACTAACAAAACCTGTAATCCAGCTCCTTAATTTTTATCTCTCTTACTATTTCTTCATAAAATATCTACATACATGTATATTAATAATGGTAAATGATATTATACGACATTTCATTACCATCATATAAATAATCAGGCTACCCTTTTAGACTTATAACCTATATTCAAATATGCCTAATGGTTATTTTAACTGTATCTTTAGGGCTTGTTTTCCTTTATTTTCCCAATTTAGTGATATTACAATAATGGAACTCAATAAGAACAGAAATGACCATACATTTTTAATACTAAGAGAAAAGATTATATGAAAATGTTAAAATAGTATTTTTTTGTGATTTTACATGGAGGTCAGAGTTGGTGTCTACATTTTTAGCAACTCCAAACCAGACTCAACCAAAATTAATTTCAATTCTGATTCCACCAACACAATTTTCACTATTTGTTAAAATCTTTATTTCAACAATATTTAACACATAGCAATGATACTCTTATTACTTTATATTAATAAATTATCATGAAATGTCATCATCTTTATTGATTATTATATATATAAAACTGGAAAGCATTATGCATCAAATGCTAGAACTGTTAATGTGTGATCAGATCTGCAATTCGGCATACAGAAATCAATAAATAGCAGTCTCAAATTTAATTTTTTTAAATTAAATTTGATGCTGCTATATTAATAAAACTGAATAAAAATTTCTTAAAAAATACTGAAGCATTGATATAATTCTTCTGATTATAATTAAATATCAAATTTTATATTATAGCTTATGAAAAGGCAACTATTACGTTGTCTAATTATTACATACAATAGTTATTAATAAGTTAAAATAGTTAAATGTGGTAAGATAATTCTTACAGAGGACAACGAAGCCATAGCTCCATCAAATACTTCTTGAGAATGACTACGAGGAGGTGGGGGTGCAGAATAGCCGAAGCCTGTATAACGACTCCCTTGATTAGAAGGAATGTTGCTAAAAGAATTATAAATAATTACATTTATATAAATGCAATGTTAATATTTCTGTTATTTTGAAAATATAAATAACTAATTCTTTACTTTAATACATTATAAAAATTTTTTAATATATTTTATACAATTTATTTTAATCTATGATCTAATGTAATTATAAATATGAAATTAAATATATTAGATTTAACAAAATACAGGATATCCGATAAAAATTTACATTAGTATAAAACTTCCTTTAAAAAAATATGATACAATCTACCAAAATGCAGTTTGTAGTAAAAGAAAACTTAACTCAAAACGTTTTTTTTTTTTTTTTTTATATATTACAAAAATCAATGTAAAAGCTGAAAATGTTTTGTGTATATTCACTGAACGTCAACATGTACTCCTTCAGTTGCACAAAGAATATCCAATTGATAACTGATTTCCTGCCAGAGGTTGTTTAGCATTTCCTGTGTAACAATGGATATTGCAATGACTTCCTTTCTTTCAAAACAGTAACATTAAGAACAGGTGTTTGGTACACAATGTCTTTCACATGACTCCACAAAAAGAAATCCTGTTGAGTATGTCAGACAATCTACAAAACCAGTGTTGACCCCATGGTCAATCCATTGTCAAGGTAACTATATCAAGCAAATTATGTAAGAAAACTGCCCAGTGAGATGATGCACTGTCCTGTCAAAACTGTACCCGGCAGGAAATAAATTCTCGATCGGACATTCTTCGCGCAACTAAAGATGCACATGTCGAGGTTCACTAAATATATGAAAAACAGCTTCAGCTTTGGTATTAATTTCTGTAATGAAAAACTTTGAGTTAATCTCTCTTTTATCGCAAACCACATTTTCATAATCACAGTTTTTTAAATGAAATTTTATAATAGTGTAGATTTTCTTGGACACCGTATATAATAAATTTGATTAAATACTAAATCAATTTCCATTTCTTAATTTTACAAATTATTTATAAAAATAATCTATAACAAAAATTCATAAAATTAAGAAATTCTTTTAAAATATAATTTTAAAAATTTTATAAAAATTTTTTATATATTTATTTTAAACCATCAATTGTGATAATAAATACAGTAATTTTCTGTATATAACCTTCAGCAGCTTATAACTCATACCAATGCATAAAACCAAAAGAATAACCTGCAATATTTTGAAAATTTGAAGATGCAGGATAAACCCCACATACCATACCATATTTTCTTTCACAGAATGACTGGCATGCCAGTCTATCTGGGGGAGACCACAAAATCAGATATTTCCATATGGTAAAAATAGGCATGCCAGCTTATCCCAGGGAATGTTGGCATGACAACCTCTCTCTAGAGGGTGCATAAAAAAAAAAGTGTTATTATTCTAAAACTGTGAAACTATTTGCATTACATCAAAAACTACAATTATATGTTTATTTTTTTCATTTTGTCTTCTTTCTAATGATGTAAAATAATCACAGAATTCCAAAAGTGCTCTTTTTATAATGTATTTTATAGTTATTTGATTCAAAAATGCAAAAATAAACATATTAAATTTAAAAAACTTGCTGTAAATTATCTCAGCTTACACCTATTAACATCCACATTGCCTGAAACTTTAGAGGAAGGAGTTATTTTTAAAATCAGGGGTAAATGGTAGGTGTAGCTCACACTGACTAATTACTACTGCCAATAAATCATTAATTGTTTTATTGTCTTGTAAATGAAAACTCTTCCCAGTTTTAAGTCAATCAAATTAAAATGTTATTATTTTATTGTACTTGGAAGAATGTTTTCTTTAACATTTAATTAACAACTACTTTGTTAGATCTGATTAATTTCATTATTTTAATTGCTGTTTAACCGGCATGCTGGTAACCCTGGGGGTTTCTGGCAAGCTGATCTCCTCCCATTTATATGCAGCATGCCAGTCATTTCACAAAAATATGATAATTAGCCATTGAAATCATGATCCTTAACCAGTATGTAGTTTAAAAAATATTACCTCAAACATTCTACCTTTACCCCATTGCTCTAATTCTATTTCCATTAGTAGTTCTTTTAGATGTAATTATAAAATAAATGAAACTGAACAAAAAAGGAATATTTGAAATGAAACTGTCTACAGTAAATTAAGTGTCAAAAATATAAACTGGGCATTAAATGACAAATTTTTTTTTATAGCTTCATTTATAAAATATGTTAAAATAATCAAAACAAAAAAAAATTAAATAATAAAAAGTTTAAATGTCAATTATCTGTAGTAATGGCTGGATGACCAAGTAAAGGCATCAGTATGAGACACAGGTTCAAGTTCGGGTTGAGAATCTCAAATTTTTCATCAGCAGTCTATTCCATATGTCAAGCTCTGTCCTCCATCATTCAGCCATCCCCATGGCAAACTTTACTGAACCCACAATGAGCATAAAAAAAAGGTTGCTTTCATCCTGAGGACAGGATGAAAGCAACCTTTTAAAAATAATCTAGGCTAAGTTTACATTACTATTACATTTACATTACTATATATCTAACCACATACAACATTATAACAACAATCATAAAAAACATTCTTAAAAGTTGACGTTAATATTACTAAACACTATAACTCCACTTAAAGTTAATTTTATACTTCATAGACACTGTTGCATGATATTCAGTTCTTGATGATGCTTTTATTTTGGTATATTCTTTAACTTCTTTTTCAAGTCTAACTTTTAAGTGTGGTTACAATATTTGGTAATTTAACATCAATTTTTATGAATGTTTTTTATAATACCATGTTATCAAGAGGTATATATGTAACCTGGCTTAAGAGGGCCATTGAATAAGCCAAAATGCATTCCAGAACATCATGCGTTAATGAATAAAAATCAAACAGTGAGTGATGAATCTGTAATCGTAACGATAAGGCCAACAGGCTCATAGTTATTTATTACTAATTAATTAATAGACAGTAACAGATAATAAGCTTATATTGAAAGTGATTACAGTTAATTTCAATGAAATTTTGGTTATAGGGAGAACAATATCTCCTCTTTATAATAGAAAAAACATAATACAATCAGTAGATTAGGACTGGTATTTGGTCATGATTTTGAGTGTAAGAATAGAAGTAAACAAATTCTTGCATTAATTATCACTAAGACAAATTCAAAGAGTTCAAAGTATCAAGCTTGAATTCAAGAAAATAAAGCACATAAGAAAGTACCTAAAATGTTCAGTGAAAAAACACAAAAAAGTAAAAATGTTTAATTTAGAATGAACATACTGATGCATGTTTTCTTTAAGAAACAATTAGTTTTCCTCAGAATAACATAGTAAAACATTAATAGAAAAAAGAATTAAACTAATACCTTTGATATCCTGAACCTAAACTATCCCATTCTTCAAATTGACTGTTACTATTAGAATCTTGATAAGAAAAATTTCCAGTTGAATTTAAAGAATGTAGACTATTGTTAGAGGAGTTTTTTGGAATGATATGGGGTGTATAATTTTTTGCTGATGAAGTTTCAATTGACCAAGATTTCCCTTGAGCTTCTGTTGCTATCTGAAAAGTATATTTATGATTTTTTATACATTAAATTACATGTCTAAATATTTAAATTTAAATGAACACCATTTTAAATTGTTTGTAAATTACAAATTTATAATACACCTAGCTATATAACAAACCTTATCTCTGTATAAAGCAGCAGCTTTTGTGTTATATCTCTCTTGAAGTGGCAAATTGACATCCCAATCAGACTGTTTTTCTAAAAATAATTTAGCTTTTCTATTTCCTCCAACTTTCATCTTTTCTAATTCAATATCTTTCCATTTATCCATTGTCACAGAACGAACAAAGCTAGAAGGGAAATACTATTAATGTTATTTTTTTTAAAAAACGATGAAATTATTTCAAATCAATATGTAATATAATAAAAGTGTATATAAATATATATTAATCAATTAATTTCTTTAAATAAAAAATTTTATCATAACATTATCAAAAAATAAATAAATAAATGAGATGGACAAATACTATCCGTGAATACTCTAACACTAAAAAGTATTTGAGTATTTGAGATCTCAAATATCCTGTTGATAAAAAACTTGAATACTACAAATATCTACTGTGCTATAAATACCTCAATACCTCTTCAGCCAGAGTTGCCAGATAGATTATTATTACCAAAGCAAAATTTCCCAAAATTAAAAAATTTTACTGAAAAAATCTCTGTAATACCAATATTACAGATACAATTTTAATAACTTCAATACTCACAACGTTTTATTGGAATGTTTTTTAATGAGTTATTTATTGAATTTTCACATAATAATTTGTTCTATTTCATAATTTAAAAATATGTAAGATATCTAATATTATATAAACTAGTTGGAAGCAAAACATACATATAAACAGAAAACAAACACAGTTCTATTTCATTTTAAAATCCTAATATGATTGTCACATTCTTTTCTTTCACTTCATATAAGTTATAAATAATAATAATATAACAAGTCATAAATACTAAAAACTACAGAAAACACATACTCAAAGATACAACACTCACAAATGACACGTGCAGAAAATGTCACATCATGCCAGAAACTATACAACACATCACCTCTGGTTGCAAGCTCTTGGCACAGACAGATTATTTACACAGACATAATCAAGTAGCAAATATAATACACCAAGAGCTTGCAAAGAAACACAAATTAGTAGACATCCACGAACCATACTACAAATACATTTTGCAGACAGTATTGGAAAACAACACGCACAAAATGTACTACGACAGAGCCATAATCACAGATAAAACAATTTACCACAACAGACCAGACATCACACTCATTGACAAACACAATAAAATCACATACATTATTGACATCCATTCCAAACATTCACAATGTACAAAACACAAGCACTGAAAAAATCAGCAAATAGACAGAACTTGCTTAGGAAATAAGGCATCTGTAAAGGATGGATAGAGTGCTTATTGCATCTGTTGTTCTTTCCTCTACAGGTATCATAACAAACACACACTACACAAAAGCTTGGGAACATTACAATTGAATAGAAACACATACATCACACTACAGAAGGCCACTATGTTGAATACATGTCATATTAAATAAAATTCAACTTACTCGAGCCTCTAACCAGTGTGCGTGTGGAAGCTATATGTCATATTGTTAAGAAATTCCTGAATACAAACACATTTACTTAATTTTTGTTTTTTTTTTGGTTGCTGTGCCTCGACGCTGGTCTGGCAGAGTACACAGCAACCAGTGTCAACCAAATATAACCCACTACGATAATAATAATAATAATAATAAACAAAATACAATATTTATTTTAATGTGCTAGTATGCTTTAAATATATAACCAGAATATAAAAATTATTTAATTTCATCTGCTTTATTATATCTTCAATGTCTGAGTTATAAATGAAGACACTTCTAATTAGTTTTAGTTAATGACGATATATTAAAAATTACATAATTGACTGTTTATAACTGTATATATATTTTTTAATTATTATAGAGAAGTATATAAAACTTTATAAACTCAAGTTGAATGTTACATAAAGTATAATATATTCATGTTAAGTAACACTTAACTTAAAAATAGTATTTAAAACTTTTTATAAAAGTTTTGCTTATTCACATTAGCAAGCTTATGGCCAAAGTTTTCATCTCTGAAATGTAAACATTAAGCGCCACTATCTTGTAAGCGGCGCTCGATGTTCACATTTTAGAGATGAAAACTTTGGCCGCAACCTTGCTATTAAATAACCAATGAAACAATTCTAACTGATAAGAGCATTGGTATTAATATAATAACCAAAGTCTGTTTGTTTGTTATTTTTCTTATTCCACAGATTATAAACAACACATTGTATTAATTATTATATATAATTATTATTATTGTTATGTTGTTATTAATATGTTGGGTTAAGTGAAATATACTCGGTTAACACCGGTGGCTGTGTACTATGCTGGACCAAAGTCAAGGCATAGTAACCACAACAGAAATTAAAGAAGTGTATCAGTGTGTGTGGCTGTATTCAGGAATTTTCTCACAATATGATATGTATTCAATATAGTGGCCTTCTGTAGTGTGATGTATGTGTTTCTATTCAATTGTAATGTGCCCAGGCTTTTGTGTAGTGTGTGTGGTATCACACCTGTAGAGGAGAGGACAACAGGTACAATAAGCACCCTATCCATCCTCCACAGATGCCTTATTTCCTGGGCAAGTTCTGTGTACTTGCTAATTTTTTCAGTGCATGCGTTTTGTATATTGTGAGTGTTTGGAATGGATATGTCTATAATGTATGTGATTTTATTGTGTTTGTCAATGAGTGTGATGTCTGGTCTGTTGTGGTAAATTGTTTTATCTGTGATTATGGCTCTGTCGTAGTACATTTTGTGCGTGTTGTTTTTTAATACTGTCTGTGGAATGTATTTGTAGTATGGTTCGTGGATGTCTACTAATTTGCGTTTCTTTGCAAGCTCTTGGTGTATTATATTTGCTACTTGATTATGTCTGTGTAAATAATCTGTCTGTGCCAAGAGCTTGCAACCAGAGGTGATGTGTTGTATAGTTTCTGGCATGATGTGACATTTTCTGCATGTGTCATTTGTGAGTGTTGCATCTTTGAGTATGTGTTTTCTGTAGTTTTTAGTATTTATGACCTGATCCTGTATGGCGATCACGAATCCTTCCGTCTACCCAAAGAGGCACCCCCAAGCTAACTGGCTGTTTGACGCAGTTTTGTCAACAAAATCCTGGGCCAGATCGTAAGGATGCCTGCCATGGAGTGCCTTTCGAGCCCACGATTGCTTAATGGTGTCTATGCTTTTTATATGTTGTGTTGTGTCTGTATGATGTGAGCGTAAGTTTAACGGTGTGTTATTTGAGTCTGCTAGAGTTACTGCTTTATGTAATTGTGATGTTTCTTGTTTTTTGTAGAAAAACTCTCGCAGTGACTGTATTTGTTTTTAGTGAAAATTAACTATATCAATCAGGCCACATCCACCATCTTTATGTGAAGGGTTAATCTTTCTGTGGCAGATTTAGGATGATGATGTTTATGCTTAGTAAGTGTTGTTCTTGTTTTCCTTTGGAGTTGCTCAAGATCTGTGTGAGTCCAATGTATAACTCCAAAAGAATATGCGAGTACTAGAATGACATATGTGTTTATTGCTTTAACTGGGTGTTTCACATTTAACTGTGTTCTGAGAATAGCATTTAACCTACTTTGGCATTCTTTAATTAATCTTTGCTTTATTTCTGTATGTTCTGTTAATTTGGCCTGTTGGAACCCTAAATACTTGTAGAACTCGCCCTCTTCCATGGATTCAATAACGTCTCCATTTCCAAGTGCAAAATCTTCTTTCTTCAGGATTCCTTTTTCTATGTGAAGTGTTTTGCATTTATCTAGGCCAAATTCCATTTGTATGTCCTTGGTGTATGAATGTGTGATTTGTAGGAGTTGATGAAGTTGTTTTTGTGTGGATGCATAAAGTTTTATGTCATCCATGTACATGAGATGTGACAGTGTAAACTGTGTTGTTTTTTCATGCCTACCATATTGTGTGTTGTTTAACATGTTGGATAATGGGTTCAAGGCTAGGCAGAACCAGAGAGGACTCAAGGAATCTCCTTGAAAAATTCCTTGCCTAATAAAGATTTGGTTTGTTTGTATGGAAGTGTTACTAACCCTGAGATGTAGTGTTGTTCTCCAGTGCTTCATAGTGTTTTGGAAGAATGTAATGAGTGATGGATGTATTTTGCACATGTGTAGAATATGTAGCAGCCAACTGTGTGGAACACTGTCAAATGCTTTTCTGTAGTCAATATATGCCATGTGTATGTTTCTGTGTTGTTGTGTGCTTGCCATAGAATGACTGAATCTATGAGTAACTGTTCTTTGCATCCCCTGTGATTTCTATGGCAACCTTTTTGTTGTTCTGTTAGAATGTCATGCTTTTCAATATGTTTGTGATACAGGATGTCAATAATTTGTAGAGTGTTGGAAGACATGTAATTGATCTGTATTGTGTGGGGTCTGTGGTATTGTTTTTTAGGTTTCATGTAGGTGATGCCCTGAGTAAGAAAATTTGGCATGTCTTGTGGATTGATGATGATGTGTGTTAGGTGTTTAGCTAGTTCCTGGTGCAGTGATGTAAACTTTTTGTACCAGAAATTGTGAATGTTGTCTACACCAGGTGTCTTCCAGTTGTGTGTTCTGTTAACAGTGTATTGGAAATCATGTGTGTTTATTTCAGCACAGGGCAAAGTTGGTATGTTGTGCAAGTTTCTGTTCTCCTCCTCGATCCTGCCTGCATCAGCATTGTGCGTGACAGCACTGGACCAAAGAGAAGACCAATATGTTGTGAGTTCTTCTTCTGTTGGTGTGCCACTGTGCTGTGTATCAGTGTTTGCTTTGTTATTAATTTGTCTGTAAAAGAGTTTTTCATTGTTTGTAAATAGTTTATTTTGTTGTTTTCGTAGTGTACATGTTTTCTATCGTTTGAGTCTACGTGCTTTGGCAGCAAGTTTTTGTTTTAGTGTATCAATGTATTCTGTAATGCGTGCGTTACATGTTTTGTGTGTGTGTTTTGTGTTCATGTTCATGTTTTGTGTGTGTTTTTATTTTCTTGAAAATGTTTTTGAGCTGTTTCCTTCATTTGGGTGTTATGTTGTTTTTAGTGTATTGTGTCAGCCTGACTAATTGCTGTCTAATCTCATTTATTTGTGTTTCTATTCTTCTTTGCCAGACAGGCTTGTGATAGAATTGTGTTTTCTGTGTATTTGTCTGTGATTTTTCACTTTCAGTCCATGGTGTGTCACTACTGTGACTGCCCCAGCATAAACTAGTGTATGAATGTCTGCGAGTGTAGAAATTGAATGAATGTAGTGTGGTAGTAAGTGAGTGTTTACATAATTTAGTGTTTTTCCTACTACCTTTGACGTGTTAATTTTTGGTATTCGTGGTCTTTGTGTGGGATCTGTACCTGTATATTTAGTGAGCGTTTCGTGAAATATAAGTGAGAGCGTATTAACTAAATCCATGTCTATGTTATCAGTGATGGATGAGGAAGTGTCTGTAGTATCATTAGTGGTAATTGTTGTATGTGTGTTATTATCAATGCTTGTTGGTGGATTATCCTGACAGGTTACGTGATCTTCATTAATGTTAGATGTTTGTGTCTGTTGATGTATTTGATCAGCGACCTGTTGTTTGATAAGTTCAAGTGTTGTTTGTGGAATAAGGTTGTTGTGTATAATTGTTCTTTTTTGATCAACAACCCTTTGTTCGGTGACAGTGAGATGAGGATACTGTTGTGTGAATCTATGGTGTAGTTGTTGTCTGTATGCTGTCATGTTTGTTTCAAGTTTTGTGATGGTGTAGTAAGTACGGATGATAAACTCATTCATTTCTACTATCCATTTCATTCGTTGGCATGATTTTCCATCCTTTGTGGTCTGTGGATGCATTGCCACAGAAACACCAAAGCTGGGTTGGTTCCTCACATCTGTTGAGGGCATTGCAGTAGCCATGCTTGGGCCGGTGCTGCTTTCACCACCGGTAACCAAGGGAGACTGTGGCCTATTTTTCGAACATGAGCCTCTGCCTAACCCACAAATGCAGACCTTGTTAACCCGGGCGATGTCCAAGCCGGTATCGCACTTTAAACTGGTTATTACCATAATAAATATCTCCACAGAATGTGGGTGTGGTCACTCTTAGCTTCATTTCTCCCCATAGACCTTACTGGCATGGGTGTCCCTACCAGGAGCTTGTGCTCCAGCCTGCATTGCCCTATGGATCAGTAAAATTACTGGGCTCTCCCACCACAACCAGGTGATGATCATGGGAGAGTTATTATTATTATTAATATAATAACCAAAGTCTGTTTGTTATTTTTTTTATTTAGAAGTTGCCTTATCTCATTCAAGGAACAGAAAGAACATTAAGGTCTCTATTTCTCAGAAAAGACAGCAAGAAAACCTTTTTCAGAGCTATAGAATTTTTGGTATGGTTTTGTATCTGGGATGTAAATGACAGAAGCATCTATACAGTCATGGTCTGGTATGTCATCCCGATCAGGTTTGTCTGAGGAGTGAGTAGCATTCGATGGAAACATAATATATTAACCAGGAGAAGAGGATGGAATAAATGCATTTCACCCTTTTCCCCACGCTAAGATAATATATTAACAAGTGCTCAAACCGATCTGACCAGCACAATTGGATCATTCTCTATAGTATTTAATGGTCTGGTCTTATTCAGGTATGATTATTATTTCAAAAACATTAACAATTGGATAGTTTCTAGTCAAGCATGACAGGAACTATCTAGTTATTTCTAAATTAGTATAAATTTTAAAGTTTGCAATAATCGTCAATACTGAAAACAAAAGATTTAACAAAACAATTATTATTTCAAAAACATTAACAATCATATTTTATAAAGACCAGACCATTAACCGGACAATATCTGAACATTTTAAATATACTGTTTTTGATTAAAAATTTTTATTTTACATTTTTTTACTTTTTTAGATCTTTAGTAACATCAATATGTTATATTAAACACAGTCACGAAGTGAATTTATTTTCTAAAAAAGTCTTAATAATAAATAATTATATATAATTAAAATTTAAAACAGTATAATGCTAAAATATCAATACGAACCTTAAATGAACACCAAGACCTCTGTGCTTTCCAGAACATTCTAAGCATATCCAAATTCCATATGTCACACTTACCCATTGGGGATTATGGGCACCACATTCAAAACAATTCTAAAATAAAATAATTGCTAAATCATCAATTCAAATAAAACTAATTTTTTTTAAATACTTAATTTAAACTAAATAGACAATAGTTCTTTAAAATATAAGCTGCTATTTTCAAAGATTTTCTTGTCTTATATAAATAAAGTAAGAAAATCATTTGAGTCCTTAATAAGACAGTTTTGATTAAACCTGATGACAAGCACAAAACAAAACTTGGCACCATATTAATATATGGGTATCTCTCGTGTAACAAAGTGGTAGTTAAATTCCAAAAAAGTGCCGTGTAATGCAAACCCTTGCTACACAAAAGAAAGGACTTATGAAAAACATGAGGTTAGGTTCTAAAACTTAACAAACGTATACTATTCTATTTCGTTATTAAGAGAGATACGTTTATTAAAGCAATTGATAATTAACTAATAATCACAATTAAAAGTATCATATTACATGTTAATATTAATTTTAGTTAAACAAGGGCATTTTCCTTTTACAAAGTATCCTCATCCCAGCTTTTTTGTTGATTTTGATCAGAAATATCAGCAATGTCTTCATTCTTTTTATTTTTACCATAAAAATTTTTATGTATGACAAAATAAAAATATGTTTTTAATCAAAAATGTGTTCTACAAGGTCACATTTGTTTGGTTGAGTACCAAGATACTGCTGTATTTCATTCATCATTTTTACAAATGATTACATACCTATGGTTTAAAAAAAAGTTAAAAGTGCTTAAACAAACTTTACTAAATATGATATTAATCTACAAAAACAAAACACATGACAGTCTTAAAGATCAAAATCTGAAAACAACAATGACACCTGGTTGATAGGAAAGCTAGGACAAGGAAGAAAGTTTTCATTAAACCTGATGACAAGCACAAAACAAATCAAAAATTTCAATATTCTAAAATTCATGGGCAAATTTGAGACAATGTGCATGCTTACTTGAATAAAAAAAATATCTAATAAAGAAATTTGCACTTAATAATTGTGAAAGTTGGTACAAAAGATTTCCCAAATTCTTGAACTGTGTTAGAGCAAAACCATGCTATATGAGGGATACCTGAATGTACTTTTAATCTGGTTATTAGGAAAATCAAAAATTTCAAATTATTTTGTCTTGGGAACATTTATGTATCAGATTTGGCCCCAAATCCTTTGATAATGAGTTTACACTTTCTGATAAAACATAGAATAAAATGGTATCAAACCAACACTTTAAAATTAAAAAATTAACAGAATGACAGAGTGTCACAACTTTACTGATTTAATAAAATTAAGTAGGTTATAATTTGAAAGTAGAACTAAAGATAAGATTATCTGAAAAATATATAAAACCAAAACCCTAAAATGAGGCTAGTTTATAAATGAAAATAGTTATTTGATCCTTTCAACAATCCTTTATAATCAATGAAAAAGATATTTAAATTACAGGTACTCCTCACTTTACGACCGAGTTCTGTTCCGACGACTACGTTGTTAAGTGAATTGGTCGATAAGCGAGGAGCTTTCACCGGGAATATAGGATCGTTGTAAAATTATACAAATTATGCAACAAACTTCAAATTTATTCATAAAAAGACTATTATAGTACACTATTAGCCTATTATAGTACTATAAGACAATTATAGTACGCACAAGCCTATTATAGTACGTTTAGTGCGCATGTCACCATTCGCCACTGATCAACACTCAAGCTGAGAAAGGGGATTCCTCTAATTTCAGGTCGAAACTCGATTGGTCGTTAAGCAGATAGGTCGTAAAGTGAGGAATACCTGTACACTATATACATTCTAAACTGTTAAAAAAAAAAAAAAGAAAAATTGTTTTAATTTAGGGTTTTGGTTTTATATAATAAATTAATCAAGATAATAAATATTTATTTATCTTGGTTATTTAGATCAGTGATTCCCAACCGGTGGTTCGCGAACCCCTGGAATTCGCAGTGTTTGCAGAGGGGGTTCGCGAAAATAATACTGTAATGGCGGATTTTTTAAAACACCATTAAAATCAAAAGCAAAAAAAAAAAAAAAAAAAACAAACAAAAACACGAAAATTAAAGAACACACCCACTGTAAAACAGATTGTTCGCTGCCTGTTTGTTAAGAAATCTATAATAAATTTCAATATTTTCATTTCTTTTTTCCTTATTTGTTTTTCAAAATTACTTCATCAATATCAAATTATATCAACAATTTTATACATTATAATTTATTCCTCTTATTCAAGTAATCAAATACTATTCTCTTTTTATTACAAACATTTATTTATATTTAAAACATTTTATCAATGTGATTAGTATCGTGTTCTGCTTTATATTTAAAATCATTGCAGCAGTTTTCCCTTCTATGTAATATTTTTTTTACAATACAATTGGAAATAAATATCAAATTAAGGCAGTTTACTACAGATTTTAGAATTAGATACTTGTTCACAACCGGAAACTGGGAGAGTAGTGTTGTATTAACCGAAGTTCATACATAGGCTTAGCACTTGTAAAGCTTGAGTGATAGTGATACTGCGACCGTCAAGTTCTCGTGTAAATGATTTAATAATTATTAATTTAATTATTATTATAGCTTATTTTTATTATGGATCGATGGTTAAAAACGGGTCGTTTAGAAACGAGACATGATAACTGAGACGATAGTACCGAAAGCCGTAGTGAGGTACCGTTTCACCAGACAAAAAACAAAGGAAATGATGATAGAAAAGGGAAAAAGCGAAAATATGACAGCGTCTATCTACAATTGGGTTTTCATTTCACTGGGGATGAGTCGGAACCTAAACCGCTTTGTGTTATATGTAACGAAGTTCTTGCCAACAGCAGTTTAAAACCATCGCTTTTTCGTAGACATATCGAAACAAAACCTCCGACACACCTCCTCTCGAATATTTCAAAAGAAAATTAGCAGATATCAAAAAGTGTAGCGTTTCTTCTTTCTTGGCTTCAAACGAAGATAGTAAAATGGCCCTCGAAGCATCATTTCGAGTAAGTTATAGAATTGCAAGATCTGGACAAGCGCATACAATAGCAGAAAATTTAATTGGACCATGTGCGAAAGATATCGCCAAATGTATGCTCGGGGAACAGGCAGCAAAGAAAATTGAGCTAGTTCCCTTATCAAACAACACGGTGTCGCGTAGAATTAATGACTTGGCTAATTATGTGGAGAACGAACTTGTAAAAAGAATAAAATTGAATTATTTTGCAATTCAACTTGACGAATCGACGGACGTAACAAATGCCGCAGTCTCGCTTGTCTACGTTAGATATCTTTTTACGAATATTGTTCGAGAAGATGTACTATTTGCAAAACCTTTGAAAACCTACACAACTGGAGAAGCGATTTTCGATATGATCGATGGGTATTTTGAAAAGAATGGAATAAGCTGGTCTTATTGTGTGGGTGTGTGTACAGATCATCGAGAAAATTCAATGGACTCATTGTTGTATTCATAGACAAGCTTTAGTATGTAAGCGTATTCCCGCAGAGTTATCTACTACTTTAAGTGATGCTGTGAAAATTGTGAACTTTATAAAATCGCGTGCTACAAATTGCCGTCTATTCCGTACGCTTTGTGAGGATTTTGGAAGTTTCCACGTTTCTTTACTACTTCACACAGAAGTTAGATGGCTTTCCCGTGGTAAAGTTTTGACGCGTTTGTTTGAATTGAAGTCTGAAGTTCAAGCATTTTTCATTGATTATCCGTTTCATTTGTCTTCTCGTATATCCGATGTTCCTTGGCTGTAAAAGCTTGCTTATTTAGCTGACATTTTTTGTAAACTGAATGAATTAAATATGTCTTTACAAGGCGAGGGTGTCACCATTTTCAGTGTACACGATAGAATTGAGGCTATGTTGAAAAAGATCAATTTTTGGATTCGATACCTGCAGATGAATGAGTATGGATGTTTCGATTCTGTCAGCACTTTTTTTTATCAGAAAATTCAATTAAACTTGACGAAAACATTAAAAGGAGTATATGCGAACATCTGAACTATCTTCGATTAACTTTCGATGACTATTTTCCCAACAGATGCAATATATCCATCTCAAACAACTGGATACGTAATCCATTTCAAGGAAATGTATGTTCAGAAACCTCTCTAAATATACTGGAAAAACTCATAGAGTTATCTCGTGACAGTTCTCTAGAAGCAATTTTTAAAGATCGATCTTTAATTGACTTCTGGCTCAGTATACAAAATGAATATCCTGTTCTGTCAAAAAAAGCCATTGAAGTTCTATTACCATTTTGCACAACATATCTATGCGAGAAAGAATTTTCAACATATACTTATCTGAAAGATAAATACAGAAACAGGTTAAATGCAGAACCTGATCTAAGACCGAAATTGCCAGATATTGAGCCTAACTTTGAATTGCTTTGTTCTATCAAACAGCCACAAATATCCCATTAAGAGTTTTTCCAAATGTAAAGCATAAGAACCAGTTTGTTAAATTTATCTCGTTTTCAACTTTTATAGCCATCATTTTAGTCTTATTAATGTTTTATTTAAATGTTTCACGATTAATATAATCAATTATTCCGCAATATGTAAAATATATATTCTATCAAATTTTATTGCTTTTTTTTTACCTGTCATTAACGACTACATAGGGGGTTCGTCGAATTTTTTCGGACCTTTCTTTTGGTTCGCGAGGAAAAAAAGGTTGGGAAACACTGATTTAGATAATAAATTAATCAATCCCTTGTCGAATATAAAGATAAGATTCTGTATGATATTCAAATGCTGTACCTATTCAAAATTCACAAATAACCTGTTTACTACACACAGGATATACCTTACTGCAAGGAAATGCTCTATTATTCTGATAGCTAGAGATTGCATGGTGTATCCTATGTAGTAGATGTTTTGATTTTTCTTAGTTAACTTTCCAGCAAAATCAGGAATTAATGCTATCATCCCTGTACTTTCTTTGTTTCTATGTATCTATTATGGTCATTATTGTAGGAAATGACAGCTAAAGGGAAATGAAGCTTCTTTGCATAAGGCACTACTAATGTTGAGGCTATTTTTCCCTTAACTACTAGTATTACTGCTTTTCTATCCTTTTCTTCTTCTTTATTTTCATTCTTTTTTTCATTACTATAATGTCTCTTGTACCCAGATTTTACAATGGGAAACGATGCCTTTGAGCTATATTTCTGATCTTCTGAATTTCTGTTTTTCTATCTTCAATGAGAAATTAGTATGTTAAGAAAGAATCAAAAGTGTATTTTCTATATATTTTAGTAAGTAGATGTTTATTCTCCATAAAACTGTTATTTTCTTGAGGTGCAAGAAAAGACAATAGACGACTCATATATTTATTCTTTTTAAATATTGTTAAATCAAGAAAGTTGATACTGTTGTACTACTGTTAGCCTACAGCTGAAAACCTATTTTAAACATCATACACATTATGTGACCTGGGATTGAAAAAAAAGAATAGCAAAATGTTTGCTTTTGTACAGAGTAGAGACTTGATGCTGAGAAAAGTAGAAGAAAAGAAACTTGGGGAATTTGAGATTTGGGTATGGTGAAAAACACTCAAAAATTAAATGGATGGATAGTGTGTGCAATGAAGTCGTCAGAAGAATTAACGAGGAAAGAAGCTTGCTAAAAACAATAAGGAAAAGAAAGGCCAATTGGATAGGACGTGTACTGAGAGGTAATGGTTTAATGAAAGCAATTATAGAAGGATCAGTAAAAAGAGAAAAAAGAAAAGGAAGGAGGAGGAAGATGCTGGATCACTTAAAAGATGACAGTGGATACAAGTGAATGAGGACCTTGGTGTAGAACAGAAAAGTGGAGGCAGAAGTGAATATAGCTCAATAACCTGCTGTTTCTTAAGCATAAAACTGATGATGATAACGGCACATGGTGTATGTAGTAAATAGGTTACTAGCAAATTTTGAATAAGTACAGCATTTGATTATCATATAGCATCTTATTTTTAGTTATTATTTTTATTTCTACTTTAAATCACATCCACTTAATTTTATTAAACTAGTAAAGTTGCATCTCTATGTCACTCTCTTATATAACATAGTTCAAATTTTAAAGCATTGCTTTGATAGTTTTATTGTGTTGTATCAAAAGTTATATTAATAAATTCAATTTCAAAGGATTTGGGTTGAAGAAGATTCAAGAAGAATTGAAAATGTATATAGACATCTCAAAACCTGGTATTTGATAATGAAACCAAATAATTACTGGATTTAAATCAGGCTACTTTACTGCTGCTATTAATAACTAAATACTGAGTAATTTGGTACTAGAGGTAGGTGTTAGGTGCCATCTCTTACTAAATATAATAATTATAATTAAATTAATATTTATCAAATAATTTAGACTCTTCTGGAAGAAACGAATTGAACTGGAGTGGGACTTGAACCTACAACCATTACTTACCATGTGCATGTGTTGCCAGTTACACTACCCAAACCTCTGTCTGATTCCCCACTTCCAGGTATTTAATTTGGATATAAACATCCTCAGTTACTTACAGCACCAACTGGGGATGACTTCATCATCCACAGCATGTAATCACCCACTATGCCACTTGGCTGGTCATTGCTTCACCCCAGCATGATGTATTGGGTTGTTCGGAAAGTTCGTAGCGATTTTTAAGAGAAATAAAAGAAATTGTTTTAATACTAAAAATATACTTTTATTCCATTATGTATGCGCCATTGTTTTTAATGACGTGTTGCCATCTATGGGGCAGCTTCATGATACCCTCTTCGTAGAACTTTCCAGTTTTTTCCGCGAAAAACTGATCCACGTGGTTTTTGCAAGCTTCCAAACTATCAAAGTTTTTATCATGAAGGGAATTTTGTAGAGAACGGAACAAATGGTAGTCCGACGGGGCAAGGTCGGGTGAGTAAGGGGGGTGGGGTAAAACATCCCAGCCTAGTTCCAATAATTTTTGGCGTGTTCGTAAAGACGTGTGAGGTCTGGCATTATCTTGGTGAAACACAATGCCTTTTCTATTGGCCAGTTCCGGACGTTTTTCTTTAATTGCCATGTTCAGCTTATCCAATTGGGAACAATACTTATCAGAATCAATTGTTTGATTCTGTGGAAGCAGCTCATAGTACAGGATTCCTTTCCAATCCCACCAGACAGTGAGCATGACCTTCTTTGGATGAAGACCGGCCTTTGGAGTTTTTAATGGTGATTCATTTTTCTTACCCCACGATCGTTTTCGGCTGATGTTGTTATAAATGATCCACTTTTCATCACCTGTCACTAAACGCTTCAGAAAAGGGTCATTTTGATTTCGTTTTTCAAGAGAATCACAAATGGAGATGCGATCCAGTAAGTTTTTTTCCGTTAAGTCGTGAGGTATCCAAATGTCATAACGATTCACGTATCCGAGCTTCTTTAGATGTTGAAATACAGTACTGTTTGATGACTTCACTATGTCTGCAATCTCTCGAGTTGTGTAATGAGGGTTTTCATCCAATAATGCTTTGATTTGGTCCTCTTCAATAACAGGAGGTCTTCCTGAGCGAGGAGCATCTTCAAGGCTGAAATTACCCGTTTTAAATTTTGCAAACCACTTTCGAACAGTTGATTCTGATACAGCACTCCCACCATAAACATCACATATCTTTTTTGCTGTTTGTACAGCATTTTTGCGTTTACGAAAAAAGAAAAGAAACAAGTGTCGATAATGCACGTTGTTCGCATCCATTTTTGCAATGAGCCAAATTAAACGCTATTTGAATAATCTTAACGGTTTTTTTGTAACGGACGCGTCTCAAGGTCATTTATCGTAATATTCATTGGTTTGTACAATCTAATCATTTTCGCGTCAATCGGTGTCTCAACTGTCGGCTATCAAAATCGCTACGAACTTTCTGAACAACCAATACTATTAACATACATAAATATTGCAAAGCCTTGGGTGATTACAGGTTATGAACTCTAAAGTCGTCCCCAGTTTGGTGCTGTAAGTAACCAATAAAATTTTAAATAATTGTAAGTGCCAAATATTAGAAAAATATAACATGGAGCACTGTATGTCTGTTTTACACAAAAACAAATTTATTATGCAGTAGTAGCCAAGGATGGTTATATCTAAATTAAATGTCTGGAAGTGGGGGTGTCAGATGGAGGTCTGGGTAGCATAACTGGCAACGCATCCATACAGCAAGTGGCAGTTGCAGGTTCAAGTCCCACTCCAGTTCAATTCGTTTCTTCCAGAAGAGTCTAAATTATTTGATAAATATTAATTTAATTATAATTATTATATTTAGTAAGAGATGGCACCTAACACCTACCTCTAGTACCAAATTACTCAATATTTAGTTATTAATAGCAGCAGCAAAGTAACCTCTGATACTTTCATTTCACAACTAACAAAACAAGAAACTAAATAAATAAAATTGAATTAATCTGAAAATACTCTCAACATGTCACATCACTGATCTTGGATAAATGTTGGCTTTATTCATTGATATGAAAGTAAAAAATTATTTTAAACCATGTACTAATTTTCTGATATAATTATATGCCATAAATGTGTTACATTTTTACTTTACTCTACCTTTTAAAATTTTTGCACACAGTTTCAATGAATACATTATCTAAATAATACTATTTACTTCAAGAACATTAAATTTGTCATGAACTACATAATACAGTTTTAAATAAATTCTCTTAAGAAACAATCCAACTTGTTGTTTTCTTATATCTGCAACTTTTATACAGAAACAGAAATGAAAAGACGACTTCATATGATAAGTAATGCATTTCAAAATATGTTTCCTCATGCTAATCGTAAAATTCAACATCAGTCTATTTATTTAACAATTTAATATCAATAAAAATTAATAATGTAACATATTCCAATCACAAAATATCAAAATTTATTAGTGACTTGTACTATTGGCAAGGGACAATAAATAGTACAGGAAGAAAAAAATAATGAGAACACGAGTCAATTATAATTATAAATTGGATGAGATTAATGAAAAGTATGTTGTGTTACATTGTTACAACAGAAATAAACACAAACAATTCATGTTAAGAGCAACTGATGATGATGATGACGACGAATTTGTAAGCGGAGAAAAGTAACTTGTATTCACATTTATAACTTTAGCATTAGAACTTACTCCCAACTTCAGCAATCTGTGGTAAAAAAATAATTGATAAAATATTATTTGTTATAAAATAAGGATGTAACTTACGTTATTATCATCTCGTGGTCTTAAATCTTGCAATACTCTACGAGTTCTCGGACTTGCCATTTTTATCTAATTATTATATTCTTCTCTATTACAAAATCTATTTAAATAAAACAAATATATTCAAATTTCTTGAAATTAAAAATAGCATTTAATACAACTACAAAAATTAAGATAAGATCAACTAAAATAAAAACAAATAAATAGTGTTTTCCTTGTAATTAAGTGAAGTTTTGATAGTTTCCTCCTTGCTATTCAAAAGATAATGATAAATATTATAAAAGTTATCAGAAACTATTAATAAGTACAATAAATTATATTCAATGCCAAACTGCAATGGAAAAAACTTTATTGTCTTATTTTCTGATTTATAATATAAATTTGTGAATATTGATATAAATTCCAATAGATGTTATCTAGTTTTTGAATAAATCATAAATTACTAATTAAATATATATGATGATCATACTTGAAGAGTAGACATTTAATACTCTGTAGAAATAACTATTGGACAAATTGCAAGAAAATATCCTGCTCTGAATATGCAGTTCCAATTTTGAGAAAAAAAATCTTACTCTAAATCTTGTGCACTAGAGCATAATTTGGAATTGCTTCTCCTGTATGTGTATATTATATGCATTTTCTAATAAATTTTAGAAGTTAAGAAATAAAGTCAAACAATTTTATTTGAATTACAGATATGGATTGCTGTTTTGTTGACAGAAGAGTTTAATCAAGTAACATACAATCAGTATGTTACTTATTAAACTCTTCTGTCAACAAAATAGTGAGCACCTTGACCATTCACCTGTCGAAGAATTGCGAAGAACATTTTGCAACTTCTTTTACACCCAAAATTTGTTAGAAAACATACGTGATATGTAAGTCGAGGGACTGCACACCAAATTTTGCCTTAGTAGCTGAATTTTGCAGTAAAATTTTTTCTTGAAAATTGATATCATGTAATTAGCACAGTATATATAGCATATTTGGTTGAATTTGTCCAATAGCTCTTTCTACAGCTAGCTCTAAACATCAAATTTTTATGATCACTTTGCACATAATAAAATTTTTTTCATCAACAAAATAAATATTTATACAAATTAATTAAGAAATTATAAATACAGTCAAACCTGTTTTTATGCGGTCTTTTTTTGTGCGATTTTTTATTTGTGCGGTTTTTTTTGTGCAATTTTTTACTTGTGCGATATAGTTGGCGACTAGTCTCATGCGTTTTATCATGTCTCACATTGACTTATTATAGCATAAATGAACTTATTATAGTAATATTATTGCATGAATATGCGAAAAATGAAATAATTCATTTTTTTAAGTCAACAAAACACCACCTGGACAAAAATATGTAAAACAGACGATGAGACGAGACGATGCAGTCAAGTGCTGACATCTGTTGTCAATAAATTCTACATCTGTTTTAATTATGTTAAATAAATCTTCAAAGTGCTTTCACATTCCTGGATCATTAAGATAAGATTCATTTCAAAGCATAAATTGAAGGTAAATGTACTGTATTATTTTTTCTATTTAGATATAAAATTTTAGGTTTTTATTTTATGTTTAGACATAATCCCTGAAAATGAATAAGGGCAAAAACAAAGCAAAGAGGAAGGTAATTTCCTTAGAAACTAAGACTACGATTTTAAAACGAGTTATTTTCTATGTGAGACTTTTTTTATGCGGTCCCTATTCACCACATAAAAAAATATTTTTTTAATTGTGTTGCGAAAACTATTTTTTATAGCCACTCGTGAAGTTTCGTGCGATTTTTTTATGCGGTCCCTATCCACCGCATAAAAACAGGTTTGACTATACTAAAGTTTTTATAATGTTTTACAAAATAACCTTCTTAAGCAACAACATTATATATACATTAATCTTAAAACAAGTAAAATTAAGTGTATAATACTATATCTATAGGTTTAAAGTATATTAAGTTATACACAATAAATTTTTTGTTGTTTAAAAATCTTTTGGATTAATAAAGCTATCACAACACATTAAACAACTTAATGAATTAATGAGATTTTTTCAATATATTAGCATTATTTGCAATGCAGTAGCATTATTTCAATTTCAAATTGAATGCTTCCATTCAAGCAGTAAAGTATTTGTTGGGTCAGTAATGATTAGAATCATTAACGAATAGAAAAATATAAAAAATAGGATCAATTCTTTAAAATTTAGTTAATAAATAATTATTCACAATTTCTAAACATGTACTCTTTGTTAACTATTATTATTTGCATCTTGTATGAAATTTGTCAATATTTACATTTTTGCAGACTACAATTAATTATAATAAATATATATATCCAATTTTCCCATCATTCTTTGTGAAATTTAACTCTTTGATGAATGGGTTTACTAGTGGCTCCTCTCCTCTTAGCATCAGTTAGATTTTACGAAAAGTAACATTTATAAAAGAATCAGTATCTTGTCTTCTAATTCATTTTTTTTTTTAATAAACTAGTACTATTTCCTTAACTGCACAACACGCCGGGATGAATATATAAAAACAGAGCGACTCACATTAACCAATTAACCGGAGTGCATATGATCGATAACATTCAAATATATATTGAATGTTAACTGCCAGCTTGTTTGGAATAAAAAAATAAGCCCGAGGAAGAGCCCAGACGGGGCTTCGAAAACATTTGCAAATATCGATCATATGCACTCCGGTTAATTGGTTAATGTGAGTTGCACCCTTACTATTTCCTTTTACCAATTCTACTGTTAAATAACTCCAACAATTCATAAGGAGATAGTGAATGTGAACTACTGCTAGATGCCATGTTTGCCTTTATGCTAGAAAATTCCATGCTAAATCTTACAAAACATAAAAAAAACCACATGATAAAATATTCTAGACCTGTTAATAGATGTCACTAGCTGTCTGTAAAGTTTCAAGTTTGTCCGTAAATATATGACATATTGTATAGAGCCCATCATTTGTATCATGTATAATTATGGGAGTATTCCTCAAAGGATTCAATTTAACTCTTCTCATGTAAGAATTCTTTTTGTTGCACATATAAACTATAGAAAACAAGCAACTATTTACTGTGACATTGTTACAATGACAGGCTACAATTTTTAATCATATTTTTAATTATTTTAATTTAAAATATATGCTCTCCACCTCAAATTAGTGTCTTGCACCCATACATCATACTTTTCCTTTAGCAGTGAAGACATGCCATTTATCTAACTCCTCTCAGGAAAAAATGCTTGAATTGAAATAATGTGACTCGGTTTGCATCGAAAGTTCATATATAGTTAATCGGGCCTCCTGCCCCTAAGCTTTCTATATCTGGTCTTGACTTTCGTGTATCTAACTCTGTTCTTGAAATTAAGGAAGGACACACAAATGGATGACAATGGGAATTTACAGGTCTACAATTTTTTCAAATTGCAATCCAACAAGCAACATAATAAATCATTAATGTAATGTATTTACTAATATTTTTATCCTATATTTTAATGTTAAATTTGGGTATCTATTACAGTGGTTCTCACTAAGCTTGCTTTATCTGTCAATCAAAGAACTATATCTTTCCTCTGACCAGTTAAAAATATTACATTACTTCATTTTATTTAATATTTCTTGAAAAGTAAACAGATTAAAAACTAGTATGCAGTTGAATGTTGTAAAATGAGAATTATTTTGTTATAATTAATTAAGGTTCATAAAGAAGTTTATAGCAGAAGTCAGCTAATAATGAAGATTAATCATCTAAACTTTTTATGGAAAACATTGCATTACATACTGATTTTTTTTAAAATATTTATGTTCTTTTGTTTGACTTCCTTGTTATAAAACTTTGCAGTCTGAAAATCACTTTCAAAAAATAACCTAAAAACTTTACAAATAACTGAATACAATAGACTGCACTTGTTTTGTAAACAAGCTCTTCAATTCCTAAATTATATATGAAAGTTTTATTGTCAAGCAAAATAGTTAATTGCTGACCAAAACATTTCTATTTATCTAATGAAAAATTTTAATTCTACAATAAAACTAATTTATAATTATAAAAAATTATTCACGAAATAAAGCAGCTTATCTGAAAAATTTTAGAAAAAAACACCATTAATCTCCATAATCGTCAGAATATAAGGCCTAATACATTGAAAATGCTTAATATCATCCAGAAATAATTATATATTTTTCTATTTTAAAAAATTATGTGTAGGATTTAATATTTTATACAAATGATGTGAATCTTTGCCTTAGTGAAAACAGACCCCAAGCTTTTTTAATAAATCAATTTTCTTAAAAAAATAATATTTAAAGTGTAGCTTACAATATAAACTACACTTTACACATTTTAAACTATATATAAAATAAAATACTCAACTTAGCAATTATACACGATTCCTAGAAAATTAATTATAAAAAAGATGACTGTTTAATAGAAATTCTTTATACTGTAAAGATAAATAGAATATACAGATAAAAAAAATTCATTCATTACAGACAACAATTGTGCTTTAGTGTGTTGGGACTATTATATATTCAGTATATACAATTATCCATTATAAACAGCTACAATACAAAAATTTATGAAATCTCACAGCATAAAGCTTTAATTAACAAATATATACAGTAATATTTCTAAGTTTTAAAATAATATACAGTAAAATAAACTCAAAAAACAATTAGTATCTAATAAAGGTACGGATCAAGAAAACAGTAATCCGATCATTTATTTCCACAAAAAACGAAATTTGATTGGGTGGAAACTTATTCAAGATACATAATGAAATCTGCTTATTGTAGTCAGAGATATTGTTAACAGTTGTTTCACATTACCACAACCAGCAAGCCCCAAAAATGTATAACTTGAAATGCAAATATAATACTTTGCTTATTGTAATCAGTATTTGATTATCATCATTTTCTTCAATTATATAGAGAAAATCTTTTCTAATGATTTCACTCTTACCTTGATTTTTAACCTAAGCAGAGAATACAAATAATCTTGTGAAATTTTTTAACAGGAGTAAATTTCGAAAATTAGGAATATTTTTAAACTCGGTGACCAGGTGACAGTTAGTTGTTGAACAAGGAAATAAAATACATTGACCTTGTGGCTATTCAAATTTATTCTGAAAAATTGTTGTTCAAAACGTTGGCCTGTAAAAAAAAAAGGATGTACTATATTTTATTCTGAATGCATTTATAAATTATTTTCCTTGACTAAATATATTTTAAAAAAAAATAATCAGTATGAATAGTTTATTCAATTATCATATCATTTTTTAAAAATTTATTTATAAAACTATTAAGAGTCATATTAATTTTAAGCAATAATTTGATTCATAATTAAATAATCAAGTTTTGTTTTGTTAAAAAATAAATTCTGATTGTTGAAAGCAAAGAGTTCAAGATTAAGCAAAACAAATAGCTGTAAAACCATCAAAAGACTCAAAAGTCATTCCTGAAAAACTAACTATTCATTAATATTTCAGATTCTGATCATTTTCTATCATCAAAACATTTTATAAAGAATGTCAATAGCCATTGTCTCTGTAAGAGAATAGTTCATGGCTCATAGTATGGAGAATAGTACATGGCATCCTATTTAGAAATTAATAATCTTTATAATTTTCTTTTAACTATAAGTAATGTTGTATAAATGGTATAACGTTTTCATTAAATCTTTGTACTATTTATGTTAAATGTATTGTTTAAGCACAATTAAGAGACCATTGTGTGGTTGTTGACGAGACTATGTCTTGTCTCTAAAATCGCACTGTTGTCAATGACTGCACACCATAGGCTATGTCCTACGTAGCAGCGTCCAGCGACTGTAGGCACGAACGTGCTTCCAAGCGGAGTGGACAAACTGGTTCGAGCAAATGTAATGTACGTGTCCAGAGTAACTACATTTAGCATGCAGCGACCACCAGGTGACGCTTCCACAGGCACGTGCAGGAAGCAGCTACCAAGCAAGTTTGATCGCCTCTTCCACTGCTCGTGCTTCCAAAGAAGAAAATAGCCGATTTTGTAGAAGAATAAAAACAAATGACAACTTGTGTATACATGTTGTATATATTTTAATAATTTTTACGTAATTTAATAATTTCTGATTTTTTAAATACAATATTTTAAAAATAAAACATTTTGAAACTTATTCTATGAAGATTCTTTATATTCGTTGTGTATCTAGTTAGAGATAATATTTAACCTTCAAATTTAATGTTTTAATGCTTGTCATATTTTCCTAGCAAACATTCGACGAAATCGTCTCGCTGCTATTTTGTAAACAACATGCATCCATTCCAGACAGAAGTCATTCGGGAGTTGGAAGCACGTACAAAGATTCTTTCCACTCGCAGTCGCTGCCACGTAGGACGTATCCTTAGAGGTATGAAGGAGTACATGTCAGGAGTTTCGATTTGGCACAGAGTATTTGGTACCCAAATCATGACACAAAATAAACCAGACTTGTAGGACCAAGACCAGAGGACCAAGAACCGGGTCAAAATAAAATACAAAATGCTGAGACTGTTTCTACAAGCAGGCGTGAGTGCAAGATTTGCACATGCATTGCTTGCACTCTCCAAGACAGTCTCATCCCAAGAATGGTTCGCAATTTTACTTGTTTGATTTTTTATTGATTTTGTTTTATTTTCCCCCTTGTATGGAAGTACTTGTACATGTATCAATAACAAATAAAATAAATACATTTTAACTATAGGAATTTTATTTTATTTATCTAAAACAAAAATCTGTTTCAAGCAATTAGCATCACTATTGATGTCAAATTAATTTATGTACAGTACCAATAATGTCATTATTGGTACAGTACATAAATTAAACCTAGATATATTAGGTTGGTTGTTGTTTTTACATATAAATAAAATAAGTATATATACAGTAAGATCCTGCTTAACACTGCCTTGATTAACACTGATTCGATTAACACAATTTACTCAAAGCCTAAAAAGAAGTTCAAAATTTAAGTTGATTTAAATTATCGCAGCATTTTATTGATCCATATATAATAAGATTGTTCCCAAACATGAACCAATCAGCAAAAGGTGGCAATTCATGATAGTGATGTACTTTCCTTAAATCTATGTTTGTTTGGTGCAATTTTGGAAAAAATATAACATCGTGGATGCGATAGGAAATACTGACTTCGCTTGACAAGAATTAACTGATAAATGCATAAACAAAGTGTGGAAGAAGTTATGGCTGAAGGTATCCAAGAATTCTCAATGAGAAAAGCCTATCGCTGTATCGTTAGGTTGACCAAATTGTCAACCTAATCAATACAGGACTAGGAGATGTAGACGAGCAGGATATTGAGGAGTGAGGAGTTACTGCAGGTTTCTGGTGAGAGCCTTACCAACGACGACCTTCAAGAACTGGAAGAACAAGGAATTTGTGTAAAACCGGAGACTCTGAAAACAAAGAACCCAAAAAATTTCTCTACAGATTTCCTCAGTAAAAGTTTGGTAATGATAATCGAAATCGTTGATCAAATTGTAGCGAATGATCCAGATTTTGAAAGGAGTGCAAAAGCAAGATGAAGCATTTTGGATGAAATCTGATCCAACATTTACTTAAGGAAAAAAAAAAAAAGCAACAAATGAAACTACACAACTTCATTGCAAAAAACAAGAATTTCAGAAAAGTCAGGACCTTCATCATAAAAAATGATCTTTATATTTCTGTGTGCATATGTTTGTGTGTTATTTAACATATATTATTATGCAAATTAATATAATAACTTAAAATTGAAGTAAAATTTGTTTATTTTTGGTTGCATGTTCCCCTTTCCCTATTCCTATGTTAAAATGACCTCGTTTAACGCTGTTTCGTTTAGCACTTTGTTGTCTAGAAACGCATCCCTACGTTAAGTGGGGTCTTACTGTATATATACATACATACACATATACATATACCATTCTGGGATAAAGTGTAAGTCAGCTGAGTGCCATGGAGAGCTACAGGCCTTAAAATCCCCAACAGTTGATGCCATGAGTAAGCTGTATGGTTATATCTAAATTAATTGATTAACAACTCTAGAATCAAAGATTGGATGGTAGTCTTAGTAGTATAACTGGCAACAAAACTGCACAGCAAACAGTTCTGGGTTCAATCCCTGCTCTAGACCGATTCTTTTATTCCAGAATATTTTAAATTAAACATCAAAATTAGTTTATTTCTAATCATTATGCCACGAGATAATGGCATAATTGTCTATCTCCAGCCAAATTGATTTATATCTAATTATTTAATAGCCTTATAAAAGCCCAGTAATAATTTGGCAGTTCATTTGGAAACAGATTTTAACGACTTGCTATCCTTCTCACTAGTCGTCCATTTTCTACCTTGATCTTTTTTTTTTTTTTTACCAAACCAGCAAGTTGATTTTTTGCACTTCTGTTTGTAAACATCCTTCCTATAGTAGGTTAATCTGTCTTTTTTATATCCTCTGACAGTTGTGGTCCGTGAGCCATTATGAGGATACAACCACAAAGGCAAAAGGTATTTGAAGGTACTGTACATAAAAGGGTTCTTTCTGGAAACTTTGATATTTATAATGTTAATATGTCATTGCTACACACACTTCTTATGCAAACACTAAATGTAAGATTGAGGTTGAGCTATATCAGACATTGCTTCATGATCTAATTAGTTTCCAGAAAATTGTCATTAAGCAAGTCATAGTAAATTGAATTCTGATTTCTTACAAATCCAGTACCATAAATTAAAGTTCTATTTATACATATAAACAAATTCCACATTTTAATTAATGTAACAGGAATTAACTAGTTTATTTCTGGGTTATAATAAAAATGAAAAAAACTAAAGAAACTAATCTAAAGATATATGGTCAAGCTACTATCTTATATTAATATTAAAAAGTAAAAATTAAAATTAAACAATTTAGAAAATTTTGGAAGAAAAAAAATCAACCAAGAGTGGGATTCAAACCCACAAGTTCTACTGCAGATGAATTACCAGTTATACTACTCATATATCTACACGCCCTTCTTGACATCTATATTATCAAGAAAACAAACCAGATAAATAATTAATTTACAAGAATCTTATAATCCATTTATGAGATTCTTGTATTTATAATAAACATTTTTAAGCCAGCTTAAATGTTTGTCTTCAATTTGTCATAGATATTTTCATAGATTATACGATGTTTTAAATCGTGTATAGAATTACAATGTATGGTTATATGGTAATGCTAAATTTCCACATAATCATATAACTTAACTGTATATGTTATATCATACTACATGTTTACTGACAATGTGTCACTAACTCTACAATAATTTTTCAATTAAAAATTGTATATTCTAAAAATAAAACATTTCTAGATTAAAACAAGTAGATATACTCTTTACATCCGACTTCTAGAAATTTCCTTGGACAGACAAACAAAATAACAAAGAATGCCAAACCTTTATTCTTAACAATTCCATTCTCAAAAAATCCAAACAATCTAAATGCATTTCGCCATTACAATCAGGCCTCATCAGTGGATACAATTAACTGCCAGTTGCTGCCAGTTAACATTAATTATATTCATCAGCTTGTTTTTCTGTTATAAACAGTGTTATAAATAGTGAAGATCAAAATATACTTAAAAGACAACTAGAAACTGCTGGAGTCATTTATAGGTTATCATGTACTGTACATGTCCACGTCCAAAATATTATATGGAGAAACTGAAAGAAAATTGGAAATACGGTTAAAAGAACACAAAGCCTCTATTCAGTCGAAAAGACAAGAATCTCAGTGGTATTCACATTGTAATAATTATAATTGTAAAATAGATTAAATAATATTTTAACATTATTTCTAAGTTAAAAACTGTTTAAAAAGAAGAATTGTATAACATTTTTGTATTATAGCATACGCAAATGTAATAAATCTGAATACGGGAATGACTGTAGATGCATACTGGGAAGAGATCACCAGCATAAAACGAACAGCAACTGGCAGTTAATTGTATCCACTGATGAAGTCTGATTGTAATGGCAAAATGCATTTGGATTGTTTGGATTTTTTGAGAATGGAATTGTTAAGAATAAAGGTTTAGTATTCTTTGTTATTTCCTTTGTCTGTCCAAGGAAATTTCTAGAAGTCGGATGTAAAGAGTATATCTACTTGTTTTAATCTAGAAATGTTTTATTTTTAGAATATACAATTTTTAATTACATTATTACCGATCCCATTGGTTTTAATTTTACAAATAATTTTTCAGTTCACTTATATTCAAGAAAATAAATAACTTCTGATGTTAAGACCTAGCTTAAAATTAATGAGTTTTTATTTCTTCTCCCTAATGTATAGGCTTATTAAGAAAAATTTTATTATACTTTTTGCTTAAGCAATTTTTAAATTACTCATAAGTTTTGTTTTGTTATCTTAAATAAAAATATCTAGAGAAACAAACGTTCTTTACTTTTAGAATGACCCTTGTAATTTGGTTGTCTCCCAAGGTTATCCTATGTACAGAACATCAGAACTCTAAGTAAACTTAAAATTCAATGAGCTGTTCTAAGAAAAATATGCACCTGAATACAGATGCAGTAGAAATACATGTACCACCACTAAAAATCATTGTCATTTCAAACTAAGTGAGCAAAAACAATTATTTTTCTTATTATATTGTATATTGCAGTGTTATTTTCTTTTGTTAATTTTAAGCAGGGCCATAGCTTCAGCAGTAATGATCTAAGTGAATCAATACTCAAAAATTATTATTAAATTATATCTTCAATTTGGCATTAACAAAATTTATTTGATAATAATAACCATGTGCATGACATATTCCCACATGTTAAATATATCAATTTTACCAGATTGTGCACACCCAAATTAAAAGAATAACAAAATTGGGTAAGTTAGAATTACATTGCTGCAACAGTGAGAACAAAAATTTATATATAAATAAAGTAATAAATTAAAATGTGGCTGACGTTAATTAGCATTTAATAAATGTAGAATACAGAGCATTCATAAAGGATAAAACCTTTATCGTTGCCTTTTCTTTCCCATCGTTGCACACCATCAATGGGACTTCCTGTTGTATTTTTGATGGACTACTGAACAACAGGAAAGAAAAAGCAACAGTAAAGGTTTTATCCTTTATGAATGCTCTGTATTCTACATTTATTAAAAAAAACAAAAATTTATATTATTTTTATTTTAAACAATGAGGCAAATTACTAGATGATGACAGTTTTATGAAAATTGTGATAAAAGAAATTTTATAGTTCAATAAAGTTGCAAATATACTCCCACAACTGATGTAAATGAACAGGCTAAATTTGGATATAATGATTATAAATTAGAAATGAATTTGGCATTAGGCATATTTCAATTGCAAGGACAAGAGGCACTTGAAATATGCAGAACCATGTCAGATAGGATCAGTATTTTACAAAGAGAAATACACGACAAAGTCTACAGATGGTGTTAAAATCTAATGGAATATTCATTTTTTCTGTATGTATGAGAAATGTTGAGCAAAAAAATTTTTTCCAAAAAAAAAAGTTGGGAAGTCATAGGCATAGGCAGTGTCTCATATTTTACCCATTGAAGTTAAAATATGACACACTGGGAGGTGAAAAATGAGACACCCATTATATCACCATAAGGACTTGCCTATGCCACAGGGAGGTTAATAATGAGGTACTACAGGTTAATTTCAATGACATTCCCCAACTTCCCTGACTGTCACATCCCTTACAGTATGACACATTGACAAAATAAAACAGCATTTGACTTATTATGCACATATGCTTTGCTTCTCCAACATCTGAATTAGTTATTTTTTCTAATTAACAGTTATATATTTTTATAATTGCCCAAAATTGCTTCTTGCAATGCCAAAAACTTTAAGAAAAATATTAATACTGTCTATAGGCATTATTATTTTTTACTTGAAATGTTACTACAAGTACATTCAACAAATTATACATTGTCTTCTTAAGGCATAGAATAATGGAATCTTAATGGAACCTTACAGTTTAAAATACACATTAATGTGTTAATGTGTTTAAAACATACATTAATTTGTCATTTGAAACACATTAATGTATATTTTAAATTGTAAGTTTCATTAAGATTCCATTATTCCATGCTTGAAGACAATGTGTAATTTGTCAAAAGTACTTGTAGTAATATTTCAAATAAAAAATAATAATGCCGATACAGTATAAATATTTTTTTTTATAATTGCTAGATTATGAAGGGGGGGCACTTCAGACCTTCGACCAAGATGGCGCAAATTGCGTTGGAGTATCTTTGGTGTGTTAAAAAGATAAATCTATTGATAACTTGGTGGTTATTGTTGAACTGTTTGCGGATAGTAATTAGATTAAAGTTAATAATGGCAGGAGTAGAACAAAATCCAGGTCCGCTATCTCATTCACCGACAAAGAGAGGACGACCTCCATTGACTCGAAGTACAAGTGCCGTTAAGGTGTCCAAAGATGCACGTGTAGACACAATGCTCCGTTGTCAACCGACTACACTTAAGGAGATGGAAAAGACGAGGAAAATAGCCGAAAGAGAGAGGGAGAAGGACGAAGAAACAAGGTTAGGAAATCTTTCCGAATTGGTGGAGATAGAAGACAGTTCGTCATGCACTACTCTACAGCAACTTTCAAAATTGATACAAGACTCTCACAACTCTATTACTGAACAAATATTGGACCTTAAATCTGAAATAAATTTAATTCACCAGGATATAAGCGAATTTAAAGCCAAGCTTGGTACGTTAGAACATAACTTAAATCTATTGGAAACAAAAGTGCCAGACTTAGATAGAAAAATAGAAGCCCAGCAATACTTGGTAAATACCATTTTAAATATAACTAACCAATGTAATCTAATGTTATTTGGATTACCAATTACAGAAAAAACAAACATGAAAGAAAGTCTTACACAATTTTTCTGAGAGAATATTAAGATAACAGAATTCAAAAAAGAGGAAATTCTGGACATACACATAATAAAAAAAGATCCAACAATTTTAAAAGTTTCTCTGAGCAAGGTTCAGAGAAAAAATCAAATCCTTTCAAATTTTTATAAAAATAAAGAAGTATCCTTAGAAGAGCCATTTAAAAATATACGTATGTCATCCGACCTTACACAAGAATCTAGAAACCGTAGAGCAAAAATCCTCCCATACTATAAAGAAGTCAAGAAAAAAGGTGAACAGATATTACTTAGAAATGACTATATAATATATAAGAATAAGCAAATAACTTATAGTTTTATAAATAATTGTTTAGTTGATACTAAAACTTTTTTAGATTTATCAATCAATATTTAAGCTCTTCTAATAAAAATAACACTAAGATGTTGAGTAATCTAAATAGAGAGCCTGACAAAGTTAAAATAGAGGAATTTAAAGATTCGGATATTAGAATTTTGTCTTGGAACGTTCGAGGACTTAGAAATAAGTTTTCCGCTTGCTATTTTGATAAAATCCTAAAGAAGTATGATATTATAAGATTGGAGGAAACGTGGGTCAACAAACTAAATACAAATGAGGAACATCTTCTCCAGGCCTTTGAATATATACAAGTTCCAGCTCAAAAAAATCTAGGTGTAGTCGACCGAAAGGAGGAATAATGTTAATAATGAAAAAAATCTCTGGGTGAAATGATTTATAGCTTTTCAACAACTTACTTTATATTCTCATTAATTAAATTGGAGTCTCTTAAATTTAATAATCACACAGATAATATCTTGGTAATAATAGTAAGCTATTTTCCACCTTATCAAACGATACAAAATCTTTATCAAGAAATGGAAAAGGTTATAATGGATTGGCTACATTTTACCTCTTGTTGGATAATTATGGGTGATTTTAATGCAAGAATTGACAACTATAATGATTCCTATTATAAGGGTAATAATCAAACAATTTATAACTTAAGAAATAGTCATGACACTGGTAGTAATCCTAAAGGGAATCTATTATTAAATTTCATTAAAAATTATGATTTATACATTCTTAATGGACGTACAAAAGAAGACTATCCCGGTAGGCATACTTTCATGTCATCAAGAGGAGCATCGGTAATTGATTACATAATATGCTCTGAAGCCATACTAGACTATTGTGAAGAATTTAAAGTATTAGACCACGACTTATCTGACCATTTCCCTGTCCACTTGATTATTAGAGATGAATCAAACAAATCAAAATATGAGAAGGCAAGAATTAAAGAGAAAGTGCAGGTTGCGAGAGACAGATTCAAATTAAGAAAGTTTGAAACTGAAATAGGAGGAAGAATTAAGTCAATTGAAAAAATTGAGACTAAGGAACTATATGATACTTTAATAAAAAATTTTAATGATTATAAGATAGAACCAAATTATCATAAGAATAGACATTTAGATAAAATTAAATCCAAATTTAAGCAAGACTGGTTCGATATGGAATGCTACAGAGCAAAGAGACAAAAGGAAACTAAATTAGCATCTTTTTGTAGGTTTAGAACAAGAGATCAATTAATTGAATATATAAATTCAAAGAAGAGTTATACAAATCTTATTAAAGCTAAGAAAACGAAATACTTTAATTTAATCAATCAAAAACTATTGGCTGATAAAAGCAACAAATTTTTCTGGCTGACTGTGAAAAAATACCGATTGAGGAAAGATAACGAAAAACAAGACCCTATTGGATTTGATAAATGGATCAATTTTTTTGGAAAAAGACAGTTAACTAACATAAATATTCACCCAGATCTAGAACAGACAGGTTTGAACAGAGAGGAGAGGATAATAAACATGCCAATTCAGGCCTCAGAAATAATAAAAACTATTAACAAATTAAAAGAAACCACGGCCACAGGTCCTGATTCAATTCCCACTTGTTTATTAAAAAGACTACCACCCGAAGCAATCGACTTAATAGCGCTTAGCTTTAATCACATGTACGAAAATAATATATATCCAGATTCGTGGTGTTCGGCATACTTCAGAATGATATATAAAAAAGGAGACTGCTCAGACCCAAGCAACTACAGACCCATTGCAATACAATCATCTTTAAAGAAGGTTTTTACAGCTATCCTCGCAAAAAGATTTAATCAATGGCTAGAAGAAACACAGTTGACATCCGATACCCAATTTGCCTTCTCTAAAAACGGTGGTACAGAAATAACCATTTTTATATTGATTTCAATTATTCAAATACAGTTGTCTAGGAAAAGGCATAAAGTTTATGCAGCTTTTTTAGATCTGGAGAAGGCTTTTGACTCAGTTTCAATAAAATTAATGTGTGAAAAACTAGGAAAAAATGGAGCAGATATCTTTTTCATAAATGCTATAAAATTTTTATTTGGTCATTATCATGTTACTATTAAATCTGGCAAAACTGTCTTCTCCCCCTTTGATAGTTTTGGGGGTCTTTTACAAGGTGACCCATTATCAGCATTTTTGTTTAACTATTTCATATTTGACATAAATAAACAATTTGAAAAAGCAGAGGATGGAATAAGGATTGGAAATTGTATAATTCACTCAATACAATATGCAGATGATGATGTTTTACTTTCAAATACAAAAATTGGTCTCCAGAGAAAAATTAATTTAATGCAGAAGTACTTTACACAACTTGGACTGAAAATTAACCTAAGCAAAACCTATATTCAAATTTTCAGAAGAGGAGGAAGACTGGCAAAACAAGACCATAATTTTTACCTTTTAAATGAGAAATTGAAGCTAACAGAAACCTCTTACTTGGAGCTTAAGATAACTTCAACACTATCCTTCGAAGCCCACATTAAAAATATGCGAAATAAAGCTAATAAACTAATCAATAACCTTATATATCTATTGGTCAAAATAAAAACTAATTCAATTCAAAAACAAATGCAACTTTTTTCAGCAATAGTGATGAACTCAATATGTTATGTTTTTCCAATATGGGGAATTAATTGGATAACTCGTTTTGAAATAATACAATTACAATATATAAGGAAAATATATGGGTTAGACAGAGCGGTCCCTGGATATGCCATACGTCACGACACAAACCGACTACAATTGGAGCCCTATTTGGTATTAAGAATACAAAAATTTTATAAAAGACTGATTACTAGTGAAAACCCTTGGATTAATACCATATTAAATAATCTGAGAAGTCTAACAGAAACAAAGAAAAATTATGTCAACAATTGGTTCACTAAATTTAGTCAACTGTTGGCTAAATATGGAATTTCTCCCATTTTATTTGGAAACACAGAAGAAGATTGGCAATTTGGTAACTGTACATTAATAGAAAATTTGTTTAACAACTCTATCCATCAAGAAATAGTTAAATTACATAGTTTAAAATTTCATCCCTGGTATATGGAGAACTTAAACTTTCCTCCTTCAAACGAATATATTAATTTTCACCTACCATTTATAATAATAAAATTTTATATTCAGCTCCGACTAAACAGTTTTTATATATTAGTGGATCAGAATTATATAATCAGAAACAAAACATGCAAAATATGTCAAGAGCAAATTTCGATCTTCCATATAATATGTTCGTGCAGAGGCTGTACAGAGATTAGGGAAAAATATGGTATTTCCACTCTATCCGAGAGTAAATCGATTAATGAATTCTATAAAAAGCTGTTTCAAATGAGCCCAACTATAATAACAAGATTGTACAATTTTTTCATTAAATACGTTAAACTGTCCGAGAAGGCCAGCAACAAATCTGGTAACGAGATATAATTAAAATTATTTTTTGTAATTCAAGATAAATACTATTATTAATGTAAAATAATCAAGTGTTTAAATTATGTTCCCCCTTGTAACGGGACCATCCCATATTACGAAAATAATAATTATTATTATTATAATTGCTAGATTATTAAAATTAAAATGTTTTATTAAGATTGTTGTTAATCCATAACCATAAATCTACATGGCTTTGAAAAAAAAACAATTATTTTTTATTACTCTTTAACAAATTCTTTATAATCCATGTACAAAAGTATATATTTATTAAATTTCTCTCTTAATAAATACCCTTAACTTTATAAAATATTAATAAACTGGAAGAAAAATCAGAAAATGTTCTGTTATGCAATCAAACTTATTAAAATGAAAAATGATAAATATTACCATTTAAATTATTTATCATTTTGTGTACTTTGTAAATTTTTGGGAAAAATTTTGGATCCTGAAAATATTCTGCATTTCTTTTTATAAGTTGTATTGCATCACATCACTTCTTGCCACCTGCAGATGGCTACACTTAGTCAAGCATATTGTCAGCAAAGGAAGCAAATTCCCTAACTTTTTCTGAACACTAATGAAAATTTCTGATTTTTTCTGATTTTCCAGGTGCATAGGAACCCTGCATTTATGTTTTACAATCTTCTGCAGTTTGCACTCCGTTACAAAAGTATAGGAACACCACACATTTTGTGATTTTTCAAAAATTTATTTAAATTTATTTTTATAGAAAACAGTTTTATATGTTTCAAAACAATTACAAAAATATCATTTTCAAGCTTTCTTTCTTTTAAGAATAATATAATAGAAGTTATCACAGTTTTCACTTTTTACTTGTTACAAAAGTATAGGTACAATTTCTAAAATTACATTAAAATACATTTAAAATTTATTTTTAACACTTAATATTTGGTTTCACTCCCTTTGGCTACAATTACTTGAAAAATTCTGTTAGGCATGGAGTTTATTAATTCTTTTAATTGTTCATTCTTAATTTTATCCCGTGTATCCATTATTGCAAATTTCAATTGATTTACAGATTCGTATTGTTTCCCACTTTGATAAACAATGGATGCCAAAATCCCCATAAATTTTCGACGGGATTTAAATCTGGACTACACGAAGGTCAGTCAATTACATCAATATTTTCTTTTTTAAACCAATTTTTTGTTGACATTGAGGCACAAAATGGGAGCATTATCTTGTTGAAACTACCATTTATGGCCTCCAATTAATGCACCATATGTAATCGTATTTTTGTCAACAAATACTAAATCAGTTTAATTTAAACTTATCTTGTCTACTAGTACTTTATCAATTAACAGGACTTATTATACCGGATTTACGGATGCAGCAATTAGGTCTTACGGATCAGAAATGATATTGTTTATTTAAATCACCCGAACACATACACTTTAACATTGTGTTTCGGACCTGTTTGTCCCTCATCGGCAGGCATTTAAAAAACATTTTCTACAATTAAAATAAATTTTGTTACAATCATAAATACACATAAAATTCCCGACAATAAAATAATAAAATTCTTACAAATTCTGGTTTTTAAACACATTCCTAATTCCGAGCATATTCAAAATCAATATTAATCAAATAAATCCATATGTATTCCCGTTTTTTTAAAAACATAAATAATTAAATAAAATAAATTTTTTGGTTTAAAACTTACATCATTGATTGTTGACATTCACTTAAACTTCACCCCAATCCATTCCAATCCTTCCTTTTATACGTCTCCCTCTCTTCCGTCAATGATTCCTCTCCACGATTGGCGTATCCCTCTTCCGGTATTGTTATTTATTCTATCCGTTTGTTTAATTATATCGACGTGTTCGTATAATTGTCTTTTATAATAATTTTCCTCTTTTTTCCTTATTTTCGCAGTATTCAAATCAATTTCGCAACCTTCTGAATTACAGTGTTCGGCCACTACCGAATTTGCACATTTTTCCCTAATTGCTCGAATATGTTCACTTAATCTTATTTTTAATTTTCATTTTGTTTCACCAATATCTGTTTTTTTCAGGTTACAACTACAATTAAATGAATACACCACACCTTTTTCTTCTGTTATGTTGTATTTTTCTTCATTTCTATAACATATTTTTTATTTGAATTTATTTTTTCCTGTATTAAATTAATTCTACTTCTTACTACTTTTTTAATTCTTTCAAATAACTTTGGAACATACCTTAATTTAACAAATTTTCTCTCTTCATCCATTAATTTTAATTGTTTATCATTTTCTAATTTTCCTATCCATTTATTCAGTAAGTATTTTGGATAATCATGTAAAATAAACATTTAACTATTTCTTCTTCTTGTTTTTGTGTTTCAGTCTCGCTTGTTCTTTGTCTTATTTTATTCATATACATTTTAAATGGTTTATTCCGGTTAGTATGAAATATAACATAACAAAATTTGATATTCCCAAAATTAAAAATAAATAAATAAAGTATTTAACATGTATAAATATGTTTGTTAATAACAAAATTGCTCTTTTTAAGTGGTTTAATTCATTTCTTAAAAAATATTTATAAAAAAATATAAATTATTTAAATTTACCGGGAAGTAGATCAATAGAAAAAAATGTCAATTTTAATAAAGAAAACAATAAAATATTTTGTATTTTGTCTATTATTGACCTCTTATTTTGTCGCTTAGTGTCTCAGGTACCCAGTTAATAGTGTCCCAACTATCCATTGTCACCATAATTTTGCCATGTTTTCAATAGTCTGCTTCATAGAATATCAAAGACAAAATTCAAAAAGACTTTTTCATTGATTTTAACAGACATTTTTGCAAACTTCTTGAAATTTACAGAATCAGAACACACTTTTGTTGCATCTCTTTTGAAAGCATATTTTGAGCTACCAGTTGAAAAAAAAAATACTTTTTTATTTAAATTCTTGCCTTAATGCCACAGGTGTTTTAGAAAATGCTTTTTTCACAACAGTGACTTTTTAATTGACCTGATATTAATATTGCATATATATTGTGCAGAGAAACTGTGGAAGTTGTATAGATAATTTTGAAAATCCACCAAAGTGAGTGCAAGTGGCGTGGCAGTAGTCAAATGCAAAATAGCTTCTCCACAAGAGCGGGCGCAAGCTGTATGATGGTATGCCGAAACAAATTCCGTGAAGTTTCGTCGCATGTTTGGCAAGGAGCCACCCTCGAGGAACACTCCCGAGTTATGGAAACAACACTCCTTGACGAAGGAATTGTCAAGAAGTGATCCGGCAATTGAGGCAGCCACTTCTTGGCCTCCTCGATCGCCGGATATTACGCCCTTAGACACTTTCTTTTGCGGATTTGTCAAGGACAAGGTTTATACGGTGTCAAAATTTGTGACCTTCAACATCTTCGTGTCTGCATTCAAGATGCCGTTGCTGCCGTCACACCCGAGATGCTTGAAAGAACCTGGCAGGAAATGGAGTATAGACTCGATGTTCTACGTGCAACAAAAGGAGCTCATGTAGAGGTTCACTGATTTTTTTAATAAAACTTTTTGAGTTTTTCATCATGAAGTGTGCATTACTTTACATCCTTCCCGAGCAGTAGATTTTTTACAACAGTTTCAAATGTGTCAGGTTCATGGTGGACACCCTGTATTTTGGAATAAGTTTTATTTTACATATTTATATTTGTATTTATTTTAGTTTATTTACTACACATTTTCTGTTTTTATCTTATATTCTTTTCATTATATTTTTATTTATATTAATTTATTTTATTAGCATTTTCATTATGTTTAAAATTATTATGCACTTTTCTTGTCTTTTTAAAAATAATTTTGTTTTGTAAATTTCTGTACATCTCTGACCTATTTTTAAAGTTATACAAAATGTTAATTGTACGGCAATTTTTAAATATTCCTTGAAGCATGTATTTTTCTGTAATTTCCAGATTTGAATGTGTGTAAAGATTTTTTTTAAAGTTTACTATTTAATTCTTTAGAGAATTAGAAACATATCTAAACCCTTTGATTCATTCTTAATCATAATAACAGGCATCTTATTGGATTAGACCAGTGTTTCCCAAGTCATGAGTTGTCAGAATGCCTCAGACATGTCACACAAATATTAAATATCTTTTAGAATTTTGAATAAGTCCTTTTTTAAAACTTCTTTCTTCCTTGCAGTTTTATATAAAGATATTAGCCATGTAGGCTCTTTCTCCGAATCGACCACACTCATTGGTCAACGGAAGCGACTGATGTGAGTGACGTATGTCTCAAGTGCTAGCATGTGATGGCGGGAAGTAATGGAAGACGAAGACTCAAACAGAAAGCAAGGTGCCGGCGTGTGATAAGTTAATGTTCAGTGTTGTGCCCAGATCCTGGCGGGCGCTAGCGTAGTGAGGGCACTGCAGCCAAAAATGACGGGTCGTCTCCTGTGCCCTGCAGTGAGGGCAAGTCGGTGAATCACTTAATCGGCGAGAGTATAGAAAGTTGTTTAGAGGGGACGTCTCCATGCCTAGCTGGGCCAGCAGAGTTTCCATGTGCCGATTCGAGGCGTAATGACAATACCATGTGATGAAGGGACGGAGATGCTCACGGCCCCTCCCCCGAAGAGTAGCAGTCTAAGTGTCCGTCAATATATGGATAGTGTCAATCCAAACGGCGTGGGTGAGGTTTTTTAAAACTTCATTTATCTTCCATCTTTTTATTGCCAGCCAACCAAAGGGAGAAAGAGGTATTCACTAAACTGCCGACTGTTGCAAAATTTGTGCCATTGGCATACCCCTCATAAAAGTTACACATCTATGCATATGCTGGCATACCAACTCTTTGGAGCTTCATGCTGCCTATAAATGCTGCAGCTTACCAGCTTAAACACTTATACCAAAACCTCTTTATACACCGATTCAAATAGTCTTTTTATTTTATACTATATTTGTAAAATTGTGAGATTTTGTCTTGGTAAGTTTAACTTCCATATTATCAAAACTTTTCATTTAAACCATAATTCATTTAAAATTTTCCTTGTTAACTATTTGTTCCTGAATAAAGAAATTAAGCAAACAACAAGCACAAATATCACATTAGAATTAGGACTTTTTTGGTAACTTTTTCGTAAAATAACCTTTTTAAAACTATACTCGGTTATATTATATTCAATACAATTATTTCTTTCATAATAAACAAAAACATATATGAAGATGTATTATGATTGTAGTTTTAAAATGAAAAGTAACATTTTTATTTTAAATATTATGGTATGCCACAGAAATCCAATTAAATTCGAAGCATATTGCTAATCCAGAAAAGTTGGGAAACAGTGGATTAGACCAATGTCACTAGATATTGTAACAAAACAAGACTTCTTTGACATTGAGAATGTACTGAAATATTTGAAAATATTTTCACTCCTAATAAAAGGTTGTTTTGGCTTCCAAATAATGCCAGCATTTATATAATAATAACAAGCAATAACAACAATAACAAAGTAATATTTTTTTTTGGATTTTAAATAAACAAATGTACCAATTTTACACTTTTCTAAATATATTACATTTCTAAAGAATTATAATAAAATAAATACATAATTACCAAACAAAAAGCAGCAAAAATTCAATCTAAACAAATGTTATACATCCACCAAAGCCGAATTATCGGGCTAAAGTTGGCTATTATAAATAAATAATTAATAAGACAATTTGGCACTAGAGCTTGGCGTTAGGCGCCATCTCTTACTAAACTTAATAATTATAATTAATTTAAATAAATAATTTTAATAATTTGGAACTGGAGGAAAAGAAATCGGCCCGAAGTGGGACTCAAACCCGCAACTTCTGCTATCCGTGCAGACACGTTACCAGTTACGCTACCCGGACTTTCGGTCCGATCGCCTCCTCCAGTATATGTAAGCTAATACGACGACCATCGACGGCCATTACAATGCCGGCTGGGGACACATCAAGTGCCCACGTCCTCCCAAGGCACTCAACCGGCCATCGCAACCCCGGCAAGGCGTATAAATATAAATAAATAACAACTAACCCGTTACAAAGCTATACATCCACCAAAGCCGAATTATCGGGCTAGAGTCGGCTATAATAAATAAATAATGTTGAAGTTGAGGGTTCGAGTCCCGCTTCGGTCCGATTTCTTTTCCTCCAGTTCCAAATTATTAAAATTATTTATTTAAATTAATTATAATTATTAAGTTTAGTAAGAGATGGCGCCTAACGCCAAGCTCTAGTGCCAAATTGTCTTATTAATTATTTATTTATTATAGCCGACTCTAGCTCGATAATTCGGCTTTGGTGGATGTATAGCTTTGTAACGGGTTAGTTGTTATTTATATCTAAACAAATGTTTTCAACCATTTTAAACAATCATCCTCAGGTTCGATTGCAAAAAATTTGAAAATCGTATTGTGAAGTTAGGCTAACTTCACAATACCACTTTCAAATTTTTTGTTTGGTAATTATGTATTTATTTTATTATTATTGTTTACACCAGTAGTATTGGGATGATTGTATTTCTAAAGAATTGTTGCATATAATCACTTTCAAATGATAGTAAAGCAAAATAAAACAAAACCAGTAAATCATAATCTAAGAAAATAATACTAAATTTAATAAACACACTACAATAATACCAATCAGAAATATATTGACAAATAATAGTTTCGACGGAAAGAAATAAATAAGCCCGATGAAGATCCCAGAAGGGGAATCGGAAACATTTGCTTTTTGGAAGTTTTTGCACTGGTTATTGGTTTTGGATGTGAGTACTGTTAATAATACATTCATTATGAAAGTTACCAAATCACAAAAAAATTGCTAGCATATAATTCTAGTAATGATCAAACAATAGTATTTCTCAGATGGTAATCATAATTGAAAGGTTTTTGTATCCCTATTCTTTTTCCACTTTATTCTAAAAAAATAAAGTGTTCTTACAGAAAAAATATTTTTAACTTTTTAGTGTTAATAAATGTTTACACAGTTCATATTTCACACATTCTAATACCTTCATTTGGGAGATTATTTATGCTAAAATAAATATAAAACTTGCCAAAACATTATTAACATGCTAATCTGCTTCCTTTATTCAGGAAGGAAGCAGATTTAATGAAATACCAACGATTGCCTTAAAAATCGGACTATAAATTGGCTAATTAAATGATTGATATAAAGTCATTTGTTACTAGAGGTAGACATTAGACACCATCTCTTATCCAAGTTAATAATTATAACTTAAGTAAATATTAAATAAATTTAGAACCTTCTGGAATAAAAGAACTGACCCGGGGCGAAGCTTGAACCCGCAACCTCCGCTTGCCATGCGGTGTGCTTGCCAGTTACGCTACCGCGGACTCCGAGCGAGTCTTTGCTTCCAGAAGTACATTAATTTAGATATAACCTTACTTGGTCAAATACAAGCAAATTGGAAGCAAATTTTCAGTTCATTTTTAAAAAAGGTCTGGATAAAAGATAATGATTGGTCTTAAGATCATTCTTGATCAACTATATCTGGCAAAATATATTTGATCAAGATCAATCAAAACCAATTAATTTGATTGCATTAGATATAAATTATCTATCTAATAACACAATACATCTAGAAATTATACACTATATGATTTAGTCAAGCATAATTCACAGTTGGATCAAGTTTACATAATTGATTCTTTAAACAAATAATTTCACAGACGAAGGAATACAGGTATCCCTCGTACATGGTTTGAAAACTGGGGATATCCCCCATACAACACAACTTCCGGTTTTGTTCTAACACGGTTTTGGAAATCCTCCATACAAACAAAATTTTACAATTTTTAAAAGTAAACTTTGTTATTTAATATTAATTTTTATTCAAGCATTTTCCCAATGATTTCCTCAAATTTTCCCATGGATTTCAGCATATTGAAATTTTCAAATTATTTTGTGCTTTCCATCAGGTTTATTTTAATGAAAACTAATAGGACAAGGAAGAAAAAATTGTACTAACTTTCCTATCAACTGGGTGTCATTGTTGCTTTCAGACTTTAGCCCTTAAGACTGTCACTGTGGTTTCTTTTTATAGATTAATCTTTGTGTTTAGGAAACTCTATTTAAGCATTTTTAGATAAGTGCCATGAAACTTTTTTTAACTGTAGGTAAGCAATCATTCGTAAAATGACGAACAAAATACAGCAGTATCTTGGTACTCAAACAATTTGGTATTCAAACACACATTCCGGAAAAAGTTATTTGGTACTCACTGAACAAACATGACCCACTAGAACAAACTTTCGATTAATAATATTTTTTATTTTTATAGATGTTAAAATAAAAATATACGAAAATGTTGCCGATATTTCTGATCGAGATCAACAAAAATGCCGAGACGACGCCGATACTTTGTAAAAAGAAAACACCCTTATTTAACTAAAATTAATATTAATGCATAATGCAGTACTTTTAGTTGTGACTGTTAATTAATCATTGATTGGAAATATATTTATTAAAGCAATAGATAATTTATCTCTCTTATTAACGAAAAAGATGGCATATATTTCTAACTTTTGGAATGTAAACCCCATGTTTTCCATTAGTCTTTGTTTCATATAGCAAGAATTTGCATAACACAACACTTTTTCGGAATATAACTACTACTGCATTATACGAGGGATATCCGTATTTGCATTCCAGAAGACCTCGGCAGGTGATGGTCATCTAGAATGCCTTGCATGCATCAAGAAGATAGTTATATCATTCAGAGTTCCTGTCATATGGCATATAACAGAGTAAATACAATAAATCTAACTTTGTTAGATCACTTTTACTATATGCTATTATTATTTTTTTGAAAAATCAGAAATATTTAATAATAGACAGTAGGCAGATGAAGTAACACCGTATTTTTAACTGTTTATCAAGTTGTGTTTTGTTCTACAAGAAGAATTAAGTATTATTACCTGATTAAGAATCTTTAATGGCCATAATAAGAGTCACCTTTATAAAAAAAAAAAATTATTAGGAAAATTAGAGATGGAAGAAAATAATGTTTACATTTACCTGTATTTTTATTAAGTAAAAGCATTTTGTGTGTTATTTTTGAGAGTTGATATTAAAATTGTTAGATATGTATTAGAGATATATATATCATTTAAAAAAAGTTAACTATTATTATTTTAAATCAATGTTATCATTTTTCCTCAAATTGTGATGAATGCCAGATTATAATTTTTTATTGTTTTATTATTGTGTGTATCCTATGTTAAGCCCTGTGCCCGTAATGACAAATGTAAAATTGAAAAAACAGACTATTATTTTTTAAAAATTAAATGTAAATGACTTAATAAATCACATTAAACTAATTAAAATTTTCACAATTTTTATGAAAACATTCTAAATTTTAATCTTTGTTATTTATGAGAAAATACCAGATATAAGAGTCAATTAACTCATAAGTAATTTAAGTTTAGATTATAAATAATTTAAATCCAATCATCATTTAGCTAGTAAGCACTTAAAGAAAATGTTTTTATTCTTAACAGACAAATATTTTTCTTTTTAAATATCACTTTTGATAATTCTTGTGGTTTATAGTCATTATTATTTTACAACTTGTCATTAAAGTAATTTTAAATTGATCCAATAATAACTGTAATCCAATTCATTACAAAAGTAAATTTCATTAGTGCTGAAGTAAAGTAACAATATTGTATTAATTACAACTTATTTCATATTTAATTTAACAAATAATAATAATAATAATAATAAGTTAGTTTATCAATTAAAAAAGTGTATCATTTAAAATGTGATCCATATTTTATATCATTGGGGCACTAATTTTTTATGAGAAACTGGAAAAATTTCCAAATATCAGTTGAAACAATTTGATACAAAAAAGATAATATGTAATACTTAAAGACTTTGAACACTTTCATCAAATGATGTCAATTAAAGAGAGAGATAAAAATTTAATTATGCTATAAATTTTGTAGCCTTCCAAACAGTATTCCAATTATAATTTTTAACAATATTAAATAGTGAATGTAGGATAGACTTCATCCCGAGTCTTATATGCAAAACCGAGATTGCCCACAGGTTAACACATTTCCAAATGGCCTTTACTAGGGTCGGATAGACCATTCCCAAGTGGCCTATCTAGCCCAAATCTCGAGTAAAATTGTAATCATTAATAAAAACTAGTTAACCGGCCCGGACGACGATTATATTTCACAAAAAATCAAAAAATGTACTTGTGTGAAGTATGATATAAACAGATGATAACAGCATTTCTTCAAAATATATTTGAAATATATTTTGAAGAAATGCTGGGGTTTACTTAAACATATCATTATTACTTTTTGCTACAGCTAAGTAGCATTTGCACAGATTCACATTGAATATTTTAAAGGTAACTTTTCATTGCAAATGACTTTTTAAACCCTCTCTTCCCTGACAAATAAGCATGTTCATTCTAATATTACTTCTTTTGGCCAGAATACAATAAAAAAAGTCGGGAGCAAATACCAAAGACACAGGTGGGCTTAATTAAATACACAAAGTACTTTTCCCCACAAATTCCGTGCTAAAACGAGGTGCATCTTATACGTCGTAAAATACGATAACTCGAACGTGTTTTCCGAACAACGCACAAAGAATAAAAAAATAATTTTGCTTATGTAAAAATATAATATACCAAAAATATTTATCCCTTTGGATATTCCCTAATAAACTGCGGCTATTCTTACATCGTTTAAAGAACAATATAATATACGAAAGATCGTAACATATGGATCTACAAACGGCATATAAAATTCTACATTAACTGTAATTATTTGAAACAAATTACATAATTAAACTCTACTAAACAAAATGAAAAATGGAATTCAACAATACAATTAAACATTTAAGTGTCGCGTAATATTTTTTTTTTAATATAAAGACGATTTAGGATTGCAGTGTATAAATTTTAGATAAAAACATTTTTTTGATAAACATTTAGATTTTTATAAAATTAAATTTTTAACAACATTAATATAATGACTTAAGATTATCATAACAGAATCTTTAATACAAACATATTTTTTATATTTAAACTAACTAAAAATAATTTATTACACACTTCAAAAGAAAAATTTAATAGTAAGCTAATCTTCAACTTTATTAAACTGAAAAATAAGACACTTCATAAACAACAAAGCAATTTATTAACAAAGTGAGATTTGAATCAAAAGGAACAAAAACCTACAAGTCAAAATCTAGTAAAATATTAGTTATTTAAGTAATTATAATTAAAGTCGTTAGAAGTTTAAATGCTTTTTAAATTGGAATGTACAGTACAACAAAGCTAATTATCCTCCATCTTTAATATTTACATATTGTTGTGTTTAACAGTACGATTAAGTCTTACTTGTCAAAAACGAATATTTACAGCAAATAAATCATGTTTATCATCAAAAGTTTTAAACATATTAAACAAATAATAAAATATGTTTTGAAAATTCAACAGGAAAATGATAAATATTCGAGAAAACAATTCCACATCGCGAATATTCGTCCCTCACAAAAGAGTATCATTCGCTTGAGGAATTAATTAAAGAAATTTGAATAAAATATTTCAATTTCATTTCATTAATTAACTTTTAAAAAATCACGTTCTTCTTCGCGGGGAAAAAACACATTAAATTAAATCAAATCATATCGTCACCTTTCAATAAAAATTCGTAACCGAAAACGACGATAACCGACCGTAAATGATTTATACTGTTATTTATTCCTTCCTTCCATAACAGAACTTTATAAGCTGCCTACCTGTCACTCCGCCATTTTGAACCCATTAATGACGTCATCAGAACCAGATACAAAATAATAGCCACGATGTCTATTATGTTGGCCGAGTATTCATTAATAATTTAATAAAATAATTCGTTAAAATAATTTTTAAAAATTAATTTAGTGTAATATTTTATTACAAATAGAACTTTACGATGTGTAAATACAAAATGCAGTATTTAAGATATGCCACGTCAATGTCAACTTTTATTTATAGTTGTAGATAAAAAATAAATTTTTAGACGATTAAATTGGATTTTTCGCGACAAAATTTTTTATATTATCTCGGATTTAAATTTTGTTTATTGTGGCATGATAAAATTGCCCGACTTTATGCCATAATAAACAAAATTTATCTGCTCGGGGAATATTTTCCAGGTTGCATTTCGCAAAAAATTATTTCATAAAATAAAATTTTAATTGTAATACAAAACTTTCGTTACATTTTAACATTTCATAATTATGGTAATGTACAGTGCAATTGGTATAATTCCAATCAGTTCAAAATTGAAACATTAGCGAGGTCGCGGCCGAAGTTTTCATCTCTAAAACGTAAACGTCGAATGTCGAGCGGCGCTCGTCACGTTAAGAGATGAAAACTTCGGCCGCAACCTCGCTATTATCTCGTGGGACCAACCCACGAAAGACTATATCAGGTAATCGAAAACGTTTTTCACCCAATTATCTTGAAGCGGGCTTATCGGTGGTTTTCTACAAAAACAGAAATTTGATAATAGCGAGGTTGCGGCTCATACTGACGTTCCAAACGCTATTGTCAAACTTCTAAGCTTACGGGAAACGTCCGACGTACACGTTTCCGCGTTGAAAACTTCGGGCGCAATCTCGCTAATGAACTATCTACCTTGTCAGAAGGCGTACTCTTTTCCTAGGGGGTGATCCAAAAGCCACGATACGTAGGAAAATTTAATTTACCGTATATTTCACATCGTTAGAAAAATGTGACTTTAGAAAGAAATGACCGACTTACGGATAATTCTATAAATGCACGGACGAGTCCCTCGCCCCAGCCGAAATAGTATTAACACATCCCACGTTATACTGTTAAAGGAATGCATTCTAAGTTTAATGATGTAAGGTGATTCGTGTTTTAAATATTTACCCGGTGCACCAAAGCCTTCGAATGTCCTCGCAAAGAAAAAGAAAAAAAAAAAAAAAAAATCGAGGTACGGGGGAACTCGGAGGCCGCGGCCACCGATCTGCAAACCCGAAAACAAACTATTCGATTTTCTTAAGCGTGGAGACTTTTGGAGCAACTCATAGTTTACATTCAAGAACTGCTACACTTACTTTTTATTTTCATCAATTTACTGTATAATCTTGGTATCTAAATTGCTATTGTACTGTACACCCTGCACAAGTTATTTTTCTTCATTTTTATTGTAAGATTAAAGTAAATTGCTTAACAAATGTTTATGTTTTCCAAGTAACTGATAAATATTACTTGACAAAAATATCTATAATTAGCATAGTATATATTATTCGATTAAAATTGGCAAACTATTATTCTTTTACATCTTGATGAGTAAGGATAATCACATGAACCAGAACAAACTTTATATTGGAGCATTCAAAGAAACAGTAGAATGAAGATAAGTGAAGTTAGAATACAATCAGAATGATTTTTCTGCAGTAAGTGATGTGAATGAAAATCCTGTTTTGATACAAAAAATTTGTACTGGTAAATTATAAACAATTGACTATACTTTTGCAAGAAAGTACAATCAACACTGGATCAAAAATACACTGTATTTTTGTATTCAGTGTCATGTATCACATGTTGGATTCAAAGTATCTTATTTCTGTATAGTTGAAGTTGTAGCTTATGGAAATGATGTGGTTTTTGGATCCTCAGAAGCTTTGGGAGTAAAATTTAAACTAAACATCTAACAAAAAAACTAAAATTACATTTTATTACAAAATAATTTGATATTTCATTTATCATTGTAATAAAAAATGAATGCTTGGTTATCAATCAATCACTTATATTCTGTGACTGTGGATTGTTCTAGAAATAGATCATAGTTCAGTGTGTTTGTTCTGTTTCCTTCTAGATGTATCGAAAACATTCTAGAACATTTGTCTGGCCACAAGGAATATTTAATTTTTCTTATTCTGACTGTACTTTTTAGAACATCCTTGTAGAGATAATATTTCAACACTTATTCAAACTTTAAAAATGTTAAAATAACTGATAAAATTACAAAACATCCTTGTTAATTTTTTGTTTATCACAAGTAATAAACTATCACCTTTTGTACGAACAATAGGCATCCAGCTATTCAAACTCACTCAACAATATCAATATGTAACTGGCTCAAACAGTTATTTTCTAGAAATTATCACATCCACAGACTCCAAAAATACTAGACATATCAACTTCATTTTACCCAGATGCATTTCAGAAATTACAATATTTTCCTCCTCAAGAAAGAAAGCCCACCGAGGAGGAATATATTGTAATTTCCAAAATGCATCTATGTAAAATATTGTTTTGATTGGCTAGTATTTTTAGTCTGTAGATGTGATAATTTCTAAAAAATAATGGTGTTTGAACTGGTTATGTATTGATATTTGGAAAACGGAATAGAAGTAGAAAGATAAATCAATCAACAATCAAATTAAGGAAGTTTGGTGTCCTGTAAAAATTAACATACTATTAAATTAACAACATATTAATTTCTACAGGACACCAAGCGTAACAGGATAATATCAGTTTATAATACAATATTAGTAGCAGTAATTTTATAAATTTAAAAAATGTGATCACAAAAATCTCTATTGAATATTGTTTTAATATGAAAATTTGTTCTTAAAATAAAATTTTTACTGTAGTAGTTTTAAGCTTATAAACATATTCATATTAAAATTAAGAATCTTTTACAATTTTGTTTTTGTAATATGTTTTATATTAGCAATTTACAAAACTTTCAAAGTAATTTTAGAATTGTTTAAAAAATTACACAAAATAAATATAAATTTCACTGGTAGATGAAGATATATAAATTTTGTTTAATTCAAAAAACTTGAAATTTAAACAGATTTAAAAATAATAAACAAAAAATATAGAAATTTACATAATTAAAAGCAAGTAAAATAAAACTATTTGTTATTTCTTAAATATTAAAAACTTCTTTTTTTGTTTATATAGAATATACAATTATTGTTAATGTTTGTATTAAAATGTTATGTATTAAAAAAGTTCAAGTTACATATTTTAAGGTGTTAAAATTTTTATTAAATTATTTTATAAATCTTCAAAAACAACCAATTTCTGCAATAATTATTTTATTTATAATAAATGTTAATTTAAAACTTAGATAACATACATCATTAAAAAGTTACTGGAGAAGAATAACTTTATCCAGTACATTTATTCTTTGTTCAAGAAACAAAACATTTATTTACATTTTTTGTTTTACTATCATTTTTGATTATTGGAAGAAACTGTTGTGTGTGTCAATCAATTAAAATATTTACGTAACTAAATGTATTGGAAATTTCTGTCTTTACCAATAAAAAGAACGAATTAAAAAGTCACATGCAGAACCCAGCCAAGACGATTCTTCCCTTTCTTTCTTTTGGTTTTTTGCAATAGCTGCACCTTTCACAGGACTGTCCTCTTCTGGCAAATAATCCGGTAGTTCTACTTGATTTTCTTTTTCTGCATTTCCAAATAATACAAAACTCTATAAAAAACAAGTATAAAAATTATTATTGCATAAAAACTGTAATATATTTTTATTAAATAAATGAAAAGAAAATTCCAGTCAGTTAATTTAAAAAATTGAAAACTAATTTTTTTTCAAACCAGAAATATAAATAATCATTTTAATAGATCCAGTGATTTCAGATCTATTAATTTATTAAAAAGCAATTTGACAACAAACAATGATATATCTTGCCATATTCCAAACACCAAAAAAAAATTTTTTTTTTAAAGTTGATTGAATATATAGAATCCATTAATTATTAAAAAGTTATATTTATTAAATTTAAAAACAATATTGTGTTTGTAACACAATATTGTTTTTAAATTTACAAGACATTGAATTTACAATTTACAACATATTTTTGAAACACATTGATAATATAACTATATATTTGTTAAAAAATTAATTCAATAATAATAATAATAATAATAATAATAATAACAACAACTCTCCCATGGTCACCACCTGGTTGTGGTGGGAGAGCCCAGTAATTTTACTGAACCATAGAGCAATGCAGGCTGGAGCACAAGCTCCTGGTAGGGACACCCATGCCAGTAAGGTCTATGGGGAGAAATGAAGCTAAGAGTAACCACACCCACATTCTGTGGAGAAATTTATCATGCTAGTAACCAGATCAAAGTGTGATACCAGCTCAAACGTCGCCCGGGTTAACAAGGTCTGCGTTCGTGGGTTAGGCAAAGACTCATGTTCAAAAAAAAAAAAAATAGGCCACGGTCTTCCTTGGTTACCGGTGGCGAAAGCAGCACCGGCCCAAGCATGGCTACTGCAATGCCCTCAACAGATGTGAGGAACCAACCTAGTGTTGGTGTTTCTGTGGCAATGCATCCACAGACCACAAAAAATGGAAAATCATGCCAACGAATGAAATGGATAGTAGAAATGAATGAGTTTATCATCCGTACTTACTACACCATCACAAAACTTGAAACAAACATGACAGCATACAGACAACAACTACACCATAGATTCACACAACAGTATCCTCATCTCACTGTCACCAAACAAAGGGTTGTTGATCAAAAAAGAACAATTATACACAACAACCTTATCCCACAAACAACACTTGAACTTATCAAACAACAGGTTGCTGATCAAATACATCAACAGACAAACATCTAACATTAATGAAGATCACGTAACCTGTCAGGATAATCCAGCAACAAGCATTGATAACAACACACATACAACAATTACCACTAATGATACTACAGACACTTCCTCATCCATCACTGATAACATAGACAAAGATTTAGTTAATACGCTCTCACTTATATTTCACGAAACGCTCACTAAATATACAGGTACAGATCCCACACAAAGACCACGAATACCAAAAATCAACACGTCAAAGGTAGTAGGAAAAACACTAAATTATGTAAATACTCACTCACTACCACACTACATTCATTCAATTTCTACACTCTCAGACATTCATACACTAGTTTATGCTGGGGCAGTCACAGTAGTGACGTACCATGGACTGAAAATACAATCGCAGACAGATACACACAAAACACAGTTCTATCACAAGCCTGCCTGACAGAGAAGAATAGAAACACAAATAAATGACATTAGACAGCAATTAGGCAGGCTGACACAATACACTAAAAACAACATAACATCCAAATTAAGGAAACAGCTCAAAAACATTTTCAAGAAAATAAAAAAATACACAAAACATGAACATCACAACGTACGCATTACAGAATACATTGATACACTAAAACAAAAACTTGCTGCCAAAGCACGTAGACTCAAACGATACAAAACATGTACACTACGAAAACAACAAAATAAATTATTTACAAACAATGAAAAACTCTTTTACAGACAAATTAATAACAAAGCAAACACTGATACACAGCACAGTGGCACACCAACAGAAGAAGAACTCACAACATATTGGTCCTCTCTTTTGTCCAGTGCTGTCACGCACAATGCTGATGCAGGCAGGATCGAGGAGGAGAACAGAAACTTGCACAACATACCAACTTTGCCCTGTGCTGAAATAAACACACATGATTTCCAATACACTGTTAACAGAACACACAACTGGAAGACACCTGGTGTAGACAACATTCACAATTTCTGGTACAAAAAGTTTACATCACTGCACCAGGAACTAGCTAAACACCTAACACACATCATCATCAATCCACAAGACATGTCAAATTTTCTTACTCAGGGCATCACCTACATGAAACCTAAATTCAATACCACAGACCCCACACAATACAGATCAATTACATGTCTTCCAACACTCTACAAATTATTGACATCCTGTATCGCAAACAAAATATACAAACATTGAAAAGCACAACATTCTAATAGAACAACAAAAAGGTTGCCGTAGAAATCACAGGGGATGCAAAGAACAATTACTCATAGATTCAGTCATTCTACGGCAAGCACACAAACAACACAGAAACATACACATGGCATATATTGACTACAGAAAAGCATTCGACAGTGTTCCACACAGTTGGCTACTACATATTCTACACATGTACAAAACACTATGCAGCACTGGAGAACAACACTACATCTCAGGGTTCATAACACTTCCATACAAACAAACCAAACATTCATCAGGCGAGGAATTTTTCAAGGAGATTCCTTGAGTCCTCTCTGGTTCTGCCTAGCCTTGAACACATCATCCAACATGTTAATCAACACACAATATGGCTACAATATCAGACATGAAAAAACAACACAGTTTACAGTGTCACATCTCATCTACATGGACAACATAAAACTTTATGTATCCACACAAAAACAACTTCATCAACTCCTACAAATCACACATTCATACACCAAGGACATACAAATGGAATTTGGCCTAGATAAATGCAAAACACTTCACATAGATAAAGGAATCCTGAAGAAAGAAGATTTTGCACTTGGAAATGGAGACGTTATTGAATCCATGGAAGAGGGCGAGTTCTACAAGTATTTAGGGTTCCAACAGGCCAAATTAACAGAACATACAGAAATAAAGCAAAGATTAATTAAAGAATACCAAAGTAGGTTAAATGCTATTCTCAGAACACAGTTAAATGTAAAACACCCAGTTAAAGCAATAAACACATGTCATTCCAGTACTCACATAACCTTTTGGAGTTATACATTGGACTCACACAGATCTTGAGCAACTCCAAAGGAAAACAAGAACAACACTTACTAAGCATAAACAACATCATCGTAAATCCGCCACAGAAAGATTAACCCTTCCACGTAAAGATGGCGGACGTGGCCTGATTGATATAGTTAATTTTCACTAAAAACAAATACAGTCACTGCCAGTTTTTCTACAAAAAACAAGAAACATCACAATTACATAAAGCAGTAACTCTAGCAGACTCGAATAACACACCGTTAAACTTACACTCACATCATACAGACACAACACAACATATAAAAAGCATAGACACCATTAAGCAATCGTGGGTTCGAAAGGCACTCCATGGCAGGCATCCTTACGACCTGGCCCAGGATTTTGTTGACAAAACTGCGTCAAACAGCCGGTTAGCTTGGGGGTGCCTCTTTGGGTAGACCGAAGGATTCACGATTGCCATACAGGATCAGGTCATAAATACTAAAAAGTACAGAAAACACATACTCAAAGATGCAACACTCACAAATGACACATGCAGAAAATGTCACATCATGCCAGAAACTATACAACATATCACCTCTGGTTGCAAGCTCTTGGCACAGACAGATTATTTACATAGACATAATTAAGTAGCAAATATAATACACCAAGAGCTTGCAAAGAAACACAAATTAGTAGACATCCACGAACCATACTACAAATACATTCCACAGACAGTATTGGAAAACAACATGCACAAAATGTATTATGACAGAACCATTATCATAGATAAAACAATTTACTATAACAGACCAGACATCACACTCATTGACAAACACAATAAAATCACATACATTATTGACATATCCATTCCAAACACTCACAATATACAAATTACATGCACTGAAATAGTCAGCAATTACACAGAACTTGTCTAGGAAATAAGGCATCTGTGGAGGATGGATAGGGTGCTTATTGTACCTATTGTTCTCTCCTCTACAGGTGTGATACCACACACTCTACACAAAATCCTGGGAACATTACAATTGAATAGAAATACATACATCACTCTACAGAAGGCCACTATTTTGAACCCTTTACCTAACAGATATTTTGACTTCTATACATATAGATATCTCAAAATTTTCATAAGCATTTGTTTAATTTTTAAAAGTGTTACATACCATTTTAATTAAGTAATTTAAATTAATTCAGATTAAGTAATTTAAAAGATTATTTTTAAAATCTATAAATTTAAAAACGTTGATATTTTTAAATCTTACTTCATCTCCATTTTCATCCTTCACTACTTGATATATATTTTCTACAGGTGTCTTGAAAATTGCTTGTACTACATCCTAATGAGTAGAAATATTGAATGGCATTAACTTTTATAATAAGTATACATTTTATTTTTCATTATTTTTAAATATCTCAGTAAAGAAGAGTTGGGTGCAGTTAGCTGAAGCTGGCTGAACAGTAGGACAAAAACATTCCTAATGAATTGTTATTTTTGTCTTTCTTAAATACTTTTTGTTTCTAAATAAAAAGAGAATCAAACTCACTGTCTTTAATCATTATCTGCATACTTTCCACATGAATCAAACCATTTGAAATGCTAAAATGAATGAATATGGGCTAAACTTATTTCTTTTAGAAGTCTTCCTATAAAACAAACTGTGATTAAAGCATGGGAGACAATTTTAAGTTATTTTTTAGCCACTTTAAAACTATTTTTGGAAACCAAGATATGTAATATTTAAGACAAAAATATAAATATCAATGAAAATTTTATTTATTTATTATAGTGTGCAGACTTCACATCCACATATCATTAAGCTCGCCCCTCTTCCTTGAAGGTGTGGCGGCTTTACATCTGTATTTTGTTGGGTCTCCACCATCTCTCTAGGAGCAGTGTTCCAAATTAGCAGAAAAAATTGCAGGAGAGGGAGAATTCATGATCAGATGTGGTTTATAACAGTCTACTGTCACCTCTTAAACTGCAAAAAAGTGACTGCTACAGTTATTAAAAGGACTATTAGCAACAATAGTAACATAATTACAAAAATCAAATTTATATTATTGTAACATAGTTAAAATTGCATTCTGGCATTATGACAATCTTTTAATTTTAAAAAATCCCATGACTTCCAATCCAGACTGGAAGTTCTTATATAGTTAATTGGGGTCTCCAGCCCATGAGCTTTCTAGGTTTGGTCTCGATTTTCATCTAGCTAACTCCATTCTCATGATTAACAAAGGACAGATGGACAACAATGGGAATGTATGGATCTGCAATTTGAAAATTGCAGCCCAATAAATCATCACCACACTTCACATTAAATCATCATCTTGCCCAAGAATAAGAAAGAAAGTTTATTTTAATTAATTAAAAAAAAATGATCTCACCTCTGGTTTCAAGTCAATTTTTGTTCTAAGAATACATCTCTGTTTTGTACGATTAAAAGTGAGACTAATTACTCCTTTCACTTTAACTAAATGTTCTTCACATTTCTTATAATAATCCTATATTTAAGGAAATAAAAACAATCATATTTAACATTCAAAACTAAAATATACATCATCTTAATTATTTTAACAACAATCATTAGCATAATAATATTAAATTACATGAGTGACACACTCTATTATTTTATCATCATTTAATTAAGTATTTCTCTGAGTACTAAGCTTCTATAAATCATAATTGATAATTATCGTAATATGGAAGAAAACTAGAACATCGCATGACTTAGTCACGTCACAATAGAATTGAGGCAGAGTCGAGAAAAAAGAAGCTATCCCTGCACTTGTTAGGCACAGAAGAGGCAATCTTTGTACCCGACGAACATGGACAAGTGAACTTTGCATTTTCCATTACAAAAGAAGAGATAGAAATAATATTAAAATCCTACACTATCTATTTGGCAGTTGCTATTTTTGATGTGGTTATTTCTGATGCTTTTTAAGAGAAGAACATACTCCAAATACCTTAAAATTAAAAAGAACAGTAAGAAATATAATACCAAGACATATGATTTGGAAAATTAAAAGAAAAATAAAATCTGTAATTAGGAGCAAAATTAAAAAATGGAATAATTTAAAGTATCAATTAAGGAAAGTATTACACCGATATAATTATACAGAAAATCCGTACAAAGGAATTGCTAATAAATATAAATACAAAAAAAAATATAAAATTACAAACTATTTAAGTACCCAATCCCTGAAGAGAAGAATATATGGGTTGATAATTTAATCATCAACAAAACTAACATACAAATCCCTAAGTGTATAAAGAAATTCCTAGCTTTAGGTATAGATTTTAACATACCTATGGATAAGATAATAATAGATTTAATAGCAAATATAGATTAAAAAATATAAAGGATTTACCAATAAAAAAGGAAAGGAAAACTAACTTAATTGGTTCTGTCATTCATGACATGAAATGCATATCCCAAAAAAATACGTTTAAAATAAATAAATATAAAACAAATTTAAATAAGACTATAAATTTTTTAAAAACAAATAATTTGTTTATTAAAGCTGATAAAACAAAACAACTCATAATAATAGATAATAATGATTTGGAAAATAAAACAAAAGAACAAATTAACAACAAACAATATATCAAGTTAGATAAAAATCCATATGAAAAAATTAAAAAAGATTTAACGAAAATAATAAAAGATATGTATTCAAACAATAAAATTAATGAAATAGATAAAAATAACATACTTGATTTTAAAAATAATATAACCCCAAGATTGAATATACGGTTAAAAACACAAAGAAGAAAAATACAGACCCATAGTAGATTTTGGATATTCAACACTACAATTTAGAAAATTATATTAAAAGACACAAAGGTCCACAAATTTATAAAAAATGCTATTTATACTTTACTATATGCTTTTTTTATACTATTTGAAGGATCCACAAATAGTATAAAAAATGCTGATGAAGTTATTAATATAATTCAAAAATAAAAACAGAAAAAAAAACATTAATAAGTTTAGATGTAAAAAATATGTACTCAAACATAAAATGGGAATTAATGAAAAACAGCCTTATACAATTAGAAACCAATCAAGCATTAATAGATCTTATAGAATTTGCATATAAAAGAAATTATTTTGAAGTTTGTAATAATTTTTATAGGCAAACAGCTGGCATTAGCATGGGGTCAAAGATGGGACCAAAACTAGCTGAACTGGTAATGAAAGATATTGATAAAAAAATACAAAACATTCCCAGTGTTAAAGCTGTAATGAGATATGTGGATGATCTTTAATGATTTGTAATAATGAGATAACAAATAACGGGATAATTTTAAATACAATAAATAATATAGACCAAGATATAAAATTTGACATAGAATTAGAAAAATATAATAAAATTAATTTTTTGGCTATAACTAACAAAAGAAAGAGAAATTTTCATTTAAAATGTATAAAAAACCATCTAATGTAAATAAAACAATCAGTTATTACTCATATGCCCCAATAGCTATAAAAAAAAATACATATATGATGGAATTAAAAAAGATATACACAAGAACTACCAACAAAAATGAATGTGTAATGGAATTAAACAAATTAGATTATAAATTCATCCTCAAATTATCCAAAAAGAATTTTAAAAATTTGGCGCACACAATATTACAAAAATAGGTTTAATATAAAAAATAAAAAAGATAAAAGATTACAAAGCCTTCCCTTACAAAACTAATATTTATGATAACTGTTCTAAACTTTTAAACAAGAATATAGTTTTGGCCCCATCTTTGACCAATAAAATCTCATGTAAAATTCATAAACTAGGAAAATACAAAACCAATGTTGATAAATTGAAAAAAACTGAAATAGTTTATAAAATTGATTGTAACTGTCAAAATCCAAGAGAATACATAGGAGAAACAGGAAGGACTTTAGAACTACACATTAAAGAGCAAGAAGCTGCCATAAGATTAAAACATAATAATTCCCCTTGGTTTAACCACATTAAAAATAGCAACTGCCAAATAGATAGTGTATGATTTTAATATTATTTCTATGAGAAAAATATTTATAAATGAAAATTCAAAGAACACACAGAGATAATAAAATATAATGGTGATAATTTAATAAATGTGTCAAATGGTATGCAAATCGACCAGCAATGGTACAACATGATAAAAGGCGCAACAACAAGTTAGAAAATTATATCGTAAGAATTACGCATTGTTGCGTATGAAAAGTTATTTTGTATGAGAAGGGTGTTCAAAGATTATAAAACATATACAGTAATACCCCGAACTTACACGATAGGTGGGACCGAGCGATAACTGCGTAAGTTGAATTCGCATAACTCGAGGTATAATTTCGCATATAAATACATACAAATTATTTTTAATTGGGGCCGGAGACTAAAGAAAACAATAATTTAGAAAAAATTGTTTAATAAAATCTTAGATAACACATATGTATAACAAATTATATTATTAAAATCGTAAACCGAAGTTATTTTGATGTAAGACTTCATAAAATCTAAAAAATTCATCTGAAGGCTCAAAGATTTTTTTCTCCTACAAAATTTCCTTGTAACATGCTAATAATTTTTTTATTTCTCATTTTGCAGAAGAAATGCACTCTGCGTTAGAGTCTATATTTTCTAAAATTTGTAACCCCTTTTCATTTTTGTATTAAAGTCTTTAATAATATTAACTTTACATTCCAAAGATAGTTTTTCTTTTCTTATTTGCTGCAGAAGGAGTTCTACTTCGTTTGGATGACATAGTAGTCTCTCTCAAGTCTCTGTAGATATAACAAACACAGAAATAAATAACACAAAATAAATTGTAGCTATGCATTGATTCCACGTGACACGTCCGAACATGTAAGCTGAACAATAGTGTGTGTGTGTGTGTGTGTGTGTGGGGGGGGGTAATCAAGAGTTGCATGTATGAGCAACAAAAGACGAATCAAGAGATTTAAAAATTGCATAACTCTGGGTAGCGTAAATCGAGGTATTACTGTACTGATATTTTAAAATACAGTAGAGCGTCGTTAATCGGAACGTCGGTAATCGAAATGGCCGGAAATCGGAACGATTTTCAGTCTGACTGTGTCGTGCTGAATCGAACGTTTTTGATACTAGATTTACTTCTAAAGTATAATTTTCATGTTTTTTATATTCTTCGATATATTTATTTTGTTTGTACAAAATGCAGAAATAATTTTTAACGATACGATAGCCTCGATTATTATTATAAAAATTTTCGTTAGGCTTAAAATCGACAAAAATTCAACACGAAGCGACACGCAACGGAGAAAAATTCAACACGAAGCGACACGCAACGGAGAAAAATTTGAACATCGAACAGGTTAATATATTTTTTCGTACAAAGTCGAAAATCGGAACAAATGACTAATTGGAACAAGTCCCCAATTGACTCCAATTTTAAACGCTCTACTGTAATATGCTTTTAATTAGAAAGAAACCTGTATGTATATTTTTATTTTTTGACAAAACCTTTTTTTAAAAAAAAATGTTTTTTAAATATTATTATAAAATATTACTAAGAGTTATAATTTATAATTACTTGTGTAGCATGGTGAACATTCTTTCGATGTAACACGATATACACCCTTAAAGTAATAGGTGTAAAAAATAAGCCATTGAAATCTGTGGAGATCCTTAGGGTATTATGAAATGTGTTTTTATTGTTTTATAAGCATTACTTACTCGTGTTGTTTTTTGTCAATTTAATAATTGAAATTTATTTTGTATCACTGAAGATGAGCTAGAAAGTTAACTTAGCTTGAAATGCATCTGTAAAAGAACAATAAAGGAGTTTTATAACCTGAATCAGCTGTGGGGTAGTCTACCGAAGGATTTTTTCAGATTGAAGAGACGTTTACATAATCAACAGATAAAACAGCTACCATTAGAAAATTCAAAATTATTATTATTGAGTTTGCACATTGGTATATTCCATTATGCTCGTAAGTTTTTGATCCCAATACAAAATTTCCCTTTCATTTGTTTGTGACAGTAATATATCTGTGTGAAGCTTCTGTAGATATGTTTGCAGCATTATCACATTTTGTCTTCTTTTCTCTCAACTTTTTAGAGAAATTTCTTTTTATTTATATACTATCCTACAAACCCATTCATCACATTTTTCTATAAAATATAAAATATGATTTAATAGATTAAATTTGCAAAGCTCACATATTTATTTCAAATGACCATAAAAGCTCATTTTAATCAACCTGCAATCAAAAACACAACACATTTAACTTCATATTCAGTTACTTTCATTTTGGACAAATTGTTTTATTAATTAATTTACTGTTTTCAAAATATAAGTAACTGAAGATGAAGTTACATGTTGTATTTTTGGTGGTGGATCAGTCTGTAGAGTGTCACAGATTAATTTGATAAATAAACTTTCATGGTCATTTGAAAGGAATTTCTGAGCTTTTGCAATTTTTCTTTAAAATATAATGGAACAGTTCACAGGTAAGTACAGAAATAAAAGATAAATTCCTTGGAAAAAATTGAGAGAAAAGATGATAAAATTCAATGACACTGTATATCCAAACACAAACATGTCAACAAAGGCTTCATACGGACACAACACTGTCACATATATGCATACAAAAAAATTTATCTTATAATATGCTTAGTTTAAGAATTTTATAAATAAGTTTAATAAAAACAGTTTCAGAATTTTTACCTGTGTTAATGAGCCTTCAATTTGGAAAGTAAGTGTCTTTGCCTTAGAGTTTATACCATCCAAGAAAAATGATCTTGCAGCAATCTTTTTTGATTTTGTTTCTGGCAAAACATTGCTAAAAATAATAATAAAATCTTTAAATTAAGAAAAGACATTAATTACTAATAAAAATTGTTAAAAATAACACCCGTTTATAAGCTTTCAGTAAATGAATCAATCATCATAAAACTAGAACTCTCAACAAATTTTGATAAAAAGCATGACAAAAATGGAAATAAATTCATGTTCTTGAAGGAAAAATTTTACAATCCAATTGATGTTAATCTTAAGTATCCTTTGTGATTCACAAATTAGAAAATTGTTGTTGCATGAAAACAAATATTAATAAAGATTATATATATGCAAACAGGCTTCATAAAAAACTCTTACATTTTTAGTTAGGAGTTTTCTAGGTAACTACTACTATCAACTTGTAGAGAAGTACTTCAAAAATTATAAAAATTTAAGACTGAAAAATCTTACCAAAAATGTACTTTCCTACATTCACATCTGACTTTCTCTCCAAGAACAGTTATTGACAAATCAGAAAAATTTTTTATTAGAATATGAGGACTAGGGAGAGAATCTAAGAAAGATGAACTGAGCAATGACAGGAAGTTATTGTTGATCTTTGCAGAGAAAAGATAACAAAGTACAAAAGAAAACATTTGAAGACTAATAAAAAAAAATTAAAAAAAAAAAAAAAATACATTTTAAAATTTCTTTGGAAATATACTGTTATTAAATCAAATCAAAAATAGTTTATTAAAATAAATCTGTAAAATATTTCCTATTTGCATTTTGTATAAATTCTTATAAAATTTATCTTAAAGTTGTAAAGTCTTTTTCCATGTGTTCTGAGATTTGAAATATTAAAATGCCTAACAAAAACAGATGCTGCATTTTCCATCGGCATATTTGAAATCAGCATCCCAAAGATAACATAAAAGAGCTAATTTGTTACACGGCATAAACAGCTATGTTACACAAAAATGTTTTAAATTTGTTGGGCTAGATAATTCATTTCATTTCATCAATCAATCATATTTTACATAACAGTTTATACAGTGATTACAAGAATTCATTTCATTATTATATCCCAATACTAGTAATAAAAATTTGATATTGATCAAAACTAAATTTTATAAACTATAAGAACTATCATTGCTGTTTCTTCCATTCAAATTATTAACTTTTTTAGGAACAAAACACCATTTATGCATTTATAATTTATAAATATAAACTACAAATAAAATCTTAAGTTATACATTAATCAAGGAAAAATATGGAGAAGACAACAAATTACTGTGGAATGCTAAATCTAAAGTTAAAATTAAATAAAAATAATATTTCTTTTTACATATAAAAAGTAATTGTTTCAGTGTATTTTTAAATACTCTGTCAATTAAAATCCTTAAATAGGAAGACAAAATAGTTCTAAATAAAGATTAAAATCATAAGTAGATTATAGGGTAAACAGATATGTATTATAATTGTTATATAAGGAAATTATTATAATTGTTAATAGAGGATGGTCCCAAACTAGAGAACTTGTTATGGTATATATGGATCAAGCAATTAATAAAATTACAGGTTGATATAATTATCTTATATGACCAAAAAATAATAAAAATAGAAGAAATAGAAGAAAAAAATTAATTAAATAATGATATTAAATTTAAAGTAGAAAAGGAGACAAACACAGAAATAAATTACCTTGACAAAAGATAACCAGAACAGAAAAGATGATTAAATTCAAACCATATACAAAACCATGTGAAATAAGAAAAGTTATAAATTACAATTCAAACACTCCACAATACATGAAAAAAAATATATTCAGTATGGAGTATAAAAAAAATTGTAAATAAAACAAGTACACTACAGAAAAAGAAAAAATCTCTCAACAAACTGAGGACTAAATTTCTACTCAATGGATATCAAGAAAGAATAATTAAAAACTGGGAGAGTAAAATCAACAATATAAGGCTGAAAAATAAACACAACAGCAAAAATAAAGAAAGAAATATATAGCCTTCCCTTATATTCGTGGCTTCTTTGAACAGATAAATAAAAATTTCGATAAAATAAATATAAAACTGGAACCAACTTATAACAAATTGCAAAAAAGAATACAGAAGGCTAAACTTGACATAAGTAAAAAAAATAGACAAATACAACACAATGAATGTCATCTATAAAATACCATGTACATGTGAATGCCCAAAAAATTATATAGATGAAACAAAATGGAAATTAGAAACGAGATTGAAAGAACACATTGCGAATTTAAAATATAATAGAATTAATTTTGTCTTTTACAAACATTGTACAACACATAATTGCAATATAGATAAAAATGATGTTAAAATCATACATAAAGAAAAAAATTGGTATAAAAGAAAATTCAGAGCTAAAAAATAATTAATACCAAGAAAAATAATATTAAAAATTTAAGCACAAAAATTCATAAAAATTGGCTACAATTATTAAAATAAAATAAACGTAATATCCCAAGGGAGAATGTGTAAATAAAGTGAGGTGATCTATGCTCTATGTAAATGAGAAATAAGATTGGCAACACTGTCTGTTGAAGTCTACATTGCACTCGACGAGAAGTTCAACGTATGGAAAGCAACTTCTATCTACATGGTTTTATTATAAATATAACTATAAAGCATTCTTATTGTGCAATATTTTAACAGCGAATAGATAGTCGTTACAGAATACACACCAGCAACCGACAAGATAGCCAGAAAAAAAAGGGTATGTTATGCTTAATTTAGATAGACTTATTCTTAAAGAAAGTCGGTGACAGGATACACATTTAAGAATATTAATTGTAAATACATCCCAAAAAATAAAATATATCTCGTAAAGAATAGGTGGCTGTAATGCAGAAAGTGCCTAAGAGATGTCTGGTGTAAAAATAAGATATCGTCTATCTGCAAAAACACCTAAATGTAAGGACTGTTTTTTATTTGTAAAAAATCCTTTTATAGTATGTTTTTATCAATGTCAGATGTGGTAGCTGTATATACGTAATGTGAATGAATGTCTCTTTAATCCAAATAAATAAATCTGGTAGATTTCCTCACAGCTATCAGGTTAGATACTCCTTTATTGGAAATTACAAATGCATTTTGGGCCTATTTATTTATTCAGATTAAAGAGACATTCACTCACACAATATGTTTTTAATTGCCAAAGTTTTAATAACTGATTGTTTTTGACAGTGAACTAGATGTATTTTTGATTGTCATATATATGTTATTCTGAGATGTAATGGTATGTCTTTAATTATCATAATAGAATACTATGGAATATAAGGAATTTATATTTATGTTTTATTGTGTAGCCGACCGAAGAGGGGCTAAGGCCCAAAACGCGTCTCGGCAAATAAAGTTCCGAAATAAAAAGTTGACGACGAAAACTGCCAAGTGTCTACGAATACACCCAGTCATGATATTGAATCAGTACAATAGGTGTTAGCTAACTTTCATATTTTTTAAAATTAGTAATTGAATACATATGATTAAAACTGATTATATCAATAAAGTAATAATTATTAATTAAAAAAATGTCATGTTATCATTATTTTAAAAAATAATATATATGTATATAATCTTACAAATTGTTTGTTATTTCTTTAATTGAATGTTTACTTTCTCTGCTTGTAAACTTTTTCCCATCCAAAGAGCTTTGTTCTGTAATAATCAACTGATGCAATTTTTTGATTAATTTCTTCAGATTATCAGATATATCACTGGAATTAATAACAGTATATCAATATAAATCAAAAAACAGTGTCAATACAAAATAAAAATTAATTGCTTACATTTTCTTTTGAAGATAATTAAGAGATTGTAAAACTCCACAAATTTGAATTAATTTTTTTCTGTTCTCAAATTTTTCACACAAAGTAATCAAAGTCTTAAAAAGAAAATTTTTTTTTCAATATTTATAAGTTTACAAATATAAAAAAATAATATATTAAAATTTCAAGTTAAAGATCAAAATTATTTATTCTCTTTAAGTTATATATAATTCATTCTCAGAATGCCATATAAATTCTATATAACATGATTCCAAGACTAAAATTAAAATATTTTAAAATTTTTCAACAAAAAGGAATTATTTCATGTTGTATTCCATTCAATATGGAATTTTACAATTCAAACAATTCTAGACACAAATGACTCAAATATCTATGAATAAAATAAGAAGAAAAATTTGCAATGCATTTTGCACATATGAGCCATTCACAGGCAAATTAACTCTGCTAGTATGCAAAACATGTATATCCTTGGAATGACTTATTAATTTTACTATTTTATATATCATTTGATAAAAAAAATACACCTGTAATGACACATTTTACAATGTTTATTTAAATTTTAAAAAAGAAATATATATTATTTTAACAGTTTGTTTATTTTTTGTTTTATGGAGTTAACTGATTTGTCAAATGAGCAGTTCATATGTGATTACAGCATTAACTGTATTAATAAATTGATTTTTTTTTATTAAGTGTGAGACCCAAGAAGGCTTCTTTTCAGGTCCATTATGGGTTCAACTGGTTCCACAATGGGGCAGCTGGGTGATGTGGGATAAAGCCTACCATATCAGACCACCCATAAAAAAATTCCAGAGATTATCCACCACCCAGATTCAATACCAAGTCCTTGAGAGCAGTTTGAACTTTACTACATTGAATATTTGAAAGTAGTCTTGATAATTTGAAATAAAATGAAAATGTTATATTTACATAACATGAAACATTTACACATCTAAAGCTAAAGTTAAAATTAAAAAAAAATATATATATATATAATATACAAATAGTATTTTTTACAGAATCCTAATTTATTTAAAAACATTGAAAGAAAAAAAAAATTATCTAATTTTTCTTACTTCCAGTGCTTCAGATACAACTACTTCACTTTCATCATGCAATACATAAACTAAAAACTGAAGACAAGTTTTATCCTAAAATAAAATAAGAATGATAATTATTAAATAGTACAATAATTATGTATTTACACAAAAAGAACGTTTTTAAATTGTAAAATTTATTAAAACCTAAAGAACACAATTAAGTTTAATTTTCAGTTTATAAGAACAAAAATATTTAACAAAAAGTTAAAATATTAAAAACTATTAACATTAAACTCTAGTTTCTTTCCAATACATATTTATTTTGTTATATATATATATATATATAATGGAAAAAGTATTAAGATTAATGTCATAATTAACAAAATTCAAGCCTAAGTGCTAATTCCAGCAGTAAATGAACAAGACTTTAATGTTCATAACGTTTTTGGCTCCATTTAGAAGCCCTCTTCAGCCCTTTTAAACATTTATTCTCCATGGTTAAACGTTTAAAACTTTTTAAATGATAGAACTGTTTTTTCTTGTATTTTCCTGAAGACGGCTTCTAAATGGAGCCAAAAACGTTTGAACATTAAAGTCTTGTTCATTTACTGCTGGAATTAGCACTTAGGTGTGAATTTTGTTAGTATAGTTCCAGTTTATAGCTGCTAAATTTTTATCTGATGTCATAATTATAAATTATTACAGGAAATCCTTATTAGTTTGAAATTCGAGGGACAAAAAATCATGACTTCAAATTATCCGAGATTTACGTGTATCTGTAGAATATGCCAAGTGCCACGTAAGTGATGTAATTTGTTAAGCAAACAGAATACAGCTATGTATACAGAATGCTATTTTCGTTAATTAATAATAATAAAATAAATGTGAAGGTAAACAGCACATATCCAGTGAGAACCTCATGGGTTGCCAGATAGGTTTTACAAAAAGTAAAGCAGAATTACTGTAAACGTAGCCCAAGTTATTTTAAAAATGGCCTAAGAAGTATCCAAATGCAATAGTCTAGAGCACTACAAATATCTCAATTTGCTACTTGTAGTCCAATCTTGCCATTCCAAAAAAAAAGCCATATTTTATGAGATAAGTAAAAAAAAAAAAAAGGTTAGTCCATGGGTAAGGCGACACTGAAAAACATATTACTGTTAAAACAAAGCCATATTGACCAGATTAGAGTTGTTCTTGGTCAATTGTTCTCTGGAGGCAATTGTTCAATGGAGGCACTTCAATCTAAACGAACAAGTTAACACACACATTGCAGTTCGGACAGAATTTTCACTTTGAATTACGAAGCAGCCAAACTCCTCAACGTGTAACACGCTATATCCCTGGCTGAGAGAAAAGTATGATTATGAACCAAAGGAATTTTGAATTAATGAGGATTTCCTGCACTTCTTATAAACACTGATATCAAATTATATGCATCAACACAAACATAACAACAACAAAATGGCTATTTCAGAAATATTTTCAAGATGATACATAAAATTTATGTTTAGACCAATAAAAAAACATGATACATTACAAACTTTCCTTCAACTCCAAAACACATTCGTAGACAAGCATAAATTCACAATTGAACACAAAAACAGAAGCCTGCAGATTTCATTGGTTCTAACAACCATAATATCGAAAATAATGAAATAAAAATTATACCTACACAAACTAAATTGTACACTGGAAACAAAATTATTAAAACCATTATGATTCTCAAAAATTCTTTGAATTATACAATCTTTTTATAATAAAATCAGGTTAGTTTTAATGGGACAAGAGATGTTAAATTATTGCTAATTTTGTTCTAACGCAAGCAAGAGACATTAACATAGCTGTCTATAAGTATTTTAGTAACAATAGTATAAAAATAATTAATTTTAATGCATACATCTGAGTGTAATTAAGAATCAACAGCAAGCATACAGTATAAAACAATAGTAACGACTTATTAGTCCTTTCAACAAATATTTCTCTAGAAATAATCATAGAAAAAATTAAATACACATCACTAAAAAAACCCAGCTCTTTAAAAGTTTTAATACTTTGCATTTGTTCATATAAGGTTCATTCTTTAATTTTACTTAATACTAAAATCAGTAATATTTTGCTATCAGCCATTTTTTAAAAAATTTATTAAATATACAGCTATTACTCCAGTTAGTTCATTTTCCACCTTAGTTCAAGATCATTAAATGCACAAACACTATCAGAATGCAACTCCTAACAAATTAAGAGACATTCAAAAATGCTGAGTCACAAAGCTTGGATTAAACTTCTATCAGTAAAACAACATTGATATTGCTACAGTCTTCCACCAGAGAGATTTAGCTTGATACTATGTCATTATCAATTTTTAAAATTCAAAAAGATAAGCTAGTAAAAATCTATGATAGTAAACTTAAAATAAACACAAATTTCACATTAATGTCAGTATTAAATCTAATTTTGTAATTCTTTTTTTCTAAACATACTATTCTGTTATAGTCTTTGAATCTTGGCACCATTATTGATATCTGTTTCTGTTACTGTTTGTTATAGAAGTTAAAAAGCCCATTAATCTTAATTGGGAACATCTTTGACCCTCTTCAGGTCAGCTTCAACCAATAATAGAGAGGTTGAGGCACAAGTACAAACGCTAAACTTGTACGGCAAGCAGAAGTACATGTTTGACATTTTATGTCCAAGAAAAAATTGTTGCAGCGGATGTGACTCGGTGAACGTCACACATTGACTCACGGGAAATTTGTTGAAAAAATGGCAGATACATTTAACATCGAGGGTTACCAGCAAAGGTAAATAAACAAATTAAATTATTTTAAAGTATTTATAGAATGTTTAATAACATTAAATAATTATTTTTAATTAGTGTTGTGTTTCCTACCGTACGATCAGACGATAGGACTACCTCATACTTTTGTTGAGAGAAGTAGTGGCTTATGTAAAATCGAAAGCAGCTTGAAAAATTAATTTTTAGAAAATTCACAAACGTATTACGCCGTTGATGGTAGAAGATGCCGTGGAAGAACAAACCTACCTTAAGATAAGCTATTATGAAGACAAATATATGTAAATTCTATAGGCACTTCACATCACTTGCTAAAAAATTGAATAATTAAATAATTTCTGGATTAAAATCGTCTGTTTCTTTACAATATTATTCATAAATGCTTAAATAATCATTATTTTAATAAAATAAGTCATCATTTTAACCACAAACACAGAAAAATGAAGAAGTTTAAGCCGATCATCTACTCCCCATTCTAGACATAGCAAACGCCATTATCGATTGAATAGAATTGCCAGATGGCGGCGCTCGTCCGTCTGCCATTCACGTTTTGGGCTGAATATGTGCACCTCAACCTCTCTAATGGTTGTAAACTTTTAGAGTTCAATATCAATGGTTCTAGAAAAACAAATATGTTAAAAAAACTTTTTTGTTTCAAATAATTTAAAAGACAAGCATATTTTGAAATGGAAAACTAACAACAAAGGAAATGTTATGGCTAAAGCATACAAAGATAAAAATAAAGTAAAAGAAAGATATAACATGTATTTAATGTTATAGCTCTAACAGCCTATTAGCTATATGAACAAAGTCCTTACTGTCCATGCAGGTTTCTAATTATCATCGAGTAATACAGCATCATTAGCATTAATTATTGTTAGATATTTGGAAAGGCAATAAATATAAACCTGCCCAAGTATCTTGATAAGGAAACACTGCAACATTTCTATAATAAGCTTATCCCAGAAAACTTTGTTGCAAAACGGTCCTATGATTGTGAACTGAGGTACAGGCCCCTAATTGGGTTAGGCAACAACTGAGCAACAATGTTCCTTAATTCTTTCAGACATCAATCTTGTGAAGCCTATGTAGTAAAATTTCCTCCTCTTTTTGCTCAACTTCAGAACAAATTCCAGATTTAGAAAGTGTATGGACTATATCAGAGCAGAGTATGTTTGTGACTGTGATTGATTTCTAACTCCTAAACTGAACATATTTTTTCCTAGCATATGGTGCTACTAATGAAGCCATGTTCTTGCCAGTAACTACAAGCATGTTGCACTAATCCCTATTGATTTCAAACTTCTTTTTGTTCTTGTTATAGGTAGCGCTTATGACAGTATCTACAATACCTCTAAGAAAACCATAATTTGGTGCAATAATCCTAATTTGTCAATCCTATCTGCTGTCATAAAGGACTGGGTAAAGGCCCTTCTAATAAGAGTCTAATGGCAGCTAGCTTGTGTTGTATAGTGTCATGAGATCTCCAGTGTATACAAGAGTCCTTTGATAAATTTTCAAAACCTTTAGTTTGCTGCTGTCATCCACTTTTATAAAATTGTCAAGTCTAAATTATTAATACTACTAAAGCTTCCTTTAATGATTGACAAAACCACCCCTATGGGATTTTTATAACAGTGCAAATGAATTCACTTATGGCATATTTATGATTTGGAGAAATAAAGATGTCTACCAGGTTGTTCAATAAGTTTTGTCGTTCGATAAAAAAAACACAATTTTATGGTTTGAAATACATTTTATTATTCAATATAATTTCCCTGAACTTCAATACACTTGTTCCAGTGATCTTCTAATTTATGGATTCCATCCCTGAAGTGAGAATCCGGAAGACTGTCGAAATACGCTTCCACGGCTGCTATTACCTCTTCGTTCGATGAAAATCGTTTCCCACGCATGAATTTTTTAAGATGTGAGAACAGCCAGAAGTCAGAGGGAGCTAAATCTGGCGAATAGGGAGGATGTTGCAACAATTCGTATTTTAATTCGCTGATTTTCGCGATGGTTTTTTGAGCTGTATGAGAGGGTGCGTTATCTTGATGAAAAATGATTTTTTTCTTCTGTAAACCAGGTCTTTTCTCACGAATTTTTATATCCAGCTGGTCCAAAAGATTACAATAATAGTCTGAGTTGATTGTTTTACCAGTTTGGAGATAATCCACGAACAAAATTCCTTTTGCATCCCAAAAAACTGATGCTAACACCTTCTTGGCCGATTTCTGGACCCTAACTCGCTTCGGAGCCGAAGTACTGGGTTCACACCACTCCTTAGCCTCTTGTTTTGATTCAGGATCATGATGGTAGACCCAAGTCTCATCCATAGTAATGAAACGACGCACAAAATCCTTTTTATTTTTTCTAAAACGCTCCAAATGTTGCTGAGAAAGTTGCATTCGAATGTGTTTTTGCTCCATAGTTAGCGAATGCGGCACCCATTGTGCACACAGCTTTCTGTAACCCAAAACATCAGCCAAAATATTGCTCACACTGCCTAATGAGATCCCTAGGGCTTCTACTAAATCTCTCTCAGTTAATCGACGATCTTCCAAAACCATATGCTGTATTTTTGCTACGATTTCTGGTGTTGATGCACTTTTTGGACGTCCTTCACGTGGATCGTCTTCAAGACTTGTACGGCCACGTTTAAATTCAGCAACCCATCTTTCTACTGTTCTAATTGAAGGTGAAGAGTCCTTATACACTTTTACCAATCGTTCATGAATTTGTTTTGGTGCTACACCTTCCAAAAATAAGAATTTTATCACTGCACGATATTCAATTTTTTCCATTGTAAAAAAATACACTGACACGTCAACTTTGAACAGCTGCAAATATAGAAATGAGTTGACAGATCTACATGAAACTTCACACGTGTTTATAAAAAAGTAGTACTATTTTTAGAGTAATAAAACGACAAACCTAATAGCGCCATCTCCTATTGAACGACAAAACTTATTGAACAACCTGGTACATATCACAATACAACTTTGATGCCCTGTCTGAACTTCCAAATGCATTGCAACCAATTAGAGTACTACTTTCACTATGTCTCCAGATGCAGGTAACCCCATAGGAACCTGTTTTTTGTATTATCTATCACTCCATATATGTATTATCTATCACTCCATATAAAAATACAAATTGTTTAAAAGATCAAGATAGTCTACCAAAGAACTTCACAACCATTACTGGCTGAAGCCAACCTAAAACATTCCCAATTAAGAAGTTTAACGGGATTTTACTTCCATAACAAGCAGTAACAGAAAAATATATTATATAATTCCACCTTCTTTAAATAAATTTATATTTTCTTTTATAATGCTGCACAAAGAAACAATTTTAGAATCAATGGGAACTACTGCTCTAGAGAATATAATGTTCACACCATCTATTTAGCATATGACATTTCATAGAAATCTACTTTTCCATTAAAGCTACTGTTCTTCAGTCTAAAATCCTTAACTTTAATCAGATTTCATTATGAAAATATTTTAATATCTAATAAAAAAAAAAGAAAGGAATTTATCTTTTTAGTGCAATTTTACATGGTAATATTAAAATCTGCATTTAAAAGATGGAGATGAATCAAAACAACAAAACAAGTTTTGTCAATGGTGCATATAATAAATATATAAACATCTCAACTCCTAATATTTTTATAATGAAACCAAATGATTGCTGGATTTATATCAGAAAGTGAATATAAATCCACCAATTGTTTGGTTTCATTACAAGTTCTTTCTCACAAAACAGCTTTGAAAGCTTCCAACATTTGTTCCAATAGAAGAGCACAGTAAGAGCCAGAAATAACCAAGGACTGTGGTATGGTATTTTACATAAAAAAAATAGGTGAAATAGCATAATTTTAATTCAGTTTCTTCAGTTTGACAAAAAATTCTCTTGTGATTAGAATTATTAAATTTTTAATTAAATATCTTTCTAGCATTTTTATAATTACTTTGTTTACATGCTTCAATTAAAGAATGTACAATGTTCTTTTTTATAGTATAACTTACCTGACATAAACTTTCATGATTTTGTGGATTTGCAGACAATTTCTTATACTTTTGCACAACAGCAAGTGTTTCTGCACTCAGATCATTGGCCATTGTAACGATATAAACTAAAGTGAAAAATATTTAAATATTAGTTATATCTATCTATTTTCTGATCATCTAAAAATTTATTAAAATTCTAACATGTTTTTTTAATATTAACTTGTCATTAATTCTATATTTCTCTCTAAAATTTAGGAAAATTTAAAATTTAAAGTCAGTATGTATGTATGACAACCGAACACATAAGATTGATTTTATTGAACAACTGCCAACATCTTGTAATCATTAAATTTTTAAATAAAAAATCTCAAAACTAAAATTTGCATTTCAGGACAGCTAATTGTTAGAAAAGAGTTGATATTCTATTCTAATATTATCTCTGTGTGATATTCACATAGAGTAGGCTTTATTACATAATTGTATCTTGCTGTAAAAACTTTGTTTTTCAGTAAAGATATGTTACATTGGTATGTCTCCTTGACACAAATGAATCTTCAACTTGTGGCACCCTTGCAACATGCCAATAGAGACTGACAAGCAACACACAATTTTGACAACATGAGACAACAATCTCCTTACCCTTTAATTTTACCGCGACGTCATCCGTTTGATGCAGCGTGTAACGATAATCACTCCTAGCTTTATAATTTACATCATTAAAAAGGAATTTTGTATTCCTAGTGTTTACTTCTGTTCTGCTTTCTTTTGGTAGCCATCAACTACCAAACACACTGTTTACCCTCTGTTTACCTCCAGATGTTGCCACCAATAAGTATGCTTCCCACAACATCCTGTTCTTGCCACCTTTATGTAAAATAGTCAAGAGAAAGGAAATATGTACATAAATACACATAGCTAGGTCACCAAATTCATATGCACAAGATTGTATCCCGGCTAAATAACTATTTGTTTTAGATTTTAGGAAGGCTTTAGAACAATCAGGGCCCATTTTACCATTAGGCAAACCTAAGCAATAGCCTAGGGATGCAAAGATAAGAAAACACCAGGCTTACTCATAAGCAAAGAAAAGATAATTTAATTAGTGGGAATTAATAAAAATTTTTAAAATGTTCATAATGATGTTATTTTTATAAATATCCATACTTATGGGTGTTTGTGTCTGCCTACATATGATAATATACATATACATAGTCAGGGCATAGCACCAAAGCTGCCATTTGGCTATATTTTTATTAAAGTGGTGATAAAAAACCCTAGTCTGCTTATTTTAACATTCAGCATGAACTTCACATTAAATTAAATTATGAATCACACTTCAGAAAAAACAGCAGAATGTCTAGCTCCTGTGCAATGGAAGTCCCGTGCACCTAGCGATTTCATGACATCATGCAGCAAAAACGGGAAGGAAAGTAAGTGACATTGAGAACCAAAGGCAGTTTTCATGCAGTGCCACACAGCATTTCCAGACTGTGGATTTTTTATCAATTGAAAGAAAATTTGGGAAATTTTTTTCTGTGACTTTTTTCATTTTGTCTTTTTTCAGTATACTAAAACAAAAATTTTGACATAACAGAATCTGTGAAATATTGTTTAAACATTACTAAACTCCATCTCAACACCGGAAACTAATAACTACCTCTTAACTTTTTACCAGTGTGTTTCCAAAAATTGGGCCTCCAAAATTAAGCATTTTGCTTATTTTTGAAATTGACTTTTGAAATTTTAAGGCTCTGGCAATAGCAGTGTGGCTAAGACGCTAAGCAGTAAAGCTACAAGATGTAGTTCAAACCTTCGGAATTTTAGATCAGTTTTGCGTTTTTTCTTTTTTACGTGTAACATAATTATTTTACTTTATTGTTTACATTATTATTACTATTATTATTCCTCACATTTAAAGCCTATAAAACAAGAAGTTAAAAATTGTGACGACATTTCCTGTTTAGCAAAAACGAATCTCTCTAGATTTAACTCTTTTTACATCATTAAATAGAACTTTTATTTCTCCACATTTATTTTCACATATTTTCACTCATGATTACGTACTATGTCCTTACAAGCAAATAAGCTTCAGATGTTACTAATCATAAAGAAAAAGACAAATGATATGATAATAGATAGTGTAGTCGCAGCATTTTGTTTTTTAATTGTTAATATTATGGGCAATTTCCTCATGTTTGTTGCACTTCAGATATCACAAAACCACCATATCTGAAAATAAAAACAAAGAAATAAAAAATTTTTTTAACAACATAAAAGAATTAAATCTAGTATCTTGTTTTTGCTAAACAGGCAATATCACAATTTTTAATCTATTGTTTTATAAGCTTTAAATGTGAGGAAAATAATAGAATAATAATGATAACAATATGGTAAAATAATTATGTTACACATTAAAAAAAAAATCACCAAAACTGAACTAAAATTTTAAAGGTTGAAACCTACATCGTGTAGCTTTGCTGCTTAGTGTCTTATCCACACTATTATCACTGATCAGAGACGTGAAATTTCAAGAGACTTATAAGCGAAACACTTAATTTTTAGAAATCCAATTTTTGGAAACGCTCGAGAAGTGGATCCCATTATTTGGACAAGAACCGTTTGTGTTTAAAGTTTTACTTGCTCACCAAGTTTCATTCGAATCAAAGGCCCAAACGTCTGGTCCCGTCCTTGTGACGGCTCAACACGTTTTGCTTTTCAGATGCCAAACTGATATTGCTACCAGCACCTGGCATTAATTAGTAAGTGAAATTGTTGGCAATAAGTAATTTAAAGCGACAAAAAAAATTTAAAACTGGCAAAATGGTGGCAATATTTTTAAATTTTCCAACGAGACCCTTGCATAGCCTAAATTTTCTTTGCCCGAAGACGTCGGATACTCCAGTGCCGGACCGGGAACTACGGATACGAACGAGCACACAACAGAAGAGAGATCGATCACTTACGTTCGGGTTTGCAACACGATAACCATTCCAATTTATCTCCGAGCACCGAAAAAACTCTACGACGAAACACTTAAAAATGGCTACAGGGGATTGCCGTAAGACTTCCAACACCGAAGAATACGTTCCGAACGACACGAGTAAAAATAAAGCGCGTGTCGAGACCAAAGGGAAGCATACGTATACCTTCTAACAAGCATAATCAATTTAAATTAAGTAAATTTTAAAAAATTAATACTTTAGGAAGTTACAAATAGATCCAGAAGATGATAGAAGTCTTCATAGTAGGAGTCATTGGACGAGTTCAAGAACAAGCAGCTACGTAAGCAAACCAATGACGTAGTTTGTTTCAAACGAAAGGGATTATGCAACTGGTTTGCTTACTTAGCCACTTTTTTTTGAACTCGCCCATTGGCTGATATGTTTAAATTAGCCGAAAGTAACTTCTAACAAAATATCTCGTTCGCTAAGCCAACTTTGGAATATAAGTGTTGCTGTTAAAATCTAATTAGCGACGTTAACAAAAGATAAATTTAATTGAGAAATTCCTGTAACTAAAAATATACAAAACTCACTGAGATGAAAAATTTAAATTACAAAATTCGACACTCACTTTGCTAAATAATCGCCATAACTCACAAAGATGTCGACTCCATATTTAAATTAAACCGCTTTCCCGTCTCTTAACAAAACTCGATACGCCTTTAAAATATTTCGTATTAAAAAATAGTAATATAATCGAATTTAACGGGAATCTTAACTTATAAAAACGACATATTAATAATAAATATGAAAAAAGTACATTTTTAAACGTTTTTATTTACCTAAATTACGTTAATGAAATATTAATTTCGTTTTCTTCCGTCGCGGAACTTTCGAACAGCGTTTCTTCCAGTTCGAAATTCAAATAATTTGCTCTTGTTTTGCCACGTGTAAACTGAAGTAAGATTTAATTTTATTAGAATTGTGCTATTTAATTAAATTTTATAATTATTTTCGCGTTAAGCAGCAATTATATTTATTCTTTGGTTACTTTTCAGAATAAGTACGAAAAATTAGCATCACTACTTGGGGAAGAACATGGTAAAAGTTACCTTTAGATCCTTTTTTATATAAACGTCTATAGACACGTGCGTTAAAAGTAACTTCTACCATAAAATTTATTTAACTTAAAAATAACGCTTCTCATTTCTTAAGTGTCCTATAACAACAAGAAGATTCAAAATTACTACTTTAACCAAAAATACTATGAAACGTCTACGGGGTGACTGGGGTACATTAGTTGAAAGAGGGGGACTCCTGGTATCACTCGGAGGTATGACCAGTGGTGACTGGGGTATGGCGAGTCGGCTCTCGGTTCGGACGAGACAGTTGAGACCTCTTCTAACCCGTGGACTGTGCCCCGTGGGAGTAAAATTGATTCTGCCGGGTGGAAAATGAATGCCAGAGGTTGAGGATGCAGTCCGACTATAATAGTGTTAACTAAACTATATCTTGTTTATGTTATTGGGCATGTAGTAAAATCGGTTTCTTTATGTCGTCGCACTTAGTGTCGGTTTCCGAGAATCTTTTCAGGACTCGTACTAGTGTGTGTTAATTAGAAGTAATTTGCCCTACTTTTTTGTATAAATTTAAATTCTGTGTTCTGGACATCTTCCATTTTTGCTGAAGTTTTCGACTTAGGTCACGTTCTAGAGCAGGGATGCTGAACCTAAACTGTGTGTGTCTAAAGTGGTACGTTGTGAGAAATTATCTGGCATACATAATATCATACAATTTTGTTGTTTTTACTGTTAAAATTTAATTTATCTGATATTCTGTTCAGTATATCATCAACCTTTTCTCAATCAGCTTCTGTATATTTATTCTAATTAAACCATATTTACTTCATTTCCTTAAAAATCATTATTTGAAATCTAAAACTTTGGTGCACATAAATATTTTTAAAGATAATTGTGCTTACTATATGGCAGTGGACTCAAAAAGGTTTGCCATCCCTGTCTTAAAGCTTATCTATGGACAGGTGAATAAATCTCACATGTGCCCTTCATAATGAAAATGTGGCTGCTTCTTTACATTATAATGTTATTTTGTAATACATTTAATGTGTGATGCTGTGGTGCCTGAACTTTTCAGTTAGTGGGCCACAAATGTTTGTATATAAAAAGTATGTCTTTTTCTAACTCAAGTGATTTGTAAGCTGTGTTTATGGGCTGAATCAATTTGTGCTGCAGATTGGTTTTGACTAGGGGATCCTAATTCTAAAAAACTTTAAATTAAAATACAAGTAAAAAGCTACTCTTTAAAATCCGACTTCGAGTGAGTTAAAAAGACAAAAAAAGGACGAAAAAATGCTATACTTTCATAATTTTATTAGTTCTATTTCCCAAATGCATTTCGCAACGCCTCATCAGTGGGTAGTTGAGTCTTGGTAACCTCCGTACCTTTTATGCTGGATGATGTTTTCCCAGCATGCATCTATCTGCATACCGTCATTCAGATTGATTAAATTTGCATATTCTTTTATACAAAAATGTTCTATTATTCTACGTTTTAAACAATCTTCTTCTTTATAAAGTATTTTTATATTATTTCTATCTATGTTACAAAAATTATTTTTATGATGTAGGTACCACGGCGATTCTTCTCTTTTTAATCTTATTGCTGCCTCGTGCTCTTTTAAACGTACTTCTAACTTCCTTCCGGTTTCTCCGACATAAGACTTCGTTTGTGGACAAGTACAAGATAATTTATAAATTACACCTGCAACATCAAGTTTGTTTAACATATTGGCATCATCTTTGTTTATGACATTAACTATATTCGACAATTTGTTCTTTTGTTTTGCCACGATACATATAGAATACTGTTTAAAAATTAATTTATATCTCTCATAAAGTTTATGTACATACGGAAATTTAACATATATAATATTATCAATATGATTATTTACATTATATCTGTAATTTACAAATTGATTGTACCACTTACATAATAAATTCTTTGGATAATCATTCAATAAATATTTTTTAAAAAGTTGTTTTATTTCTTTATCTATGTCTTCTTGTAAGGATGTCCTATTCACTATTTTTTTGAGGTCCATAGTAAAGACGTTTTTCTTGGTTTCTACGGGACAGTATGATTTGTAATTAATAGTCTTTTTTGTATTACATAATTTTTCGTACTTACGGAATAGCAATCGGTTTTCCTTTCTCAATATAGTAATATCCAAATAATTTAATTCCTGATTTTGTTCTTCACTGGTGAACTTTAAGTTGTTACTCAAACTGTTTGCATAGCTTTCAATATCTTGGGGTGAAGTTATTTGTGAGTCATATATAATTAATATATCATCAACGTAACGTGCGTAGTACTCTATACCTGGAGCCTGTGATATATTTTCATCAATCGGTATCATGCAGATATCAGCCAGTTTTGGTCCGACGACCGATCCCATAGAGATTCCATTCTTTTGTCATTTTTGTATAAAAGAATATGCAAATTTAATCAATCTGAATGACGGTATGCAGATAGAAGCATGCTGGGAAAACATCATCCAGCATAAAAGGTACGGAGGTTACCAAGACTCAACTACCCACTGATGAGGCGTTGCGAAATGCATTTGGGAAATAGAACTAATAAAATTATGAAAGTATAGCATTTTTTCGTCCTTTTTTTGTCTTTTTAACTCACTCGAAGTCGGATTTTAAAGAGTAGCTTTTTACTTGGATTTTAATTTAAAGTTTTTTAGAATTGAAATTTTACTGATCCCATTGGTTTTTAAAAATTTTTTGAATAGGGGATCCTATTTGGACATCACTGATGAAATGGATTGTGTTACATTTTTTATGCATTAAATAAATACAGATCCTCATTTTCAATTATGTCATTTGATGTTTGTGGATGTTTGAATTTATAGTTGCTTATCTTGATGTTATCCTTATTACATCTCATAATTGTCTGGTAAATATTGGCAAGAATATTCTTGAAGAGAAAAATGAATGAATATTTCTTTATATTTTATCACATATTTGTTATGTTCATACACTTGGTGAAACATAAATTGTTATTGTTTTCTCACTCACTCTTAGGAGTGTGATTGAAGTTGTGTTAATGAATTTGGATTTCAGAGAAGTAGATACTGCCAAAAATGCACTGTTTTTTTCATTTGTGAATGATTTATTTACAGATGAACAATTAGAATAAACTTCTCTGTAGATAGAATATAAATTAAATGAAAATGTTTTACTGTTTTCAAATATACTCATAAATAATTGGTCATTGAAATGAACCAGAAAGAAAATAAGAATATTTGGAATTGTTTACTTTCCCAGCTGTTATATATAACAGAGGGAAAGTGTAGTGATTGGTCAAAAAATGACCCCCACCCCAAGATTTTTACATTTTTGAACTCGGAACCTTGAAACATCAAGAAATGCAAAGAAATTTGGGGATTTTTTTCTGTGTGTATGAATGGTTGTGTGTGGAAGGCATAATTTTGTTCACCCACTTTCAAGCTTAATAACTCCTGTGTATTTTGTTGAAATTTCTGAAATTTTGCAGGGAGGTTTGTGAATTATGAGATTTATGATCATAAATTTTGGTGGTTGAAGGTTGAGGGATGGAGGGGGTTGTGTGTCATATCTGAAGTGGGGGACAGACTTAATGATTTTACTTGTTACTAGCATTTACAATTTTTTGTACATTTGCAATTTTACATTTATTTGGAATTAGGTTTGTAAAATGAACCAATTTTGATATTCCAATATATTTATATCAAATTGGTATCAGTCATCATCTCCATTCAATACAAAAAAATATCTTGAAAGTAGCTACCAAATTAAGGAAACCAAGTTTTACACAGCTGAATATATCCAAAATAATAATGTTGACAGACAAATTTTATTAATAATGTCATTTGTACTTTTGGTTTAATATTGTATCAGAATGAATTATATATAATAGTTGAATTTTAAATCATAAAATTTCATTCATTAACTTTTTAAACATTTCTTTTATAGGTTTAATTTACGAATGATTAACTTAAATGATTTTTTTATGAAATGGAGTTAAAAATTTTGATAAGATTCGTCAAAATCAAAGGTATCAATTTTGTTTTTCATTTAATAATTTTTATAACAGACAGAAAAGTTTTAATTGCAACATAATTTAATTTTAGAATAATAATAATATTAAAATAGTGATGTTGAGGCCGAAGTTTTAAATGCGAAAACGTGTACGTCAGACGTTTGGCGCCGCTTTCCTGTAAGCCTAGAAGTTTGACAATGGCGTTTGAAATGTCGAGCATGATTCCACTGACTTTCCAAACGCCATTGTCAAACTTCTAAGCTTGCATGAAAGCGGCACCGAATGTCCAACGTACACGGTTTCACGTTTAAAACTTCGGCCTCAACCTAGCTAATGTCTCAATATGTTAGAGTAAATACAAATTATGTTTTTAAAAAGTATGAAGTATAGAGTAATTCATTCAGTAACATTGTAAAGAGTAGCTCAGAGTTTTTTCCTGTTATGTACAAGAAATAATTTCCACTTTGTGAGTCATCACTGGCATCACCTGCACAGTTGCTGTGTATGAAATAATTAATCTATTTCATTTCTTCCAGTTAAAATATTTTCAGTTTTTTTGAAATGATAAAATTTATTTCATATAATTTTATTTGAAATTATTATAACATTTTATATTGTGTAAAGTAGTTTTTTAATAATGCCAATTGATACTATAATGTATATGTTATGGACAAAGTGATTAATACGGGCATTATGAATAATGCTCGATTAATCACTTTGTCCGTAACATATACATAATAATCAAATTTTAATTTACTTATTGTGTGTTACCTTGTCAAACAAGTATCTTGAATTATACTGTTTCTGAAAAGATATCAATCTTTGCATTCAATTTTTTAGAAAAAAAAATACATGTACAGTACAACTTTTGTGTATAACTTTTATATTAATATCAGATATATTGAATATAATCAATCAATTTATATGTAGAAATATCAATAATATTTCTACTTATATTTTTAAATTTACACAAACTTTACAAAAGTAAAGGGATAATATTCCATAGAATTCATGAAGAAATATAATGGGATTGTGACATATCCAGAAATAAAATGTTTAATTTTTGATTATATATATATACATATGTATATATCTATATATATATATAATATATATATATACACCAAGTAACTGTAATTGAAGTATTCCTATTCATTGCTGTCTAGAGAAATATTTAGCAATCCAAATGCAACTAACTCTGGTGTTGTGACATTTTAGGACATGCAGAAGTCATTTCCATTAAAAAGAATTAGCACTAAAACCTGTCACTATAATATTTTGGCATGAAACAAAATTGCAGTTTTCTTTGCATGTTGCAGCCAAGTTCTATGTATAAAAATAGTCATAACAGTTGAATAATGTGAGAACCACCGGGGATATGGAGTTTGGATTGTACTCGTTGTATCTCTTAATTGGCTAACTACTCGTTTTGATTAGCCCCTATGTCGAAGGATCGCAATTATAATGTTCATTGACGATCAAGATCGTGTGATCCCGATCAACGTCAGGATGCTGACACTAGTTAAACTATTATTTTTAATTATGGTTTAACTCACGATTTATAAATTTTTATCATTAAAAGGAGGTCAGTTAACTGACGAGTGGGGGGACACGTGAATAAGAGATAGGATGTCTTGGCATGAATGAAACCAAAGACACTTAGTTAACAAAGGAATAACAAAATTTAATAATATAAAAATAAAGAAATTACAAATAGACTATTCCAGACTTATATCTATCTTAGCTAACTATCCTGTCTTAAGTATGACAAATAAGAGAGAGAGAGTTTACAAATCTAATATATTATCTCATTTATAATGTAATTGATAACAATTCTGTATTCTGGGTGGACGTTCGATCCAAAGTATGGCACTAGTTTTACATTATGGAGGATACGATGATGTGCTGTGCTGTGCACGGAGTTTGGTGCGTATCCTCTATTTATGCTATTTTTCTCCTCCATTAGAGATTAAGAATTAAGATCATCTGACTGGATGTCGTGATGAGTCTTTTTGGTTTAGTCAGCCCTTTAGTCATGGGAAATAAAGATCTCTCAGGAACTGACTGTCAATACAAGAAACATTTGTTCCTTGTTCTCTTTGATTTGTAGCATTGATAAAAATTTAGAATTATTACATTTAATTTTAAAAGATTTTCTATTAATTTATAGAATATTTTATCTAAAACCCTTCAGAATCTCACAATAACATTCTTATTATCTAAGGCAATCAATCACTTTCCAGAATGCCCATTTTTTGTAAAGCTGTTTTGTGAAAACAATGACAGTGCTGTGCTTCAGGAATGTCACTGCTGTTAGAATTTACATCTAGCACCATTGACTCCTCAAGTCTCAAGCTCTCAGGAGAATGAACATTCAATTTAACTGAATGCCTGAGAATTCAACCTAGCCAAGGATACAAAACTTATAATTTCATATGTCATTGAAGATCTTAACATAGTCATTGCCGAACAGCCAACAATTAATGTTGCAGGCTCCAGTAGTGCACATGCAATGTTATGACAGTTATGGATTTATCCTATGGTACAGGGTAGAAGATATTGAGAAAGTTGTTCTGCCATAATAAGCAGTTGTTTGCTAATACTGACAGGTGTAACCTGATTGACCTCTAAATATTCTTCTAGAAAATGTTGAGTACAGGTAATTTAATTACAGTAAGTGATTAATCACTGTGACATTGTCACAATGCCAGGCTGCAATGACTTCCGGTCCATACCAGAAGTTCATATGTAGTTAAAGCTCGAGTTCCTAAACTTTCCATATCTGGTATCAATTCTCATCCATCTAACTCTGTTCTCGAGATTGACAATGATGGCAATCTATAGGTCTGGAATTTGAAAATTGCAGCCTAATCACCCCAGTACAGTAAATAAAATAGATATTGAAAGGACCTTTTGATAAATAAAATATGTACATGCAAAAATTAACCTTCTTTAGTAACAAAATTTTAAATATAAAATTATATGATAAAATTTCAGTTAATGCTTTAATATCTTTTGTCATTGCATGCTCTAGTCTGTCTGGGTTGTTGTCCTTGTCAAACAAGTATCTGATCTAAATTGAAATAAATGAACAATATTTTTTGGAAAATATACTTTAATTGCATTTAATTAAGAGTGGTGATTCTTGAATTTGAAAACAAAATAACTTGTTAATTTTTATATGTATGACCATAAGTTTTGTTTGTTAAATCCAAAATCCTTTAAATTATTGTTAGTATATCAACTATTGTTAATATAATAGAAACAGCAAATTTCAAGTGTTATTGATATATTGATAAATATAAAGTGTTTTTGATAAGAAATGTTTTTTTAAATTGAAGATAAAAATAAAGAAATATACTTGATACTTGAAATTTGTGTATAATTAAGGTTAGTAAAAAATCTCTCATACTACTGCATTCACAACTAGAAAATTTTTTCATTAATTAATTACAATGCCAGAGAAATTATCTGTCATATTTGACAAATAAGTTTTATTTATATAATTACAAAAATATTTTAGAAAAAATAACAGAAAATAGAATTATACTTGTCAGCACTATGTTGGCCTCTTTATTCCTAGACTTATTACACCGTCACTGGACACAAGATCAGCCTTAAAAAATCAGTTTATTTTCCCAAAAAAGTATGCATTTCAGACCTTAAGACCCTCATCAGCGTTTTTTTTTTACAAATATTTATGAAATTGATGAGGGACTTAAGGTCTAAAATGCATACTTTTTTGGGAAAATAGACTGATTTTCTAAAGCTGATCTTGTGTCCAGTGATAGTGTAATAAATCTAGGTGTAAAGAGGCCAACATAGTGCTCACAAGTATATACCAAGGCTATACAAGAAGCATACTATAGAAAATAGAATTATATAGAGGCCAATAGTTTCATCAATTTATCGAAGATAAATAGAATAATGAATTTTATAGTCATATATGTGTTATTATATCTATTTGAATCCATTTGGAAATCACATTTCACTTATTAAAATGAAAGAAAATAGCTTAAGATTTTAATTTATTGACTTATTAATTAATATTTATAGATTAATATGTGGAAAGGAAAGCAAGTTGGTCGAAGACGCAGTATTGTACGAAGAATGAGTAGTTGGTTCCCAGTTATTTTACCACCAAAAATATATGTTAAGGTAAGGATTGATTTTTTATTTTACTTATTATAATTTACAATAATTAATATAATTTAATTTTTCATAAAAAAAATAAATAAATTGTATTAGTAATTTTAAAATACAGTCTTCTTTATTTTTGCCTTTTCCCATGTTTATATGGGGTCAGCGTTTCCTTCTCTAATACGTTTCCTCTATTTCTTCGTATCAAGGGTGTCTTCTCTCTTAAATCCTCTCTGATTCAAGTCTTCCTCTGCCTTATCTTTCCAATGCAGCCTTGGTCTTCCTCTCTTCCTCCTTCCTTTCACTATCAGTTTTCCAATCCTCTTTCCGACATAATCTTCAGTACTTCTCTCTACATGGCCAAATCACATCACCCTGCATTCTTGCATCTTCTTGTTCAAGGGACCTACATTAACAGAACCTCTAATAAATCCATTCCTTTATCCAGCGCTAGGACACTAAAGAAGTAGTTTTAGTGTTAGAGTGTACAAACAGAATAACAAAAAATTTAGATTTATTATTTAATGCTTTAAAGACGATTAAACCTAGCTCAGTAGCAAGTGAAAGAATTTTTTCTATTTCTTGCAGTTTTGTGTGCAAAATAAGGACACGGTTGACCAATAGATCTATAGGCATTCTTTGCTTTCTAAAATCATATTTTCTTAGGAAAAATAAGAAATAAAATAATATTTTGTAGGCATTCATTGTTATTTGTTCTTTTTTAATGGTTTTCTATGGAGTAAATTTTATATTTTAATGTGATATTCTAGCTTTTTTTTTTTTTGTTTTGTTTTGTGTAGACATTGGTCAATTATATTTTGTTATATTCTTGAAACGTTATAAATGTAAAATAAATTAAAAATTAAAATAAGTTGTAAATATCTCTTAATTCCTTCTTTTGGGTATAAATTCGAAAACCAGCTTTTTAAAAAGTCTGTTTTTGTATAAACCCCAGAACAAACTGGTTCAAGCAAATGTGCGTGTCCAGAGTGTTAACCGCATTTATCATGCAGGGACCACCAGATGACGCTTCCACTGCTCGCACTTCCAAAGAAGAAACTAGCTGATTCTGTAGATGAATGAAAACAGAATGACATAAATTTGTATATATGTTGTATGTACTTTAATTAATAATCTTTAATAATTTCTGATTTTGTAAATGTAACATTTTTAAAATAAAACTTTTTTTAACTTATTATTCTATGAAGATTCTTTATATTTGTTGTGTATCTATTTAGTGATAACAATTACCTTTCAAATTTACCGTTTTAAGGCTTGTCATATTTTTCATAGTAGTGTGAGAATTGAGATTTAAGGGTCAATTATTTAAAGAAATTATTTGTGAAAAATGTTGTTTTAATTTTGAATAGAAATACAATATTTTATAAATTTGATAAATTTTAACAAAGGATGTATGATACTTTCGTTTCTGAAGGGAAGTTGAACTTCCTTTAGACGGCCAACTAGTAAGTTGAGTCAGAAGCGGCTGCACGCGGTACTTGGCCATCTGTTTGGGCCGTCGACTCGTATATAAGGATATTTTCCCGCCACTCTGGGTAGTCTTAGCCCTTCCACAAAACTTTGCCATATGAAGTTATGTATAGTGTTGGTCATTTAGAAGATTATATTGTGCACCCGGCTTCTCCTCAAGATTCTTACCCAATGTAACGCTATCAAAGAACTAAGAAGATAAGCTTCGTACTGAGAAGGTGTAATTATTGATAGACGTATTGTAAATTCTCTCTCCGCGAGATAGGTCTTAGTATATAAGATAGATACTTTAGTATCTCCACGAGGACAGCCCTAGTCGTTTGTAATTCCATTAATTTGTATTCTCTTATCATTTGTATTTTTATTGTGTTTATCCATTAAATTTGCTTATATTAAATTTTATGGTTATTTGTTTAAAAAATGATCTCATTTGTTATCGATGCACTCGCACTCGCAAAATCTTAAACCCTCTTATGTTTAAAAACAGACGTTTCACATGGATGTTCTAGATTCTATAAATAGAAGTCCCTCCACACTCGTTATTCCTTGTGAACGAATGTTAGTGTGCCTAACACACTAATTAGGCTAGTGTCAGGAAAAACAAACTTTACAGGGATTCTTACGAATCACTGCTCCAAACGAATATAGGAAGCCATCCCTATTTGACAACAGAGGGCTGATTGTAAGTTCAGCTGCCAAGTAAGTGGTATAAGAGTTAAACTGATTCTGTACCCCCGGCCGCCCTCACAATAGTAGCATTCGACAAAGTCTTCTCACATCTTGTAAACAACACATGTCCACTCTGGACAGAAGTTGCTCACGAGTTGGAAGCGCATACAAAGATTCTTTTGGCCCATGGTCACTGGATTGTTACGGTCACTGGTCATTGTTAGAATTTAATTGCCATTCCCCTTCAAAATAGTTTCCTTAGGAGCATATACAGCATGTAATGACTGAACATGTTTGCACTACAACCCGCTCGGCATACTGAATCAACCAGCAGATTTGGAAGCATTGACCTTAACAAGCAAGTGTACTTCCGTTGAATGGTACAGTAATTTAGTGCAGAGATAGTTGCACTATCTCTGCACTAAATTACTGTACCATTCAACGGAAGTACACTTGCTTGTTAAGGTCATTTCTTCTAAGTTTGCTGGTTGAGTCTAAGCGCCAAGGTAGACATATCTTACTAATAAAATTTTTGAGCGCCAAAGGTTTGAGTTTGAAAACTGTAAGTATTATACAGTAAAAAATAAATGAAATTGTGTGACGTGTTGTGCGCCAAGTAAATATAACAAGTATTATTGAAATTAATAAGTCTTCAAGTTATACAAACTAATTAATGCTTACCACATAACTTGCAGCACATTTAGTTTTCAACTCAAAGACATTTTTGGCTTCATTCAGTGGTCCTCTTCAGGTGAAATAACATAATAACTATAATTCTATAATGTTGTTTCACCTGAAAAGAGCCTCTGAATGAAGGTCAAAAACATTTGTGGTGAAACTAAATGTGCTAGAAGTTATGTGGTTAGCATCAGTGTATAAAGTTCCAGCTTCTGTAATACTTCAAATTATATATTTTAATGTTAGTTAATGAAACTATAATTTTTTCTAATTGTAGTCTTACTTACTCTGCTTAAATTTTATCAGTTACTTAGTTAAATCAGTAGAGGAGAATCCGAAAATTATTACATTAAGTGGATGAATAGCAAAATTTCCAAGGATAAATTTTTTGATTAAATCAAATTTTTGACCATACAAATAATTTTGGGTCAGTTTAAAATCCTTTTTTAATATTCCAGCTAGAGCAAATGGTTAATAACTTTAAAACCGATGACATGATATTAAAAAATACATACAATATACAATTGATGCCAACCTTTTCTTGGAGGATCTGATGTCAATGACACAGCATTAAAAATTCTTCACAGTATCACTCGGGTTCAAATCAGTTGTATTTATACACATCTGCAGGCCTCTGGAATATTAAAAAAGGATTTTAAACTGACCCAAAATTATTTGTATGGTCAAAAATTTGATTTAATCACAAAATACTTTAAGTAGAGTCGACTGTAAATTGCAATTTATTATATCTAATCTCATAATAAAACTATTGTTCTTTGCTATTTATTTTTGTCTTTATCTTGTATACACAAACTGTATGTTTATAATATTTATTTTATAGGTCAATGTAATTAAAAATTCTTCAGATAAATTGGTAAAACCTTCCTGTTTAAATTCCTCATTATCAAAATTGCATGATGGACTAAATATTATTACAACATTACTTGACAAAACTGCAGATAATTATGTGTATTGGAGGTAAGATATAATTTCATTTAATTATTTAAATATGACTTAACAAAATTCTTTTCATGATTATTTTTCTCAAAAAATAGTGTTTAAATCATACCATTTCTTAAATAATTGATTTGGATTTAGAAGCATGTATTAAATTTATAACAGAAATAAATTTAATTCTTTGAGATCAATAAAATTAATACAAAAGTTTTTTATTGATATTGATCTAGATCAGTGATTCTGAAAGTTATTGATCTGTAGACCACTTAAATTGAGTCACAGATAGACCACAGACCACTTATACCTATTCTTATCCTGTAAATATTACCTTAGATATTGATAGATTGTGTGCCAAAATATTTTGTGTATCTGGTATCCTAATATAAAAGATATGTGATACATGATATATTCTTTTCTCTGACCAAATAGCATAGAATTGCAGTTTGGAAAAAAGATTAGTTCAGTCTGTGGACCATCTGGCATATACTCATGGATTATATGATCTAGATTAGTGGTCAGCAACCGGTGGTCTGTGAGAAAATTTGGGTGGTCCATGGAGAAATTTGGACATTGATCGACTGAAGATTATGCGAAGTATTACGAAAGAAATGCAAAATGCTTAGTTGCTTTTTTCACTCATTGGGGGCAGTGACGTAGCAAATATAACTGGCACCCGGGACATGGCACTTTATTGGTGCCCCCCTCCAGAAACACACACAGTAATATAATATATAGAATTTACTCATAATAAGAATATAATACAAATAATAGTAGAATGTAGTACCTACCTTAAAATATCTATAATATATTATGAATAGTTACTATTACTTTCATGTCCCCTTGCCCTCCCCTCGCTACGCTACCGATTGGGGGTTTTTATTCGAATCTAAAACCAAATACGAAGTGGCTGTTATCAATAAATAACGAACAATAAACAATATTGTGAGTGCAGTTGTCGTCCTTTGTGGAAAAGCACTAATAACTCATAAACTTATTTCAAACAAGCAGCAAGCAATGAACTTTAGGCTTGCATTAATTTGTTATAATTAAACATGCAAGTTTCATATTAATATAGTAAAATTGAACTTTTATGATCATTATTCTACAGATTTTGTATAGTTTAAAAAAATTTACGATGGTGGTCCGCGGGATTCAAAATTGTGAGTTTAGTGGTCCGCTAGGTCAAAAAGGTTGCTGACCGCTGATCTAGATGACATGGAGTGCATAATTTTATTAGTCAATAAAAACACTTAATTATTTTAAACACTAGAAACTTTCAGATTTATTTTGAACAGATTTATAAAAAAAAATAGGATGAATTCAATTTAATACTCTGAAACTTTATTATGATGATTTTTTATTTGATTTTTTTCTTTACGTCATGTTGAACTGAATCAATATAATGTAATCTAAATAAGAATTCTAAACATTGCTAACAACATATATCATTTAATTTGATAATTATTCATCTTCAATTATCTAATGCTACTGATAGCTTGTTTTTTTCTTCTTCTTCTTCTTCTTCTTTCCACACTTTTTTCTTGCAAATGGAAGTTTAACTAATGATTGTCATGAAACAGTTTATAACAATTATAGCTATATTTCCTGAACTCTTAGTATGCCAATAGTGACAATCACAATTAAATTTAATGCATAAATCAGCCTTGACATTTGAAGGGGTTGGTGCAATAAGATGCTAAGCCACACATAGTTACTTTTCAGATATGAGCATTTTAAAGTTTAAAAACATTCATAATTCCAAATATTAGGATTAAATTCTGAAATTGCTTTTATTGTGAAGATTTTGATCTTATGTTGCATTCACATAATTTGGAAATATTTTTACAATGCAAAATACCTAAATTATATACATATTTTGATAACCAGAGATGTCTTTGCACCATGTAGTGTGGCATTGTGTTTGCAAAGATTTAAGAATGAGTGACAGACAGAAATTTGTTTTGCATAAGTATATGTTATAATTTAACAATGATTTGAATATTAAGACAATATTTACAGTTTCATTTCTTGATTTTAATAATAGGATTATAGAACACAGTTCATTTTTGCCAAGCATTAATCATCATCTTCAAGTACATCACATTTTCAGGTTGATGTTCCTCACTTGTAATATCTTGACTAACCAGATTCCTGCAGAAACCATGCTGTGCTGGTGGAATCCATTCCAGAAGTGACATTAAATCTGCAAATTTTTGACCTTCTATAGCAGGGATGGCCAACACGTAGATCTCAGTCGACCGCAAAGGTTTTGAAAGTAGCCCACGAAGCTAAAGTTGAACAATTTGCTTTCACTTAAATTAATGTTTAAAAATCTTAATTCGATAATTTATTCTTACAACAATAGACTGTCTGTGCAACGTACCCATACTGTTTGTATTTATCCCGACGAACAATGCAAATGAATGTTAACCTTTAAATTAATTGTAGTCGCAATGCATGCACATATAAATGGCACTCGCATAAAATGGCTCAAAGTCGTGTCAGACAGTAATATGACAGCCCCTGGTTTCAATCCACTCGTTACTCCTTGTTTGTGCACTTGTATTTACTTTCAATTTTAGTTTTTTTTTAATTTATTTATTCATACAGCAAACAGAAGCAGGTATGTTAGTTTATTAATTATTGTTTTAAATGTTATTAATATTTAATCCTATTATTTTAGAATGAATAAACCAAGTACAGGCCGGAAAAAATAAAAACTTATCATTATTTATTTATCATTATTAATTATTTATTAAAATATCTATGAAAAATTTGAAAAATCCTAAAATTGTTTGCCTGTATTCATAGTTGCCTGCAGACTATATTTTACCGAAAAAGTAGCCCCTAAGGGATAAAAGTTTGGCCACACCTGTTCTATAGGAACTTTTGAAGAGTGTTTTGGTTGTAAGTTACAATTGAAATTTGTGAACGAGGGCAGTCTCATTTCTTGAGAGTGCATTGTGTGAATGATGACAGTTTATGGTGGTAAGTGGAGCCAACTTGTACAGTGTCTGATATCGCTGAGTCAATCAGAAACACAGAGGCACTTAAAACTGGAGAAGTTGTTTTGAATCTGATAGTTTTCTTGGGAATTTTCTTTTCTTTTTAAATTACTCAGTATATTAGTTTTTAAAGTCAACAGCTGCATCATTGTTACTCTGAATTTCTTTTTTATATTATTATTTAAGATAACATTTGACCAATCTTTGGTAGCATGCACAGAAGAGCAGTATCTCAGAATGCAATGCTATGTGACCGAAATCTCAGTCACAAGGAAGTTGTGTATGTCCCACAACTGGAAAGTGATGATAGATCTGCTTAAAAATATCTGATTGCACCAGTGCAAGGTAGAGGGGAAATTAGGGTTTGGTTTTTATTTTGCCCTTTGCAGTTATCATCGAAGACATGAAGTTCCTCAGACTGTATTATTTTGTGTTAAGTATTTCAATATGCAACTCACAATTTCAAAAGAACTGCCTTTAGCAATACTTCCATTCCACAAAAACATTGTGTCCAATGTCTGTTCCACAAATAGGTATTCTACAGTTGTGTGAAGACCACCATTTCCCCCCTCCAAAAATATCTCTATATATGCATTTGTGAACTGTTATTTATGACATTTGTAATAATTTTTGTTTAATCACTTTATTTTAACTTTTTTGCTAATTATGTATTCACTTGAATTTTGTTAGAACTTTAACTGTATCTTAAACAACAACCGAAGTTGTAAGAGGAAATTTGCCTATTTTACCGATCTAGGGACTCCCCCTTTTCCAATTTTAATATCGACTTAAAATGATTTAAATAAACGAATTAAATAAAACGGTTTATTATCCAACCATCAGAAATCTCACAACATGCCAAGGGAAAAAGAAGAAGAAGCAATTAAGTAATTAAATTAATTTGTAAAGGATTAAAAATATAAAAAGGAGAAACATCGTATTTTCTCCCCCCCTTTTCTCATGGCACCAAGTGTTGAAGCAAGGCTTAGACTTCTACAATGTTTACATATTAAACAAAGAACTTAGTCAAAGCAATCAATGAATAATGAGAACTGTCACAAAACAAAGATGAGTCACATCAACTTGATGATGACACTACTAAAGTTTGATGTCATCACTAAATAACAAAATAAAACAATCATCATCCGATGACAACACCACCAATAAATCATCACTGGAAGTATTTAAAATGAGAGCTCCAGCCCAATCAAAAAACACACTCAGGACAACAGAAGAGAGAGTACAGTCAGCCAGTGTAGCTATTCGAGTGTGTCTATTCTAGTGGAATCCAGTCTAAAGCAAGCTAGTCTAGTCCATACTAGTTTGGTACAGCAGACAAGCCATCAGACAAGACGAACCAGAGAAAGAGAGAGTAGACCAGAGGTTTTCAGACAGAACCAGGACAGAGGAGAACCAGAGAGACAGAAAGACAGAGAAAGAGAGAGAGTAAAACATGATCAAGAGACTGACGGACTGTCTGAACAGAGGAGAGAAGACATCTTGTTGTTTACCTGGTATGTTGTGAGTCGATTAGTTCAAATACCTCCCGTTAGGTACCCCCCTCATTGTATAGATAAAGATAGGCAAATTTCCAAAAATTGGATTTCATAACTTTGTTCTGAACTTCATTTCTTTTTTTTGCTAATAAATTCCCTTTAATTGATTATATCTGACTCTGCATTCTTCCTCCTGAGAGGCTCATTCCTAAACTTTGGAGTGACTCTTACACTTGCGTCTTAATCATTTATTTCATCTCAATAGATGGTGTGTCCGGTAAAACACACCTGGTGGCAGGACCCTACCCAAAACGTGCGTAATATAAATCTTAACGGCTCGAACCCCACAGTTGTAACTCTATAGTTTAACAGCAGGCTCTATGGTTAATTTTGGAGTTGGCAATGCTTGTTGAAGGTCAACAGTAATAACACGATACTTTTCAGGATGGGATTGAGCTAACTGTGTTAAATAACGCAATTTTTCCTGGACTGCACATGCTTTTGCTAAGTGTAAGGAACGGATGGTTTCAAGTTCCTTTACAAGAGCTGCTTGATCTGTTGTCTTTGCATTGTCAGTTTTAATGCTTGTGGAATCATAGAAAGAACAAGTGTCTGATTTAGATATCTTAAATCCTATGCAGAATTCCTTAGCGAATAAACGTTTAAATTTGACAGAACTTATCTTCTCTGCTTGGTTAATCTTACACCAGAATATATATTTTGTGTAATACAAAGAATTGATTGTTCAATCACAATCTAAATATTGTCAATTAAGATTCTGACTTCAACTATAGTGGTTTATATTTCAGAATGAAAATTATAAAATTTCTTGCCAATTCAAGATCTTCAGAAAAAGCATTTGGTCTGTTATGCTTTTCCTTGCCATCACATTTGGCAACTACATTGCCTTCCTTGAATTTTGCAATCCACGCAATGCAAGAAACATTTTCTTACAAATACTAATCATAACTCCATTGATCTTAACAGAGTACAAAAAGTGAAATTCTTCTGGGATGGTTTACCTTTTATGTAGCTATAAATAAATAAATAGCAGAAGTTGCGGGTTTGAGTCCCGCTTCGGGCCGATTTCTTTTCCTCCAGTTCCAAATTATTAAAATTATTTATTTAATTTAATTATAATTATTAAGTTTAGTAAGAGATGGCGCCTAACGCCAAGCTCTAGTGCCAAATTGTCTTATTAATTATTTATTTATTATAGCCAACTCTAGCCCGAATAATTCGGCTCTTGTGGATGTATAGCTTTTATGTAGCTTTGTTTTTTGCTTTGCAGTTCAATGTTTTGTATAAGATAATATATAATTTAATTTGCATACCAGCAGTTATTGTTTATCTCCTTAATTGGAAGTGTGACATTTGTTTCCCATGTATTTATCTATTATTTAGGCTGTTTAGGTCCCTTGTATTGCATATATAATTTGTTTCATAGTTGACCATACAATCTTCAGGTACAACAGGTAATCAGCATATCATAAAGTTTCAATTATAGTTAACATTAATTTTCAGGTAGTTATGTATTTTGAAGCTTTTTGCACTGTCAGTCAACCTTCATCAACATGTGGTTGATGAAGGTTGACACATGATGCAATGGATAGATTACATTTTATAATATGGGATGCAAATGACATTTCCTTATTGATTACGGCTAACCCTTCATCTGAACTCTTGAAGAATGTAGTCACCGATTTGTTTGACAATGGTCTTAACCAATGCTTTAAAAGTTAATCATAAATGATCTCTGCTATTAAAGATAACACTGCAAAAATGGCAGGCAAACAACTCTGGAGAATTACAATTAATAAATTTTTAAGTTGTACATTTTTAATTGTTTTAATGTCAGAGTTAATTAAAGCAAAATTTCTACTGATTGTAGACTTATTTACTTGTGTTACTTAACTGACTGATAAGAATATTCTCACAAGTCTGTGGCAAGTCAAAAATTAATTGCAATAGCAGATTGTAAAGTATTATTCTTAAGTTTTCACAAACATTTACTAAATTTACCATCCAAAATAATATATATTTACTGTCAGTATCAAATACTTTAAATCACTTCAGCTAAAAAATAAGTTTCTTGATTTCTTAAATTTTGATTTGATATAATTCAGATATTTTAAAATTAAATTTAAAATTACAAAAATAAAAATTTATTTTTGTAATTTTATTTAGAACTGATGTCAGTGTTGTTAATGTAAAGTCAACAAGTAGTGATGAAAAGAAATCATTACTTCAGTCGGAAAGTAGTAAAGATTTTATAGTACCCGAGCCGAGATCAAGTACACCTATCAGTTTTTTACAAAATGCAAATGCAGTGTCGAATCAGTCGGCCTTAATAAGGATATGTCAATTAGAAGACGAATTAGCCTTTCTTCGTCAGCAAATAGCTTCTATTGTGATATCGCAAGAAGGTAAGATGATGCAATAATTTCTCGACTTAGATTTATTCATTTATTTACTTATTTACAAAATTCAGAATTAAAACTTTTACGTATAATTTGAAGATCTTGCTTTTCAAAATGATAAATTTTCTTTATATTTTTAAGTTAAAGGTTTTTATGGAGTTATTTTAAGTTACTTAATGAAAAAACTTTTTGGGATACATTTGTCCAATATATAATTATTACATCTAAAATTATTATAAAAAATTATATCTTGATTTAGAATAATCTAATGCATTTATTAATAATCTTAGGTTCGCTTTGTAAAACGTCCTCGGACGCCAAAACAATGCCGTCGACGTCTTCGCTTCCCTCGTTGCCACCGCCTCCTCCTCCACCCCCACCTCCACTTCCCCCTCCAATGCCATCATCATCACATCCTTTGCCTCCTCCTCCTCCTCCTCCATTGCAATTTCACTCGAAAAGTCAATTATCTAAGGTATAATTCTTGTTTAATATTTTTAAAAAAATGAAGCACAAAACTATAGATTTCAAATTTTTTAAATATTTAATTATATATATTGTTTATTGAAAATTAAAAATGATTTTAACATTGAAATAATTTACATTTTGATTTGATTAAATAACTGATATTCTACATTATTCTGTTAAAATATCTTCAGCTCTATGATTTTGAAATTCTTAGTAATTGTAAAATATAATGTTTATTTATTAGGTGAAATTAAATGAAAAAAAGAAATCAAAAAAAATTACTAGCACAAAAGATAAACCTGTTAATGGATCAGATGATAAAAAATCTTTGCCCGATATGTCAGAAATACTCAAAGGGATAAATAGCATTAAATTAAGACATGTGGAAAGGTAGGTTTAGTGAAAATTTAAAATACATAGGCTGTCAACCTCCAATGGTCCATAAAAAAGAAGAACAAGTGTAAATAACAAAATGGAATTTATTACCAAAAGTTAGGTACAAACATGGTTACTTTTCAACATAATTACCGTGAAGCTTGAGACATTAGTCATATCTGTGGACGAGCTTTTCCGTCCCCTCTTCGTAGAATGTTGCCACCAATGACTTGAGATGGACCCTAACGTTGTTTTGAAGTTTGTCATTAGTCTCGAACCTCTGCCCTCCTAGTCACTTTTTCTGTTCGGGAAAGAGGTGGAAGTCGCTCGGTGCTAAATCGGGGCTATGCACTGGGCGTTTAAAGGTGGTGAAGACTTCCACCCAGCTTGGAACTTTTTAATGTGTGAAGATTTCCCCTCTTTCCTGAACTGAAAACATGGCTAACAGGGGCAGAGGTTTAAGACTAATGACTATCTTCAAAACAACGTTGTAAAGGCCATTTCAATTCACTGGCAGCAACATTCTATGAACAGGGGATGGAAAAGCTTGTCCAAAGATATGACAAATTCCTCAATCTTCACAGTGATTATGTGAAAAGTAACCATGTTTGTACATAACTTTTGGTAATAAATTCATTTTGTTATTTACACTTGTCTTTGTTTTATGGACCGTCGGAGCTTGGAAAACCTCCCTCGTATATATAGTAGATAAAAGAACAAATTTAAACATACATTAAAAGTTTAATACAGTTAAAAATTTTATATAAAAAACCTATCTTGACATTTAATTTAAAATTATCATCATAGAAAATAAATTATAGATTTATAAAGATCGTAAAACTAGATTAATAATTATATTTCTATCATAAGAAAATGATACTTTTCTAATAATAATTAAAATTTTACTTATATATTTTTGTTTTATTATCTTAGACTATCTTATAGAATGCAATTGTAAAGTCCCTCTGCAGTGGACAGTGAAATGGGAGGTGCTTCCAGGAATAAAGTAATGATGTCAGAGGTAGATCTTGCATCAAAAGAGTTAAAGTTATGGTGGGACCATTCAGCCAAGCCATGTGGATGTGGCCCACCGCAAAGGGACTTTACACTGACACTATAAAATATTTTTCTTGTGTGTGTGTGTGTGTGTGTGTACAAATAACTAAAATTGTGTGTTTGTGTATATTTAAATTTATATAAACTAATAATACAATTCCTGACAAAAAAAAGCTATGAACCAAGAAGGAGGCATTTGAATCAAATGAAACTATTATGCGAATATAATGATGATGGGAATAAGTCATTACAGTATCTTAAGAAGGGGACAATTTTCTGTGGAACAATGGGACTATTTAAAACCTTTAATATCTTGTAGAACCACCTTTTGCCTGGTTACATGCAGCAATATGGTCAGGCATGGAGAGATATATAGGCATCATATGCTATCCTGCAATAGATTTGCTTACAGATGTTGCAACTGCCATTCCAGATCTCTCCTCATCATAGACAAGGCAAATCTGGCATCTATTTGATCTCACAAATGCTTGATGAGTGACAAATCTGAAGAACAGGCAGACCAAGTAAAGCAATGTGACTGAAACATTTTTGGGAAATCCTTGTTGTATGCATCCAAGCATTATCTTGCTAGAAAATGGCTTTTGCACCCGACATAAAAGGTAACATGAGAGCATAGGGGTTTTCCCCCCCTATAGCACAATGAAGTGTGATCAATCGGACACTGGGCAGTTTTTCATTCTTTATTTATTCAATTTCAGTTAATATACATTTCAGGCTCACACATATTAACTGAAATTGAATAAATAATGAATGAAAAACTGCCCAGTGTCTGATTGCTCGCACTTCATCATGCTAAAGAAATAGAGAAAAAGGAAAGAAACTGTTTCAAATTTACAAAGCATAGGATTTCTTGAATATGCCATTGTGCCATCAATATTCCTCACACCACTACTAAATGGTGACCAATTGTCATATATGGCATGGTTCAGACCAGCATATCAGCAGTGGAATAGTATACCAATCAACAGTAAAATTGAAGCACTCACCAGTGGTGCTTTACATACTAATATAGTAATTACCCGTTCCCAAACAGAACCATGATTTGTTGCTAATGACAATAAGTTGCCAGTTTGTAGCAGTTCGTGTTTTTCTGTTATGGTACCACTGCAAACAAAGCTGACTGTGTTGGGGACCTATAGCAGTTGCCATGCATCTAAATTTGCTTTTACTAAATTAGTTGTCTGCCAATGTACTGAAAGAGACAAGGTTCTGTAGTGAGGCTTTCATCTGTATGGATGATGGACAAAGATATTGTAGCTGTTTGATCTTTTCTCATAATCAGATTATCATCTTCTGGTGGGCTGTCTGGGGGCATCTAGTGCCTCTACATATCCACTACCTCCAACCACAGTCAGGTCAGGATGACGCAAGTGGGCGGTTCTGCAAAATGGTCTTTCTGTTTCCCTCGGCCCAGTGATGGAATCTTTCTCAAATTCCATGAATCTGACTGCATCATACAGAAAACCTACAAACAACAGGCATGTTAAAAATTCTTAACCCAGCGTGCCTATGCTAGTCTTTTTATAGGATACTGGGGTAGTATTTTAAGGCATTAGCTGGCATATAGTCAGACCTATTTACATAGCTGTATTCCAAGTTTTGCATTAATCAAACAATTCTATCTGAATGCATAACTTTTTTTGTCAGAGAGTATATTATAGCACATGGTCTGTGTGATTTTCATCTTCTAAATTAATTGATCTGGACGCAAATATAGTGATACCTCAGTTTTCGCCAATAATCTGTCCGAAAACAATCCGAAACTGAGGAAAACCGAGGCAATTATTTCCATATGAATCAATGTAAATCCAATTAATTTGTTCTAGACACTTCAAAATACATATCAAAAACATATTTTATAAAAAATAAATATAGTGTTTAATACTAAAAACAATAAGAAATTAATATAAAATGAATATAATAGATGAATGTAAAGAATAAATGAACATTTAGCATGGCATTTCCCATGAAGAAGCTAAAAAGAAAGCAATGGAATTGGGCATATTCAAAATCTTAGCATCAATCCAGTGAGATGCTGCTGGAAGTGATGCAATGGCTGGTGTTTTCTAGAGAACACAAACATTGACTGCTGAAAATTTCAGAAGAGAAAAACAATAAAAATGGCTAATGATGATGACTTCCATGTTATGTTAAATTTATTTAATGAGAATAGCTTAATGAAAAATTAATATTTCAAAAAGAGAAATAGGGATGAAGATTTTTTTAAATTTCTGTAGGAGTTTAAATAATTAAATCAATCCTAAGATTACACTTTAATAACTAAAAAAAAATTATGTGATGTCTTACGTAAATATACTAGTATATTAAAATATTCTTTTAATGTACTAACCAAATATCAATTTATTCAGGGTTTATTCATTGACAAATAAATTAAATTCAAAATTTTCAACGAAAATAAAGCTTTTACGAGCCTCGTGGTGGCTGCCATCTTGTTTGCTGGCGTATCCAGTACAGAAAAAGACACTTGCAGTTTGCTGGCAACAACTGGAAATTATCTTGAGATTTTTAACAGTTTGCTGGCTGCACGCTGAAATTTTGAATATGTCCGTTGTTTGGCTAGACATGCGGGGTAATGCTCGCACGAGAGACAACGCCACATTGAGCAGGAAAATGTGTGGTTTTGCAAAATTAGCAGTGAGGACACGTGGGAACGTTAATGAAATGCGAGGCAACTGGTGATAACCAAGGAATTACTGTATTGGACAGAGGTCCAGATAACATAATTAGCAATTTATCAACATAGTAAGTAGGAGCTGCATGTTTGCATTCCACTCGAGGTTCATCTTTTCTTTCAGAATATTCTAAATTAATTTATTTACTTCTAATTGTTAAATTTAACACAAGATGGAACTTTAACCACCTACCTATAACCTAAATATCCATTGTACAACATAGTTTTGCTCTTACATGGTTTGAAAATTGGGGATATCCCCCATACAACACGACTTCTGATTTCACTCTAACACAGTTTTGAAAACCTCTGTATAAAATTTCACAATTTTTAAGTGTAAATTTCGTTATTCTATATTAATTTTTATTCAAATAAGCAAGTACACTGTCTCAAATTTGCCTGTGGACTTTAGAATTTTTGAAATTTTAAAATTATTGTGTGCTTTTCATCAGGTTTATTTTAATGAAAACTGATAGTGCAGTTTTTCCTTCCTTGTCCTGACTCACCTATTAACCAGGTGTCATTGTTGCTGCTTTCAGACTTCAGCCCTTAAGACTGTCAGTGTTTTCTTTTTATAGATTAATCTTCATATTTAGTTAAGTTTATTTAAATATTTTTAGATAAGTGCTATGAAACTTTTTTAACTGTAGATAAGTAATCGTTTGTAAGATGATAAACAAAATGCGGTGGTTTCTCGGTATGCAAATACAAATTCTGAAAAAAAGTTGCTCGGTACCCGACCGAACAAACGCAACCCGCTAGAACAAATTTTCGATTAATAACATTTTTATTTTGTTGTCCATAAAAAACTTTTTTGTGATAAAAATAAAAAATATGAAAATGTTGCCAGTACTTCTGATTGAAATTGACAAAAATGCCAAGACGACACTGACACTTTGTGAAAAGAAAACACCCTCGGTTAACTAAACTTAACATTAATACATAATAAGGTACTTTTAATTATTGTGATTGTTAATTAATTATTGATTGGAAATAAATTATCAATTGCTTTAATAAATATATTTCTCTTATTAACGATAAAGATAGTATACTTTTGCTAACTTCTGGAATGTAACCCTATGTTTTGTATTGCTTGGATTCCCATAATACAATACTTTTCTGGAACATAACTACCACATTATATGAGAGACACCTGTAATATCTTTATAATTAATTAGCCATATTATTGCCTGATTTAAATCTGGCAGTATTGATTGTTTATCATCATCATCATCATCGCCTGGTAAGAACATTGGTGATGCAACTCTGAAAATCCATTTTGAGAATTGTTTTCATAGTTTTTGTTGAAATTCTATTTTTTACTCCTATTCAACTGTTTGAATTATTTAACTGATTTTTTTCTATTAGCTAGAACATCCTCTTCTTGAAAGTATTCTAGCAGGTTAGTTTTTCTTATCTTTCAAGTTTTTATGCAATTTTTAAAAATTTTAGTTACAGTACTAAAGCATAAAAATTTGAATAAGTTATAAAGATTTTCTTGTGGAATAATGACATGATGCATAAATTTCATTGTAAACAATTAGGAGTCTCGTGTTGCACGTAACTCAAAGTTGCCGGTTTCAGAGTTGTGTCGCTAACATTCTTGGCAGGTGATTTGTCAGGCTTGGTTTAGATGTAATTTTATAAAAAGCAATTCAATTTGGAGGAAAGATGATAAAGTTTTAAAAGGAAAGTGTATTTCAGTAAATAAGTTTGTTCATTTTATTATTTATTTATTTATTTGTATAAATAGAACTTATCATACAGAGAATGAACAAGAGATGTATTCATTTTGAGAGCAAAATTAATAGTAGTTCAATCAAAGGTATTTTCATTGAACTACTATTAATTGAACTACTATTTTCATTAATTTTTATGTTAAAAAATAAATAAAATTGCTTCATATAAATTAATGTTTTAACAGAAGTTTTAGATTTAGCACCAATTTACATTGGTACTAAATCTAAAACTTCTGTTAGCTATACTTACATCACCCTAAAACAAAAGAACACTTTCTATTTCAGATTTATCTGTAATTAAAGAGAAAGCGAGACTTTCTTCCTAACAATAAACACTGTATTTTTTAGAATTTTATTTTAACAATGTTTAATTACATACAGTAGAGCATCGATTATCCGACCCCCGATCGACCGTCACGTCGGTTAACCCAGTGTTTCTCAAACTTTTTGGACCGCGACCCCCCTTCTGCACTTAAAAATTTCAAAGGACCCCCAAAGAATAAGTGTGTGTCGAAAAACATCCCGGAGGGAGGGGGTTAGGCTCGTATTTAAATATTATTTATATGTGCAATTTATTTAAGTAAAAATTATTTTATATATTTTTTATTTCTATTATTTCTAAACATGAATCCATAGTAAATTTATAAAATATTTGAAAAAATTGATCTGGCATCAATTTTTCAGCGACCCCCCCCCCCAAATATTTTTTACGACCCCTTGGGGTCGCGACCCCCACTTTGAGAATCACTGGGTTAACCGACTGCATTCTAGTCGGCAAATTCAAATGTCCGCTAGTGATGTGGTGCTACAATATTTAGCTATGTCTTGGCTACTTTAATATTATCTTTGTTAAATTTTTGCGTGTTTTAGCTGGAAACACTGACTCGACCATGAAAGGGAGGCCAGTATTTAAACCGGGCTTAATTTTCTATTTTTTATTTATTTCTGTATTTATTTTGTGCAAAATAAAGAAATAATTTAACAATGATTTTTATTTTAAAAAAAATTTTGTTAGGCTTACCATCGATGAAAATTCAATGTGAAGTAGCAATATACAATACTAATACACAAATTACATGGGCTGTACTAATATACAATACTAATAATGTATTTTTTCATACTTTTCGGTTATTCGTTTTTTCAGTTATCCGACCAACCCCAGTCCCCAATTGAGTCGGATAATCGATGCTTTACTGTATTTAGAATTTTTTTCACATTAATATCAAACTTAATTGGGTCTTCATTTGTTGAAAGACTCTCTTATTTTTTTGGGCTGCAATTTGATAAAAATTGTAGACCTGTAAATTCCCACTGTTGTCCATCTGTCATTGTCTGTCCTTAATCTCAAGAATGGAGTTAGATAAATGAAATCCAAGACCAAATATGGAAATTTTAGGGGCAGAAGGCCCCAATTAACTATATACGAACTTCCAATGCAAACCGGAAGTCACGTTATTTCAATTCAAAACTTTTCCCATGGAAGCAGTTAATAGATGACCAGCTAGACTATTGTTAAAGGAAAAGTATGATGTACAGGGGTAAGCCACTGCAGTACTAATTTGAGGTGGAGATCATATATTGCAGCCCAGCATTGATGTCACAATAAGTAATTGCTCGTTATTTATATATTCATATGATAATACACAAATTCATCATTATAGAGTTTTGTGATTAGAGTAAATAGATGATGATCACAATTTTTTGAAAATACATGCAACAATGGCAACATATCTTGAGTGACAAATCTCAGTTTTGTTTCAGAACAGGCAACCATCATGATAGTGTGGAGAACCATTGGTGAATGCTTCAATTTCACCTTTACTGTTTAATGACACACTACCCTACGGCTGGCATCCTAGTCTGAGAACCATGCTATATTTGACAGTCAGTCACTTTTAGTGACTGACTGTCAAATACAGTAGTGATATGAAGGACATCAGTGGCACAGTGGTATGTTCAAGAAATTCTATGCTCCATGTGTCTCCTTTCATTGCAGGTTGCAAATATCCATTTTCCAGCAAGCTAAAACTCAACTGCACACAGTAGAGTTTGCCAGGAATGTCTCTGCCATATTGCACACTTGTTTGGCCTGTCTGGTATCCAGATTTGTTGCCCATCAAGCATTTGTGAGAACAGATGAGACAGCAGATGTCATATATCAATGAGAGAGATTTAGGGTGGCAGTTGCAACATCTGTGGACAAATTTGGATGGCACTACTGTAAACAATGTTTGCAAACCTTCATACAAACCTTTTGCTACAGTTCCAACTTAATTGTGGAACAATTAATTGTTACTTTGGTATAATATTGTAATCATTTATTACAATTGTCATTACATTTGCAATAATAAAGATTCATTCAATTCCAATGCCTCCTCTTTGGTTTGTAACTTTTTTGTCAATGAGTGTATTTAAACTGTATAATTAATTTTTATATTATATTTTGTCTTGATCTCAACTTAATGTCTTCGAGCTCTTATAAATTGATACGTATTAATTTTTAATTCACTCCAGATCACCCGGAGGAACGCCTATAAGAAAACCACCCTTACCCAGTGATCCATCGGATCCAGCCACACTACTGGCTGTGGCTTTAAAGAGACGATTTTCAAGAATTCATCCTCACGAATCAAGTCCAGAAAAAGAAAATCAAGAATTGTCAGAAGGTTTAGCAGAAAGTAGTCCCATAACTAATACGAATAAACCGGTAATAAACTGAAAACTATATTTTCATTTAATAAATAATTCTGGAATCATTAATACTTTTGTTTATTTCAAAGCATTAATGTTTTATAACAAATTTATTTTATTTTTATTTTTAGTTTGGACCCTTCATGTTAAAGCCTGTAAAAAAGAGAGAAACTAAATTATTCTCTCCTCTAACTGAAATGAATGAATAACTTGTTTAAAGACAATTAAACTTCTTAAACATTTTAAGTAAAAGGTATGTAATATAAGCTGTAATAAATTAAAAATATTTTACAAGGATAATATTTACATTAAAATATGTAAATAATTAATGGCTGTATTTTAACAAAGAATTTCCTAATAGCTGTCAAAATGTCCTCATGTTGCTCATAAAAGTCACCTTTTATTTAAATGAAATGTGCCACAAATAAGCATAAATAACATTAAATATAGTTTTACTTTTCTTAAAATGAACGTAAATTTTAGTGTTATAAAAAGGATAATTGTATATATTAAAAAGTATATATTTGTATTTGAGAATTCAATTAAATTGGATGTTTCAGAAACATTTCAGTATGTCACATGAACTGGTTCTCACTTCTTTAATCACTCTCAAATCATTACTAACAAAATTATTCTTTAATTACCTGACATTTTCGGCTATCCAAGCAGCCATCTTCAGGTTATACTGAATAGAACAGACTGTAGAAAAGATTATGCAGATTTAAATTTAAATAAATATTTATGCTTGGATGTCCAAAACAGATAATTAAATAATATATTTACCGGCAAAGGTTTGAGAGTGATTAAAGAAACATTTTATTTGTAGTACTGCACAAGAAGAAAGTTTAGTAATTATATGGTTTAAGGGAATATGAGTTTTTTTTAATTATTATTTTTTTAAAAAAAGGTGTATTTAATAGACATTAAGAAAACAAATATATACGAATCGCCCAGAAAAATGTTAAAATGCTATAAACAAAAAATCATAGGACCACTTACCGATTCTGCACTGTTCCAGCCACCATTGCTTAAGGTTGTTTTTGTCGTGGAGCGGCACACTTTACGGCAGATGCGTACGAAGAGTGTCGTGTGACTGTCAAATTTTATTATGTGCACAGTCGTGGTGGCACCTCCAGTCGTGACTGTTTGTGCTCCCGACGGACTCCTCCCAGAGGGGAGCCGCCGGCAGGCTGCCGAGTGTATAACATTATCAGTTATTGATACGTCTGTTTGAGAACTACTGTGAATCGATAATTAGTGACGTTATACACTCGGCAGCCTGCCGGCGGCTCCCATCCGAAAGGAGTCCGTCGGGAGCACGAACAGTCGCGACCGCTGCCACGACAGTGCACGTAGGTAAAATTTTACCAATTTATGTTTATTGTTGTTATTAACTCATTTAATATGACCAGTAACATAATAATAAGTTTCTAATTACAAAATACCCACTATAGTATATTATGATATATGACATGACCGGAGGCATCGAGTAATGTCGCGCGACACTCTCCGTTTGCGTCCGCCGTACAGTGCGCCACTCCACGACAAAAACTACTTTAAGCAATGGTGGCTGGAACAGTGCAGAATCGGTCAGTAGTCATATGATTTTTTTGTTTATAGCACTTTATATACGAATCGCCCAGAAAAATGTTATGCGTTCTCTAAATGTCTATTAAATACACCTTTTTAAAAAATAATAATTATAAAACTCCTATTCCCTTAAACTGTATAATTACTGAAAGTTTTTATGCCCAAGTGTATGACTTTTTGTTACCTGGAGACTGAAATACCAGTTTAAAAAGTTGAACAATAATTGGATGGTTCATAAAAACCACATTATCGTAGAGTGGCCTCTCAAGTATCCAGCATACCCTCCAGTATGATCACCTATGTGCTTCTGTTTTTGTGGAAATGTAAGTCAATGTCATTGTACTGTATTATTTGCTTGCCTGTCTCTTAAGAAGAATTGGTACCAAAAGATAACAGATCACATCATTCATTGTCTATAGGCAAGCTTTAGACTATTAGGCCTGTACATTTTCGGTAATCCAGAATGCTCGCTAATCCAGCAAGGACCGTCCAGATTAGCTGGTGTCAACTGTATTTTGAAATTCTCGATATTTCGTTTATTTTTTGTAAGATAACTTTTTAGTATTGACAAATTCATTCTATGACTGGTCTCAATTTTCATCTAACTCTGATGTGAAGGCTTAGGGGGCCCAAGGCTTCAATTAACTATACACAGGGTTCCTACTCAAATTTTTATTTTAATTTCCATGACTTCCCCTGACCAACTTTGTACAAATTCCCTGACCCTCGTGTCCCTTAGAGCATTAACAAAATAAAACAGCATTTGACTACCTATGCACATACATAACTGATTATAATGTTGGAGAAGCAAAACATAACTGTCAATTAGAAAAAATATTTTTTATAATTGCCAAATTATTAAAATTAAAAATAAAATATAGATTTATGGTTGTGGATTAATAACAGAATTTTAAATAAAACAAGGCTTTGAAAAAAAAGAAAAAAAACAATTATTTTTTATTATTACTTTTCAAATTCTATATAATCCATGTACAAAAGCATATATTTATTAAATTTATCTCTATTAGTATTTTATAAAGTTCAGGAAATTTATTTAAAACTGAAAATCAGAAATTGCATTGTTACGCAGTCAAAATTATTAAAATGAAAAATGATGATAAATAATTTAAATGGTATTACAGTAGAGCGTCGATAAGTGGAACCAATTGGGGACTGGGGTCCTTCCAGTTAATGATTTGTTCCAGTTTCCGACTTTGTACGAAAAAATACATTAACCTGTCCGACGTTCAAATTTTTCTCCGTCGCGTATCGCTTCCTGTTGAATTTTTCTCCGTTGCGTGTCGCTTTGCGTTGAATTTTCGTCGATTTTAAGCCTAACAAAAATTTTTATAATAATCATTGAGGCTATCGTATCGTTAAAAATTATTTCTGCATTTTGTACAAACAAAATAAATATATTAAAGAATATAAAAAACATGAAAATTATACTTTAGAAGTAAATTTAGTATCAAAAACATTCGATTCAGCACGACACAGTCCGACTGAAAATCGTTCCACTTTCCAGCCATTCCACTTATCGACGCTCTACTGTATTTATTTTGTGTAGCTGTTTCAGAAACTTGGGAGGAGAAATTTTGAGTCCTGAAAATATTCTGCATCCTTTTTCATAAGTTGTATTGCACCACATTACTTCTTGCTGCCTGTAGATGGCTACATTTAGTCAAGCATATTGACAGCAAAAAATCAACAGAGCAGCCAAGGAAGCAAATTCCCTGATTTTTTAACAATTTTTAACAAATTCCCTGACATTCCACGACTTTTTCTGAACACTAATGAAAATCCTTGACTTTCCAGGTGCATAGGAACCCTAGATGTATAAACTTCCTGACTGGAATTACAATGCAGTGCTGCAATTTTTAATTGGGACAATGTTGTCATAATTAATTGCTCATTGCACTTTAAAATCAAATTTTCAATCTCATTTTATTATTGCCACAGATTTATGGAAAAAGTTCTGCCATTAAAATGATACAGAAAGATTTGCATTTTATTTGAATTATTATGCCAGATAAAATTTAAAATATGATGGGTTTTCAACATTTTCTAAATTTTGTCTTTATTTTAGTAATTTTAATTTGTCAAAATAATTTTTAGCAATTATTTCAATTCCAGTGATTGTTGTTTTAAACTATTTAACAATTGGGATACATTTTTACAAAATTCCTTTTTTAATTTGAAATCTTATTCCCAAAACTTGTGTATAAAGGATGATTTCTAGGGCTTACAAAATATTCTTTACAAATCATTTTGTTGTATTCAGAACAATGTAATGTCTATTTTTTCTGTCACATTCATTTTTCCTATTTTAAATTATTCTGTATATTATAGTAAAATAGTTCAAGTAGGAAACCTAATTCCAGAAGAAAACTTTTATCATCAATGCATTACAAATCAGAAAGGCCATATATATATATATATATATATATATGGGTTAATTTATAGGATTTGATATCAGAAGATCCAGGACAAAAAGGCACTAAAAGTTGCGTAAGAAAAATATAGACGAATGGTTTAAAGACATAATGCCAAAAATTGTGAATGGGCTTGGCAAAGGTATAATTTCTTTGGAAGTAAATATTACTCCAGTATCAAAAGTATTGTGAATATATTCTAGAAAAGTTTGACAAGTTAACATTCAAGATGAATCGAAAAATTCACGTCTCGCATTTTCATTTACATTAGGAATCCTCAAACTTTTTTGTCTGTCGACGTCTTCTGGGATTCTGTAACCCGTTGCCCCCCTTTTATCGCTAATGTGATTAATGATAGTAGTAGTATTAAATAAATCTGATGAACCAGTATTAATCCACATAAACCTGCCTGCCTGCAATTTCAGAAATTTTCGACAAAAAGCACAGTTCTCTCGAGTACGGTCTGGCCAACCCGGGAAGGCACTTCCCGCGGGTGGCAGTCTAGTTTACTACCATTGGCAGGGGTAAAGGTGCATCGCGTGACCGGTCGGCATACTTTAAGGTACGTCGACCAGATGCCAGCCGACTATACTCACCCCTGTGAATGATTAGTAAAGTAGTCCAACACCTAAGAGTTGGTCAGACTATATCACATAATGTGTGTTATTAAACTATTACTTCCTATATAGCACGAGTGGACTTTGAGGTTAAAATGCTATAAACTGTCATCAGCTCAACGTAACTTACCTTCTGGGATTACGATTTTTAAATGAAATGCAGGTTTTCGGAAAATAGATTGGCGACAATCGACATTAGGTATCTTTTTGGACGAAATATTCCCGATTTATTTACCTAACTTGGTCGATACTAGGGTTTCTCTAACGGGATCCCAGCTATTTTTTTAACCCGGAAATCCTGCAAATTTCTTAAAAACACAAAATAAAAGTGAAAAAGTTGAGGAAATTTTGCAAATATAATAATTTAATTATACTTTCTAATTTTTTTAATAATTGTATTAAATTTTTGCTCGTTATGGCATGTTAGATGGTCAATACATAGCCTATTTGTGGCAGGACTCTGAAAATTCTTTACTTGTCAGAACCTGTAATATCTGGAATAATTATGTTTATGCTGTCTTAATTTTTAACCGTGCCCATTACTTAGGCCTATGATTATTTTTCATTTTTATCATTCGATTTCAAGATTTATTTTATATCTTAAAAACAATTACATCTCCGGGAAGCAATTTTTTCTCGAAATTCCGGGAAAAGCAAAGTTAATGACCGGGAAATGAGAAACCCGACCGTTTTCGATCAAAGACCCGTTTAATCTTACAAAAGCAAGAATTTGTAACAACCAATCGCCATAAGGGGCATCGACAATACTTAAACGACGGATGCATATTATTTTTTTTATATAAAATGAAAAACACTCCTTGCATTTAATGAAATTTTATTATTGTTCTGAAATTTCGTTTAGAATTTTCGTATTAAAATTGAAAACCACAAATAATACACAGAATACAGATGCAAATATATAAAAATAGTATTGCAAATTACAATCATTGTTTTTTTATATGTATATTTTTTAAAAAGTAGCTAAACATATAGTTACATGTTTTTGGTTAAGTAAATAAAAACAAATTGCAAAAGCACTTTGCAAATCGGTTTCCACAATTTTTGATAATTCCGAACGGATTTGCATAAGAAAACTCTCTCGTGCATATTTATTCATTAAAATCTCTTGTACAGGTCAAGAAAAAAACAGTATATTTAAATATTGATAAGAATAATAAAAACAAAATACAATATTCTCTGTCGGAAAATAAAATTATATATAAAAGTAACAGATTCAACTATTCTATTTATCTTGTGTTTGCTCCATTGACGGCAGATGACGTCGGCTGTGGTACCAGACTTATTTAACACAATAGGAAATCTCGCTCGATTAAGAAATCAACATTTATCAGTTTATATTATCCAGGGATAAAGATATTAGGATATCAACATTTATTGATTTATATTCTGTGTTTAAGTCCGGTATCGTGACCGACGTCGGCGGCCGTCAACGAAACTAGTATATTTATTACTACATCATCATTTTAAATAAAAAAATTATATTTAAGGTTTGTAAAAACAAAAAAAAGTGATTTTTATCATCAATTTATTACCCATTAAAAGTAATTCTTAACTTTTATCACAGATACGTAAAAGCTAATTCTCGACGACTACAATGGAATGACAAAAGCTCTCGATTGTTAGATGCGAAAGAAAAACGGCAAACAACACTTGGTCCTTATGTACATAATCGATATAAAATGTTATATAAACCTTAACTAAGACGGTTCGAAAATAATTTAACTTTTTCTCTTTTGTCCATTTGGAAACACGTTTAACTGCGGCGAAACTTAAAACCCATTTAGAATTAAATAAATTCGCCAAATTTAATGCTTGTCTCCAGTGAATTTATTATTGTCACTGGTAACATTTTACGAGTAAAATACAAATTATTTTTATTGATTTCTTCGTCAGACTATTCATTTGTATTTATAAAGTTGTTCGTGTAAAATGCATATTAAACAAATATAAAAAAAGTAGAACCCTTACTATTTATACATAAAAGCTTTCTAAATTGCAAAAGACAACAGTCAAAACAAAAGCAATTAGACAGGAGCGAGTCCCTGGCCGGAGGGTTTCCACCAAGTTTACAAAGAATAAATTTTAAAAGTAAGTACAACACCAGACCGGAAATTTAAAGGTTTGCGATTTCAAAATTACAGTCCAACAAACGGCAACAATGGGAAAAACAAATGATTTTTACAGTATCCGATAGAAACGGCAACCAAATTGGACAATAAAAAAATTGTATGAATACTTTTATTTTTAACAGGGTTTATTCTTTAATTTCGTAAGGTAAAATCCTTAAAGTTTTAATCGTAATTTTTGTGTTTCTAAACTTATTCACAACCTAACATCAAATTACAATCAAAACTTTGAATTTCTAACATGAAATTTGTCAATATTAGAAAGAATCCTCTTCCTAAATGTTAATTATTATTATTATCCTAATAAATGTATTACATAATCTAATATTGGGCTTACAAATACGGACGTCACAGATAATCGCCCGGCAAGGAGCGCTACAAAAATATTTTATTCGTCGGATAAATGGAATTCCGCAATATATAAAATGATTAACGATTATATTGTTTAGTACAAAAATATTTCTATACATTTTTATATATATATAAAATCTCATTCTGTAGAAAAGTCTTTTGACATTTTAGAATCTCTTAATTTTCTATAAAAATATATTTATAACATTTTCAAAACAGTTTTATATACATGTATATCTTTTGCATCACACATTAAATTACAAAATTTTGTTAAGTGTATAGAGTTAAAAATTGTTTTAATTTTAAAATAATCATTTGATATTTTATTATTCCAAATATCTACAGACATAAATACATCTGTTTGTTGATATGATTTGTGTAACGGTGCGCAAACACTATAAAGCCGACGGTTTTCGACCGGGGTGCTGCAAAATAACACTGCATGCAGTGATGGATTAACTGTTGTATCCAGCATACTAGAGCCTAGGGCTCTGGAGCAATATCGCTTTAGGGTGGGCCTTACTAAAACTAGGCCTAGGGCCAGGGTGTAGTTTACGCACGTCGGTCGGGGCAGGTTAAGTACAAAGAGGGCAACGCACGTTTGTCGACAAAGGGGTGCCGCAAGAAAAATCACCGAGTGGGGATGCCCCGTTAGAAAAAGGGTCGAAAAACGTGGGCTTAAGTCGTAGATGCTATGTTTCTACTATTAACAACGTTATTATTAGAATAAACTTTCAATTAACGTCGGGACTTAAAATTTCAAAAACACCCAGAAGACTATTTTTACATCCCCTACATCTAAATTTTAATTCTGCGTTTTCGACGACCTCTACATATAAATTGATCGACCCTTTCTATAACTGCTTCCTCCCCGAACCTAACAATTTGTACGGATATACGAGGTCTTCACCGAGATACGATTGTATAAATTTTGTTTAAAATCGTAAATGCAACAGCAGTAAAATAATCTAAAGACAAATATGCATATAAATGAGTATAATGAGTAAATATTCGATTTCATCATTAGGTAAAAATTCGGTTGCCTTAATACGTAACTGGCAAGTGTCCAAATTATTATTAGATCGTTACATTCACTATTGCAGATTATAAAGAAACATTGGATAGAGAGATGAAATATTTGATGGAAACGAACAAACAGCAAGAAAATTGTTTTGTACACGCCTCTTATTCGCGGCAATATTACACAACTGTTGCATTGGCAATTGGCCGGCAACAGTTAACTTTTTAAGCTGGATTAGTACAAGTATCTTAGTAGAGATAGACGACTAAGACAGCCACGGCAGAACTCGGTATACTCAAGAATATAAAACAGAAGTGTTATTTCAATTAGCTTTATAAAGTATAACTTGTAAACAAACAAAATCAGACTTTATAAATGGGGCTTGTACTTCTTTTCCGATAAAATTCGCTGTTACCGCCAAGTTAAAAAAAAATACAGTAAATACAAACTAACTTGAACAGGAAAAAAAAAAAAAAAAAAAAAAAAAAAAAAAAACTTATCAAATTGGAGAAAGTACGAGAAAAAGTACTTTTTTTTTTAAATTACAGACAATCTTATCCCTCCTGGTGGATTCTAAATTGAATGAAACTAGTTATTTCGAAACAAATATAAACTAGGTTTTTAATATATTAAAAATTTATATAATTACATTTATCAAATAGTGTATATCAGTATAAAATATTTAGAGAAATTAAAAATTATATTTAAGTACGCTTTTAATTTAGAGAAGTTATCAGTCGGCCGGTGCTACTTAAAATTTAACAGTACTATTTTAAAGAAATCAATTGAAATTATACTAAAAGTTCCAATTTTAGCAACTTGTTCTTCCTTAACATTTTTTTAAAAGATATTTATGAAGTTTAATAATAATGATATTATTTTCAAGAAAAATAATCTAATGAAGAACAAAGTTTTAAGATCATATTTAATATTGGAATATCTTTGGAAAATCTTAAAATAGAATAAAATGCAACTTATCTAGTTATGGCTCTGGTCACAATCCTGTATCCTATGATATTAAAGTGAATTTTAATCATACATAGTTGTTGTTCTTAAAATTTGTCTGCCACTAATAACCTTAAGTAAAAACTAAGAATTACAGTAGAGCATTGTTTATCAGAATCAATTGGGAACTGGGGTTGTTTGGATAACAGATTATGTACGAAAAAATATATTAACCTATCCGATGTTGAAGTTTTTCTCCGTTGCGTGTCGCTTCGTGTCGAATTTTTGTCGATTTTAAGCCTAACGAAAATTTTTATAATAATAATCGAGGCTATCGTATCGTTAAAAATTATTTCTGCATTTTGTAAAACAAAATAAATATATTGAAAAATATAAAAACAAAAAAATTATACTTTAGAAGTTATCTAGTATCAAAAACGTTCGATTCGGCACGACACGGACCGACCGGAAAGCTTTCGGATAAACGACGCTCTACCGTATTTGAACCGACAAATCTATTTTCAACGTGTTAAAGTCCAAGCTTAACTATTACGAAGCAAATGTTTGGAGCTTAAAGTTAATGATTTAATGATCATTTTCTAAATCAAGCTCTGAATGTTTGACTTCTTTATCATTACAATATCAAAATTTTTATCGGACGATAGAAAAATCATGCGCTATTTATCCAATTTATAAATAAAAACAAGTTCAAATTCTTATCGTCGTCCACACGTTTAACAAGTCGTTTCAATTAATTATGATGTAAAATTAGCTTAGTGAACTGTTTAGTGCATTATGCATAAAACTTACCATTTTAAAAACAAACTTCAACAATGTTCACGTATAAAGATCTCAAATCGCTTAGTATGTAATGACGTTAACGACTACCAAGATGCTAAAATAATTCCAAAAAACAAACACAGTTTTGAATTGATTCCTTTAAAACTGTCTGTGCCATTTAAATCTAATATATTTTTAAAGTTTGACTTTTAAATGTATTAGCAGACAGATTCTTAATGTAAACAAACTAAAAATATCTTAAGAATAAAACTTGAATTAATTCTACAATAAAATTATACATATAAATAAAAAACTAACAAGATAAAATTTAGCAGAATTATACTAATGAAGGATGCATTGCCCGGCGAAGTGGCTTCAATACGGCCAGACCGGCAAGCCGACGACGTAACCCACTTTGAACAAAACGAGCAGTCGTCGGCTTGCCGGCCTGGCCGCACACTAAAGCCGCTTCACTAGGTAATGCAGTCTAAAAGGATAATAAAATATGATTTTAAATTATATTTTTTATTATATGATTTATATAATTGAGTAATATATATCCATTTAATAAATATAATCTAAATTCTATGTATATATATATATATAAAAAATTCAACATTTTTTCCATTCAAGGACATTAAAATATCTTTTAAGAAATTTATACAATCAATTTTAGAAAATGACTAGACTACAACCCATATTACATATTAAAAAATTACAATTTCAACGAATCTATCTTCGTCGCTTCGTCTTTTTTCTCGTTCGTAGCATCCTCTTTTGGAATGAATTGTATCGATAATGTATTATTGACTTGATTTTCTTGAGAGTTCTTTGGATAATAACTAAATATGAGCCACGTTCCATACCAATGAATGTTTCCAGTAGGATGAAAAAGAAGATAATAAACAATCTGTAACGAAAATAATTATATAAATACATATTGAGTAACGGGTAAGATATTAATTTTAATTTAATGCAGAACTATAAAATATTTCAAGAGAACAAATATTAATCTTTATTTAAAAATTTTTTTTTATACTTGAAAACTTAAATCTGTTAATGCAGATCTGCATTTTTAAGTATGATCTGCTAATATAGATCTGTGAAGCACAATGCTTTTTGGATTCAATGACCTTTCAAAAGAAAACTAGAATTTAAAAATGTTCTCAAAATAAGTATTAGGATTTGTCATCAGAATGCGAAGCTTTCAACGGTCGTCTTCAAGCTCCAATTATAGTAAAAAGTGATCAATAAAAGATTTCAAAAGCCCACTTGGAATTTTAACTCCTTTCATCATTGAATAAAACTGAAGACTTTGTAACAAGGATATTTTTGAAGGAAAATGAAGAATTCAACCATTATTTCACTGTTATAATTAGTTAAATTTTTGTTTAAAATTTTTTTACTTCAAATTTTAGAAACAATAATTACATTATTGATAATATTTATAATAATTTGAATTAATGTAAAAGCTATTATGAAAATTTAAAATGGTAACGTCCCGACAAGCAAGAAATTATCTCCATAAATAAATAACACTCAAAAATGTATACGACTGATAATTTTTATATAACGAAACCGAAATTGTCGATACTTTTATGAAAACATTTTAAACATTTTTACCAAAAATTCTAATAACTAAAAAAGTGATCCGTTACTACACAAAATGCAATAACATTTAAAATTAAAAATGGATTTAATAATAAATTAAAAATGGATAATTTTATATGGTGCAATTGTAAAGTCCCTCCATGCCCAAGTGGCATGGTAGAGTAGTGATGTCATAATCTAATTTAATTCTTTTGATGCATGGTCTGCCAGTGATTACTTCATTCCTGGAAGTTCCTCCCATTTCCCTGCCCACCTCAGTGGAATTTTACAAATCACATTGTGCAAATTAATAAAATTTTTCTAATATTCAACTTTTTTCAATTTTTAAACCTCCACATTTTTTTCAATGTAAAAATTGAATAAAACGTCATCATCATTTATTGTAATATAAAGAGTGTGTTGTTAAATTTAATAAAATGCTCTCTCAAAATTAGTGTGTAAGATTATAACTAATATTAAGCTAAACCAAATATATAATAGTAATCGTATGATACTATCAGATTTTTATTCAAGCTATAATATAGCTAATTAATTCAAAAGATATGCAATTTTGACTAAAGGTAGGCAATTAAGTTGCCTCTTGTAATTAATATATTAAATTTAATACATTTAATAATTAAAAATAGGTTATTCTATATACATAGACAATCACCTATTTCTAATTATTTATTACAATTAATATGACCATACAGGGTCATATCTTTTAAATTAATTAGTCTGGAGACAAATATCAGATGAAGATATGGAAAGCATAACTGGCAATGTAACTGCATAGTAAACAAAAGGTTATGGGTTTGTTAACCACCTACTTTTAGTCCAATGTACATATCTTTATAATTAACCATGTTATAAACCAAATAAAAATTTAGTATCATCATAGGATATATTTTTTTATTATAAATTAATAGCCTCTATTATATGATTAATAAAAATCCCTATTAAATTAATATGTAAATGCTATTGCTCTATGATGACATAAAAATGAAAACATTGTAAAATTTCCATTACCAAATATACCGTAATATACAATATAGCTATTTATATTTACAAAGTAGTAATTAGATAATAAACACCAGAAATTTATTTATGATAACAGAAGTATTGGTGTTCTTAAATCTAATTTAGTTCTTTTTTAAAGACTACATTTTCCTTTGTATTTTTTGATAAATTCAAAATATTTAACAGTCTGTTGTAAATGAAAATAGGAATTGACAAGAGGAAAGAAGAGATAATTAACATCATCAAAAACATAAGCTTAGACTGTCCAATGGTATCGTCACTTGTCCTTTTCGTACCGAGAAATCTAAAAAAAAGACAGATCTAACCTTTTATTTCAGGTTATGACCTCAGTAAATTATGTAAGAGACTGGAATGTCCATTGATGATCAGTTAATTTTGTAAAAATAATTATTATATGGTCCTGGATTTTAAAATGCAATATATTTATTTTTACATTATTATACAATCATCAGTAGACATTTTTAGTCTTTTACATAATATACTGAGATTGTACCTCAAATAAAAAGGTTAGATCTCTTAGATAATTTCCTCAGTAAACAAGAATGTATTTAAAAATTTGCATAAATGTTAGCAACTATGTTCCAGTAATTTGCAAATGACATTCATAAGATATTAAAATTTTCATTTTTCAATATTGTAAATGACTTCTGGATATGAAAAAGGACAAGTGACAATGCCATTTGAATAGTCTACATTCATTACATTTATGTTCTTAATGAATTTTTTTAAATATAGGAAATCATTAAGTTTTTCCAAAGTGGTCTTTTAAAAATCACAAAACAATAAACAAACAAAGATCATCAAAAATTATAGCAAACTGATATTGTTAATAGTTTCAGAGTTTAATGTACACAAAGTATAATTTTAAATATAAATGATTTATTGAATGTAATTTGAATCATTTTGGAATTTATGTTTATAAGGAAAATATACTAGAAAGAAAGTTTATAAAATCACAGTATTTCTGACAAATTCATATTCCACTGCACAAAAATATCATGAGATTAACAAATTAATGCATTCTTTCATATTCATACTGAAAAATATGATAATCAGGTGTCATTTTTAAATTATGAAAAAAATATATTACAAATTACTTTAAAAGTTTACTTCAAAAAAGTACTTACCATGAAAATTATTCCAATTACAAAACTTAAAAACTGAATGATCATGGCAGGAAAGTGAAACCAAGTCTTCTGCGTGTAATTAAACCAAATTGTCATTAATATAGTATTTTCTGCAAAGATAAACACGTAATAAAATAGATATCTGTGTCGAGTCGGCGAATCTTTAGGATTGAAGTAACAAAAGATGAACAGCACTCCCAAAACGGCATTATATGCTAATTCCTCACATCTACAAAACAATATATATATTTATTTTTTAATAGGTAAAGTAAAACATAAATATTAAATTATTATTAAACCTATTTTTGATTTTGAAGAAAAAGTCTAAGTTTAAATGTATACTAAATTTCAATTAATGAATATAATAATCTTGAGAGAGAATTCTTTTAAAAATCTATTACATTGCAACTAAAAATTGAATTCACTCAAAAATTTCATTCTAAATTTAAACTTTTCAAATTTTTTTAGAAACTGTTGCAACAAGTTTAATTTTATGCCTACGTTTAGTAAATAAAGTGAAATTCAAAATATATAAATAAGCTTTTGACAACCTTAACTTTTCAGATGCGCATTAAAATCAATACTGGACCCACAAAATTGTTGGCAAAAGTCTTATAAACACATTATGATGCCACAAAATATAAGGAAAGGCATTCTATATTCATTGTATGATGGTTACAACAGCATTTTTTTCTATAAGACTAACTTTATTGAACTGGAATTCATCATCATCATCATCAAATTGAAAAAAATGAAATTAAGATTTTATAAAGTATTCATTAGCTAAAAAAATTGAAAAAAGTAAAGTTTACCTTTTCATAGAACAGAAAATTATTAATAAAACTTTAATTAAATGGAGCAGAAATAAAATGCCTGAAATATTTTTTTGTGAAAAGAATATTCTAGCAAGGAAATTTAAGTTGAAGTAGAAAGAAATTTAGTCTTTATAAACAATATAAAACAGAGTTTAATACAAAAGCTCTCAAAAAAATAGTCTGAACTATAATAGCTCTACTATTGTATTGCTTAAGGTATTACTTCATACAGTCAATTTAAGTTTACAACATAAATATATATTTATGTCGTATATATGTATAATGCATATTATACACACACACACACAGTGTCATTTATCCAAAAGCCAGTCAACCGAAACATCAGTTAACCGAAAGCTTTCCAGTTGGACTGTGTTGTGCCGAATCGAACGTTTTTGATACTAGATTAACTTCTAAAGTATAATTTTTATATTTTTCAATACATTTATTTTGTTTGTACAAAATAAAGAAATAATTTTTAACAATACGATAACCTCGATTATTATTATAAAAATTTTCGTTAGGCTAAAAAAAAAAAAAAAAAAAAATTCAACACGAAGCGACGCAACGGAGAAAAATTTCAACATGGGATAGGTTAATATATTTTTTTGTACATAATCGGTTATCCGAAAAAATTAATTATCCGAACAACCCCAGTCCCCCAATTGATTCGGATAAACGACACTCTACTGTATGCATTTTTAATGATTTTTTTTTGCTCTGGCAAAACTTTTAGTTCAAAAATATACAAATACATACATTTCTTAATAATAATAATAAGTTTTTGGGGTAAATAAATAATAATAAATTTTAAATATTAAACTTATTAAATAATAAGTCCGCCTCTTTGGGGAGACGGAAGGATTCACGATCGCCATACAGGATCAGGTCATAAATACTAAAAACTACAGAAAACACATACTCAAAGATGCAACACTCACAAATGACACATGCAGAAAATGTATAGTTTCTGGCATGATGTGACAACACATCACCTCTGGTTGCAAGCTCTTGGCACAGACAGATTATTTACACAGACATAATCAAGTAGCAAATATAATACACCAAGAGCTTGCAAAGAAACGCAAATTAGTAGACATCCACGAACCATACTACAAATACATTCCGCAGACAGTATTGGAAAACAACACGCACAAAATGTACTATGACAGAGCCATAATCACAGATAAAACAATTTACCACAACAGACCAGACATCACACTCATTGACAAACACAATAAAATCACATACATTATAGACATATCCATTCCCAACACTCACAATATACAAAACGCATGCACTGAAAAAATTAGCAAGTACACAGAACTCGCCCAGGAAATAAGGCATCTGTGGAGGATGGATAGGGTGCTTATTGTACCTGTCGTTCTCTCCTCTACAGGTGTCATACCACACACACTACACAAAAGCCTGGGCACATTAGAATTGAATAGAAACACATACATCACACTACAGAAGGCCACTATATTGAATACATGTCATATTGTGAGAAAGTTCCTGAATACAGACGCACACACTGATACACTTCTTTAATTTCTGTTTTGGTTACTGTGCCTTGACTTTGGTCCGGCATAGTACACAGCCACCGGTGTTAACCGAGTATATCTCACTTAACCCAACATAATAATAATAATTGGAAACTTTTAGACTTGGCATTTATCATAATTACATACAAATTGTATAATTATATAAATAAAAAAAATTAAATTATTCCTAACATGATTATTTTGTAAGAATAAAGTCTTCAACTCTCCCTATAATCCTCTTTCCTCAAACCTCTAGTCATTATAATGTAAACTTTATTTTAGTTCTATAAACAATTTATAATCTTTTTTCCCTCTGAAGTAAAGAATTACTCTCCAATATTTAACTAATTTTAAAATAACTACTCTGTTTGCTAATTGCAATGTTTAAATGTGGAAAGCATAAGATAATTTTTTTCTATAATTAAACTGTAGTAGTGTCACAGATTTCCTCTATCTTATTTGGTACATCTTATATTTAAAAGTTTGTGTACGAACTATATAAACAGTTCAAACAGAACTACACAATTATTTGTTATTGTTCATATATTTATGTACTTAATTTTGATTAATATAATACGAAATAGTTTACCTGGTATCACAAAAATTTGTTTTCATAGTTATAATCCAAGCAGTCATAATACACCAATGAGTTGCACAAACGATCGACATGGTAAGTGGAGAATACGAAGCAAACAATGCAAGGGTAAGGACCCGAGAAGCAATGATGAAATAATGCCAAAACATATAAATGACGGTTCCTTTCCAACTCATATTGAACTTATCCGGAAGAGACATCCTCAAAGCTCTTTGATATACGGAAAGAGCCCACGAAACAGACGTCAGCGATGCAAATATCGAAAGAATTTGAACTACAACTGTAAAAATTTATAATGTATTAGATATAGATATATTAATAAGTAAATTTAAAATAATTTCTATCAAGATTTTTAAAAATGTTTGGAAGTACATTCAATAACAAATTAAAATATTACATACTAAAATTATATTACATATTTAAATGGACAACAGATTCCTACAGTGAAAGAAACTAGGTTAACTTCAAGATAAAAGTATTATTAGAAAATAAAAATATTTAGTACAAATATAGAAACAGAATATAATAGTTACTAGGGGATTGTAACATCACAAAATGGTAAACAATTGTTAATTTGTTAAAAAAAAAATTGAAAAATAAAGTAAATAAAGATCAAGCAGAAAGGAGAATTTTTTTAAAACCAGAAATCCTGTGATTTAATCATTTATATAAATTGATCACTTACTCATCACCTATATTATTTTCAGTGAGTCTCTTATTTTCAACTTATAAGCTTAAAATTGTGTTAAAAAGTATGTCAACAACATTTTTATGAAGCATTCTAATAGTGCATGCCTTACTTAAAATTATTATCTACTCGTCGTTCCCGATCTATTTTATTTTTATTCAGAAACGATCGCTTGTCGGCTTTTGCAGATAAGTGATACAACTAATTCTAACGGTTTAAAATCTAGTAAAGATCGATTAATTGGATATTCTAGTATAAGGAAATTAATAGCATAAAGAGTATCGGGCCAAAATTGAACAACGAGGTCAAATTAAAACTTTTAAAAATTCATAACTTATGCTACGATTCCAAATCATTCAACATGTCGGTATGCGCGACTACATTTGTGAAGTCTTTCTGCAGAGTATTCTGTCTTATTTCAATTTTTTTCAAAGTAATAGCAATGTTAAAATTTTAAGTGTTATTTATTTACTTAGTATCATGACATAATATGATTGAAACCATGTGTGACAGATTAATATAGTAGTTGAATGATTTGATATCTTAAAGAAATTAATTTTAGTCCTATAATTTATTCTAAACATGCATTATGTTAATATAAAAATATAGTTCTTTTTTGTTACTGTATATACTTTTATCAATCACAAAAGTCCATTTCTTAAATTTAACCAAAATTATTGTAGCCTTTAAAGTATACTTTGAGTAAATATTTGTTTAAATAATGAATGAATAGTAATACTAATTTACTAATATTAAAAAAAAATTTATGAATAGATTTGTGTCAGTAAACTGCCATTCTTGTATTATTAAAATAGTACTTTTATTTTTCACTACTTAATTATTGATAATGAATAAAGATCCAGTATCATATTGAAAATTCATTGTTATATTATTCTAGATATTGAGAATTGAGATTACTAGTAAATAAATGTATAACTATATTTTATAATTAATGGAGAAACTCAAAGATCAAAGTTTTCATTTTCCTGAAAAATACTTTAAAAATTTTACCTGTTTTCATTTCATAATCATCTGTAGTAGTATTTTCTGCTAATATATATAACTGAAGAATAAGTTGTGGACCGGCTTCCATAAAAGATTCGAACAACCTTAATAAAGCGGCATCCGTATCTTCGTATATCATTTGCCAAGTATAAGTTTCCCTTTTTCTTTTACTTTTAGCTTTATTATTACTTTTTAAACCGTAATAAATAACATCAATATATCTGAAAAGAAATTAATTTGTTAACGGTATTAGTAAATAATTAAAAATTTATAAAATGTTTTTGCAAAATTTAAATATTTTTGAATATAAATGAAATTATTTTTATAAAACAAAATTAAATTGTTGTATTGATCAATAAAAATTTATTGTATTTGTTAAAACTATTTTTAAAAATCTCCTTTTATATATTCATTGTGTTAAAAAGCAAAATGTAGTCCAAAAAATATCTTATATGCACAGTCGAATCTCCAATAACGGCTGCCTCTAAATAGCAACCATTTTTTATTTTCCTATCAGTACTATTATTTGGAAGTTTGACTGTATAAACTTTCAAATGGCCGATTTAACGATTTCTAAAATTGCTAATTTAATATTAGTCAATAGCAATTACAGGAAAATGTATAAAATTTAAATAGTAGTTTTAATTTCACACACACCTTTTCCTGCAATTGCTAAAAAAGTATATTAACTTTTGTATTTCTTTTAATTTACAATAGTTCGGTGAATTAAATACTTCACTAAATAGTGGAATTTTTAAAACAACAAAGTTTTTGACCTGGTTAATGGATCATCTTCAGGCATGGGACAGCTGAAATGTCAGATAATCGTGGAGTCATCATTACAATAGTTTTCTTAATATATAAAATAAATAAAATATACATAGATGGTACTATGATTGTTCTTTTGAAACTGGAAAAAATCTAATTCAATTCTTTATCCGAGAGGACGAAATGTCAACTTTAACATACCTCTGCAAACATCCAAGAACACCTGCATACCAATTTATTTTATCAAAAGAAAACGAATACTGTTGGCAATTTGCCATTTGAGACTTTCCTAGAAAATTATGTTTATTTTTCCTTTACATTATATAAATGCATTACAACTGATTAATTCCAAAATGTAAATTATATTGTACATTAAAAAATAAATCATAATTTCATACATGTCAAAATAATTAATGTAATTATTTGATCTCATTACATTAAGTACAGTACTGTAAATATTTAATATAAATTATAGATATGGTAATTTAATATAATTATAGTTACTCACAATTTAATATATAAAGACATTAATGAACAAAAACTAAAAACAGTAAGAATGTGTATGTGTACATGTATACTTACATTACCATTAAAGCTAAAATAGCCATCATTTGTAAAAAAAATTAGTTAACAAAATATCACCAAATATATCAATGCACTTAATGCATAAAATTTATTGTATGACAAATTGCATTATCTAAGATGATTTCATTCTAGAGAAAATTTTATGACTGCAATTCAAGGCTATGCTAACAACAAAAAGTATTAACAGGAAAGACATTATCACAAAATTGCAATTTTACTAAAGAAATTTATCTTTGTAATGATTTGTTAGTTTTATTTATTATTATTGTAATTTGCAAATCTAGATTAAATGCATCATTAATTAAACATTTCAAATCATTTGATATATACTTACGAATACAAAATGTTTACAAAGGTAAACACTTAATATCATCACGAGCAATTATTTATTGTGACATCACAATGCCAGGTTACAATTTTTAACCATATTTTTAATTTATTTAATTTAAAACTATATGTTCTCCATCTCAAATTAGTAATGGCTTGCCCCCATACATCAAACTTTTCCTTTTACAAGAGTTATGCTGATCATCTAACATCTTTTGGGAGAAAATTTTTGAAGCTTGAAGTTTTAATTTCTCTTAAAAAACCCCACACACTTTTCAAATTTCATTCATCTTTTCTGAACTAGATGTTTCATTAACCATTGTGATTAATCATTTATTAAACATACATTTTCAATAAGTCATTAAATAAAGTCAGTTTTAATCATATTAAAATTTTAAAATGTACAACTTTTAAAAGCATGTTGATAATCAAAAATTTCATGAGAGAAAAAATTGGTTTTACAATGCTGTATTTAAAATTTTGCATAATTTGAATGACTAATCAGTACATCTTGCCCAAAAAAATACATTAAAGTTATGAAAAGAAATATTTTACCCATGTGCATAAATTTTGCGAATAAAAAAAAAATTAGTTCTTTTCTACACAACACATTATAAAGTTATATACAATTAAAAAAAAATCTAAGTAGAAATATACATTTAAATAATGTTTTAATCTGTGTGGACAAACTATCAAATAATAGTATATTATAATTTTCACCTTTTTTTCGTTGTTGTATATTCTGTACATAGGCCTTTGTAGGCAAGAGTGCTAAGCCATATTAATTTTCAGACCAGTTAGACTGTTAGAGTATAGATATGTTAGTATACAGTTAGAGGGTGTTTTTGTGGTAATGCTACAGCTTCCACAAAACTAGACTACAAGAATAATCATTTAATAAATCATCCTATAATATTGTTATATCTGTAATGTTAGTTATATGTATTGATTGGGGTTTTTTTTTTGTTTATTATAAAAAACCAATCAATTTATCCAATCAAGAGCCTAAACAGTTCCGTACATTATTTATGCTATTAGCCTAACCTGATAAGAAGACAGTATTACTCAGACTATTTTGTTTAAACAATAACTAATTAAAACAACTATTCTCCGAATGTAGTTCACAGAACACCAAAAATCACCGATCCGAGTTAACGTAAACACGCATTGTCTCTGTAACGGGTCATTTAATATCCTCATACTAATAGTAATTAATGTCATATTAAAAAAGGGATTTGAATGGCTAATTTTTTATCGAAGGAATACAATTTCGAATTTAAACTAACATACAAATAACCTAGAAACAACGAAATTAAGATTTATACAATTTTCCTACTTAATTTATAGCTAGTTTCAAATTTAGACTAAATAATTCCAGATTATAATCACAAAAACTTTTAAGAGTAACGTTTTATTCCTAAAGTAGATTATTCGTCCGATCTCTCGACGAACACGGGTTAATTATGCGACTAAAAACTTATTTTTGGCAATACTTTTTGTCGTAGACTGTTTTTGGCTAAATTTTACGTCGTACAAATAACAAAACAGAATAAATCCGAATTAAAATTTTTCTTAAATTTTCCATTTAGTGATATAGACAGTCATTTCGCAAACTTGCATGTACTTTACATCGAAGGAACGAGTACTTTGTTTAGATATAGATTTATATTGGTAAAATTCTAGCTCCGAACGACACAATTGGGACTTTAACAAAGCCGTACAGCACGTCCATAGGAACAAAACTATTTCGAATAAGACTTAAACGACGTACCGATAAAAACGGAATCGTACGAAATTCTTATTCGACACACACACGCAACAGAAGGGAATACGACGAAAAACAGTCAAACAAAAAATAAGATTTATAAGAAAATATTTAACGAAAAACCGAAAATATACTTTCCAATGATTTTTCCCCCTGAAAGTAAAAGAAAAACATTAAATTTGAAGTTCTGCAGGTAAAACCTATTTAAAGATTTTGCCAAATGTAAAAATAGAAAATTTATTTTTACAGAAAATACTGAGTTTTCACTAAAGTAAACTAACCTGAGAATGGGTCCAAGCTGTAAAAGGAGAAAAATAATTCGAAACGTCCATCTAAGTTGAGAAACTTGAGGAGCACCAGGAAGTTCTGTGTCTAGCAAATACCATCTTAGGCTGAATCCAGTCATTGTCAATAATGGAATTATTATGAAAACAGAAGTTAGGCCACAGTACCATTCGTTTCCATCGTAATAATGACGATAGGCTACGTAAATATCGGTGGAGGTGTCAAATATGTAACTACCGATGCAGACGATGATTAAAGTCAAATCCAGTCGATCGAAAGTGGGTTTTTCCGAATCGTCCTCGATATCTTCTATTCGTACCGTGGCCCCAGAGCACGTGTCTTTTTCTAAATCTCCACTTTCATTTTCTAAACTTACGTTTGACGAGTTACTTTTAAAACGTTGGTCCTTGAATTCCATCTTTTCTTTCGCGTTTTTAAGCTATTTTTGAATTAATATGTAAAAAAAATCGTTTTACGGAACATTTTTTGAGTTTTCGGACGGATTGCGGTTGCATTAAACTACTCTACAAACGATTAAACGAAAGAAAAATAAACGGGAAGTGGGAAACTTAAATTATGTCCAATAGTCACGTGACGGAAACTTTCTTCGCGAAGTTTACACGTTAATTAATACATTCCATAAACAAAATTCTTGATAATATTTTCCTACATTTAATTTTTAATTAATATATCGAAGTAAAAAGTATTAGTAAATATCAATTGTAGCGTAATTCGTTATTTTAATTTCTAGATATTAATTCAACCAGTAGACGCGCTTCTCCCGTCCAATTTGTATAATACTCAAAACACAATAAACACATCGGTTATTAAATCTGTAGATATAAAACAATATTTTTAGTTTTAATAAATCAGCTCAGTTCTACATTCGTCAATCATAAAAAAATACAATAACATTAGGTGACAGCTTATCACATTTAATAACAATATACAGACTTTAATATCTTAATTATACGAATTAAAATCAATAGTTTTAAATAGGATTATCCTTTATTCGGTGAATAATCAAACATTGAGAGAGGATAATTCAAATTTTAACTGGTTTTCAAAATTTATTGTAACAGTCTACCTCTCTGGAGGACCCGAGATCGAATCCAGACGGGTCGAAAAATCCCCAGAAATATTCCCCCGCCCCATTGTGGGTCCGGCCGAACCCACAATGAGCTTGATAATGGAGACCCTCTTAGTACTCACAGAGCGGAAAGAGTTTAAATAAAAAGAAAAAAAAAAAAAAAAAAAAGGAAAACCTTTAGCCTCTCTTGCATTGATGAACGTATATTGTAGCTTTCAACTTACAAATGAAATTTCAATGACCTGAAACCGATTTTGCATGCGTCAACGTTCACATCTATCCGTACAAGTTTCTTTTGAATTCTTTCGAGTCTGTGGACACTGATGACTTAACCGAACACTCATTATTAGGATACTATTTTTAAATTTTGAAAACAAAACCTAAGAAGTCCTCGTCTTATTGCCATCCACACCGGCGACTGGAACTAGTGTATTAAAAAAATCATTTTCAATACAAAATAATTGGACATAGAATATAATTTTAAGATGTAAATTAAATATTAAATCTAATACCAAAATGTACAATAAATGCGCACGCACACACGAAGTTGAATTATAATTCTAGTTTGCGTCACCTGCATCCAAATCGTTGTACACGGCCAATAGTTCAAAAGTGATAAAAGCGCAAAATTTCGAAAATCTCGTAAATTTCGCCATGTATGTCGGGACTTGCGTAACTGTAAGGTTTGCCGACTGCGCGCGATTGTCGGGACGGTCAAGACAATCATGTGTGGGCATGAAAAACTCTCAGAGACAGGTTTTCCAACTCGTTTATTATATTATAAATAATTTCTTACAACGTTTTGCAAAGTTTCTACGTAACACAGCTCAGGGAGCGAGATAAAAGTCCAAACAAAAGTTCGACGTTCAGTAGGAAGTTCTTCTTTCGATCCCTCGATGACGGAGATAGACGGCCCGGAGCGTGCGGCACTGCTTCGGGCGAAAGTCTCGAGAGAAAAGCGAGTCCGAATAAAACAGGAGGATGAATGTTACTCAGAGATTGACGGAAAATATTATGATGATCTTTCCGTCAAGCACCAATTTACAGGATTAATGAACTACTAACCAAGAACGTCACGTCCTTGAATCTCGAGTTTTTTTTCCCATATGTTTTATCCCCTTTTTTTAACTCTTTCCGCCCTGTGGGCACTAAGAGGGCCTCTTTTAGAAGGCCCATTATGGGTTCGGCCAGGCCCACAATGGGGCCACCGGGTGGTGAGGGACGGGGCCCGACATATCCGAACGGACCACCCCCCGAAAAATTCCTGGGGATTATTCGACCCGTTCGGATTCGATCCCGGGTCCCCCAGAGCGGTAGGCTGCCACCTCGACCGCTCGACCGCTCGAATTCTCAGTTGTTTTCCATTTATCTCTTCTGAAATATTGATGCCATTTAGTTTTCCCGAATTTGTCAGCGGGAAAACGAAACAATCTTACATCTTTGGCTATCGAATTTTTACAATCGGTGCTGAACACCAAACCATTTTAATATATATATATATAACAAGAAATTCAACTAATTAAGATCGAAAGAAACAATCAGCTTCGCTCCAGAAACACCGTACACCTAACCTCAAAATGGCGGCTGCCGCGAAGAATCACGATATCGTGTGCTTTATAGACCTTGGAAACTTAAGCAATACGGTGCAGAATCAACAAATAGTCCTACGATTTTTTCGTTCATAACGAGTTTTATTCGGGTCGGCGATAGAAAATTCAGTGTTTTGTTAATTTCTATCAAATATGTTTCTTTTTTAAAAAAAAAAATGAACGAGAAAGCTGTGCTATGTAGCTTTTAAAATACTATCGCAAATAAAATTAAAGAAAGAAAGCGTTGGATTATCACTTAGGAATAATAATTACCCTTAATTTTATTAGATAAAGTAAAAATATATTTATTTTGAAATAAAGTTTTTGGTAATTATTAAAAAGAAAAGTACACAGTGGCCACCAGGCGACGTAGTAATCGTTGTTTTGATTTTGGAACACGAGGCAGTTTGTAGTCGAAAAGTGACATTGCTTACGCTGTAAACACGAACAGTCAGTAAAGTTGGAACAGGAGTGTGGTATGTCAGTGGTGTGAAGTATGTAGTTTTAGTGCTATATATTTTGATTATTGGGTGAGTTTGTTTTGATTTATTTTTTTGTGAACGTTCCTGCATATTATCGTTTAATATGGAGCTAGACGATTGGAATCCGATGGAAGAAGATTATAATTCTGTTTCTTTTAATTCGTACGATAGAGGACGAGGTCAGGGGATACCGATTGATCGTCATCCATCGTGGAAAAATTCGGGACATTCTCGGACTATTACTCTCTATGTAGGTAAAATACCTATACAAATTAATAAAAAAGGCTTACAACTCCTGTTTTCGAAGTATGGAAATGTACTACGCGCCTATCTTTGTTATCCAAAACATTCAGAAACGAACACTGTTTATGGATTTGTAGACTACGCTACGCTGAAGGAAGCGGAAATGGCTATAAGAGAATTGGATGGCAAACCGCCTTTTAATCTTCGAGTATCGTTCTACAAGTCTTCTAAAGAAAGGCAGGAACAACAACTTATTAAAGAAAAAGAAATGAATGATTATTTAGAAAAATCTTTGTCGAAAAACGGTGATCTTATGAAGACCGGTGACGACGTCGCCGTCGCGAACGAAGCCTCGAAAGTTAAAGGTGCGGACGTGGGAACATTTTTCTGAAAAATACCGTGGATGGTAGTCTGCGAAATCTTCCGGATTTCAAAATTACTAAAACTAAAAATAATGCAGATGTAGAGGTGTGCTATGAAAATCCAGATAATATGAAAGAAAGTAACTCTATTTCTCCCAAAGCATCAAATAATAAAAAGTGTGAAATGCAAGAATTCCACAATAATAGAAAGACAGAAAATAACGACTTTAGAAGAGAAGCGTGTGGAAAAGATGATGGATTTCTTCCAACTTCTTACGGGCAAGGTAGAGGATCTTTGACTTCGGCAGGAAGAGGCACTAAATTCTCAGTTTCACCTAAACATAATCAATTGTTATCCTCACGTGGACAAGATAATGGATTTTCACTTTCACTTGGACGAGGTAAAGGATTTCAAACGTCACTTGGAAGAGGTAATGGATTTCCAGCTTTACATGGAGATGATAGATTTTCAATTCCATATGGACGAGGTAAAGGATTTCAGTCACCGGTTGGACGAGGTAATGGATTTCCAGCTTCACACGAAGAAAGTGATGGATTTTCAGCATTATCTAAAGCAGACAGTAAACAAGTTCAGACTCCTCATGGAGAAAATAATAAATTACCTGAATGTACATCATCTGTTAATAAACAAAATAAGATGTCCTTAGGATATAATAATCGTACATCTAATGTATATAATCAAAGTTGTGATAACAGTTATCAGTCTCTTCAATCAGCTAATCATAATTCTTTAAAACAAGAAGAATATACATTTAATCAAGGAACACGTGACAACTGGAAGTTAGAAAGCAATAATATAACTAACTATCATTCTACTAAAGAAATGCCTCATTATCAAAATAATATGATGAGTTCTGCAGAGATAAAAGCTTCTAGAAATGGAAATCAAAGTTGTATTAAACAGGAGAATCTTAATTTAAATTGTAAATCAAAAATTAATAATGGAGGTCATTATTTGGAACATAAATCATTTCATAAAGATTCATTTGAAGAAAAAGTTGATACTGAAAAAATTACTGATGATGTAACTATACTGAAACAAAATAGTGAAGATATTGATCAAAGCAGTACTCGGGCGTGTAAAAATATATCTGAAAATCAGATTAAAGATGAAATTATCGTAAGTGAAAATAATAAAAAGATTGAATTAGAAGTGGAAAATAAACAAGACAAAGAAAATAGTAATTTTCATGGCTGTAGAAAGAAAATCTCTTTACAAAAAAATAAAGAAAACTGTAATTGGGATGATAATTACAGAAGTGAGCAATATGAAGATATTTCAAGACCACAAAAAGGTGAAAGTGAAAAAATGATAGCAGATAGTTTTGAAACAAATGAAGTAAGAGATAGTTTACCAAAAAGTGATATTGAGGTTAATTTAACTAGCAATAAAAAACTAGATGATTGTATTAGTTTTCAGAAAATGGAGGCTGTAAAATCTGAAAAAAATTTTCAATTAGAAAATAAAGATTTCCAATGTATTCCATTAGGATCGATCAGAAGTTTAAAACCTGGAATGGAACTTGAAGTTTATGTTCTGTATCGTCAAACTAATACAGATTTTTGGATAATGCCAAAAATTCTGCAGCAGTTGAGGTTGTAGAAAAGATCAGCAACGGGAACAAAGAGCGACAAATTCTTGAAAAATATGATTTTGAAAAAGAAGGGAGAATTGTTTTTGCTCGGTTTTTTGATGGTTGCTGGTATAGAGCCTATATAACTGGAAAAAGTGATAATGGCTATAATGCTCACTTCATAGATTATGGCAACGAAGAAACTGTAACAGAAATTTCATCTATATTTCCAGAAGAAGTTTTGTTGCCTTCCTATTCAATTCATTGTTTAATAGAAGAGAAATTATCACGTGAAAATGAATTACGGTTAAAAGAATGCATTGAAAGTGAAATGTTTTCTGTTACAGTTATATCAAGTCAAGAAGATAAAATCATATGAAATATAAACATTCAGAAGACTTTTCTGTGACGCTTGTAGGATACCCATGGTATCATAATGTAAAAATAGATCATTTAGATCAAACAATGATATCATCATTGGAAAATTTAGGAATAGATAAGGAATTACATACAGAGGAAATATATAATTATAGTTGTATATCTTCAGTGATTGAAACGCTACGGGTTGGATGCGAAATCTATTTGCTAATAACAATGTGTGACGGTGATATGTTTTCAGCAATGATTGGAGAAGTACCTGTAGTTGAGGAAATTCTAAATTTGGATAAATGTCTAAATGATGAATATTCTTGCATAGATCAGCGTATCAATAAATATAAATTAGGAGATTTAGTAGCTGCGTTTTCACTTGTGGATAATACTTGGTTTAGAGCTTGTATTAAGAAAACATTTAAAGAAAGTTATCTGATTTATTATATAGATTATGGCAAAGAAGAAATTGTAAAAACCGTTCATCCTTTAAAGAAAAAATATTGTTCATTTCCGTCACCTGCAATTTACGCGAAAATAGGTAGTATTTCTGACGATTTGCAAACGCCTTTACGTGATTTAATTTTACCAGGCAACATGATGAAAGCTGCAGTGAGAGCATGCATAAGAGACAGGTATTATTTAGATGTAATGGATTTTGAAGGTAATGAATTTATTTCTCAAGTAATTGCATATCCTTGGAAACATGGTCTATTTGAAATACCTGACCATTTAAGTGATTCAGCCCAAAATGAAAACATGCAACAAGAAAATGTATATATAAATGATGAAAATTTAGCTGAGAACAGATATAAAGTTATAAATAGTGAAAATCCTGCGAAAGATGAAGAAATTAATAATGAAAATAAATCTTTGTCTGAAAGTATTACTTCAGCTGAAAGATATGAAAACAGTTTAGTCGAAAAGATACAAGAAAATTTAACTGTTACTACAGCCAATAAAGTAAAGATTGATAATATGCCCAGAGAAACTGTAGTACCGTCTGTTGTGGAAACATTGCATAAAGAAGATGAGATTCATCTTACTATTATAAATGTGTCTCCAGATAAATTAGAATTTCAAGCAATTAATTCTGATCAAAATATAGTTCGGGCTATGCTCGAAATGAAAAAATCCATCGAAAAACTTACTATCGACAAAAATATTAAACCTCGAGTCGGAGACGTAATTGCCGCACAGTCCGTAACCGACGGAATATGGTATCGTGCGTATATTTTAAACGAACTAAATGGCAATTTCAGAGTTAGATACGTCGATTACAGTAAGGAAGAAGAAATTACACGATTTAAAATTCTGCCTTTAAATTTATTAAAAGTTATTTCACCTTTGATGTATTGTACGATAGAAGATTCTGCCGAATATATTGATAGAGGGAAGATCAAGGAGATGCTAGTCATTTGTAAATCTTTACTTGGCAAAGTAAAATTTGTAGATCCAGACAAAATACATATTACTCTTTTAGATGGAGAAAATAAATTTCTATGTAATGTTATAGCATTTCCTTGGCATCACAATCTTGTGCCTTCACAATTGACTTCAGCGAACTGTTATCAGAAAAGTATTCAATCAATAGCAAAACCAGCAGAAGATTTGACAGATATTAAAATTTGCAGCACGTACGAAGATATGAAAAAATTGCGGATATCCGATATCGAGAACTGCGAAGTTAATATTTCGTCAATAGTAAATCTTTGCAAGTTATTTGTTCAACCAGTTCATCTTCAAATGGAAATTGCCAACTTAGTAAGTGAAATTTCTTATTTTTGTGAAAATAATCCAGTTACATCCTATGTGCCTAAAATTAATGAAGTAGTGTGTGCAAAGTTCAAAGATGATAATTTATGGTATAGAGGTCTGGTAGTAAGATCTACATCTTTAACAACTTTCCTTGTACATTTCGTGGATTTTGGAAACGACGACGAAATCGAACGTAAATATTTGAGACCAATTCCCGAACAGTTCTTTAAAAATCGTACTTATTGTGTAGAAGTGGCAATCGAAGGCCTTCCGTCAATATTACCAACATTTAGCGTTCAACGTCGTCTTTACGAAGAAACGTGGACATTGAAGGTAATCGATGCCGAAAACCGTATTACGAAATTACTAAATTCGGAAGGTAATACTTTAAATGAATTTTTGAAAAATTAATATCAAGTGAAAATGAAAAAATTGATGATAAACTCGTTAGAAATGATGTTGATAAAAATGTAACTAAAAATATTCTTATAATGATTGTAAACATGTACAATTTCTAGTTGATGAGATAGATGTAGTGGTTACTAGTATTGTCCATCCAGAGTGTCAACCCGCCGACCATACGCGCATTTCCGAATCAGTGGATTTCAGATACTGCTATATCGTAATATTGTACGAGTCAGAAATTTAATCATCCCTCGGTATGGAGAAGTACATTTAGCCAGGTATTCGAGAGACGGTTTACGGTAGGGGCAATTTCTCTCAAACTTCTCGACGGTAAACTTCGAGTGCTTTTTGTAGATCGTGGAAACACCAAAATAATTACTTTAGAAGAAATAAGATAATTTCAAAATTTACGACTCTTCCGTTTCAAGCCGTGTAGTGTACGCCGTCAAGAATTGACTCTCAACAATGGCATAACGAAGTAATTCAAGAACTATCGAGAATATTACCCGGAGGAAAAAATAATTGTTAAAGTATAGACAAAGTCGAAACGGGTTATAAGTGTATCGTGGACATTCTTTACATAAGTGATCGTCTAATCGAGACCGGTCTTGTAAGATATAGTAAATAACATTCACTCTGCATAAACTTTGCAGTTGAATGGTTATTATTTTTTCTTTAGAATGCTGATTTATTTATTTTTCCTTTGTCAAGAATTTTATCCATGATATTTCTTGTTTTAATAATAACACCAGTTGGTGCTAATTATTGAGTTAATATTTTCCATTATTGGATGTATTTTTTAAAATACTTTTATTATTATTATTGATTTTAAATATTAAAAAAATGGTGCATTTATTAAAAGCAGGTAAAAATTTGTATTAATAAAGTATATTTTAATATTATAATTAGTATGAAAGATTTATAACTTGTAAATAAATGTGGTTCTTATTTATGTGAACTCCATTTTAAGAAAAAACAACTGAGAGCTAGGAGTGTGATCTTTGATTTTCTTTTAATGTGCAATTTTTATTACAATAGTTTATCTTAAAATAATAAACAACTCCTGTCTCGATACTTCATGTAAATTGAAGTACAGTATATGAATGAAAATTTATAGGGATGGATCAAAATGATATATTATTTATCAGTACCAAATAGTGATAAAATTTCTATTTTATAAAATGAAGGTAATACAGTACCCAAATCACAATAAACTCACTAATTTAGTCGACGGCATTTACATCTTTTGTAAATTAAACACAAAGCCAAGCGATCCAAGTTTTTTTCAGTTTGGAGACGAAAAGTTCATTTTTGAGCTTACGTCGTGGCTGGGAAGAGAATTTTTTTAAAGTGGAAAATAAAGTATTTTGAGTTATGTGTAGCTAGACATTCTGAGATTGCTGAGCGCAATGCAGGCCGATTAAAGATGAATGCCAGTTTCCATTTATGAGGGCATTCCATTGTGTGTTTCTGAGCCACTTGTCATCTCCCTTATCTCCGTGTGCAGAATAGTTTACGGATACCCTGACATTGAAGAAATGACAAAAAAATTCTTTTTGAGAGTTTATTCACACGGCTGAGAATTAGGCTTATAGGAACAAATTTGCACTAGTACCACTAAAGAAGTCTTCGAAGACAATGCCTGGACTCCACTCATCGTATACGTTCATATACTTTTTTACGATCTCTCTTTAAACTATTCGTAATTAATGGACGGTCCCGTGGTAGTGTCGACACCTCACTTGTCAAACCAAATGTTTTTAAAATTGGATACACTAGGGTTCACTGCAGAGTTTCGATATTCGCTACTCGACCCTATCGCTTCAATATCATTATCTAACACACTCCATGTTAATGTTAACGTAATAAATGCAGGCATTATTAAAAGATCATTGTGAAATGAAACCTAATACAGTACAAAGTATAACGTTTAATTCTTGTTTACATATTTGTTCTTTGTTTATAATATCTTTTAAAGTAGCTAATTTTTAATTTGATAAATAAAAACAAAAAATTAACGTAATTCTTATTTATGTGAGGCCCAAATCGACTTCGAACCTGAGAAAATTATACAAATTGTGTAATAACGAGCGCGGCGCGAAGATAAACAAGTGAGTTCCGAACACGATTCCGGAGGATGTTAACATCCGTCGAGTCGGCGACGTCGAACTTTGACACCTACGCTCATATACAAATAATTGGAAGTAAACTTGATCGGGAAAGAAGGTTAGACAAACGAAAAAAAAAAACGTGGAAAAATTGACGTTTTAAACGTCGTAAAAAGGAAATAAGGGATTAAAATGTGAGCCCAGGTATCTTACAAGTTAGTTCCACCAATAATACCGGTCAGAGTAAAAGGATGGTGTCGAATAGACGTTTCTCGCGACCCGAACTGATCTCGGTTTTCACCCGGAGACAGGAGAGAGATCAATCCGGGAGCCAGGTAAGGGAACTTAAACCAATCGAAAAGAAGATTCGGAGACGAAATTCTATAAAAATTCCGAAACTCCAGGTCGAGAGGAGCTTTTTCTAATTGTGTGGAACGACTAAGCACTCCACGTCGTCGTATAATCTGGATCGTCCTAACTTCAACTTCTCTATTCGACGTCCTGCGAAGTGCAGACGACGGACTTTAGACCTCCCTCCACTAGCCGGCATCACTTTGTCACCGCCCGAGGCTGTCAACTGTCTTCGCACTTCCGAGTTCCGACCCAAGGTCCTAGAATATAAAGTTACTTTGTAAATGAAATCGCTTTTATCTATTTTATGATATTATAACAACAATAGTTTCTTAAAAGATTAATTTTGGTAAATTCTACGTAGGTGATTTATATATAAATGAATTACTTTAATTTATATCGTAAAATGACTTCTTTTTTTAAAACCAAAAATTATATTGGTGTGAGGACCCGAATGGGGGTCGACTGGGAGGTCCGAATGGAGGTGTTAACAAGATCTTAAAAATCTCCCTTTACAACGCAAAGGGACGAAATTAAAGATTTAAATTACACAATGGAAGTTTTTTTTTTGAAATATTTAAAACAATGGAAAGGAACAAAGTTGAGGAACACGCGACGAGAGAGGAATCATATTCAATCGTGACGTTGACCTTCTCCCGCGTTCTCCTTCGGGTTCGTTGGACCAGGTTTATGTTGGAAGGTATGGCCGTTGTCGGCTTTTCTTCCGATGCGCCGCCTGGTGGTTAGGCGAAGCGGCCGGTCTTATATATGTACCGCTCAAGGGCTGAGATGTAGTGGCTCGGGTCTAAACCCGCGTGTGGCCAGTAAAGTTGGCTGAGGTGGCGAGTCTGGTTCAGGTCCAAAGAAAGGGCTTGGCCCAACTCCCGACGGGCCTCGTTGTACGCCGGACACACCAGCCAAAAATGATCGGGGGATTCCTCCTGCCCGCAGTGCTGGCAGTCCGGTGAGCGGCTAAGGTGACGAGAAAAAAGGAAAGATTGAAGAGGCGCCGTATTAGTACGTAACCTCGCCAAAAGCGATTCCGCACGGCGCGAGGAGGCCAGATGGTAGGGCCAAGGAGAGAACGGCCGGAGGTGCTCCCTCCCCTTGTGCCGGAGAGCAGCCGACCAATTGTCGGTGAGGGCGAGCACGATCTTGTCCCTGTTGAACCGACGTAGGTCTCTCGGGGTAAGGGAATGGCGCCAGGAACCAGTAAGATCGGTGTGACTGGCTGCCCTATCGGCCGCTTCGTTAATCTGAATGCCCGAATGTCCTGGGATCCAAACGAGGTCCAGGGGGGCGGGGAACCTGCTGACAATAGATGCAATGTCTGAGATAATGGCCGTCGATGAGAAAGAGACGTTCGTAATTGCCTGCAGGACAGAGCGGCTGTCTGAAAAAATTACGGTCGGACGATTATATTGAGAGGCGATCATCAGTGCTCGCTGAATCCCAATAGCCTCTGCCGTGAAAACGCTGCAGGCGTCGTGGAGACGCCAAGTCTCCCGGATACCCTCGCTAGGAATGACGATGCCGATCTGCGTCCTGAGAGTAGTTTTCGATGCATCAGTACCGATGCAGAACCTGTCGTACCAAAGTTTAGCGTGGAGCTCAGAGTAAAGGCTTTTCAAGCCCTCGGCGTGATCCGCACCCGCTACGGACCACTCGTTGAGGTGGACCTTGGGCCGGATCTGATCTGCACACGGAGGGAGGAAATTCTGGCGGTAAAGGCTGGCGACCGGGAGACTCTCCTTAGCGAAATGGGTAAAGACCCGGGCGACGTAAGGAGACTGAAAGCGGCGCCAATGGTGAGAGGCCAGACTGGGAGCCGCCTGGAAAAGGTGGAACAGAGGGCTTGATGAACCCCGAGATAAGTGTGTTACCGCATGCATTATCGCTCTGTGGCGAAGACGAAGCTGAAGCGGGATATACCCGGATTCCGTATAGAGAGAGATCAGGGGAGTCGATTTGGGGACCCCCAGCGCGGTACGAAGGGCCTCGTGTAAAGGGCGCTCCATACGGCTAATGCTGGAGGGCGGAGCCCCCTCCAGGAGCGGGGCGCCAAATTCCGCCATTGGGCGAAGCACCGAGTAGACAAGGTGCAAGAGGTCGGCGGTCCGAGCCCCATTTCGGCGGGAGGCAAAGTATTTTAAGTAGGAGCAGGACCGCGTTAGTTTGGTCCGGAGAAATTGGGCATGGTTGTCCCAAGTGAAAGTATGTGAGAGTTGGAGGCCCAAGACTCGGACTACCCTTTGCTGGGGGATGGTCCCCGAACTGAGGGTGAAAGATAAAGGTGAGCGATTGGTTTTAGCCGAAAAATCGATGGATGCGCTCTTGGTTGCAGAAAAGGACATGCTCCACCCCGACGCCCAATGTTCCAAGTGGTCTAGAGCTTGTTGGGCGCGGGCGTGGGCCTTGGTAGGGCTCGAGCTAGCTGAGAGAAGAAAGATGTCATCGGCATATACTATCACCGAAACATCCGGTGGAATAGCCCTCCAGAGATCGGCCATATATAAGGTAAACAGGAGGGGGGCCAGTACACTCCCCTGAGGGATGCCTTGCCGGAACGGGTGGGGATGGGAGAGGATTCCACGCCAGCGAACCTGGAATTGGCGGTCTAGCAGAAACGATCTAAGCCAAGAAAGAAACCTGCCCCCAATGCCATAAGTCCGGATCTTGGCCAGGAGGCCCTGCTGGTTGACCGAGTCGTAGGCCCCCTCCAAGTCGAGAGCCAACAAAAAGACCCACTTCCGTTGGGCCCGAGCCACTGCGACCTGATGGTGAAGGAGGAGCAAAGCTTCCTCGGCGCCCCGATAGGGCAGGAACCCAAAGTGGTGTGGGTGGAAGAAGGTGGAATTAGCCGCAGAAATATGGAAACGGTGCAGAACCATTCGTTCGAATAGTTTGGCCATGTGGGAAGTGAGAGAAATTGGCCGGTAGGAGGCGCAATTAGTCGCCGGGCGACCCGGTTTACGAATAGGAATAATATGGGCTAACTTCCACTCCTGGGGGCATGTCCCCGCCAACCATGCTCTGTTCAAGGCGGCCAGGAGGGCTGCAAGGCCAGACGGAGGGAGTGCACGAATGGCCTGGGCCTGGATGCGGTCCGGGCCCGGAGTGGTTGGGCGAAGGCCCCGAAGGGCCCGAAGCAACTCCGCTGGACGGAACGGGCCGTCCTCTAGGGTTAGCTGATCGTTGTGGTTCGCTGTGATTGGGGCGAAAGCGCCCGAAGGGCGGTTCCGACCAAAATAGGCGGCCAGCGCCTCGGCTTGCTGGGCTGGCGAAGTGATATCTTCCGTCGTACGCAGAATGAGGTGAGACGTTGGCGCGTCCGCGGGCGTGCGGAGGCGGCGAAAAATCCTATAGATCGTGGACGGAGAAGGAGGGGAGGAGCAGAGACGGCCCCACCACTCCCGACGCGCTTGTCGGGATTGCCGGCGGAGAAGGGCGCTGAGTCGTTTGTAGCGAGTCCAAAGAGCCAAGGAGGCAGATTGGCGGGCTTTACGAAAGGCCCTTCGTTTCTTAGCCCGAAGGAGGCTACAAGCCGGAGTCCACCAAGGTGGGGACCCAGGGGGAGGAGGGGCGCGCCACACCGAACAGTCCTCTACCGACTGCCGAAGCAGGCCGGCGAACTGGGAGTACGAAGGGGGGCGGTGGGCCAGTGAAGAGATGGAGTTCTCGAACCGGGTGGGGAAGTCGGACCAGTCAGTACTACAGCGAAAGCGTACCCGAGGCCCCTGCCGGGGTGCTAGAGCAGTAATGGAAAGGGAGACTGGGGCATGATCGCTTGATAGAGTGTCTGAGAGGACGTTCCAAGTAGTCGAGCCGAGCAAGTCCGGAGAGCAAAATGATAAGTCGAGGGCTGAAGCGCTAGAGGCACTGAACCGGGTAGGAACCCCCGAGTTCAGGCAACAAAGGTCTGCTGTGGAAAACCAATCGAAGAGTGCGCGTCCCGCCGTGTCGGGGTGGGTGCAGCCATCATCCCAGTAAGGATGATGCGCGTTCCAATCGCCGCAGATGATCCGAGGGCGAAAACCGTCCCGAAGCAAAGCGTCAAGATCCATATCCGGCTGAACACCTTGAGGGGCGTAGACGTTCACGAGGGAAAAAGGGCCCCCCGGGAGAAAGATCCTGAGCTCCTGGGTCTCCAGGCCCGCGATTCCTGGGGCGGCCGGAAGGAGGCGCGCGGGAATGGCCGTAGCCACCGCCGCTAAAAGACCGCCGCCGCGGGAATTGGGACGGTCACACCGGAAAATGGTGAACCCAGGGAGGGAGAAGGAGGCTGACGGGACAAGCCAAGTCTCCTGGATTAAAAGGACGTCTACCCCGCGGAGCCATGGTTCCGCCAAAAGAAGGTCCTTTTTAGCGCGTAAGCCTTGGGCGTTCCAGTGAACGATGCGAAGGGCCGAGTTGAATTGGGCCGGACTAGGCATTATGTGCCGATTGCGCTGACTGACGGTGGCGAAGTTTTACCTTTTCCGCCGGGTTGGCAGAGCCAAAGTCTTCCAACGATACTGTCCGGGTTGGACCAGGCGGGAAGGAAAGGTCCATGTCCGATGCTGGACCGTCTGAGTCGGAAGTAGCCTTTGGGGCCGCCTTCCTCTGTTTATTTCCTTTTTTCTTTCTAGGCGGGCCAGAGAGCGTAGGGCGTTCCTCCCGCTGCGGCGGACGTTTTTGAGCCTGGGAGGTAGGTAATTGTTGGGGTTGCGACGAGATGTTTTCGGGGAGAAGGAGTTCCGATTCCCTGGTGGGAGGGGTAGACCGAAATTCAGATCTAATTTGTCGGAGTTCAGTCCGTAGCGAGTCAATAGCCGCTTCCAGCCGGGCGATTCGCCGGGTCAAGGATTGGTGGTCCGGGCCCCGTGCTGAGTCGGCCTGATGGGTAGACTCTACCCTACCGCTGGGACCACTCTTGGCCTCCGGAACCTGGAGAGGTTTAGGCTTTGCCGCCACCTGGGCATAGGATGATTGCTCCGACGGCCGGAGACGCTTAGCCTCCGCATGCGAACAGCGGTGGATAACACTCAATTTGAGTAGCCGCGCTTCCGAGAGGTATGCCGGGCAGTTGGGCGAGTCCGCTCGGTGAGGGCCCCCGCAGCGAACGCACTTCTCCGCCGGGCGCGAGCACCCCGTGGAGTCGTGGTCCTCCCCGCAGTTTAGGCAACGACGGCGCCCACGGCAAGAAGCCGGAGCGTGGCCGAAAGTAAGGCAGCGCCCACAGAATCTGGGCTTAGGATAGAAGCGCTCGCAGCGAAACCGTTGATAGTACAGTTTCACCGACTCGATCGGGTCCGCACTGGCAATGGAGAAGTAAACCGTCGTACTAGGGGTCACCTCTGCCCGGTCGTTGAGTTTCCGCGTGAAGCGGCGCACCTCGACGACAGGCAACATGGCCTCCGTGAGCATTTCGTAAATCTCGGACGCGGTTAGCGAGACATCCACTCCTCTCAAGAGATACGCCGTTTGGGAGCATTCCGGGGCCAACCTGCCCCACACCGACAAATCCCCAAGAGACGTCAGGGCGAGAGCCGTTTGGGCGGTGGAGAAGTCCCTTGTTTTCAACAGAAGAAGCCCACTTCTGGAATAACGAACGTCCTCGATGAGCTCCGGGCGTGGGAATCGCGTCCGGAGTGCGGCGTGTAGCTCGGCCGGACGTAAACGACGAAGGGGGCCCTGGCCCTCCAGGAAGATCGTGAACAAGAAGTCCGATGGGAGGGACGGCCGAATAGAGCGGAGTTTATCCGCCTCCGCGAAAGGAGCCAAAAACCGCAGTCCCGAGAGATCGGGGCCCCCCGGGCCCGACTCCGGGGACCGGGGGCGAATGCGCGGGGGCGAGGACGCCTCCGAAGCCATGGAGCAGTCCACACCGGATAGGCCCGTGAATCGCGCTCCTACCTGGGAGAAAGCTGGGAAATACTTTAATTCCGGAAATCCTTTTTCGATGCTGAAGTAGCCACTCGGGGCACCAGCCACCAGGAAGTAATCTCTGCCTGGGAATGAGCAAAAACCGAACAGTCGAAAAGCCACCAAAAAACTTTACACTCCCAAAAACCAAAATATGAGAGAAACCAAAAAGCACAAGTCTAGCACTCGAATCTTCTGACAATTCGAAAGTCGCGCCAAAACCTGTACGCCATATTGGATCTCCCTACAGATTATAACAAACGTTGACCTCTCCCGCGCCCTCGCATCGGGTTTCGAATTGGCACCAGGTGACAACGAGAGACCAATGGAGAGGCGACTCGGGGGAAAAACATTATAAAACCATCGTTTTCAAGGACATTTTTGGTTCTTGGATGCGCGAGTTTCCTCTCTTGGTCGTGTGTGCTCCCGAAACATTGGAAAAGAGGACCCCTTTCGGATCCGGTGGAAGCATCGTTAATTGCTGTCTCCTGGCCATCTCCAGATCGTCGGTTCGCCCGGAGAGAAGCACGTGCTATACGCCCCGGGGCCTACGGATATTTCGCCGTCCAAGTCGAACTACAAGTCACGTAGACACGAACACTTGTCGAACTCTTTTTTTTTGGACAATTATTCTCACGCTTTGAGTGGTTCTACCTCATCAAACAAGAGCAAATTGTAAGGAAATTACTATGTTTATTAAACGGTTTTTGATGGTAACCTGTCTTAGTGAGTCCGTCCACTCCCACAAGATCGTTTGACCGCTCGACCGCCGTAACATTCTTTCACTCCAATCGGCTAACCTCACATCGGTCTATTTTTTTAATTTTTAATACTCGTGTACCGAAAACGACATTATTTACTCATTCATATACAAAAGTAACTTTGTCGAAAGAACAATATTCTATGTTATAAACATATTTTTAATGTATACAAATTGAGTGCTACGAAGAAACAGAATTAAAAGAAATCAGGTACAAACTTTTTAAAATTTTCTATTGTTATTACAATTTTTAAAATAGAATTTCCGTTTTAGTTTAAAATTAAGATCTAAGGTTTTACAGTCGTTACATTTAAGAGATTCTTCTGGTTTATCCCGTTTATTTACATCTAAAAGTTTTTCTATTTCGTTTTTAACAAACGATTCCTTCTTTGACTCGACCGATTAATATTTTCATTTTCTGTCTTTCCTAAATTTACCGTTGGTAGTGAAGTTTTCTTTAGTTTTGGTTTTGCCAATAAACCTAAATTTGGCTTTTAAATTTCTCTCAAAATCGTTTTCTGTGAAATGATCGGAGCAAACGTGACAAGAATCGGGATTGAATTTGTCTTTTGTGAATATATTTTCTTATTATTGGATCCTTAGGAAGTCTGAAATAACCAACTTTCCCGTTTAATGACTTTCTGTTACGATAGCTGTTATTACAAGTTGCGGTTAATATCACCCTTGGTGCCAAGATGGCGGCTCGTCTCTGATTCCAGCAAGGAAACAGTGGGACGCACGTCTGCCTATCTATGGCACCAAGTGGCGGTAACATTAACCCGAGTTGCAACAGCACACGATGCTCCTGGCATCTAAAAATAAAAATAATAATAATAATAATAATAATAAAATTTAGCTATTTTTTACTTTCCCAAATAAATCTAATCAAGACATAATATTCTGAAGTAGAAAATGTAGTATTAACATTTCTTACATAAAAATTATTATACAAATAAATAACACTACAATAAATTTATACTGTGTATAGAACATTTTTATATTTTGCATTTCTATGCATTTTACGCAAATATGCATATTTTAAAAAAGTTATATTAATTAATAATGAACAACATTTCTTTTTTACATCTCGAGTTATTTTAAACCGGCCGTATGAGGTAAGCTCATATTCTAGGACCTTGCTTCCGACCACCGCTACTATCTCATCGACTGGCTGCACAACCTCTGCCGATTAAGTGAAAGGCACTAGTAACGACGAAACATTAGGAACAACCTGTTCATTTGACTGATGTAAGCATAGTCTTAATTCCCAATGAACGGGTTATACGTAAAGACACTTGTCACCTTTCCTCCGAGACCACAAAAGGCCTCTTTGCCGTCCCCGACGAGGATAAATGATCCCCTAGTCGGCTATTCCACATTTATTTCATTTGTATTTTGCAATATCCAATTATTAAATTACTTTACCTTATTTGACACTTTAATAATACATAATTAAAGGTCAACTTAAAAATTTTTAAATATGTTTTAAAAACGAATCAACACTATAAAAATGACCCAAGTTATTACAGACGAAAATGAAAAATAAAAAAGAAAAAAACAGATTAATGATAAATAAATTTACTATGTAAACTTAATTATATATACAGCCAGTCGCAAAAATAAGTACACATTCCTTAATATGTTGTTGATACGAAAGAAAATGTCCGCTAGTGCCCGAGTGGATAAAACCTCCAAACACCGTAGTTAATCGTGGGTTGGCGTCTGGCTATCGAGATAGCCGCCGAGTTTTCCGTTTCCTTCACGTTTGTAACACCTAAATAGGAGCCAGTTTCCCATAGAAAGTTCTTCCCGGCAAGCATCCCCTCGGCAGAGGCCCACGTATCTAGTTGCCGTAACCAAATATACCTAAACGAAAAAGAGATAAAAATTAATAACAAGAAAAAGTAAATTTATTTATTCGATAAGCGTAAAATGCTCCAGACAAATACACATTGCCATAAAAATTAGCGCACCAAGAAGTCGGAATCGAACGAAATTGTACAGGTTTGAGTGTAACGGGGATATAAGTGATTACAAAATGAATGCAAAAGGATCGTTTATTGCATGAAAAACTAAAGACGAAAGGAGGTTCTAGTATCCGTTGGGCCACCTCTAGCGCCAATACGCGATGCGATACGAACCGGCACGGAGGTATACGGGGGGCCGTACGGTGTCTTGCGGCGTCTCGGTCCTGTAAGTGGTCCTGTAGTTCGGCCGAACTCCCAGGCTGTCCAATTTGGCGTTCCGAGTGATCGCAGACGTGTTTGATCGGTGACAAATCGGGGGGCAGGGAAGTGTGGCGATGTGGCGGAGGCAGTCCCTTGACACCCTTGCCGTTTTTGGTCGAGCATTGTCCTGTTGGAAAATGGCTCTTTTGAACCCTGCCACGAAAAGTAACAGACGTGACTGCGGATGTCACTAACGTACCGCTAAGCCGTCGTGGTCCCTTGACTAGAGGTGACCGGCCGTCGTATGTGATGGCACTTCAGACCATCTCACCGGCTGTGGGGAGGTGCGCCGCTCCAAAGCTTAGGTAGGATTGAAGCGTTCGCAAGGAGCCTCCAGATACGAACGCGGCCCAAACAGAATCTGGATTCGTGGGCTGTAGACGACCCGGTTCCGTTCCGTTGAGGTCCAATCTCGTCGAGAACGACACCACTCCAAAAGGAGGCGACGGTGAGTGGTGTCAATGGCAGCAGACAACCCTTACGTCTCCTGACATTAACACCACCTACCGTCGCCTCCTTTTGAATGGCTGTCTGCTGCCATTGACGCCGCTGCGGTACCAAATATTCCTCGCCCAGGCGCTCGAGATGGTACGGACAATTTGTTTTGTTAAGTTATGGCAACGCAACACTTGGGCTATCTGCCTAGAAAGGATGCCTAAGGGGAGGCCTGTTTTAAGGATAACTGGCTCCAGGCCCGCCGTAAGCGGGCGTGCAAGGCGTGCACCGCACGCGGGCGGCACGTCTAGGGGGCGGCAAATTGGTATTGCTGGCAAGCTCAGCGTAGATAGTCGTAGTTAAACAGGGGCGGCATAATCGGTATTGCACACGGGCGCTCAAACGGCTAGTGGCGCTGCTGACTGGCTCCTATTCGGGCTTACAGACGTGGAGAAAACCCGGAAAACTCCACGTGACCAGCCCATCCGGGCAACGCGCCAGTCCACGACCGAACTTTTTTTTTTAAACTCTTTCCGCCCTGTGGGCACTAAGAGGGCCTCTTTTAGTAGGCCCATTATGGGTTCGGCCAGGCCCACAATGGGGCGACCGGGTGGTGAGGGACGGGGCCCGACATATCCGAACGGACCACCCCCCGAAAAATTCCTGGGGATTATTCTGCCCGTTCGGATTCGATCCCGGGTCCCCCAGAGCGGTAGGCTGCCACCTTTACCGTTCGGCCATCCGGCCGTCTACGACCGAACTTCCAGCGTTCGGAGAAACGGAACTGTTTGGCCACTGGTAGGCCTAGGTACGGACAGACATAGAAGCCTGTAATGATGGTGTCATTTGTGTCCGAATGGCGGACGATACGGTCGGCTGTGTGCGTGCTTGTCGGAGGACCAGACGGTCCTCTTGACTAGTGATCTGCCGAGGGCGTTCCCTCTCGTCCACCACTGACTGTTGTCAGAACGGCCTAGGTGGAAGGCCATTCGGCTTTTCTTCGATCAGATGATCCTTCCCCTCTCAAACTCGGTTAGTTATTCACGCGGTTTTTGATTGCGACGTAAAGGCGTCTCTAGCGATACGGCGTTCCTCTGCAACAAGTAAACTACAGACGGGATGCCTTTGCGTGCTTTTTATAGGCCGAGGGAGACGCACTTCAACGTCCTCTACTGACATTACGCAATGAACCATCGTGCTATAACTCTAATCCAATCTGTTCCATATCTGCTCGAGACTTATCTGCATGCCAATTTTTGCAGCGATACAATTCCTTAGCGAGGTTGCGGCCGACGTTTTCAACGCGAAACGACGTTCCAAACGCCATTGTCAAACTTCTAGACATACAGGATAGCGGCGCTGAACGTCCGGCGTACGCGTTTTTGCGTTGAAAATGTCGGCCGCAACCTCGCTCTTGGTGCGCTAATTTTTATGGCAACGAATGTATAATATATTTAATGATGTCAAAATATCTCTGTTATATTTTGTTATAAGAAAAAGTATTGACAAATTCATATCAGGAAAATAAGAATGCATGACAAAACAAAAGGGAATTTTGAGTGTAGTTTTCAAAAGCTTATATTTTGTGCGATATCCTTTGGCTTTTATAACTGCAGTCATTATGAAAGACATCGATATTGTGAGTTCCAGACCAGGTCCGAATCCGTTATAAATTTTATAGAAATGTCAAACGATTGAACAGGAAATTGTAATAAAAACAACTTCTACGCGAAAGTAAATGAGCGAGTCCCGAGTTCGACTCCGACTCGTGTTAGATAATAGATCAACGCCGATCCGGAGAGATCGAACTTTGACACTAGCGCTCGTATACAATAGATAGGAGTAAATTGAATCGTGGGAAAAGTGGAGGTTTGACGATCGGAAAACGTCGCAGTAGATTGTTATGAGAATTTAGTGTTCTAGTGTTATGAGAAAGGAAAATAACAGGTTAATGAACAATATCTGTCCATTGTACTATGCAACTATATTTATATAATTATTTATTCAGCGCACGTTGACGAAAACTACATTCCTTGTTTTCAATGCCAAGTTAACCCCGATTGCGACCAGTGCCTACTTGTGGGATCGCCGATCCGACGTCGAATCATATAGAGCTCGAAGTTTCTTGTATAATGTACGATGCTCTTTTTTACAGTCTGTGCCCCCTTTTTTATAGTCTACGGGCGCTGCTGCCTGCCCCCTCATCACCACGTCATCAGAAATAAAGGTACTCCCTATAATGATGTATCAAGCCAGAAGTTTAAAATCATTCGTAAATTTACAGAAATTATTTTCGGAGAATTTTACGATGAATGGGAAAAAAAATAAATGATGGGTGCGTGCTTACGTCATCAAAGACTCATCCTCCATTGCCGATGTCGTGCCCATCGTCAATAATCGTCGGATACAAATTCCACTTCTACATAAATTGCCGATGTAATAATTGAATGATCCCATAGCTATCTTTTATAAAATTATTTTCTGCGATTTTGCTTACAACGAATAACACGACAAATACCAGTGAAAATGTGATACAGAGTAGTGTTGTAATTACACTATGAAAACTATATGTAAAAGAAAATTAGCTGATTCTATGTTTATATCATTATATATAAGGATGAGGATATGTATATATATATCCTATTCCTAAGGCACGAACGACAAAAGAAAACATCAAGGGTGAAGGAAGAGAGAAAGGACATCCATTGAGAAAGGAGGTTGTTTGCTCAAGTTGCAGAACTCGTTCTAGATTTATGTAATTTCTATAAGTATAACAGAAGCAAGTTTAAATTACTTTGTTCAATCAGGGCGGGACAAGGCGAGTGTTTAAATGACCTCGACTTCCAGTATTTGTGGAGTGTGCGCAATTGACGGAATTCTTGGGTCATTTAAACGCTCGTAGGGGCAAGGGGGCGAGTGCTCTCTTTAAAGAAAATTTTTTTAAAAAACCCAATAAATTGTCAAATTTCAAAAAGTGATAAAGGACAAGAATAAAAGATTGGAAATAGCATTATGGAAAAATAATTGATTTTATTATAAATTCTGCACTAAAAACCGATAAAAATTCCTGGTTACGCCACTGATTTCGATCGCGGGCTAAAAGAAGAATCGGATATCAAAACGTCATTGCTATTTTAACTTGTAAAATAATTCAAAATCATATAAAATATTAGTTTTATTTATTTTTAAAGTTTAAGGGAATCGCGTTTTTAATCCTTTAGAAATTAAAAAACATTTTTTCATTATTATATACCCTGTTTATTATTTTAAAAAAAATATCATATTCCAGTTGTAATATATTACACGTGTTTAAGAATATTAGTGAGGTTGAGGCCGAAGTTTTAAACGCGAAAACGTGTACGTCAGACGTTCGGCGCCGCTTTCCTGCAAGCCTAGAAGTTTGACAATGGCGTTTGGAAAGTCGGTGGAATCGTGCTCGACTTTCCAAATGCCGCTGTCAAACTTCTAGGCTTACGGAAAAGCGGCGCTGAACGTCCGACGTACTCGTTTTCGCGTTTAAAACTTCGGCCTCAACCTCGCTATTTATTTACATTCAAGCGTCGGAAAAACATTGACCTATTAGAAACATGAATATAAACTTCAGGATAAAGATTTTTTAGGGAGACAACTAGGATTAAAATTCATTGTATATATTTAAAGAGATTTTTAATTCATATTTAACAAAGTGAAGAACGATGATGACGTCAAATTACATTATATGACTTCGGTGGCTGCTATTTCGAAGAGTACTTTTGTAAATGAATTGTTTTCACCAGACTTTTTATAAACGTTTATTTAATAATAAATTAAACAAAATTAAATATCGAGCGACTCGCTTCCATCACTGCAAGTATTCGCGTCAACAGAAAACTGAAGGACGAAGGAGGAAGTGACGTCTTAAAAGGAAAGGGTGTTCGCGAAAGTTCACGAGCGAAGCACATGTGAGTCGCAGAAGCGGAAGACAGTCAGATTCTTTCTCGTTAATTTACCGATTACTTTCGGTTTGTTTTCGTGTAATAAGATGCACCCTAAAGAAAGTCCACGAAATGTCTGTGTTAACGAACAATCGCAGATGGAACCCGAAGACGGGAAGGAAGTTAAACCCAATGAGCAAAAGTTTGAGTTTACCATATTCGAAATTTTTGGGGGTTTATTGTCTATTGGAACCTTTCTGTTTGATACGGGAATGGATGGTGTTGTAGCTTATAGGCATTATACTAAGGGAGATATTAAATATTTTATTTTGACAGTGGTTTTTATTGTCGTGCCTGCCTTAACCATGACGTGTTTTAGTATTTGGATGTATAAGCAAGATGTGGAAAGGTTGAAAGAATGTAATAATTCTCCTTCCCGTTTAAGACAATGTATTCGAATTGTTCTACATGTACTCCAGCTGGGACCGCTTCTCAGGTAAATTTATGTCGTCGGTTTTAACTTAATAGAAATAAAAGTTTGGTAATTAAATCGTGATAATTTATTTCTTACTTTTATTTAAATGAAGAATTTTTTGGGCTCCGTTCGAGCTCTGAACCGGACGGTTGGGACCTTAACGATACCGTAGAGCAGTTAAAAATTTTTAGAAACTTTCTACCCTGATTGCACTAAGAGGTCTTTTTCTTAGCAAACCCATTATGGGGTTTGGCCAGACCCATAATGGGGTGGCAGGATGGTGAGGGATGGGCCCAACATATCCAGATAGACCACCTCCCGAAAAATTCTGGGGGTTTTTAAACCCGTCCAGATTTTATCCCAGATCCCAAGAGTGGCGGGCTGCCACTCTAACCGCTCGGCTATCTGGCCGTCGTCGATACAAATTTATTTACTTATATTTAAAGTATAATGATTGCTAATAATCTATTAATGTACAAAAAGTACATCCTCGCAGAAAACTCATATCCTCTCGACGGAAGGCGCTTCTTTTAATTACCACGGCTTACCGGACTACCCCAACCTGCAGTTTACAGGTGATCTCTAAAAAACCTCCAATAACTGAGATTATTGAAATGGAGTATAATTTGTTTCATCTTAAACTGGGAACTGACATCTGTACTCCCTCCTTCTCCTTCAGCTCCAGCAACTATGAACACCTAAGTCCCGTTGCCAGCAGTCTGCCTCCCAATATTAGCAACATATTCAGTACTGTACCACCAACTTACTCGGACCTTGTAGTCTATACTGACGGCTCTGGCATTGACAACTCTATTGGATGTGCTTTTGTGGCCTATGTTAACGGTGTTGAAATCTACAACCAGAAAGGAAAATTACACAAAAATTGCACTGTATTCCAGGCGGAGTTACTTGCAATCCATACGGCCACTCACTGGATTGAGCAAGGTTTTATCCACACGAACGTTCACATTATGAGTGATTGTTTTTCTGCTATACAACTACTATGCAGCAAACAACTTCATCCGATTGCCACCACCATCCGCAATCTAATCTATACTTCCTGTAACACATATACCATTTCCTGGACTAGAGGTCATCAGAACACAATGGGCAATGAACGAGCGGACCAGTTGGCTAAGGAGGCTGCTATGGATGAGTCACTGGACATCATATACAATAAAATTAGTCGAAAAGGGATTAGAAAATTATTATACGAAGATCTGCTCCATCACTGGCAACTAGAATGGGAACACAAACATAATGCCATAACTTTTAACTTTATACCTAATATTAAGGACTTTCACGATAAATATAAATGGGTAACTCCGAATTCCTCTCTTACTCAATTCCTTACCGGACACGGTAAATTTTCAACATATCTTCAACGATTCGCTAATAAAGAAAACCCTTTATGTGCCATCTGCAATCACCCGGATGACGTTGACCATTATCTCTTCAGCTGCATCTCTTTGGAAGCTGAACGATTGGCCATAAAAATTTTAGCCAACAAAAATAACCTCGCTTGGCCATGCAAACATGAAGATCTCATAAGAAACAGAGAAATCTTCTTTGCTTTTTCCCAATTAGTCAAACGTTATGAAACCATTGCAATTCACGCTACCAAGGACTAATCTAGTTCCTTGATTCTTTTCGCTACTACAACTTCATTAATTGCATTGTTGGTCCTTCTGTTCTGTGTCCAGGCCCTTTTTGTCTGTTTTCTGGCATTTGAATTTTGTTCTTTGACTCTGATTGTGACCTTTGCTATTTTAAGTTTCATTAAACACGTTTCTGATACGTTTTTATTACAACAATTGTTTCGTACTGAAGAAAGTGCCAACTACCGATCAAATAAAGACACATTATTGCCTAATAGTGACGCACATTAATGGACTGCTTCACACAGCGTTTTTTGCTACGAGAAGAAACATATCAGCATTAAGGAACCTTAATTTTGTGGAAGTGTAATGTTTTGGATCTGTTGTCGGAAGGACATTTTTTTTCCGCATCTAGGTCGGCTCCATTGTTGGTGCACTTTAGTGAGTGTCCACTTCCAGCCGAACGAACTTTAGCTACCGGACTGTGATTCTACTATTGTGGAGCTCACTATACTGCACATCAAACTCTTTGTGATAACCACCAGATTCGCCTCCCGTGCTCTTCGTCTGTTGTGGCACCTAAGATTTGCCACCAATTAACACGGCCTTCCAGATTCAAAGTGAATACCATCAATCAACTGTGTTAATCATCAATTATCTACACTGGAGTGTTAAAGTTCAAAATATGTTTAATTATCATCACAACTTGATCCACAGGAGCATCGGAACTTTTGCACTTCATTCAGGTTATCAAGCGAATATATTAATTCTTTAAATGTTACTACATTAGATATTATATAGTTTACTTTATTTTTAACATAGGATTAGACTAGTTTTAGTCTAGATCTAGTCTAGCTTTAGTCTAGTTTTAGTCTAGTTTTAGTTTAGTTATAGTTTAGTTTAGTATTAGTTTAATTTTAGCTTTAGTATATTTGTTAGTTAATTTGATTTACTGTTTATTCTGTTATAAATATTATATTATATTTTCTGTTAACATCTTAAGTTCATGTACAAATACTGTATAACAAAATGAAATACTGTGTAAAAATTCTCAGCTATGTATCATACGGTACTGAGAATGCACCAAACGTGCTTAATAAAGAATTGTTGTTGTTGTAATCTATTAATGTATTTTTAATTGATTATAAAACTGTCACAATTAATGTTTTGTTTATCATGTTAATTTATTAATATTTATCACTTAAATACAATTTTTTCTATTACAGATACATAGATTCTCTAATATATGGTATAAAATGCTGGAAAAGTAAAGATAAAGAATTTTATCATAGTAGAATGCGACACGAAGGATGCGACGCTGCTTTTCTAAGACTACTTGAAGCTTTTATGGAAGCTGCTCCTCAAGTAATATTGCAAACTTATATAATTGTTAAAAATTCACTACATGACCCAAATTATATTTTGACTGGTAAATCTTTTCAGTTTGAATTATTATATTTTGTATTTTAAGATATAATATAGAAATAAATAAGTTTAAGATATTCTTCCAAAAAGTCAAAAACATTAAATATTTTAATGTTTTTCTCTAAATACAATTAGAGAAAATATTTCCATTTCTTAAAGACTTTAATTATGATTGAAGCTTTGCTAATGATTTAAAATACAGAGAAAAATATAAATTTTGCAAGCAACTTATAAGTATTTTAATTTTTACAAGTAATGTAAATCTAACTTTGTATTTTTGGTTGATTATCTATACTAATTTATAGATGATCCTAAAGTCATGTACAATTTTTATATTTCAATAACTAAAGAGGTAGCACAAATGTTAAAATTATCCACTGAAGAACTTGCAATAACAAGTAAGAAACTTACTGCATATTTATTGCAGGTTAGGTTCTCATATATTATTTACTATTGAAATGTAAATAACTATAAAATCATTTAAAGGAGTTAACTTTTCAATGAGATATATATGGGATTATTTTGTCCCATCATTATATCCAAATGTTAATATAATTTTAAAGAAACTTTTCTTGTTTGAACTTGAAAGTAACCATCTGTATTCAAACTTAAACAGCTGTTCTAATCTAATGTGAAAAACTTAAACATTTGGATATGATGATGAGACATAATAATTTTAAAAAGTGCTTTATTTCATTTAAAAGTTCTTTAAATGATTTTATAGTTATTTCTGTTTCGAGTTTAACCGTGGAATCGTCCGATTCGGTCTCGTGATTATTTCCTACATAGTTTCGACATTTGTACATCTTTAGTTACCGAACTATAAAAGTGCTCGTGGATTTTAGGATCACTCTGTATATTTCTTATTTAAGATAATAATTTGATCATCTTGAGGGATAAATTCGGGTATGTTAACTGTTCTCTTAAATTTTTATATTTAACAAATTACGTTCACTTTAATTTTATTCTTATTAAAGATTTTTTCAATTAATATTACTTAATTCTAAAAATTCATTTAAAACAGTTTTTAATTTAGCAGTCTAATAAATTTAATTTAATAGTATTTGAAATAAGAATACTCTAATTAAAGAATTGCATGAATCTTAATACTATGTTAAAAGAAAAAAACTTGTAATTATAAAAGCTTCTTGTCTCAAAAATTGCCGAAACTAAATTTCAAATACTATAGTAGAGATAACATAGACTTATCACACTGCTACTGGTAACATCAAAATGGCACTTCTACCATCAGAATGTAACTTTATTACTGCATTTTGATACACAAGAACCTCGTCGGCCATACATAAAAATATATAGATATCTACAACAATTATAAAATTTTTTGTTTATTCACAAATAAAATAACTCAAAAAGTTTAAAACTCCTTTTTGAAAGTTTCTCAAAACTAACCTGTTGTCAACTTCTCTGTGGATTTTTAAACTTTTTTGAGTTATTTTATTTGTGAATAAACAAAAAATTTTATAATCGTTGTAGATATCTATATATTTTTATGTATGGCTGATGAGATTCCTGTGTATCAAAATGCAGTAATAAAGTTACATTCTGATGGTAGAAATGCCATTTTGATGTTACCAGTAACAGTGTAATAAGTTTCTGTTATCTCTACTATATTATTTGAGATTTAGTTTCAACAAACATCTAAGTTAAGGAAACCAAACTATTTATGAGATAAGGTGTAACATACCATGCAACACAAAATTAGGGTTCTAATCAAGTAACAGGCCTGGACTTACAGGAAAGCAAAATACAATGCTCCAAAATAACACTTATATAAGCAAAAGTCCACAATAATATTTTTTAGGTTAAATAGTAATATAAATAAACAATAATGACTATAAACAAGAAACAAGGTAATATGTATATACGTTTCAAATATTCAAAACAAGTTAAGATCAATTATGTACGAGCAAAAAAACAAACAATCAATAAAAGAAATTATTTTTTCCCAGCTTGGGACGTACATTTAATTAAATATTCACCAATATCAAAATAAAAAGCAAAGAATATACCTCTTACGAGTTAATTGCTTTATCAAAAGAATGCCAGACAATTCGGTTCGAGGAGGATCACTTTCGAGAGCTATACCACACTGTCGAACGAGTTTGTCGCCTCTTACGTGCTTACAAGTGTAATTCTGCACTACCCTATTTACATATTTAAGCGTTACAGGATAAATATAAATAAATAAATATTTGTTGGTCTTAATTTTGAATTTAGTATATTTTGGGGGTTTCTTGGGAGTTTCCATTCTTAAAACAAAAATGTTTCTGAAAATAAAATAACAAAAACTAAAAATAACACCCAAATCATAAAATAACTATTGGACTTTGACTCTTTACAAAGGACCTATATATATTCTATTTTATGACATTGTAAGTTCTATTTGATTAGCTGATACATGTCTAAATTGGTCTGAAAACATTTCCAATTAATATTTTTATTTTCTTAACATATTAGAGAATTCAAAAATAAACTGCTAATGTTTAATTACAATTTTAATTGTTATTAAAATTCTATTTAGCTAATATTATATTTTAATACACTGGTCAAAACAGTTAGAGAAGCAAGAGATTTTATATGGAAAATCATTTACAATGAACAGTTATGAATGCCATATGTTATTGTTACATAAAAAATAAGCATTTGAGCCAAATTGTAGCTCTATTTTCATTTCTTGCACTTGTTGCAATATGCAAATCAACAATATAAGCAGATAATTGACAAAAACAATTTTCACTTCATGCTGGGAATGTTATATGGGAGAGAAATCACACCTAACAGACATGTATTTATTAAAAAACTTTTAGTACTCGCAATTTTTAATAAAATGTTTTTAACGTGGGTTAGTTGTGATTTCTCTCCCAAACAATAAATGCATCTACACAATTAGAACAAATGACTTTTAGGATATTGTACTGACTTCAGTAGAGTGCATGTCAGAGATGGCAAACTTTTTTAAGTTTGTGTGCCATATAGTAAGCATATTTATCTTTAAAAATGTTTATTCAAAATCTAAAACTTCACAATGATATTTAAAGAAATGAAATGAATATACTTTAATTAGAATAAATGTAAAGAAGCTGATTGAAAAAAGGATGATCGGGTGATAAACCGAAATCGTAAGATACATTATGTACCTGATGATTTCTCTCGACATGCTACATTGGACGTGCGTATCATAGATTTGCCAACCCTGATATATGTTTTCTGTAAATGGTCAAAACTGCTGCATATCTGTGTGGCATAGAATCAATGAGGTTGCCAATGAAGTGTTTGGAAATCTTTGCTACTCCTCAATGAGAGCAGTCATATGCTCCCCTAATTGTTTTGACGGTATAGAATATGTATAATTAAAATTGATCTGCTTTAAGATAATCAGTTGATTTGGATTCCATTATGTATCTAACACAATGAAGGTGTATTAATATAATTCATGTTTTCTACTAGAATTTTATTTAACAAAATACAGTGGAACCTCGGTTAACGAACGAATCGGTTAACAAACTTTTATTTTGCAAAAATTTTGTCTTGGATAACGAATGTAATGGGTTTTTGTGTCAAATTTTAGTTGCTGTTAGGCATGCGCGAGTTAAGCGTTACTTTTCTGAGTGTTTGTGCTAAACTTCTTTTTTCAGTTTTGTGATTTACATAAATCACAAAACTGAAAAATGTTATTTAATCAAGATGGTACCCAAGAAAGAGAGAAGTAATAGTGACAATAGAAAATGACTATGCGCTATTGCATTTGAGAAAAATTTTGATTAAAAGAGTAAGACAATCAACTTTAGATCAATTTCTTGTTCCTTACCAAAAGAGACCTCAATTCAAAGAATCTCCCAATGAAGTGTTACCTGTTATTTTTTTTTGGAGACGGGATTCCCTTCTAAGCATTAAGCTCCGTACATCTCCACTCCTCTACCATCAACTACAACAAATGAAGGTATGTACAGTGCTATTTATTAAATAAAGTTTACATGTTTTTTGCTATAATGATAGATACTATGTTTTCCTACATTTTCATCAAAGAAGACCCATTTTAGAAATAAAATTTTGGAGGCTAGAATGGATAAATTGTATTTGCATTAATTTCTATGGAAAAAATTGCTTTGGTTAACGAACAATTTGGTTAACGAACAGAGTCGCAGAATGCATTAAGTTTGTTAACTGAGGTACCACTGTATATTTTATTCTTATAATACATTTAATTATTTATATTCGGGGCATTTTTATTTGTGTGTAACAGTATAATACCAATTATTAATTTTTTGTGATTTAATATTAACTCAGCACAAATAAAACAAAAGTAGTCTTAAGTAATAATGAATATAGAATATTTATCAGATAAATTATTAAAAGTAATAAGAATCTTATTAAATTTTAGCCATATATTATAAAATTTTACTTTATTTTTATAGTGAAGACTGAAGGCTTTTCAATTTTGACATCTCTGATTTCTCTTCCCTGGGCTTTGGCTTCTTATCATCGTTTTTCACGTTTCTGTCTACCTCATAAACAAAATATTTTGTGGAAAGGAACAATTGTTCAATTACTGTGGCATTTTTTTACAATTTCTTCAAGAGTGTTCAGTCTTAGTTTATTGGCCACATTATCTCCTGTAATTCTTGGTATTGGCTGTTTTTGTCATTGGTTGATGATGACATGCTGGATTATTTCTATGAAAACATCATTTTATGAAAACAAGTAGGTGATTTAATTTAGTTTTTAGGATATAAAATGCTTTCTTTATAAAATGGTCTAAAATAGTAAGATGCTAAAATAGTAAAATAACAATGATGATTCAGTATCAAAAATAAACAAACTATTTTTAGTGGTGCTTAATAAAGTATAGTAATGAAAATTTTCTGATATTATATACCAATGGTGGTAAAACTATGGTTCACGAGTCACATGTGACTCTTCTAGAGCTTTATTATGACTCCCATATACTCATACAATTTCTTTTTATAAACTTGATACATGCTACTTACACATATATAATATATTTTTAAACTCTTCTGACTGTTATGTAGTGTAATATATGCAGAGATTGTAAGTGTAACTCACAACTTAACCTTGAATGGGCAACTGAAAACTTAGGGTACATTCATATAGTTGGAGTTAAATGATTGTTTACATAGTCAGTATTTACTATAGAATCATATATAGTTAAAATACTAAACATGGGGCTCTCATTTGTATCCAACAAACAGGCAGTTCATTGCTCCTATCAAGACAAGGTTTGGTCACCCTTATATACGACAAACAGTTAAGTGAAGTATAAGAAATGGTATTTTATTTAGCTGTTATCAGAAACTTAATGTTTAAAATGATTTATTATCTAATTGAAAGTCAGTTGCATGTAAGATAAAAAAAAAAACAAACTTTTAAGCACTTATCTCATTTAAAGATTTACATGAAATATTTGTTTCTACAGCACACTTTTTAATGAATTGTTTTGCTTTGACAAATATTTTTTTTTGGCTTGGTTCTGTATAAACATTTGTTTTAATATTTTTAAAAGTTTATATATTTTAAATAACAAATTTTTCCAGTATATAAATTTTGTATTTTTACAGATAAAAGCTGTAAAATACAGTACAGTATTAAAAAATTTTAGCAAGAAATTATTTTTTTAATGCAAAAATAAATATACTTTTAATTAGATTGTGAAATATAATACAGTCTGTGGTTTATTTTAAAAGTAAAAAATGCTTTTAAATTAGACATCTTTTATTTTTTCAAATTAAAACTGTTTCATCAATGGCTTACTTGCTTTGTTGTTCTAATTTATTCAAAACTTTGACGAGTCAAAATTGTAGATAAATTGGACAATTGGATAATTTTGACATGCCATGCCTTATATGCATTTTGGTTAACACACTGTGTAAACCAAAATTTGAATAAAATTTCAAATTTTAAGCTAACTTCCTAATTCAAATTTGAAAGTGGTATAACTATGTATTTGAACTTAAGCATCTGTTCTGTTTGATTGTAAAACAGTTAAACTTTCAGATGTGATGATGGGATGGGATGATCACAAAATATACTTTATCTCATTAAAAAGTTGACTCCTTTAAATGACTTTGTAGATTTAACCACCTAAAATTGGATATATGTTAATAAGTTATTTGTGCAGTGTTTACTGCACAAATAACTGAGATCTAGCAAGAAGAAATTACAAGAGATCAAACATTTTTATCTGTATTTAATGGACATTGTTCTGATTGTTGGATCTTGGTTATTTGGGCAGTGTTTATTAATGATTTTGTAGAATACTTTTAAAGAAGGCCTCATTCTGTAGTGCACTGTTGCAATAGGAGAAAACTGCATTTTAGAAGGCAATGTAAACAGAACCCAGAAGTACTGTATAGGTGTAAGGGAGTGTATGAAGAACTTAAACACTGAAGAGGGGTCAGAAAGAATAATACTGATCCGAAATGCATCTGTAAAAAAGCAATAAAGGAGTTTGAACCTGTTAAGCTGTGAGACAGTCTACCATCAATATATTTTTCGGATTAAAGAGACTATTACTAGATCAACATATAATACAGCTACCATAGAAAATTTAATAAGATTTTGTAGTTGTTTCTATTTTAAGTTTAACAATGGAGTTGTCTGATTTAGTCTCATAATTAATTACCGCATAGTTCTAACATTTGTACATTTGTTATTCTATAAAATATATTTTTTGAATTGGGAAACTATAAATTATTATGTTACTTAATTTATTTAATTAGAATTAATTAGATTTTTATTCAATAATTCTAAATACAGGAACTCCCCTACTTTCAAATGTTCAACTTAGAAACAATTTGACCTTATTTCAAAAATTTAAATTTTGCACAGATTGCAATGTTCTCTTGCCACATATGGGGTGGCATCAAAGTTGGTAATGTTGGAGTAACGGCATTTATTATTTATTTATTTATCGTTTTTGTTTGAGATGTTTATAAATTCTACGATTGCTTCAAAAATGTGTCCAAAATATAATAGCGAATTTAGTTGTGGAGATAAATGTAAGACGTGTGGCTCTATTACCACTGAAACTAAACAACGAATTCTATTAAGTACACCAAAGGATCAAACACTAACAATAAGTGGTTATTCTGTGTACAAATGTACTTTGTGGGTTAGTTTTCAACTTACGACAAAATCTCGGGAACCTAACCTATTTGTAAGTAGAGGGGTTCCTGTAATATTTTGATATTAAAATATATTAACAATCATATAAAAATTTTTTTCTATAGATTCCAAGAAATAATGTACAATGCAATATTAGGTATAGTTTTCATTTTTTGTTATTATAATCCGATTGATTCGCAAACGAGATATCGATACGTAATATACTTTATCGTTACGTTTATTGAAAACACCACAATTATAATACTGTGGTATTACTATATTGATCCTTTACCTTGGTTTTATTTATATGTCATGGTGATTATTGGCCTTAGTTTCTTCATTGGCATTTTCTTCATGGTAAGTGGTAAACTTGTTTTGTTATTGTAATGTACTAAGATTCATTATTTAGATTTAGCATATACAGGGTGTCCCATCAAGACTGCATAAACTCTACAGAGTGAGAGAGTCCTGACTTGAAGTATATAAAAAATGACCCAAGAACCATACCTCTAAGACCCATAGTTTTTGAGAAAAATTTGAAAGAGAAAGTATGATGTGCATGGAAAATAAGCTTTATTGGAAACATGAACATTGATACTTGCATATGACATTATGCTTACATAGAAAGATGCTCAAAATGACCACTGTGCATTTTGAGGCATACATGCGCACTCCGTAGGATGGCTGACAGCACAGGATCTTGGTTGCTTGTCTTTATGCTGTGTTCACTATTGTGGACAACACAATGCTGGATTGTGTTTAGTCAACCATTCTACAGCGTGCGCATGCATACCTCGATATGTGCGATGGTCATTTTGAGCATCTTCCTATGTAAGCATAATGTCATATGCAAGTATCAATGTTTATGTTTCCAATAAAGCTTTTATTTTCTGTGCACCAGAAGTAACTTCATACTTCTTCTTTTGCATTTTTCTCAAAAACTATGGGTCATAGAGATATGGTTTATGGGTCATTTTTTATGTACTCCAAGTGAGGATTCTCTTGCTTTGTAGAGTTTAAGCAGTCTTGATGGAATACCGTGTGTGTGTGTTTGTTTGTTTTTTGTTTGTTTGTTTACAATTCAGTTTAACAACATATATTTACAATAATGTTTATAAGAAAAATTCTTGAAAAACAATCATTTGGGACAGCAAATATTAAAATCCATATACAGTTTGTTTTAAAAAAACAAACAAGATGTGTGTGGATTTTAATACTTACTTTTCAAAATGATTGTTTTTCAGAGCTATGGCTATTTGTATTACCACAAATGCAAAGTATTTTCATATACAATTTTATGTTCTACTTAATAAAAATATATATCTTCAAATTATTCTTTGTTGTATTTTACTAATAGATATAAGTATTTACAAAAGTCTTTCATTGAGAGATTTTAAAATTATAGGACTTGGTTTAATATTCATTAAAATGAAAAGCTGTTATAAGGACATTATAAAATTTGTTTAAATAGGATTATATACTTACACATTATATTGAAGATGTGAAAATTTCATTGTTGGTCGTGGAAAATAACTTAAAACACTTATTAACAGGAAATGATGGTTTAATGTACAGAAACAATGTACGGCAAGTTTCATGATACCCAATATATCGGCCTCAAATCTCTGTGTAATGCAGGGGTGGCCAAAGTGGTCGATATCGACCCCCAGGGGTTGATTTAACATTATTGGGGGGTCAATGAAAAGAATAAAACAAATTTTGAACCGAATATTGCTAATCTTGCTAAAGATAATCAAGCTTATCCGTCTCATTGATTGTCAGTTATAAAAATTATTATTAACATATATACAATAAATGTAAAAAAAATGTAAAATTAAAAGATATATATTAAAATAGTAAGAATTTTTTTTTGTAACACAAACTTTTTGGTGAGGGGTCGATGTGAGGTTTCGGAAAGTTGTAGGGGGTCGACGATCAAAAAAGTTTGGCGACCCCTGGTGTAATGTTACTTGGCCCAACACGTGCTGGTCCACTGGTGCACAAGGTTCTGCACAAAACACAAATAAAGCAAACATGAACATAAACTTAAGACATAAAATCATATCCAGGGTATTAATACTATCTTAAAAATTTAGCTTATGTACTAGGACTTAATCTAACAAAGAACAGAAAAATTTCAGTAGATGGAAATGTACACTTGGTTTCTACAGGAAAGCCAGTTACTCTTGTCAGATTTTCCTGTGTTTGGTTCTCAAAACCTGCTTCTCACTAAATTTCAGGCTGTCGGCTCAGACTTCGAAAACCTTCTTGACAACTCCTTCCTTTAGCTCCGAAATCTATGTCCGAAGTGGTCTGTCTCTCTGGCAAAAAGGTAGTTTTCTCCCTTGTTCGTACCTCATGCCGCTTCTTTCTACCCATTGGACTGCTCCTTCCCAGGCAGGGGGTCTACCCTAGGGTTGGTACAACAAAGGAACTGGTCTGAACAAGTTTACACAATAACGGAATAAACTGGGAGACAAAAGAGTATAACAAGAAGAGAGGACAAAAACAAAACATGGCACACTGCCACAATATTTATTCTAAAAAATAATGCACTATCTATAACTTTTTCATCTTGCAGCTGGCTATTTATTAGAATGCATTTACTATTATAGGGCACATGTTATTTCCATTTTTTTGGAAATTAGGTATAATTTGCACTTGAGAATGACTATTAATGGAATAAATCTAGTAATTTTTTCTCACTATTATATGAAACACTTAACACACACTCATTTTACTTTAACATATGGCAAGAGTGACAGTGCTAAATGAAATATGCAATTTTTCAGTTTAGAATAAGTCTTATCTTCCTCCTTATCTCCATTACTTTATATTAGAGGACACTGTTTATTAGAATATTGTGTGTGTTATATATTTTATATAGTGGATGATAATTTTGTTTTTAAGAACATGTATACATAGTTTTTCTTAAGTACAAATGCATATTATTTTTATATTTATTCTAGATTCTTTATTATTTGACTCTTCACCCGACTGGGAAAATATCAATATGGAGGAAACCCAATTCTACTTATGACCAAAATAATGAAAATATACCCATGGAGAAAGTTTGAGATTTAATAACCGAGTTTCCAGTGTTACTTTTAAAATACTCGTAACTTGTATTGATATAAGCAAAATACTTAAAGAAAATTTTTAAAAAAGGGGTTACTTAAAGTTCTTTAAGTACTTAAAAAAAAAGTGTTTTAAATTTACAAACTATACTAATGATTAAATTGTAAATACTTTTTCTTATATTTTTTTCTTGTGTTTTATATATATTAAATCAACTTTTAAGTATGGTTATATAAATATAGTTGTTTATAAGTATATTACAATATATGTTGTGTCAAGAACTTTTTATATTGTTATATTATATGAAACTTAATGCTCATTGAATACTGCATTTTTTTACTGGGTATAACCCGGGTGTTTAGATGACAAATTGAAATAGTTACAAAATTAGGTTACACAACAGTGCAGACTATATGCCAGTTTTAAATTGCAATCACAACCTTGTACAAATCACAACTCCATGTATATCCTGAGCCTATGAAGCAGCCACTACACCATAGGCTCAGGATATGCATGTAGTTGGGGTTTTGTGAAGATTTTATTTTTGTTCTAGCAATTTGCTGTGAAATGTATTCTGTTATACAACATACAGTACAACAAACTTTTAGATCTGGTTTCTTTATGAAAATTTTGTTTTAAATTGTATATTACCTTTTCATATACCTGGGCAATATCAAATGATTTTAAAATTAGTACTTAATTCATCAAAGAATTAAAGTACTTTAATTCTTACCAAGTCATTTTTCTTATTGGAAATGTGATTGTACTGTATGTACATGTTTTTGGGAAAGTACTTTTAAAACATTTTCTAAAAATATACAAAATATATTTTTATACAAATTTTTTGTATAAAGAAAAAATAGCTTACATAATAGTAAAAAAATATTTTTATAGTAAAACTTCGATACATGTTTTTGTATAATTTTTTACTTTGGTGCAATATTTTTGTACCTAGAGATTGAATTTTAAATATAGATTTTTTCCTACGTGCCAATAAGCTATAACTTTTATATATGTAGAAGTAACCATGCCAGACAAAAATTAGTCGGCCTTGTCAGAACATACTTAATAGTGGACGACGGTGCCCATTGCACCATCAAACTATTTTCGGTCGACCGCAAACTACGCCACCGTTCGTAGACCCGCCAGACGGTAAATATTTTTGATTCGTCGACAAATCGAACGACAACATTCTCTTTGTGTCTGCGGGCAGGGTCAAACGAGAGGACTCCATTTTTTGCCACTCGGCAACGTATGTCGTAGGACCCACGTTGCAGACTCAATTCGATACTCGCGTTGCTCTTCACCACTTTACGAGACAGAAACGATCCGGTAGACCGTATCTGCGTTTATCTCCCAACGATTCACGGCACCCTCCGCACAACCTACCATCATTTCCGTTAGGAGTGCCCGACTTTTTGTCCGGTGTGCTTATTTTCTCTCTTAGATTATATAAAATATATATCTTTTAATCAAATGTAAGACAATGTATTAATATTTATCCATTGTAAACATTTTTGCCATAAAATGTATACTCAATATTCATTGAAAATTTTGTTACCGAAAATGGAAAAAATCCACGTACAAATATTTTTTACTTTATGATTGTGCCTATATTTTAAAAAATAAATGCTGTTTTTATATTGTGTAACTTTTTCTCGTTTAAGTTTATTTTCACTTAAACACATCCACGCCGAACGATTTTGGCACCCGAGCAAACCCGACATCGGTACCTCAAAATCCAAAAGACCAAAAAAATAAATTGTCGTGAATTTCAATCGAAGAAAGCAAGTACGGTGGATTCCCGAATAACACGCGTGCCATGTTATTCCTCCATAAGAAAATATTGTTTCGCATAAAGTTAAGGCATCGCATTACGTAAATATTTGCGATTGTATAAGTGACGGCCAAAACGTCAGCTCGCGAGCACGGCGGCCCTCTTATTACAGGTGCGCGTATGCCTCCATCCCACCCGTCACATCCGGTCACCATAAACATTTTCACCGGGTAGAAGGGGCTTAAGTGTATGATCTACGACGTGTAAAGTCTAGTTCTCGTCAGTGTAAAAACAAGATAAATAACCCACGGTAAGAATGCAAATGTCACTCCCTGAATAGAAGTGACGTTCGGCATACGACGTCGAAATCGGCAAGTATTCTGCTTTTTACCTGGTATAAAGCAGTTTGGTCAACAAAGCAGCCATTCACACAACAGGTAGAGATCAGATTCAACAATACGGCTGTAGATACTGTAGGTTAGAGGCCGCTGTTTACAGCTCGATTTCTGCACGGTGATGGAAAATCGAATATGATTAATTACATAAATTTGCTGCAGGTCCGAAGCTATGATAAAACGAGTCGCGCATCACGGAAAATTACGTGAAAATTTTACCAATTGAATGTTATCTGTGTTTTTAATTGTAGATAATCTGTAAAGTTGACTTCTCATTTGAGGTGTTCCGTGTTGCCGTGTAGTTCTTCAAAAACTTTTTTCTAATTTTTTTCTGTTTGCTTTGTGAGCATCGAGGGCCTTTTTTACCCACAACCACGTGGGTTTGGCTAGGCTGGCAATGGATGTGGTGGGTGCGTGACCTATAGGAAACGTATCCACTCCGAAAAATTGGGATTTTTCCACCCATCCAGATTTGTTCATCGGTTATCCGGCCTTCCGGTAATTAAAATCCCATAATGAAAATATTATGAAATATTTTTGTCTTGTTATTTCTCTCGAGAATTATTTCACAACCGCCATTACGAAAATTTCGCTTCATCCGAGATTCTCTCAGATTCCTTTAAAATTTATGTTATGGACATTTACAAATCTTTCTTGCATTCGTACTCAACAAAAGATAATTTTAAACTAGATTTATTTATAAAAATAAAATATGGAAGATTTGCAATTAAACTGGTTTATCGAAGGTCAGTGTAAAGTGGCGATGACGACATTCCGATGTTAATATGACTAAATCAGTTTTTATGAAATAAATATTTCGTACGATTTGCTAAATGTCATTTTTAATTGTTAAAATTGTACACATATTTTATATGTTAACAACGAAAATGAAATTAAGATAAACTGTATTTCTAAGTGATAAAATTTTTAGAAAGAACTTCAATGCGATAACATAAAGTTGGAAATTCCCAACGGAAAATAAACATTTGATTTTCGAGCAGTTAAATATTGTATTTCGTATTATTGCGTTATAAATTTGTTCGATGAGTCAACGTAATTTTCCCGAAAGCCAGATAAATTTTTCGGAGCGTAAATGTAAATTAATAATAAAAGTGAAAAATAATATACTTTTTATTCATTTAAATCAATTATCAAATCAGAAAAACGTTTTAAACACATAATTTAAACAATTTAATACATAATCGCGTCTGCTATAAGTTTCGATGATGACGTCATAGTACGTCGTATCATTTTCGTGGCGGTTTTTTCGAAGAATCCATTTGTCGCTTAATTGCTTCCACCGAAAATTTTTATAAATGTATTTATGTAATAATAAAGCGAACAAAAGGAAATATCGAGCGACGAAAGTATTAACGTTAATATCTATGACAACAAAGAGTTGAAGAGTGGAGCCAAGCGGGAGGAAGTGACGTCTTGGGTAACCAGATGAAATATTCCGGAAAAAGTTACGAGTGTTACACGTGGTGTCGATCGCTCCTGGTAGCAGTTAAGCATTGTTTATTCGGTTTTTAAAGTGACAAGATGGTACGCTGCAAAGAAAATCTACGCGAAATCAGTAACGAGGAACAAACATATTTGGATTGTGTCGACGGAAAAGTACTTCGACCGGATGATTCTTCGGAGCGTAAATTTTATTTTACAACGTTGGAAGTTGTCGGGATTATTTGGTCGATTATAACTTTTTTATTTGATACCGTAATGGATATCGTGGTAGCTTATTTACATTACACGAATGGAAATATCAAATATTTCATTCTGACGACGATTTTTATTATTGTTCCCGCTCTAACCATGACGTGCTTTAGTATTCGTTGGTACCTACAAGATTTGAGAATATTGGAAGAAGCTAAAATACCCAAGCCTTCTCGTTTAAAATGGTTTGCTCGTTGTGTTCTACTTGCATTCCAATTAGGACCAGTTCTGAGGTAATCTATAAACATATTTGGTGATAAAGTTTCGCGTCAAACCTCGACAAAAACCTTTCATATGCAGCCTTTTTTTATGGAGGTTTGGTTGTTATTTAAGAGGCCGTCCATAAATTACGTAAGGCCGATTTCGGCCATTCTACACCCCTACCCACCCCTGTGTAAGAAACCGTAATATTTTCTTCGATCCTCCCCTCCCCTTCCCTTCCCTATCTTACGTAATATTTAGGCATGATTTTGTAGAAATATTTTAACAAAAAATAGGTCCAAAATGTATAATTATAAATTAGTTAATTAATATGTACAATACTATTATTTATAAAAGACTGTAAACAAATTTAAAAATATAAAAATTTAATGAATTCGAATGAACAATTTTTTTTAGAACTTTAATTTTTTTAGAACTATTTTTTTAGAACATTTTTTAATTATTAAAAATCTTTTTATTATTATCATTATTAATCAACGTCATAATATTCATTTTTATATTAATTTTAATTTTCACGAAAGGACGGAAAAAACTTTGACAGATTGACTAGCTAGTGTACAGTACATGTAAACAGAAACGCTAGTGTACAGTACGTGTAAACAGAAACGCTAGTGTACAGTACGTGTAAACAGAAACGCTAGTGTACAGTACGTGTAAACAGAAACGCTAGTGTACAGTACGTGTAAACAGAAACGCTAGTGTACAGTACGTGTAAACAGAAACGCTAGTGTACAGTACGTGTAAACAGAAACGCTAGTGTACAGTACGTGTAAACAGAAACGCTAGTGTACAGTACGTGTAAACAGAAACGCTAGTGTACAGTACGTGTAAACAGAAACGCTAGTGTACAGTACGTGTAAACAGAAACGCTAGTGTACAGTACGTGTAAACAGAAACATCATACAAAATAAAACAAGACAGAATAGAGAGAAACCACATCTGTTACCATATTGATTACATCTTGGCCAAGGCCAAGAAAATAAACTACATGCTGATAAAATGTGCTAGGTGCACCTGGGGACTAAATCATAAAGGTTGTAAAACTCTATATAATGGGGCAATACAAGCAATGCTACTTTATGCGGCCCTAGCGGGGGTCACGTAAGTAGTAAAAATTCAGTAGCAAGTAAATTACTCTCTCTTCGAGGACAGTTTGCCATCAGAATTTCAAAGTGCTGCAGAACTGTTTCTACTAATGCCTTTTTGATACTAGCAGAGCTCCTTCCTTTGCCATTATGTATTGTAGAAAGGTTCTAAACTACTACATCAGAACTACAGACATCGAGGCTCGACGACGGTCTCTACTCGTATCTACGGCTGTTCGTATGCCACCACATTGCAATTACCCTACTATCTCTGATCATCACCCTGTAAACGACGTTATCCCCAGGGTACATTTGGTGTCATCTGCTTCCTTCATGGATAACCATGCAGACATTAATATCTACCCAGATGGGTCCAAAAGCCCCCTTCGTGTCGGCTCAAGTATCTGTATCTTCCTCCAAACTGACATATTTTGGGCAAAATATGTTAGAAGGTACAGATACCCCCACATATCAAGCTGAAGAAGAAGCTGTCTACCAAGCTGTTCAGTGGGCCACTTCACTACCAAATAAAACTCTGTCTGTCAACATTTACAGTGATTCTTAGTCTGTCCTAAAAGCTCTATTAAATCCCAATTGCAATAGCAATAAAATCACATATATGTAGCACCATATTAAAAATCTTGTAAATAAAATAACATTTATATTTGTTTCTGGCCATACTGGTATTCTAGGAAACTGAGGCTAAGTCAGCTGCAAAGGACACTAACTGGATTACACTCATATCTTTCTCCCACATAGAAGCCTTAAAAATTATATTTGTGACAACGCTATGCAAAAGTGCAATCAACAATGGTTGAGCAGTAAAACTGGTAGAATAACAAGATTTTATTTTCCTAGTGTTGAATGCAGGTTCTCATCACCACTTACAAGTTAGAGATTTAACGTTTGCTACTGCTCAACTTTTTACTGAGCATGGTAATTTTAGAAGCTACCTGGCGATGTATAACCAGGCAGAAACTGCCTCTTGCTTTTGCTCTACAGAAAATCTAGACACCATCGATCGTATGATCTATCATTGTCCAATTTACGATCAAGCTAGACTTCTGAAATTAGAAATCTTTACGCTTGGTTTCAGATGGCCATGTCCACTCGACATGCCTATTCAGAAGCCACTGTTTGATGCTCTTTACAATTATCTTCAAAATATATGGAAGAAAAGACTATAATTTCTGATTTCTAGTTTTACTTTTTAGTTTTCATAAACCGAATACTAATTTTATGCTTACTTTGTATCATGTATTTTCGTTTATGTATTCTTAGTGTTATACACCCATAGGTACTTATTCTAATAAAAACAAAAAGAGAGAGAAACCACCACACGGCCTTTCTCCCATGATAAAAAATGTGTAGAGCGTAAGTCTTCTAGCATAATTATTCTATCGCGTTACACGTCACGAGCATTCTTAATAGAAACCGCCAAATTAAAGCCAAATTCAAAATTCCACCACTCAATGAGATTAAAAAATAAAAATAAGATTATTACGTCAGACAAGATCTATTACCCCTTACCCCTGAGTAAGAAATCATAAGAAATCCTTGACCTCCACCCTCACCAAAATACCTTACGTAATTTATAGACGGCACCTAAGTGCAGTTAGAGGAGTGTAAAGTTTACATGAAAATAAATCATCTAACTTATTTTACGTTTGTTTTTAGGATACAAATTGTTTTTTTTTTGTTTAAGGGATGGAATTAATATAATACAACACTGCATTATAGTAATTTTTGTGGAATATAGGCTTTTTATACAATATTTAATTAATGTATATTGCTTAAGACATTGAGGGATCTTCTCACTTCCAATAGTGAGTGGTGATGATGCTGGTGTTGTTCTAGGAGGGTGGAGGTGTAACAGGTGTTATCTGCATGTTTTGTCGTGAAATTAACAAATTAGCAATTCATATTTAAAGCAACTCCACAGTAATGGTCGCGTCGTTGTGCACGTCCTATCTTGGTCAAGTTCAATTGCTAATTGGCATTTGTGATTATTTTGTACTACATGTTAAATTAATTTAATCTTTGAGATGCCAAAAAGAAACGGTATGTTTACCGACGATTGAAAAATCGTATGGACAAAATAAAATACGAACCGTGCTTTTCAGAATTTTTGGTAACTCGCGGTGGATGTTCGGACATTAAAAATCACTTGAAATCTGCAAAACGTAAGGCAAGGCTAGTAGCAATAGGAATTTCTTCAAATATATTGTCATATTTTAAAGGTACCGATTTAAGTGACAAAGAATTTTTAAAGAAAGTTCACACTAATGATAAATATTGATAACTTCTTAATAATAATGTATGTTCAATTGAGTTGTTAAAAATTGCTTTTAACTGGTTTTTTGTTAGCAACTTTTTATATAGCCTTTTCAATTGTAGGTATTTATCCTAGTAGGCTTTATTTTCTGTTGTGAGTATTTTCTCAAAATTGTCCCAATTTGAGAAAAAAATATTATGGTAAGCCTAATAATAATCGGTATTCATTTTTCTGACTTTGAAATTAGTAAATATCGTATCAATAGTCAATTATTCGATAATGTCGAATACCACTACCGGTATTTAGATCGACCGAATTCAGTTTACGGTACGAGTTAGACGGGAGATTATTACAAGAAGAATATTTACGTGGGTAATTATTACAGGAAATACGATACTTCAAAATTAAGTATTAAGTGTGATAGTTTAACTTTTTTTAGCCTTATGTAAAGTTTATTTATTGCTTTAAATTTCATAAAAAACGATTTATTGTGTCATTTTTATCAAACTATCAAAATATATAGGGTCAATGTGGGTAAATATGAGACAGTCTGAAAAATTGGAAAATATGAGACAGTTGTGAAGTTTGACTTAATCTATATCTGATCTGTCCTGTACTAACACAAAGTTTATTTAGTGCTTTTTAACATATAACTTTTCTGAATAAAAATGACTAGTTTCGTCGAGTCTTTTTAATTTTTAAGATTACTACAAAAATAAGTGCAAAAATTTTTGTTGGTTCAACTAACTTTTGCTCTGTAAATGTCTGCAAGAGACATGGATATTTAATCAGAAATTTGTATGTAGTATATAAATGCAGCTTTCAGCTGCTAGTTGTCCTTATTGCATATATCATCTTTTGTCTGAGTTTTGTGCATTTCAAAGTGAGATAGAAAATGAGACACACCATAGGTAAAAAATGAGACACCAGATTTTATTTACCAGTCATTAATTTCCATGAAACTTTTTTTTTTATTTAAGTTCAGCTCGTTAATATTTTTGAAATGTAATAGGTCTACACCTAATTTAACCTTAATGTTAATACACAGAAAACAACAGCGCTATAGTTTATTTTCTTCATTATTTTTATTCCATGCGAATTAAATAAATAATCAATTGTTCCTAAAATGTTTTATTTCGGCGTGGCCTATTTTATTTACACTAGGCTAGTTATGTAAATTTTCTTTAATTAGTGGTAGGCTTATTACTTTTTCTATGTTAATATCTCTTTTAATAGGCCATTATTTTTAACAGGCCATTGAATAAAGCTTTGTTTACTATTAATTTATTATAGGAGAGGAGAAAGAGAAATAGTTTGTCTTCTGCCGAAGGAGGACACGGTGCATCCGAAATATTTGTATTTACTAATTTTCGTTATACTGTATTTTTCCTTTTCCTTCCTTTCCTTTTCTCTTTTCCTCTAGCCTACTGAATTATTAACCCAATTTAGTTATCTTTTTATTCTTTAAACATTTAATTTAGGCCTATACCATATGTATTTACTATCAGTAATATAAAATAGTTGGTATTGTAATATACTTTGTTCAAAACAGTTAATAAAATCACATAGGCCTAATATACTTTCTGATCCTTCTGATACCCCAGGATGACAAATCAATGCTATCTCCAACCTATTAATCGGAGTAAAATTTGTTCTAAAATTTGTCACCTCTTCTGGGCACTTCCTCAGGCATTTGATAAATGACTGTTGTGAGCTGTATATTGACCTTCAAACGTCCCTTTCGAAGGTGTTCGATTATCTAATTCCCTGAGCGCATGCGTTTTTCCGTACTATAAATCTTCAACCCGTATAACCGCTTGACCTCCTAACGGTAAAAATCTGAGACAATAAATATAATTACATGCTATCTTCCATTAAGAATTGCCACGCTTTAGAAAGGGACATTTCCTCCGTAAATTTGATGCTCTTATCTTCGCACTGCGCTTTAAAAATTTCCATGGCCTCTAAAATTTTAAGGTGGTTTTGATGCAGGGTGGTAAGAATGACACGCACCCTATCAAACTCCGCTGTGATGTCAGGGTCTGTCGCTTAAGTCGACAAGGCTGTTGTGAACTTACTCTGTATTATGTCTGATTTATGCTCCTTTAATCATACCTCCAAGGATCTCTTTGTTGCACCCACATACACCATTTCGCTATTACGTCTTCCATCCATAACAGGGACTTTGTATACGCCCGGTAACCTATTAGGGTTCGGACGATCTTGCCCATTCCTCAGTAAGCTGAAAACGGTACGACACCTCCTGTATGCAACCTTAAAATTTTAGAGGCCATGGAAATTTTTAAAGCGCAGTGCGAAGATAAGAGCATCAAATTTAAGGAGAAAATGTCTCTTTCTAAAGCGTGGCAATTCTTAATGGAAGATAGCATGTAATTATATTTATTGTCTCCGATTTTTACCGTTAGGAGGTCAAGCGGTTATACGGGTTGAAGATTTATAGTACAGAGAAACGCATGCGCTCAGGGAATTAGGTAATCGAACACCTTCGAAAGGAGGTTTGAAGGTCAATATACAGCTTGCAATGGTCATTTATCAAATGCCTGAGGAAGTGCCCGGAAGAGGCGACGAAAACGTTAGCGAATTTTAGAACAAATTTTACTCCGGTTAATAGGTTGGAGATAGCGTTGATTCACTTAGGCCTAGGCCTAAGTGATTTTATTAACCATTTTGTCTTAAAATTTTGTTTTATTTTACACTTTTATATTGTACACAACTACAGAGTAATTTTCAATGATGAATAATTAATCTTATCTACTTACTTCAATTAAAAAGTTTCATGTGAAAATGTCAAGAAAATAAGCTGTACAAAAAATCATTTAAAAAAATTATATATCTTGGGAACTAAATATCATGGAGCAATGTTTTATACAAAAATGTCTTGCATTTAACCTGCAGTTCTAAACATTAGTTCTTTCAATAAAACTATCTCAGCAACAAATAAAGGTGTAGTGTGGTGAATTTAACCTGCAGTACCTGATTATTAACCTCCCTGTTGGCATAGACAAGTCCTTATGGTGATATAATGGGTGTCTCATTTTTCACCTCTTAGTGTCATATTTTAGCTTTTGAAGGTAAAATATGAGACAGGGAAAAAAGTTTTTGCTCAACATTTCTCATACATACAGAAAAAATGAATACTCCATTAGATTTTAACACCATCTGTAGACCTTGCCATGTATTTCTCTTTGTAAAATATTGATCCTAACAAATGCTGTTACAAAAGTTTGAAAAGTGTTTCATATTTACCCACATCAACCCTACATGTATTTTAGTAAACATTAATAAAGTAAATTTGCCTTGTATTTTATAAATTATTTGAATTAATGATGATTGGTAAATTTCTTAATTTAACAATTCTGTAATAATCATCAATAATTAATTCATGTATTTTCTTAACAGTTCATTATAAAACCAAATCACAATTTTTATACCTTGTTTATCCAGATAATTAATTATATTGTAATTAGTAATACGTGTCGATAAATTCTTTTATATTGCAGATATGTAGATTCTCTAATATATGGTTTAAAATCTCGGAAAAAGAAAGATAAGGCTACCGAATTTTATTACCAAAGAATGCTTTTTGAAGATACCGATGCTGCTCTGTTGAGATTATTTGAAGCTTTTATGGAAGCTGCTCCTCAAGTAGTATTACAGATTTATATAATTGTTAAAAAAACACCACATGACTCGGATGAGACTTTAACTGGTAAAACTTTTAAAATTTTGATTGTAATATCTAATATTTTAAGATATTTGATAGAATACTATTGAGCAGTGTTTTCTGAGTCAGTTTTAGCTGGTCAATCAGTTAAATATTTCCTCTGACTAGTTAAAATATCTTATATTTATTATTATTTTTAATGCTAACAAGACCATATAGTTTGTTATGTTATTGGGTGCCATAGAATGAACATGTTTTTTGTCATCATTAACAAATTTCCATACATATTGTCGGCTATCTTTAGAGGTCCATATAAAATTGTGTTTTGTGGAAAAACACTAAGAGATCCTCAAAAGTCTGTAGTTTTTACTAGAGTTGTTTCTAGTGTAAGATTGTCCATGGGGAGGAAGGGGGAAGTTAATTCCTCTTCTTGTCAGAATGAACTAGGGGTACATGCATAATGTGGATGTGGTTGTCAACACCAAGGTCACCTGTACATAGAAAGCTGTTTATTTAGAAGATAAGGCTTACATAATTCTGGTCAAAAACTTCTCTGACAGAAATAAGGTTTAAGTTTAGTGTATGGTTTACTGGTTATCCAACAGTGATCGGTCGGCCCCAGGGCAGACTGGCCGAAAGTCGGACGTAGTTTGGCAGAATGAAGACGAAGTCTGAGACGATAGGGAAACCGACACAGAGGACAAATATATTGAGCAAGGGCAAGGACACCATACTTTGTCCTTGAATTTTGAGGTTTTTAAAGGATTTAACCCCATTCTTAATTCTTAATTTGAAAGGAACCAACCTTTCCTGTATCCAAGTGAAATTAGATGACCAGATCGGGCACAGAAAGGTTGCTCTCTGTTAATCAATTTTATAGCATCGTTCAACTTCTGCAAGTATTAATCAAACTTTGAAATTTTCTCTTGTATCTCATGTAATGGTATTTTCTTTTCTGACATCTAAGAAATGTTTAATTAATGTTTTTATTACTTACAATGTGATTGTTTTTCTTTCTGAGAATGCTACATTTTTTTTGTTTATTTCCAAATTTTGTCATGTCTATGAGCATTAGTCAAACTCAATTTTTCCAATTGACATTCTAAACATTCCAATCTGTTAGTTTGCATCAACTTGTGACCTCATGGGGTCAACCATACTGTTTATTTCATACCTTTGCAACATATCTATTTTACATATTTTCTTTTAATAAAATATCTTCTTAAATAAATCAAATCTTTGTACATTTAATGAGGAATTCAGACTCTGTACAGAACCTCACACTAGCATCTTAAAACTTTTATAAAACTTAGCTTCATCTAAAACTTGCACAACAGTTAAAGTAATTTTTTATGATAACTTGTTGTATTATTGTATTGTAAGACACCTTGCTTTAAAGCATTTTGCTGTATAGGGCTTTGTTAACTTAATATAGTGTTTTTCAATTATATTCATGTTCATTATTTTTAGTATTTGCCTTGCCTGAGATTTTCAGGATTTTTTTTCACTTACTACACTCACTTTTGCATAGTTTTTTAAATCTAGTGAATTGTGCATGTAATAAATGCTATGTAACTATGCATTCAAGCATTCATACACACTGACAAGTAATAAAAAGGTTGCAATTCATTTTAAGACAATTATTTGCTTCACAGCAGTGATATGAAATCTAACCTGCTGTATTAACTACACATGCTCATAGTATATATTTGGATTAGAAATTAAAGGGAAAAGTACAATTCATTAAAACAAGACACTAAAAAAGTACAATTGTTTATTTAAATAACAAATAAACTTCTCTCAAAATAAATATAAAAACTCTTTCAAATAAATTTAGCCTGAACATAATTAGATATTAATATTTTGGAATAAAAATTTTATAATAATACCGTGTTTCCTCAAAAATAAGACCTAATAGAGGTTTTGTTGAATTGCTAAATATAAGGTCTCCCCCGAAAGTAAGACCTACCAAAGCTTTCGTTTGGAAGCATGCCTGCCAAACAGAACACCAGAGCATGCAGCTGCAATTCTTTTTAGCCCACCGCCGCCGTCCCCTACCTTCATCGTCCGTTGCAGAGCAGCTGCATGCAGGACACGAAGACCATCACCTACCGCCAACCCCGACGTTCTCTTCCGTGGCCATCACTTGTAAACGTGCAGGCAAGGCGTCGAGAGGCCCGTTGCCTGCCACCATACCGTACGCCATTCCTGCCGTGCCGTGGTGAGCTCCCCTCGGTGGCCGGAAGCCGTCATACCGTACGAAAAATAAGAGCACACCTTTGAGAGCAAAAATTAATATAAAAGACAGTCTTATTTTCGGGGAAACAGGGTAATTACATTCTTTTAATATTTAAAACTTCAATTATTATTTAAAATAACCCCAAAAGTATGTTTATAATTTATTAAAATTCTAATCATATCATATTCTAGTACAAGTAGGTAGAATGGCATAATTGAAATTGATCTGATTTAATATAATATTAATACATTTCATTATGCTTATATTTATAGTACTAATACAAAAATCTGCTAATGTAATGTTGTTGTTTTGGGATAGAATTTTGTTTAATAAAATATTATGTTTATAATATATTTAATGAAGATTTCCTGAACATTAATAATTATTTAATTATTAAATACTCAAGTTGTTGTTGTTTTTCATATAAAGACTTAGTTTTGGTATAATAATGCTATTTTAATAATAGTTGTGGAATAGTTATCAAATAAATCATATTATTAATCGAATATAATTAATAATTGTAAAACTCCATATTTAATATTTATTATTATTTATTTATTTTTACAGTGGTAGCTCAAGGTTTATCAATTCTGGGATCTCTGCTTTCTCTTTCGTGGGCTTTGGCATATTATCATCGTGTTTTACGTCTGTCTCTTCAGAGCAAACAAAATATTTCTTGGACGGGAACAATTCTTCAGATATTATGGCATTTTTTTATAATTTCTGCACGAGTACTCAGCCTTGGTTTATTGGCAACTTTGTCCCCTGTTATCCTTGGTGTTGCTTGTTTCTGTCATTGGTTAATAATGACATCTTGGATTATTTCAATGAAAACAAGATTTTGTGATACTAAGTAAGTATTTTTGCTTAATTTTAGAATAGAGAAAAATGTTTTTGAATAGAAAATCTCTTTCTTTATAAAATAAGACGATCAAAATATAATTGTACATACAAAATTATTATTATTCAGTATCAGAAAAAATAGTTTAAAATTTACAAAGATTTTTTTTTAGTTTCTCTAATAAAATTTAAATACTGATTCTATGTAGAATAATTATTTAAATTTTATTATGTAAGTAAACAGCATAAAATCAAAGTTTAAGAAAAATTATATTAGATATTGAAAATATGGCAAACTCCCCGAAGAATTAAATTAAATGATTATCTCAAAGAATCAATTGTTGGAGATATACGAGGTTTATCAAACTGTAATGGTGACTCCATTACATTTTGATAAGTCTAGTATATCCCCAACAATTGATTCTTTGAGATAATTATTTTATTTAATTTATTAGAGGCAAGAAGCTTACAACTATAACCCTGAAGAATATTTAATGAGTTTGCATTGTTTTAAGCAATAAAAATTTAAAATGATATAATTATTATTATATTTTATGTTAAACAACTACTTATTTGTCATATAAGATAACACAAACTTAAGCATTTGCATCCATTAAGGAAGGCCCAAACAAGAAACTATTTATATTATATATTTATTTTTAAATATCAAGTCATTGTTTTGGTAAATACCCTAATTTTTGGCCATAATAACAACAGATTCTAACTTTTTGATGAATGTGTTCCTAATAATAGGTACAAAACTCAAATGTATGAAAATCAAACATTCACATTGTATGTTACAGACGAATTCCATTTCCAGAGAAACTAATAAGAAAAATTATAAAATCTTTTTTGGAATTATTCAAATGTGATTTATACACTGGGAAGGGAAGATTTGTAAAAATTTTGCGACAGACATGATGAGGTGAAGGGTGTTAGTAGAATGATGATAACCTAAAGATTTTCAAAAATTTTCCTATTTGAAATAATTTTTTACCATTTGATAAATGATTACACAGCAAATTCTTGCTTATTTAAATAGTTACACTTTAGTTGTAGCACTACACTAAATATGCTCTGTTGTAAACACACTGTTAATTAGCAATAATTACATTTGTTATATTGTAGTTGACTGAAGAGGACTGTACAGTCAAAATGCATTTTGGTTTAGCAGTAGTATAAATGTATCAATAAACTAGTAACTGAAGTGTGATTAGTCTGTTTTTATTGGTCTTGTAACCAGAGTAATATAGCATAATTGGAATATAGACAAAAAAAGCAAAATATGTTAATATTTTGCTTTAATGAATTCAACTTAATTTTAAAGAACAGCAATATTTATATTCATCTTATGTGACTTGTAAGCTGAGGTTGTCCTGGATCAAGATTATCAAAACTGTTTATTATTCTATTAAAGATTTGGCTACTTGATGTAAGCACTTCAAATATTTGTAATGTGCTAGATCTTAAATGAAAATTCCTATTAAGAAAACACATTTCACAAATAATCGATCATGTCAAATAAAATTTAATTTATAAGTAATCTATTCAATAATTCTTTTACTGTGTGCAATTAGTGCTAAGTAATGGTGGAGGTAAATGTTACAAATATAATGATTACATTTATAATTGAATGTTAGATGTTTTTGATATAAATATTTATTAATTGAATCAATATAAATAATAAGTAATTAGTAAATTAAATGCTTAGCTTTACATTAATTATTAATAGCAATTCTGTGATATTTTGATATATTGTATGAATAAGTATATAATTTTTTTCTGTAGATTTGAAGAAATATTTTACAATGCAGTATTGGGTGTAATTTTCATCTTTTGCTATTTTAATCCAATCGATTCGCCGACAAGATTTCGGTACACGATTTATTTCGTCGTCACATTCGTAGAAAATGCCATTATAATAGCAGTATGGTATAATTATGTTGATCCTTTACCTTGGTTTTATTTGCTTGCCATTTTGATTGTTGTGCTTAGTTTCATCATTGGCACTTTCTTCATGGTAAGTGATAAAATCTGTTTTATTTTTGTAATATAATAAATATCTATATTATTTTGATTAAGCAAGCATATAGTTCTCTCTTATTGAAATTTCAGTGTATTAAAATTTAAGTCCTTGAAATTTTTATTCTAAAGAAAAATGGATTTTAAGATCTGTTGAACCAAATGATTAATTTATGCCATTAAAAATATTACTATTACATAGTATGCTACATATATAATTTTCCTCTATGTAACAAATACCAATTTTTCTAATCAGTTTAATAAAGAACAAGAAAAAACAAAAAGTTTTAAGTTACATTAATATATTACTATTACACATATAAAAAAATAAACAAAACTAGCATTCTAAAATACATAAAATGATAACTTATATGGTAGAGTTTTTATTGCTCAGTAAACAATAGTTTGTATGTATGTGTGTGTATATATATATTAAAAACAAGACAAAACATAAATATATATGTATATTTTAACAACTACCGAAAACAAGGTATACTTAGTAAACAAAGTGAATGAAACCAATCTCAAGCATGATTTTACACAAAAGCAAATATTTTTGACCTTATAACACATGCCTCTTAACACATGGATGACAATTCCTTTGTTTTAACAGCTGTATATGAATTGTGAAGCTCAGTAAGCCTGTTGATGCCTATTTAATACAGTCAAAGACATTTGCTTTAAATAAATGCCACCTTTAACTATCCAGCAAATTGTTTAATAAATAAAAATAAAAACGTTTTCAACCGTTTTTAACGGCCTTCTTCGGTTAACAAAAGAATACTAAAAGTAGAACGCAAAGAATTAAATATGAAAAACATGAACTGCGCTTGCGTAAATACAATTAAGATGCGCATCAAGATTAACCATAAATAAATTAAATAATATATAGTAAAAATAACATAAAAAATATAACATAAGAAATAAATATATATAACAACAAATACATAATAATAAAAAACATTGTCGCAAAGGAATAACATCGTATATATCGCAAAGGAATACTATTATTTTTGACATTTGCTCGTGTCAAATATAATAGGAGATTAGTTTCGTTTGCTTTGTTTATATATATTAACTGTCTACATAAACTTTGTATAGTTGAAAATTGAGGAATCTGCTTAATTGGGCCAAGTCCTGATGTGTTTGAATTTACTGGAATACACTGTATTTGAATAAAACATCAATTAAATTTTTATACTGAGTAACTAACATTTGGACTGCCATGCACATTACATATACAATAGTAAATACTTTATAATTTCAATTTTTAAATGTTTATTTACAGCTTATTTCATGAATCTTGACTGGGCTGTAAAAATGCACAGTAGCAGGACCATCCTATTTACTTAGTAGAGGGAACAATTGTTCGACAAATCTGTGACAAGGTCACTGTGTGTTAACAAAACAAAGCTCTTCGACCTTATGAAACATTTGAAGCTCTAACAGAGTATTGTGCATTGCCCGGCCAAGAAATATGAAACGATCTGTACTATTTTCTTCATAGTAAATAGAAAACTAAATATGTATGTTATTAAAATACTTTTTTAATTACAATTGCATGTATTTATTTTAGGTTCTTTATTATTTGATTTTTCATCCAACTGGAGAAATATCAATATGGAAAAAAACTAATTATATTCTTGACCAAAACAATGAAACTGTTCCCAAGAAGAAAGATGTTTATTCAAATTCTCAGATATAAAAACAATTAAACAATTAATTAAAAGAAATAATTTTTATAAAGTTATGTTAATTGTTACAAAAATTTTACAAATTTGAAAACTAAAACTTTACATAGAAAGTTTGAGGTTTAATGTTTTTAATGCTATCTTAAAAAATACTCTTAATTTATTGTGTTGTAAGAAAAATACTTACTTAAAAAGTTGTGTTTAAAGTAATAGAATTTAATATTTATTTTTATGTAAATGCTCTTTCTATTATTATAGCTTTTTACATATTAAGTTAGTTTAAGTATGTAAATATAACTGTCATTAATTCATAAAGTAACATATGATGTTAGTTGTGACTTAACATGCTGTATATTGTAAATACTTACGAGCATATGGAACATACAATGTTTAACAAATACAATGTAATATTTTTAGTTTTTTAACTATTAAAATGTTTAAAATGTAATTTAAGAATTTAATCATAATTAATGATTCTAAAGATAATACATTTTAGTACCTGATTACCATTTGATTTGAAATGTGATTTTGTTTTTCAGAAAGAATATTTTTGAAATGTTTTCCGACATGCAAATGTATTTTATATAAATAGTTTTATAAAAGAAAATTAACTAAACTAAACTAATAGAAATATTTTGTAGGAAACTTCAATATGCATTTTTATATAATTTTTGTGCACTATTTTAATACATAGAAAATGGATTTTGAGTGTATATTTTTTAATATAAAAATTACAAATTGTATGCATTTATAGCCATATAAACATATTTAGATTGAAGAATATATATATATTTTTAATACAAATGTGCCATTATTTGATTATTAAATACAAGCACTTCAACTTTTGGATGTAGTGTGCTTAAAAATTTTTACAAATGTCGAATGTTCAAAATTTGAGAAATAGAGTTGCATGCTGTAAAGAGGGTTCTGTTCCTCGAGAGCCAAAAAGAAATATTATAAAAATGAAATATATTAAAGCAGAAAAGTTTGTTATATAATCACTGTAAAAAAATATACAGTAACCTTGATTTAATGAACTAATTCCAGCAGGAGATGGCCATTAAAGCTAAATATAATAAAATAAAATTAAAGCTTTTTATATAATAAAGTAAGTTTTTTGAATACATTTGTTAAACTAACTAATTTGTCAATTTTTTGTTTTTACTTACATGATATGCTTATGTAATTAACAGTGAGTACATAGAAGAAGTTTAATTTCACAGAAAAGTTTTCTACATGAAATCAAAATAAACAAACAGACATTTTTGGAAAATACACTTTGTTCCAAAGAGTGATGACTTGGATTTGAAAAATTAATCTTAATTTAATTATATATAAAAATAATTTTAAAATTAACAGTGGGTTAATTTTCATATATTGCATACAGACCAGAAATTTTGTCCATTAAATCAAGGTTTTTACTACATTTAAAATAAAATATAAAACAGACAATTAAAATTAAATTTCACAAATTTCAATGTTACCAAAACTGTACCATCATATATTAGCTAGAAATCTTTGTTTGTTGACTGAAAAATATACAAAAGTATGAATTTGGTGTATGAAAAGTAAGTTAACAGCATCAAAGTAGCATTAACAAAAAACAAGTGTCCAAAAATTGAAGGTTGCTTGTATTTGTTATAAGTAACCTCATTAATTTTTGAAAAGACTTTTTAGCAAATAAGAAATTAATTCACGTATATTTTCTCTAAGACTGTGTCTATAGATAATTTCAACGAATGTAATTTTTATACTATGTAACTTTAATTAATTTGTGTGTATAGATTGTCTGAAGTTATTCTATGTTATATTATTTGTGGTATTTGGTTTTGTGCATTTTCCTGTCGGTATTTAATTTGTAAGTTGACGTCCGGAAAGCCGACGTCCAGATTTTGAATAGCTCGACTTTTATTTTTTGAATGCCTTTACTTCCGAAGAGGGTCTAAAGACCCAAAAAATATTCACGAATGTTCTTATATATTATCTATATAAAAATAGTCTACGTAGTTGTTTTTATTAACGTACGAATCGTACGCGAGAAGATATTTTTTAGTATGTCGTTATAATTCCAGACGATACGTTACCAATGTGCCTTCTGAATCGTAGATTTAAAATTTAAGAGATTAAAACTTAATTTAAAAAGTTTACGAAGTAAATGTAAATAAGTTAAGTAAATCAAAGTGCTTTCTAGTCTGCTTCGTAATAAGGTACTGTACAATAAATTTATAAAAATTTTAATAAGATTTGAATTTCATTTTTAAAATGAAATTCAAAGCCATTTAAATAAGAAAATTTAGAGCATTGTTTCTAAAAAATCATTAAAGTTTGCTCTTTTGTATGTATTTGTTACAATAAAGCATGATTTTTATAAGAATAGAAAATTTTGAAAGTTTATATTCGAATAAATTTAGTTATATAAAATTTTTTTACTACAGAAAAAATAATTTTGTATGTTATATTTAACAAAAAAAGAATGGAATTTTGATGTGTAAAAAATCATACTGTACAAAATAAATTGTATAATAAACTTTTAATATGTATTACTGTCTTTAATTAAAACTAAAAATATGAAAGTAAAATTTATACAGATTAACAATACTTTTTTCTGCATTTACCAAAGTGTGACTGTTAAGTAGTGGATAGTTACTTTTACTTAATGATATGTCAATTGTTATATCTAAGAATTTTAGTTTTTTAGTATTTCTTTAGTTTTACAAGTACAAAAGTAGAACGTTCATTATTGTCGCTAAAAGATATAAATTAATACATTAGTAATATAATATAAAAGAACTTAAAATATAATTTGCTGCAGATTTATATTATAGGGATGGCCAAACTATATGAGCCATATACTGTGTATAGTGAAACCTGTTTTTAGGCGGGGACAGCGACGCATCAATATCATTAAAATAGTATTTATGTATAACCTGTGTACTGTGTATGGGATTCTACCCACCTGAAAAGTCAGAGAAAATCAAGTAAAATCAAGGATTTTCATTAGTGTTTGGAAAGTCAGAAAATTTTTCAAAATTGTTGAAGAGAGTTCCTATCAGAATGGAGATATTATTGTCACTGTAGTGAAGATTTGACCAGTTAAGAGCTCGAATGGTAAAAATTGCTGCACTGCGGGTGGAGCCCGAAGCCCCGCGAGCAAAACCGGCAAAGCCGCAGCCCGTGCCGTCCGGAGAATTACTACCGTCGGTGTAGATGGCAACATCGTGGTTATCAAATGCCGAGTAGCTTTTGATAACCATGATGTAGTTTAATGATGTTGAGTAAAATATTAGGATTGCGTGTTGCTGAAATGTTAACAGGAGTTTCAAGATTATTGGCCAAAAGGGAGGCATTCTTTCTCGTTACATCAATACCACGTTTTAAAAGAATTTTGGGAGTCAGTAGAGCCAAGTGCAGATCGATGGGTGGTTTTTTGGTAATGAGTTGTAAGCTAATGGTTGGGCAAGTACTGTAACCCTTGGCAATATGAAGCAGGGCTTGCCGGTTAGGCGACAGAACACGTGGTCTTCAGACCACAGTATACATAAAAAGAAATCCAACTAAATACGATCGACAGAAACAATTAGCTTCACTCTAGAAACACCGTACACGTAATCTCAAAATGATCCAAAATGGCGACTGCCGCGAAGAATCACGATATCGTGATGCTTCGCAGACCTTGGAAACTTGAGCAATACAGTGCAGAATCAACAAATAGTTTTACGATTTTTTGTTTATAGCGATTTTTATTCGGGTCGGCGGCAGAAAATTCAGTGTTTTGTTAATTTCTATCAAATATGTCTCTTTTTTAAAAAAAATGAACGCGAAAGCTGTGCCATATAGCTTCTAAAATACTATTGCAAATAAAATTAAGAGGGAAAGCGTTGGATTATCGCTCAGAAATAATAATTACCCTTAATTTTATTAGAGAAAGTAAAAATATATTTATTTTGAAATAAAGTTTTTGGTAATTATTAAAAAGAAAAGTACACAGTGGCCACCAGGCGGCGTAGTAATCGTTGTTTTGATTTTGAAACACGAGGCAGTTTGTAGTCGAACAGTGACATTCTTGTGCTGTAAACACGAACAGTCGAGTGTGATAGGCGAGTGGTGTGAACTTTCAGTGTTATATATTTTGATTATTGGGTGAGTTTGTTCTGGTCTATTTTTTTTATGAACGTTTCTGCATATTATCGTTTAACATGGAGCTAGACGATTGGAATCCGATGGAAGAAGATTATAATTCTGTTTCTTTTAATTCGTACGACAGAGGACGAGGTCAGGGGATACCGATTGATCGTCATCCATCGTGGAAAAATTCGGGACATTCTCGGACTATTACTCTCTATGTAGGTAAAATACCTATACAAATTAATAAAAAAGGCTTACAACTCCTGTTTTCGAAATACGGAAAAGTATTACGCGCCTATCTTTGTTATCCAAAACATTCAGAAACGAACACTGTTTATGGATTTGTAGACTACGCTACGCTGAAGGAAGCGGAAATGGCTATAAGAGAATTGGATGGCAAACCGCCTCTTAATCTTCGAGTATCGTTCTACAAGTCTTCTAAAGAAAGGCAGGAACAACAACTTATTAAAGAAAAAGAAATGAATGATTATTTAGAAAAATCTTTGTCGAAAAACGGTGATCTTATGAAGACCGGTGACGACGTCGCCGTCGCGAACGAAGCCTCGAAAGTTAAAGGTGCGGACGTGGGAACATTTTTCTGAAAAATACCGTGGATGGTAGTCTGCGAAATCTTCCGGATTTCAAAATTACTAAAACTAAAAATAATGCAGATGTAGAGGTGTGCTATGAAAATCCAGATAATATGAAAGAAAGTAACTCTATTTCTCCCAAAGCATCAAATAATAAAAAGTGTGAAATGCAAGAATTCCACAATAATAGAAAGACAGAAAATAACGACTTTAGAAGAGAAGCGTGTGGAAAAGATGATGGATTTCTTCCAACTTCTTACGGGCAAGGTAGAGGATCTTTGACTTCGGCAGGAAGAGACACTAAATTCTCAGTTTCACCTAAACATAATCAATTGTTATCCTCACGTGGACAAGATAATGGATTTTCACTTTCACTTGGACGAGGTAAAGGATTTCAAACGTCACTTGGAAGAGGTAGGCCTAATGGATTTCCAGCTTCACACGAATGTGATGGATTTTCAGCATTATCTAAAGCAGACAGTAAACAAGTTTAAACTCCTCATGGAAAAAATAATAAATTACCTGAATGTACATCATCTGTTAATAAACGAAATAAGATGTCCTTAGGATATATTAATCATGCATCTAATGTATATAGTCAAAGTTGTGATAAGTTATCAGTCTCTTCAATCAGCTAATCATAACGGATGTTAACTTAGCACTCTTCGGAATCGTGTTCCGCCGGGTGTTTCCTTGTTTACCTTCGCACCGCGCTCGTTATTACAAAATTTGTATAACTTTCTCAGGTTCGAACTCGATCAGGTTCGAACATAAATAAGAATTACGTTAATTTTTTGTTTTTATTTATTAAGTTAAAAATTAGCTAATTTAAAAGTTATTTTAAACAAAGAAGAACAAATACGAAAACAAGAATTAAACGTTCCCATTCATTTGTACTTTGTACTGTATTAGGTTTTATTTCACAATGATCTTTTAGTAATTCCTGCATTTATTACGTTAACATTAATATGGAGTATGTTAGATAATGATATTGAAGGATAGGGTCGAGTAGCGAATATCGAAACACTGCAGTGAACCCTGGTGTATCCAATTTTAAAAACATTTGGTTTGACAAGTGAGGTGTCGACACTACCACGAGACCGTCCATTAATTACGAATAGTTTAATTTTATGCTTGTAAGAATAAAATTGCATGGAAACGAGCGAATTTTATTCAAAATGTTACTCAAAATTGCAAAAGCTGAAATTTATGCCAATTAAAACTTTTTATAACGATTTTACTAAACGGCGTTCAGTAAGGTGATGATAATTTAAAATATATTTTGATATACCATCGATGACGTCATCGTTTCGTTACATCATTGTTTATAACATCAATTTCCTCTACAGCGATTTAGCTAAATTGTATGATTATAGGCCTACAGTAACATATAAATGGACTATCTATATTCATTCCCGTTTTTATTCCGAACAGTTTGTAGATATCTATCCTTTCCGAATATTCAACCGAGGCAGTTCTATCACGGTGTGGTAGTCACATACCGCGAGGCCCTCCGTTCCATCTATAACAGCGGTTCCCAACCAGTGGTCCGTAAGAACTAAAATACGGTCCGCGAAAGATTTAAAACTTTTATTCTTTTTAAATTATTATTCCCACATTGATACAAACTGAATTTAATTTTTACTAAAAATGTTATGTTTTCTATATATGTTATAACAGTTTTGATTAAAGTTTATTCTTTTTAAACCTTGTGGTCCCTGCTAACAACAATGAAATCAAAGTGGTCCCTTGTCAAAAAAAAGGTTGGAAACCGCTGATCTATAAGGAGATAGCCCGATGCACTAAGCACAGAATTCTAAGGAGTGACGAAATTGTAGGGTTTTAGAAGAACCCTACAATTTCGTCACTCTTTAGAAATGAAAAAGACTCCATCGAGAGAAAATAGTGCCTCGGCCGAAACAACTCGAAACAGTGGCGTAGCGAACATATCTCGCGCCCGAGCACGACACTTTATTGGCGCTCCTTCCCCTCCATAAACATATAGTTTGTCTTGGAGACCATTTGAGCGCCCCCCTGCGAGTGACGCCCGGTGCATGATACATTCCCTCGCTACGCCACTGACTTGAAAAGTTAGAAATGTGCAAAGCCTTGGGAAAAGGACGGTAGTTAACTTCGAGGAGACAGAATCTTTTTATGCTTTCTATCGGACAATATGTGTATCACGACGTGTGTTGCAGGACGACATTCGGTCACACTACTATTTCGAAACCTTAGTCACAGCGTGACGTATTTTCCGAAAACTTTCGAACTGCGAACACTCCGACGCCAACAATTTTTTTTTTTTTCGTTTTCGGTAACATTCTGAAACAAAATTACGCTTTTATTGCCTTTGACCGGTGCATTCCCTACAAGTTTTTAACAGAAGGGACGTAAAATTATCGTTACGCTATTCCTTACGACGTTCCGAACTGTAGACATAATTGAAATGTCGTGCACAGATAATCCCTGGTATCTGAATTATACGAAATTGAAAGCTTATTGAATATTTGTAGTAATGACTTAAATGATTTATCGTAGAAATTTCGACGTAATAAGTGACGCTCTTGATGCGACGTAATACTCAACTAACAATACTTTACAATTGTTCTTTTTCATATTGTTTGTAGCCGAAATAAATATGATTTTTATTATTGTTTCTTTTCAGAAACTTTTCAGCAAAATTCTGTTTCGGCAAGTCTCACCGAAGTAAGTAATCCTTTGTTTTTGTTTATGTAATTAATATTGAGTATAAATTCTAATAGAGCATCGGCCCGAAACATATTTGCGTCTTCAAGTTAAGATATTTATGCTAGTGATGTAAAGAATATTCGGTTACTACCCGGTATTCGGCCTATTTTTCGCTATTCGGCCGAATACCGAATACCTAAAAACAGGAGTATGAAATAACAAAAACACAGTAAATTAATCATTTTGGTAACTAATTAATGCCGAACATTAAATTATCATTATTAAGGTTAGTAAGAAATAGCATCTAGCTCTAGTATTAAATTATTTCGTAATTAAATAATATAGCCTTTATCTAGCCCGATATCTTGTGGCATTGATGGCGTGTAGGTTAGAATGTATCGGGCATTAATATTATTGTTTAGTTAATTATGTTATATTCGTATTCGCGTATATTTTAATATTTTTTACGATATTTTAAAATGATTTAGGAAAAGTTTTATCGAAACTTATCGTATTTAATGAAATAATTATTTATTTAGTTCTAGAAGATGAGTAACTAATATATAATTTATTTTATATATAAAGCAAAGAATGAGCATTTCTCATTATATACAAAGATAACATTTGAAGTCGTGTTAATTTTAAAAATATTGACAAAAACGATAGCAACAAAATATCACCAAACTTCATAAATAGAAACCCCCAATAATATATTCGAACTGTTCCACAACCGGGGAGAAACTAGACCATATGTCCCCACTAAAGTATATCCTTAGGGCACTATTCAGTCTACAAATACGTAGTGCTTAATTAAAGAGTTAAAAAGATCGATTGCAAATAAAATAACTTATAAGTTATAACTTACATCTAAATACTAACAACTGCCGAATCGTATCGGGCTATTTACGGCTATTACATAAATTATAAACCAATTTGGCACTAGAGGTAGACGTTAGGCTCCATCTTATTAACTTTAATAATTATAATTTAATTAATTAATTTAAATAATTTAGACCTACTGGAAGGAAAAATCGTTACGACAGCGGGCCAATAGAGAGCAGGGTGCGCGATCCTTGCCATAATACCATAGACTAATTATGGCAAGACTGGCAAGTTCTATGGGCAAACTTGTTCCGCGCATTAACGCTTACGCAAATACTTGCTGCTAGCGCCACTCTGTGACCGCCGCGTGAAAACTACTTAAATTTAACTTCGTTTATGTTGTGAATACGTGTGGTAGAAGTAGAAAATGAATTCAAGATCTTGGAAGACTGCAGGAGTTAATTACTGTTCAGCTGTTAATTGCTCAAATGCTCCAGGGAAACAACATCATCTGTCCTTCTTTAGATTTTCTAAAGAAAAAGACAGGTAAGATCATGTTTTTGTTCATGAATGACGTTAGGCTTAAGGTTTAAGTTTATTTAGGTAGTCCCAATGTCGGCGCTTTGGTTAGGTTAGGTTAACTACATTTTTAGTAGATGTTTCCATTTTTTCTTTAGTTCAAGAACTAGCGTGAATCAATAACAAGCGATGTTAATTAATCTTCGGCCCGAATTTGTCAAGAGCACGAACAGTCGGAAGCGCAAGCCATCGGACTATTTAGGTAAACTTTAACCAGGCTTAAGGTACTGTCACTCGTAGGAAGAAACCAGTATTCCTTCTAAATTGCCTGCAATTAATTAAAAGTGTCATACAATCCATTCATATGCAGCTCCATTTTATTTATTTTTCAGATGCCGCATTTGGGTCCAAAACACTCGACACCTAGATCTTTTAAATAAAACAGCAGAAGTGCTGTATAAAAATAATTATCTTTGTGTTGAGCATTTTGAAAAAAACCAATTTATGAATTCGGCAAAGAAGAAATTAGTTTGGAATGCAGTCCCAACAATTTTCAATATACCAAACTTTCCAAAATTACTGACTGGAAAAAGAAAACCACCGACACCTCGTTCTGATTTGCCAAAGAAACCAAAACTTGCACAAAAAACAACTGGGCAAATTCTCCCTCAGTTTAAAGAATGTTGTTTTAAAGTAGAAGCTGAGGAATCCCCTGTGGATTCAGGAGACCTAAATATCCCTATAAATTCAAAAACTGTTACTCTACCTATTAATTTAGAAGCTCCGGAACTTTCTGCAAATATTGGAGTAATTCAATGTAACAATTCCTTGCTGTTGCCAGCTTCTTCTCAAGACGAAGATTTACCTGAGAAATGTGTTTTGTCCTACATTACAGGGTGTGTTTTGAGAAAAGCTTACAAGATTCACTTGTGTAGCTTTTGTTTAACAGGTTCACAAAACCCTGTGCTGTCTTCTTATCATCAGATATTTACCCATTTTAAATCATATACGTATGAAAAAGGAGATTTTGGAAGTTTAATTTCACCTCGCGATGAAGTCTTACAGTTCATGTCACATTGTGAAACTACTTTTGTGCAAGAGTTTAATGCGAATATGCATAAGAAAGGAATTGTGTCACATTTTAAGGATAATAGAACTAAACAACTTTTCTATGAAAATAAACGTCTGCAAAGACTTTCAAGATTTACTGGTAAAATTGTATATACGAATGCGTTTATATTATGCTACAAAATTTCTACATCAGACAATATCTACTACAACAAAGGTCACTTCAATTTCCACCAGTTCCAATTACTCGAAACTTTGTAAAGTTTTGCATTTGCCTTGTTAATTACAATGTCATTACAATTGTAATACAGAGAAGAATCTGCCTATCATTTCAATATAATTATTTAAGTTTTAAAATATTTTTGCATTTGTATAATCTGTACAATATTAAGTAAAACATTTTTTAAGACGAGTATTTTATTCACAAGTTTTTTTTTACAAGTTTTCAGTTTACTTGAGAACTGCAAATACATTAAAACTTCATAGTATTTAAAAAAAAATACAATATGAATAAATCCGGCATCGTTTTGCTTACGAACCATTATTGTAGTTCTAACACGCCATGTTCGTGGCGGTAGTTATCGCGCGGCGTCCGCTTGAGGACGCGATGGTCGGTTCAGTCAACCTTTCCGTTCTATTAGCTTGCCAGTCTTCCTAGCTTCGCTAGGTAATTAGTCTATGATAATACGATTTACATCTCCAATTTACGCGCGTTAATCAAGCCGAATATTCGGCCATTCGGCCACACTCCTGGCCGAATATACTATTCGTTACATCACTAGTAATTATATTGACAGATTTTCAGACATAAAATCTTTAGAATTTTTATCGCTTTTAGATGTTAATAATTTTAATATTATGAAAAACAATTTTTCCAAGCGTGTTTTAATTCTTTAAGTTAAGTAAATTTTATGGGGAATTTTTTGATTTATCTAAATTACGTAGCGAATCGCAATATTTATATTCGTGTCCGGACTATATTGACGAGTAACTCTTAGACATAAAACATATTATAATTAATGTCGATCCGAACAAAGACGTACTAAAAGAATATAATTTAATTCAGTTTAAAAAAACATAGGTGAAAGTCGTTTGTAGTCGGAAACCCATTGTTTATCAAACTGCCAGGCAGAAACCGTAAATCGCGGAAAGAAGTCGTCCTACGATCGGTGGAAGATCGAATTCGTCTTCGATTTTGACTTTTCTCGCGCTCCGGGTAAGAGTCTCGTTACGTTTAGTAACCAGGGACCGACCACTCGGGAAGCATGATTGAGGGAGAACGACCAATCAAATAGACGAAAGAAAGAACGGAGATTGATATAATCCCCGACAATCGAGGACACCTGGCACTCTGTTAACGTTCCGAATAACCAAAACGCCGTGTGTCAACGCGGCGTTTGGTATGTCAAAAAAAAAAAAAAAAAAAAAAAAAAACAGTTTCTCGTCTATTGTGCCAACCCGTAACGCGTGCCACTTCGGACTTAGACCGTGTCCCCGACGCCAACGGACGAAGTCTCCCGTACAGACTTGTCAATGCCACTGTCCCGGGGCCAGTGGTGATATTCGAAATATTTAACAAAGGGTTCGCAAGCAGAAAAATTTTCCCCAACAATCACCGACAAACAAAATGGAAGTTTTGGCTAGAAATAAATACAATACCTTTTTTATTGCGGTATATCTAATAATCAGTGGCGTATTTGGAACGTAAGGGGCCCTGGGCGAAGACCAGGTAACAATAGTATATTAATGATATTGACTTTTTTTTTTTAGGCAGAGAAATTTTTCACCCCGAATAGACAGATGTCATCGTCTCTCGAAATACAATATCCTTTCTATTTCGCTGTCCATAGCCCGACACGTGTTCTACAGCCATCTTGTATTACCTCGCGCGCGAGATTGTGGGATCTCTCTTATGATTGGATCTAATTTCGAGAACTCTCTCGAATCGATCGCGATTAAACCTCGTTTCGGTCGACATTGAAACGGTCGAGAGAGATTGCACCAAGGCATGGTCCCCGACCTCGCTCACAATGAAATGCTCGGTGCGAACGGGGTATGAGGCTCTAGTTTAGTAGTGTTACAGAGTATAATACGTATATTTTAATATATTTTTTAAAGGAAACAAAACTACTGAGAAATGTTACGTGTGTTTAACAAGGTTCGGGAAACTGAAAATTTTACCAACGGGTTTGGGCGAACCTGTGCGAACCCGCTGAATATCACCACTGCCCGGGGCCACCTTCGATCGACCATCGAAGAACCACATCGACGCCCAGGACGTCCGAACGGTTGATTGTCCTAAAGCAAACTATTTTGTACATAGTGTATGTTTATTTTATGTTAAAATAAACGTACACTATGTTTTTGTCAGATACTTGTCGTCTTTCTCTTCCGCCACCACGAACGTACGAATGGAGCCTAGACCAAGGGTCGGCAGTTTGTCAAGTGAGAAGAGCCAAATTGGCATGGAAACAGGATAACAAAAGTACCAGAGAGCCGCATCGAGGCTTAAATGCTTGACCGATCGCCGACCTACTGTGTTGAAAGACGCCCCCTAGTGAGCGTTACAGGCATTCCGTGACAATAATAAATTCTTATTACAAATATACTGAATTATTTATATTGTTATTGGCTATTGATCAAATGAATAATCATAATTTATACTGTTAATGTAAATAATAATTTATATTATTAATTTAGATGTGCGAAATACGATAACGACAGGGCCGTTGCCTTGTTGCCTTTTTGGCATAATGTTTCATGGACAGACGTCGGACGGACAGACTCTCGTTCAATGGGTTATATATATAGATATGCTTCAAATACTACCACTCGCATGCGATTCATATTGATCAACGCAAGTGTCGTCATGTGTGGACGGGCTAAAGAGTGGTAGAGAGTATGCCGTACGAGTCGAAGTTTGTTCGGCGGCTCTATCTCATAAACTGGAGTTATAAGGCTGCTTGAGATGAAGTGAAATTGGTGGTGTACTATAGATTACCACCTATGGAATTTCAGGACTTTGATTATATATTTGAACTCAGGGGACCGAGACGAGTTCAACGGTACCCTATTTTTGGACCGGAGACGAAAAATAAAGTTATCATACTTTTTAAGTTACCATACTTTTTTCATGCTCTCACGAAAACGGCAGCATAGTTGCTAGTACTGCCATCTTGCGGTAAAGTCTGCAAACCATGACGTCGGACTACGGTCATCTCCAGGAGGGTTAAACACGCGATACGAGAGCGGAGAGAGCGACGCGACTTCCGATCGTCGCGCGATCGCCATTTCGATTAATGTTACTTATGGCAGCGAACGTGGCGGCCGTTCCCACTGTTCGTGCTCCCGACTGACCTCCCGGAGGGGAGCCTCCGGCAGGCCGCCATGTGCTAAACCTCACTACTTATTGATTCACGGTAGTTCTTGAACAAAGTGAAAAAAAGGGGAAAACGTCTACTAAAGGCAATTTTAACGACAAGCGACGCGACTCCCGATCGCGATAGCGAGGTCGACTTAGCGGAGTGAGCGACGCGACTCCCTATCATTGCGCGATCGCTGGAAAAAAGTATGATAACTTTTTATTTTTTGTCTCCGGTCCAAAAGTAGGGTATCGTTGAACTCGTCTCGGTCTCCCGAGTTCAGATATATACCCAAAGACCCGAAATTCCATAGGTGGTAATCTATAGTATCCCCGAAATTGGAGTTTATGTCCGAAGAGCCCGTAAACGTCTATGCAGAGCCGCACTTTCCGACCCTTGCCCTGGAGTCCTAGACCATTTCTGACGCGCAATTAACTTATTGCCCCTGGAAGTCGGCTTCTTACAGAAACACAGCTTCCCTATCACCAAATGTCACGGCACGCCACTGTAGTAAGGTAATGTAGAAAGGTAGTTAAGTATGCAAAGGAACATTGTTAAGCCGAATATCACAATTAGTGCCAGTGATTTTCCGACGAATCTCTATTTCCGTAACAATTGATCGGTCTTGACAGAGACGAAGAACGGGGTCTATACAAACAGCAAAATTGCTGATTTCTTCGTCTTTTAAACGTCTGTAGTAAATGTGAATATCTCGTTCGAAAGGTACTTGTTTTCTTAGGTAGCGTGCAAAATTTCAGGTTTTTCTATAAGGCGGTTGCCGAAATAATAGTAGCCTAAACTTAATTTCAAATCAGGCATAATTTTACAGCGCTCACGGAAACCGTTTAATTTACAAACGTTTACGATTTACTTTACAAGGTTTTGTTAAGCTGCGAACTTCCGAAATTTCTATCGTTTGTAGTTTCAAATCCGAGGCAGCTACGACCAACAATCTCGTGGGCGCTGGGCGACACGACGGCCACCCACCGAATAGCTTTCAATATGCTGTTAGTGCCATCGTTACAAAAAATGTTTAATTTGCATAAATTTGAGCTTTTGTTATTCTGAAGAACATTCCGAATGAAAATCATTCGTTCGGATGCAGTTTTATCCTAATAAGCGATAAAAGCAAGGGATAGGACTCCGCCAAAATTTTATCTATCCATCCGCAAGTTTCGCCAGCACCTCATTGATAACAAAAAAGGTTTAAGTTTAACATTTGATCTTTCTAGACCCAGTGGTGTTCTTTCTCTAGGAGCATCTGCACTGCCAAATGAATAAGGAAGAGAAAAGTTACGGCTTTTATGGAGATCTTTGCACTTTTCAACTGCTTATATTTCGGCAACCCCTTTACAGAAAAACCTGAAATTTTGCATGCTACCTAAGAAAACAAGTATCTTTCGAACGAGATATTCACATTTACTACAAACGTTTAAAAGACGGAGAAATCGGCAATTTTGCGTTTCGTATACGTAGTCATTCAGTGAATTTTCCACTTGACGCTGTGTGACTGCGATACTGCAGAACGGTCTTTTTGCTTCGGAATTCACTAATTCGGCGCTGTAAAAGCGGGAGAGCAGTTTTGTTGGTGGATTCCCGATATTTTCCAATTCATTGCAAAACTATGGTACTCATCTTAATTACTTTATCGCTCGTTTCTATATTAAAAATAGTCACGTTGTTGTAAACCTAACCGATGACAGGGATGGAAATAAATATTGATAAAAGTAGAAACGTTTTAATGAATCTAAAAGTGTGCAATTTTAATATTTATTTTGATAAATAGCCAATGTTTAAAATTAAATTTCATATTAAAATTTATTAAATATGAAAGTTTATATACACTTCAGACAATTCGATTTACAAATTTAATTGTTGAAGTAATTATAATTCTGGTCGGATTACAATGACAGTTGAACACCGGTTTAAATACAGTGTGAATGTCCGTACAATGTAAGTTGCCTTGTCCATTTATAGACGATTAACAGAGTCTTTAAACTGGTAAAAACACTGCTTTGTGTTTTGGTTGTCACTTTGCCGACCATCAGACTGTCGTTGTTCTGAGGACTTTAATCGAAGTGCAGAAATGTCTGTTCGTCAATTCAGAACGAAAAAAACCCAATTCGGGATTAAATGTCAAGTCCAGTAAATTCGCTTGTGCCAGTAAATATAGGTGGCGTATGAGTCGACCAAAATGGCTGCCACAAAGGGTATAGTGTGCTTGACAATGTACGAGAGTTGCCTGTGTGTTGTCTTTTTAATAACTTTTCTCTCTGTAGTCAAAACGTTTTATTCGCATTTGTATCCGACATTAATCCTAGTTGATTTCGTAGTTGTTTAAGTCACTATGATTACACTTTGTGACATTTTAGAATATGTGGCTGATCGAAAAAGATGTCTTACAGAAGGAGAGGAAATACCAAAACTGATAACTTCATATCTATCCAGCTCTTTCTCAGCAAACAATTCACTTCAGTTTCCCACAGCTAATTTTGCTGAGCTTAAAATTCTTTTATACAAATGTTTTCACTCTATCTAATATAGGCCATCATCGGGTTTAATATTATAAATGTTCCAAAATGGAACGTACCGTTTTCGAATATTTTACATATTTAAAATTCAATAAAATAATTTAACTTTAAAATAAATTGAAAGAAGTGTGTATATTAAATAAATAAATAAACAAATAAAACATAGAAAACAAAGCTAAGTAGAAAGAAATGATTTAAGGGTTTTTAAGTGTCATTCTTTTTTCTATTATATATTTCCACGCTGTTGGAAGCGCATTAGCATCCATAGCATTTAGGCAACGGTTTTTCATTTTACTTTTATAAATTTCCACCTTTTCCATCTCCAACGCAATGGATGGAGAGTGCACCGTTTAAATGACTTTAGCCTCTTCCCATTTTACAATCGCTCCTTCAGTCTGTGCTATAATTGATAATATTGTGCTGTTGTGTCGTTTGTCAACGTTGTATCAAATGCTCTTTTTCTTATAAAAATCGAGAATGATCTATAAAAGAGCACCTAATATCTGTAGCTTGCTACGGAACGATAAAGACAGCGTAAAAAAGGAAGGTAAAGCTGGGATATATAAAATTCCATTTGAAAATCAACAGTTAGGAATCGAAAAAGATTATGTGGGTATGACTAGAAGAAACCTGGCGGTACGTCTGCGATAACATACATACAGTTTTGACAAAGGACACAAGACAATATTAGCAAGGGTGAACACTTTCTATTCTAACAAACTACTTTATACCCGTAGCAGCCGCCATATTGTAGTTCGCACTAATACCGCTAGGTGTCAGATCTATCGTTGGCACAAGCGAATTAAGTCGTAGCCGGGTGAAACGTCATTTCCGGGTGACAAAGTCGTATCCGGTGAAAAGTGGACGTGGGTGGAAGTGACCTCGGAACCGAGAAAGTTCACTTTATGCAGCAGAAGAAGAGCCTTTTCCACCAAGGTTTCTTCTGCTTGACGGATGTTTCCGCGATCAGTTTGGACTCCCCTCGACACTCCACCGTCCATTCTGCAACTTCCGGGTATCGCAGTCTCAGATAGTCGACCACAGTCGAGACGCTATCGTCGGGAGTAATGACAACCACTCGTTTGACGCACTCTCCGCTCTCCTCAACATCTTTCGGAAGCATCCGAATCACTAGAAACGAAACGGAAGACGACGAAGAGCCTTCCTCCTCCTCACCGTCTGCCGAAGTGCGCCACTTCTTTAATACTTTGAAATTATCCATTACGCAAAAGAAAAAAAAACGACTATTATGAAAATACAACTGGTATTCGTTATTTGATTTATAGATAAAAGGGCTATCTGTTGTGAGCGACAGACTTTACCCTGTGGTGAAAAGGAAGGAAGAAAGTAGAAAGAAGAGTTAGGGGAAGAGGAAATGAAGAAGGATAGAAAAGTGTGAAGTGAGCAACCTTGGGACCCCGTGGGCGTCTGCATTGCTTTTATTGTAATGAAAACAAATACAAGATGGCAAACAATTTTACAAAAAAAAAAAAAAAAAAAATATGGAATGACACGATTTTGCTTGTCATCCTTGCACAGAGGCCATGCTAATCTTCTCTGTATCGTTCCAATTTTAGTATATGTACCACCGAAGCGAATACCATTAGGAAAACATTCGTTTTGTTAATTTAATTTCATGTAAATTGTAAGATTTCTAATAAAAAATCATTTAAAGGAGCAAATTTCACATGGGGCACGATGCGTATATAAACTATACCAATGTAATGTATTTATTAATTTCCATTTTGCTTTAACAATTCGATTGGATTTGAGCTTAACGAAAATTAACGACGACAAGAGTGAAAAGTATGTCCCAAAATAAGAGGAAAGACCCCATTGGGCGTCTCTGTAAAGAAACCGCGCAACGACCGATCAATTGTTATGCAAATAGAGATTTGTCGGAAAATCATGGACATTTGGCTTAAGAATGTTCAAAAACACCTAAATATAGAAAGATCGTAGTCTAAACTTACCGATAAAATGGTAGAAATGAAGAAAAACTCAAAGAAACACTTGAAATAAATAATTTTCAATGGTACGAACTGAAAAACCAATCGTTCGCAATAACAATCAACGACCGCTGGCAACAATAACACTCTGGCAATTTGTTAGTACACAGAATTTTATTGTTGCGTTGCCACGAAATTTAATATTAACATTTAAAAATTAGTTTTCAATCGACAATTTTCTTATTTAAATAAAATTTTCTGTATCCGTGAACACCGACGACGCTCGCGTTGCTTTCTTCTTTGCTCTCGTTTCACTTATCATCTGTCCGGCTGTCTTCCATTCATCTCCAGAACGGACTTAGATAGAGGAAAGACCTTATGACATGGAAACCTTAGGGACAGGTGGCCCCGATTAAGTTTATGCGGGGGTCCCACGCAAACCGGAAGTCATGTTATTTCAATTCAAAAATGTTCGCCCGAAAGGTGTTAGATAGATGACCGGCACGACTCTATTGTTAAAAGAAAAGTATAATGTACTGTACAGGGGCAAGCCACTACTAATTTATGGTGGAGAACACATATTTTAAATTAAAAATTGCAGTTTACAGTTTTCGCCGATCCCTCTTCAATCTATAAACAAATAAAATTGTTTTGTAGCATACAGTTAAAATAAAGTTGTTCCCACTCGAAAATTTTATGACTATAGAGTGTAATGAATAGTTATAAAACCATATTTCTGTACTTGATATTTCAGCTTGTAAACTTGTTATTAATTAATTTTAATCAATTATGACCTTGTTTTTAGTTCTATAATGATGATTTCTGAACAACTTTTGTTCCGTTCCCATAATATAAAAGTCAATTTAAATAACTGGATCTTATTTTTCAAAATTTTTATTTACTTGTTATTATTGACTTCCCGCTCATTTGTTTCTAAACTCGATAGAAGTAAATATATTTATTAAATATCAAATCATTTGTTTCAGAGATAGAATTTCTGAGTTGTTTGTAAAATCAAAGAATTAAAGAAATTGCTATCTTAAATGTTTATCATTGGATTTCAATGTGAGGTGAATTATTCGTGTTAAAATGTAAATACAATAATACACATTTTTATTTTTAAAAGTATTGCATGTATGTATTATGGAGTAGTTTTGGCCAAAAGCGCCAACATATGATAATTTTTCTTCACATTCTTCATTTTATCGGTAAGTATATCCAAAAATGCCTCGTTCCTCTGGAAAACACGAATCCCGCATCGAAAGTTTCTTGTCTGTTTTAGGGTGAAAATCCAATAACAAATAACCAAATTTTTTTTCCGTCGCTTTTTTATACGCATACATAAAATAATTACATTTACCGGCGAAAGCTTGCCGCCCCAAACAACTTACTCGACTTTCGTCACGATTATTTTTAAACAAAATCAAATAATGCGTATTTAAAGTTGAATCTCTCATAATTCTATTTTTTGGAAACAAATTTTGCATTATCAGGATCACGCTTACATTATAATGATGAGACAGCGTCGTAAATTTTACAGCGAGTAATTTTTCTTACTAGCGTAGTCTTTCCACATTGCGACGGTCCGGCGATTATACAGTTATTCGGATGTTTGAAATACATATCAATCGATCTTGTGAACTTTAGTAAATTTATAATGCTTTGATCCGCAATTTATCTCTCAAAACATTAATATATTCTTTTTATTCTTTTCAACATAAACTTCGTTCATAACATCCGAATATTCCTCGAACGAATAATATAATTTGTTACTAACTTCGTTAATTCTTCAGTTCTCGTCAACAATAGAGGTTGAGGCCGAAGTTTTAAACGCGAAAACGTGTACGTCGGACGTTGGGCGCCGCTTTCCTGTAAGCCTAGAAGTTTGACAATGACGTTTGGATAGTCAGTGGAATCGTGTTCGACATTCTAAAGGCCATTGTCAAACTTCTAGGCTTACAGGAAAGCGGCACCCAACGTCCGACGTACATGTACACGTTTTCGCGTTTAAAACTTCGGTCTCAACCTCGCTAATAGTTTCTGGAAATGTTCAATCACAGAAATCATTTCTAAATAAAATATATTTTTAATGTACATTGGAATAGTTTTTGTTTTAAATTTAAATGATAAAGAATAAATACGCAGCGCCCAAACTTTTTTATAAATGAATTAATTCGGTAAAATTTAATTACGAAATGTAAGTTAAATTTAAAAAAAAACATTAAAAAATAATAAATAGTAACGTACGTACATCGTAGGGGGAGAGAGGGAGCACGTGATAAACCCTTCCGTCGCCGACGTAAACGATTACTACGGACGGATAAAATGATAACAAGCGATGCATTTAGATTAAAATGGTTTGTTGGAGCGATTTTCCTTACAGATACAAAGAAAAACAAGTTCCTATAGAGCTAGGTCGGACGGACATCGTCGATCACGACACCGCCGATGCTCTTCCCAAAAAGTTGGAATTCACTTGGTTCGACGTCTCGGTTATTTTGTTTTCGATCGCAACTTTCGTCTTGGATACGGCTTCCGACTCGTTTCTCGCTTACATCCATTATAAGAACTACTCGAATGGAGAAAGGGCGAGTTCGGTCTACTTCGTCCTTACCCTGGTGTTTGTCTTGGTCCCGACGGTAACCATGACGGCTTTTAGTCTAAGGTGGTACGTTATCGATCATAAATATGCAAAAAGGAAAGTTCCCCTGTGTCGGTGGATAGTAAGAACTCTTCTCTTGTTTTTTCAATTGGGACCGGTGCTTAGGTGAGTTTCCTAAAGGTGTCACTTTATTTAAGAATTCTTAAAATGATACGTAAACACACTGGACTTTTACCAAAACTGGTTAATGTTACCCTAGGTATACAAAATGGCGGCTCGTCTCCGACTCCGGCATACAGAAGCGAGGAAACAGTGGGGACGCACGTTTTCTAAACCTAACCTTTGCTAATAATTATGATAATTTATTAGAATAGGTTAGGTTTAGAAAACATGCGACCCCACTGTTTCCTCGCTTCTGTATGCAAAACTTTTGCATGCATAATTTACCAGGTTCAGGAACTTCGTTAAATTAATTATAATTAACTTACCTAATTAACTTTATAGTTTTATTTACGTATTATATTGTTTATAGAACATATTTTAGATAGCTGGAAATTGTGCTTGGCCCAGTAAATGTTCTTTTGATAGAATGCTAATAGAAATTAATTTTTTCTCCTATAAAATATGAAGATGTGTGATATTTGTTCTTTCTAATGTTTTTCTTGCACGAAGAAACTCGAATAAGTGAAAACGTTAAGCGCCGAAACAAATATATTATATTACTAATTTTTTTATATTTCTGTCGATCCATTTATGCAACCTAGAATTTATGCATTTGTGCGGTAGAAGTTTTGTCAAATTTAAAACCCGACGAGCGTACGAGATGGTGCGGCGCAATCCGAAAAAAAATCGTTTGGAGAAGGACGATTTGCCGGTAGAAAAGTATTTGGGCCTCGTCTCCTCCCTCCCGTACGGATCCGTGTCCGCGATTGGGAACCGGACGGGTTCCGACTCCCTAGAGTCGGCACCCGTGTCGGTGACGAGACGTCTAGAATCGCTTTGGTAAATGTCTTCTTGAGGTAATTTGCAAATAGTTCAGCTAGTTAAGTGTTTGTTTATATTTCAGTTTTAATGTGTTAATGCTATTAAGTTATTAGTTTGTTTACTTTTAAACACTTGTTGGTAAAAAAGTGTCGATAAAAAGTATTTATTCGTTTAATTTTGCATTAAACTATTTACAAAGGAAAATAACATTATTCTGTGCAAAATTTCTGTTGAGCAAACATGTTCGTGAAAACATTACAAATGTATGTATAATAAAAACATACAAAAATGAACATCAAAAATCTGTTGAATATTTAAAAAATCTATGAAAGTAAAAATAGACTATAATCGTTGTGAAATTAGTTTATGAATGTTATAGAAATAATACAAAGATTACAAAGAAAAATTATAAGTTTAACTTGACCAAATCTAAAGTAATTATCCACAGAATTGGAGAATAAAATAACATCTTAACTATTAAAAAACAAAAAACCGTAATGTTTCCAGCAATAAAAACTATCTAATAATAACGTTTTCGACTGTTTTAAACAGCCATCATCAGTTACAACGAACTTACACAAAAAAGAATGCAGAAAAAATAGAACACAAGCAATACAAATATTTAAAATTCAAAAATAATTCCAAAGTATTTAAGCGGCATTGCGAAAGGAATTCAAACTTTCCCTTTGCTTTGTATAGCTTGATAACAATTCTTCTATATATCTTGGCCGGCGTAGCCATGAAGTGCAATAATTAATCTTAACTTTGGAATTATTTTTGAATTTTAAATATTTGTATTGCTTGTGTTCTATTTTTTCTGCATTCTTTTTTGTGTAAGTTCGTTGTAACTGATGATGGCTGTTTAAAACAGTCGAAAACGTTATTATTAGATAGTTTTTATTGCTGGAAACATTACGGTTTTTTGTTTTTTAACATCTTAACCTTAGGCATTATTTAAAAGATGGCTTTTAGCATTTGGATTAAAAACCTGGTTAAAGTAATCTATACTATATCATAAAAATGACTTGCATTAATTGTAAGAATATAATGCTATGTCAGCTAAGGTGGGAATGAAGTAAATATGAACACAACATTATATTCTTATCAATTGAGGACTGTACTAATATGTAACAATGACTTTTCTAATAAATACAGATCAAAATATTAGAAACTACTAATATCAGCTAATTTTTCATTTGTTTTTTTTTGTTTTGAATTAGTGAGAAATTGTTTTTGTTGTCTTAGAAGAAAGTAGATAATATGCACTTAAACAAGTACCAGCAGAATATATTCAATGGATGGTTTAATATCTTCATTAATCATAATGTAACCTCTTAAGTATGATGTCAATTCAAATTTTTTGGATGATTTTTTATCTTGTGCCACGATTAATATGAAAAATATATGTAAGATATTGAAACGACATTATATCCTCAAAATAATCGTTATAGCCAGATAAAGATTGTTTTTACGCACGGCATAAATTACCATTATCGTAAAGTCGAATTATTGTCAGAAAAAGGATAAAAACGCTTTCTTATTCGAGGAATAATTCAATTATAAATGCAAAAGAGCATTTGTGTGTGAGTTTGAAAATTTCAGAATAATGCAAAAAGTAATTATAACAAAAAGTATCATTAATTAAAAGTTGTCACATGTTTTCTGTAATAACCAAAACAAATACATTTAAAAGTTTAATTGAATATTTTCCAAAGTACTTTTTAATATTTTGCATACATAATAATTGAATTTATTATTTTAAAATATTAATAATTGTTAAAATAAATGAAAGTTTTGGTAATAATTGAGTCTAATAATTTGTCTACTTCAATAAAAAGTTCTGAACTGTTTTTTAAGTTTTATTTTTCATGTACTTCAGATACAAAAAATGATGAAAGTTTCAAATTTTCATAGTTAATGAGAGTATTTTGTAAATAAAATAATTTAATTGAATAATGAAAATGTAAGAGTGGTGGGCTCGAATTATTATTGGGAATACGTGCCATCTTGTGAGAGAATCCATGAATTAACTTTTATAATTTAACATAATTATATTTCATGCTTACAATTTAAATATATGGAATTGGTATAGATAAAATACTTTGTCTTGCTTTTTTTTAAATGAATTGTATAAAGTTAATAAATTTCATTTCAGAACATGATAATGCTTGCTCCTTTATCCATTTTCTAGATATAAGTGAATTTCTTTTTTTAATGAAATGGCTTAATTTATAATAACAGCACTTAAATTTAGATATCTTTTATGTGTTTTCAAGATTGATTGTCTCAAGCATCTTGAAAACAATCATTGAAGAACAATTATATATAATAGAAAAAAAAACTAGCTGTCAATATCACACAATAGTATATTCATGATAAGTTAACAGATAACACAGATGATTAGCATTTTCACTCATGTTTTAAAAATCTATACCTGATAGGCCTGTATCACTTGGTACGTCGGAATTATAGTTGATACGTAATGAACCGATCGCTATTCGTTGTATCAATATATTGCACGATAACAAAAGATTATTGGTATTATCAATTGTTAGTTTGTATTTAACGTAATTAATAATTTACATTGAAATATACTACACTATAATAATAATAATAATAGATGGATTATCTTAACTTGAGTGATAATCCAAAATTAACTAGTATTTTTAGAATTGAAGGATGATAAATCAAGAAGACAAACTTTTTAATGTAACATTCTGAAAACTTTGATAATGTGAAAATTTATAATATATATTTAAATTCAACATGTTTCTCTTATTAATCTTGTTTTTAATGCACTAAAACTACAATATTGAAGTATGCAAATAAATATTAGGCCTATTATTTAAAGAAACGGTTCAAAATCATTATTTCCATTAATTAATTGATATGACCATTGATAATTTTCTTGGATATATTCCTTTTCATTCTTCATCTTTACTGTCAGGACCACATTAATGCATGGATGTATCTAGCCGTAGCTGGACTTTGCTTTCTTAGAGGCCTTGGTCACTAAGCTCATTACTGATATTTTTTCTAAAAGTATTGGGCTTTATCCAATTTGTTCATTGTGTTTTTAATCTCTTTCTTTCTCCTGTTAGAATACATTGTTCAATCTTATTTGCTTTTTTTTCAAGGGTATAATTACCAACTTTCTAATGTAACAACAGGAAAAATTGTCAAAGTTTTCCTGTTGTTTTATCCAAATATCAAAGTGGAAACTAGTACTGTGGGTTTGTGGTCATTAATACAAATTTGCCACCAAATGTAAGATGAGACTTCATATTTACTTTATCAGAATTGTTAATATTGATGTTTTTTTTTATCATTATGTTATTACAAAATCCATTTTATCTACTTTTATATAAGCAAAGGCCCACAGACAAAATAGATCCTACACTTATTGTTGATATAAACTTGAATGTAAAAACTGATTAAATCACAATTGAAATTAAGTCTCTCTAAACCGATAGATTTATTTAATAAAAAAAAAACACCAGCATTTCAATTGTCTTAAATAATCAGAATTTTGTTTCCAAACATGAAGATATTTGTTTAAAATAATTGAAAACTAATTTTTAAAATAAATCTGCTGGTTTAGTTCTTTTCAATCAGGGTAATATAATATAATTTTCATTACACAGATTATCCTATTGATATGGTATGGTCAAATTAATCTTAAAAATTGATTCTACGATATGAGCCATTTACAAGCCAAATAGATTAACTCCACATCTCGAATTTTTTAAAATTTTAGTGTGAAAGCGCTCGATACGCTCGTAACTTTTTATATTCATAATAAGTTTTCCTAATAATAAAAATCAATACCACTTAAGGACAAAATTTTATTGGCCGTCAAAAAAAATTTTTATTTAATTCAGAAGTCAATCTAAGTAATTCCATACTGTAACATTAATCTGCCAGTGCACGCTGCAGTTGTAATGCCGCAGTGTGCGCCGACCAGTGCTTTGTAGGTAACGGTAAATTATTTAATGTTATCTCATCACAAAACGTAAGTAAAAGAAATTAGTTAGTTACAGTCCAACTGTCGCAGAAGTATACTTGTGGAATATTGAAGGATTGTTTTAATTTTGGCAACAATTGTTTGTAGGAAAAAGAAAATCCTTTATATCAAGATGGATAAAGCTAAAAACAATTTTTTTCATTCCTCCTATTAATCATGATTCTTATAAAAATTTCAGAACAAATTGATATGATGGGACTGAAATACAGTTGACAAAGAAGACATCATTTATGTTGCTGAATAATCAATTTAAACAAATTATTATTATTTTGTTTAAATTAACTATTCTGTTACTGTTAACCATTATAACAGTAACAGAATAGTTTTTATTCATTTTTGCAAAAAAAAATGTAATAAAAATTTGCTCTAATGTGAAAACTGAATTTGACATTACATTTTTCACTTGTCAAATCAATTAACTCCCTCGATCGCACCAAAATCATAATAATAATAACGACTATAGCATATCTATGCTATCTTACACATTTTATATGTCGTTAAATAAAAGCTACATCTACAATAATATATTCTACAATGTTTATTTGAATTTATATTTTACAAGGAATTTTAAAAAAGAACGTATATTATTTTGTCAGTTTTCTCCACTTTTTGTTTTATGGAGTTAAGCAATTGGCAAGTGAGCGACACGTATAGGCCTATAAGTACTTTTATTATAAATTTTTTCAAGCAAACATTCCTTAATAATGAATATGAAATAAGCAGTGGAGAAAAAATAGTTTTCCAGTTTTTCACCTTCAGGGTATTAGAATAACTTCTTAATCACATGCATAATAATGTTAATTGCTTATAACATAAATGTACAGTACATAGTGTATCAAAATGTTAAAATTATACACATAGGTCTTATAGTTATACAACAGAAAGAATATATAATATTTTCAGAGTTTATCAGGTGTATCAGCAGTGGCCAAACCTTGTCACGATAGGAGCCATATATCACTTATCAGAAATACGCGTGACTGCATTTCCTATTGGAACAATATATAAAGTTTAAGTTTATAACAATAAATTGTGTAAGTAGGCTGTACAGACGAGCCAGAATAAGAGTCTAGAAGAGCCATTTGTGGTTTACAAGCTGCAGTTTGGCCACCACAGTTATATATTATACCTGTATACTATATAGTATATACATAATTCTTATAGACTTTACTTATTCTTTATAAAAATGTATATAAAATTATATAAATAGATTTTGTTTTATTTATTTTATTTATTTTTTAAAAAAATTTTCAGATACGTCGATTGCATTTTATATGGCTTAAAAAGTCAAAAAGATAAAAGTAAATTGAAACAGAAAGAATATTTCCAGGAAATGTTATATGAAGATGTTGATGCCACACTGTTAAGACTTTTTGAATCTTTCATGGAAGCTGCTCCTCAATTATTGCTGCAGATTTATATTTTATTAAAAATTGAATTCTCTATGGATGAACCCATTTCTTGGAAAGGTATTTTATAGATTATTAAATTATGAATATTGTGACAAGTACTAAAGAACATAGTTTGTTGTAGTGTGAATTTGTATACTGGGATTTGGCTGTAGCTAATTAGTGTAAATAATATCACAAATACAGTAAAGTCTCTATAATCTGACATATATTGGACCAGTGGTTATTGGATTACAGCAGATTGTCAAATTACTGAATTTTGTATGTGTGCATGTATTGTACAGTAAAAAAAAAAAAAACACACTTGGTTCGCCGATTAGTTTATCATATTAATTACAATTGCGACTGTTCTGCCAAGTGCATAAGCATCACAACTAGTGACTGACAATATACATGTATATCAATCTCTCTCTCTGTTTCATATAAATTGTCAAGTGGTAACGCGAAAATTTCGAGTGCCATCCTGCAGTAGAATGTCAGATTACTGGACGTGACAGACTATAGAGACTCTACTCTATATCCTAAAATGGTGAATTGGAATTGAATTGCTGACTTTTCTATAGAATAAATTGGATATCACTTAATTTTTTTGAATGATATTGAGGAAATTGTTAATTAATGGTAATATGTTATATTACGTGCTTACCTTACCAAATTAAAATAACTGCTATGTAATTAAATATTGTTTGAAGATAATTTATTTGTTCATTTTGTATTGTGAACAAATTGATTATTATAATTAAATTTAAAACTTAATAATAATTTTTATTGACTTTTTTATCAGTGCAAATGAGAATTTTTTATGCTTGTTATTTTTAGTAGTACTGGCCTTTTGAAGAATTTTTTGTTAATAAAAACAATGAATACTATTCGCTGAAACTTGATCATAAAATTTACAAGAATAATGAAAAAAATGGATTAATTTCAATGCCCGCTACTGGCCGAGTTGTTAAAATTGCTAAAAACTGGGTGGTTGGTTGGTTGTGAATTCATACCTCATATCTTGCCAATAGACTGGCCAAGTGACTTCTTCCAGGTTTTCTCCACGTGTCTAGTCTTATAGGGGCAAGTTTTCCAATGAAAGTTCTCCCGGGAGGCACATTTCCACGGTAGATTTTCTATGTAGTTGCCAATGCCTTATTCCATTTCTCCACTCATCTGCATTAATTTCAAAACAAAATTAAATAAAGATTATAGCATGATGCATCGTCTGTCTAAGAAAAAAGTGAAATAATTAAAATTAACAAAGTTTTCTCCATAATTTTTAATTGCAATAGTAAACATTTTATAACAAATTGTAGTATTTGTACTAAAAATAGTAATCAACAAAAATACAAGTAATAGTAATCAATAAAAATAGTAATCAAATAGTAAGTAATAGCAATCAAAAGCACTTAATGCACTTACAATATTTTAAGAAAATAAAAATTTCTTAGAGAATTTTAATTGGACAAAATAAAATACCACAATTCTTTGCACATTAATATACACATTAAAAAATATGTAAATTGTTTGATAGTCTTGACACGAGACATTGGGCTTTGGCAGACAAAAATCAAATTGTATTCAAACTGTTAGAAATTTTATATTTAAAAGTAATAGCTTGTCATTTGTTTTTTACATCAATTTAACTTTATAAATTGTAATGAAATATCAATGTTATAGCTTTCAGTTTTTGATTTTTTTTTAATCATATTTTGTGTTTATAAATAAGATTAATTTATAATAAAATTCTCTAAAAAGTAACAGTATATACATTTTTTATTATAGTGATTGTTCAAATGGTATCGGTTCTGATATCGCTCGTATCAATATCCTGGGCAATATCCGCTTATTTTCGAGCTCTTAGATTTTCGCTGCCTAAGAAGAAAAACATGGGCTGGATTGCAACAATTTTCCATGCATCTTGGCATTTTTTCGTTATTTCTGCGAGGATATTTGCACTTGGACTTTTTGCTTCGCAATTACCGGAATATCTGCCCGTCGTTTGTATATTGCATTGGTTCATAATGACACTCTGGATTATTTCTATGAAAACCAACTTTTGCATAAATAGGTAATGTGAATTTATTAAAAAAATTATTGAGTAAAAAAAAAGTCAGACACACTGCAGTTTCAATGAATGCAAATGATGCACTTTTTTGCACTTTTATATGCAAAATTATATTATATTAAATTTTTAGAAATATGTTTTTGGACTGATCTCAAGATCTATTTTTAAAAATTCCAAATTTATATTTTTACAATTGGTTTTTTTTTTAAGTGAATGAAAAATCCTCTCTAATTGAAAGAAAATTTGTTTCACAAATTATGTGAAATTAGTTAATTTGTATTGGTTGAAATAAAGGTGTATTTTCTTTTAATTTATAAAACCTAAATAGAATAAAATGCATTTTATTACTCTGACCAAAATTTTAGATATATTTCTTATGTTTAAGTGAAATACAAAACGTCCAAAAGTGTGGAATCTTAGGGAAAACCTAGATATGTTTATTTCTAGAATGGGCTCCAAGATCTGACCTGAATCTTCTTGACTCTGAAGCTAGCTCAAGTAAGAAGCTTATTCCGATAAAATTCAAAATTTAAAGCTTCTGCAAGAGTAAATTATTGTTAACTGTCAAGCTGTTGATCCATGTGTGCTGTGTTGAATACAAAGTAACCTGATACTTTGTCTACAAAAAATATCTGGATGTTGAAGGAAAACATTTTCTACTGCTATAGATTAAAACCAATCTTAAAAGTTTAAAAACTAAAATTATTCATTTCATTTTTTACCACTTTATCTGCTTGAATCAGAGACAAGAACTTATGCCAAGGAAAAACTCAGAATAAAATTAATTTTTATCAAGCAGTGCATTTCAGGGAGTGAATGTGAATGTTTTCTGATACATTAATTCATCCCTCTTCAGACTAAGAATAAAATAAAAACATGATTTAGATCTTACAAATAATATAAAAAAACAAACTTAAAAACTGACCTTCCTCTTTGATACAAAGCAAATAAAACAATTTATAAACTTTCCATTATTTGTACATCATCAATTGACCAATATTTGTTTTGTTGCAAGCTTTTTTTCTGCATGATATCTATTCTCATGCTTTCTGTTTTCATTCCATTATTTAACTTTATGGTATTATCTACATGTATAATTGCCACATGCTCATAAATATAGGAATGAAAATAATATATCCTTTCCTTACATTAAAGGGATTTTGAAAAACATAAAAATAAATTTATAAATTATGGGATTACATGCAGCTAATTTAAGAAAATAAAATAATGTAAGTAAAACAAAAAAAAAATTTTTTTTGGAGGAGGCTGGAGCTAGTCTATAAACTTAATTGTACAGTACATATGTAAATCCAGTTAATTATATAAGGGATACAGGGAGACAGCTGTGAACTAGAATTTGAGAACACAAAACAGTTTAAAATATAACTAATTTCTGTGGTTAAAGCATTGTGAGGAATTTGGTGTATTGTTGATAAAATTAATGTTAAAATCTTGTATAGAGAGAAGGATTCATACTTGTATAGATTTAAAGAGCATGTGGCATACCATAAATTTAAATAATGGAATGGAGGTAGAAGGCATGCGAATGGGTATTGTGCAGAATAGAAGCTCACGACAAATGTCGGTCAGTTGATGATTGTACTGTACAACTAGCAGAAAGTGTATAAATTGTTTTATTTACTTTGTATTAAAGCAAAATCCCAGTTTGTAAGTTTATTTTTTATGTTATTTATAAGATCTAAATTATGTTTTTTATTTTTTGCCTGAAGAGGGGTGAATTAATATATGAGGAAACACACTTGTGAATTTGATTGTTCCTTACATCAGTAGGTAGCAGATTAGCAAACATGCTGGATTACTGAGCATACAGGCCTAAGGGTAAAGAACGATGTGACCTGTTTCTTTTTAGTAGTGATTTTTCTTGGAGACAGGTGGAAAAATAGTACAGCATGTTGACAGTAAAGAGAATAGAAGCCTGAGTAAACAGGAGAACTGGATGTCTATCACAGCTAACTTTTTCATGGAAACAGAAGTGTATAGGCAATCACACTAGGGAGATGTGCTGGATAAATGAGGACCCAGATTAGCAAGAGTGTACTGTTTCTTATGATTCCAAAAATTTTTGTATGTCTTGTTTATATAAAAGAATTAGCTACAATAAACAATAAAACTGATTTCACATTATGCTATAAACCAAATTATTGTAAGATATTAGATAATGAAGATATCTGTTCTGCAAAAATACCTTATTAAAAAAAATGATTTAGCAATTTTCTTATATCAAACAGATATTATAATAGTGACTAAGAAATTGTAAATCTTGAAAACTTTGTTAATGCTTTGAAAGATTAATGCATTAATGCAAAGAGTTTTTGTTACAATTTTGCCATTGAGTTGTAATTTTTATAACTTAATTACTATGATAGATGTTTTGATATATAAGTAGTTTATGCATAATCATGTTTTCAAAGCTTCAAAAGTTTCAAGCTTTTAGGAGAACAAAGCAATTAATTCAGTCTAATGCTTTGCTAACTCATTTAAATGTGAATAAACATTAGATTTTGTTTGTAAGCTATTCAAAAAGCCTAAAAATAAAGAGTTAAGGATTTGGTAACAAAACACAAAAAAGTGATTCTCCTTGCATCTGTTGTCTTATGCTGATGCAATAAAAATGATGCTCGGAATTTTTATAATAGTCGCATCAAAACTACACAAAGGATATTTTGGAAGAAAAATCTGACATCTATATAAAATTTATATACATTGCAATTACAATTTTTATTTATCATGATGTAGTATAATTAGTGTTTATTTTCAAGTCTTTGGGCATGTTTGCTTCATATATTATCATATACAAGAGGCTAGAATTTATTTTTAAAATAAAAATTCAAAATAAATTTAGAGCTTTTTCTAAAGCTCACTTTTAGATTTAGGATATGCTATTGATAGACTTAACACAAAGTATAATTTGTGCATTAATTATATTAAAAACAATATAAATACATTTTTATTTGTAATTTACAGGCAATTCAAAGGTAAATTATGACAAAATTTTATTTGTTATGGCCAGACAATTACAAAAATGGTTGTTTCTGTTTCAGGTTTGAGGAAGTACTGTATAATGCCGTCGTCGGAGTCATCTTCATCTTCTGTTATTTCAATCCGGTAGATTCTCCCACTCGATACAGATATTTCTTTTTCTATTCTGTTATGATTACAGAAAATAGCATTCTCATGCTAATATGGAATTTCTACGGCAATAATTTTCTAAACTACCGACTGCCAATTTTTATGGTACATTATGCATTATTTTTATTGGGATTTGCATTTATGGTAAGTTGTGTGTAATTTTTCATTTTATAATTTTAGTGCCCAAACATTGGGTATCCAGGTGCTAGAGTACATTATTACTTGTATTAATATAATCACTTTGCTTGTTTATTAATCACTAAATTCTTTTTATTTAATAATTCACACTGTTGTCATTCTACTACTGTAAAACTGTGAGCTTCAAGAAGAAAACAATTTTTTATTCATTATTCAGGAGTAAATCTTGTTACCTGTTTTGAGAATAAAAATTAATAAACTGAAGGTGAACATTCTTATTTCATAAAACTTTTTTATTACAATGATGAAAAATGATAAATGTTACCATTTAAATCCCTATTAACATCTATTGATACTTTCTTATTGGGGAGTGTATCTGAAAAAGATTTAATTAAATTAAATTCTTAATATTTTTCTCAAATTTATAATTTTGTCTAACACATTATTTTAAAGTTGCAAAATGTTTTTATATTTAAATGCAGCAAGTGATATTTATACATGTCTGATTTAATTGTTATGCATTGCTTCTTGTGTTTTAAAAAGTATTATATAAGTTTTAGGCAAAAGTTCACATTCTTTTCAATGTCAGTAAGAGAGTGCTAAGCAAAAAATTAAAATGTAATGTTTGCGATTGCATTTTAACATTCCGACAGATCATACAACTCTAAAAAAATTGCATTATTACAATTTATACAGTCTGATATTAAGTAATTTAAAAAAAAAGTACATTCTTATAATGAAAAACAACAATAAATCTTGTTACTTGTGCAAAAATTAAAATTGATGTGCTAGATACATTTGTTTGAGGTTGTAAAATAGTGATTACTTTGAACACAGTAGCTCTCCAGCAATGAAGAATTCAGTGAATTATACTGGTCTAACAGAAATGTAAATAATACACAAGTAATTTTCTCCTGAATTTTTTAAGAAATTTTTTTTCATATGCTGCACAAGTTTTTGTACTAATTTTTACTTTAAATAAAAAAAATAATTGGTAGTTTTACCTTATTAAATATTAATGTGTTAAGAAACAAACCTGGAATTTTAATGTTAATGAATTTTAATTTTATTTCTACGCTTCACAAATTCTTCTTTATGCAAACGTAAATCCTGTAAAAGTTGCATCCACGCACAGAATGCCGACTTAACACATTACAGAAATTAATTTAGTTTAGTATTATTACCGTCAACAGTTCACTTTTAAATCATAAGAGAAGAACATACATTAATACCGATTTTTGAAAAGTCCCAGACACCGTACACCTTTGGGTACAAAATGCTCGAGGGCACGCGTCACTTGAATTTACTCGGGTATAAAAATTTAGCATTTGGCGCTATTTGATACTTTCAATATATAAATAAAATTTATGTTTTCTAATCAATCTGAAGCTTCAGTTTTACACAATGCTTATTTAAAATACTTAGCATGCTTTCATTATCCAAAGAAACAGTTTTATTGAGAACCGAAATCAGAATCTGTTTTTATAAACTTAGGCAATTTTAGATTATTTTTCATTTCAAATATAATAAACAAGATAAGTAAAAGTTTATTTGTGAGAGTAAATTGCTTTAATATTATTTTAATTTGAAATATTATATTTATTCTGAAGATAATATTTAAATAATGATTGAAATTTGAAAATATTTATGAATTATTGAAATAAAATCTCAATAATTAAATTCTGTTTTAATTATTTGGTAATTGAAATTACAATCAAAACAGAATAAAATATTAAAAAGTTTAATTTTTACTAAATCTTTGTATAGCTAATTTGTTTTGTTAGAAGTAAAACCATAAACAGATTGGCTGTTTATCATAATTTGTTTTGATATAAATGTAGATATAATAATTTGTATATTTCCTGTCTGTTAGTTCCAAATTGTCACATCTGAAATGAATCTCCTCCATTTCGTTTTGAAAAACTCTATTAAAATCCAAAAACATTAATACACAATTCTGTATAATAGAAGAAACCCTCAAAAAAATATCGGGACAGATTACAAAGACACTATTTTCACACACCTCTAAAATCGCAACAAAATCACACCACAAAGTTGATCCTTATTTTAAGGTTCTCTGCCTGGGTAAGTAAAACAGAGGGATGATTCTAAAAGATAATTAAGAATTCTGTACATAACTTTTATCCCCAAACAAATTAAATCATATTTACTCAGATTTAGTAAACAGTTTAAATGCATTACCAGGTCTTAATATATAAATTATTTTTCAGATTACTTACTACTTATGTTTTCATCCAACGAAAAACGTAAAAGTGTTTTCAAACAGGACAGAGATGATTAATGGACCGTCCACAGATCACTATTTAGTCAACAAAGAACGGTGCATAGTCAGATTATGAGAAGAATCTACTTCTCAACAAAGTCTGCAACTACTACTTGTGTGTGAAAAACTGTGCAAAACTCAACAAGTCTTTTTTAAATGCAACTTCACATTTTTCAGAAGTTTTTATATTTATGCAATTGTTGATATTGTTACTACTATACAGAAAAGAATATTTTTATTTAAAGTTGACCAAAAAATGCAGTGTGATGTAAACACTGAATAATTATATTAATATTTATGATAAAGATTACACAATTTGTAATTTAATTATTATGCCTTTGTGCCCTCTATTGTAATTTAAAATTTATCTTGTATACTAGTACTTTTTTTTTATCAATTAACAGGACTAAGTCCTGTTAATTGATAAAAAAAAAGTACTAGTATAAAAAATAAATTTTAAATTACACAATTTGTATTGGATTCAAAACTCAGTTAGTAATAGGCTAATAAATGTTTGTATTTATACGAAACCCTTTTTATCATTATTACAGTGTTGGCAGATGGTATCTTACCAGGTAAAAATTGGTACCATGCTGGACCAAAGTTGAGGCATAGTTACAGAAAAACTGCTATTGCAGTTACGTGCCATTGAGTACACCACGTGCTTAATATGTTCGCTTTCCATATTTTGATGCATGCTGCGAAATAACGTTTTTAGACTTGTATAGTGCATTAGGTACCGCGTAGCTCTTTTTTGCATAGCCGTGTGTAGTTTTGTATCTTCGTCAATGAACGTCATGTTTGTGCATATTGTTTTCTAAGACTGTTTGCATATATATTTGTAATACGGTTGCCGGGTGCAGCTGCTTGTTTGCAAGCTTTACATATATTGTTTGCTTGCTTTGATATAAACGAGTCTGTACATACCGAAAGCTTCAATCTCATGCCACGTGTTGTATAGTAGAGATGGGTAGTTTCGGATTCGATACTACTAGGAACCGTTCTACACTGTGTCGGAACTACTAACGCGTTCTTTATTCTTTAAGAATAAGAACGTTAAGAATACAGCTTCTCGTGGAATAGAGAACTCTGTACGTGGATATGAAATCGGACTAAATGAAAATATATTTTTGTTTTTCTTTGGAGGATGCCAGGGCCTCTTGGTTCCCCTCTGGGTGCCCACCGCATGGAAGTCTATTTTTCCCAGTGACCTAGAAAATTGAAAATTTTGGTGCAGATCTTACATTGTCTAGTTTTCCTTTGGAATCTTCTGTTTGATGGTGCCCTAAGGATTTTAAATGAGCATTGCATTGAGTATATTGCTTGCGCGGATGATCTTGTTTTAATAATATCTGGTAAATCGAGGAGTGAGCTGGAGTCCTTAAGTGAAAAGTGGGTGGTAATGCTTCAAAAATGGCTTATGGCTTTTATTAGAACTGTCGGTTGATAAGACAGTGGCAATATTATTAAAAGGCAGTTTGAGCAAGGAACATCCGCACGAGTCAGACTTGGTAATAAAATTATTAAGGTTGCCGACTCTGTTAAGTATTTAGGTATTTATATTGGGGCCGGTATGAGCATAACGCCACACTTCACGTTTATCACCAATCGGTGTACTAAGGTATTTGGTATGTTGAAGCAAAGTATTAGGAAGGAATGGGGCTCCAGTTTTACGACTCTGTGTTTTATATAAGGGTTTATTTTTAAGCTCTATGTTATATGGTATTTTAGCATGGCGGGACCTCCTTAAAGAGTACCACAAGATTAAATTGGAAAAGGCCCAAAGGAGCATCCTTTTAATATTAACTAAGGAGTATAATACTATATCCACTTGCCCTCCAGGTGATAGAAGGGCTTTTACCAATAGCTCTTGAGATTGAAAAATGGTATTTTAATGACTTACTAAAAAAAGGTATGGCTTTTAATTCTGGCGGAGCGGTGTACGATGGCACGCAACGAATATTAAGGTTAAAAAGGATGAGATTGTCAATATGGTTAATGGCTTGTGGCAAGACCGGTGGAACAGGTCAAGCAAAGGGAGAGTTACCTATGGGTTCTTCCCTATTAATAATAGGTTAAAGGCTAAGTGGGTTGAGCCTAATTATTATTCCGCACAAATATTAAGTGGACATGGTGGCTTTAAAAGTGAGTTAAGGTCGTTCCACCTGGTCGATGATGACAGAGGTTGGTTTGGTGCTGCCTCCAGCATTTTATGTTGGATTGTAGTATTTTTTATAACGATATAGAGGAGTTAAAGGGCGTTTTGAATATAAGCTCCTCTTTAAATATAGATTTTGGTGTGATCTGCACCAACTTGGTGGCCACTAAGGATAGTTATAATGGTGCATATATGGTTTTATATAATATGCTTAGGAAGTGTAGAGTTTTAAGGGTCGGTGTATGACCTAGGTTTTTATTTATATTGATTTTATAGTTTAATGGTGCACATATTTATATAGTTTTAAGGTATAAAGGATATATAGTACATTGTTTGACGTATGGTACCATGGTTTTAATACTAACATGGGTTCTACTATACGTTATTGTATAGTTCTTACTGGGGCGATATATCTTTTATATGGTATGGTTTTATTTATATATTGGGTTTTATAGTTATACTTACAATTAGTTATATATGGTTTTAATTGGGTTATATATACGTGGTACGATCCAAAAGTTCGGGGAATGCAGTAATCTACGACAACAAAAGCATGTATTTGAAGTTACAGCGTATGAAATGGATTCTACCAAACCACCTCTACGTGTTCAGGTTAATTTCACCCATGTCATATGATTAAACCGCGAGCGCTAATGTTTTTTTCCGGAGATATAGTTACCTTTGTCCTGCGACGTAATCAAAGTGGAGTTTCAAGAACAACCTCCAACATTTCGACTTCACCGTGACCTTTCACCGTAGAATCACCGTACACCTTTCTTAGCAATTTTAAAATCTCCGTAGGTGTTTTACCTAAACGCTGACAAAATTTAATGTTGGAGGTTGTTCTCGAAACTCCACTTTGATTACGTCGCAGGACAAAGGTAACTATCTCCGGAAAAAACATCAGCGCTCGCGGTTTAATCACATGACATGGGTGAAATTAACCTGAACACGTAGAGGTGGTTTGGTAGAATCCATTTCATACGCTGTAACTTCAAATACATGGTTTTGTTGTCATAGATTACTGCAGTCCCCGAACTTTTGGATCGTACCACGTATATATATATGGGTTATTGGGTATTTTATTGTTTTGTTTATATATAAGGTTTTAATTGTATATAGGTTTTTATTATTTCAGGTTTTATGGTTCCGCTTCTTCTCGGGGAAGACAGTGTGTTGTATGCATTGGTAGGTCATGGCTTTTAATTGATGCAGTGGTGTCCATAAACATCCTGCTGCTGTGCTATCTATATATACGATCAGGCCCGCCGTAAGCGGGCGTGCAAGGCGTGCCTCGCACGCGGGCGGGACGTCCAGGGGGCGGCAAATCGAGCGATCGATCACGTAATATTCAAAGTCATTGATATCAAATAACTAATAATCAGAAAACAAAGTCATCAAATAACTTATTTAATTACTCCAATGATGAATTAATGAAACATTGTAAAGATTTAAATCTGAAGCTTAAATACGATTCAAATAGTGAAACAGACATTGACGATATTGATATGGTTGGTTAATGAAGTCAATGCTTTAAAAATTATAAAAAAAAACTATCTAAGATCAACAGTGCATCAGCAAAGACTAAGTAATTTAGCTATAATTTCAATTGAACACGAAGTCTTAGACAGCTTAGATACAAGAAAATTGATAGCAGATTTCGGAAACATAAAGGCAAGAAGAGTTCAATTTCTGTAGATAAATATTTATATGGTTTTACACTTAAGTAAACAAAAGTAATTTAGTAATAAAAATAAATAGTTTTTCTTTGTAAAGTATTTATTTTTTTCTTTCACATCCTTATGAGACAACACTAAAGAGCGTTTCTGGCAAACCAGCGTAAGTAGTCGTAGTTAAACGGGTGGGGGCAAAATCGGTATTGCACACGGGCGTTCAAACAGCTAGCGGCGCTTCTGTATACGATGCATACAAGGTTTTGGCATGACCATACTAGGCCAGTAAAAATTCTACGAGGTGACCTTACAAGTGTGGTGCATAGGTCTAGTAGATAGCGGATGCTTTTTAAGTCTGATGGACTTGCTGGTACGCTCACGCAGGTACAGCAAGGGGTGGTGGTGGGACCTCTGGGACGGGATGTAGTTTTTGAGTATCTCGGAATGTAGTATATCATAAGAGACAAAAACCATTGAAAAGACCTACAAACCTTTGCGAGAATTATCTTGATGTAAAAGTTAGGGAGAAAGCCATCTTAGCCTATTTACCGGCAAGCGGCCGGTCTCTTGTGTAAGGCCGCGACTCCACTAGCCGTAAAAGGGCCGTAAAACCCCTCGCTGTAAAAGCTTTTAATCACGTGACCACGATATTTTACGCCCGAGCAGGTCGTAAAACCAACGTAAAAGCGAGTTGAGCAGTGTTCAACTTTCGAAGTGAATACGACCGTAAACCGGTACCATCCACCAATCGGAAGTCAGTTAAATCTAGGTCATCGTGACACGGTGCGAAAATGGCGGAAAACGAGCTTTTGTGTACGTTCTCTCGTGGCTACTCTAGAAGATCTGGAAAGATTTATCTAAAACATCCGAAAGCATTCGTGTATCTACGACAAGAGGTATCCCGATTATAATAATGGATGTCTAAAACACGCGATATGAACGGCCAAAGGAAAATCCTTCAATTTAGAGGAGTGTATAATAAAAAAGCTAAGCTTATAAATGCTGTATATTATCTTAATAATATAATAATAAAAGTCAATATATGAAAGTAAAGATATTACTTTTACTATATTTGTAATTATAGTATAGAGAAAACTCGTAGAATATAATTATTGTCTTTATATCGATATATCACGTATACACCGTAATAGTACTGTCTCCGTAAAAAGCTTCGCTAGCCGGACCTCCACCGCGATCCGAGCGCAAACGCAAATAGGTCACGTGATTAAAAGCTTTTACGGCTGTTTTACGGCTAGTGGAGTCGCGGCCTAAGACAGACAAGAACGCTATAATAATCCTAAGTGTGTTAATGTTAAAACTTTAATTGTACGAATACTTGTATGTTTGTAATATTGCAGGATAAAATAAATGCAACGTCCTCCTTGTGGTGCGATAGCGGGACAAGGATGACTCTGATCCCGTAGGGAAATGATGACCATCTAAAGGGAAAAAAAATGTCGTTTTTGAGGAAAGGTTTTTATTTTCACTATTGATTTTTCGTTTCCTGGAAAGACAACGGATATTTTAAACATTAACTAATTTAATGGGATTCCGGGACATTTCCGGAGCCTTACACAGTTTCAGAAGTGGAACTGGATTTCTCACCTCTACTATAGTTTTGTGCATGATGTAGTATTTCCTACAAGTATCACCAGTAAGTGTTGTCTTTTAAGCTATGTTTCCATAGTTTTTTTTTTAAATATCTATCACCTGGTCTCTTATGACAAGCATACTTGAGCCAGCCAAGCTGTTTATTGTAGTTTTACCAACGTGATCCTGGCTCGGATAGTGTTTACACGAACTAATTTAACTGGAAATAATGGGAAGTCGAGACTGTTGGTAGCAAATTCGAAGTTGATTTTACATCGACACTGGGCCATTTTCTCGATTGTTAATTCCAACACAGGAAAAAAAAAGTCCGCTAAAATTGACGTGAGAATTCTGTAATTAGAAGTTTGACTGTTGCAGTTTATGAGATTAAACAATACCACTCAGGCCCATCTTTTGTACGTACGAAGCCGTAGGCCAAGAAAAGCTTGGAGGCCCCCTTAAGGAATTCATAATGGAGGATTAATGTTCATAAATTTTTTCAATTAGCTTTCACTTTCTGTGCTAAACATATTACGTTTGATAAATTTTATTAAACATAAATATATCTTGATTGTTTACTGTTTATAATAATTTTATTACTCGTTGCTCTATTCAATTTTGCATAATTTTCGAGGTCTCGAATGTTAGAAGACCTCTGGTCCCAGGCCCGATAGGCCCACACCAAAAGACGGGCCCGATAGGCCCACACCAAAAGACGGGTCCGATACCACCACCATCGTCAATAATAATATAAAAATATCTTTATTACCATTATTTAAAATCTTCATTATCGTTAATTCACGTGGAAGAAAATCAATTAAAAATTTTGCTTTAATGTGATTTAATTTACGTAACATCGCCAGACAAATCCAATATATATATTATAATTAAATACAATGTGGGCAAAAAAGTCCGTATTTCCATTTTCCTTCCATTTTTATGAATTACTACTAATCAGAATGAAATAGTTTTTGCGGAACTATTGTCAATTCGGAGAGGTTAGTCAAAAAGGAAAAAATTAGTTCCAAAAGTTGCCGACAGATGGCGTTGACACTAAAATTCAAACCATAACGAAAAAGACGATGTGTTTATTGGACAAGTGTTTGACACGTCCTTTACCACAGGGTATAACGCAATTTAGCCGAATAATTTTTCACTTCCGATGATGCGAAAGGACCCGATGGAAACACTCGGAAATTTAAATACCCCAACAGTCGGCAATCACATCGAAAGACATTTTAATTGTTATTCGTTGTATTTTATGTCTACGCCACCTATCGGCGATTTTTGGAACTAAGTTTTTCTCCGCAACAGCAACAAAAACCCCGCGATAAAAATATTTATTACTCAAACCGCTTTTCATTCCGGTAATTCTTCCGATTTTTAAATGAATGTTTAATGTTTATTAGACGTGTATTTTACATTTAATATTGTTAAAGTTGAAGAGTGTTTTTAAAAATTATTTTAGGTTTTTAGTTATTCTGCCGGGCAAAGTTAGTAGCGGGAAATTAATTACATTGTACAGTACTATGGTCACGATCTCGTCCTTCTCCGCGAGTTTTTTGTTTACTAAAAACTCGCAATGACTAGGCAGATTCGCCATTGCGATGAAAACTAGTCACAGAATTCTCAAATTAGTATATTTCTGTTAAATCGGAAGATTTGGTGAAAGTTCACTGTATAATACGCATTTCTTCACGGATATAACGTAGTTTGATACCTAAAATATAAAAATGACGAAAGTATAGAAGAGGAATTCAATGAGCGCGTGAGTCGCGCTCATTGAATTCCTCTTCTATACTTTCGTCATCAATATTTAATTTGAGTAATGAAAAAGTCACAAAAGATGCTTGCAAATTTTACTTTATTATTGTTTCTCTGATGTATAAAAAGTAGTTAAATAAACACTATATAAGTGAAAAGTAAACAATAATGTGATTATTACAAGAATACAGAACATGAATAATAATGCGATTACAGAAACGAATATTTCGTTTATTCAGAAACCTGTTACTTTATTTGATGATAATTTTTCCGAGGTTCCTAATTAGTGACCTTTAAATATGATTTAGACGAAAAAACTAATTTATCGCTTTACATCTGATATTTTCAAACTAGAAGTCTTCCTTAATAGTTTTACCTAATGCCTAATACTCACTACACGTATTTATCATCGATAGAGTTGTACGCTATTTCCGTGCCGAATTTAATTTAAGAAGAGATTCCGAAGTTTTTTCGAATTGTCTTCGATACATTTTGTGTTTTGTTCCGCATTTCTCAAGTTTGTAAGACTGGAATATATCGAATGAAGCGAGCTCGCCATCTGTAAATAAATATAAGAATTCATTTAAATATATAACGAGAATACTGAATTATTTCTTGTATAGAATTACATTCGAAATGTAACTAGATTTTTTCTGCCTGCAATGTTGTAAAAGGTGTATTCGATTTAAGCGACGAACGATATTTTACGACAAATAAAACGCAACTTTTCTGAAAATGCGGGCTAAAAAATTGTCCCAGTCTTACAGATACAGTCGCAAGAGGCCGGATGGCCGAGCGGTCAAGGTGGCAGCCTACCGCTCTGGGGGACCCGGGATCGAATCCGAACGGGTCGAAAATCCCCAGGAATTTTTCGGGGGGTGGTCCGTTCGGATATGTCGGGCCCCGTCCCTCACCACCCGGTCGCCCCATTGTGGGCCTGGCCGAACCCATAATGGGCCTACTAAAAGAGGCCCTCTTAGTGCCCACAGGGCGGAAAGAGTTTAAAAAAAAAAAAAAAATACAGTTGCAATCTCCCTTTCCTTTCCTTTCGCTTGTTTGATATGGAGATTTCGCAATCTCCCATAGGCTAACGAAATAACCAATATAAACAGGGTTAAAATAGGGGTGCATCGCATATGCCATTAAACACACTAAATATAATCGATTGTTATACAGTATAAATTTTAACTAGTGTTATATCGAGAGATGCGTACGGCTTATAAACTTGGAATATTAAAAACCAAACCACAAAAATTGATCTGGCATCAATTTTTCAGCGACCCCCAAATATTTTTCACGACCCCCACTTTGAGAATCACTGTCCTAGAATATACAGCGATGTTACTAGATAATATGGTTGGGGCAGATCGGAATTTTCTGTCTAGAGCTAGTTTTTATCGCTAGGAGCGCTTTGGCTAGGATTCGGGCCGAATATATACAAAACGAATATAAAACTCGACTTCTAAATATAATTAATTTTAGAAAAAGAAACTATATATATATATATATATATATTTTAAATTGAAGAGCCACATTTTTTAATAAATGATAAACAGTTATACAACTATTTAGAAACAAAATCGCTATGGAATGCTTTACATTATATAAACGCTTTGATGAAACGTACCAACGCGAAACGTGAAGGACCTGCAAAGGACGTAGGTGTACTTTGAAAAAATGGCTCCTATTCAGCTGTTAGAAGCGTTAGGCACCCCTCTTGGTAGATTGCTTTTGTATTTTGTTTATTCGTCTCATCCAGGCAAAGCAAATTTCTTTGAAGAAAACAATTATGTATCGAATACAACAAAATAGTTTTTTTTGACTCTGTTATTTATAGTTTTATGTTGCAATTTTTTGTAGTCAAAATTTTTATTTCTTTCCTAAGAAATATTTTAAAAGATGATTTTACAATACTTATTTGAACCGAACACCAGAATTTAATTTTTATGTCGATGCTCCTGTAATTATTAAATTTCGGCAGACATATTTAAGAAAATAATAAAGACGTAAAATATGTTAAAATTATTCGACAATTTGGACGGTGCGAGTGGCTTATTAATTAATTGCAATTCTCGACTTTGTCTACGGGTTAGTATAGTCTTTCTACATTTATGTAAGGAAAAAATCTCTCGGACAATATTAAAAACTTAATAAATTTCGTCGAGAAAATATGCTTCGGCTGGATTAAATTACAAAAAATCGACAGAAGTGCAACAAACGTTGGAAAGATTGAAATCTCCGCATAAGACGAGCCTCCGTTTATACACAGATCGAAGAAAAGACAGAAAATGCTGGAGAGTTTGAAATATACTCATTATTACAGGATGTGGCGAATAAACTATGGGATAATGATCAAATGAAGATCTAGAATATTGGCAGACAATACGAGGTCCCAATCATCGAGTATTTTATTTACATAAAGAGACGGAAGATATACTAGTAAGATTCCGCTGCCTCTGCTTTTGTCGCGTAAGGGAATCATATCGAAAGCCCATTTGATTTATAACATCGGTAACATCGCGCGAATCGGAAGAAATCCAGCTCTCAACAAAAAAATCAATAAAATTGTTAAAAATACTAGGTAAAGACAAATACCTATTGTTAATAAATGCGACGTTCCGAAGAAAAATTTTAAACCGATTATAAAGGAATGCGTAACAGTATACAAATATATAAACATGCAAAATTACACGATGTAAAAAAACAATTACGACAAGGAAAATCAACAACAATCCGGATGATACACGCATTTGATGCGATACGGCGACGCAACCGAGTGAACATTGTATGGGAAACTGGATTTGTTTTCCGGTGTTAGACGAGTGTAGAAAACCCGAAAACACGACGTGGCCAGTTAGTCGGTCGGGCACGAACCAGTGATCGAAGTTTTCGGAGGTTTTATCCACTCGGCCACTAAGTCAAAAAAACAAAATGAATAAAAAAATAATTCTTTAATCCGCAAACAAAATCGTAAGATTTCGACACGTCACGAAAATTTACCCTCAGAATACAATAAAAACACATCGTAATGAAATAAAAGCAAATTAATATTTTTTGCGTCTTTCTACTTTACAATTTTGATTATACAGTAATACGAATTATCTGAAGAATTTGGATAAAGCTCTTTTATTTATGATTCAGTCAAATCATCTAAGGGGCCGTCCATAAATTACGTAAATCAGATATTAGCAGAAGGCTCCACTTAATGGTTTAACGGCGCAGCTTTCCTGCGGCTTTTATAGTTCCTTAGTACTCGGGGATATGCGCGATAGTAATAAGCGATGCTACAGGTAGAGGGAAAATATGTACAAAGTATAAAAATTACGTTACGTAATTTATGGACAGTCCCACGAAACTTATGCGAAAAAATCGAAATTAAAGAAGCGGATATACGAAATTTTCACGGTGGGGACGGAAAAGCTATTACACTTAACTTGGTGTAATTGTATTCGTTTTCTTTAATTCATTCATAAATGCATTGCTTTATATATGGCAGTTATAACAAAACATCAAATTACAAAGACATTCCATATTTATTTTTCTCTCTCTCTTTGTATATTTAGTGGATTTGTAAAAACAAATATGCGAATAACGCGGCTACTTTTAAACTTATCTTCGGACAAATCAATATTTTCCATTAGCGGTTGATAGAATTCTGATGAATTTATGAGGTAATGTTATTATATAGGCTATACGCGTTGGGTAGAAAAAACTCTAAGCTACGAATTAATGCATTCTACGTCCATTATCATTTCCGAAACCTTTCGCCATTGCGAGTAAACGGTGATTCAATTTCCTACGTACACGACACGCACTTTCGAAGTGTATTTGATGAAACCTAATTGTATTAGCCTATTCGGTTAGTAGGTTTCGCCTATATTCTTCGATAAATTAACAGCAAAATTATTTATTAGTTTTAGCCTTAACTTTAGTAAATGTCTAAATTTACGTCTTACGTAAAACAGAGATTTGAAGCAGTCGGGATGATCGGTTCGAGAATAGAACGTTAGAATTGAAAGTAAGCTTCAAACACAATTCTACTTATACTATTTTTTAATTTTGCTGCTAAGGCAGAATTTCGTCGCGTACATCGTTTGAAAGCGCGAGTTATGTGGCCAAGAAGACGAATATTTTAAGTAAATTCAACATAGGTATGGACAATATGTTAATTTAGAAATTCGTATTTTGCTGAATATAAATTTGTATCCCAATAAATTAAAATAAATTTTTATTTGTTAGGAAGATATTTATTCGACTACATTGTCGTGGCAGCGTGGACAAATTGAACCATATTGGAACTTTATTACATATACATTAAACGAAACAACGTCTACTTGATCGAAAGCTGTATATGTATGGTAATATTTTATGAATTGACCACATTTAAAACAAAATATACATTTGCACCAATAAAAGAATCTTAAAGGGGAAATAATGCATAAATTGATTTCAAAGTATAGAGCATTTTTCGCCGAAATAGAAGACACGCATTACGGTTGGTCACGATCGGATCGTTGTCCGTTATATAATTTTCAGGCAATGATTTCTGTCAACAAAGTATTTGGTATCGATTTCGTGGAAGAATGCCGTTGCCTAGAAAATTTATACAATATCAATCATCATAAAATTTATAATAAGTTGTATAAATTTTATGTGAATTTTATAGAATTTTTCTTTCGGTTTTCTGCGTTATCCATTTTTGCTTTTATATTCGACAAAAATGATATTTGCCCTCGAGGTTTCCGTATATTCGGCCAACACGAATCACGAGTCATTGTCATCGTTGTAATTCTATTGTTCTACGTCTCTCAGTTTTCGATTTTAAAAAGAATGAAAATTCCTGGGCACTTGGTGAAAAGCGCTTACCGGGGAGAAGCGATGTTAGCGGAACGAGCAGAATTACTTCTGTTGGGATGTCTGGTATTTCTCTTTGTTATAGTTTTAATTGGTTCCAACGGAATGTTAATGCTAATTTATCAATCGATGAACGATCACGGCGCAAGTAAATTCGAAGCGGGTGTATGTTCTGTACTATTTTCATTCGGATCGATACATTTAATAGGACAAATATGTTCGGTTCTTTTCATATTTGTTCTTACTGGTACGATCATTACAAAAATTATCTGAAAATTTAGGAAAATTAAGCAAAGGTTCTCAGTTTTTGAAGATAAAATTACAAGTAATCTGCGAAAAGCGTACGGAGTTGTGGGACATTTTGGAGATGTTCGACGATAAAATGAATATTCAATTTCCTTTATTATGTATTCATTTCATTTACGAAACCTGTTTTCTTTGTTTTTTTTTTGCAATATTTTACCATATAAACTTTCACATTCGTGTTGTAATCGGCCGCTTTTCGATATTATTTTTTGCGGGATGTCTTTTGGTCTCCCGGGCTCTCTCGTGTCTAACATCGACGGTGAGTGAACAATCGTTAATACTTTGTTGATTATTGTTAAATGCATACTGTAAACTTAGATTACTATACGTACAATACGTTTAGATATTAAACACACAATAAATCTAAAACGATACTACATACAAGTATACCTGGCCGAACCCATAATGGGCCTACTAAAAGAGGCCCTCTTAGTGCCCGCAGGGCGGAAAGAGTTAAAAAAAAACATACAAGTATACTTAAGTAAAATTCGAATAGTCATTCGCCCTCGATCTACAGTTTTTATTCTGTGTTTTACAATATCTGCAGTTATTTTTAATGAATATTTTATATTTCAGATCTACGATAACTTTATTTCCATTCAAAAATTTTCATCTGGAGATTTACCAGTGGAGTACAAGTATAAGGTACGATCATTTCAAAACGTTGGAATAAACAATACGAATTAAATATTTAGAATAAATGTTTATGCGCTTTCGGATCATTTGTTTTATGAAGAGATTCGAAGGATGTAAAATGGGAATCTCTATTGCAGGCTTTTTCCAAATTAGAAAGGATTTCGTAAATAGAGTGAGTTATTCTAGAAAAGAAATTGAGTCAAAATAAGATAAATTTTATTATTTTTTCCATAGATGGCCAACGCATTATATTCCATTTTTTCTTCGGCTATACAAGATTCTGGAGTGATGGGTAAACAGAACTCGCGCATTGCTTCCGCGGATGGTAATAGTGTTACAACTGACAACGTAAATTCGATATTTTTTAATGATACATCTCAATAGCTCTCGACGTCATTCGGTAATTACCGGCATTTGTAAAAAGTATAAATTAATCCGCGTATCTATAGTACGGGTGGAGTAATTCCCCCTTATTCGCAATAATTTTCGAACAATTAATTGTCATTAGTTAAATTTAAATTTCTATCGGGAATTTTTTTAACCGAAGCAATCAAATCGCAACTCGACACATCACGGGATTTTATGCTTAATGTCACGTGTAAAAATGTGCTCGTGAACATACGCGTAGTTTTCCAATGCATAAAACCCTTCCGCATTTTGAAAAACGGGTTAATGTAACTCTCGGTGCCAAGATGGCGGCGCTTCCGGTAATCTCCAATCCGGGTGTCGTGAAGCAGTAGCGATAGAGGGAGCTATCGTGTAATTGACTGACGTAATACGTAATGACGTTTAACGTGATGTAAAAAAATGTGAAAGATTATGCAAATTTGTAAAATATGACGTGTAGACGGTAGTTTCTCGTGGAAATATGCAAATTAACCAGTAGGTAGACGATACCGACAGTGCTGCGTTGTACCCATAGCGGATTTTTTGATTTTTATTTTTTACAATATTGTTTCCAAAAAAAGCTAAAAAGGTGGATATATTGTGTTCTTAAACGATAGTATTTGTGAATTTGATACAAATTACAAGTAAAAATGTTGTTAATATTTCAAATTTTTTTTCCGTTAATTTTGTCCAGTAGTTGTGCAGAAATTAGGTCCGGTGAATTTTTGTTAGGTCGAGCTCCCCGTAAATTCTAATAGATAGACGTAAATGAATATTTTGAAATTTGTGTGGGACAATGACATCAATAATGGCTTTAAATGCGCTTTAAAGTTAGGACTACAACGAACTCGTGCGAGGTGCAACTCCTGGGCTAAAACATGTAAAATATACTATAGAAACGACTTAAAATCGTGTTTTCTAAGATTTGTAAAAGTGGTAATAAGTATTCGGCGTACGAAGGAAACATTCAAAAGCACATTTGGCAATGTCCATTTTGGTCGTATTTTGTCTTTCGGTTCGCCTTCGAATTGTTTGTAATGTACGGCAAAATAGAATTACGGCATTCGGCACTGTCCGGGGACTGGGAAAAGTTCAAAATGGTTTGATCTGCAATCTGTTCCGTCTGCACTACTTTCGAACTTTAATAAGAAGCAAATACCGAAAATAGAGATGGAATAGGAAAAGACAGCCAAACACTCCTGTAAGGTTGTAGCCAAAACGACAACATTGAGGAAGAAAGGACCCGCGATAAACGAAATTGGAATCTACCAAGCTAGGGAAAAAAAAGTAGGATTGAATGAAAAAGGAATCGTTAACGTGAGTACATATTTTTTTTTTGTCAATATTTTATCTTAGATTATTAAATTTTCGGAGACACGTGATCTCCGATAAAAATAGCGCTAAACGCGCAGTCTCCAAACCAAGATGGCGACCGGAAGAGCCGCCATCTTGGCACCAAGAGTTACATTAACGGAAAAACGAAAACGTTGACGAATTATTTCCGAGTTAATTTAATTACCGGATCTATAAAGTATTATTAATGCAACTCCTTTTGTTTTGCCGCCTGTAAAACTTAGTTTAGGAATAATATAAACTTCATTCGGTACTACGCATACAACTTTTCATGATTCTCTAGATTACGTTTTTCAATACTTTTCGTGTCAAAGGGATATGCCAGCGGTGCTATTCTCCATTTTACTTTATTATCTTCTTAAATATGATTGATACCAGCGTCAACAGCTTGCTCGAATGCATTAAATGATATTCTCGAGGAAAAAATTAAGTAATATTTGGAACCAAAGCAAAGTATCTGCCGAGTGTCTTAACTTATGGTTGATTGCGAGTTTAAATTATTCTTTTAATATCTTCCGAATGTTTTCGTCTAAGCTATATAAGACTGGGTAAATAAAACAATAAGCATAATTGAGAGCTTTTGTTTACCATCTGAATCATCCTTCCTGCGTGCTGCTATGTGAGTTAAATACACCAAAGTTGACTGTTATCATAGATTAATTTTCACTCATACTCCATTGAAAGTGGTCACTAGAAAGTATGACAACAGCGGGGTTGAGGCCGAAGTTTAAAACCCGAAAACGTGTACGTCGGACGTTCGGCGCCGCTTTCCTGTAAGCCTAGAAGTTTGGCAATGGCTTTTGGAATGTCGAGCATGATTCCAAAGGCCATTGTCAAACTTCTAGGCTTACATGAAAGCGGCGCCGAACGTCCGACGTACACGTTTTCGGGTTTTAAACTTCGGCCTCAACCTCGCTATTATAATAAAACAGTTGAAAGGTAGAGATATTGAAATTTTAATGAAAGCTGCTGTTATGTGCTTCGATACTATTATTATCATCAATTTGAAATAGGAAAATAATACTATCTTTAATATTTGGGTGGGAAAGCTCAGCTCTGTAGTCGTATTAATTATTCTCTTTCGAATTCCTAAAATCCTGTAATATTTTCCTTTCAATTCCATTCTAAAAACGGGTATACTATAGATTACTCCCTATGGAATTTCGTGTGTTTGGGTATATATCTGAACTCGGGACCGAAACGAGTTCAACGATACTCTACTTTTGGACCGGAGACGAAAAATAAAAAAGTTATCATACTTTTTTCCGGCGATCGCGCGATGATAGGGAGTCGCGTCGCTCTCCGCTAAGTCGGCCTCGCTATCGCGATCGGGAGTCGCGTGCTTGCCGTTAAAATTGCCTTTAGTAGACGTTTCCCCCGTTTTTTTTACTTTGTTCAAGAACTACCGTGAATCGATCACTAGTTTAGCACATGGCGGCGTGTGGTGGCTCCCGTACGAGAGGTCAGTCGGGCCGCCACGTTCGCTGCCATAAGTAACATTAACCGAAATGGCGATCGCGCGATGATCGGAAGTCGCGTCGCTCTCTCCGCTCTCGTATCGCGTGTTTAACGCTCCGGGAGATGACCGTAGTCCGACGTCACGGTTTGCAGACTTTACCGCAAGATGGCAATACTAGCAACTACGGTGCCCTGAGTTCAAATATATAATCAAAGTCCTGAAATTCCATAGGGAGTAATCTATAGTACACCCCTAAAAAGTGCTGATCATCATCGAGTAAGAACTCGTTCTAAACGTTCTCTTCGAGATCATTTCTTTCGGGGGTAACAGAACGAAATACGATGGTTGATTTTTAAAAATTATAGGATGTTGGTACACTTATGAATGAACCATCTGAGCAAGTAAATCAAAGTAAATAAAGTAAAAGTTTATCTTCTGTAATCAAGAAATCGGAGACAAAATGATTTATACAAACTGCTGAGTTATCAAGAATAAATGCATTGGTTCAGAGGTTAATATATTTTTATAAATCTATTTATTAATTTTTAAATGATAATAAATAAAATTGTTACATGGGCAAGAGAAAGTTTTTAAATAAAGTAAGATATTATCTTCTGCAAGTACTTTAAAGAGTTTAAATTATATAGCATGTAAAAAGCCCTCTTTCGGTTGTTCCGACATGGAAAAATAAGCTTTGAAAAATAAAAATCATTAAAACGAAAATAAATTAATAGATATGCATTGAATTAAAAATAATCAGGTATTTTTACTGAATCGGCTTGATTGTCCGCGATACGCAACAATATCGGCAACAATATGTGTTTTAATTGTTTTACTTTCTTTGTTGTAAGTGGGCGATTTTCGAACGAGATAGAAAGTTTTGCGATTTTTTTGCTTCATTTCTCGAGAATAATTGCTTCGGATATAAACGTGAGTAATATTTTGGCAGATTACACAATATACTGTACAAATATTTTGATAAAAATAGAATTACCGATCTAGAAATTTATCATTGAGTAATCATAAGGTTTTTCAAGTTGAGTAAGAGCACCGAACTAGAATAAGAATATTTATTTAAAGATAAATTTCAATATTTTAAACTGATTTGTAATATTCCAAAACCGTTTAAAATATAAACTCTTATTTTGCATTATAATTTTTTTATTTATTATCATGGCGATTGGCTTTATTCAAAATTTCCTGTAGTTGTCGTCTGTGTATATTGTCATGTTTAGCCTTACTGTCAAATCTGCATTAACTATTCTTATGGATTAATTTTTAATAGTTTCCTTTATTTAAATATTATTTTTGAGCTTTTATTAATGAAACAAAGTTTAAAAAGGAATGTGTTTGGTGACGATCCACCAAGACCTTTAGTTACAGCGCTGCCACTCGAACGCCATCTGGCGGCGTCCCGAACTACTAGTATTTTTTATGTTTCGTCGTGTTTTACAGCATGTAAAAATTATGCACGAACCTCACATGTACATAAATATTTGAAAATAATTTTTAAATAAAATTAATATAAACGTAATAGTATAATAGAGACGAAAAAAAATTAAATAAAAAAGGGATTCCACACAGGGAATCGAACTTACAACGTTCAGGCCTGGAACCTGAAGTTGGACGACCCCGCTCCTACGAGCCACTGGTCAGTCGAGAAAAAAAGTGACAGTTTGAGCCTTTTAAGTGATTGCCGATTTTCAAGTTTTAGTTTTCGGCGTCGCATTTTATACTTCGCACCTGTCAGTCATTAAGGATGCAAAATAACCAAATCGAGTTTGATCCAAATCAATGACCTCGACGTCAAACCTTTTTACATATCATTTATAAAAATTTTTTTTAATATTACTTCTGTTTCTTAAGCAGTTGCTTGAATCGTTTACGAAGCGACACACGTGAATATGTAGCTTAAAAACTGCTATACTACCGCTTCATAAACTCAGACCGTAACGATTGTAACGTGTGTCGCTAGCGGCCGGATGGCCGAGCGGTCAAGGTTAGCAGCCTGCCGCCCTGGGGGACCCGGGATCGAATCCGGACGGGTCGAAAAATCCCCAGGAATTTTTCGGGGGGTGGTCCGTCCGGATATGTCGGTCCCCGTCCCTCACCACCCGGCCGCCCCATTGTGGGCCTGGCCGAACCCATAATGGGCTTGCTATAAGAGGCCCTCTTAGTGCCCACTGGGCGGAAAGAGTTACAAAAAAAAAAAAAAAAAAAAAAAAAAAAAAAAAACGTGTGTCGCTACTTCCGATATTTTGTAGCATAAACTTTTTATACATCGTTTTTGTTTCAAAGTTATTTTTTTTCGCTATTTTGATATTTCTTTATAAATTTACATAGCGAAACATTACGTAACGTAAGAAACAAAATGTTTTTAACCGTAATGTACGACGAATTAAAATTTGTTATAATTTCATTGGTTGCAGCTATCTTGAAATTACAAGTTAGCCAGAAATTAAGAGTTATTTTTTTCGCTATTTTCATATTTTTTGTAAAAATTTCTGTAGCGTAACGTAAAAAACGAAATATTTATCATCGTAACGTTCGAGAGATTAGAATTTGTTATATTTCCAAATGGCCGCCGCCATCTTGAAATAGAAAGTCCGCTAGAAATAAAAAATTTCTTTTACGCTATTTCGATGTTTGTTGAATTAAAAATAATCAGGTATTTTTACTAAATCGGCTTGATCGTCACGCGAAACGCAACAATATCGGCAACAATACATTTTTCTTCTGTTTCATTTTTTTTGTTGTAAGTGGGCAATTTTCGAATGAGAAAGCGAGTTTCGCGATTTTTTCTCTGTCTTGAAAAGAATTGCTTCGGATATAAATGTGAGTAATATTTTTGCTAATCACACCATATGCTGTACAAATATTTTAATATAAATAGAAATTTAGAAATTAGGTTTAGAAATTTATCATCAAGTAATCATAAGGTTTTTCAAGTTTAGTAAGAGCACAGAACTAAATAAAAATATCCATTCAGAGATAAATTTCAATATTTTAAACTGATTTGGAATATTCCACAACCGTTTAATATATGCATAACGTAAAACATTGCGTAACGTGAGAAAGGAAATATTTTTCATCGTAACGTTCGACAGATTGGAATTTGTTCTACATCCACTAAACGCCGCCATCTTGAATTTAAAAGTTCGCTAGCAATTAAAAGTTATTTTTCTGTGAAAAATTCGCTGATCAGGAAACACGCGCCCTCCATTCGATGAGCCACTCCGCGACGAAAATAAGCTTAAACAATGGCGTCGACGAACGGTGCGCATACGGTAAGTAATCCCACAATTTTTTGTTTACTGCATAGTTTATATGGATTATTTTTAAAAAAAGCTATACGTGAATTGGAAATGTTGAGTCATATTAGTCTAGAATCGATTAATTTTATGCAAGAAAATCTTTCACACAGCCGCTACTTCTAAACTGCACACGTGCCGGGCTCTGATTGGCTCATGTATCTGAGTGACACGTACAACACGGATTTATATAACACAGAACGCATCTACCGAGTTATAGAAGAGTCTACTGTAATTTTAATGGCCACCGCCATCTTAGAATAGAAAGTTTGCAACAAATCAAGTATATTTTATTTTTATATCGATGTTTCTTCTGAAAATTTAATTAGCGAAACATTGCGTAACGTAAAAAATAAAATATTTTCAATCGTAACGTTTTACAAATTATAATTTTTTATATTTTTTATTGCTGCCGCCATGTTGTATTTGAAAGTTTTCTAACAAATTAAAGTAATTTTTTACTTTCTTTCGATATTTCTTGAATAAATATACATAGCGTAACATTACGTAACGTAACATACGAAACGTTTTCATCGTAACGTTCGACAGATTAGAATTCGTGATATTTTCAATGGCCGCCGCAATCTTGAAATATAACGTTCCCTAGAAATAAAAACTTAATTTTTTATCTTATATCGATTATTTTTGTAAAAATTTAATTAGCGAAACATTGCGTAACGTAAGAAAAAAATAATTTTAATCGTAACGTTCGACGTATGAGAATTTATATTTCTAATGGTTGCCGCCATCTTGAAATAGTAAGTTTTCTCGAATTTTTTTATTATAAAATAAAAGTATAAATAAAGTTGAAATAGATATATCTATTGTTTGCCTAATGTTTAACGAAGTGCCAAGAATATAAACTTCCGTTGCTATTTTTTCAAAAAATTCTAAAAAATCAAAACCTTCCCAACTTTTTGAGTCACAAAAAGTGCGTTTTACACATTTTCCATTGCCTGACTAATTTTCGGGCGAAAAATGCAGGAAGGGGACGCCCCGTGAGAAAAAATCTGTGATTTTGTGACTGTCGCACGTAACGAGCCCATTTGACACAACAATAATTAAAATAAATATATCCTTACAAAAATACTATTACTTATATTCTTTAATCTTCCTTAAAACCTGGAGATAATTTTATGCAAATTAATTTGTTTTCTTAGATTTTATACCATGCCTAAAGACGTTTACTACAAGCAAATAACTACCTTTAATGTAATGTTTCATTCAAAATACGTAATAAATTCGAAATAATCGTCAAAAAAAGATTGTAAATAAGTGTAAAATTACTCAGAGGGCCTTTTCTAATAGTTTTTGTCCAGTAGAGACAAACAGGGTCATTTTTCATACCCATTGCAGGGGCCCAATATATTCGGGACGACAAATCCCGAGATTTTTCGGTTGTCCGAGTTCGACTAAGGACTTTCCCAGCGGTAGACTGACGTCTTAGCGCCTCGGCCATTGATCCATCCAGATCAGTGGCGCCCGCAGATTACAAAAAAGTGGGGCACGAGCTATAAAAGAGTACATCGTACAGTACTGTACGGTACATACTAATCTCTACACCATACCTGACTCTTGTAGTTTATCTGTTTCTTTCTTTGAATTCTCTGCTGATAATTTTATTTCACCTGTTTTTTTTGGGACGGAGCAAGTTTAATTTGATAATTATTCAATACAAGTCTAAAGGCCCGATGCAGGCATCGAGGCATACTAAATTACAATAATAATAATAATAATAAAATACTGAATATTATACTGTAAAAAAATAAAATAATTTATATTGTTAATTTAAATAACTAGGGGCGCCCCTAGTGACCGTTGTTGACATACCGTGACAGAAAGAAAATGCCCATTTTTTCAGCTTTATATAGTAGATTTTATTATATTTTTCAAATAATCTTTTTATTGATATACATGGAAAAAATGCATATTATTTTATTTCTGTTTTTTGTTTAACTTTGAATCATTTTAAAATATTTTTATACCATTTTTATATCAATCGTAATGGCGGTGGCGTGTCCAGGGGTAGATCTACATAGGGACTAATAGGGCTTAAGTTCCGGGCTGCCAAGCGTCAAGGGCCCACAAAAATTGAATTACAGTAGAGAGTCGTTAATCGGAATCGCCGGTAATCGGAACGATTTTCAGTCGGACTGTGTCGTGCTGAATCGAACGTTTTTGATACTAGATTTACTTCTAAAGTATAATTTTCATGTTTTTATATTCTTCAATATATTTTGTTTGTACAAAATACAGAAATAATTTTTAACGATACGATAGCCTCGATTATTATTATAAAAATTTTCGTTAGGCTTAAAATCGACGAAAATTCAACAGGAAGCGACACGCAACGGAGAAAAATTTGAACATCGGACAAGTTAATGTATTTTTTCGTACGTAATCGGTAATCGGAACAAATCACTAATCTGAACAACCCCAGTCCCCAATTGATTCCGATTAATGACTCTCTGCTGTATAAATTTTTAGTACTTTTTCATTAACAATGAGCACTTATCGTATAGTAAAAAGTAGTTAATATTAATGATAATACTATAAATTATCATTATTATTATATTTGTTTTATTGTAGTCAATGTAACGTAATTGGTCATTAATTAATCAATGTAAATATTTCTTTGTCTCTTACGTTTTCTAATATAAGATACAAAGTTTGTCATTCCACGCCATTTCATAAATAAATATATTTCAACTCTGATTTTGATGATGTTAAAAATTTTTAAACCCCAATTTAAAGATTCTTAATCTAACAAAAATGGGACCCCATTAGACTTCAATAAGCCCCAGGTCTCGAAAAACCTAGATCTGCTCCAGGGCGTGCCGTCATGACGGATCTAGGTTTTTCGGGGCCTAGGGCTCATTAAAGTCAACAATACGCATCAGTGGAATCATTGCAAAGGCTAATCCGATGAGTGGTACGATATCGCAGATCAGGAGAAGAAAAATCTTAGTAAAACAATGCCAGATAGAATTTACGAAGTAATTAGTAAAAATATTGCTTATTAGTAATTTCTAGGCTCGGTAAAAGGGGAATCGACGTCAGCGCGCTAGCGGCCGACCCAAACTTTTACCGCTAAATACACGAAATTGGCCTCCAAAGCCAGACGTTACATCAGAATAGTCCTCAAATTTTTGACCCATGTCTCGCAATACATTGAAATGCTGTTTTCTAAAGCTCATTTTAAATTCGGCCGGACTCATCACGGAGCAACCGAATGGTAAGAGTAGAGTCCGACGTATCAGAACGGGCCACCCTCGAAAAATCCCTCGGGGTTTTCGATGCCAACTCGATCTCGGGTCCCTCCGAGTGGTAGGCTGTCACCTTAACGGCTCGGTCGTCCCCGGCCGTCGCATCTAGAGCATACAAGGCGTGGACATGTTTTATAATACCGAAAGTAAGAAGTTTTGCATTATAGGACTAACGTGAAACTATGTACTTTGAAAACTAAAAACTTAAAATTTTCGTTTTTATCGATTTGTTTTTATATACTTACGAGGAAAAAGAAAGCGAGTGAAAAATACATGTAAAATTATTTCGTGTTTTATGCTTGCTTTTAACTAAAAAAATGGGGATACTGTAGATTACCACCTATGGAATTTCGGGACTTTGAGTATATATCTGAACTGAGGGGACCGAGACGAGTTCAACGATACCCTACTTTTGGACCGGAGACGAAAAAGAAGAAAGTTGTCATACTTTTTTAATGCTTTCGTGCAGACGGCACCGTAGTTGCTAGTGCTGCCATCTCGCGGTAAAGTCTGCAAACATAAAAAAGCACTCTGAAAGAGAAGAAATTGCACGAACAGTCGAATGCCACTTCCTTTTTTCTTTTGTTCAAGAACTACCGTGAATCAATAACTAGTGACGTTAAACAATCGGCGGCCTGCCAGCGACTCTCCTCCCGGGGGAGTCCGTCGGGAGCGCGAACAGTCGAACTCCAGTTCCTTTGTTTCTTTTTGTTCAAGCATCGCGACTCCCGATCGCGATAGCACGGTCGGCTCGTAGTACTAGCCGACCTCGAGCGATAGCGAGACCGAGGAGCCGTAGCCCCCGAGGTGGACGAGCGCGAGGGTGTGCAAAAAGGACTGAACTCGAACTGTAGACAATCGGTGTGCTCGGGGATCAACATCTGCCTTTGTTGAAGGTATATATGGCCGACTTGCCGAACTGCCTGTTAAACACGCAATAGGCTTAGCGGAGAGAGCGACGCGACTCCCGATCATGGCGCGATCGCCGAAAAAAGTATAATAGCTTTCTTATTTTTCGCCTCCGGCCCAAAAGTTGGGCACCGTTGTACTCGACTCGGTCCTCTGAGTTCAAATATATAGTCAAAGTCCTAAAATTCGATAGGTGGTAATCTATAGTACACCCAAAAAATAAATTATATAATACGCCGAATGTCGCCCGAATTTAGTTGGACTGCGTATGAAAAACTGGATCGCACACAAGTGAAGGAAACCTGATAAAAATCTCATTGATGACGCGCAAACCCGCGACCAACTAATTTTAATTTATATAGGTTATATATATATATATATATATATAACCGTGAGATATTTACATATTTCGTGCTGTTTAAATTCGAACCTGGTTCAATTTGATCGTATGTACGACCATAATTCTCGGTATGTGTTATTAACTGTAGTAGTTGAAAAACACGTGGTATCTTCGGCGAGATCTCTCAATTTCAACAGAGTAGTGAAAACAGAATATAGAGCGTCCACCATCTGTAAGTTATAATAAAGTGTTGAAAAGTTAGTAAAATAATAAGAAAAGTATTAAAAATTCGTATTAACAAGAATTAGTTTACTTTGATAGGTAAATTTTTATTCAGAAAGAAGAATTCTCCCACAGAGATTCCAAGAGGCATGCCACTAAATCTCTTCATAAAATTTAAAATCTAAACAAAAAATTAGAAAAATTTTGTCGTATACAATTTAAAAACACAACATTAATTTTTACCTTTAATTTGTATGTCAAGCTTAACTCCGACGATGAGATTTTATGAATGCTGATGAAGTTGCTGTATATCTGGAAAAGTAGTACGCTTAAAAAATCATATTTACAGTATTATAAATTTATGTTTATTGTGCCAAATATTTTATGGTTTATCAAAGCAGTTTTTTGAATTCGATGCAAATTCTTTACTTTTTATTCTGCAGCCATAAAAAATCTGGCACCGATCGTCACAAGGTATTTGCATAGAATCATCGATATCTCTGGTCATCAACCAGCTATTTTTACTTTTACGGATGTTATATATAACAGAGGGAAAGTATGGCCATCGGTCAAAAAATGACCTCCCCCCAGATTTTACAATTTTGGATTGGGGGACCTTGAAACGTCGAGAAAGGCAAAAAAATTTAGGGTATTTTTGGTATGTATGCGGGTGTGGGGGGCACAATTTTGTTCGTCTCTTTGAAGCTTAATTACGCCTGTGATTTTTGCCGAAATTTTCTAAAATTTGACAAGAAGGTTTGTTTATTAGGGGGATCGATGCTATTACATTTTGGCGATTAAAGGCCAAGGGGATGGTATGTATCTCAAATAGGGTCGGACTTAATGACGATTTTACTCATTATTAGCGTTTAAAATATTTTATAAAACCAATCCCTACCCTCAAAATTAAGCTTTTTGCCATTTTATAATAATTAAAAATATATAAAAGTTTTTAAATGGAATATGATAACAGATGGCGCCACCAAATGTCGCCAGAAAGTTAAGCCACTCGTCGCTGGACGTTTTTTTGTGTGACGTTATAACTGTTGATATATCGACTTTTATCTGATTTGAATATTTCAATTGGATGAATCGTCTTTAAGCAATAAGAAATAACCGGGTTAACTGGATTTTGGAACATTGTGTATTTCGGATTTATACAGTTGCTGCATACATTTTTAATGAAAAACATACGTTAAAAGCAGGGCCGGATTATCGAATAGACAAATTAGACAAATGTCTAGGGCCCGTAATTCGGAGGGGCCCGGCTTCAGTGCAGAAGATTTCTCTGTTTTAAAACGAGTTAAAAATTATTTAAGAAATTCGATAGGACAGAAAAGGCTGTGTTTAACAATTCCTACTAAGCTCCGCTCGACCAGCCGTTACCTAAAAAAAAAAAACGGTCAACAGCCACCCGTGCGTCAGAAGTAATGTACGCCACGAGATCTCTCGCACCATCTAGAAATCTTGCTAGGGCCGCCTCTCGTGGTAGTACCGACGTATGGTTACGATTTATTTTCTAAATCTAAACTTATACGTCGCGACATCGCATATTCGATATAGCGTTCGAGTTGCTCGAGTGCGAAGATATTACAATTCGATAGTGTTTTATAAAAGAGTTAAAAAGGATGACACCACAATATCCGCACCGGGTGTCACCCATGCTACGCTAATGTCACATTATATAAGATTTGTTTAGAAGCAACTTATTTAAATGGGGCCCCGATTTAAATTTTGTCTAGGGCCCGCTAGAAGATTAATCCGGCGCTGGTTAAGAGTATAGAATGACATTTTACAACTGTTCTGATATTACAATGTTACTATTGTGTATGAAAGTCTGGCATACTATATAAAGTTATTAACGCGCATATATTTGTTACTGGAAAATAGATGGTATTACGTAATTAACTGAAAACATATTGCTATATATATATATATATATATAATGCACTTACCGAGAAAGTTATTTTAGAAATTGCAAAAGACCCAATCAGACAGACCGAGACGGATACAGCAAAAGTGATACCAAAATGGATTTTTGAGTTAAACGAATTATATCGTTCTTCGTGGTTAAAAAGTAATATATAAAGTAGTAAGCACGTTACGTGGACGAGCAGGAAGTATAGAATTGCCGTAAGATTGCGCCATTTTTGATTGATTTGCTGAAATATTTCCCATAGATCGGTGTGTGTTTCTATAAGGTCATCGACGTTGGTCTTCAAATGACGAGTGTGTCTGTCGATCGAATCTAACTTGATCTGTATATTCTGGAATTGATTCAACAAGAACAAGAATATAATAAGAAGTGTGGTTAATATAACGTTAACTTCTCCAGTAGTAATCAAACTCCAGAGAAAATAGAATGTATTGCACCAGATTGAAGCCAGAGAAGAATTGCTGGAATTTTGAATTTTTGGATAATATTTTAAATCTAAAATAAGGCTCGTTAAAAGATTTTGAAAAAAGTATAAAATAAGAAAAAATATCGATATTAATTGAATTTTTTGGGGAAAGTTTTCATCGTTTCCGTACGCGATCTTATTGTCTTCCCATTTGAATTTCTTTCTTTTCAGTATACTAAATATAATAGCATATATCGATGACAACATTATTCGAAATACTCTTTGGAAGTATTTGTTTGTACCATAATTTTTGTTTATACTTTCGCATAATGCTTCGTCGTCAAAAAATAAGACGCAAACGTGACCTACCATCACCCACAAAATAAGTTCTACAAAGTTTACGTAATAAGCAAAGTACTTTCTGTTCTTTCCATCGCTGCAGACGCATACAAACAACGGTTCCAATCCAAATAGTTTAGCCACCGAAATTACGGGTCCGAGTTGGCAATGAATGTTGTTGGAAATATTGTTCTTGCCAATTGTGTTTCTGTTGTTCATTTTGCAAATCTAAACAGATAAATGAATATAAACAGTACGAAACACTACTAAAACACGGCAAAAATTTAAAACGTTGCGTGTAGCAGTAAGCGGTAATTTTAGGCTGGCGAAGCACGACGATGCCATTCGATATGGTTGTTACATAATTGCGTAAAGATGCTTGTAGTTGCTAAACGACGAGCATCTTTACGCCATTATAAAATCGTTTTAGAAATTCCTTTTATAATTTTGTTTGCTGAAAAAATTAATTTAGATATTTTACATACCTATTGATTATCGTATAAATCAGGGGTGGCCAACTTTTGTGCACATAAGATCTACTTTTTATCGTAAAAATGTGTCGCGATCGACTTGTTGTCATAGGCATAGTCTAAATGGGGAGGGGAAGTGTGAAATACATACTATGTTTATACACTGTTTCAGTACGAAGTGCACTCACTGCTTATGAGTCGAGTCATAACTGCATGCAGGGCCGGATTTACCAATCCAGGGGCCCTGGGAACAAATTCGCTGGGGGCCCCCCTTTAAGAGTAGGCAAATTTGATGATTTAGAAAATTTACACAAAATACTGTACTTTCAACTAGATTTCAACTATGAAGTTGTAAATTTCATTTAAAAATAAGGTTATTGTAAACATACATATATTTTATTGTGTAAAACTAATTATTTTAATTTAATTGAAAAATACCTATGTAAAATTTTTTCCCGAAATTTTCCGATGTTTCATAGGTTTTTTCCCGGGTTTGGTTTTCTTTGCCTGTGGCTCTCATGATTAGGCCACACTAGGCTGTCGCAGTAAGAGGGAAAAAAAATTATGTTTAAATATAGTTTTGTGGGGGCCCTGGACACCCGCCCTAAATGTCCCTATGTAAATCCGGCCCTGACTGCATGCATACAGTTGCGTTCGGTTACAAATATAATACATCAAGTCAAGACATCGCTAGCGATCGACCAAAATTGGCTTTGCGATCGACCGGTCGATCGCGATCGACTTGTTGGCCACCCCTGGTATAAATTATATTGTTACAAGCCGGGTTGAGGCCGAAGTTTCAACCGCGAAAACGTGTACGTCGGACGTTCGGCGCCTCTTTTCGGTAAGCCTAGAAGTTTGACAATGGCCTTTCGAAAGTCGGTGGAATCACGCTCGACATTCCAAACGCCATTGCCAAACTTCCAGGCTTACGGGAAAGCGACGCCGAACGTCCGACGTACACGTTTTCGCGGTTGAAACTTCGGCCTCAACCCGGCTAATATTTAAGTTTGTGAAATCAATATATTGGTTTAGTTTCGAATTAATTGTTAGTTTATTGCAGCAAAAGAATAGATTTTGAGGTTGTTCGTGCATAATTCCTTAATTAATCCTAATACTATTAAGCCGGATTCCGTGCAATAAGTAGTTAATGTCGATCAATATATGCCATAATTTATGAATAATTAAATTAATTTCTCTGTTTTAAAATAGTTTCCTGGTTAGGCAATCAATACAACTTAATTTATTAATATAAATTGTAAATTATGCACGAGAGTAAATTATGTAACAGAATTGAATTTTATAAATATATTAAAATTTAGGCAGAGAAACCAAGTTCAATTAAGTCAATTTTCATAAAATTGTTGTACCTGTTGTTCTACTAATTCTTTAAGATCGTCGTTGGAAAAACTTTCTCCAGTCGTAACTCGCAATAATTCTTCAATATCCCGCGCATTTATATTATCCAACCCTGTCTCATTAGCTAGCTTGACAGACGGCCGGATGGCCGAGCGGTAAAGGTGGCAGCCTACCGCTCTGGGGGACCCGGGATCGAATCCGAACGGGTCGAATAATCCCCAGGAATTTTTCGGGGGGTGGTCCGTTTGGATATGTCGGGCCCCGTCCCTCACCACCCGGTCGCCCCATTGTGGGCCTGGCCGAACCCATAATGGGCCTACTAAAAAGAGGCCCTCTTAGTGCCCACAGGGCGGAAAGAGTTTAAAAAAAAAAAAAAAAAAAAAAAAAAAAAGCTAGCTTGACAATTTCGTCGACATCAACAATGGATTCTCTCGTGTCAACATCCTCGCTTAGCTCCGGCCATACATTCTTCCGTACTCCTTTCAAACATTTCTCGGTCACCCCATTCCGGGAAAGATTGATGTTGTCTACAGCATCCACGATAGTCTAGTTGTTCCAAAAATCTCTAATGGATTGTTTTATCAATCGGTTGTCGGAATGTCCGCCGCAGATAATAAGCTTTAAAATTTGATATTACGCCTCGATCCCGACACTGCGTGCGATCTCGGGTAATTCCAATACTACCGCGTAATACCGAAACAGCGTTAAGCGGGGTCTTACTGTATTAAATATTTTACAATATATAAATCTCCACACGGAAGTGTTTCGAAGAAAAGGCATAGAGCGTTCATCTAATTAAAGTTTTGTGGTATTTTCAAAATATAATTAAGAGCACTTAAATTTTACGCACAGTCGATATTTACCAAGTTCCATCGTTAAGTGCGGGAAAATAAATTTTAATGCGAAACGATCTTCTGTTCATTCTGAGAAAACAAATAATTGTACAGTTGATTTTGTGACGATAATTAAGCTTAAAATATAAATTAAATGTACGTTTTCAACTATGTAATTAGCTACTCCTAAGAGAATCGAAGAGAAATTTTATTTCGTTAACCAGGTAACCGTTAATTAATGCATTAATTAATTGAACGAGAATTCTACCATTAATTAATGGCGGAATTGTGCCAATATGGACTGGTCTGACGATCAATAATATCGACAGACATAAGGAGTTCAAAACGATGCTCACTACTTGTAACACCAATTATAAATAAAGGATGTGTGGACCTATCGCACGACTGTCCAATAATTCCTGTTATTGCAGAGACTCCCAGAGTAAAAAAAACAGGAAACTTACAAGAATAATGTTAATTAATTCTCTTGATAAAATCATTTTATATCTTGTCGCTAAGGTATTTTAAGTACGGTACCGAACCAAATATCAGCCAAGGTTCGGACCGAAAGTGGTCCGGATTTTTGATATTGTGATTTTCTGGGCTAAACATATGTTTAAAATATAATAAACAATAATGGAAAGTAAACAGTTAAACTGTTTCAAAAATAACCGGATTTTTGGTAATTCCAGATTTCTGGAAGTCGGATATTTGGTTCGTTATTGTATTATATTTGATAAATATTTCTTTACTTTTTGAAACTTAATGGAATATTTACGCTTTGTAAGTTATTTATTGTTACTAGTGTTTGAAGCGCGATACTATCTAGAGTACACACCGTAAGCGGCCGGATGGCCGAGTGGTCGAGGTTAGCAGCCTGCCACTCTGGGGAACCCGGGATCGAATCCGGACGGGTCGAAAAATCCCCAGGAATTTTTCGGGGGTGGTCCGTCCGGATATGTCGTTCCCCGTCCCTCACCACCCGGCCGCCCCATTGTGGGCCTGGCCGAACCCATAATGGGCTTGCTATAAGAGGCCCTCTTAGTGCCCACAGGGCGGAAAAAATTACAAAAAAAAAAGAGTACACACCGTGTTACTGTAGGCCGCTAAATTTTCATCGATTTTAGGAAGATAAAACTCAGAATGAAGTTATCCGGCACGAGTGAGAGGTGATAAAAATGACTTTCGATCAAAACTGCGCAAGGAAAATCATTGTCGGAGTCGGATTCGGGCCTCAATTCTTCCAACGCCACGCCTTAAACTAAAGAAAAAATTTAACAACGAGTTGCTTAACTTTCCCGGCGACATTTAAAACAGCGTGTAGCGCCATCTGTTACGATATTTTATTAAAAACTTTTTATATCTTTATTATAAAATGGCAAAAAGCTTAATTTTTGAGAGTAGTGACGAGTTTTATAAAAAAAATTGTAAATGCTAATAACGAATAACATATGCATTAAGCCCGATCCCTCTCCGAGGTATGACAAATGACATCCTTCTATCTCTTCAACCCCTCGATTTTTAACAATCAAAATTTAATAGAATCGATGTCCTTTATATGCAAGTTATCGTGCCAAATTTCGTTTCTTTACTCTTACCCTATCCTAAGATATTAAAGGAAATAAATGTCAACACACACCGGAAATATTTTTACCGTTTTTTATTGACATTTTTGGGTTCCCGAGGTCTCAAAACGAGGAGATTTGCAAAAAACTCGAAGGGTCAAATTTGACACGATTCCAATACTTTTCCTCGTTATGTATATATAACAGCCGGGAAAGTAAAAAACGGAGAAAAAATTCCGTGTATGTGTGTGCGAGTGCGTGCGTGTTGGAGACTATTTCGTTTAATCTATATATATAAAAATGAATGTGTGTCTGTGTGTGTGTGTGTGTGTTTGTCCTTCATGCACTACCACACCATTTATCCGATTGCCATGAAACTTCGGGAAGTTGTTTAATACACTCCCACGAAGGTTTCTGGCACATGTGAAGACCACCATTTCCCCCCTTTCAAAAATATATTTATATATGGATTAAGGCTTTTATGTCCAACAGATGGCGCTAACTTTCGACGACCTAAGTTTGCTTTTCTGTGAGGCATTATGCTTTCTGTGAGAATGGACTAAAGCAGATCATTTTCTATCTATCTATATAAATAAAATATAACGTTCGTTTGTTCCTACCAATTCCTTTGAAATTTTGACACAACGTTGCATTCGAATACGCACGTGTTTTTATATAATATACATGTCGAAATTCCCCCACTGGGGGGAATGGACAAAATTATGGCTTACCGTGAAGAACTTGGCTTCTATTATACTATTTTAGATGCGGTTTTTTGCGTTTTTAATTGCGTTTTAATAGGTTACGTCAACAGAATATACACTAAAAAGGGATTTTTCGATATTCCCCAGCGGGGAAGGGACAGGATTAAGGCTTACTGTGAAGAACTCTGCTTTTATTATACTATTTTAAATGCGTTTTTGATTGTGTTTTAATAGGGTACGTCAAGAGAATGTACTGTACACTAAGAAGGGATTTTTTGAAATTCCCCCACGGGGAAGTGTTACACATTTATAATAGATACATTTTGAGCCACAACAACGCGTGGCCGGGTCAGCTAGTATCATATATAACATAACGAAATTTGGCACGGTATAAGAAACATTGATGCTATTAAATTTTTGTGGTTAAAGATCGACGAAGTGGAGAGCTAAAGGGATATCGTGTGTCATACCTCGGAGGGTCGGATTTAATGCAGATGTTATTCGTTATTGGAGAGGTCGCGGTCGTCGTATTAAGCCTAAAACGTGAACGGCGACGGCCGAACGCCGCCATCTGGCAATTGTAGACGGTCGATAATGGCGTTCGCGACGTCTAGCGTGGCGAGTAGACGATCGGCTTAAACTTCATTTTTTGTTGTGATTATTTTATAAAATAGTCTAATTTTATGATTATTTAAGCATTTGCGAATAGTATTGTAAATAAACAGACGATTTTAATCCGATATAAATTATTTAATTATTCAATTTTTTAGCGAGTGATGCGAAGTGCCTATAGAATTTACATATACAGTGGTGCCTCATATAACGTACTTAATCCGTTCCAGGTGCACGTCCGTTATACGAAACGCATTTTCCCATAGAAATACATATTAAAACATCTAATTCGTTCCGCAGCATAAAATAACCGTACCGTATCATTAAAAAAATGAACACGGGGTGCGTTCTTTTATTCCTCGCGTACCGCGCGAGCGACATCCGTTTAAAAATTCCTGCGGAACGCGTTTCTAAATTCCGCGGGTGCGCGCGCCGTCGAACGGCAAAAACGGCCGCTCGTAGCAGTAGTTTACGGTGGAAAGCAACACGGCGTCCTCCGTGGCTCAGATAGTTTCGTTTCCGGGTCCATTATGTGGTTTAATGAACGAGAATTTAGAAATTGTGATCACAATTAAAAGTAATTCATTTTTAATTAGTCAAACGAACATTATGCGATACTAAAAACAGTTTATTTTCGAGAAATGATAGGTTATAAAAAGTCGTCTTTTATTCGAATACAAATTACAATGGTTATCATCGAATATTCAATGCCAACAACTCTCCATAAAAGTATTTTATTGCAAACAATGCTACAATACATTTTATCGGACGCTCCGAAAGTCGTTTATAAAAAAATTCCTTCAAATCGCCGAAACGTGGGTAAAACGAATTTGTTAATAAGCTAGTAACTGATTGGCAAATAAATAGGTTTAATGTACAAACGAGTCCTCTGTCGTTATTTATCAATTTAAACGTCGGTCGGGAGATTATTTTCGTCGACGATACATTCTCTCTCGAGCGCGACTAAAGTAAAACCTTTACGTATAAAAAATCTACGGCATATTTTCAAAGACGGTAAGAAGTATTCGAATCGGATACGTTTAAGTATTGCAAAAGCTCTGGTTCCTCAAATTTATCTTTGTGGAAATCGAACCTTTTCCTGTGCAAATGGCAGTGTCGATGAGATAAACGTATGGCACAAATTATTCACAAGTTTTTTATACAATGTACGCGGACTGCAAAATGGTCTGTACCACGCACGGACTATTGGGTTTTCTAACTTGGCCGCTCCGTCTCGAATCTCGGCCCCGCATTGTTCGTAACTAATTTGTTTCGTCCGTGAGAACGGAAATGCTCTTTGTGGAATTCTATGCCAACGGTATAAAATGCGGAATTAAAAACGTAATTTCGTCCGTCAGCAGACGGGACAACACTGCCCTTCCGGCACCCTCGGGTTTTTACATTCCGCCGGCGGACAGGCTCGAACTCTGCAAAGAACTTGCGTTTCCTGAAAAATAAATTTCGTTGTAATTCGGGTAAACATCCGTAAACTGTTCTAAGCCAATTCCTATTAAATAACGAAAAATAAACGTAACAGTATTTATTTTGGCTACCGCGCACTAACCGAGAATGTTTTCCGCCCCGGCAGAATCAAAAGTGCGAGAAGTTACCTTCCCGGAGACTGAATCCCGCAAATGTCGGATTATTTCAACTTTTACCAGTGTAATGAGTCAATGATTCTATTCTAGTTTTCCACTTTCTTAACTACCTTCACTTATTATTTGAAAATTCTGGAACTAAAACGTTTTTATATTCATTATTTTATTTTATAGAATAAAAATCTGTTAAACTAAAATTAATCTGCTCTTTCGGTCTTTTCCCATTAAAATAAATTCAATCCTAAGAAATTTGTATTTTTCAACTATGGAAAGTGAAAATTTTTGGTTATTAATTTTACTCCGATTATCATCCTGAAAGAAAATGTAGCCAGTTCTTATTTGACGTCATTTACTGGAACATTTCAATGGACGTGGTTTGAAAAATTTTAGAAAAGAATGTTAGGAGGTTCTTTTCGACCGAACCTCCTACTTTATTTCCGAGAATTGAAAATGACTAGTGAATACGCTGTGCAATTTAATGATTATTCGACAGAAAAGTAAAATTGATGATGTAAGAATGGAAACGAGCCCACCGGTGTTCGGTTCCGTTCTCCGAACGATGGGAGTTCGGTCGTGGGTCGGCGCCCGGCCGAGACGGGATGGCCACTGGGAGTTTTCCGGGTTTTCTCCACGTCTGTGACCCCCGAATAGGAGCCGGGTAACCTTAAAAGATCTCCCGGAAGGCATTATTCCTCGCGTTACTACCGTCGTAAACGCGTACGACTACTATTACGTGACAATTACGTCACACTTTACCAAGGGGCGATATAGCCTAGAAGCTCGTGCTCCACGAACTACTATAAGACGAGACAAGAATGGAAACCAATACGATGTACTCGATAATAAATTTTAACATTTCCGAGTGTGTTAGAAGTTCTATAAGGTCCTAAGACCCGAAAAAGTAGAGAGAATCCCGATGAACAATAATTCTATGCGTGTGTGATGAACTTACGTATAACTCGGAGTTATATTCCATCATATTTAAAATTGTTATTCGAGTGTTCTATTAACCCCATGATGACTGTTTAACGTGACTGAAAACATTTAGTTTGTTAAATTAAAGTTTACTTTGCCAGAATTGTAAAGGTGTCGAGGTTGGTAGTACTTTCGGTAACCCTTGATATAAATTTTCATGTGTAACAAGGAGAAAAAACAATTGGCTACCATCAATTTTGATCGGCTTGGGAATGGTAAAACTACGTCAAAAATGAGTGAATATGTATGTGAGCTTTTTGTGCCTTGAGAATATTAGTTTTTGACGTTTGAATTGTCAAGATTTTTAGCATATAGTTATAAGCTGTGATGGAAGGTATATTCGAGAGTGCTGCATAGCATCGTGGTTTTTAAAAGGTGCCAACAAGCTAAAGTTCTAGTTTCAAATTCACAGTTTTCTTTTCTTTTGTTATTTACGTAATGTTTACCTAATAATGAAATAAAATCATTTTTGTATTTGCATATTTATATAAATGATAGAAATATGGAGGTTAGCATGACATTTCAATCATTTATATAAATATTTTATTAAATATGCAAATACAAAAATTATTTTATTTTTAAATTATTTAGCTCCAGTAGGCATATATTAACTATAAAAGATATAAATAACACCTTTTTAACAATCCAGCAAATCAATTAATAAACAAACGCACCTGATTTGTACTCGCTGAGCTTATTGTTTTATTCTAAACGTTTTCGGCCTACTATAATAGGCCATCTTCGAGCTTTACACTTTTTGTTCGAAATGGTAACATTCTAATTTATTTGAATTTGTACTTTAAATTAACGGATTAACAACGGATTTTAAATTTAATGGAGTAATATATAAACAAAAGAAAGGAGTCCCCGTGGGAAGTCCTATGTCTGGACTCCTACGTGAACTAGTAATAAGAAAATTGGAAAAGAACGTCGTCGAAGATTTCGCAGATAGCATCGTTATATACAAACGATACGTTGATGATGTATTAATAATTTGGAAAGACGACCGACGCATTAACGATTTCTTAACTGCAATCGACGACGACGAACGTGGTTTGAAACTAAAATTAGAACAAAAAAGCCGAAGAAACATCCATTTCTTGGATATTGACGTGGAATTTAAGCTAGGAAACATACAAACGACAGTATATTTGAAACCGACGCACGCTCCTTTATATATACCGGCATGTTCGAAAGACCCGTTTAAGTATAAGCTATCTGCATTTAAGGCGCTCGTCAAAAGGGCCTTCTTATACTGCACCGACGTACTAGACCGGAACAAAGAAATTAATAGAATCCAAAAGGTAGCGAAGAATTTGGGATACGAAATGTCCACAATCAAAGGCCTCGTCAAGAGTTACGGTAAACAAAAAGATACAACTGCAACGAATAACGGCACCACGACTTTCAAGAAGTTCCCATACAACGAGCAAACGAGGAAGGTGGTGAAGGAATTGGGAAAATACAAAAACACAAACATAATTTACAAATGAGCACCCAATATTTATAGACTATTAAGAAATGATAAAGACAAAATTAGAATGGAGGAACAAGCGGGTGTATACAGTATATCGTATGAGAACCAACAATTAGGAATTGATAAAGAATATATAGGAGTGACAAGAAGAAGCCCCAAAGTACGGGTAAAGGAACATAAATATAGTGTGAGTAAGGAACTGGACGGCGCGATTTTGGCGAGTATGGCGCAGGCGGACGGAGCGGTAGTCAAACGGAACGAGGCAAAGATAGTTAAAACGGGACATTCATCGTCCATCACAATGGAAATGGAAAAAATAGAAATTTACAAAAGTAAAACGAGGGACAGATGCTTAAACTCAAAAGATGCAAATGCATTACCATCGGCTTGGAAGTACAAAATTGAAAAGAGTATGGGTTTTGATAATCCATAAAAATATGGGCTGGAGTTCATAGGAATTAGTATTCACACTTAATTAATTTGGATGTAAAATTTTTTTGTTATTATTCGGTTATTGTATTTTATTATTTATTTTTACTTTTTTACTTTATGTTTTTGTCTTTCGTTAACTTGCAATGTGTTTTGAGAGTATGTTAATCCATTAATTTAAAGTGCAAATTCAAATAAATTGGAATGTTACCATTTCGAACAAGAAGTGTAAAGCCTGAAGATGGCCTATTATGGTAGGCCGAAAATGTTCGGAATAAAACAATAAGCTCAGCGAATATAAATCAGGTGGGTTTATTTATTAATTGATCTAAATAGTGCTGAGAAGGAGATAGATAGATAATCCAGCAAATGTTTAATTAGTTAAAAAATGTTTTCGACTGATTTTTTTTAAATGAATTAAACATTTGCCGGATTGTTAAAAAGTTGTTATTTATATCTTTTATATGTTGTTTTGTTTTATTTGGTAAAAATTATACATAAGTAACCCAAAAAATCAGTTTGTTAATTAATGCTGACATATTTTGTCAGCATTAATCAACAATGCAATGCTTCAACAAACAACACTACATGATACGCAAACATACCTTCCATCACAGTTTATAATTATATGCTATAAATCTTTGAATTTTCAAACATCAAAAACTAATATTTGCAAGGCACATTAGATGAAAAGCTGATATATGTATCTGCTCACTTTTGATGTAGTTTCAGTCGTGTTTCTCTATGTAAGATAGATTTACGGTAGAGAGTCGTTTATCCCAATCAATTGGGAACTGGTGTTGTTTGGATAACCGATTATGTACAAAAAAATATATTAACGTGTCCGATGTTGAAATTTTTCTTTGTTGCGTGTCGCTTTTAAGCCTAACGAAAATTTTTATAATAATAATCGAGGCTATCGTATCGTTAAAAATTATTTCTTTATTTTGTACAAACAAAATAAATATATTGAAGAATATAAAAACATGAAAATTATACTTTAGAAGTAAATCTAGTATCAAAAAAGTTCGATTCGGCACGACACGGTCCGACCGGAAGGCGTTCGGATAAACGACTCTCTACCGTATTTACATTTAAACTTATTGATATATTAAAATATACAATAGAAGCAAATAGCCATTTCTTTTTTTTCTTTATATTATAAATATAGGATCAAACAACATACCTGGCATTCGCAATAAGTGCATCTGTCTGTTTGCCATTTATCTCCGTGATGTCTCTTTTTGCCTTCGGAATCGACGCAATAATTTCTTCTCGTCTTGCAATCGATTTCTAATCTTCTTAACTATATAAAAGAGATATATAAAATATTAAAATATTTTAAAATTCTTATAAATAAAATAAAAATAAATGACCTTTTTTGTTAATTTATTAATAGTTTTCTCTAATTTTCCAACTAATTCCTCTATTCCTTCTATCCTTTGCTCGGTTATATCGAAATCTTTTTCTCTCATACGCTGTTCGATATTATGATAAGACTTGGTTAAATTTGTAAAATTATATTCTTTGGAGTCCAACGATGCCAAAGGATTATCTTTTGGATAACTGAATTCTGCAGAGCGCTTGGTGCGATACTGAAGGTGTGCAATTGTATTAAGTACTGGCGCATTTCCACATTCTGAAAAAATAAAAGGAAAAAGCTGAAATTCCATAAAAAAACATTTCAAAATTTTGTAAATTTTGAATTACAGTTATTGTTATATTAGAATGAAAAATCTATACTGAAGGAAGGACAATTACAAAATTATGAATAATATATTTTTAATGACATTTGAATGTTATAAATATGAAAATGATTCAAGTACTTTCTTTACAATTTTACATATTAAAGCTTTTAAAAACTTCTACTATTATAAAATTATTAGTTCCTGTTCTCAATACACGTTTTCTATATAGATTCTGAGCGTAAATTTGATAATCATACAAAAATTACATCTTTGATATAAACTGCATCCTCAATATTAAAAATAGCATTACATGTACAGACACATTGAATAAATTTAACACAGTTACAATTATTTTATATGCATCAGTGGTTCTCAAACTGAGATATGTAATAATCATTATTGGTATTATTATTTATTTTCTAGTACAACTCCCTCATATACTTGATGTTCTATCCACTACTTTCAACTGAAAGTGATTTTAATTTCATTAAAATTATTACATTATGATTATGAATACAATATAGTCATTTACAACCTCAGAACTTGATTTCATTTTACAGTAAGAATCTCTGTATGCTGTTTTACAATACTTTTGTTAGTTTTATTAGATTTTTGATAATATGCAAAGATTCTGAAATATATAAAAGGTGTAGAGAGCACAAGTTTTTCCTACAAATAAGGGATATATCTTATCCCCTCTTTCTGTAGGGGAAAAAAGACTGAAAAGTCATTGTATTTATCAGGATGTCTACAAAACTTAAAAAGTGATTCTTTTGACACTTTCACAACATAACAAAACTTTTACGTAGTTATGCTATAATGAAAAATAGTACAGTAGACCCTCCCCATAACACGGTAGATATGTTCCGTGTTGTACGAGTCACTTAAATACGCGAGCCGATCACGGCTCGACACGTGTGCAGTTAAGCGAATACGGCCGTTTGAAAGGTTTTCTTCCATAAAATTAATCGATTCTAGTCTAATTTGACTCGACATTTCCAAATCACGTATAATTTTTTGGGAATAATCCATATACACTGTGCTATAAACAAAAAATTGCAGGATTACTTACCGAGTGTGCACCGTTCGACGACGCCATTGCTTAAGTGTGTTTTCGTGGCGGAGCGGCTCGTAGAATGGCGGACGCGTGTTTCCCGATAAGTTATTTTTCTGTGAAAAATTTGCCTAACTTTGGAGACATCGTTAATAAAAATATAATTTTTATGGCCGTCGAATAATAAATGTTTTTTAGTAGGTCCGGTGCTCGTTTAAACTCGACGGTTTGTACAACATCGGCTATTTGTCCAGATTCGACCGATCCCGTCGTGACACGAGTCGGCGATGACGTTTTACCGTGTTATACGAACCCAATCGCAATTTTTTAGCCGTGTTATAGGGGGGTCTACTGTACATGAAAGTAATTTATTAATAGGTCTCGCTTTAAGTGAATATCAGAGTGATCTAAAGGATAAGGTGGCATAGATGGCATTTCCTTCTTATTCTAATGGTTAAAAAGTTACAAATTAGTGGAGCAATACACCCTCTGTCTTTTTGATATAATTCTTGGTATAATATAACCAAACATTGTGATCATGATTTATTAAATTGCATACTTTATTCATATTAATAATAATATTAATTACTATTCCATAAATAAATGATAATTTTTAGTATATATACTTAAAGTTGCTAAGAACAGAATAATGAATTAACCATAATCTGCAATACAATTTCAGAAAAATATTAACTATATATAACTAAATTTTACAAATATATATTTACTTAGTTATTTGAATAACGTACTAAAATAATAAATATATATCAGAAAATACTATAATCTAACCATTAATTAAACAAATTCCATCTCTTCAAACACTCTTAAAGAATAGTTAACTTTATTTTTATTTAATAGTACAAAGTACTCTCTTGATAAGACAAAAACTCCCTTAACTCAAATTTTGTCCTGACATAGTTCTCATACTCATTGAATTCTGTGTTTCTGTAAGATCCAGAGACCATTTCCTAATTTTGTGTGCTTTTTTGCATTTTCAAGGAAATGGACAATATTATCACAAAGCTGAAGATTAGTATTGTATGAAATTAAAATAATCAAGTAGATGAAAACATTTGAAACCAAATTAATCATGCTAAATTCATATAGTTTTTGTAGTTTATGAAATTCCATTAGGGTTTTTTTTTGTTCCAAGCACTCCTACTGTATACTCAACCTAAAACTACACAAATCCAAGTACAAAGTTCATATATTTTAACAACATTAAATAGAAATTGTTGGTGATCAAAGCATTACAAATAAAGATATGAAATTAGAAAAATAAAATACAACTAGCTTAGTTTTCTTATCATATTTACAATACTGATGTTACAGCTTCCACAACAAAATTTTTAAGTACAGAAAGTTGAAAATAGTCTAAACCAGGGGTGACCAAAGTACGGCCCACGAGGTCAGTTTATTCTGCCCGCCACTGCACTGTGCCACAAATGACCTAAAATATAATTATTTATATGAAAATATCATATATTGTAGATAAAAAAATTAAAATAAGTTTGGACCAATTTTGGCATATTTACTTATCTGATTTTTGTATCTGACAGTAATATAATTTTCAGATAAATTAGTGAAGTAAAAAATTTGGCAACTTTTTGCAACTTTGGATATCGGAACACTTTTTGTATAAGTATCAGTACCCGCAATGAAGTTTCTAAGAAAAGCGATTATGAGCCCGCTGCAACAATCGTGTTTGCATATTAGTAAATAAATATGTCGGTCGTCTTTATTTTTTATGTATTCGGTGTGCCGTATTGAACAAAATGGTTATGTGGTCCACACTTGTCATTCTCTCAGTTATCTGACCTGCTGTGAGAAAGGTTTGGTGACCCCTGGTCTAATTAACAACTACAGTGCACATATGACAATTCACACTCTGAAATCTGTAACAGTTCGATTTTTATTATCTAATATAACTTTCAGATCAACAAATTATTCAAAACTTTAAATTAAAATACAGAGCTTGTTATACAAAAATGTTGCATATTATCAAAGATGGATATGTAGGTTTGGAGTAAACCTGCTAGATGAAATGCAAGTGGCAGTTTGGAATGAAATTTCAGAAAGTGCCATTGCAAATTTCTTTCCAAAAGCAAGTTTTGGTCAAAAATTTGACATTGAATAAATCAAGATTTCCATCAGACTCTGCCAACTACATTGAAGAAGACTGAGCCAATCTCATTAAAGCAACGAGTGATGAAAAAGTGTCATTAAAAGATTTATCGACGTTGACAAATGCCCAGAGACAGCTACGTCATTATCTGGAGACAACATTATTGCCAAAGTAAAAAACCAAGCAATGAAGATGAGAAAGAAATAAATCCTGTCAAGAGCAAATAATATGCTCTCCCTACATGTAGGGAAGCTAGAAAAGCTCTAAAGGTTTTAAAGGGCTTTCTACATCATTCAGCAAACAAAGTGTTTTTGAGATGGTTAACCCTATCAAAAACATTGTTTAGCAACAAATGAATCAACAACAACAAACTTTTGTATCACTTTTTTGACTAAGAACATCAATGTTTTGTTATTTTGTGTGTGTATGCATCTATAAAATAATAGATGGGTTCGACTGTATTACATGTTTGAGATAAAATCTATCTGGAAATTTATTCTTTTCCTTGTGTTTTCAGCCTAAATTCAATGTATTTTCCATGTTTATCTCAAATACAGGTTTTTTTCTCAAAGCCTCTATATCTCAAATTGTGGACTGAAGTGTCAATTACAAATTCAAAGCTCAGTGACTACATTTTGATAGCATAAATTACAGTTTAGAAAGTCTCTTGCAATATAATACATAATTGCATACTGCTTTTCTCCAATTGGCTTCGAGTTTTGCTCGAGTCTTATTGGTTAAAGAAAGCGGGGCATTGAAAACTATTGACAAATTATTTCTGTTGGTGTATGTTAAAAATGTTTTATTTAATTTTATTTATGCCTAATACAGGTATGAACTGTACTTGCTATTGTATTAATAAAATACAATTGCATATACAGTAACTCCATTCAAACCTATTACTGCTTACCGTATAAGAACCTATATATTTCGAAACCTATCTCAAATTTTTTTCTCATTCCTGCGAGATTCAAGATAGACCTGTTCAACTGTATAGTTAAATCTACGTTATTCATATTGTGATATTTATAATCTGATTGAGTTACAAAAATTACATTATTTTAGTTTTGTTAGTGCAAAGTGGATGGAATATAAAAAAATTTGAGTTATCAAGAGTCTATTGTATACATCTAGCAAAGAACTTGCTTGTAGATGCCACTGATTTTATAGTTGAGTACCATTTCTAATCTTCAAATATATGTTTAGAATTATTAAAAAAAATTGATTCTGAGATTTTTCATGACATATTCCCTTTTCAGACTACAGACATTTTACTTATGTATTTCAGAAAAGCAACATTTGAAATTCTTACATAAAACAAATATTTGATAAAATGCTATGTTTATTTAAAGTAATAAAAGTTTATCCAAAAGATATAAAAATTTTACAGTTTATATTTAGGATTATCAGAATATAATGATACTTATATCATAAAATAATGACATATTTTCTGCATATATTGTATTTACCAATTGAAATATTTCAAATTCTGAATGTCGCGTGACCAAGAAAATTTGAATACGGTAGACCCCCCTATAACACGGTAGATAAGTTCCGTGTTATAGGGGGGTCTACTGTACTGTACGAAACATTATATAACCCATTGCAGATGCCAAATACTGTTATTAGAACATAGTTTGTTGGAAGTTTGTAATTTATCAAAGATTCTGCTGCATGCCTGATAAAGTACAACTAGTATAATCAATTCCAACCTTGTAATTCTTGGCCAGATAATTCATATATAAAGCAGCTTTACAGAAATACGCTTCATTTGATATAAAGTAAAACGTTAATAACCAATGTTGTCTGAAGATGATAAATATTACATACATTACACTGTTAGTTATATTTACTTAAAAAGACTGTAATGTTAAAATTAAACTTAGCAGATAAAGAATGATTATATAAATAATTATAATAATATAGTATTGTTTTCTGTTTTTCCTCTTAAATCTATTTTAGTTGAAAATTTAAATGACTTATTTTCTCTTCAATAATACAATTTTGTAGAATAAAAAAATTACTTTTTATGTAGAGTGCTATAATTAAAAAAAAAAAAATAGTTTATCAAATGCAATAAAAATCCAATCTGTAAAAATTTAGTATCAAAAGGACAGTATCTTACATATTAGATATATCTGATATTATGCCTGATGACTTGCTGTCAGAAAGATTATCAATTTTATGACAAATCATTGATATTTTTTTAAGTTTCGTTACTTTCTAGTCTTAAGATATCTAAGTTACAAAACCTAGTACAAAAAAAAAGGACGTAGTCAATTCATTACAGCTTTTCTCTATGGCACATACATTCTCTTTAATCATGTAATGCATTCTCTGTATCTGGACTGCTGTATGTTACTATGTATATAATTCGTCTCTGTAATCCAAAAGGTTTTTTTGGTAGACGGTCTCACAGAATCGTCTACCAAAAACCTTTTGGATTACAGAGACGAATTATATACATGTAATGCATTATTAAATATATTTGCCAAATATCATAAACTGTGTCAATTTGTATCATGCTATAAAAAAGAACATATTAATTCATTGTATCTTTATATTCTAGTCATTCCTGATATATTAAATATAAAATACATTTACCATTACAACATTCTTTCCAAATATTTAAGTTAATTTTTGGAAGTGCAGAGCATGCTACGGTTTCGGGACTTTGACGCCGAGGAATGATAAAAACGTCTCGTGTAACCTGCGTAATGTTATCTCCGTTATCGCACATTACTCTTCCTAACGAACTCTGTTTAATTTGGACCAATTGTTCTGTCGTAAATATCCCCGGATTCTCGTACCAGAATCTGCAAAGAATAATTAAAATACCATAATGGTTTGCAAAGAATGATATTTACAGAGATTGGCCAAATGAAACTGTTTAAGTGTCTCTTAGTTAATTATTTGTTTAAATAAGCTACCAACACTGACAACGCTGTTATTTTTATTACTTATAAAGCACTAACTTGGCATATGTGTTTTCAAAATTTAGTCCTTTCCATTACAAAATTTTTTCCCATCTGCCTGCACTCGAGTGTCATTTCCATACCCTACGATAGCATACGATGAATTAGTGTAAAAACACTCGTTGGCTGATACTTCGTGTTAAGTTTATTTAATGCCGTCTTACCTGTCGCCTTCTCTTAGTCTTTTGAATTGGTCGACTATCAGACAGCGAAACGTCGGGCCAAACTTAGCGCCGTCGACGGGATCCTCACTCACTCCACCGACCCACAAGTCGATATTTCCTGGTAAAAAAAACCCCCATTAAAAAAATTCAGTCAATTTTATTGTTTTTTTAAAACTTATCCAACATGTAACTGTTAAAATGCAAAATCTACATTCCATATTTACATATTTTAAAGTAGTTTAATCTAATTTTAATGCTTTAGGAACAATATCAACACTTATATTCAAATGTCTTCTCATTTCCCATGTTATAGATAAACTGCATTTGAAATTAATATATAATATAAATTGATTGTTCCCAAAAATAGAATTTTTGTATATTGTTTTACCAAATTTTGTTTAATCTGGTTTTCATTGTAACAACTTTTGAATTTAATTTACAGTTACAAGTTTTCATTTATTCAAAATTCAAACTCAGCAATTTGGATTGAAAAAGCAGACGATATACTGTATTTCACAATATAAAGATACAGAAAACATAAACCATCTTCAAATGCAAAAAGGTTTATTAAACTGGAAAAAACTAATGTTTATGATCATATATAATGACCTTTACAAAGTCAGATGCTTGAACATTTACACATAATAGCAAAATCAAACACAAATTATAAGGAGTTGATTCTGACCCATTTTATTTTGTTTGGGGATTATTTTTAGTTTGTTTTCTTACTTATTTTGGAGCATTTTATTTAGTTAAGGATAGACTGCTGCATCAAACCCAGACAAAATTCTAAAACAAAAAAAAAAAATGAAACTCGCCTCACTGCAATGACTGCCAAAGGCAAATCAAATACGTCATCAACCTGGAAATGACATCTCAGGGTAGACTTCCAAAGGAAAGTTAAAAGAATGATCTCCCACCCCAAATTGTTACCAAAAATTTTTAAAATATTATGTGAGGGTGATGACATGACACGGAAAGATTACTAGAGCCACATAAATGTATGTAAATAGTTAATTATGTAAATAGAATCAAGTGGTTATATCAATGTAGCATCACCATCCCAACACTACAAGAGAGATGAACTACAAATGAGCAAGATGAAGCTAAGAATCAAGCAAGGTTAAGGAAAAAGACTTTCGATTTGAATGGCAGATTAGAAGTTTCTTCTTGGTCATGGTTAGGTGAATTAATTGTATAAATATTTTGTGAAATTCCTGTACATAGTTCAGTTTCATATTTTCTTGTCGGTTCTTGTGGATATAGTTAAGATAATTCTAAGTTAATTTTAAGTTTCCCAAATGTTGGAAAAGTTTTGTATATATTTGTTTTTGATTGGGTAAAGTATCCTTTTATATTTAAATTTTTTCTAACTTATTTTGTATTGTACATAGTCAATCGTAGAACAATTGTGGTCTTATGCCGTATATTTTATTTGTATATATATTTTTCCCTTTTCCCTTTATTCCTCTACCCTTTGTTTCCTTGTCCCCCTTCTTCTGGAAACTTCTCTCAGCGGGTGGCGACGAACTGGTTATAAGACAAAAGAAACGGATAGCCTGGAGGGGCTAAAAGGGTGATAGACTGGACACTTTTGGCTGAGACATCGAGCTGTAAGAACGTGTTTGGTGAGGTCTCCAAGAATTTCGCACCAACGGGAGAGCGAAGGAGGCAGCAAGCCGAACGTAACAGAATCTAGAGAGGAACTCTAGTAGTCTAATACAAAAGCCCTTCTGGAAGTTTATCGAAGGAAACACACAAGGAAGGAAGGCTCTTTTCTAGTATACTTGTGGCTCACTGTAAGATACTTAAATTTATACCAAATTTGTTTTTATTTTTTTTAATTTTGCGTTTATTATTTTTTATGTATGATTCCTGGATAATATAAAATAAATAATATATTGTTTGAAATAAAAAAGTCAAAATATGGTAGCGTTATACATTATTTATTAAAAAATAAATGTAATATTTATTAAATAACATAATACGTAAAAACATTAATAGAAAAAATAATTATAATTATGGTCATTTAAAAAATGCAGCATGTCGACTGTTATCATTATTTGGGTCAATGTATGAAGTTGAATCTTTATATTCTAATATGAAATTTATTAAATTGAAATTTCGTTCGCAGCTTACCAATTCCCATTTAAATGAATTGCTCAAAAGTGCCGTTACAAATTACACACCAAATTATCCAAACTCAGTTTCCAATTTACAAATTCATCCTTCAACTAGTAAAGACTAAATATTAAATGATTTCGTTTTGTATTTTTTTTTTTTTGCGTTAGTCAGTCGATTTATTGTTATTATTTTTAATAGTGGTGCAATCTTTTAAAGCTTTATGTATCAATGTGATTTTTTTTATTTTCATGCAAGTTAATTAATAAATGTGATTTTTTCAAAATTGTGTTAGTACTGTTTATTTTACTATATAAAAACTGACCAAATTTGTCTTTAGCTGTGGAAAAATATGTATATATGTATATGCGGCTCTTCAACGAATTCTGTTTTCAATATATGGCTCAAGTTCTAAAAAGTCTGGCCACCCCTGATCTACACCTTCTCTTTCCCTCTCTAGTATAAGTAGTTTTAAGTAATTAGTTACTAAGTTTCTTTTTTTGCGTTCCTTTTGTAACGCGTCGTGTACCTCAATTCTTTTGTCGCGAGATCTTAGAATAACGATTCTGCCCGAGTGTCAAAAATTTATGTCCAAGGAGTGTCGGAATACAAACGATAATCCTGTATAAATTAACAAACGCGGGTGAAAAATAAAATAAATTTAATTTTCTCCTATCCCCTTGTCGGACTCTTTTTCACCACGTGCGTTTTACTACACAATAAATAGAATTTTTTTCCTTTTTATGTATAGTATAGTAATTATTTTGGGCTTTTTATACGTTAACAATTTTCGTTTGTACTTTTTTTTTGGCCCGTTTAAAAGTCCAGGCCTGTCATTGACCGACCCTCATTTTTGGTTTATGTAACGTTCATTAGGTAATTTCCAGACTATCAAAAAGTAAGACATAACATTTAAACACAACTATACTTCTTACTGTAAACTGGATGATTGATAATTCTTTCTTCCACAAAAACCTTGTGCCTGATGAAGACTCCGACGGGGTTGAAAACGTTAGCAGTTGTATAAACACCTAACACTGGATTGTCAAGGTTTTTGTGGAAGAAAGAATTTAAACACAAAACAAGGTTTAACAAATTTTTTATTCTATTTCTATTAGTACAGTGGTGCCTCATATAACATACTTAATCCGTTCCAGGTGCACATCCGTTAAGTGAAACGTCCATTATACGAAACGCATTTTCCCATAGAAATACATGTTCAAACATCTAATTCGTTCCGCAGCATAAAATAACCGTACTGTATCATAAAAAAAATAAACATGGGGTGCGTTCTTTTATTCCTCCGCGTAACTCTGCGCGAGCGACATCCGTTTAAAAATTCCTGCGGAAACGCGTTCCTAAATTCCGGTGGGAGTGCATGCCCTTGAACGACAAAAACGGCCGCTTGTAGCAGTAGTTTACGGTGGAAAGCAACATGGCATCCTCTATGGCTCAGATAGTTTCATTTCCGGGTCCATTATGTGGTTTTATGAATGAAAATTTAGAAATTGTAAAAGCGCGAGTTAGCGCACGCGGTGATGTAAGTGTCTTTACGAATTTTTTTTCGAGGCTATTTTGAATGCTCTTTCAACAAATAATCCATTTTATGGTTAAATTTTATAATTGGGACCCTTCTTTTGCCTTTAAAAGCTCATATTTTAGAATTATAGATTCCTCCATCACGATACTATCGATAGTGTGGGCGCCGCCATCTTTCTTTCTTTCACTGTCGTTCCTAAATTACTACAAACAGCAGCGCACTCTCGTAGTAGCGGAGACGCAGAGCGACCGCTATTAAAGAACGCACCCATGGAGCAGTCACCAATTATGCCGGAAAGTCCGTTGTTCGCAGCCAGTCCGTTTTTCGAGTCACGTAACGGCCAAACGCAGCGTCTGTTATTCGAGGCGTACGTTATACAAGGCACCACTGTATTTGTAAATGTTCAATTTTCAAATATCAAACCTGATGAAGATCATTAAATATGACCAAAAATATTAGTTTTTTTCCAGTTTAATACTATCTTGTAAAGCACCAAAATGTTTATGTAATTAACTGAATGATTTACTAAAGCAGTTATTTTATACAGTTGTAAAAATTTGAAAGTAAAATATAGAAACATTTAGATTTATATATCAGATGTAGTGTCAGTGAATGTACAGTACTCACCACTGAACTTAGACCAGGCTGCAGTTAACATGCCTTTCAATAGATAAGTTTAAAAAAAATAACTGATTCATTGCATGAATGTTTTACATAATTTAAAACAAATATACCATAATTAATTTTTATTTTTGCTAAATACCAACTTGATATCTTGCAAGTTTAACAAAATTGAGCCAGTCAAACTTGAGTCACAGGCATCAAAAAACATAGACCACTGCGTCACTCCCATCAATGAACACAGACCAGCTGATAATCTTCATTTAAATAATGTTACAATTGCAGTATTTCTGAAACAACTGATTATTTTAGCCTCACTTTAGCCTGTAGTGATCCTGTGAATGATATAAGGTGTTTTTTTAGTTTTATTTACATTTACTTTGCATTTTGTCTACAATTTCCAAAGGAAAAGATGTTTCAGAAGATTTAAGGAATGTTATTATTGCTAAACACAGTCGTGGCATGTCTGAAAGAGCTATTAGTAAAGAGCTAATGCTAAGCGAGACAACAGTGCACCAGATTATTGTTCATTACACTAACCACAACCATGTTATACCTAACAAAGCTGCTGAACATCAGCGAAAAACTTCAAAAGTTGATGATAGGAGTTTGAAAAAATCATAAAAAACAACCACTGTGCCACAACATTGGATATAACTACAATATGAAATGATACAACTAGAAAGAACGTATCTGTTTCGACAACACGCAGGAGACTGCAAGAAATGCATTTCCGATTCTATGCAGCATGTAAAAAATCTTTGCTAACAGCACATCAAAAGAAGAAACAGGTACAGTGGGCCAAAGAGCATCTTTCCTGGTCTCAACAAAAGTGGAATGAAATTCTGCGGTCTAATGAATCAAAATTTGAATTATCAGCAACAGACAAAAGCAAACGTGTCATTCGATCTGACAATGAAGCTAATGATCCAGCATCGTTAAACCACTCAGTGAAGTTTCCTGCCAGTGTCATAGTTTGGGGGTGTATGAGCACCAGTGGTATGGGTTAGTTGACCTGTAAATTTTCGTCTGATGGAGAATTATTGTTTAATAAAAATGAAGACAAAATCTGCCCAAAAGAGATTACCATTTATTTTCTTAGTTCCAAGACTATACACTAAGTCAAAGCTATTTTTTTTAAACCTATCGATTGGATGGCATGTTAACTGTGGTCTGGTCTAAGTTCAGTAATGACTATTGTATAATATCAAGTTACAAAAATTCAATACAACAAATGACTGGACAATATTGATGAAGTATACACTTTTTTTTTTTTTTTTTGTGGTTTAAGGCCCTTTTCCACTCAAAAGAGAGCATAAAAAGGCCCCAAATGAAGTATACACTATCATGCAAATGGTTCTAATTATTGGATGGGCCCAAGCCTCCAACACCCATATAAGTTGGTTCAATAGTAAAACTATATAGTTATTTGTAATTTTTTGAAAATATCTTATCAAAGTAATGTACCTAGAGAAAGAAAAGGAACAATACAAATATATCAAAAGATTTTTATAATTCTAGAAATGAATAATAAGTTATATTCCTAGCTGCTCTTCATATATACAATGACAACTTGATGAAGGCTTGTGCTTGAGATGAAACTAACTATTGCCACCCATTTTCAGAATGGTTGACAGTAAGCACTTATAGCAATGGCACTATATAAATGACTTTAAATAGTTATACAAATGTTCATTTATGGACTTTACTGTATTTGGATTATTATTTTTAGGTTCTTTTTTTTTTTGAATAGTTTTGGCCACTCCTCTCATTTTGCTGTTCAAGGTATCTCCTCTTTGCTTCACCCATCAAGCCAGTCTTGCATGTATACGCATTAAATAAGAATATGCTAAAAGACATACATTTAATGTCTCTAATTGGTTTAATTTGATTAATGCAATGCAACACATGGGCAATTTGCCAAGGGGGAATGCTTCCCAGGAGGTCTTTTATGGGAAACTGGTCCCTATTTAAGCATTACTGATGTGAAGAAAACCTGGAAAACTCCACATAGCCAGCTCATTGGCAGGGCATAAATCCTCAACCAACTACCAGCCTTCAGTGGTTTTATCCACTTGGCCACTGGTGGGCACTTTGATGGGTCTAAAAATTTGCTTCTCCAAAGTTCAAAGAAAATCTGAAACAGATGCTTTATGGATCAATAAAGTCTACAAAATGAAATCATAAATGAAAAGATGTTGAAATATTGCAAATAACTTGAAAATGTTAAATGAAAAAACTGATAACAAATTAATCACAAATCAACTTTAAATTTAAATAAGATTTAGATTTAAGAAACTGTTTGTTTCTCAAATAAAATAATGCTTGTTCTCATCACAATGCTTAGAAGCATATTGCACATGTATAAAATGATCAAAAAATTTCAGATTCAGTTGTAAAATTATAATAATATAAAAAATTGTATATTGTTAATTGTAGACCGATTTGATAATAATTGCTGCATGGATATGACTGGAACATATGAACAATATGATTAATAGTAAGTGTGAAATAAGAATAGAGATTAATGATTTTTTGAAAAATGTCGTATATATGGCAATAGGAAGGCAGCTAAAGTGCATGCCTTTTTCTCTGATATGTCCAAGTTCTGAGAAACCAAGTTGGGATTCTCAGAAAATTTTTCAGATAATCTCAATTGGATGTCGTCACCATCCAGTGGCATAGTGCAGCGCAGCAGTCCCCAACCTTTTTATCGCCGCGGACCGGTCGACGTTTCATAATTTTACCGCGGCCCGCTGAGAGGGGGATTTTGTACGTGCGCGGTATTGGTGTGGTTTTAGGTGACGTCTCTCGGCTCCTGGTTAACCTCTCGTCCATTGAAAGTTGCACAAACCTGAAAGAAATACACCACAGCAAATAAAATGAAAATAATTTAATGTTCCTTGGGCGGCCCGGTACCATTTGATCCATGGACCGGTACTGCTCCGTGGCCCGGGGGTTGGGGACCGCTGGCGTAGCTAACATAACTGGCACCTGGGGCACAACACTTTATTGGAGCCCCCCTTCCCCTCCAGAAACATATAGTTTGTCTTGGAGGTCTAATTACGAGGCCACCCCTCTGCGAGTGTCACCCAGTGCATGATAGGCTCCCTTGCACCCCCCTTGCTATGCCACTGTCACCATCAGCTGTCCCACTGTGGGCCTGATAATTCAACTCTCAATTTATTATATTCATTAGTACTCATATGGCAAAAAAATAAAATCAAAGAAAATATTGCTTATATTTGGTTAACAGAAGGTAATTGTTCAAAGAAGGTTCAAAGTAAATATTATATGCACAATTTCAGAAATATACGAGGCTTGTGAGACTCTTGTCACAGTTCAATATCAAAAGGTTCATTAAAAAAATGGAAATTACATTGGAGAGAGAAGAAGCCAGAATGGCATGAACAGAACATGGTTGCATGTGGTATGAAGAAAGGTGTGTTGTTCGATTAAACCATTTATTGAGAGAGAATCATACACAATCCTGGATTTATTTCCGAGTTTTACAAAAGTCCACCAGAAAGAGATGGAAATTTCTGGATCTACCAAGTAGAGAAGAGTAGTGGTTCTTGTTAAAGATAGGCACAAGCATACACAGTTCAATGAAGAAAAGAGAAGTTGAGAGCAACAAGGAGTATGGTATCAGCAGCAAGAGATTTATCTGAGAAGGCATACAAGTTGGATAGAAACTGATCAAGAACATGTCTCGTGTCACGTCCGAAGGACACGGGTTGTTATAAAATTTGCTCTCTCAATTCTGCAACCCAACTACTCTCGGTCTCAGTCCCTCATCCTCACTTCCCAAACTGTTCTCGCACCTGTTTCCAGGGGTAATTCTAGAGACCAACTTGGGCTGAAGGATCAATGTCAATATCTCTTCCCAACTGGGAATGTTTACTGATCTTAGGACTTACATTGTTTAAATCAAGAAATTGTATACTTCTCTTCAACAGTTATTATTCCAAAGTGCCAGTTGTTCGAAATTCCAATGGAAAAAACAAATTATTAAAAGAATTTATTTTTACAATTAAAATTCTTTGTTTTGATTTATAGAACTTATTAATATTAAGCTTAACTAAAATATATATTCTTCTTGATCAAACATCTTCAATTATATATCCATACACCCATGCTTTGATATCTACAAAAACTGTGCTATATCCTAAGTATTTGATATTTGATTTTTCTGGTGGCCCACAGTTAGATCTCACATAGAAGATTTCTGTCCCACACAGAGGCAGCCCTAGCAAGGTTTTCAGGTGTTGCCAGATCTCATTGTTGCGTACCCATGTAGAGATTAAACTATACATAGAGACTACAGATAACATACATTTTTCACATTATTAATAACTTAGACCTCCAAAAGATCAGCATAGTAGTAGTATGGATAAGAAACAATAACAGTAAAAAGAAACAATATTTGTTTGAAAAGATTTATTCAAACTACTATGGAACAGATAACGCTTACTTCACGCAAAAGTCAAATTTATATTTATTTACAATGTTTCAATTACATTTCTTAATTTGTTTCAATTTAAAATTGAAACAAATTAAGAAATGTAAAAAGAAACTAAAAAGCATGGATTGCCACCTTCCTCACTTTTGCACTTGAATTATTCTGAAATAATAAAAAAAATTTGCAAGTCCTGGGCAATACTATTTTCTATAGATAAAATTGCTAGATCTGACAGTCTATCCTGACACATGGTTGAATGTAAATAAGTTTTAATGAGTTTTAATTTACTGAAAGTTCGTTCTCCTTCGGCGACAGTTACAGGTATGGTCGGCAAAATTCGAAGTGCTGTCCACACAGTCAGGAATATATCCTGCCAACCGTTTTGTTTAATAAGTTGAACTTTTATTGGTTTTGCTGATTCAAGCTCTTTCAACAATGGATTCAGGTGTAAAAGTTCCTCAACCAATTCACAACCAGATATGTCACATTTTTCCCCATCGGTTAAACTTATTTCTAAATCGGCACAGGCTTTTATCAATTTGGACTTTTCAGGAGTTGTTTTGATATTGTATAAAAAGGATCATAAATCATTAAATTTGGATGGTTCTGTAAATCGAGTGACCAACGCATTCTCAATTACATCAATCATAGGGTAATGGCTTGTAAACAACAAAACACTCACATACTTGGACTTCACCTTCATTAGTGTCAACAAAATGCAATGTTAATGATAATTGTTTAACGTGACTGACAGCAGGAGTGCAATCCAGAAATATTTAGATGACTTTGCCATAGTCAAAATTTTATTTCAAACTTCATTTCCAAGTAGGCCTATCAACTTGTTGCCAAAATAGTGGACATTAATCTCCTTATTAACAATACAGTGGAGGTGCTCCATCATCACAGGCTCAAATTTTCCTAGCAGTTACACTAAACCCAGGAAGTTACCATTATTAGGAGTATAGTGTTTCAGATCCAGAGCTTCCTCTGAACAACAAATTATTGTCTGCTAAAAAGAAGGTTAGGTTAGGCGGGTAGGGTTAACTAGTAATAAGGTGATTGGGTTTTATTTTTTGTGCAGACGATCTATAGTAGCATTTTCTGTGCTTTCCCTATGACGGTGCCTGGTGCAGTTGCACCGTTTGCACCGCCATAGGGCGACCTCTGGTCCCACAAAATCTGTCCAATAGATCAGATGTCAACACAGTTGTGATCACGCAAAGCCCCTGGACATATATCCTTATGTTGCACACAAGAGTTTTGGTCAATGTTAATACACTTTATTTAACATTATAAACAATAATTCAACATACTGTTATCCAAAATGTGTTTCTTGGTTATTCCAATTCTTCCAAAGAACTAGCAAATCAGTAAAATCAACAAGTTTCACATTAGACATTGCTTCTATGAGTAAGCTGATGGTGGTGGAGATCGAGAACTTAAAATTCCATTTCTCTGACCAGTGCGAGTATGCCGACTTACAGGGAATCCTTAATCTCTTGTCTAAGGGCCCTCGCATATGTGGGCAGTGATGAAGGAGGTCAGAGAGAATACAAGAGTACCTTTACAAAAATCATTTATTAATAGCAAAAGGTTCTTACACAGGTAAGGAGTCCTTGAGGAAAACAAAAATTATTTAATGTCCTGATCCTTCTGCATGCATAGACACTCGTTTGGATGTTGTTTGTTGGGCAGCCCCAGTGCAGCAGCAAGTTGGGGTCCAAAAGACTAGGCAGGTGCGCACAGATTTTTGTTGACTTTGATCATGACTCTTGACAGCACTTTGGGTCAAGGTGATGCTGATGACAGAAGAAAAATGTTGTTGACACTTATGGAGAGAGAGCATGCCATGTCCTTGAAGATCAAGATTTTATAGAATTCTCATCCCCAAATCCTCTTCTAATTGATTGGGATTCCCCTTCCCTGCTCCATGATTGGTCTCTCACCTGTTTCCAGGTGGAAAATTGAGATGGGTTCGGGTCACAAGAAAGGTATGCCCGGGACAGACTATCCATCTCCCTTTCACCATTGTATAACAGAGAAGGGTCAGGGTCAAGATCCAGTGTCACTGTCCCAATGCAGGTAACTCGACACTTGCAGAATCAATTGTTTCTCTGTCTCTTACCAATAATTCTTTACAAAATTTGTATGCCCTTTTTAAATCTGAACTATTTCTGGGGTCTCATACTTCCAACACAACACTAAGCCTTTTGCATCAAACTGACAGAATTAGATATCTCATCATAATGTTGGACTATATAGAAAAAATACCTTAACAATACTATACTAAACAAATAAATAGGCTCTCTTAGTGTTCTTAGTTATTTATTCAATAAGTATAATTAGATAAAAAAATTTTTCCAGGAATTTTTCATTTTTTATTGCAATTCAACAGGTTAAAAAAAGTTTCAAGAAGAGTGTACTGAGCAGGAAGAGTTTCCTATTTGAAAATTAATTTGGCAACAATGCCCTCTATGTAACAAAAAGGGTACAAGCCCATGGGCATATACCATTCTATCTTGCCATTTTCCCATAAGCATTTAAGAAGTGCAGTAAAACCTGTTCAAAACAAACCTGAATAAAACAGAAACCTGCCAAACTGAAAAACTATTTGATACTACGCAATTCTGGTTTTACATAAGTTTTACTATAAATACATTTTGGATGTATACTCTTATTCTACACACACAAACTTTAAATGCTTGTGACAGCTCACAATTAGCCATTTAGGTATGATACATATTTCTATTGTATGGACAGATAACGACAAATACACAGAGGAAAAACTATTGATAGCCCAAAATCAGCCAGTTGTGGACTTACAACCCTCTTCAATTGTTGAATTTATTGGACTATTGGGTACTATGTTTAATAGTTTTTTCTAATATCAAATATTAATCATTTTGCAAAAAACTACCATAAATTGTACATAGACATTTAGATTATTTTGTATACTATAATGTTTGTATTACAAAGTAATATTTTTTCAGTGAATCATTTAGAAAACAAAAATAAAAATAAGACAGTTTTAAATGAAATTGCAAATGTTAAAAGTAAATGTGTGTTTAGTCAATTTTATTAATTAAAAACTAAAGAAAATATACAAAAAAAAATTAAATTTAAATATCATTTAAGTGTTACATTTTAGTCATTATAACACGACAAGAAATAATTTGTTTAAATAATCTTTCATCTAAACAAATAAAAGATTATTGTGTAAATCATTTTTAATATTAAATTATAGCCCAGTTTTTTTGAATGACATTACAGTGCAGCATTATACAGATTATCAAAATTTTGTTGTCTTGAATATATTTAAAATTAAAAAATAATTTTCACAAAAGCATGGAGCATAATGTCTTACCAGGATGTCCATAAAGTTCCCTGAGTTTCTCTCTCAATTCAAAATTATGAATCTCGTGTCGCAAATCATGAAAACTTTCGGCTACACTTAAATTACAAAATTTTCTCCATTCATTGTAACTGGGAAGGGCGTGATCTCTTCCTCTTTGGATGTTTAGAGATGCCAAATCTTGAGCAACAAGATGAGCTGGCTAAAATACAATAAATAATAACCAATTATCACTTTATTTGTCAGAATATTTATTTTTAAAACAATTTTAAAAGTTGTCCAAAGTTATTCCCTCCATATTTCTCTTTAGAAATAAAAAAATGCAAAGAAAGTTCAAAAATTGAGTTCTGATTGGCTAGAAAGGAACAGGAACTTACTTCTTTGAACTTATGTCACTGAATGTGTACTTTCCTATGACAGTAACTGTCATAGGAAAATACAGGTTCAGCTATTTTTCAACATATTCACCTTTGAGGTTCAGACATTTGTTAAAGCAACAGATGAGCTTTTGCAACTACTTGTTACTCCACCAACTTACAGATCCAACCTTGCATAGTTGTCTGTAGATTTTCATCACTGTTGTATTGTCCTCCAAAAACTGACTTTCACTTGTTTGTGTACTTGAAGTTGATAGACCGGGACTATACGGCAGGTGTTCAAAGATTTTGCATTTGTATTTTTCAGCAATTCCTGTGCTGTAGGTGGACTTTGATCATGCACTATTGTGAAGCAAAATTACTCCAGAGCTCAGTAGGACACATCTTTTGTTTTGAATTGCCTGTTGTAGTTTTTTTCTCTCTTTACAACTTTTGGCATGTATTGTTATTCTGCAGCAATAAAGAGAAGCAAGCAACCATGCAAAGTTGGTGGAAAGATTTCTTTGACTAGTAAATTTATCTGTTGCTATGACAAATCTCTGAACCTCAAAGGTGAATATGTTGAAGAATATGTTGAAAAATAAGCATAAGTTCAGAGAAGTAAGTTTCTTTAATATTCATTATTCTCTACTTCTTTATTATAATAATGTTTGTTTATTAAGCAGTTACTGCCAGAAGGTGTGATTTTTCTATGAAGTAAATTTCTGTACCTTACTTGCCAATCAAAACTTAATTTCTGAATCTGCTTCATATTTTTCCTTTCTAAAGAGAAATATGAAAGAAATTTTGTCAAAATGTTTTAAAAAAATTTATATTTATTTATTTTATATTTGAGCAATAATTTTAAAAGTAATACAATCAAAATTTTAAACTTACTGCAAATAAATGTTCTGTGAGTTCAGAATTAAGAATTTGATCAGACTGTCTTATTTTGGTAGCTGCATAAAACAGACCTCTCAGTAACGGGTCTATGCCGCCTTCTTCAACAAGTCTGAATGGAGAGAAGAAAGCCTTTCTGAGAGGAAGATTTCCTTCTGGTATGGGCTGAAAAGATGCATTCAATCTCAAAAGTATAGGATTAATAAGTGTATGACCAAATCTCAATGCAGCAGTAGCAAAAACATTAGCTATAGAAGGATTAACATTTGGATTATATCCTTGATAAGAACCCAACATCTTCATTCCTTTCTCCCCAAGAATTTTTGGTAACCAGTGAGTATAGGTAAAATGTTGCATTTCAGCACCCACAATTTTTCTTGCTTCATGATACAATTTATCACCATTCCAGTGAGAATTAATGGAATGCAAATCAGTAGCAATTCTATTATGTTCTCTCATCCATAAAGTATGCATTGCTAGTAAACCTAATTGTTCATTTGCTCTTTGATCTCCAGCAAGAAAACAGTCCATACTGCTTTCTTGATGATCTCGCTTGCAGTCGACAGGTTGCCCATCATTAAATGGTAAAAGATGTTTTCCAGAGCGCGTGACGAGTCCAGTTCTTAGTAGTCCAAGTTCATTGGTACGATCTCTGAGGTGAAGAGCTAATTTTTCTGTACTACCATATACATTAGAAGCATCAATAAATGAAGTGAGTTGATTGGCTTGTTCTCTAGGCATTATTTCGGGAACAAATAAAGATGTTAAACCCGATCCACAGAGCGTACTCGATCGAACAAATTCCATACACTGATGATTCCGAATTCTTTTGTCTCCGGGTGGAACTTCAATAGGAAAACAAGGAGGGGAATATTCACAAGATACACTGCAATCTACACCATCTACAAAACTTGCATGACTAACAGCAGGAAGAGAGAAATCCAAATCATGATCTAAAAATTGACCCCACTGCATAAGCATGTGAGAATATTCAGAATCAGGTGTTATATTCTCTGTAGTTATTATTTCAGAGGATACCAGACGAGCACTAGGTTTTCGAAATCCATGATATAATTTTGAAGGAGTCCAACCTAAAATTTTAAATGTCAAAAGTTAATATTATATTATACATATTTGAAAGAATCATCATAATATTATATGAATAATTTAATATTATTGCAATAGACAAGTGGCCATTACAGTAGATCAACAAAATCTAGCTTTAGATACTTAAAAATAATTACTTCATTCAATTATTTTAAGTTTATTAACAAAAATTTCATAAAAAAATATAAAATGGTTCTCAATAAAAAATTCTACAGAACTTACTAATAACTTATGTGACTTATTATATAACATTGAAGAAGTTACAAATATTTAAAATATTTTCAGGATCAATGTCTCATCAATGAATTATTAGTCTTAACATTTCAAACAAAAGCTATAAACCTTTTTTAAGAATTTGCAAACCATTATTTTATATTGTATTGAACTTTCTGAAACTAACAGACCTTGAGTATCTTAGTCCTCTCTTCTTAATCTGATTTTCTTGCCCCATAGTAGTAAATGAACCAAGGAATGCATTGTCATTATGATTGCTTTTGAGAGTTCAAGCAAGAGAGGTGTTTGAAGACAGAATGAGGGATTTTTAAAAAACAAAAGAGGAAACTGTATGGAGACTGTGTTGTTAGTTAAAATATTCTATATATGATCATCTATTGTCAGGAATTTTGTGTTGGTGTTCAATAGTTTCATAAATCATGTCACTTTGGTAGTATGGATAAGTTCAACATGTGTCATATTTTTTTAATTTGTACAAAATAAAAAAAGGTAATGTTTTCTTTGGTCTATACTTTGTTGCTATATTGTAAAAATGGTAATTTAAGAGAAATAATACTATTTATCATTTTACTCAAAAGAAAGAAAGAAGATATAAAAATCTTTTTAGTTTTCATCAGAATTAAACTCTTATCAAATATTCTAATTTAAAAGAATGTGAATATATATATATATATTGCATCTATCAAAATATCTGAATTTTCTAAATTAATTGCAGCAGATTGCATGTAAATTGTTAAAAATTCAATGTGAGAAAAAGTCAACAACTAAATAGAGTAGATTCTCAACACAAGGAAACTGTGAAAATGTGTTTTTTTTTTTTCTTTGTTAAAAGAAATACATGGGAAAACAAAATAAAAAGGAAAAGGTAAATTTTAATTTAGGTAAAAGTTATCAGCTACAGGTTCTTTTAGGATGCCAGTATATTTTCTGTCCCGACAGATGGAAATAATCGTATGAGCGAACAATGTTGTACAAAAATTCCCCGATTCATATATAGCTCGCGACAAAAGGAAAATAATTAAAACTAATCTTATTGCTAATGTTATACTATTACTAACATGAAAAAAAAAAAAAAATTAAAATTAAAACTAATATTAAACTAAAGGAGGAGAATAAAGGACAGGTAAGAAAATGTAAGAAGTTAGGAAAGGGGGTAGCCAGCGTTGGTCTTTGAGGTCTTCGAAGAATCGGTCACTTTTTTAACGTCCTTGGCGAGGGTCTTACACAAAATATGTCGAGGGGGTTCTCTTCTTCCTTTCAGTTCGTTCGCTTGTCGACCGTTCGGATACCAAAATTCGCAGTTAACTCTCATGAATCGATCACAAACAAAATGGATCGATCGCAACAAATTCTTTAGTCCGTCTATGAAACGCTACTCTTTCTCTTCTGCACACTGCCAGAACGCACCAGAAGCCCGTCTCACCCCTCTTTCTTGAGTCCGAATCCTTTTTGTTCTCACATTCACGACCCTCCTGCCCTCTAGTTTCGTACTCGACCCCTCAGGGGTCGTGCACCCTTTCTTTGTTTTAGGGGATATACAATGACCATATAAGGAAAGGAATGTCGGAGAGACATTCCAAAGAGGAAAAACAATAGGTAAAGAAAAGAAAGAGATAAAAGCGTGAGAAAGTGAAATTAAAAATAATAATAAAATATACACTATATACAAACACATGGCATACAGCTACAAAACAATGACTCCCATGTTATATAACTATCTAGTAAAACATATCAAACCTAAAATCGAGAGCACATTTTCTTTCCATTCAGAATGAGAATTTGAATTCTCATCCTTGGCATTCTAAGGGAACAACAGTTTTCAACATTTTTAAATCTTAAAAATGACCGGAGGAAAAATAAAAAGAACAAATTAAAATATTTTTAATTTCAATTTTCAGCTTCAAATAGGAGAAATCTACTTTGAGTTTTCCATTACTATGAGGCTGATCACCTCACTACTTTATAACTTCTAAACATTTAACATTTTTAGTATTCTCTTCTTTTATTATCGCTTTCCATATTTCAGACAATTTTTCCACATTATTCCTGTTCACTACTCCATGATCTAAGCCCTCTGCTTAAATATATATCTGTTCTATTATTCTTTCATCTTCTTTGTTCAGTATCCTAGGCCATAGGTGGGCAACTCTTGGCATGTCAATGACTTTTTTTATGTTATATAATCAGAGCCATAGCTACAAAGGCTGTGAGATAGTTAAGCTTCATAGCCCCCCTGTAGCTATAACTCTTGTCAGCAGTGCTCATATGTATTATATATAATATATGCTTTCACTTTCATTTGTAACCTTAGGCTACTGCTATGTTACTTTTTTATATGTGGACTATATCTAACAGGCCTAGTACTAGCTGGTAAAGAGAAAAATATGAGTCACAATTTTTTAAGTTTGCTCTTGTTTATAAATCCAGCCCCCAGTGATTTAAATGGGATTAGCATGACTACACAGTAGGTGTTCGAAGTTCCGACTTGAATTTTTTCAGCAATTTCTATGTGCTGTGGGCATCTTCTTAAGTAGATTACTTGTATATTTAAAATAAAATATTTTACTAATGAGTATTTTAAATGAAAAATTAGTACAAGCAAGATATTTTTTCATGGTGATCAAAACATTATAACTTTACTGTCATGTCATATAAGAATTCAATTTGCATATTTTTACCATGGAGGCAGCCATTATTGTTGCAGCAAGAAAAGCAACTAAAACAAGCACTGCAAATTTAACCAATGAGACTGCTACAAGGATTTCTGCATGCAGCACTTAGTTTAACAACAACCCAAAAGATTTATAAAATGAAAAATTAAATATTTTAAGAGAGAATTTTGTAAGAGTGAAGATTTCTCTGACGATTGTAAAGGGGATAAGAAGCAAAATGGAAGAATCTATAAAAATGAGGGAAAATGGTAACAAGAAAAACAGAAAGATCAAAAAGGGAAGAAAGAAGAGTAATATTAAAAGTGGATATTATGCAGGCATATAAGATTATGAAGATGTGTTTAAAGGAGAGATAGATAAACTTGGTTTTTAAGATGAATAGTATATTTATCAAATTAATAAATGAGAAAATTAAGATTCCAGACCTCAGACAGTTGGGGTGTATGTAGTAAAGATAAAAAAGAGTAAAGACAAAAACAGGTATTACGTAAGACCAATGATTAGGACCTTATAAACTCAAGTGGAAGAATATTGGAATGATTTTAGGAACAATGCTAGGAAGGGAGGCAAGTGATTCTAATGCAAAAGTGGATTCGAAACAGCTTAGGATACTTACAAGTAAAATAAAATAGCTAATCTATATATATAATCGAGACGAGTTGATAATAATAATAATAATAATAATAGATAATAATAACTCTCCCGTGGTCACCACCTGGTCGTGGTGGGAGAGCCCAGTAATTTTACTGATCCATAGGGCAATGCAGGCTGGAGCATAAGCTCCTGGTAGGGACACCCATGCCAGTAAGGTCTATGGGGAGAAATGAAGCTAAGAGTGACCACGCCCACATTCTGTGGAGATATTCATCATGGTAATAACTAGATCAAAGTGTGATACCGGCTCGGACGTCGCCCGGGTTAACAAGGTCCGCGTTCGTGGGTTAGGCAGAGGCTCACGTTCGAAAAATAGGTCACAGTCTCCCTTGGTTACCGGTGGAGAAAGCAGCACCGGCCCAAGCATGGCTACTGCAATGCCCTCAACAGATGTGAGGAACCAACCCAGCCTTGGTGTTTCTGTGGCAATGCATCCACAGACCACAAAGGCTGGAAAACCACGCCAACGGATGAAATGGACAGTAGAAATGAACGAGTTTATCATCCGTACTTATTACACCATCACAAAACTCGAAACAAACATGACAGCATACAGACAACAACTACACCATAGATTCACACAACAGTATCCTCATCTCACTGTCACCGAACAAAGGGTTGTTGATCAAAAAAGAACAATTATACACAACAACCTTATTCCACAAACAACACTTGAACTTATCAAACAACAGGTTGCTGATCAAATACATCAACAGACAGAAACATCTAACATTAATGAAGATCATGTAACCTGTCAGGATAATCCAGCAACAAGCATTGATAATAACACACATACAACAATTACCACTAATGATACTACAGACACTTCCTCATCCATCACTGATAACATAGACTTGGATTTAGTTAATACGCTCTCACTTATATTTCAGGAAACACTCACTAAATATACAGGTACAGATCCCACACAACGACCACGAATACCAAAAATCAACACGTCAAAGGAAGTAGGAAAAACACTAAATTATGTAAACACTCACTTACTACCACACTACATTCATTCAATTTCTACACTCTCAGACATTCATACATTAGTTTATGCTGGGGCAGTCACAGTAGTGACACAACATGGACTGAAAGTACAATCACAGACAAATACACAGAAAACACAATTCTATCACAAACCTGCCTGGCAGAGAAGAATAGAAACACAAATAAATGACATTAGACAGCAATTAGGCAGGCTGACACAATACACTAAAAACAACATAACACCCAAATTAAGGAAACAGCTCAAAAACATTTTCAAGAAAATAAAAACACACACAAAACACGAACATCACAACACACGCATTACAGAATACATTGATACACTAAAACAAAAACTTGCTGCCAAAGCACGTAGACTCAAACGATACAAAACATGTACACTACGAAAACAACAAAATAAATTATTTACAAACAATGAAAAACTCTTTTACAGACAAATTAATAACAAAGCAAACACTGTTACACAGCACAGTGGCACACCAACAGAAGAAGAACTCACAACATATTGGTCCTCTCTTTGGTCCAGTGCTGTCACGCACAATGCCGATGCAGGCTGGATCGAGGAGGAGAACAGAAACTTGCACAACATACCAACTATGCCCTGTGCTGAAATAAACATACATGATTTCCAATACACTGTTAACAGAACACACAACTGGAAGACACCTGGTGTAGACAACATTCACAATTTCTGGTACAAAAAGTTCACATCACTGCACCAGGAACTAGCTAAACACCTAACACACATCATCATCAATCCACAAGACATGCCAAATTTTCTTACTCAGGGCATCACCTACATGAAACCTAAAAACAACAATACCACAGACCCCACACAATACAGACCAATTACATGTCTTCCAACACTGTACAAATTATTGACATCCTGTATTGCAAACAAAATATACAAACATGTTGAAGAACACGACATTCTAACAGAACAACAAAAAGGTTGTCGTAGAAACCACAGGGGATGCAAAGAACAGTTACTCATAGATTCAGTCATTCTACGGCAAGCACACAGACAACACAGAAACATACACATGGCATATATAGACTACAGAAAAGCATTCGACAGTGTTCCACACAGTTGGCTGCTACATATCCTACACATGTACAAAATACATCCATCACTCATTGCATTCTTTCAAAACACTATGCAGCACTGGAGAACAACACTACATCTCAGGGTTAGTAACACTTCCATACAAACAAACCAAATTTTTATTAGGCGAGGAATTTTTCAAGGAGATTCCTTGAGTCCTCTCTGGTTCTGCTTAGCCCTGAACCCATTATCCAACATGTTAAACAACACGCAATATGGTTACAATATCAGACACAAAAAAACAACACAGTTTACACTGTCACATCTCATGTACATGGATGACATAAAACTTTATGCATCCACACAAAAACAACTTCATCAACTCCTACAAATCACACATTCATACACCAAGGACATACAAATGGAATTTGGCCTAGATAAATGCAAAACAGTTCACATAGAAAAAGGAATCCTGAAGAAAGAAGATTTTGCACTTGGAAATGGAGACGTTATTGAATCCATGGAAGAGGGCGAGTTCTACAAGTATTTAGGATTCCAACAGGCCAAACTAACAGAACATACACAAATAAAGCAAAGATTAATTAAAGAATACCAAAGTAGGTTAAATGCTATTCTCAGAACACAATTAAATGCAAAACACACAGTTAAAGCAATAAACACATATGTCATCCCAGTACTCACATATTCTTTTGGAGTTATACATTGGACTCACACTGATCTTGAGCAACTCCAAAGGAAAACAAGAACAACACTTACTAAGCATAAACAACATCATCCTAAATCTGCCACAGAAAGATTAACCCTTCCACGTAAAGATGGCGGACGTGGCCTGATTGACATAGTTAACCTTCACTACAAACAAATACAGTCACTGCGAGAGTTTTTCTACAAAAAACAAGAAACATCACAATTACATAAAGCAGTAACTCTAGCAGACTCGAATAACACACCATTAAACTTACACTCACATCATATGGACACAACACAACATATAAAAAGCATAGACACCATTAAGCAATCGTGGGCTCGAAAGGCACTCCATGGCAGGCATCCTTACGATCTGGCCCAGGATTTTGTTGACAAAACTGCGTCAAACAGCTGGTTAGCTCGGGGATGCCTCTTTGGGGAGACGGAAGGATTCATGATTGCCATACAGGATCAGGTCATAAATACTAAAAACTACAGAAAACACATACTCAAAGATGCAACACTCACAAATGACACATGCAGAAAATGTCACATCATGCCAGAAACTATACAACACATCACCTCTGGTTGCAAGCTCTTGGCACAGACAGATTATTTACACAGACATAACCAAGTAGCAAATATAATACACCAAGAGCTTGCAAAGAAACACAAATTAGCAGACATCCACAACCATACTACAAATACATTCCACAGACAGTATTGGAAAACAACACGCACAAAATGTACTACGACAGAGCCATAATCACAGATAAAACAATTTACCACAACAGACCAGACATCACACTCATTGACAAACACAATAAAATCACATACATTATAGACATATCCATTCCAAACACTCACAATATACAAAACGCATGCACTGAAAAAATTAGCAAGTACACAGAACTCGCCCAGGAAATAAGGCATCTGTGGAGGATGGATAAGGTGCTTATTGTACCTGTTGTTCTCTCCTCTACAGGTGTCATACCACACACACTACACAAAAGCCTGGGCACATTAGAATTGAATAGAAACACATACATCACACTACAGAAGGCCACTATATTGAATACATGTCATATTGTGAGAAAAATTCCTGAATACAGACACACACACTGATACACTTCTTTAATTTCTGTTTTGGTTACTATGCCTTGACTTTGGTCCGGCATAGTACACAGCCACCGGTGTTAACGAGTATATCTCACTTAACCCAACAAAATAATAATAATCAGCGCAGAGCCCAAACGGTTAGGAGTTGAAAGTTGAAATTTGGTACATAATTAGGGTATGTCACGAGAACGCTCAGTAAGAAGGGATTTTTCGAAATTCCTCCCCACGGGGGAGAGGGACAGGATTAAGTCTTAACACTTCCATTGTTGATGGAAGTGTTAAATGACAATAGAAGTGTTAAGTAACAATGGAAGTGTTAAAAGAAAGTGATGTGCAAGATGCAGATGCAGTTTTTTTTGTTTTTTCGGGAAATTGAACATATTTTTAGACCCATCTAAAAATTCTCTAATTAGTCTAAAAAAGGGGGGACCCAATTCTTTCATTCTGTGAAAAGAGTAAGATTGACTATATAACGTAAATAATCTTAATCTTCGTTATCATAACTTTTGTCCGAGCAACGCTGGGTCTATCTGCTAGTATAAGAATAATAGTGTGGTGATACGCCATATTGTTGTATGTATTACTATATATATATATATATATATAGCGTTAAGCCTAATATTAAGTTTTGTTAATCTTTTGTTCTATATCTTTTCTTCGAATTTTCTAACGGTCTTTCCTTCCCGCTGGTGGGAACACAATTTCGTAGAATAACACCGAAAAACAAGTGTGTAAAACAAAACCCTGAGGCAAGTCAGGGAGCGGGGTGAGGCATTCCGAGGCTAGCGTTGAGAAGAAGCAGATGGAAAAGAAAGTGGTCGTCGTCACGGATCGAGACAAAGTGCTTAGGTCGTCTACAGGAAAAGAACTGACATAGACGAAAACTAAAACTGAGAGTTTGGCAATATAGATTCTTTTATTTGATCGGAGCTATTGAAAAGGACAACTACAAGTGACTGCGATGCAAGTCTCCATTTCGTCAAGAGTGAAGACCAGACAAGAAAGAAACCCGGGTACCCCACCAGCATTTTTTCTTCTATTCTTACCCTTCATTCTTTTCTCCTCTATTTTCTTTTAGATTATAAGTTAGTTTAAGATAGTTTAAGTTAATTCGTATTATTTCGGAAAGGGCTACAAACAGAGAACATTGTCGCGTAAATGCATCAATCCCCTTTGTGTGTATACGGTTTTACCGCACCGACCATATATATATCGGTGGTGTATAGTTGGGATCACAAAGAACATAGTGTATAAAAGACCATGTGAACCAATAATAAAATATTATTCTATTGTGTAAAATCTCGTATTTATTATTCATCCTCATGTAGTACACCACAGTAGAACAGATATACAAGCAGGCTTAGATCATGGAGTAGCAAACAGGAATAATGTGGAAAAATTGTCTGAAATATGGAAAGTAATAATAAAAGAACAGAATTCTAAAAATGTTAAATGTTTAGAAACTAGACATAAAGTAGCGAGATGACTGACTTCATAGGAATGGAAAACTCAAATCAGATCAACCCTATTTAAAAGGTAAAAATTGAAATTAAATATGAACAGAAAAAATAAAAAGAAGAAATTAAACTATTTCTATTTCTAAACTATAAATGTTTGAAAATCTGTCGTCCATTAGAATGTTTAAGATGGCCAAGAGACTTCTCAAATGTTTCAAATGAAAAGAAAAAGGGCTCCTTGATTTGATGATTGATATGTTTCACTAGATAGAGAATAAATTAATATTAATAAAAAAAATTTGCAATTGAATTAAGTAGAGAACAATCTTAAAAATCTGATATAAATGGAACCAGCACAGAACTGGATTAAGGAGATTGCTTGATTATTGGAAGTAATATGTAATGAATGGCTTGCAAACAAATCTGACAACTTAGTCAACTGCCGTAAAACATCCAGTGTTATCAAGTTGGTAGATTCCCACTAAATTTAGTGGTAAATTGAGGCAACTATGGAAATTTAGAAGGAATAGTATTTTATTATATTTTTTTGAGCTGCCTAAGAAGACAAGCCTAACAATCTTTAATATCATTTAGTGGGTATTTAAGATTGGGTAAGATATTAAATCATTAAATGTTACATGATATTGATCATTACCACATTTAGAGGAAACTGAAATTTGAACTAATGGGAAGTTTGTATACTTTGGCAATAGTGCTGGTAATACCATAGAGTCAACTAGTATTGGATTATTGGATGTGTCAAACTAGCAAATAATCAAATTACAAAGACTGTAAAAATTAATTTGAAGACAGTCTGTCCAAACTGGGAACCACCATTTATTTACTTCTAGTGTTCCAGAATATAAACATTTGACGACCCAACCTTTCTTTTTAGGCTGCTTGGCTGTCAAGTTTTAAAAACATCCTTCAAAAAACACAAAGATATCCAATTAAAACTACAAAGTTAAAATTGGAACTGGCGGATCTTACAGAAATCTTTGTTTTTTTTTCCAACCTAACCACTCAAGGATACTTGAGCTTTATTAAAAAGAAAATCTACATTTACCAGTCTCTTTTCCTCAGTAGATACTGAGGAAAAGGCACTGGTAAATATAATTTTCTTAGCTTCCTCCTGGTGACAAATCTTTGCAAAAATTTCAATTGTAGAATTTCATCAGATGGCAAATTAATTTTCATAAAATTTGCCATCCAAAAAAATTCTACAGTTACAAAAGACTATTACAATTTTAAAGAAATTTCTTCCAAATATTCTTATATTAAACACCAAAGGATGATAAGTCATTTATTTGTATTACAGAAGACCTGCATAACAAATAAAAATCATATTTCCAAAATTACTATTTTGGAAATGTGATTTTTGTTTTGTATTTGCTTTATTAATATTACTTATTATTGTTTACTGTAAACTTCTGTTTTAAAAATTTTTTGTATGATCTTTTCTCATAATAAAGTTACACGTAAAATATCTTTTATTATATATTAACTGAGTGGCTAAAACGACTAATAACAATGCTTAAAATAATATACAATAGACTGTAGCAATGGTGGATCAAAAATGTTTAGAATGGGGTGCAGGACAAAACAATTTATCTTATAAAATACTACCTGAGGTGCGACTTTAAAGATCGAAATAAAGAAAATTAGATTTATTAATACGATTCTGATTTTATTTTGTACAATCACAAGTAAAATATCAAATGCACGTAAGTGCACACATTGTCCTGCAAAAAATACTGGTATTTTAAACGTCAATTTTACAAGATTTTTCCTTGAAAACATATGTTCTTGTAAAGCCGAACAATTGGGAACATTTTTTGCTCTCGAATCCACTTTTCGTCGAATACACTTACGAGTTTTTTCGAATCATCTGTTTTCACACAGGAATGGATAAAACTTATATCCAGCTCCCGTGTGACTTTGGAATTCAATTCAAAAACTTTGCTTTCCCTATTGCTATTAATCCTTACATCTGACAATACACAAGAACAATTCAAACAACCCAGATAAAATACTTTTGTTTTTAAAAGAAAGAGGGTGAGAATCCGGTAAAAATGCGAATACACGGTTCACAAAAATTATTGCAAAGAACCTTTCGTTCGAGCATATAGAACGACCTGTGTTTTTGAAGCAGTGAAAAATGAATAAAAACCTGGTCTTATATGCGAGTAAATACGGTAATACTTTTTGTAATTATTGATATAAATATTGTTATAATGTGTTTCTAATTGATATTTAACATAAGATTTAATTTCTTTTATAGTGTCAATTTTTTCTTAATTTAATGCAAATGGATATCTTACCTACTGGTGTATTGAATCCATTTTCATAAATTGGAGGAAGTAGACGTTGAAATGGAGTCAATGATGCTCCCCACATAATATTATCAAAATTGTTGCAAGTACCGTCGTACGTTCTGTATTTTTTATGAAAACACATATCGGAACAAGATATTTTTGGTCGATGAACTAAACAACCAGACAAGTTCGCCAACAATTCTAACTGATGTGGCGATAAAATGTCATAATATGAAAATTCTGAAAATTAAAAATTACGTATTATATAATTAATTTAAAAATAAAAATTTAATTTATACAAATTGTTTTAAGATAAATAATTCAAAGGTAAATAGAAAACTAACTTCATAGCTACTGTTTAAGCAATTGTTTTAAAAATACATCAGATGAAAAAATCTTACATGATCAAGTAATAATTACATAGGTGATTTTATTAAAAATAATGCCTAATACAAAATATATAAAACTTTTCTTCTTTTAATCTTAGACTAATGATTTAACACATCCTTTTCCTTAATCCATATTGATCAGAGTCCATCAATTCTTGTTTCAATCCCTCCTTGGCTACAGAAGTTTTAAAAATATATAAATATTTCTTAAAATTATAAAACCTTTTGAATACCTTATAATACATTAATACAAAATACCTTATTTGCTATCTTGCCTCACATCTACAACACTTTTTATAATTAAGCATGATGTCATATAATACACACCAATGACTTCAATCCCTTTATTTAAATTAATAATATTGAACATTGAATTATTGCAAAATATTCTCTGAATCTTCTCAACTATAAAAATTTTATATAAAAGATTTATACTATTTGTATCAATAATGCATTTACTTTCTTCACAATGTATTACTCACAGAGACTAATGACAATAATTAATCTTATGGCTACTTCATGCTCTTTTAATTTCACTTTTAATGAACCTATATAATCTTTTATGTCTTTTGACCTCTCCTATATAATATACTTTATCTCTACAAGTACAATTTAGCCTGTAAAATAGTATAAAAATTCTGTACTTCAATACCTTGGCTCCTGTAAAAGGTATTGAAGTATTATGAGGTTTGTCCTTACTGTTTTCTTGCAAAAGGTTTTATAATTTTAATATAGTTTTTAAATTTTTTGTAGCCCAAGGAGAGGTTAAAACAATTTTACGTCAACCCAAAATGCATTGTTGAATAAAAGTATTAAAAGAGTTGATTACGTGTCCTGGACTCTGATCAATATGGATTAAGGAAGAGGACATGTTAAATCATTAGTCCAAGACTAAAAGAAGAAAAGTTTTACATAAGTTATATCCATTTCCATTTTTAATCATTTTTACTTTTCTTTACAAAATGTATATATATATGTATATATATTTTAATAATCAAATGATAATCAATATAAGAATTAGTAATTGAATGAATATGTATAGAAAATTTCTAAACAAACACTGAACACATTCATTCATAGCAAAATTCAAAATATACAAATAATGCACATTTTACCTTTATTCAAACCCTAACTAATTGAAATGTTTTCAACCTAATTTAGGCCACCTTCAGCTTATATTTACAATTGTTTGAAACAATTTTCTACATTTGTAAACATAAGCTGAAGATTGTTGACTAGATAGAGATAAAATTGCTTCCTTTTTTCTGAATTAACTAGAACAGATACCATTTATCGACGATATATCGATAATCACAAATCTTCTATTCTAAATACCGGAATCTTGAAAAAAACTCTTACTCCTTAACCTTTACTGTCCGGTATTGCTTAACTGTTCGTAAGTCATATCGATATATATGATATGATATATTTATAATATTATCAATTACAATTATTTTTCTTTCAGATTAATTAACTCAAAGTAATAAAGTAATAAGTAAATAGTTATTAAAGTGAAGTAATTACAGTAATTTATGAGCATACTTTGTCTCTGGAAACCTTTTGTAAATTAAAATCTCATAAATAAGGACCAATTTTTTCATTATTTGTTAGAGTCAAAATTTGAACCTCATTCCATCACAGTGCAGTCACCCTATTTATAATCTCCAAGTAACTTTAATATGCTACAAAACACCTTTTTACCTATAAACTAATAATTCTAAATTAAAGTGCTGATTGGGTTATTTACCAATATTAAAACTAAATACAAAATCAGAAAAGCAAATATGTAACTTAACACATCAAATTATGACAGTAAGTAAATAGGGAACAAGTAAAATTGTTTTTAATTAAATGAAATATTTGGCTAATTTTTAACCAAGTTGTTGCGTGCTACATTGAAATAAACAGTAAAGTTGGTAAACATTAATTAAAAAATAGAATTATGAATTTTATAATAAAAGTAAATAGATCAACAATTTTTTTACTCTGAATATATTTTATACTTGCAAAATGCAAATACAAATGAAAATTGAGTTAGCATATAATCTTCAAGGCAAGAGTAATATACAAATAAGCAAGTTAAAATAAACTGTAGTTTGTAGATTAGCAATTTGTTGTCAGTCAGCTATATGCTTTACCAGTATTTTTACAAGCAGGTGATTAACCTTTATGCAAGATTAGCAATTTATTGTAGTAAATTGATTCAAATTCAAATATTTACGAAATTAATTTTTTTTATCTGTATAACTCACTTTCATCAAAAACTATTCGTACGAACATCACTTTTTTCAGTTTGAAATTTTAATCGACTTACCTGATAAATTTAATTTTATTCCCATTTCGACTTTATTCCATACAATTTGTAAAGCTCTTTCATATATTTCGGCCGAACGAATCAAATTGCGTGTATCTTCGTTAGGAAATCGAAATATATGTAATAATTCGGGAGGTCTTCGAGGGCTTGTACTATTAAATAACTGATTAATTGTATGATTTATAGCTTTCTCTACTTCTAACCGTGCTTCTTCTACAGATGATACCAAATAACGATCTCCAGGATAACTACCATAAGGTGCATCTGTAACAAATTACATAATTTAAATAAACAGTAAATTTTAAAAATATTTTTGAAGAAATTTAAATATCTGTAATAAATTTTATATAATCACACCTGTAATTTGTACACAATTGATATGACAAAAATAATTTTAAAAAAAATGATATTACAGACTCTCAAACAAACCACATTCTATCAAACATGCTTTTTATATGTACAGTCTTCTTAAAATAAGTGGAAATCAATCAATTCAATTTACCAGTTTAATAATATTTTTAAAATCAACTGTACTGGTTACATGCAAGGTTGTTAACCTTACATATTTAGTTTGACAACATAACATAACAAAACAAAAGAAATAAAATCAACAGCAAGCACACACAAATTTATAATCTAATATTACACAAAACAAAATAACAGAACAGGCTGTTCCATTTCAAACAGAACAATCAAATAACTAAAAAACTAAATGATCAATTATTTATTGTGACATCATCACAATTCCAGGCTGCCATTTTTAACCATATTTTTAATTTATTTAATTTAAAATATATGCTCTCCACCTCAAATTAGTAGTGGCTTGTTCCCATATATCATACCTTTCCTGTTAGCAATAGAGTTGTTCCAATCATCTATCTAACTCCTTTTGGGAGAAAATTTTTGAATTTAAATAACGAGACTTCCAGTATGCATTGGAAGTTTGTATTCGGGGCTTCCTGCTCCTAATCTTTCCATAGCTGGTCTCGGCTTTCATCTATCTAACCACATTCTCAACATTAAGGAAGGACGGACGTAACGGTGGGAATTTATAGATCTACAATTTTTTCCGAACTGCAGCCGAGTGCCAACATAATTACAGAAGAGCAGCTACTACTTACTGAAGTCATTTCCCATACAGAAGCAATTCCAACACTTCAATTGTTTGACTAGAATGAAGAGCTTGATAGAAATTACTGTACTGAAAAAAATTGTGAAATCATCCATTAGATCATGATCTAATAGATGATTTCACAATTTTGTCATTAATTGGTTTGATGATGTGACAATATGCAAAAAATCTGACATTAGATTTTCTGCAATACCATTTCAACTTGCAAAAGTTTGTTCAAACATTCATGAAAACTAGCCTTTAAATGTATTCAGTTTTTAAGCAGAGTTCTTGGAAAAGTAGAAAAGACTGGTTTTGTTTGGTTTGAAGGATATGGTAATGCAACATAAGTAATGCCAAAGGAAAATGCCTCCTGGAAGGACTTTCAATGGAAAAACTATTTAGGTGTTAGACACACAAAGAAAACCTAGAAAACTCTAGATGGCCAGCATGTTGGTGAGGTATAAATCCGCTATCAACTACCCAAATTCAGACTACTTGCTACCAGTTGGTACAGAAAAGTGAAAGGGAATAAGATTTCTGATAACTTGTGTTTCATATAAAGCACTATTAGAAGGATTTAGCAAATTGTAAAATAAGACATTCCTTACACAATAGATGCAGATGACTTTTGGTCTTTGTAAACAGAAAATGCATAAAACACTTCTACACACATTGCAGTGACACAAAATCACAGCCATTGACAATGGGAAAAGCAACAGAAGAGACTCAGACAAAAAATGCAAATAAGGAATTGCCCAGGCAAAACAAAAATGGTTTACACAATTGCTGATGTTTTTATTTTAGCAAAAAATAAATTACACAGGGCATAGCTAGGACCTAGAGTTTACAGAACTGGGCCTTGTGCATGTGCACAGTCTACACATTTAGTAATCACCACTGTCTAAGGTTCATAATTAGTGGTCTTAAAGACTTCATGTCAGCTTTAAGATCCTGTTTTCACATTACATATGCATGTTTTGAAATGTATCAAATATTCCTTTTATAATTTATAAAAACTAATACTTTTGATATGGGTATCTTGATATCATCATACAGGTCACGGAATTGCCATCATTAATATAAGCATAAAAGAGCAAATTAAAAACACTCATCATCATGTTGTATTTGCAGTTCTCTCAAAAATTTCTAACAAAGAGTAATGCTTTGCCTTGAGAAAAATGGTGACAATATTGAACAGTTTTTGTAAAAAAAATTTGAAAATAAACTTTGGATTTTAAGAAATACATACAACTAACAATATTAAAGTTAAAAAAAGCAAAGGTCTTCATACTTGGGTGCACACATACAAAAAACATCCTCAGAAAGATGTAAATCTGATTGCAATCTCCACTAGGTAACAGGTTCAATATAGATAAAAATAATGCTGATGGCATATCATCAAACAATGTCACTAAAAACACATGAAACAAATCAACATGGCATATTTGAGTATTTTAACAAGATAAACTTGAGAATAGGGTTTCCATTTGAAAAACTACATTTTTTCACTATGACCCTGAAAATATGACACCTACATGACATTGACTAACAGTCGTATTTTTCCCCTCTAGTTCCTATAATTGCTGTTCAGGCATTTTTTTGGTATTACTTAGTTTTTCAGATGTTTGACTGTTCTGGTTAAAATGAAACACCTTACATATAATTCTTATTATTTTAAAATATAGTGTAACTTTCACGTGGAAACATAGTATCATGATTATATGTAATGTGTATTGAACTATGAATATTCTGTAAATAATCATTTGCATTAAGTAAAATTAATAAAAATATTTAATGTAAATATTGACTTCTCACCTCTGATAGATAGATGCATTGAGACTGAAGCAAATCCAATATCATTTTCTGCAACACATTCATAAAATCCTTCATCCTGTTTTCGAACTTTAAACATATATAAATCTCCAGCTTGACTGATGTGATGATGATTATCTTCCATTCTAAGTATTATTCCATCTTTTTTCCAAGTTATACGTGGTGGTGGATCACCTTTGGCATGACATGGTAACTCAATATTTGAGCCAATTATAGCTTTCATATCATCAGGTGTTCGAGAAAATACAGGTGGTGCTGTAAAGTAGCAATATTTAATACTATTCAATTTTATTTTAATAGTCTTTATTTGTAAAAATGAAATTTCTGCCTAAAGCATTTTTTTTTTTTTTTTTTGTTAAATGTTAAAAGAGCAAGATTATTTGAAAAGAATGAACAGATATATAATTGCCTAGTAAATGTTCATATATACATTGGATGTTTGGTAAAAAAACTCACCATAGGAGCATACCTGACAAAATAAGAATGCTGCCTAGCACAGCATGAAATACAGGATTTTGTCATTTTTTTTTAAGTATTATGTGAAAAAGTTTTGACTGTCAAGCATTAATGCCTTAGGGATCATTTTTTTCTATTAGGAATTGGTTCTCTTGTCAACCATATGACAGATGTCTCTGAAGTATGTTGTGCTAGCTATGGAAAAAAAACAAGCTGGATGAAGCATCTGCTCATGAATAAAATCAGTTAGATGGACAAATAAAATTAGAACTTGTTTTTAGAACTATATTTACACATGGATTTTTGATTATTTATGAAGGTTCTCTCAATATTTAAGAAACCAAATAATAATATATTCCCAAAAATTTCAGTTGACGTGATAAAATTTTACAACATAGATTTGATGATTTTGGTACATACAGGAATCCTACTCAAATTTTTTTTTTAAATTCCCTGACTTTCCTCTGACCAACTTTGTACAAATTCCCTGACCCTCACATCCCTTATAATAGGGCACATTGACAAAATAAAACAGCATTTGACTTACTATGCATATATGCCATTGTTTCTCCAACTTTTTAATTAGTTATTTTTTTCTACTTAACAGTTATATATTTTTTTATAATTGTCAAATTATTAAAACTAAAAATAAAATGTTTTATTAAATTAAAGTACAGTCAAACTCAGTTATAATAAACAAGTAAAACGGCAAGGCCTTATTTGGGACAAGACCATGTCTCGAAGACTCACTACTAAGCGGGATCACTTTGACGCTCACAGTGGGTCTTGTTCTCATTCTCCAATCATCTTTGGTATCGCTGGTTTTGGTCAATGTGAAAATTTCCCGTTTTTGAAAAAAAAAATAATGATGGCTATTGCATTGTTTGCACAATACAATTATTTTTTTATTTTGCACAAATGAAATATATATATATATATATATTAATAAATGTAAAAAGAAAAAATAATTCTATTTCAGAAGTTAGTTTTAATATAAAATTATAATGACGCGCCATCTAATTTCCAAAAGTTCCGACGATGAAACAAGATATCTCCGGTCAATCGGTCAAGGATAACACATGGTGACCAGAAATGTGTGGGGAATAACACGAGACAGGTAAATGGGTTTCTTTCAAAGATTTGTTTGTCAAAATTCGATTTAGCAACATTCACTTTTTGAACTTCCCAACACACGTTGGGAAGTTCAAAAAGCGAATGTTGCTTCGATTTCACAATATTTGTATTTCCAACTTACCAACCAGCAATGCATGTACAAATCTTGCACTTCTGCCTGTTTGTAGAGAGTGTTACCATTTTGTATTTTATAGTGTTTTGGTTCTCAGTCCCCTGAACCTTCTAAGCTTCTAACTTTCATACCTCTAAGCTAATAAGACAGCACGAAGTACGATTTTATAAACAAGACATAGTCTTGTCAACAAACACAGATATAATGAGTTCATAGTTATAATGAGCAAAACACCATAACGATTTTAATTTACATGTAGCTCCATACATTTGCTCAGAGTTATAACAAGGATACTTCATGGATATAGCAAGAAAATTTTCAGTGGCTAAGCAAACATACAAACATTCTTAATAGTTCTAGTAATAAGAAATCAATACCAAATTCATGAAAGAAATAAAACTGAGAGGATTACTTAGTTTTATGATCACTGAATAATTAGTTTTAAGCCCTGCATGAATTACAAGCCTATTTATCACTTACTTTCTTTTTGGATACCATTCCCCCTCTTTCTTGACTAGCTTCTGGCACTACTCTGCCAATTTACCTAATCATCACTATGAATGTAAAATTGCCATATACTCTGGTTATAAATAAACCCTTGTGGCGATAGCTTTGGTCGTAATTCAAAAGGCCGCCACCAGGTGGAACACTGAACCCAACAAACTGGCAGCCCGATCTTCGACTTCTCTCGGCTTGTGACTTTACTTTGGGTGTGGACCTCGCCGTGTATACGCGTGTTTTCCATTCTATGTCCGATTGTACTGTACAATCGCGCCATAAATCGTATATGTAATAAATTTAAGTTTTTTGTATGTAGTCTTGCTTTGTATTTCGTAAGTAATTAAGTACAAGCAGTGCTACAACCCTTATACAAGAAAAATGTCTATGATAAAAATAAAATCTCTCAGTTTACAAAAACGTAGAAATTATTCACAAGTACTGTACAAGGTGGTGCTAAAAACGTCAAAGTGCATAGAAAGTTTTCTTTGTCATTTTCGATAGTATTGACATTATCAAAAAATAAAGCAATCATCAATTTTAAGATTTGTAGATAAAAACAGTCAAATGACTAACTGAAATCAGACATATTATTAATGAGTATTACCTTTAATTTAGAAAAAATAAATGATTAAATTGTGATGTTCGTTGCGACAGGTACATAGACCAGCGAGCGGAATAGTACAATAAATACTCGAAAGACTTCCTGAAACAAAGTATTTTATTTTCGCTTACAAACAGGTTCTTTCGGATCCCAATTCTACAAATACTTTCTTTATACAAAAGCGTTAAGTACTGGCTTAACAAACAATGAAATAAAAAATAATTACGCACTTGGAACCAATATACGGTGTGATAACATCGAAAAAACAAACATTTTCGAACCCCTTCTGAGCTCTGCTTCAGGTTCTTAATGGTTTTTTAGATGAAAATTCAATAAACAAATGCCATTAACTAAGAGTTCGATCTTGAGTTCACACCGTATATTGGTTCTGAGTGCATAATTTTTTAAGTTACTGCGGTATGGTGAGTAGTTATTTAAACAATGAAATATATTAGCGCGACAACTATACGTGAGCCAAAACTTACAACTAATACTTACATAATAACTTATAACTAAGGAAGAAGAAGGTAATAGATGAAGATTGATAGAATAAGGGGAAGATTGAAATATCTGGGATTTTTCTTAGCTTTGCAATCTTGGGTGAGACACCACTTTGAACTTTTCCCTGAGACTTTGGTTGTTGTCCTTTTTGTAGATTTTCATCCGATACTAATTTAGTATCTTCCTTCACAGTTACCGTCTGGAATTCTTCTTTATAGATTTCTCGGCTCCTCAGTCTTCTCCTACTCGTGACCTGAAGCACTACTTTCCCACGTCTGCTCTCCTCAAGAGCTCAACCAAGAATCTCCTGTCCTATTGTTTTTACTGGCTCCAGGGCCTTATCTCTTCTTTTGTTCTTCCAATTCTCGGAAACAGTAATCCCACCCGTGGGATGAAGCGTTGGAAACGAAAGTTCTACAAGAACTCAGAACATAGGGAAAGACTAAAACTAACTTAAATTATTAAATATCTATATACAATGTTATGGCAGACAGCCACAAAATATTAATTATACTGAAGTTTATATAACTATTAATAAAAACACAGTGTAATGTAATTACATATATTTATATATTTTTTGAATCAACTTATTTAGAATTACAAATTAAAAGATAGATTTCATTAATTATCAGTGGTGTAGCTACAAATTTTGCTGCCTGTAGGGCACCTCCTACATGTTTGCACCCAAAGAAGCCACCCATTCTCCCCTAGTTACGTCACTGCTCTTCACAAATACAGGTACTCCTCACTTTACGACCTATCTGCTTAACGACCGCTCGCACTTACGACCAATAGAGCTTCGACCTGCAATTCGGGGAATCCCCTTTCTCAGTGTCGGTCAGTCGGTCAGTGGCAATGGTGACATGCGCACTAAGCGTACTATAATAGGCTTGCTATCCGCTTTTTCAGTCAGTTTCATTCCGACAAATGATAATATGTACATATGCATGTCTTTTTATGAATAAATTTGAAGTTTGTTGCATAATTTGTATAATTTTATAACGATCCTATATTCCCAGCGCATGCTCCTCACTTATCAACCAATTCGTTTAACGATGTAGTCGTCGGAACGGAACGGAACTGAACTCGGTCGTAAAGTGAGAAGTACAGTACCTGTATAACCAAGTAATGGTTATAACAAGGAAATCTTACCAGTCCCCTAATGCTCATTATAACTAAGTTTGACTGTAGTTTATTCTGTTATTAATCCACAACCATAAATCTACCAAATGGCATTGAAAAAAGAAAAAGCAAATTATTTATTTATTAGTCATTAACAAATCCTGTATAATCCATATATGAAAGTATATATTTATTAAATTTATCTCTTAGTAAATTTCCTGAACTTTATAAAATATTAATAAATGAGAAAAAAATCAAATTGTTTTGTTACACAATCAAAATTATTAAAATTAAAAATGATAAATAATACCATTTAAATTCAAATTATTTATCATCATTTTTTGTACTTTGTAAATTTTTGTGGAAATTTTGTGTATGCTTAGGAGAAATTTTGGACCCTGAAAATATTTTGCACCCCTTTTCATAAGCTCTATTGCACAACATTACTTCTTGCTGTCTGCAGACAACTACACTTAGTCAAGCATATTATCAGCAAAAAATCAGCAAGGCAGCCAAGGAGGCAAATTTTGACAATTTTCCTGACTTTCCATGACTTTTTCCAAATTCCCGACTTTTCCCAACTATGCCAGGTGCTTAGGAACCCTATACATTCACTTAAAAAGGTTGTCCACTTTTGTCCTGATAAAAAAACTATCCCTAAAGCAATTAAAGTGCAACAGCCAAAACTTTCTCCATATAATATTAAATAAAATGACAGAAAATCCTTTTTTCTGCTATGCTGGGGAGACACTCTTGCTTTATCAAGCACTACTGACATAGGAAGAATACATTTTTACTAAACACTTGGTATATAATCTTTCATATAATTTTATATATTTTAATAATAATATTAAATTTCTTAAATGTTGATTTTAGAATAAAAATTATTTCTTTTCTATCTATAATAAAATTATATATATCATACCTTTTTCTCTAACAAAAAGGAAAGCACTTGAATTTCTTTGCCCTATCTCATTTTCTGCTTGACACTGATAGAATCCCTCGTCTGATTTTTGAGTGTTGTAAATACGTAACATATTACCCTCATCAAACACTTCAAAATGTCCACTAGTTAAGTTGAGTGGTTGTCCTAGAAAACAAAATTACACAGACATTTTTAAAATTCTTTTTGAAAAATCTGCTATTTTCAAATAATAACTTATAGGTTGTTAATTTAATATAAAAATATTTCTCTTATTTAAAAATTTTTGTTCTAAAATAATTATAATATTCATTTCTATAATTTTAATTTTGTATAATATAATTTTCAATAACTTATAATTTGTATAAAGAAAATTTAAATGTAACATTTTCTTCTTTCTACAATGATGTAAAATTATAAGCAATCTAAAAAAATTGTTCATATTTCTCATTAAAATGTTTTAAAAAATAACTGATTGTATTTACCATAATTTTGGATAGCTAATCCACAGGTTATCTCTGTTTGAAAGATAATTTGCAAGAGTACATGTTATATATTGGGGATGGTTATAATCTAATTTTAAATTACAAACAAAAGTAAAAACACTATACAAATGGCTGTTGGCAGGCAGGCAACCCACTGAACTGACAATTATCTATTCATATGTTTGGAAGAAATGACACCAAGTGTTTAACTATACTTCTCACTGTTTTTACAATTCTGTCCTATTTCGATGGATTAAGATTTAACTTTTTAACAAATACTTGTAATTAAGATAAAGATTAATCTTCAGTCTAATACAGAATACAAGAAACCAAAAACAATTAAATCTTATATCTTTCTGTATCATGGTAATGCTTTCCATGCTCCAAATATTGTGTTGTAGTCTCTGTAATTGATTGCTTGTCCTTTAGATTAAAAAGTATAAAGATACCATCAATAAAGCCAACTCTAATACAGAGGTCATAGAGCATATGTGCTTGCTAATCCCACCTCTATCTCGGTGGCTCGGAACCAAGATAAAATAATAGAGAAAATCAGATGAGGCAGAAACATTCTGAAGCATGTCAAATTTACAAAGCAACTTTAAAGGGGCAAGCAACCAATTGCAGAGACTGTGACACAATATTGGGAGCATGAAAAATATTACTAATATGGTACTGAAAGATAGTATAGGTTTAATACAAATAAATCTTATATTTTGTTTTTCTTTTCTTTCATTGTAAATTTTTGCTGATTATTTTATGACTTGGATGTATACCAGAAAAACAGACATTTGGCACATGCATTTAAATTTGAACAATTATGATCTATGCATTAACTTTCAAATCGAATGAAGTTCTATACTGATAGTATTCATTCTACTTAGAATGTATTTTTCTTCCTTGAAGAAAGGTTGTTAAAGATGATCAGAAATGTTAGTGTGTAATTAAAATTATATAGCATTTAAAGGTATTGGTGTGACATTATTAATAAAATTTTTCATAAGAAATACTAAATAAATAATAAATCATCATTCAATAAAGTACCAACATGTCAGGAAATTTGTAAATAAAAGAAAAATATTAACAAAGAAAGCTATTTTATGAAAACTGAAGATTTTTCTGAAATGATATGAACAAGATTGAAGTAGAAAATTTGAAGATTAATTCCTTCCCTTAAATCTGTTTTGACTAACATTTAACAAAACATTTTTAGATCTGTAGACATTTAAATACATATTCAATAATTTTAATTACTTTGTTTAGGTAGAAAAATATTTTGAATCGAATCTTTCGGAAAATTAATTTTTAGGAAAACACCCGATAAAATTTTAATATTTTCTTTAATGATATATCAATTTAAAAAACAAGAGTTACATTTTTTGTATCTTGGAAAAAAATATAATATTATAATAATAAGATAAATATACTAAATTAAAAAATGAATTTACCATCTTTTCCCCACGAAATAATAGGTCGAGGAAATCCATCCACACGGCAAGTTAAATTTACTGTACGACCTTCGGTAATTTCTTGATCTCGAGGTCTTTCCAGAAAAGTGGGTAATACTATTAAATAAATATATTATGTTTAACATTCTTTTTTTACAATATTAAATTGATTAATTAAAATAAATTTTAATTGATGAAAAACTGACATTTTGTACATTTCCAGCAATGTCTTATGAAAAGTAAAGGAAATGTATAAAAGTCAGTTTTTCTCAATTATACAGTAGTTCCAGCTTTAAGGAATATTAATGTTTTATATGTTAAAATAAATTTTATTAAGTAAATATTAAATGGGCTAAATACTACTGTTAATTAAACCATTTGTTTATTATTATTTGTAAATTCAATCTTTCACTTTAAAAACTATTATAAAATTATTTTATACCTAATATTGTAAGCTGAGCTGAAGAAGATATTTTTGTCAACTGATTTGATGCAATGCAATTATAGATTCCAGCATCTCTTTTTTCAACATTTTCTATTGTTAATGTTCCTTTTTGTGAAATGTGATGTCTAGAAGTTAACGACAATAATAAATTATTATGGGTCCAATTAATTGTTGGTGGTGGAGTACTAACTGCTTTACATGGCAAAACAGCTATCGATCCTAACTGGATTCTAAGATTGGAAGGAGTTTCCACAAAATGAAGTTTAGCTATTAAAATTTAAAATATTAATTATTGTGTAGATAAAATGTAAGGAAAAAAATCTAATGATAAACCTTTATTAGTGTAATATTGCATTTTTGCAGCTCTAGATTTCACTTCACCAGCTAAATTTTTTGCTTTACATTCATAAACACCTTCATGATAGTCTTGAGCTTCAGGTATCATTAAAGTTCCATCACTTAAAATACTGTATCGATGTTCATCTTCTGGAATTATTTCATTGCTATATGTAATATATTACAATTAGATTATTTCTGTAAAAGAAATCTATATTTGTAAAATTAAATTTAAAATATTACATGTATTGACATAACCGATTATTTATGTCATTCACACGAGAACAATATAACTTTCGAATACCGAAATATTTAGTTTATACTAATAATCTCTTAAACAAATTGAATATATTTTAGAATAGATTAAATAGCAATATTTTGCTTTTATGTTTCTAAAGTTAAAAATGTAAACAGCTGAATGATCACGCAAAAAATAATCAACAGAGTAAAGAAATAATTTCACATTCAACCTCTTTTCTAATATAAGCACATTATTAATAAAATCTTTTAACTGGAATAAATGAAAAAGTAAAAAGTTCCACCATGTTCCAGCAAAATTTTTTTCATTTTCTAATGTTTTTGGCTATCTATATATATTCGTTCCAGATGATGGCTGCATAGAAAGCCATCATCTGGAATGAACATATAATAGAATAGTTTTTAAAATTTAAATTCGACAATGTACCAAATATGGATCAATCTAATAAGCACATTAATCAATATTCATACTGTTCACTTCTTATTAAGATATCAATGTTATTTTTGTTTTGTTTTCTGTTTGATTTAGTCATCCCAGATTGTCAATAGATAATTTTTGGTGTAAATTATTTGATATTGGTAAGTTTAAAAGTTTATAACTTTTAAACTTACCAATACCAATTATAAAGCTATTGATAATTTAATCCCTTTAATATTTCTATTATTTCAATTAGCCTTTTTCAAAGGTTAATATTTATACTAGTAATCTCATTCCTCAGGATAGTCATATTTTGGAAAGTACTGAAGAGGAGAAAAGTTTCCAACTGCATCTACAGCATTAATGAAATAATAATGGTCTGACAAGGCAAGCACGGTGTGGATTAATATTCCCCATCCTAAAAAAATAATTTGCAATCTCATTCTTGTTAATTTCTCATAAAGTTTTATTATTATTAATTATTAATAATTTAAATATAATAATTTCACATCAAAAATAATACAGATAAATAAAATATGTATAAAAAATAATTTCAAAGGAATCAGGGATTAATTTTTATACATATTGGTATTAGAGAACAGCTATTATTCTGTTAAATGTTGAGTAATACAGTTCTGCATTTGTCTACAGTTCTCTCTATTCATGTATGAATGTCATCCTTAAATTTTGGATATGCGTAATTATTAAAACCAAGCCAAAAGTATAAATGATATTGTTCTTTACTTTTTATATAAAAGATATATGGCAAAGCCAAATGAGCAAACTAGGCCACTCCCACATAATAATGAAAAAATATCCAATGATTAAAACTAAAGAATTAGCCATACAATCCAAATATAAATAAATCTACCATGTTTTATCAGTTAATAATATCTAACTATTATCCAATAACAATATTAAGAAAAACATTTCCATGAAGTATTGCCAAATTCTTTTTGAATCACTTTATATGTTTCTGATATTACCAAGTTTGAAACAAAACTATTGCATGACACTATTCAAAAGGTCTTTCTGTGACAGTGGTAAAAAAAATCTCAAAACACAAGAAACATCATAACACCACATAACTTAGTATTTTATCTTAAAGAATAAACTATAACAACTACAACAAAAAATACTTAATTATAAAGGCATAATAATTTTTTAATCTTAAATAATTTACTGGAGACAATAAGTATAAGATACTTCCAAGTTTGTCATATTATTTTAATTTATAGTTAAAATAATCACCTTCCTTACTTGTTATGCAACCATACAATATCAGGTTTGGGATCACCATCTGCTTTACAATTAAAATAAGCTGTACCACCAAATGACACATCCACATCGTGAGGTTCTTCGGTTAATTTTGGCATTTCTAAAAATAAAATTACATTTTATAATATACTCAAATAGACTTATAATGTATATAATTATTTCATTGGTAATAAACAGATGTATCCTCCATCAGCAGTTTAGATAAGCTGACTCAAACTAAAACACCATTATTGAAAACTGAGTTCACTAGCCTCTTTGTTAAGATTACTTAATTACTAACTGCAAGTATACAATTTTTAATATTGCACAAGTTTTGAAAATATTTTACAAATTTTAAATTATATATCAATAAAATACATAATAATGACAAAATTATTATTTATATATCTGGTAATTTCATTATTGACATTAATAAATATAATCATCAGTTATGTAAATGAAATAATTCAAACATTGAATGGATTCATTTACAAATTTGATGATTGCTTCAAGAAAGTCAAAAATGCTTCTGTAAAAATAAAATTTTTAACTGTCTTAATCTAATAGTGTCTTTGTCTCGTTTAATTCATATTTATATTATGTTAGCAGTTATTTTATTTATAATTTTACAATTATTCTTTGTTAAACTTACTGCATCTAAAATCATCACTGTCAAGAGCCATAATAGATTTTCCTTGAAGAGGGCTTGGAAATTCACATGTAGCTGCAGCTTGAGTAGTTGATTGTTTATCTTTAAGCATTTTTGCTAACCAGAACAATTCACAATCACATATTAATGCATTAGAATCCAATCGTCTGAAATAATTATTCCAAAAAATTTATACAATTATTAAAAATTTTTGAAATGAAATATAATTTAAAAAAATCAAAACTTACAATCGTCTTAATGAGTCTAATTTCCGGAATACTCCAGGAGGAATTCTAGAAAGTTTATTATTATGCAAAAAGCTAAAAAATAAAATTTGTATGTTAAATTTGTACCCACTAAAATAAAATAGAAGAATAATTCATGTTACTTTATTTCCAAAAACTATTTGCATATTTTACTATAGTTATCATACAATATGTAATTTTTATTAAATAAATTCTATATTAAGCACTCGTCATTAAGTTTGGCCAAATAATATAATTAAAATACGTAAAGTTTGGTCAATTAAACATATATGCAAATGTTAATATTAGTGAACAAGTTCTTAATTAATAACTTTATAATCGAGCAGAACTTTATTTTCTACAATCTAAACGATCGGAATAAAATAAAGTTTTATCGGATTATAAAAATATTTCGGGTTCGTTTGTAACTCGATTTCAAATTTGATTCTTAAAATTTATTAATATTAATGAAAACAAGTATTACTTTTTAAAAATACATTGTGTAGTACAAAATGGTATAAAACCATTTTTACTTTCTTTTTCATAATTGAAAATAAATTATTCTCTTCTTAGCAATAATTTTAAAAGTCCGAATTAATGTTAATAGATATACGTATATATTTGTATTAAAAATAAATGTAACGATAAAATCTTACTTTAAAATTATCTAAGTAAATATTTATAAAAACTTCCATAGGGCACTTAAAAATTCATATATTTAAAATGTTTATATCAGTAGTACTCCTATTTTAAAAGTTTCTTTATATTATATAATGTAAAGAACAATACTTACAGTCTTTCTAAAGCTGGAAGATCAGCAAATGTTTCAGTTTGTATCTTTTCTATCTTATTGAAGTGGATGTACCTAAAATATCAATTTAGAACTTAAGTTAATGTATATATATTTTAAGTGCTTTTTAAAAAGATTTCATACGATATGTATATCAATTTTTAAAGTGTTTCAAATATGTAAAGTTACTTCACTTTTCAATTAAAATTATCAATTCTTAACAATTTTATCTTTTCCTAAACTGTGAATTATTACTACAATAGTTTCTAATTTATAATTTTATAAATACAACTTTAATTTTTAACCAATTATTATATTTATTATTATTATGTGTAATTGCATATTTATATATTAAGTTTAATTTTAAAAGTATTTTTAAAACAAATTTTTAAGTAATTAAAAATAACCATTTAATATATATTGTAAGTATTATTTTGTGTATATTATTAAACTTTGATCTATAAATAAATTAAATGTCATTTAATTTAATAATTTAATTACATTAGACTGTAGGGAAATCTGTATTCTTCCTATTAATGTCTTTATCATAATATTGTTTTTTAAACTTAATAATTTATGAACTATTTGTTAGAAACTAGTACAAAAATTTATTACAGAAAAATATTTAAGAAAATATACACAGAAAATTCAGTTATCCAAATTGCAATTATCTGAAATTCTGGTTTATCCAGATCCAGAAAAGTTACAGTGATGTTTTTAATTTTTTACATTTTATTTAATTTATTTTTTATTTTTATTGAAAGTTTAACACTGGAAGATGTTTAATGTTTATAAGAGGGGTCGGTGATGTGGTATTTCCGACGCACTCTCTAGAACCATAGTTAGTTTTTTAAATTTTTATTGTGCCTTAGTAACAAAAAGATTGCTAACCCATTCTATAAAATGGCTTGGCTTGTATTAAATTGTGATAAATAGAGTCTTGAGTCATTGAAATATTGTAGCCGTTACAATATTATACGATATCATTCTATACATAATATTTTTCAATAAAACCTTAAATATTATTTTTATTTAGTACTGCGAGCATATATTTCTTTAATGCCAATAACTTAAATTTTCTAAAATTCTACATCATCCAGCTTTTCATTTATCTAAATTGGATCTATTTCTATCAAATTTACATAAGCAAGTTTCCATTAATTATTTAGAAATTTACGTATCAAAAATTCTCAAATTTCAAATTAGGAACATCAACATCCAAAACCAGTTAGTTATATATTAAAGCCAAACAATGGCCAGATTATATCAGACTATATTACTACTACTGTTAATTATTACTAATTGTTACTATTAGCCTAATATAATCCAGCATTCATTTGGCTTTCATTGAAATTTGTTTTTATTTTTGCTAATGAAATGAATTTCAAAAGTTGTTATAACATAATTTAAAATATTTACATAATTTTCATTATTTATTATATTTTCTTATATCATACTAAATAATAATTGTGTTATTAATACTATTGGTTATTAGTACTTCAGCTGAACCATTCAGTTTATAATTAATAAACAATTACCAGTCTATTTAAATATATACGCAAACATATTTTCAATTTTAAATTCAGATTCATATAAATGATTATGTAAAATCTGCATTGAAATTCAATTAACACTTTTTACAGTAAATTTAATTATTATTATTGTTCTTTTCATAATATACTGCAAATTCTGTGTATTGTAATCATGGATAATTTTATCAGTGAGTTGATGGTATCGAAAGTACATATATTACAATATAATTACAATTAAAACTTTGCTTCTTATAATCACAATTTGGTTATTTTTATTGTTATCTTTGGCTAAATAGGCTTTTTTTAAGCTAGAAGCTTCAACGTGTGGCTGATAACACATAATCATTGTCAGTCATTGTTTTCAATCTTAATCAGCGCTTAATATTTTAAATGTTAATTGTTTTAATTGTTATTTATTTGCAATAAAATAGTTTGAATTGTTGGTATTATGTTAGATGTTGGTAGCAGACAAACAATACTAGATGAATTATTATGTTATAAAATTCTTTTTAAAATATTGTGATTATATATACATAAATATATATTTGAACAAATATATAAATGAAAAACCAAAAATTTGGAATTTTGGAATTCTGTAGTTTGAATCTGAAACAGGTTTATAAAATAAACTGAAAATATTTGTTCTGCAAACACCCTTTGCTAAAAAAGTGTGTATGGTGTTCATTTTATTACAAGTTATCTATTCCAGTTTTAATTTTGGACTTTATTTTTATATCATTATATATTTTTTCATAATTCTTAGTTAGGTTTTACTTTTTGCCAATTTTAAATTCCTCATTTAAAAATGTAATCTATTTAGGATGCACTGTTTCATAAGCCATGTGACTTGTGATAGGACACAGCACAGAGAGAGAATTCCAGAAACACAATAAGCACGAGCTGGAGTTGAAGTTAAAAAGTAGGGTCTTTTAACTTCAACACTATATTTAGCTAATTTATTTAAAGAAAAAACTTACTTACAATTGTTCTAATTTGTGAAGACCTTTAAATGCGTCGGCTTCTATTAATCGTATTCTGTTTTTATATAAATATCTGAAATTTTTTAATAGGAAAAAAATAAGAATTGAAAGACTACAATTTACAAATTTAAAATTTTAATTTGTTATATTATGACCTATACTATACTATGATTTGTTATATTATTTATACATACTATAAGACAATAATATAACAAATTAAAGACTTGTTATATTATTGTCTTCATTCCATATCATTTACAAAGATAACATATCTAAATTAAAGTTATCATCATCTGATATTAAGAATAAAACTTTACTATAAAAAAAAATTCCCAAAAAACTAAATGAAAAAAAATTGTGTTTTTGATTGAATTTTTAAATAAAAGCTTAACTGAGCAGCATTCTTTTGTTAATTATATATAATATATATGAGTTATTGAATCTCTTTATATCATACAACCTCTATTCATCAAATTAATATTTTGATCCCAGATTAACACCTTTCAATGCTAATTTCATAGTTTATCTAAAGAAACAAATGTATCTTGTCCAACCGAACATTCCGGTGTATCAACTCTTGGCATAAACAAATTACAAAACTTAAAAAATGCAAATGTTGTTTTATTGTATTCTCAATAAACCTGCTAAAATTAAGAATTTTTATTTCTAAGTGAATGCTGTCACCACTTACATTCTTGATATTTATCCATAATAAATTGAAAAAAAGGAATAAAAGAACTGTTTGATAAATATATGATAATCCAAAAAATATTAAATACTCAAAATATTTAGAGCATTGTATGATGTTTGATTAAGCAATTTTTGCATTGTTTATATTAGGGTACATCAATATAATTTAATCACAAGGAAGACTACTGCCTTTTAAGGTCATTATATCACAATAAATATCAAAACAAGTTTTAAATGATTTTTTATTTTGCTTTATTTTTTGAATTAGAAGACTCTGTTGTTATGGTATTATATAGAGTTAAAGGTTTATACAACAACAAGATACCCAAAAATCTGTGCAGTCATCCGAATCTGTTATCTGAATGTTTACATTTAAATGTTTCTTTATTAAATTAACAAGCATTCATTTCGGAGATATGGATATATCAAAGAAAAGACAGATGTTATCAACAATGTTAAATTAAATGTTTTTAAGGCACTAGATAATGAAAAAGAAAGATAGATGTAACATGTTGGAATATCACCTCTGACACTTAAATTTTGTAGAAATGCAGAATAACTTTGTCCTGGTCAGAAACAATATCACAAAGTAAAAATAAAGAGCCAAGTAAACTTGTGTTTGAGTGATTGAATAACCAGAGTTAAAACGCTTCTGGTTTGAGGACTGATCTTGCAGAAAAAAGACATGGATTTGTACTCTCACTTTAATTGACAAAATTTTCATGCTTCCAAAGACTGGTTAAAAAGTTCAAACTTAACAGCATTAAAAATGTCAGGAGAGGAAACATCTGTATTCTAGATGAGAGGCAAATAACATTAAAAGAATTTATACATAGATATGATGCTAAGGATACGAGTTATTTAATGCAGATGAATCTGGTTTCTTAATTTACTACAAGATAAGACAGATTCGGTGAAAGATTCTTGCCACGGTGAAAAAAGCAAAGAAAGATGTAAAATTACTACTTTCCTGCTTGTTATATGTAACGGAGACAATCGGTCAAAATACGAGCCTCGAAATTTTTACATTTTTGGATTTGGCACCTCGAAATGCCAAGAAATGCAAAAAAGTTTGAGGGTTTTTTCTATATGTATAGATGTTAGCATGAGTGAGAGGCACAATTTTGTTTTCCCAATTTGAAGCTTAACACCTGTGCCTTTTCTCAAAAATTTCTGAAATTTTGCAAAGAGGTTTGTGTATTAAGGGGCTTGATTCTGTTAAATTTTGGTGGTTAAAAATCAAGAGGTTGGGGAAATAAAGTGGGGTCACTTGTCATATCTTGAATGGGATCAGACTTAATGAAGATTTTACTCTATAGACATTTACAATTTGTTATAAAACTTGTCTCTACCCTCAAAATTAAGCTTCTTGCCATTAAGCTTGCATTAATAATAAAAAGGATTTTTTAATGAAATGTCATAATAAATAACACCATATACAATTTTAAAGTATTTTGCTAGTAAAGTTACATAAGAAAATCCAGTGAGTTATGCAACTCACTGGATTTTCTTCTGTAGTAATGCATGCTTTAAAAATATTAAAAAATTACCTTCCATGTACAGAAATTCAAAAATTCATGGATAACCATGTCCAATTTTAGAAATCAGCAGGTTATGCTTTATTCAAAGATGATATAAGAAACAGGAAAATTATTTTGTTTTCGGACAGATGCATTGCTCATAACTACACAGGAATAACACTTAAAAATATAAAAATTGTGTTGTTTCCACCCAACAGCACAAGTAAATTAAATCTAGTGGACCAAGAAATTATGTCTGTCATTAAAATGATATATGGATATGAACTGATTCAATATTTATTAAAGCATTTTGATAGTTCTATTTTATTTTGATATTTTAATATAATCTTTTGCAAGCTATGCATAAGATCTGTTCATGCTGAAATAAAATAAGTAAAAATGCTATTTCAAAATATTTTTTAAAGGAGGGTTTTTATAGGAATCCATATTGATGCTGACAATGATAATGTTACAAGTAGTGAATCCAAAAAATTGGATCAAATAAAAATTACCTTAAAGTACAGACATCATTTGATGATCTTGTTATAGCTGATAAAGCCTCAATTACTTGTGCTCCTGATAAGGATGTAAAGAAAAATGTTAATCACAAACTTCTGAAAATCATGAAATTGTATAAACACAATATCCAAAAAACTGGACAAACAAGTAAAAATCCAACCGAATTGGAAATAAAGAGATGAAGGATTGCCAAGCGATCAATTAATTACACTACATAGTGTTTAAAAAATAAAGTAAAAATCCACTTTTCTTAATTCCAGCAAATTAATTTAATGACAAAGATGATTTTCAATCAGGATCAACCGATCTTTGTGGGTTGCTATAAGAACAGGAGAATTATAATACAACTACAAAACTTAAGATTTGACTAAAGAGAACACGTACGGTTTAAAGTGTGCCACACGAAGCCAAATTCAATGTAAAATTCATATCGAGATTACAATAAAATACAATAAAATAACAAAATTAATTAGATAAAATTTAAAAAACAAAATAAAATTATGATGCACGCCAATCATCACCTTACATTCTAGTTATTACAAAAAGTGACCAACGAAGATCTATCAGTCTAGATCAGTGGTTCCCAACCGGTGTTCCGCGGAACACCGGTGTTCCGTAAGCATCTCCCAAGTGTTCCGCAGATTTAGTCACAAATCGGAAAGTGTACAATCGTATTCGAGCTGCCAAATATCAAAAAATTAAAATCATAAAATTTTCATAACCTTAAATATATATGTACGACTCGTACTTACGGAGTGTACTACTGTTTCGAATAAGATAAAGGCAACGATAAAAACTGAATGAAATATGTAAAAAACATCAGGCACAAGTTTCCCATTAAAGTTATTTAGGTATATTTTTTCCTGTCTTAGAATTGGCATTAATAATATGAGTAGAGATTTTGAATTATAACTGCTCAATTCTAATAAAATAACTGATGACAAGCTTATGTATTTCATATTAACTTAAGTAAGTGTTCCGCTAAAGAAAATTGCTCACAAAAGTGTTCCGCATCCTAGAAAAGGTTGGGAATCACTGGTCTAGATGAAAAACCTTTTGTCATTAAACTGAATTTGGTAGAATTACAAAAGGCAGTTTCTTTTTATTACACAAAACCAAAATAGTAGTAAAGGACAAAGACGAAGAAGAAACGGAGAGACTCCCACCTAAAATCCGAGGTAAAATCCATATTTAAAAGTTAGGTTAACGTTACCCTCGGTGCCGAGACGGCGGCCGGCCGGTCTCAGATTCCGGCAAGGAAACGGCGGGACGCACGTTCTAACCTAACCTAACCTATTCTAATAAATTACCATAATTATTAGCAACCAAATTATTAGAATAGGTTAGGTTAGGTTAGAACGTGCATCCCACCGTTTCCTTGCCGGAATCGGAGACGAGCCGCCATCTCGGCACCGAGGGTAACGTTAACCAAAAGTTATAGTCCGGGCAATTCGACTATATTTTATTGTAGACAGTAGTACGTCACATAGAGTAATTTGAGGGGATATATCTCACAAAGGGTCACACGCAACGGCGTGATTCCTTTGACTTTTTTGTTCCTACCAGTATGGTCTACAGCTCTGTTAAGGTCCCAACCGTCTGATTCGGAGCTCGAACTGAGCCGTTTTAATACGATAATAATTTAAATCAAATATCGAATGACTCTAGTTCCGAACTCGGTGAAGAAAACGTGTGTATTATCGAAACAGGCGATAGATTATGTCAAATAGAAGGTCCTGATTACGATGCCGGCGAAAAACACTTTTAGCGGAAGCTGAAGAGGAAGTAATGGCTATCCGTTAAAAACACGTTCTTCTAAAAATAAACGTCGATTCGTTACGTATCTCGTTTACAATAAATAACTATCGAATCGTAGCGCGTCAAACATTCGTCCACTTTAAATGTCCAGTACTTTCGTCATTTTTCGTCACCGAAATTTCGCACCTTCGTGACGTCCCGATTTTCTTCGTCGTCTCCGTCGTAATCGGGCATTCATTTTTACGAAAAACGAAAGTACAGTAGTGAACCGAAAATCGGAATCAATTGGGGACTGGGGTTGTTCAGATTAGGGATTTGTTCCGATTACGGATTATGTACGAAAAAATATATTAACCCATCCGATGTTCAAATTTTTCTCCGTTGCGTGTCGCTTCGTGTTGAATTTTCGTCGATTTTAAGCCTAACGAAAATTTTTATAATAATCATCGAGGCTATCGTATCGTTAAAAATTATTTCTGCATTTTGTACAAACAAAATAAATATATTGAAGAATATAAAAACACGAAAATTATACTTTAGAAGTTAATTTAGTATCAAAAACGTTCGATTCGGCACGACACAGTCCGACCGAAAATCGTGCCGATTACCGGGGTTCCGATTTACGAGTCTCTATTGTATTTCTTAAGTGACAATAGTCAGTTTTTTTACATGAATTTTCTGACCGATTTTTACGTATTCAAACTTTTATTTTTGTCGTCCAAAATCGTGAAAATTGTCTTGCCTTTAAAGTAAGATAATTGTAATTATTAGGTACTCCCTTTTATAGACATTTTTCTAAGATCATACTTTTATCGCATCTCTCCTAATACGATAGATTTTGAAAATCTACTACATAAAGATTTTAATCGTTTTACATTTTTATATGTAAAACGATTTGTAAGGTACTCTTAAGACAATTGAAGTAATTGTCTTATGTGAATTAAATATTTAATTCAAATTTATTTAAATTATTTTGAATGCATTTGCATTTTATTATAATTTGGTCACTTTTCCTGCCACAAATTTTTTTTATACAATTGTATTTGTTGTTGGCAACATATTTCAAAGTTAGAGACTATACATTAGGTTGAATTGTCGGTATTAAACCATTTAAGCAGAAGTTACTAGTGTTTTGGTCGAATTGCGAATTTATTTCATCTATTAATATATTGAAATAATAGTAAATACGATACGACAAATGTATTAAAACAATAACAAATTGCCGTTTATATAAAGAAACTTCGTTATTCTATAGTGGGAGTAACCGCCAACCATCTTTACCAGCCCGGGCTTTAAATACCACTATTATTTTTGTTCATTTCTTTCTTCGATAAATACATCGGAATTGCCATTCGCAATTACAAATTTAAGACGGGATGAGGTATAAAATTTGCAAAATGTATATTTTGAACATTTCACAACTGCAACGAAAGAATAGTTATTATAAAAATGAAAAATGTTTCAAATAAATACAATATAAATGACTAGCCAGATCTGTTCTAGAATATTTAATCGCATTTCTTACCGTTTCTTTCATTTATTTATATGCATTTAACCGCTAGAATTTATTAATTTTGTGTTTTGGGTCTACGCTTTAATAGTGATGTATTTTCTATTACCGACAGTTAAATAATCCCTTTTTATATTAATTTTTTGCCAAGGAGTAATTTTCTTGGTGCTCGACCGGGATGTTACCGAACACCCTCCACTGCCTACAACAAATCGCGGATGAAGTTAACTTCGGGATGATATACGACGTAGGTTATTTGACATTTAATTTATTTTCTTTTCTTTTGTATATAAAATTCGACCGCTGCGCTTAAATTTCCTTTAGGAGTCGAATTTGGAGAGTTGCGAAATATAATTCCGAAAGAAATATTTTATAGGCTTTTTTATACGGGATATTTATTCTGGAGATTTGTTGTCTGTCATTTCCTCGTTAACCATTTGTAATTTCAACAACCGGTTATATTTTCTCAGATACTTGATTTTCATTGCGATAATTTAACCACAATGCAGCATTGATGACACTAATCCAGCTGTGTAATTTCAAATGCTGCTATTAAACTGTCTTAGATTTTCAAATAAATAATAGTCATTATTTATTTCATCTGTAACACTAATACGTGTTTGGAATAACCGATGAATAAATAAAAACGCATATTTTCTCAACCCACGGCACGAATTCTTTAGTAAGGATATTATTTAAAACTTATCTATACAGATTCGGTCTTCGAACACCGATTTAAACTGCATCCTGTCCGAGCGAGAATACAACTAAACCGAAATATTTATAGTATATATTATTTTAAAATATTAAATTTACCCAATGAACGTACACTTAAAGCTTAAAAGTTCGTTGTACTGTACTTATAGAAAATAATAATAATAGTTGGCTTAAGTGAAACTAAATTATTTATTACAGTAGTAATCTTATCTAATTATATTGTAATGTAGTTAAATTAAATAACGAGCGAATGGTCAATTTTGACGGCTTAAATTACCGACGATTATATTTTTATCAATTACAATTTAAATGCGTGACACGTTCGATTCAAATTTTATTAGTAACTTATTTGCCCTCCTTTGATAGGTGAAAAGTAACAATAGAAACTGTCGCGTCGACGTTAATACGTCTAAAAAATTATTCCGAATCACTTATATTGTATTATCGTCGGCCTTGATTTATAGATTGTCAGCACTTTGCGTGTGACGTAAGTGTAAGTAAATACGACCGATAACTTAATGGTGGTGCGAATAGACCTAAATGTCATCGATCATATTACGTTAGCATAGACAGTAACTCTTATTAATCGAGATAGATTTTTCGTCTTTAAATTTCAATAAATAAATACTTACAAATATCTCAATTCTTTCAAACCGTTAAAAGCTTCGTTTTCTATTTTTGTTATGTGATTGTTGTTCAGTAATCTAAAATAGAAAACAGATAAAAGTAAACAAAACTTATTATATAAATTAACAATGTTTTAAAGTATACAGAAATAGTTTAATAATTCCTATTTTCCTGTTCTGCACTACCGTCGCGTCCCCGTCCGTCCGTCTCGACTTCCCTTAATCCGGAGGACGGAGTTAGACGAAATCCGAGATAAGATATGGAAAACATAGGAGCGGGAGGCCCCGATTAACTATATAAGAACTTTCGACGTAAACCGGAAATCACGTTATTTCAATTCAAAAATGTTCCCCCGTAAGGCGTTACGTAGACGACCGGCACCACTCTATCGTTAAAGGAAAGTACGACGTACGGGGGCAAGCCGATACCAATTTGAGGTGGAGAGCGTATATTTGAATTTGAATAAATTAAAAATCGAAACTCGGCATAGTGACCGCGTCGCAATAAATAATTGGTGGTTATTTTAGTTAAATATTTATTGTATATAATTTTGACCAAAAAGTATACCAAATGATTATTATTATAAATCGTAACAATAACGAAACAAAATTCTAATAAATTTGACGAAAGCCGCTACTTTATAGTCATTCGATATCGAAAGACTACTTAAAGCAATTTATTCGATTCTCAAGTAAATCAAAAGATTCATTTTGGATTTATTTAAGATCGTTCAATTAAAGTAAATAATTGCCATTTGAGACGAAATATCATTTAACGAAATAAATATATCTGTAAATATAGTTAATAAAAACTGTATATGATTTAAGTACATATTCTCCGTTTGGGGATTTACGTGACGTTTAGATCACGTTGGTCGATAAGTACGAATGTACTTAAGTTCTCTGATATATTACAAAAAAAATGAATAGATTATATACGGTTTAATGTTAATATAAATAAAAATAACTCGACCGTAATGAAATGTTTTGCAAATTTTATATCGAATTTGAAAAAGTTTATACTTACAATGTGTTCAAATTCTTTAATTTTTCGAAAGTATTTGGAAGAATAGCTTTGATTTTATTGAATCGTAAATCTCTGCAAAAAACAAGCAAAGGATTCGTAAAATGTTATATTTACACTGTAAAAAATGCTAATAAAATATAGATAAAAATACCAACGAAGCGTATCCAGAAATATTTTTAATATTATATTTAAGATAATTTATTAGTATTAATAAAATTAAAAATCTCTAGGTCTACGAGCGCCGACCGAAATTTTTTCATGCATTAAATCTTTGAAGAAGAATTCAATTTTCTAATTCTTTATCGTCACGCTCGTTTAGTTTTTCAATTTCAAATCGACTTAAATTAACTACAAAACTAAAAATTGTGGACGAAAATAATTTTATTAGATAAAAAATTAACTCGAGCGCAATAAATTTTTCGGAAGAATCCAAACAAAGATTAAAATTTGTTAAAAATTGAGACGAATTAAGATCGAATAAACATTTATACCGCATCGGCCGTTCACTCGATAACGACACAAAAAGTAAGCCGCATTCCCGAAAATAACTTCCAAATTACATTTTGGCGAATCGTCGACGGTAATCGGCATTTAGATGCGCATTATATGTAAATTACGTAGATTTACGATAGCATCTTCAATTCTCGGATAAAGTTAAAACAAATAAACCATTAAGCTTCGTGACAACGGACGACCATTAAGCGATAAGCTATCGACGAATTCCTTACCGTCGATCCTAAGGCAATAATCGGTGGTCGGACAATAAAGCGTAGGTCCCGATACCGAGTATCGACAGACGACCGGGGACACTCGTCCGGTCGTTACTCCCGAAGAATGCCGACTAATTTGGGCTTTCGCCTAACGGAATTTAATTAATCTCGTTCGAATGGCATCCGAAAATCGCCGAACGGATAGCGGAAAAACCCGTTTACGATATTTTATAAATTGAATTTAACCGAATAAAATTACTGTAGATTCGGGTATTAACTACTAATAAATTACGTCTGTCGAAAAGCATTTAAAGACAGTTTAATCATTTGGACGGCGGTTTCCATCCAACTTTTAAACATCTAAATGCAGACTAATAAGTTGCGTGAGAAGAAAGATTCGACAGACATTACATTTTCCAATCCGGTCGTAAGAATCCATTTGAATTCTCGCACGCCAGTTGAATAATGCACGAAAAATGGCCGATTCAAAACTTGGTCGAATTTTTGAAAGATTTATTTCGGCGACGAAACATTAATCTTCGGGTCGACGGTTTTCTACGGCTAATGAAAAATATACGATAATTCGAAAGGAAATTTGCGCGGAGAAATAATATTTTTATCTCTTAATAAACAAACTTTTATTCGAAACGAATATCTAAATATATAAAATTATTGCGAACTAGCGCATAAATAGAAGTTATTCCAGTATTACGACGAAATCCGGAGTAAAATATTTAATATGACAGAAATAATAGGCCATTAAACGATAGGTACGATTGTTCGAAACACAAAGTCTCGAATTAGAAAGCTTAGGAACAATACGTATTAAAAAAGATACGAATAATTCGTAACTACAAATACAGCAGTTATTATATATTTCTCCTCCCATCGGATCTATCCGGCTCGTTCGAACGTATTAACAATGTTAACCATTCGTTTCGAATAATCATTTTTGGAAAAAATGATAAAAACTCGTTTTAATATTTCAAAAATTAAATTTAAAAAAATTCTTACTTATATACATTTCCTAAATAAATGCATTATAAGGAACTTTTTATAAGTATAAAAAGTTTTGCGTAAGATGCGAAAAATATTTAAAATTCTTACGGAGAAAGGATATTTAATACCTACGTCCGTGTTATTCGCGTATTACATAAGCTTCCCGCGGAGAGATATAGATCTGTTATCTATTTAAACTAGAAGACGAGAGACCGCTTCGAGAATACTAAAGACGATCTATTTTTCAAATTTTATTGGCCACGTTGATAAAATGTGGCTTACGAAATTTTCCAAGGAAAATAAAATACAATGCGCTGTATATTATCCAGATTATATTCTAAGAAGAGTTTTTACATTTCTCGGCCGGAAAAAATATTTAAAAAAGATTCATCGAATAATTCAGAATATAGAATATAGAAGCGCGGCAGGTCGTTGACAGTCATCCTGTCCAAGCCTAAGGGAGAAAGGTAGACAAGTAGGCATTTAGTATTTACATAAGATATTTGCATCGAGGACAAAATATTTAATTGTATTAATTTGAATCGAATGGTTTCGTTGTTTGACTTTACAAATGTGTTGGACATATTTTATGGCTTTTTTTCTCCTATAAAACCAAACTTACGATAAACAGTTAAAAACTCTTTCTAGGCGCGTAATTAGGCGCGTAATTAATAAAAACTATATTGTTTTTAGAAAATAAAATTTAAATACGTAAATTTATATTTAAAAGACGTTTATATTCATCTATCATATTAAATTTATTAAAAAATTCCTGGAGGCCTTACTGACACACTTAAGAGCGTGTTTTGGCATTAGTTTATTCATCGTATACAATTATCGAAGAATTTCCTTCTTATCAAAACCTCGTTACGGGTCATAAACTGACAAATCTTTACTTACGAAACCAGTACTTTCGAGAAAATATACGTACGATAATATATGGGTTAACATTAAATGTCCGACATAACGGTTAATTTAAACAGAAGCAAATACTAATAAATCATTTTTATAGCTTAAGCCGACATTTTTTGAATATCGTTTATTATAAATGAAAAATGTGTTACGTACGCCTATAAAATTTGTAAGAAAACATTTTCCGTATTATTTTCGCATATATAAATAGACTTTAATACTATATTAAATGTTTTCACTCGTCTAACTTTTTCGCAAGTTTACAAAAGTTCTGCCGTCGATTTATTCCGTGAGATTTAGTCTACGGCAGTATTTCGAAACGAGAAGTCAATAAATCTCGCAGCCCTCTTCGAAGAACACGGGTAAAAAGTTTATTCGATAATTGAAAGGAACGAAAATCTACGTAACTAAATTTAGAATTTTTCTTTCGTACAGAATGATATATATCCGAATAGACTTTTATCCAACCCGCGTATGTGTTTTACTGTAATAAAAGTTAACTGTTATTAAGGGATATTGTCACGTGCGGGACGATTTAACAATTCCAAGAGCTAACAACGATAGAAAGTTAAATTTAAAATACCTTATATAGCTATTATTTTGGGATACATATCGGTAGGTGTGTTTTCACCAAATTTGGAATCTCGTAAAATTAGACGACGACAAACAAAAAGCAGCTATATAACAATACAAAATATGATTCAAAAATGTAGCGCTCCACCTCTTCAACATTTGTGGCAAACAATCCATCAGAAAGATAGAACCCCACCTCCAAAATGTAAGTAGACAATAGAAGAGTCTTCCACCTACACTCGGACTCATCCGCCCACCAGTTGTTTCAGTGAGAATTAATTTACTCCCGGCTGCGAGGTTAATTGGTTGCATTGAACGCCACGACGTTGCTCGAAATATTTTTAATAACACCGTCCACTCAACGACCGTATCGGATCTGGTTTCGCGTAGAAACGTCTTACATTTGATCGATGCGGATAATAAACTCTAAGTGAATCAAAACGGCAAAACACTAACGACGACGTAAAGGGACCAAATATTCCGAACGGCAATTAAATCGCAATTAATTAATCATCTAGAGTATTGTTGTGCAAATAACCTAGTTTAGTGAGTTTTCGTTCGAAAGAGGGGAATGACAGTTTAAGTTGATAAACAGCCAACAGACTGTCATTCGTTAGTAGAGACATTCCTCGTTCTCCTCTCACACCTGACCGATGGAATGGAAGTCATTCGTCTTATTTAGAAGACGTCACTTTCGCTTCAAACGTCACATTCTAATGAAGTCTATTCGTTTATCATTTTATTGTCAGCAAACTTGTCAGTCGAATCTAACAAGGAACTTGTTTGCGGACAATAATGTATGAATCGGAAACTAAATCAAATAGTTATTCTAGGAAAGACGAATGTCGTTATTTATTTATTATTATTATTGTGATTTATTTGAAGAAATCTAATAAAAGAATGCAAAAATATATTAAAGCTTTATTTAAAATTCCATTTCTGATAGTGGTGACAGTTTCCTCTCTATAATCGAGTCGTTCCGATCATTTTTACAGATAGTAAAATATTATAAAAACTTATAGACTGTAAGGATAAAGTAACTGTCTTATACATAATTTTTTCACATTAAAGCGAAAAAACGCAGAACCTTTTTAATTTTTTATTTCAATCATCGAGTAAATCCGAGATTCCACAGATATAAAACAAAGTTGGGTTCTGGGAGACGTCAAACCCACAGACGATGTCTGGAGTTGACATTCCGGGCCAAGAATATCTTAGCTGAAGGCGAAACAGGAAATAATTGACCGGCTTAGAATTAAGAAGAAAAACGACCTTCCGCATTTAACGCGAATATAAATAAGAGCGGACAAGTAATGGATTGTCATTATGTAATATTCGTAACCGTAGCCCCGAGTCGTAATTTTTCTGTGTCCGAAGACGTGTTTTAGCGCCCTTATCAAATTGTTATTATTTAGAAAATGGTATTTTTAATTTCCGTAGTTAAGAATTTACCTATTTTCGGTTTACCGAAATAATATTTAAACTAAAACTGTTTCGTTAAAAATTCGTGAGAAGATAACATCGAGTATTTGAACACAATACAGATCAATAAACACAATCCATTCAAGAACAATGCACCTGCCTGACCTTTGACCTAAATAAGATAAAGAGGAAACACTCGATGAAGCCGACTAATGACAGACGAGTTGTGTTATCATGCCGAGGTAAGATTTTACGTAAAGACTACGTGAGAAGAATATGGCCGTTTGGGTTGCGACCTATGACCGATAACAGAATGAAAGATCACTGCTTCTAAGAGAATTGTCAGAACAGATGTTAGCTTACATTTTATGAGAAAATCGACAAATTCGATCGGATAGAGGCAAAACAAAGTTTCTCTGCTCGCGAAGACCAGTTTAATACACAATATCTCAAAAATGCCAATTTTCGAATTACGGTTTTTTAATGGGGAATAATTTTCCAGTCATTTATAATCGGTATAAAGAGAAGGCTGTAGTAGTCCAGTCTAACACCTATTACAAAAATTTACAACAATGGATGAATGATTTCAAACTTACCGCGAAACATTAACTTTCTAAGTATTTTATAAGCTAATACGAAAAATTTTATTATAGATATTAACTAACATAACATTAAATACCGTGGTAAGAAATATTAAATTTACGAAACAACCATTCTATCAAATTTAAATCAATAAATACGGGAAAACACGTCCTTCATTATTCTGTTAAGACTCGACTAACAGCACGACTTCTACTAATATTTACGTCATTGAGAATTTAATTGGATCCCGCTGTTTCTCGACGTCCGTGTAACTATCGCCTAGTAAGCTATTTATAATTTATTGAAAAAGGGAGGAATATCCGAGGCAATGAAATACCATAATAAGAACTCGGAAAGTAATATACTGTTTCTTCGTATTTCAAATACGAAAATCGGTTTTAAAAAGCGTAAATTGTCAATAAATTGGCCTTTTATTCGAAGGGATTCGTTTTAGAGACTCGTAATGTTAATATTTTGTATTATTATAGAAAGGAGATGGCAACTATTAGCGGACGTCGAACGGAAGAGGGCCCCGGTGCTACGGCCCAAACCCACTAGGCGATGACTGTTACACCTCCCTATTATAACACGTGGGCGGCAACCGGCATCAAAAGTGACTTACGTGACAATGCCATCTCACTTAACAATCCAAAGAAAGTCGACGACTGCCGCGTTATATTTTTATCCAACCTATTTAATTGTTAATAACGTAAAACCGTATTTACAAATTGGACAATCTTGTATTTTTAACGAACAGAAACCGAAATTCTTTTATATTCGTAGAGTAATATAAGATTTTAAAATTTAACTGCCCTATTTTCCGGCCAGTTGCAAATTACATTTGACAAGATCTGCTTTTAGTTAGGGAATAACCCGACCTCTTTCGCTCTGAATAAACAAATAAGCCGTACGCCGACGCAAACTGACATTGTTGATAACAAATAGACTAACCGTCGTCCGGGGTGAACTAAACCAGCGAAAAATATTCATCTTACACGATATTTGCCGTAATTTGACCGCAATCTTCGAAATACAAAAATCACAAAGATGTATAATATGCTATTACGGAAGCCCACAAATATCTAATATTAGATCCTACGTACTAGATTAGTTAATTAAAAACCAACAATTGGCCCGATAAGTTTGGTACGTCCGAAGATTCGGATAAACGTACCCATTCGACTATTAACGTACGCGGCTAAAAAGTCGGGTCTTATACGGATCGCGTTTAAACTAAACAGTTATATTAGAACGTTGGCACGCCTTTATTTAGACGAAAGACGCCCGACTGGCTCGGTTCGGTTTATGGGTCTAACAGGATTACGGCCGCCTACCTCTACAGAAATAAATAAGCCCACGTCTACCTTGTTTTTGGTAAAATCACCGACCGTCCACTCCACAAAACACGTATTTGTGCGTACACGTTGCAAATAAATTCAGTTAATCCGTATTACATTGTGTGTAAATTAATTATCAGTTCGAATGATAATCCATACGTTTAATGCGATTTTACTTATTTTATCTATATATAACAAACAAGATCTATTCGACGTTTATTTAAATTCTCAACAATAAAACTATTTTTATACAACATTATCACTTGACGTATGCCACGATAATATCGTTTAACTTGGATAAATTTATCGGGACTGGACTTGGGCCTAGAATTGTCTACGGCTCCGATCTGACAAGGGCCCGTAAATCGCTTTAAAATTCACATATAAATAAATAGAATTTTAACCGTAAAGCGAATAATACGAATATAGTGAAGTTCGCAGCTGTCTCGAGAGGATCTAGTAACAAATAGTGGTGCCTCGAGCTTCGAATTTAATTCATTCCAGGAAGACGTTCGAACTACGAAGTGACCACTGTACTGTACAACAAATAAAATGATTTTTTTATCGGCTGTTGGTTTTACTTGTTCTTTTGAACATTTTTGCCTCGTAAAATTTAAAGAATAAAGAATAATTTTGGGGGGTTCGGTCTGGAATTTAAGAATATCGGCACTTACGCGTAATCGTAAAAAGCAGTCTCCGGAACATTAAATAATCTGCTGAAAATTTTTATAACAATAAGTTTTGTCAATTTTAAAAATAGTAGGCTTAATTAATATGGAAAAAGTAAGTATAGGTTATAAATATATTATACTATTAAAATGTATTTAAATTTACGGGCTTATCCTACATAATTTAAATAAAATTTAATAGTATATAGCAATGGTATTCAAACATTTTAACAGTGCGACCCCGAGGTAATTTTCCACCACCCCAAACAAGATTGCGACCCATAGATTGAATACCACTGGTATAGAGGCCTATATAATACATATAATCGGGCAAGTAGTTTGACTAAGTATAGGTTAATTAGCATTACAGTATTTATTATAGTAAATTCAAAACAATAACTTTTTTGAAGTTCTAAAACTACAGTCTATGAAAGAATTGATGTTTTAGAAATTTTTTCGTTAAAACATTTATAGTTTTTATAATGTCGGTATTTCTTCAATAGGAAAATTTTTTTAAAAATTGTTTAATAATTTAGGCATTAATGCCGGGTTTTTAGAAGGGTGTAATCTCCGAAAAACTTTATTTACATAAGTGAATGGATACGACAGACCGATCCGTCTAGCTCTCTTCACGAACTGTACACACGCGAGTATATTAACCGTAGAGCATTGTATGTACATTTTAATTAAAAATCAGGTGAGGATGTTAACGTACGGTCGAAAATTCCAGTTTGACGTCAGACTGGACTTAACTTTAGTTGAAAAAGGAAGTCACGTTTTATTATGGAAAGGTTCACTCATCACGACGAAGAGGCAAAAGGCTACGGACGGTAGGTGCGAAGGCGACTAAAGGTGAAAACTTTTTCCTAATCTTCGGCCGCTATTCGCATACTAAATACGACGGTTTCGTCCTACGTGTCACTTATCAATCAAAATGTAGGCAGGCACCTAAGGAAGTGTCACAATGGTACTTAGGAAACACCACACTTCGAGGAATTGCGTAGGCGGGGTATACAAAAAAGAAAAAAATTATATGAAAGGGCTGGCCTTTTTTTATTTATAACAGATGCATAGTAGTTTCTAAAGCTAGATTTCAGCCTATGATTTATGTCAGAAATATATCCTTCGCTCGGAACAAAAGAATGAAAGTTATTGGCGGCATTAAAATTAAAAATTTTTATTTCGTTCGAGTAAAATAAAATCATCGTAATATTTTAAGGAAATTTTTGATATTAAAAGTAGAAATTGTTTCTTGTACACAAATAACTACTGCCGTAATTCTTATCGCGTATATTCAAATAGGTATATATCGCGGACTAAATTTATACATTCTTAATCATACGAAACAAAAATAATTTTTAAAGGTTAAGATGTAGGCTATACTTTTGTTATATATGAAGGATAATCCTTATAATTCTGTTTTGCCTGCACGCACTTTGTAAATAAGATCATCTAAATAATTAAGGACTTTTGAAATTTAAATTTCACTACTTTTACGTATTCGCTCGAAAAACGCGAATGTCATCTTATCGCCATAAATTACAACGGGACAGAAACGGGTCTGCAGTTCGTACGAAACCACTCGAAATTATCTAACAACAACAAAAGCCATTTCGTTCTCGACCTCCCATAATACGGCCGGAAATAGCCGCAGAGTGCAATACTATCGTCGCAACTAGCGATAAGAACGATCGTCGTTCGACTTAATCCTGGAAATCGCTTTTACTACGTAAAAGTCGCTCTTTATCTCCATTTACAATGACAATAAAGATTACGGCACCGAAATGTCTGCTACGTTTACACAGAAAATTTGTTGGATTTTTTCCATTAATCGGCCAAGGCCGTTTCCTTGCGTAGATTTAAAAATTTGTAATAATTAGGAAACTTTTCTATTTAATTCAATTTTGAAGACAATTTATTAGACAATTATCAGTTTTTGTTCGACTCGATGCAGTCTATACAATATCATTAATCGCAACGACCTTTGTTTATAATCAAGTATTTTCGCGTAGAAATCATCGTATAAATATTATTTTCGTCTCCTCGGAGGCTCCTCAAACGTCAATTAAGATTACAATTAATTTAACGAAATGCCATCAACATCTCTTGTAAGTAATTAGTTACCCGCGAGCTGGACTTCCCGTCGGTCGTTTAAACAGCTGCAAAATAGTCCGAGCGCGATTAAAAACGAAAAATATTGGCACCGACGTCTGCTTATTTTCGTTCGTTCGTTCGTATTTGACTTTCGGTGACGTTCGACAAAGATATCTTTTATTTATATCAACAATAACATTTTGTGCGGGACGACAACAATGTACACGGTCCACTCGGCAAAATGATAAATGGCCGAACGGACGCAAATAGAAGAACATTAGCCACGTTGTGCTTTCCGGTCGACGATACGGACTGAAGTGTTACAAGTACTCCGCGCTATTAAGTGGTAAATAAACTACGCGACACTCCAGATGACGGTTGTCTGCCCCGTTTGATGGCAAACAATATCGCAGCTGTTCGTAACAATGACGGACCGGGGTCGCGACCCGGCATAAAAACCGCCGCGACACTTATTAGCCAGATATTTCCGAAAAAAAAAAAGTAGTAATTGGAACACTGGCATAATGTAATTTAAATTTATAACATTAAATATCCTTAACTTTTATTTCTCGATTAAAAAAAATGATTTTATATCGACATAGAAAACTTTTTGCATAAATCCTAAAACGTAGATAATGTTTATATAGGATGTTTTGAATTTCCGATATAAAAAACGAGTGGTTTAAATTCGCGGAAGCGCAATTTAGCCACAGCTGTTAATTTGTTGGATGATTCATGCCGGCAAATGAATCACTTCGGACTTACAAACAAATGTTGTTTAATTAACTCGTAACCGATGTTAGAATTTTAAAAGACGACGTCGCACTCATTTTCGACTACGGCAATTATTTTAAATTCGACAATATAAAACCTCGTTAGTAGTAAACTGAATGACACAATAGAGAATATCTTATTCTTTAACATTTGAATTCAAAAATGTCGGTGTCGAAATAAAGAAAAGAAATTACATAATATTGACGGCAACGAAATAATTCGGCAAATGGCTAACTTCTGGACTCTAACGTTGACATCGGCTTTAAATCTTCGCGAAAGCTCGCATCTATACCCCACACGAACATATGTTGGGTGGGAACGGTTACAAGTCTAACACGATAAAATATAACTATATGTCACTGTCGTATAACGTGTCAACCATAAATTTAATATATTCTCAATTAGAAGATAAGTATTCTTGTTAATTCTGCAAAAACAAGAATTCAAATTAAGTATTAGATTTTACTATAAATACATATGTTAAAATTTGGAATAAAATTATAATTACGTTATAATTTGGAACGGGAAATAAAAATTATTTTATTTTGTGGTCAAAGGTTCTGTCTCATTTTAATGCCAAATTATAGCCTATGTGTTTTTTGTTATTTCAAACAATATTTACATATCGATATTAAATTTTCTACTTGTTTTTAATAAAAATAGTTCGAACCTAATTAATCATCCTAGAAAAATATATAAAGTCCTAACTTAAATAATTAAGTATAAATTTATGTACTGTAATATTTCTTTAGACAGATAAGAAGTTTTAATTTGATCATAAACTCGCGTAGAACCGAGATATTTTGGTACATTTATTCCAATCTGAAGGGACAAAATCAGAAAAAGTTATTTCGGGACTCTTTTCTGTTAGAACGTCGTAGAAATGTCTTTTGTTTCGTGAAACGGTCGATTTTAGTCTAATTACGAGAAAGACCGAATAAACATAAAAATTTAATATATTTTTAAGTAGATTAATTGCGTGCGAAGTATCGTCTCTATATTAAACCCCATTACTGTAATAATTCGTTTCGTGACTGCTAAAAAATTTCTTTAAAATGTATTTCTCGACCCGAACAACACGAAAGGTCGAAAGTTGAATTTGTAATTGTTTGAACTATCGACTCTTCCCTCTCTCTCCGCTGCCATTAGCAACTAGGAACCGGGCCGAAGGCCGGACCAGTTAATAAATATTAAGCGTATATGTATATTAAAAGCGGTGATCGAGATTGATCGATACGTATCGTGATATTAAATAACTTTCGATATTCTAAGAATTTCGTCTTTGCCAGCATTCGAATAAAATACAAATTCGAACGCGTTCTTCCAGAACGATGTATATTATATTAATGTATACAGTCGCGTTTTATTGTCATTTCGGAACACAACGGTAACAATTTCACGAATACCATCGAATCCGACAACGATAAACTAAACCTCCCAAAAAAAACCGAAACAGTGGAAACGTTAAGTCGCATTCTTGCAGCAAAAATTCGAAAAATTTCCTACCAAATTATCGACACGATACTACCGGGCTAAAGCCAAGATAAAGATATCTAGGCCAGTCGTACAGTACAAAGTGGTGGCAATTTTGTTTTTACGAGGAAAAACTCGAGCTCGACATTATTTTTAAAAATAAAAAAAAACAACGATTCAAACATATTCTACGAGTACACCGTAAACAAACGCAGAGCGTAAAAAAACCAAAAAGTAAATAATAAGGTAATTATTTTAAACGAGAAAACTATAAATAGAGCCACCGGCACCGGCGTAGTTAATATTTATAAAAAGTTTAAACCTTCAAACCCGTCGTAATGGAATTTCGACGGCGGCGTAAGCCCATTCTTAGCCATTCCGCGGGCAGTAAACTAGACGACGGAATAAAGAATATCTTATTCTTTAACACTCGAATCGAAAAATGTCGGTTCAAAGAGCCGAAAACCTTTTCACCCGACGTAAGCCACGAGGGATAAGAGAAAAGAATTCGGAACATCTTAATGCGAACGTATCGTAGGCACGCATCTATAAACCGATAGCAGTTTTACATCCAGGTACGAGCGTCGGCAGAACAGTCGACCCTAACCTCTAGCGAAGAGAGAACTTAAAAAAAGGGGGAGAAAATGTTAGTGGAACCGTGCGAAGAATGAAGAAAACCTCCCTCTTTAATAACAGCCTTTCACGCCTACTTCGCTCGTCGATAGTTGGCGTAAAGCGACACCCGTCTGGCCTTGGGTGACGGAATTTCGAAGTTTAACCGATAACTTCTTCTCCGCTAATAATATACGGCGTAAGACGAAATTAGTCGTAACGACTTTTGCTAATTTTTTCCACCGGCCAAATCCCGTTAAACCGGAAAGGATGGGAATCGACGTTTAGGAAGGACGTATTACGGCAAACGCGGTAGGAAAGTCGGCGTTTCACTTTCCGGGCCAACGTCGACAGTTATAAACGAAGCCGGGACGTGTCGAAATTGTTTCGCGAACCGGTCCGACGTCCATCCATCGCTCGGAAATATCGATCCCGCCCATGAGTTGTCAGGAACGATCGGGACCTCGTTAAGACGGCCAATTCGCTCCGTCGATAAACACCGATGACGGATGAGTTGGCTTTTGTAAGCGAAATTCCCATCAGATAAAGTAACGGTTTACGAGAAGGCACCGGTAATAATTCCTTTTACCACTTCTACATCCGTGTCATTCATTTAAGTAGGCGATGTTTAGTCGCGCGTACCCGGGTCTCGTCTTTAATTAATTTCTTCTATATTTCGCTTTTGTACAAACGCGGTTAATAATTGCCAGCGGGACACAAATGCTAAGTAAAAAGGAGAAAGAAGGCATTGTGGCCGGGAAGCGGGCTTCCAGCGGAGAGGGAATACCACCTGGGCCACGTCGTCGACGGGCGAGGAAATCCAACTCCCGAGCAGCTGTCGACAATGACGCCATTCTATAAAGAAGTCGTTGTAAATTCCGGAATCGGATTTCCGTTCCAACGATAAGCCAGAACTTTCTTCGGCTTCGTTTACAGATTTAAAGGGCAAAATACGTATTTGCGGCATCCGATAAATTCACTTTCGTCGGCAATTTCTTCTTTACAAAGATAAGATATTTCTATTGCGTTACGAATTAATTATATTTCACTTTATTTCCCTTTTTTTTAAATTCTTACGGTCAAATATTTTGCGCGGAATAGTTATTTTATCGCAGATTTGTTATTCTGGAATAATTAAATGCGAAAGATTAATTTCCACGTATGCCAAACACGTAAAGTATGTAATTTAATATATTTTTCGCCATTAATAAAAAGTAGAATAAATATTAAACGAGGAAAAAAATCTTCGTTTCTCGCTATTTAAGTGTTTTTCTTACATCTAAGTCTATTTATAGCCAGTAAGACGAACAACAAACTCCCGGAGAAATGTTTAACATTTCTTTCTTCTATCAAAAGATCGAATATTAATTCGTTTTTTACTTCGGAAACGGATATATTAAAATTAGAAATCGTTTTAAAGTAAGCCATTCCCAACCGTTTCGAAAAATTTTATAAGTTAAATATATTGATAAAACGGCAATCCGTAAATCTTAACGCGGCGATTAGTCCATCTAAATTCTTAAATTATTAAAGAAAATAACTCGTAACCTTCGCGGACGGGCAACGAGGAAGCGATAAACATATTATTTCGAATTAATTTACATAATTTATCGCAAAAATTATTATTTACAAGTCGCATTAACATAAATTATAAACGGGTTAAACAAAGTTAACGAACTTTAAACACATACGGTTCTGGCTTATTCATTAATTTCTCGAGTAGATGCATTCGGGCGGCGTGGGTAACGTTGCCCGTAATTTTACCAACGCGTAAAGTCTCGATCTATCTTATTACGGACCGTCCCGAATTGGCATCTAAATTTTTAAACCGAAAATTAGTATATATATATATATATATATTTATTTATTTCTTATTACTTTCGACGCGCTTTATTTAAGACGAAGAATAACATTATTAGATCCTATTTAAGACGGGCGGGTCGATAGAATCGTATTTGGAGGGAGAGGGCCTACTCGGGTTTTACCAGAAAACATCGCGCACCGTAGTAATATATCTTACGCAGTTTTCCCGTTGCGTTCGTAATACGTGACACGTATATCGTACTATCTTTAAATTACGGCGGTTAAATCTCCGGGCCAAAATATTACTATTATGCGACAAAACCAAACGGAGGCGAAATGTTTTAAAATTATCTTTCCGAGATTAATAACGAATTTTGTAAATATAAACAACTCGCGATTTGACAAATTTCCATCCATTTTCGAGCGAAAACGATAATGCCGACTTACGTTTTGCGGATTACTCGAAACATCGAATGAAATATTTTAAATAAATTACCTAAGTTTTAATATACCGTTCGATACTAACGAACTAAGAGGGCGATTTAGCGACTGGCGATTACGAATTTAAATTTTTAATATATTAAAAATTATTTTTTAAGATATGTTAGGCGAGATTATTTTATTTACATAATAAAAACCTAAATAATTTTCGTTTAAAAAAGACGTTTCGGTGTTTTTATTAGCCCACTCGACGCCTAAAAAGATAAAACTCGGAGATAAGGAACGTTTCTGTCTCTCCTTTTTTCCTCTTTATATCGAGTGGAATGTTCTAGTCTAAATGAAAAAATAACCGACCCGATAATATAAAAGAGCAAATTCAATTGAAAGCATTGACCAAATTGGTCTTTAAAAGAATAAAAAGAAGAAAGCGCATTCTCAATTGTAAAAAAAAAATAATAATGATGAATTCGTCCACCCACGTACTCGGCCCACTGTCATCCAAAAGTCCGTACAATTAAGCGGTGGACATTAATGTCTTTCTTCGGAGGTCAAATTTTCCCACAAGTCCGAGCCACAGCTGTTTGCCGTCCATAAAAATGTTCCGGTAGAAGTAAAGACGGAATAAATGACGAACGGCGAAAAGAATTCCGAATATGTAAGAAAGAACGTTTAGCGCCTCTTTACGCTTTCCGATACCATTAAATGCCGGCAAAAGCGCAACCACTAATTTTTATTAGTTATTTATAAATTTTATCGATGTTAACGAGTTTTCATCTTTTACACCTAATAAAAGACGGAATTTAAGCGGGTTTTATCAATTTTTATCCGTCGTCGGTGTCGTGTCTTTTGTATCTACTCGTTACGGTCATTTACATAATTCGAATAAAACCGTACAAAAAATATCGTTGAAAACGAGAAAAAACATTAATAATATAAAATCGCGGGTGGGCTACCCCTTATAATTTCGAAACATTAGATACGAGGCGCATTATATTTTTAATAATTTACTTCCTTCTCGCGACTCGTATAATATATAAAAATACGAGAAAGCATTTTCTGCGAATGGTCGACCACGTCGTCGTTCTAACGACCGGTTAGAAGAGCCGTTTCCGCGCAATAACGTACGCCGATGCATTTGTCGTAAAGCGAGACAAAATACCTGTATCGCTCGAGCCTGCAGGGTGGTCTAAACGTATAATAAACATGCCGATCTCGTCGAAACGTGACTTTTCCGTGTCCCAATTTCCACATTTTACCACCCAAATGGATGTAAAACTATAGAGTTAGAACGAGACACGATTGAGATGTTTACAAATACGAATTTAGAACAGTATTACAAATATGTTAATTAAACAATTTTTTAAATTGTGTTTTGACCTTAATGCCCATTATTATTTAATGAAAGCTTTGACTAATTAAATCGAATACATTTATCATTATATATTTATTGATATTAACAACTATAATAATAATTAAAAGAATGCAAATTAGCGCACACATTAGCAATAAAAAAATTAAATAAACGTTTCCCTTCTAGTCACAATTCTAACGAACTTTAATAATCCTTGGAAATCGAAGGATTCCTTAAAGCGCACTATTGTTAAAAAAAAGAAAGATTACAGACCTACTTAACAGGAAAAAAAAAGTGTTATTTTTAAGGATGCTTACCGCATACTACTACAAATACGCAAAATGCTATTTCCAGCACGTGTCTAAGGTTGGTCACCTTTGTATTAAAAGCTTTACTTTATTTAGAAGCGACAATGCGCCGCTATGCGATTTTAGTCGTTCGGACAGCACCGAGATTACGATACGGCAACGTAAAATGTTATTACTTTATAGCGGAACGAGTGGTAAACTCGATTTCTATCACGGTCGAAAATCTAAACAAAAACGTACTAAATGACGGCATTTACTTAATACATTTACGTAAAATAATAAACTTTAAATATTTTTAACTATAAGAATACAGTTCCCGGAAAGGTGACGAAGGAATAAAATATCGAATGCGCACGTTTATAAATATACAGCCACACCAGACAAGTACACATTTCTAAGTTCCGAAGCGGCCGGCTGGTGGAATTAAATAAATCGACCGAGATATTATTTAAGTAAAAACGAGTAAGCCGAACGTTTTAAATCAATTTAATCTATACATTTAATATAATTTCGAAGAAATTCAAAATCGTCACTTTAAAATGCGTTAAAACCTTTCGCCAATTGTTTAATATTTACACGAAAATTTTACGTAATAAAAAATATAAACTTATTCGAAAGTAATTTTACTAGAAATACAGTTTTACTTCTGCCAAAATTAGAACATTTCTGAATAGAAGCCAACGGTTTCTAACAAGTACGTCTACGACTAAGGGTCATCGTTTTGTAATATAAATTTCTTAAGAACAGACATTTATTATCATAAACTACTAGAATGCAATTTCCAACGTCAGCCTCGAGTGTCGAAAAAATAACCGAGGAAAAAAAATCATTCTAAATTTACATCTGTTCATAAATATAAGAACAATGGGTCAATGTATTTGATCCGAGTGTGCCGGACAAAAACGTCAGTTTAAAAAAAATATCCCGTTAAAATTCTCGATTACGCGGAGCGAAAACGGCGAGAGGAAAATCTAGAAAAAGTAACGACCTTGATCTCTGTTTGAAAGGTAACAAAAGAACTATATTTCTCTCATTATCTTCAGTTACGACACTAACATCCCCGCGGTAATGGACTACTTGACAGACGCCAACGTCAAAATCTCTTAATGTTCGGGTGACGAGACAATCGGCAAAATAATATAAATTTAAAATCGACGGGATAACAATGAATTTAAAACTGGAATTCTTTTTCTTCCGAATGGAAGTTTAAAAAAACAACACGTTCTCGACTTTAAAACTTTACACGTAGTTAATTTTAGATAGGTTTATAAACGAAGAGACTCGATACCGGCTACCGAGACCGTTCCGTCGAATTTACGACGAATTTAGAAAGAAGACCAACTAAAAGCATTCCTCGTAATCCGAAATGACTGTAACGTCGGTCACGACGACCGACGATAAAATAAATCGACTCGAGATTTATTTTGACAACCAAATTTAGTGCCATTGCGCTTTCTTTCTCCGCTTCGGAGACAGCGAATCAAATTCCAATTTATGAATTACACACTGTTACGCGTGTGCCGGAATCGAACGCATTTCGAAGATTTAAATATTTATTAAAATTCTAAGAAGTAAACAATTGCCGACCGGATGCCGCCCCCGTAATATTTTTTATTATAAAATTTTGAAAATAATTGTTGTTCCGTCGTTTCGAAACGTTTACCGATCTATAAATGAAATGTAGCAAAATCTAAAAAGTATAAAGAAAGCTCGAAGCGAAATTTAAAAAAAAGAAAAAACATAAAGGCAATGCAATTTTGTATTTCATTATTACTTTTGTAAAGATAATATTTACAAAACTGCCGAACCAACCTTCAAAACTGACTTTTATTTCGAGCGTCGATACGAAACCGAATCGGCTCGACAGCAATTTGCATCTGGCTAATAAATAAATTTCTTTTTGTAGCAACTAAGTTACGCAATTTACTCCCCGCGAGAAGTAATTCTGTAGGAATTAAACTGTAATTTACTTCCTAAAACTGACGTAAAACGTGCCATAAATATCAAATTACCGATTTTTATTTAAGTATTATCTATTAACTTTTTAAGGGAGTAATTATAATTTTCTATTAAAAGTCGAGGATTTAATAAAATTATATACTTTATCCGCCGCTTCTTTACATTCCGCGCAATCTACGCCGAAACGAGCGTTAAGTTAAAAATATACGTCGATCGTTTAAATATTTATTTACTTAAATATTAAAAATTTAAAACGAAATTAGCGGAAATAAACAAATCTTAAATCCGTTTAAAAATACTTACGAACGACAAAATGGCGCCGTCTCCACATTCCGCGGCGGAAGTTTCAAAAATATATATTTGTTTGACAAATTTTTTTTATTTATTAAAAATAAATAAAAGGATGTCCTCGAAATTATTTTAAACAATTTTCTTCCCAGTTAAATACGTAGAAAAATATTTTTCTAACTAATATAGATATTTTACTTACTTGTCTCCTGTAGCGAATGCCAGCGAATAAAAAATAAAATATCGTATAAATATGTATAAAAGCATTAATTTTATAAATTATATAATCAAAAACACTTAAAGTAAGAATATTATATTTAAGACGAATACATTTTCGTTATTTACAAAAGTTAATATCGCGCGACAAACATTTTTTCCTTTAAATAAACGAAAAATTGAAATTACAAGCGTAAAATTATTTAACTCGAACATAAATTCTGATTTTAAAAAAGTAATAAAAGCTTCTTTCGTTATAAAATTACAAGATTTAAATTCGATAAATTTTATTTGAGATTCTTACGCACTAAAATACAATATATTCGAATAGACGAGAAGATAAAGTAAAAGTTTGATATAACTTAAATAAAACTCTATGGTAAAAATGCGGCGAGTTATCTTCGATACGCGTGCACTTTTTTAAATTATATATACCGCATCCGCAAATAAAAACGGTCTAGATTCTCGGGATGTCGCGGTCTTTCCGACGAACTTGGTTCCAAATTGAAAATGTGGGACTGTTCCAAAAGTGTTTACAACCGCATATTGTAATTTTCTTTACTCGCCTATACTATCGTTTTCATTTAAAAAAATGTATCCAAAATAAATATTTTTGAATAAACAACGGTTTAACTAATCGCGGGTAGGTTTAATACTTTAAGGTTTAAATTGTTGTATTTAACCTACAAAAATATTGTCATTAAACTGGATTTTTAGAATTCTCGTATTACATTTAATATTTTGATTGTGTGTATGTGTGTACGTACTGTACGCACGCGTGTATGTAAATTCATTTTTACCACAAGAATATTAGATTGAACAGAATTAGCAATTATAATTTACCATTATACTTCAAATAAATAATTTAAATTATTTCGCGAAATACGTATAAAAATAACAAGAATACAGAATTTAATAATTCTTTAAGAGAAAGTAGAATTGTTATTTTTGACACAATTTTTTTCTAACTTAAAATTATCCGAGGAATTGTACGGCGAGTTACGGGACACGAAATGATAATTAAGGTCAAGGTCCGTTACTCGGATTTCGACGGTAAATATAATAATGCGTTTATTTAAAATTTTTATTTAATCGAATCCATTTCTTCGGAGTATTACCATTACTACTTCCAACGAAGTAAATAATAAATCGTACGGTAAAAAATTTTTATAGCAACGTAGTACTAGGCGCGAGCGCGAAATTCAATGGCACTCGGGCCGTATCCTCTACTTCCGCCCGCGTAAAACATTAACGTTTCGTCTAATGGTCGGTCTGGTTTCGGTATATTATAGTATTTTGATACGTGATCGATCACCGGCCGCTAATGCTAGCGTCCGAGGCAAGCGCTGCGCAGAAACCGGGATCGGGATTCGTACAACTAGCACCGCCGAGCATTACCGATAGCCGATGTTTAGTCTTTTAATTCACTATTAACGCGCGTTAATGGTGAATTAAAGAAAACGTATTTTACTGTATTTTAAATGCAATAAAATATTCATTTTTGGTAGGTGTCTACGTCTTTCGCGCACATTCGTATCGCGAACGAATAAACGACTAAGGCCGCGACTCCACTAGCCGTAAAAGGGCCGTAAAACCCCTCACCGTAAAAGCTTTTAATCACGTGACCATGATATTTTACGCCTGAGCAGGTCGTAAAACCAACGTAAAAGCGAGTTGAACACTGCTCAACTCGCTTTTAGGCGTAAAATATCATGGTCACGTGATTAAAAGCTTTTACGGCGAGGGGTTTTACGGCCCTTTTACGGCTAGTGGAGTCGCGGCCTAAGAAATAAAAATATATTAAGATTATAAACGAAAATCGTATTATTACTAGGCCCGCGTGTTATTTTAACTTCTTAATTTAAAAGTTAAACGATATAACAACCACGACCTAGCGTCTTTTTAATTAATATGCCACTTAAACTGGCATTCGACTTCGGAGCCATCCATTAATTACGCGTACAATTTTTCGGTCACTTTCGACTCCCTCCCCGTTGCGCGCGACGTCGTACTGTACTTTCGGCAAATCCCTCCCTTTTAATTACGCGTACCCTCGACACGCGAAGTTCTGTAAATGTTTTCTGATAATTTATTCGCTCGATTAGTAAGCCAGCTCGTAAGAACAGATTCGTATCCCAATACGACTAAAAAAAGTCTACGCGGACAATGCTCGGATCCCCCGCCTCTCCACCGCGTACCTTTCGCAACCTCTCCCTCCTTTAAACTGTACGCGTAATCGACGATTTGGTTTATAATAGTGTTAAAATATAAAGTTTTGGTTGATCCGGTTTTCTGAAAATTACGGCTTCGGTTAGCCGCTTTCGCGATATAAATTTATTTAAATACTTTTATATCGTAAAAATGTTTTAAACTAATTTTATAATTAAAGTTTACAGAAATAAACAAACTCGAAAGTGTATTAAATAATTTTTAATAATTTCCTGTTTTGAATTAAATCGGAAACGTAAACTACTCTAAACAAAGCTTAGTCATCGATGCTTGGCAATAATGACTCAGAAACGAGAGCCAATTTTCAAACGTTAGAACCAAATAAAAATTCAAATAAACGTTTGCACGACCGAAGATTGTAAATTATAATAAATTTTCGGCGCATTAATTACGTGTCCGAAATAACGAGACGATAGGGAGTTTGTCCCACTTCCGAGAAAATGATCCAATTCTTAAAAATAGCAAAAAAGATTAAAGCTTTTTATATTAAACTTTAAGTACAAAGTTTAATTAAAATAGCCAATTTAAAAAATATTTCCCCGTTCCGGTATAAAAAGACGGTATAAAAAGACAAAGAAAACTAAAATAACAGTCCTATAAATTACCGATGTCACATTATTTGCAAAATAGTTGACTTTGAACGATAACGTCTCTGGCAAACATAAGATTATACGATTTATTACCGATACATTTTGTTTCGCTTTTATTGAAAAGAATAAACACGTGGGCCGAAATTAAAAGTTATAAGACAATGAAAGCGTGCACTAAATGTTTAAGGGTGGGGAAAATGATTCCAGTTAAGAAAATTATTTCATTTATTTTCTTAGTAACATTGCTCGATGTCCTCGATGGAAACCATCGAGTTCGGCATTAGTTACAAAACGTTTTAAATACTAAACAAATTTTCTATTTGTAATCCAGCTCGGATTCAATAGTAAATCTTCACCTTTGGTATATATTTTTTAAATTAAAACGAATTCTATATCGTTTATTGACTTTGTTTTTATTTTTTTAATATCGCGAAACTTTATAAATAGACCAAAATCTTTTTACCATTACGTGATTTTTAAATATTTTTCTAAATTTAAAAACAAATCTTCGGTATTATCTGGTGGTATTAAATTAATTTAAATTGTCTATTTACGATTTAACAAAATTAAAAATCCCATTAACCGCGTACGAATGACATAATGATCTCGTCCCCTTTACATTATTGTTGTTTCTGGTATGAATATATAAAAATTAACGTTGTTATTTCCTGTTTCGATGTTAAATGCCTGGAATGAATAATACCCGATCCGAGATAAGATAAAAAAGCTATTTTCACTTCCAAAAAACTGGATATCTTCATATTTGATCACATATGTTACTACTATATTTTATGACATTTTTCTTCCACTTTCTTTTTTCAAATGTTCTATCCATCCTCTCAAAGATGTAAGAGTTATCACGTGTGTTTTATTTTCGATACTTATCTGAAGGATTATACGTAAATCCAATTTCCTTCTCCTCAAAAATACATATAATTATAATACAGTACAAGCATACGGTATCTCCGATACGTCATAAATTTTTCATCACTGAAAAGTAAATTGGTAACAAAGTAAAAGCAAAATTCTATGTAATGGAATTTTTGCCTTTAATGTTCAGCTGTATATTAGAAAAAAAAAAAAATCATTTGTTGTAAATAACTACGTATTCATATGGTTGATGAAAGTCTTTTGGACCGAAATGCATACCAGTAATAAAATTGTATTCTGACGATAGAACTGTCATTTTGGTGTCCCGGATAACGATGCGATAAGTCTATTATCTCTATTATACAGTGTTTGAGATTCATTTATCAATCTCAAAACATTATTTTAGTAATTTCTTTAATTTTTTTTAATCTCCTATTTCAACTTTTTGTCTTTATTTTCTTTCTAGTTGTTTTAATACTTTATCTCTTTCTACAGTAACTAATGTACTTTCTTTTTTTTGAAGTTTTGTAAAATTTCATTGCATTCTGTATTGAATTATTTATTATTTTCCGATTTATCTTATAATGTTCGGTGCATATTTTAAAACTTTCTATACCAAATATTTGTATAAAATTTTTCAAAACTAAAGTTTACTTCTTGGCTGTTAGTGAATATGAATGGTGAAATTTTGCCAGTTAAAGGTCAAAGGGGTGGGAGATAGAGGGAATCGTGTGTCGTATCTCGAGAGGGGGTGGTATTTGACAAAATTTTTATTCGTTATTGGCATTTACAATAGCCTATATTAAAAAAAACTCATCTCTACCGTCAAAATTAATAATAATAATATAAACAATTATTTTTAACTTCCTGTCCGAGTGTCGATAAAGTCGAGCGAGAGCTCTTGCTAGATATTCTGCTTTTAATCTAATATTTAATCTTATTATATTTAATTTTGTCAAGAACACGATGATCATTGTGTTATTGACAAAATAAAACATAATGCAACGTATATAATAAACACACGACCATAATTTTTATATTTTATAAAAATTTTGTATTAATATCAATAATTTATGTTCCGTATCATCTTATTAAATATTTATATACTTTCTCGAATTGATCCAATTATTTGTAATATAAATAATTATATATCGAGTTATATATCTTAAACGTTTCATCAATACAGTCGTCAATACAGTATACAATCTGGTTGCAGCGTCACTCTTATCTATATATTATTAGCTGTGTTTTAAAATTTTCTGATGCATATTATAACTTCGTGATTAATTTCAAATTTGTTTAGAGGATTAATGGCTTTAAATTAGTTAATTTATAAATTAAACAAATTACAAATTATTAAAAAGTTTAAAAGTATATTATTCACAATATACATATATATTTGAGTATTTTTCTTCATCTTTTTTCTTAGTTTCATATTTAAGTTTTTTCTTTCTTTCAACATTTCCATTTTGAATCATTCCTTACCCAAATCTTACATTTCAAAGTAGTTAAAATTAAATCCCAAAAGAACAATTAAATGAATGATTCTTTTTTTCTCTCATCCCTCCTCCTTTTTTTCTTTTTTAATCGAATTTTGATACTTTTGGTTTACTTGTGCCTTAAATTCGAGGGAAGATCCAAGGAGGCTATAGGGGCTCAAGTCCTTCCCATCAACACAAAAAAAAAAATGAAAATTTATTTGTTCAAACTTCAAAACATTGTTTTTAAAAAATTTATGATGGCGAATATGATTTATCTAACTGTCCGGCAATACAATTGGCACACAGGTTAATGAAAGACCCTTATTAGTTATTTAAATTTTTTTAATCTTTGAGTTCTGGATCCACTACTACTAAAATTAATGAAGTAAAATATAAAATTATTGAACAAATTATATTAGTTTAAATTATATTTAAGAGATGGCTTCTTTTCTTTTATGTTTGATGATTAAATAATTTAGAAATACTTAAATTATTTAGAAAGTTTAAAAAGAATCACTGTTCAATTCAAACTTAAAGGATATGATTGATTTAGATAGTTTAAATCTGTTAAATAAGAGTCTGATTGTTTTTGATGATGGACTGATTAAATGAACAAGATCAGTCAATTCTAGCTTTCTTCATTAGATGAAAAAAGAAAAATAAATGAACAACCGATTCATTCTTTCTATTAGTCTTATCATTCAATACTGTTCATTATCAGAAACAATTGTAATTGTTTTATTTTCTGAAACTGAAAATTAATGACATTGAACAAACAATTATAGTTTGGAGATCTTTTCAGCATCAATCAATTAAACAAAATATATATAATTTCATTTTATATTATTAGATATAACAACTATAGATTCAAAAACAAGATGTAAAGATATAAAATTAATTTCAGAAGTGGTAAAATATTTAAATAAATTTACATGTACCAGTACAAGAAACACTTTAAATTTTGTAGCAATGTTAGTTTTCAATTAACGGTTGAAAGTTGGTATTTAGACTTCTAGTTTAATTGCATTTGTCATTCCTTTATTGGCTTCCTTATCTATGATGGTAAGAGTGATAAAAGTTCTTGTTAAGTCATTAAAATCATCCAAAAGAAACAAAGAATGTAAACAAGACTATAATTGTAATGTATGTTCAATTAAAACTAGCACATTGTCACAATTTATTATTGGAAGAAGAATTTATAACGAGTTTGAAATATTTTCCTTTACAAAAATATAGAATATCGAGCACTCCGAAATAAATATCCTATTAAAAATATCAATTGAAATTGTTTAATGCATTCAAATGATGCAAAACAGTGGAAATAGATAAGAGATAATATGAATGGATTTGTCAATAGAACATTTGAAATCAATTCATTTATAGATCTATTCAAATCATTTAATTTTAAATGTTAGACTTTAGAAATATTTCAAATGCTTTTGTTACCTTTAACATCCAAACATATCAATTAGAACTAAATAAAATAATCTGAGATAAATTAAAATCATTTAACATATTGTTATTATATGTGACATTAATGATTCTGTATTTAAAGTATTTAACTTTATATTTTAGTTTGATTTTTTTAACTACAAAAGAAAAAGTTCCAAAAAAATTCTCAAATTTTTTGGAACTTCAAGAAAAAATTTGAACACATGTTTTAATGAGCATAGAAAATCAACTTAATTGTTTGAAGATTTTTTGGATTCACTTCCACCATACAGAAACTGCAAAAATAATAGTGTTAAATATATTTGGTAAACAATATTTAAATACATATCTGTATTACATAAAATACGTGTTTAGAAATTAGTAATTTATACAAAATTAATTATCATAGTTTGTAAATTACATCAATCTTTTTAATATCATTTGATATATAAATTATGTATTGTTTCATACACATTAATACATTTTTCTTGAAATTATAAAATGTTTGAATATTTTCTTTATGTGAATGAAACTTGATTCTTTATGACAAAACTGTTTTCACAAATCAGCTGATTATAAAGTAAAATGCAGAACTATTCACAAAAACTATTTTTTACTATAGCAAAATCTAACATTTCTCCATAGGTTTCCGTCTCAAAAATAACATAACTGTTCATCATGAACGAAAATATTTTGATGCAAATCTGATTCAGAAATTATAATTTTATTATAGAAACATATTTCTTTATTATACTCCTTGTATTTTATTGAAATTTATTGATATATTATTCAATGTATATTTCTTTTCATCTAATAATAATCTTTTAATTGGTTTGTCCAGAAGTATTACATTGTATATGCAAAAAGAATGTTTTGGATATTTCCTTTTTAAGTTATAGTAAAAAATGCAAAATGTGTTTTAATATTTGATGTATAATTAGTTGTATTACAAATCTTTTATCTGACAGTAAAATATTTTAATATTTTACTGTCAGATAAGAGATAACAGATCAGATGTCATGATGACATGAATAAAATATTTTAATATTTTACCCATGATATTCTCAGAACCAAAGTATTATATGCCATAAGTGATCCCATAACATCTTTAGCCAAATTTTTACAAATATGTATACCTACATCAAATTTCATATGTATTTCTCTGTAATACTTTTAAATTCACAGAGTTAGAGTTGCCATAAGTAAATCAGAAATCAGAACACTGTGCCTAGCATTGTAATAAAAATTAATGGATAACCAGCATTAGATAGATAGTAGCTATTCTGGAAAATAAGTAAATAATTCTAATTAAATTGATTTTATTGAATATTTTTTATTATTTGTTATTACATTACATGTTTCAAATAAGTTTATTCTTAGAAAACTGGCTGTCCCATTGTGAATCTGGATCTGGCCAAAACTACAATAGACAGGATTAACTGTAAAAGTCCTCTCAAGTGTCCATGGGACAAAAAGAGCAAAATAGCAAAGGAGCTAAACCATGGACAGATATAATCATTGATTGATCCATTGTCAATGATTGCACAAAACCATTGATGGCTTTGAGGCATCGCACAGCACTACACAGGGTCAGAGGGATCTGTACACCAAAGATCACTATCAGTGCACATGAGATGTGAGGATGGCTGGAGCATGCATGCATTTGCTATTGCATACAACTCTTATTTGACTTTTTTTAAATACAAATTGAAATATTTTTTATAGAAATGGACAAATTGGGACATTTTGGGAAAGTTTTCTAATCAGGACAGTGTTTCAAATCAGAACACATTGCAACCCTACATAATAATAAACCTCTGTTAACTCAGACTTTGCATCACTCGTGCAAATTTTTTCCAGTAATTTAAAATTTCTTGACAGTAGAAAAAATTATAATTCATGAGTGCTTTCAAATATCAAATTTTTTGCAATACAATGCATTATATTACTGTAGTCAGTAAGTTACTAAAGACTGTACTGGTAAATTGCTGTATACCATACTGCCATAACATTTTTTGAGCCCATTTCCTATAATAATAAATTCAGAAGTATAAACTCAGCTCAGTAAAACTTCTGTATAGAGCTGATTGTAATATATTACTGTACTTATATCTATAGTGTTACCACCCGGACAGTCCGGGAATTGATTCACTGTCCGGGTGAACTATTAATTTTGTCTGGGAATTTTGTAGAAATTGTGAAATTACGACGAAACAAAGTTCTTGCAAATATTGTTATAAATTTACACCATTTGAACAATGAAAGACTTCACACTCACTGAAACTCATCTGCCAATTCCGCCACGTTACTCATTTATGCTGACGTGTGACGCACAACCCGATTTAGAACCGGCATGCACGTTATTCTTTGCATTGTAAAATGACATTGCGCATGCGTCGGGAACTTCTGTTCGAACAAACCTGCCTTGCCGTCCGGACCAGCGATTTTGTAAAGGTGGCAACACTATATATATCTATGTTCTCATTTTCCACATTGTTGGAGAAAACATCCCGCAAACTCAGACAACTTCACTCCTATTGGTCAAGTTAGCAGGAGTTCATTGTACTAATATATGAAATTTATTTTATTTAATAGTAACAATTTGAATATCAATTGATATAAAATCTTCATGTAATCATGTCATAGTTTGATATATCCATTCAAAAGAATTCCTATTAAATGAATTCAGTTGATAATCAAATGATGATAATTTTTTGTCAGTCATTATCATTTAACATCCACTGATTTATTTCAAATGATATCAATTAATATTTTACTAGTGATGATATTAATAATAGATTATATATTAATTAATTAAACTGCATGTAACCAATATATTTAGCAAATATATCTGGACTATTCCAATTAAAAAGAATAATTGAAAAAAAGATAAAGAAAGTCAATGAACACTGCACATATAACCTACACCCAGCAAGAAGAAACTACAAGAAAGCAAATGTTTTCATCCATGTTTAACAGGCATTATCAGACCCATTAAGCACAGATGAAAATGTTTGCTTTCTTGTAGTTTCTTCTTGCTGGATATTGGCTGTATGCGCAGTGTTTATCATCATATACACAGTTTCAAATAGTTGAATTGATAAAAAAATCAATTTTTATGCCTTTGTGTCCTTAACTTAATAATTTCAACTTAAATTGTCAACTAGGACTTAACTATTATTAGAACTTATTATACTGGATAACTAGTTCTGCAAATTAGGTAAACAAAGTCAGAAAAACAGTCTTTATTTATCACCTGGAATGATAAAGAAAATCTTTGAACTAAATATTTAGAGTGTAAATTTGGTAAGATTCAAACTAACAAGAGCTTTGAGTTTATCAGCTGACACTGTTGTTGACATAAAAATCTCATTTATAAGATAAAACAGAAATAAAATACTTTGTATACAAAAGATTGATAGAATTGTCAGAAGTCAAATGAATTATTTTACAGTTAAGAAAATCAGTAGATTAATTAAAAATGATTATTTATATCTTACATCAGTCAAGATAATACTTGTACAATCTAGTTAAGTAAATAGTGAAATAAAAGTTTACAAAAACTTGTTTAAAAGTAAAAAAAATAAAAAACTATCTAAATATAAACATAAACTTTGTGATAAGCTAACGATAAGTAAATACAAAATCACCATTTAGAAAAGATTATTTTTACATTAACTGATGAAATATTTCATTTATCAAATCAAATAACATCAAAATATTTTATTAATAATTTTTTTCCCTTCATTTTTGGCTCTTTCTGCCCCATGGGCACTAAATGGCTTTTCTTTTAAGAAGGTACCCATCGTGGATTTGTTTGCCCACAATAAAGTAACAGGGTTGTAAAGGATGGGTGGTTTGCCCCAAATATGTTGGGCAGACCATCCATTAAAAATTTTTGGGGTTGTTTGTCAAAATTGAATTTTGGGTTCCCCAGAATGATAGACTGATGCCTTAATCATCTTAGCTATTCTGCTATCAAACTACTAATTATTAATAAGTAATTAAACAAATATAACAATGAAATAATCAAAACAATAACTAAAATATTTGTTACTAGTGTTGCCACCCATCCAGTTTTCACCCGGACAGTCCGGTTTTTAATTCATTATCCGGATTTCGTAGAAATTGTGAAATTATGATGAAACAAAGTACTAGCAACTATTTTTATAAATTTACTTTATTTTAACAGCAAAAGACTTCACACTCTCACCGAAAGTTAATTCGCCATCTTACGCTGACATATATCGCAACCTGTCAATCTTTTTTTTCTTGCTTCTCAGCTCTTTAAAGCTAAGTTATTCCATTTCTTAATTTAGATTGCTCCTACACAAGTCCCTAACTGGTTTAGAACTGGCATACACATTATTCTTTGCATGGTAAAATAACATTGCACATACGTCAGGGATTTCTGTTCGAACAAACCCGACCTGCCATCCGAATCAGCAATTTTGAAAAGGTGGCAACACTATTTGTTACAAAAGTCAATTAATTATCAATTATACTGTATATTGTATAACAATACAGTTTCTTATCAAACTGTAAATAATAAACTGAACAAAAGTTAATCAAATATTTTAGAACTAAATAAATACCTCAGATCTTTTAAACTTTGAGTACTTGCATACTTTCAATTATAAAATTATAATTAAATATGAATACTTAGAAAGAGAAGTCATAGGAATTTATCATTTAATTCAATAGTACTTTTAAACTGTAAAAATGTATAAAAACAATTGAAAAAAATTCTTTTCAATTATACTTATTGATATTTATTTAGGTATCTATTTATTTGGATTAACAAATATCTTAAATATTTGATATTGGAGATCAGTGATCTTGGATGCAGGCTGTAAAGAAACTTTGTACTTTTCTGGCAGGTTGCATACATTTTTTCATATGGAGGTGCAGGCTTTAAGCCTGCAAAATACCATATACTCCATAACCATCAATACACTAGATATTAAAACAATTTATGCTAATGATATGCAAACTAATAATATATAGTTTATTCTCACCTTTTCACTATTCAAGTTTAGTTTGACTATTCTTCATCTTAAATATTAGCAAAATTATGGTTGTATAATGGTATAAGACATAAAACAGTAAAATAAAATTATGTTGCCAAATATCAGAATCTCACAAACTGCACGTGACTCGGGAACTACAGATTACGTAGATCAAAACAGAAGCATTAAAAATAATCGATTGTTATGAAAAGCATGCGTATTTTTATTATAACTAGGAGAGATTTTGAAAAAATCAAAATGGTCATTTAATAAATGGAATTACAGTTATCCCTTGATTAATGTGGTTAATTAATCTCTTGATGCTACCATGTATATCAAAATCACATTAATCAAATACAAAAACATTTATGTTAAGTAAAGACAGCTGATTAAGCTGCAATAATTAAAACTTCTGCCATGCATATAAAGGGATTTCTGCAATTAATTTTGCATGTTAATCAAATCTGTGTTCAGTAAAACAAGATTTAGCAAGGGATAGCTGTACTTACAAATGTTATTGAAAAATCTGAGATTTTCATGACCATTTATTAAACGACCATTTTGCTATATTGATTCAGAGTGCTTTTGGTGATATCATTAACAAAGAGATTGAATAGTTTGATGTTACATAGTTATACGAAGACATAGAAAATCACTTCTCAAATAAATGAAAAATAAGCAATTGAATAAAGTAGTTGAATATTTAAAACAAAATTTTTAACTGAACAGTTCTTAAGAGAATAGTATATAAAGACTACAGATACAGTTTTTTTTCAAAATTTCTGATGAAAAACAAGATGAAATTGTTAGAAATAAGATTAATTTTTTAATCAAATCTATACTTTCAGATATTTTGCCTCACAGCTACATTCAGAGATAGTCTTTCTTATAATCCAAAATAGCTCAGAATAATACTAAAAAGTTCAGTAATAAATATAAAACTAATGTAAATACTGTAATAAAAGATTATACAAGTTAGTTAAGAAGAAATAAACATTTAAGGATTTAAAATGAGACATGTCAAACATCAACAACAGTTGATATATATATATATATATATGAAATATATTCTATCATCTAATTTGTAACTGAAGAAGATCTACAAAATAGAGGTCAAAAATGTTATTAATTCATTAAATTTGCTTGCTGGATAAAAAGAAGGTTGTTTTCTGTTATTTCTGGGACCCTCATCCAGTTTCTGCACATATGCTAGTATCATTTGATAAAAATCATTAATGAAATACATTTAAAAAACAAATAAACAAAAAGCAATTGTAATTATAGACTCAGAGATTTATGATAAAAGCAAAGAATATATATATCTAATATATCTAGATATTAATAATTGATATTTGTTGTCCAACTATGAAAAGTGATGTTTTTTTGTACAATAAACAAAGACAATATAATATTGATATAAACATAATGAAATACCTGATAATTTAGAAATCATGTGCAATATTCGGAAATGAAACTTTAAAAATTCGTACATTATTAAAACTCAAGGAATCGGACTAGATAAAAGAAACATTTCTAAGTATGGTTATGAAAACCAAATTGGTTAATAATTTTAATCACCTCATTAAAAACCTTATTCTTATTTAGTAAGATGATAGAGAATATTCTTAAAAAATATTGTATATAAAATCATGTTCTGATCCAAAAAATAAAAAATTTCAAGACAATAATTTGAAAAGACAATTTTATCATAGTACACAAATAAATAAAATAAAAATGCATTTTATTAAACCAGCTTATTTGTCCAATTGAATGTAATGAATCTCTTAAACCATTCAATTTCTACTATAATATAATAAAACTAATGATAAAAAATGATTTATATTAGAAAATATTAATATTCTAGCCTTAGAAAGTTATCAGATTTCAATCTGTATAAATGAATATGTTAAAAGCAAATACTGTATCTCATATATCAACATAGAAATTGCAAGAACTAGGAATAAACAGCTAAAACTTGGTCAAAAATTTCAAATTAATTAATATTGATAATAATATAATAATGTTAATAAATAAATAAAATAATCATTTTCGATTATTCTTCTAGACCAGCGGTCGGCGGACCATTGATGGTCTGCGAGAAAATTTGGGTGGTCGGTGGAGAAATTTGGAAGTCAATCGACCGAAGTTTACGCAAAATATTACGAAAGAAATGCAAAATGCTTAGTTGCTTTTCTTCATTCATTGGGGGTTTTTTATTTGAATCTAAAACCAAATACAAAGTGACTGTTATCAATAAATAACGAATAATAAACAATATTGTGAGTGCAATTGTCGTCGTCGGTGGAAAAGCGCTAAGAATCCATAAACTTATTTCAAACAAGCAGCAACAAACTTTAGGCGTGCATTATTAAACAAGTGAATTTCATATTAATACAGTAAAATTGAACTTTTATGATCATTATTCTACAGATTTTGTATCGTTTTAAAAAATTCACGCTAGTGGTCCGCAGAATTCAAAATTGCAAGTTTAGTGGTCCGTCAGGTCGGAAAGGTTGCAGACCTCCGCTACACCGTGCCACAAATGAGTTAAAATATAATTATTTGTATGGAAATATCGTAGCTTGTACACGAACTTATTATGTAGAAAAAATTAAACTAAGTGTAAGTAAAAATGTCAAAATTGGTCCAATCTCATTTTTGCATTTGACAGTAGTATAATTTTTAAGAAAATCGGCGACCTTTTGCAACTTTGGACGATGCTTTTTACGTAAGTACCTGCGACGAAGTTTCTAAGAAAAGTGATTACGAGCTAGCTGCATCCATCGTGTTTGTGTATTGGTAAATAAATACGGCAGTCGTCTTTATTTTTTGTATATTCGGTATACTATATCGAACAAAATAGTCGTGCGGCCCGTGCTCCTCATTCTCTCGATTACGTGGCCCACCGTGAAAAAGTTTGGCGATCCCTGTTCTAGATTGATACGGTAAGAAATTTTCAGCCAAATAGCCATATAATATTTGTCTGTAAGGAATCTGGATGCAAAGGCTTATTTGAATTCTTGCAGTTTACCCCGAGAAGTTTGAGAATTAGCACTATTTACCATCTCTAACATATACTGCTTGTTACAAATCGATTCGTTACGGCAAAATTAGAGACTATCCATGCCGGCAGCCCTCCCTTCAGATAGGTAAGCTGAGGTAAACCATCATGGGTCCTTGCTTTAGAATTTCCATACTTGTATTTTGATAAATGATATTACTATTTTAATGATTCATAATGCACAGATTTCATTATCTAACATATTTTATGACCAAAACTTTGCTCTTCTTTTTATAAATAACACATAAGAAGTGATAAATTTTCATTATTTCTATTGGGAAGAAATGTAAAATGTAATGAATGATACTCAAATAAAATTAATACCTTTACACATTTATTTCTTGTTTTTTAATTTAAACACACTATATACTGTATATACTGCATTATATACAGTATATAATGCAGTATATACATTCATATGTATATACATATATCATATATCATATGTATGAATGTATATGCCATATTAAGAGTTCCCATTCTTCAAGAGCCCTGTATTCCAAATAAAAGTCTCATAGAAAGTCTAATATCAATAATAAATTTAAAAATTATGATAAAATTCATAAAATATGTAAAGAAATAGAATATTGATAGTAATAATAAGACTTTTACCATAGATTGTTTGACTGGAAAATGCAAATGATTTTTAATCTGAAAGTATCATTCTGGATTTTATTTATTAGTACAGTACAGAGGTGAATTTCCATAAATAGAAATTCTTAAATTAGTACATTAAAATAGAACCTTCATTTTTATTATTTGAATATTTTGATTCTGAATTTGAGATGATAACAAGACTAGTTTTATAACTTTTTTGTTTTTTATTTGAGTCATTTTCTGGAAGTGTATAGAGCTTTCCATTATCACAAACTGTTACTATAAGTAGCATTCCAAGCAGTAAATTTTACAGGTATTTGACGACGGTAACGATTGTACTAAATGCAAGTTTTATTAAATATTAGGTAAATATTAAAATTATCGAACGTATTCGACGGTAGTCGTCACCGGTTAGTTACGTTTTTTTGTCGATACCCGCTAACTTAATTTAAATCTCTTTGTTTATAGTTAATAATAATTTTTTAATATATCCGATTCTTAAAATTTTAAAAATTATCGGTATTACTCTCAACCGAAATTTACTTTTACACACAAAATCTGCAGAAGTTTATTAAAATTATTTTAAGTATAATATAAACACTAAACCTTACATATTTGAAAAAGGTTAAAAAAGATCTCGGATTAAATTACTCTATAAATTTTATAGATAGAATGCTGCAGAATAATTTGATCCAATATCTTTTTTTTATAAATTTGAAATTTACGAGAGTAAATATCAACACAAGAAATTTTTGTAGGCATTTTTTTTATCTATCGCTCGAAGGATATAGTCGTATATTATAAATTACCATAATCGGGATCCGGCAACTATTGCATTTAGTAACGGCTACCAGATTCCGATTTCTAATTATTAATTATAACTTTTAAAGTTTTTTCATTAAGCAATTTTAATTTCACAGTTAGAATGTTTTTTAACATCATTAGTTTCATGCAAAAAACAAAACTTTTATTATAAAATATGTTTTTTTATTTAATGCATTGATAAAAAAATTATCTGTTAGAGAAAATTCATAAACTGTATCAGGGTGGATCTGTATAAATATTGGGGATGTCCAATAACAAAATGGCTAAGAAAAATTTCTCATTGTTGGGTTTTGAGTGTATATGCAAAATAAGGCGTATTTGTTGCATACAGTACCGGTTTCTACTTTTAATTTTTGTCCTACGATACGAAACAAACAATTTTCCGGTGCAAAACTACGGGAAGGAACGAGTCCCCTCCGTCCCATACACCAGGGGTGGCCAACAAGTCGATCGCCAAGCCAATTTTGGTCGATCGCTAGCGCTGTCTCGACTTAATGTATTATATTTGTAACCGAACGCAACCGTATGCACGCAGTTACGACTCGACTCGTAAGCGGCGAGTGCACTTCGTACCGAAACAGTGTATAAACATAGTATGTATTTCACACTTCCCCCTCTCCACTTAGACTATGCCTACGACAACAAGATCGCGACACATTTTTACGATAAAAACTAGATCTTACGTGCACAAAAGTCGGCCATCCCTGCCATATGCCGTATATCGACGCCCATACCCATAGCACGGTAATAGACCGTCAACGGATTTTCACTCGTTGACTCTGTTACCGTAAGATAATTCGAGTCATCGGGAGAGGTAAAAAGAAAATAAATACTAGTAATGCAAAATGCATACTGTTTAAAATATTAGCACTACTATTATTAATTTATTATTTAAAATTAAAAGAACTATTGTGAAATTCTAAGAAACGAAAAGACTCGAATGTTGTTTTTATTTTCTAAGTAATAAAATGATTAATAAAACTTCTTACAGTTTATATAATAGGCAGTTTAGAAATACTTTTCTTATAAGTATCTTTGCGGAACCCTAAGAATCCGCGAATAGTAATCGAATATAACTATTCGAAATTTACAGAAATCGCCAGAAAACACGTGGTTAAATTCGTCTGTGATACTATGTGTGTACGTATATCTAGTTTACAATTATTTGCCAATCAAATTTTTATTAAACAACAACAAAAAAAAAGTTTAGTCTCTGCATTTAAAAAATTGAAATTAATTTTTAAGCCCATTAATTTTTTCTCTTTAATTTTGTTTTTTTTTGCAATGATTTACACAAATGAGTCATAGCGTCGATTATACAAAACATCAAATTTATCTTTTCCCGAAAGGTTGGTGTCCGATAGTCTATAATTTTAAAGATACCGAACGAAACGACTACCCGGAATACATCGATACGTCATAAAGACGGCCTTTATCGAGGAACGAGAGAATCGGCTGCAAAACTATTTGAAACTGGTCACTCCAACCAAATATCCGGATTTTATAACAACGAAAGAATGATAAAAGCCCGAGGGCAAACTTCCAGACGAGTGCTGACCGTTTGCCTCCGGTTAAAAAGAAGAAGAAAAAAAAAAATGTAAAAGACCGAAGATCGAGAATCCGGTCGAACTAACCGTAAAAATGGCATCTCGATTACTTTTCGGAGCGGAATCTTTTAGAAAACCTTCGACAATAGTTGTTGGGCCAGTAGTTATAAGCTTCTAGATTGAAAAACTAGATACAGAAATAAAAAATAAATAAACGGGACAAATGCAAAAGTTTAAAAACCCTGGAAAATATTTTTATAACCACACGCTTAAGTTTATTCGTAATTATTTGGTCGGCGTTACCCAAATAACGATTTAAACTTCCCGTCTTCGTTAACCTACTGCGCGATTCTCATTCTACTTTAGACGAATATAAATTCAAAGAGCAAGATTGCGCAATTTATGACTCCTCGTGTTTTTACTTCCTGTATTATTTTTCATTGTGTATATTTCTCTCCGATTCTCGAAGAAATTTAAAATTATGATTCTTACGTAATTTCTTTTGTAAATGTTATTTTCGGTCGATGATACTGTATAGAGTCGCCGCGTTTTATTATATATACAGTACATATCGGAAGGAGACTTTGTTATCCACTATAAATATGCGCTTTCGTCTTCGAAAAGCTTTATCGAAGTTCTTTACAAAAGAATATTTTTTCGTGACTCGTATTCGTAAACACAAATTTGATTGTTAATAAAAATCGAGTAAAATTATTCGATTTTAATTTATTTAAAATGTATTCTTTTGTTTACGTTAATTATTTTCTTTATCCTATTTTACTTACTTTAGTATTAAAGAACGATTTCTCGTAATAAAGGCAACGTTCGTAAACTCATTTAAGTACTTGTTATATATTTTTAGCAATAAAAGAATAAATTCTTTAAAATTCGATCTTTAATAATATAGAATTTGTTAATTTTAATACGATTTTAAGCGCGGGTTTAGAATACCGAAAGTAAAAGTGCGGGCTATTTTATTTTATAAAGCTCGCGACATACAAACTGTTCCGTTTTTATCCACTCGAGTATTTTCGACACTATCCATCATTGGTCAGTCGATACGGGGACACTGTAAGAGTTTATAGAAAAGAAGCGACGCGATATTTTTCGAACGACTTACTCGAACGCTACCCGTACACGGCTAACTCGTTTCGTTTATAATTTTGACGTTAATATTTCCGAAAGAAACGTGGCAAATTTTCGCGTTATAACTAAAGATTCTTTAGGCCAATCGCGAAATATAACCTTTAGACGGGAAGAAGAGTATTTCGATCGGGAACGAGATTTTAAACTACCGAAGAAATTCTTTACAAAAAAGTTAAACGTGGAAAAACCTTTATTCGAAATTTCTATTTTAGTGACGTTCCTTACGGTTAAATCAACAATAATGCAGACTGATCCGTCTACAGGAAGTCTCGCTTCGCCCGTTCTGTCGACTGTTTCGGTTTGCTGCCGAGTCAGCCCTTTTTCTCGTGGCTGCCAGCCAATAATATTTACTCGCAGTTTCATTTTATTTAGCCCCTTACACCTACGCGACAGTTATTAACTGTAGAATATTAATAACTTAGTATCGGACATTTTTTAAAATAAGAACCTTCGTATATTTTAATTTATCGTTATACATTTTAATCGTAATACGATAAAGTTAATGTCGAATTATAAATTAATATAATATTTTCCGATATACGTAATCTTTGTAAAGATCTGTAGTTTAATATTTCTATAATATCGCCGTTTTTATACGAAATGTTATACGTAACATTTTTTCCAAAGAGCCGTAATTAATATACGGCTAATAAACCGTGGGCGTGTAGAATAATAGTGATAAATTATAGAATAAAGTACGCGTTAACTCGTGATTCTTACGTTTTTAATTTAATTTATTTTAAACGCGGTTAAATTAAAACCTAAGTATTAAAGATATAGATTTATAATAATAATATAAATAGCGGTAACGAGTTAACGAAATGTTTTAATTCTATATAAAAATTAATATATTTGTAAATAAATGATATTTTCTAATTCGAAAAATTAAGTTGAAAATTTAACAGGTTCTTTACATTAAACATTTTTATACGTTATCCGAAAGGTTTTGGCAAGTAATCGTCGTCCGAAAATAGTCTAAATTTGCGGCAAGTTATTAGGTCAAGGGGGATTTCGACAGTTTACGAGATCTTAAAATTGGTCGTTCCCGTTCTAAAACGAAAAGAAACTTTCTTGTATTACTTCGGTGAAAATGTGCGGGTTAATATTTTCTTTCTTAATCCGATAACGTTTTCTTAACTCGAATTTGCCAAGAACGATCGAAATTTTTAAAAATCGGCAATACGCGAACGATTTATAAAACTGTAAAACTAAAATCGAAACAGCCACCGCGACGAAAAAAGAAAGCGGTAATACACAAGATTTTTTAATATCGTCGTTCTTATTTATTTAGGTCTAACGCTTACGTTTGTGTTCTCGATATTTCGGTTTTTTTGTCGATTAATTTTATTTTGCCTCAAAGTTATCTTCTAATTAAAACGTGAAAATGTTTTAATTATATAATATTACGCGGTTCTATTAAATACCATTTTAGGAGTCCGTGGCCCGTTTCGCGAAATTTAATTTCGGAATTTTTTTATTCGAATGCATTCGATGGCTTCGTCCTCTTTGTTTATCCGAAAAAGGGAGTCAATTCTAATTCCGATAGATGCGCGCTACGGGCCATTATCTATTTTCGGAAATTTTTCTCGAAACGTCATCTGGAATCACACTTCGTTTCATTTTTATCGCACTTACTAAAATTATACTATTGCGGAAATTGTATTATCGTATTATTTTTGTCGTTCGCGGTTTCGATTAGCGAAGTATCTGAATTTTCTTTTATTTAATTTAAAATGCGGATGCCGGCTTAAGCAAATTAGAAAAAACGATTTTATAATTAAGAAAAAAGCGCTTATTTTATTCTACGGAAGTATATTTTATGACTTCGCGGGGCACAAAAATTAGATATTTCGTATACGGAAAGCCGAGATTAACCCCAAAAATTAATAGAATCGATTGCGAACGTAAAATTCGACATCCGTTGTGAAAAACAATTGAAGAAGAATATATTCCACTTCAAACTCGGAATAAGAAAATATTCTCTCAAATAGGGAATCGAAAATGCCACCGATTATTTCGTCCGTCTCGAAATCGTTCCTACAGAAAATGTGGGAATTGCTAAAGATATTGGCAAATCGACTGGTAAAATCCCCTTAATTAAATCTGATTTAGCCGATAAAAAATACGATCGAATTCAAACATCGATTACGAACTTTACCGATCCGAAACGAAGACTAATTGCCGCGTCTTCCGCGCGAAAGACGAGATTCGATAAATTCGAAGTCGTCTGCCGCCTCCCAGCCGAGGAACAAATTCAAATAAAAAACGTATCTTACCGACCTACGAAAAAATGTGGACCCCTTTTCTTCCGAATAAATGGCCGCGAAAGCTTTTCGCGCTCATATTTACGATTGCGTAAAATGTAGATAACGATAATTGCGCTTTAGCTAGAACAAAACGCTTATGTTTTATAAAATTCCATCGACTGTACCCCACGTTCCTTTCGTTAAACAAAATGGAGTGCCGCAGATAGCGGCAACTTCCATCGAGTGGCGCTCTATTTTCTTTTCCCAAATCTTCCGAGTGTACGGGGAAAAAATTATCGATCGACTTAATTGTAAATCACCCCGTTTTAAAAATGTTAAATTTAAAGACCCAATTGTTAAATCCTCCGTCGAATAAGAAACTTCTCGGGCGCAAAATCGGATCTCCACGAACAGAATTTCGAGCCAGACCGGCCGCGAGAAAACGAAATTAAATCTAGTCGTTTCGAAAATGTTCGGCAACTATTTTACATCCTTCTAGAGTTAAATTTTGTACTATCAAAAATTTAGCCGGAGTAGAAACTTTTAACAGTCCAGCGGATGTCCAATCGGAAGATCCGTTCGTCGACACCAAAGACGATAATCCCGCGTACCGAGTTACAAAAATACTACGACAAATATCGGTCAGTTTTAAAATTAAATTAAATAACTATCGTTTATTATTGGATTACATTATCGAAAGGTAAAACGTAATTTGGTTTTCGGTAACGATATTTGGAACAATAGGCTATATTTATTTTAAATTGTTATTTATAGTCACCGTCGGTCGAGTCGGTGTTTATTTCGAATCGAAAAAAGTAAACAATTTCCGTGGCAAAAGTCGCGGGGCGAGTTTTTTTACGTAATTACTAACGGATTACAAAATCAATTTATGCCGACCAGAAACATTATCGTTCAAAATACAATTCTTAAAAGATATTCTGCCGCCCGAACTACGAAGCGAAGCGGCCTATCGATATTATTTAAATTAACATAAACAGTACTCGGATATTTTTTAGAATTTAATATAGACTTATAATATTACGAGAGTTTTTCTATTTCGTCCGAAGTCGTAACGCGAAGACCCATTAAACGAAAAATATTAAAATATGCATTTATAGGTTTGTCAAATAATTTACGACAAAGACAACGAAAGTAGCCGGACGTTCGACGAATTCTTACAAACGCGAGAAAATATAGCGTGAATTATAAACATTATAAAAATATCGAAGACACGCAAAATATATTCTACCGACCGACGTCGTTAATAGGCGCGAGAATATAGATATATAACCGTCGGACATTTTGCACAGAGGAGGAATTATTTGGTCGGAATCGGGTGTAGAAAAGTTTCTTAAAATTTAGCCAGTCCGGCGGCCGGCCACAAATTTCGCAATTTAAAGAAAGGTCTTAATCAATCCACGATAAAGATAACCGGAGATAAGTTCCGTCCTCCCGACCGTTTACTCTTCGAATTGCCGTATGTGTTTAATATTTAAAACGCGATGACATTTAGATTTTCCGAGTGGAAAAAAGTCGTTTTCCGCACATTTTATGAGCGATAACCCTTCGAAAATACGGCGCGAATGGTCGCGGGTAGAAAATTAAGCGAGGAAGATCGCTTAAAATTTACAAATTATTACTAGATTACGGCCGGTACTTACAAAATAGTGGTATCTTCGGCTACTTCGGGGACTTTTTCTAATTGTAAGAACATGCATCTGACCGTGGTGCGGAAGCAGAGGCATCTGTAAGGACAAAATGCCAACGCGGGAGAGGCCGCGCCGACGATAAATAGCAATAAGAGAATAATAGCCATATTCTGCAGCTGGGAACTCGGCTTTCTCCCACTTCTGCCGCACGCCTCGCGACTTAACTCGCCGACCGACCCCGCTCGGCTCCGGCTATATACCCCGCCTCGGCTCGCTCTTTTGCCCATCCGCCACAAAATCTAGTTCCGAAGTTTGACGCCGTTCCTCGTTCCTTCCTCGCCGTTTTAATTACCGTTTATAATCTCCCGAAAAGAACACCCTTCCTAACTTTCTTTAATCGCCATTTTTTAACTCGTAGATTAATCGTTCCCCGCCACGCGCTACTACGCCGAGTCCGTCGGTCACCCGTTCGAAACACCAAATTTGACCCCCGGCGATCCCCGAGTACAAAGGTTTCGAAACGAATTAAGGCCGGAAAATTTTTCCCCGTAGAACATCGTCCCGAAAATCATCGCCACCCGATTACGTTTGTAGAAATTAATAAACGTTTTAAATATATCTAGAAATGCCAATCTCTCCATTCTCGAAACGCAATTTTATATATAAACATCCGCCGATTAATCTTAAACTTAGGAATAAAAAATTAATTTAAACTTGGTCCGAGGCGATAAATTTTTCCCGACTTATTAAATCCCGTTTAATAATTTCTATCGACCGACGGCCGTTAAATTCCCGAAAAATACTCATTTGGCCTCGGAATTTTCGAAAAACTTACGCATCTCGACCGTTTCTCGACTTTATACGTTGAGAAAAAAATAAGAATTACGGTATCGGTGGAAAAACGAAGATTTGCCAGCCTAATAGAAATTAGTGCCGAAAAGTACATTTCGAATTAAAATATTTAAAGGAATTGTAACGAGAATCGAAATAAAACGTCATTTGTAATATATAAATGTAAATAACTAAATAAGAATTTCGTGGCTTTTTTATTTCCGTAATTATCGTCGTCTTCTCTTAATTTACCCGTATTAAAAGAATGGAGTTATCGAAAACAACCGGGCGAGAGTAAATTAGAATATTTACAATATTTATTTTAAAATATCAAAGACCCGAAAATTTTACTAAATTACTCAATTTTTAACACGATCGACAAACTGTTTCGCTACGTAAAATAATCGACTCGGACGAAGGAATGTAAATCCAATTACGGCCGTCGAGAGAATCCGTATTTTCTCGAAGATCGGGCGGAATATATATTTTATTAAGATCGGTTAACTCCCGAGTAAATTTTTTGCTTACCCTATAAATTAATCCCCGGAATTACGGATTCTTCCGCAATATCCATTATTCTCGTAATTAATTCCGAATAAGCGATTAAGAATTTTCGTAAAATTGGACGGATCGCCACCCGGCCAATTTATCCGGAGTGGTCCGGGAGTGATTAAAAATTAGAATAAAATAATTAACAATTACGGTATATCGGTCATCTTTAAGTTTTATTAACGCGAAATCCAATTTTAAAACGTCGTTTCGATTTAATAAAACTTTTTAATAGTAATTTCTATTTGATTTTTTTTCCTTCGTCCTATTCGTAATTTATTCTTATTTTATCTCGATATAGAAAGGGATCGGCGAACGAAATCAATATTGGAAAGGGATCGAAGAGCGAAAGAGATCGGAGACCTTAATAAAGCGTAATATATTCGATATTAAATGCGTTTTTTCTCGCCCAAAAAATAACTTTTCTTTTCTTACACTTTAACGTCATAAATTATGTACCGCACATTAAATATTTATATACGTTTTTTAACAATACGACGAAAGCTTTATTTTTTTAACGTTCTTAAGATACGCGATATTTTTCAAATTAAACGAGTCGAATATAAATCGTTTCGATTCTCTAATTTCAAACATCTCGCCGAAGAAAAATATTCGATTTAAAATTTCGGAATTCGTCCGAATATACGTACGGTTTATAATAATACGGTACTTAAATGTTATCCGATAAAGAAACGTAAAATCTTTTAAGTTAAATCAGAGATCGACGTAAATGTTTTAAATAAAGGAGATGTCATAAAAATAATACTTAGAGAAAAGAATTTCTTCCTTTTTACGTAAAAGAAATGGGAAATAAACGCAGTATCAATTTTACCATCACGCTTTTTTCCGACGTCTCGCGAGAAAGCCAGTTTCGAGGGACAATATAAATTTCACAGAAATTATCTGGCTAGTTTCCCCGAAATAAAAAGAAAAATATCTTATTTTATGACGGAGAAATTTTCGTAATCGTTGTTTTCTACAGCGTATTAGAAATGACTTTTTCTTTGATTATAGAATAAATTATGAAAGGTTCGACGAAAAGTTATTTTAAAATGATTTTGGTTGAACTTTCTCGTTTATTGGCACACGACAGATTCTTTAATAACTCTTAAATCCCGTAAATAAAAATGTTTTACGAATGTCGGATTTCTGACTAATTGCGTAAGTATTTACAATCATTTAAATGAAAAAAAAACAATTGCGTACGCGTAAAAAGTTACGGTATAAATCGCGTTAACGAAGATTTTCTTAAAAATAATCGTAATTTAAACTTTATTATCCATAGGTTGGTAAATGGTTTAAATCGTTTACTCGTTTAGAAAGTCGGCATTTATTAACGCGAAAACTAATACCGAAAATCCACAGAAAAGATAGATAATACATACATATAGTATTATAATATTTAGATAATACATTATACAACTCGGAAGGTTCCGTTTATCACGCCGTTCGAATTTAAGTTTTATATTAAGCGATTCTCTCATCCGCTTAATAACTTAAAATTTAATGGAAATTCGAACGAACGTAATTATAAATTGTGGTTTGTACGGAATAAAAACCGCCGGTCGGAAGAGATTTAACGTTATTTTAACGCGTTAAATAACCATTATAGATGACGTCGTTATAAAAATAGTCGACAACCTTCGAAAGAACGACGGAGACAATAGCGTGTAGGATAAGTTTTATTTTAAACATTACTTAAGACTGTTTATATCATTAATTCCTTCGTGACTTCGCTCCGATCGGCTTCAAAAGTCTGGTCGAATTTCTTTCGTTTTACAAATTAATTAATTAAGAGACGGGTTCGTATTCGTTACGTCTAATCGATCGGCGAGTATTAATTATCTATATTTGATCTTAAATCCGTCAAATATAAATTATGACGACGCCGTCGCCCCGAGAAAAGAAGAAGAAAAAAAATAAGCGGGTTAATTATTGGGATAACTTTTCATAAATTCTATTAAAACGAACCTCATCAAAAGTAATTAATTTTTTGTAATTGCTTATTTTCATTTTTATAACCGTCGTATCAATTTTTATGCGTCGCTTTATCGCTTTAATGCGCACGCGTTGGTAATTACGTATTTGAATAATGGCCGGAGATTTTTTTTACCCGGCGGTGGGGTCGGAAATTAAACGACACTCCGGATTAATTTGTAGCAGTTCTTTTAAAAGACGACTCCGTCCCGACTTTAATCTACTCTTCTTCCCCTTTAGAAAACTTTTTTAAACACGTCCCCTCTTATAACGCCGTACTCGTAATTGCCCGACAAAAAATCCCGTCGGACGTTTTGTTCGGTTACCTAGCGAGAAAATTACGTAAATGCGGTACTTTTATTTAAAATTATTTTAATAAATACGGCTTTGATGGTATCGCGTGTCTTCCGCATTTTTCGACTTAATTTTATTTTAAAAAGAATTTACCATTAACGCGTAATTCGAGACGTTTGTATATTAAATAAATGTATGTATAAATTTATTTATAAATAGAATTATTACTATGGATTGTTAAAAATTCGATTATTTATATAATATAAAATAGAGATTTTTCGTTTTCGCCAACGTTAACCGCGCGATTGTAATCGAACATTTCCTAATATCGATTCTTAATAAGGCAATTAAGATCGTATGCGGTATAATTACGTAATTACCAGTGGAAAGTTTTCTAAAGTGGCGTTTATTAGGAGAACAAAGAAACGTTTCTGGGATGCATCCTTTCGACGTCCGAACTAACAAAACGTATCATTGGACCCAATTGTTTCCGAGAAGTTCTAATTAACGACAATTCGTGTCGGTGACCCCGTTGGCGAAATTTGCCGGGTGACTTTGTGGGAATAACGTTACGTACGGCGAGGTTACTCCCTATTAACGCCGCGGATATTCCTCCACGCAAATTTCACTTTACGAAAGAATTTTGCCTCCTTAAAATTCGGCTCCGGATCGTCTACCCGACGCGACTAACCCGGGTTTTATTATAAGCCAGGTGCTGGTAAAGATAACCCGCACTATCATTACCATTTCCACTTTATGTTTCCTTATAATATATTCGCGTCCATTCGGTGTTATTTCCTTCGCGGTTTACTGCCGTCACGAAAAATTGTATTTTACGGTTATCTTACATAAAACGAGCAGAAAGAGAAACGAGCGATTATGGCGAATGGAAAAATTATGATAACTAAATTACGGGTTATAAAGTGACGTTAAAATTTAATGAATTCGTTTCGTTTCGAAAAGAGGCGTGAGTCGAAAATCTTATTAACAATTTGAAGCCGGGCTCGGGCTGGGTTTTAATGATGACAGTTTCAATTTAATGATTTGATAAAGAAATTTAGTATCTAGAAGAGTGTTGAATTATGCAGTCGTTAATTCTCGAATGGTTTCGGACGCCCACGACCGCCGACGATAATCATCTCGAGACTAAAGATGCATTACTCACGAACTCATACCATAAATCAAACTCGTCGTTTTCTAACAAGTTAGACCATGTAGGCCATAGTTTCTTCCCCTCCCGTTAATTCCGCCACTCTGTTGCTAGGTTCGACTGCTCCGCGGTTACCACCGAACTGCGCTTCGTTCTGCGTGCAAAAAAACATTTACCAGTTTTTTTGACGTCGTCGAAGCTCTCGGATGTCCGCGAATTAAGCTTTCCCCCCCCTTTTTCTTTTTCTATAATTCGTAACGTTTCGATTTGAGAAGCGCAATCGACGATTGTTAAAGCTCGGAATTCGCCGAAATTTAGTCTGTAAAGAGGTCAAGATCGGCAGAAATACCAAGTTTTGAGTAACTGCCCGACCGACCGGCCGTCTGTCAAAGCTACTCTTCCGGAACCAACAAAGGTTGTAAAGATTAACTGCGATGGCGAGGTTAAGTGGGTCAGAATTTGGCATCGGCGCCACTCGTGACTCAATTCCGCGCCAAATTTTGTTAAGGTCTAATATATTAATGGCAAAGTGCAACTAAATTTAATGTAATGACGCATTTGTTCCTTTTCCCGATAAATGGAGGACGAAACGAGGATTTTCGGTGCGTATTCCGAGTATGGATAATCTGACATTTAAAATAATATATTGAAGAATATAATTCGTATAAAAGAAAAATTTATCTTATTTTCGGTGAACGGAGGACAAATTAAAAGAGAACGATATCGGAGAGCAAATAATGGAAATCGACTTCGTAACAAATGAGAAGAGTCGAATTATTTAGAAATCTTTATTAGAATAACCCGAAATGAATACTCGAGAATTCGTATTAAGAGATGAAATAGAAACCATTTTTCGACGCATCATGCATATATTTATAACTGTGAGACCTCGAAAAAGAAGACTATCTCCTTTGATCTTTCTCCTATTTCATCCCCGTCCTCCCACCGACTGCGATCAAGTCTATCCTAATATTTATCTAGGAAATGCTTCTGCGGCCAAGAACAGGTCACATTTAGCTTCTCTGGGCATCACTCACGTCTTGAATGCCGCGCACGGAGACAGACCGGGGCGCGTAAACACGGGAGCAGTTTATTATCACAACACGCGCATTAACTACATGGGACTGAATTTGGACGATCTGCCTTCGCAGAGAATTTTTCCTTATTTTCAACAAGGCGCAAACTTTATTCACCGAGCTATTACTTCCGGAGGCAAAGTGTTGGTTCACTGCGTGATGGGAATCTCCAGATCGGCTACCATCGTCTGCGCCTATTTGATGATAAAACAAAGAATGACTCTCGAAGAAGCCCTGACTACCTTAAGGTCTGCCCGATTAATCAGACCTAACGACGGATTTCTGTACGAATTAATAATTCTGGAGAAATATTTGAACATTCTTCGCAATCCCGCTCCCGCTACACATTAACTACTACTCCATATTTTGTCAATGTTAAAAATCTGCCATGCATTTTCGTAATTACAAAGTACTCCGATTATACTGTATTTCTCTACGTTAAAATTAGGCCAAAAATTTTATTAAATTAAATATTTTAAAAACTATTTTAACGTAAGATATACCTTAATTGTTTTAAATATAATATTCATATTCAAACTCCAATACCTACGAACTAGTTAGGCAGGTCTCAGATAGTCTAGTTAGATACCGAGCAGCTAAAGATTTAGTTGCCGGCCATTAAGCGCTCCATACTTAAATTCGCTATCTTAACTGGCAACGAATGCGAATAAAACATATATTGGTCATTAAAAATAATTAAAATCATCCGGACGATGTAACAAGTTCATATACCTTGCCGATTTTTAAAATTTAAACGCGGAAATTGAAAGTTCTCCAAATCACAATTCAAACGCTTGTAAAAATAAATGAAATCATTCTGTCGTTACCTTATAATGAAATATTATTTAAAAACTGTTGAATCGTAAGAAAATCGATAGTTTGATTGGTTTTATTAGATTATCAGAAAAATTGTTCGCCATATTCTCTCGCGTAATTATTTTCACCTCGATTACTTTTTATTAAGAAATATGGTTAAGAAATTCGAATTCTAATCGTATACGATAATACTCGGATTAGCGCATTCCTGCGTAGTGCCGTCTGGTTATATCGCTCGGGCATCTAGCGTACTATTTTTAGTACAAAGTACAAATTAAAAAAAATGATACAAATATATAGTTTACGATTCAAAACGTTTATAGTCCACCAAAAGCGGTCATCTTTGTTTATATTCATTTAGCCAATCACAGTGCCCTACTCGTGTATATTTGCATCCTATCACTGACCTCTTTGCTAGTTACGACATAAGGCAAGCAATAGGCCTACGGCAAATCTTACGCGATGTAACGTACGAATGTAAATTATGCTATTTAATTTATTACTTTGAGAATTTTATTGATTAAATATGAAATGACTCGTACGATTATTAAATTTTCGTAATATTGTACTTAGGCAGCTTATATACCATACTTATTTCTAATAAACAGAGTGCAGTCTAACTTTTTCCAGCTCGCAACTGAGCTGTTTATTAGAGTGTAACTATTATTTCTATTCTTTGAGAAGTAGGCACAACTATTAATGGACTAAATCCGATAATTTTTTCACTATTATTATTCGAGCAACAACGCGACACTCGAGCACACACGCTTTACACCGCTGCTCAAAATTGTAAGACCATCAACAAAATTTGTTACTTAAACACGGGAAAATTTTTATTAAATAGATGACGACGTAAGGCAACGTGTTACAGGGGGGAAAACGTTTTATAGTAAAAATATGTCTTTTATTTCAAAAATTAACGCTAGAAAACAAAAAAAAATACAAATTATAAATGTAAAACCAGTTACAAAAACTGGACTTTACCAATTTATATATTGCTATGTAGCTAGGTATTATTTACGAGAGTAGATGCTTAGCTAAAATGCTTTAACTTTAAGAAGAAAACGCCGCTAGGGAAAGAGCTGGCAAAAATTGAAACTGGCGAAGAGCACGAGCGGTTCAACGTGCTATCCGACGAGGAGTTTGGCCAGCGGATCGTAAATGTCCAGGACGAAAAAGAGTTTGTCGACAAGAGGCTTAAGGAGAGTCGTCTACCTGACAAATGACACCGAGAAAAATGTCCGCGAGTGAAATGGCTACGCATCTACCAAGAATCCATCGCGGCAAACCGTTTCTCGTGTACTTCACGATTCCAGATATGTGACGTTAAAGCAAAACATGCATTGACGTAACATCGCAGAGAAGAGTGCACGAAAACAGTATAGCGATAGATCATGGACGGCATCGGAACAAAATTTTGTTTTCCGATGAAAAACGTTTTAATTTAATTGGTCCAGACGGCGTACTGTCTATTATTGGCACGATCTCAGACCACAACGTCGGGTCCAAATGAATGGTCGAAACCGAAATGGTTTCTCTTACGGTTTGGGCAGCAATTTCGGCAAGCGGAAAAAAACAGATTTAGTCTTTGTACCAAGAACAATGAACTCAAAAACATATTAGTATTCTAGACACGCAGTTTACAGCATATGCCTAGCCTCTTAGTGGGAAAAACTTTGTTTCGGCAGGATAATGCTGGGTGTCATGCCTCCGAGCCAACAACGAAATGGATGAGTGACTATGGGACCATGGAATTGGAATCGATTGCTTAAGTAATCGATTTCAATTCCAGTGGCTCGCACCATCACCCGATTTGAAAGTTAACCGATCAATACAGCATTTACGAACATTCATTTAGTCTTAAAATAAGCGTTTGAAAGTATTAGAGAAATCTCTTACAAAACATTTGCATAGGAAAAACTAAAGAAACATTTTATGAAATTTAACATTATACACTTTCGTGTACTGTACTCTTCTGTATAAAAAACTGACAGTCAGTATTTTCTTAAGGAATATTTCACCTACTCACAACAAGTAATGCACACCCGATTCGAGCAAACGATGAATATTGGTAACTTAAATAAACAGTGTTGTCTATCTTGCCACGCTTACTGTCAATTTTGAAAAAAACTAAAAACTGAAGGTAAAACATTCTTGTTTAGAGAAAAAAATCACGTAACTAATGTTGCGGGAAGACATTGTTTTGATCGATAAAACAATTTGTGTTATCGATTGCAATTTGCAATTTAGGTATAAAATAAATGAAAGAAAAAATCATAGCCCAATCAAGAAAAAAAGTTATAGCGTAATGTTTTATTTAGATAATCGGAGTCAGAAATTTGAATTTTTATCATGGAGCAATAAATAAATTTAGTTATCCGATTGTTCTGAAATAAAAGTTTAAGTAAACATCGAGAAAGCAAAAATTTGGATCGTTACATACCCAATTAGCATAGTGATCTTCCGTTCGTATAGCATATTTATAAAATAATAACTTCTCTATGATTACCTCAAAGTATAGTATTAAGTATAATCTACCTCATCAACAGACATTAATTAGATTAAAAATATCCATTTTCAAATTCTTCTTCAAAAACATTAAATTCATTTCTACTCGTAATTTTAACAAATATTACTTAAAAAATTAAATTAAGTTGAATATAATTTTATGAGAAGTTATCGCATTCATCTTAATAACAGAGGATTCAATTCGGAAAAACGAAAACCCGAAAATCCGAAATTCAATAAATCAAGTTAAATGTCGAGGATTTTAAAAAATACGTTTACACATTATGTAAAACTATTTTTTTTTTTTTTAAACACCAGAGACTATGTTGACAAATTACATACGCCGACGGCCATAGTTCAATTCGCTAGTCGAGAAACATCCGAAATATCTATTTAGGACGGAGTATGGTCCGAGACAAAATCCTGAACTGAGAAAAAAATAACTTATTCGCCAATCACCAACAAAAATTAAGTCTAGAAAAGATTATGTATTAATTTAGACAAATCATTTACAAAGTAATTTTTATTTAAAGCACCATATTCCACTTTATCCAGGGCGGGTAACACGGATATTCGTAATACCGTGTAATATTTGACAAACTAAAATTTCTACAGAATTTCGGCGGAGATGAAAGATATTAAGAATTCCTCTAGTTGTAAGAAAGCTCGAGAGGTACTGTACAGGGTGTAGGCATATAGGCTACTATAATTACTACAGTGCAACCAGGTTAACTCGGATCGATGCAAGAAAAAAATTCGGGCTTCGTCTCAAATTCAAGATTTCGTGCATGGATTTATCGGTGACCCGTAATAAACTATCCATACGATATTTTCCTGGGTCTTATTACGTAGAATCGTTACGTCGATGCAAACCTCTGGAGGTCGTCCAGAAACTCCAAATGATTAAACGAATAGTTAAAGAAGCTACCGAGAAATGCTTTCCCCAATGGTCGATCCGTTCACTCGTAAGTGTTGAGTAAGAATTTTTTTAAATTGCGATACTTCGCACCTGGAATCTATTTGTTTTTTTATCACAAACATATCACTCTTTACGACTGTTGTATTTTAAAAATTTTGTTGCAAAAGTTAAAATTTTTATATAGAATCAGACTTAATTATTTTTTAATTAATTTATCGCAAATCCATTTATTTATTTATTAGGTTGGCTAGTTGGAGAAATCCATTGGCAATCAAATAAAAAGATCTAGCAACGAGTTATGTAACTTTCCCGGCTTTCATGAGATTTTATTTTTAAAAATAACAATTACACTAGAGCGTCGAAAATCGGAATCAATTGGGGACTGGGGTTGTTCCGATTACCGACTTTGTACGAAAAAATATATTAACCTGTCCGATGTTCAAACTTTTCTCCGTTGCGTGTCGCTTCGTGTTGAATTTTTCTCCGTTGCGTGTCGCTTCGTGTTGAATTTTCGTCGATTTTAAGCCTAACAAAAATTTTTATAATAATAATCGAGGCTATCGTATCGTTAAAAATTATTTCTTCATTTTGTACAAACAAAATAAATATATTGAAGAATATAAAAAACATGAAAATTATACTTTAGAAGTAAATCTAGTATCAAAAATGTTCGATTCAGCAAGACACAGTCCGACTGAAAATCGTTCCGATTACCGGCCATTCCTATTACCGACGTTCCGATTAACGACGCTCTACTGTATATTATTAATCAACATAAATAACTAAAATTGTATGTGGTGCTATCTGTTACGATATTTTGTTATAAAAACTTCATACGTTTTTAATTATTAGAAAAAACCCTCTTAGAACTCACAGGATAGAAAAAGTAAAAACATAAAATAGGCCCTACATTACATATTGTACCTAAACAATAACGATATCATGTATATATTTTGCATTATGCTTTACAATAATTTAGTCATTTTGGTTAATGTTACCTTAGGATCAAAATGGCGGCCAGGGAAATTTTTCCCTACTTCGGAGACTGCGACGGGGAAAAAATTTTCCCTCCATTCAAGATGGCCGCGGTTCCGGCCACCATCTTGAATTTCTCTGCAGACTCCGCGGATTTTTTCACCGAAATAAATAATAAAAAACAACAAAAAGAAGAGTTTTTTACTCACTTTTCGATTGTTCGATATTCTGAGTATGATGTCCTGTTTGGGGGTCGATGAAATTTTTCGAATCGTTGACAGTTCTATGTTCGACCACTACTTCTATGTCGTCAATATGCATATATCCTTTCCATTCGTCCGTTATTATCGTACTGCCGGAATTCACGTATTTATAAACGATCCAATTCAGTGTTTTCTGATCTGTCGTTCACCTGACATATGAAGCAATTCTTATCTTCATCGCAATGAATGCAAACGGACTCGGTCGGCTGTATGCCTAATTTTACAGCAAAATTCGATGCGTTATCGATACGGGGAGGCAAACCTAGCTCCGAAAAGTCGTCTTCCATCAACTTGTAGAAATCACGGGAAGTGCATCTCGACCAAAATTCGTCGTTGCAACTCAAATCGGCAAAACTAGTCATTATCGAACAATTGGCAATAAACTAAACGAGGGTAGGTAAGGATAGGGAAAAAACACGCTTTTTCCTTAATTTCTGATTAATTGGTTCTCTAACTTTAAGTATTAAATTGTTATAAAAGAAATAACAGTACTTACTAATACTGGAGGAAATAATAATAATAAATATTCAACGATAGCAATTTGTGCGCGAATGAAATATCGTTACGAAAAAAAACACAGCAATTAATCCAATACGCAATTCGTCGCAACACAGCAGTAAACGATTCCAACTGGAAACTAGTCGATTTGCATAAAATTGCCCAGAAATAACCAGAAATCACGTCACAGATCATGCATTTGCATATTCGTTCGTAACACACCTACGAATTTCCCGCTGATTTTACTCTCGCACGACGTCAGGAAAAGGCTCCCTCTACCGTCGCAAATTTACACACTACCGTCTCCGTTTCGAGGTTACAGGATACTCGGCAACGTTGAACGCAGGGTAGAAACCGAACGGAGAAAAATTCCCCACGTCGTCGACGTCGCGACTCTAGGGAAAAATTTTTTCTCCGTCGCAGTCTTCGAAGTAGGGAAAAATTTCCCTGGCCGCCATTTTGGATCCTAAGGTAACTTTAACCGTCATTTTTTTTCTCAAAAGACTTAATTTTAAGGGTAGAGACGAGTTGTATAAAACACTAAATGTTAACAATAAGTAAAATCTTTAAGACTGACCCCTTGCGAGATATGACACGTGACCACCTTCTATCTCTCCATCCCCTTGACCTTTCACCACCAAAATTTAATAGCAACAATGCCCTTTATATATAAGCTACCGTGCCAAATTTCGTTTCTTTACCCCGTCCTGAGATATTAAGTGAAATAGATGCCAACACACACATACCACGTACAGTACATATATTCCACGGATTTTTTTGCCGTCTTTTTTACTTTTTTGGTTTCAGGAGTCTCAAAACGTGGAGATTTGCAAAAAAAAAAAAAACCCTCGAAGGGTCAAATTTGACACGATTCTATTACTTTCCTTTGTTATGTATACGTAATAGCTGGGAAAGTAACAAAAATGTTAGAAAAAGAGGCAGGTCGAATGGCAGATACAGTATCTACGTCACACGCGCCGTCACACGACACTAGTAATTTGTTTACTTTCAGACGTACTGTACGTAGTTCCCGCGTTTTATAAAAAGTTTTCGATTAGTTTATAGGTGAAAATTAATTATTTTACTTAAAAATTAAAATTCCGGAGAGTTATGAAAATACTATGTCGAAACCCAATTAGAGTTAAACAGTTCGACGAATTCGAGTTTGATTTAACGTGTAAATCTCTATGAGGGCAAAGTAAATGATTTCGAGTTATCCCACATCGAGTTAATCAGGTTCCACTGTATGATTTTATATTTAAATAACTTAACCATTAAAACGTTATCCAGATATTCATGAATTTTCTTAAAATTATTTATAGGAAATACAAACATGATACTACTTTATAATGTGTACAGATAGGTTGGTATATTTCGGGTTTATAAGTACTGTACGTTCATTATTATATCATACGTATGGCTTTTGCCATAATTCAGTTAATACAGTAAATACATTTCATAAAAACCGCGTATAATAAGTATTAGTTTTATTATTCATAGATCTAACATTTTGCATAAAAATACCAGGCATATAAAATTCCTGGATTCATTAAACAGATCGTTTGATATATTCAAAATCCAGCAATAAGTTGCTTAACTTTCCCGGCAAAAAATTTAAAATTGCGGTGGCGCCATCTGTAATAATTAATAATATTAAAACCTTTTTATATTATCATTTAAAAAATCTAACAACGGGAGTTGCGTAACTTTTCCGGCCGTTATGAGTTTTTACTAAAAAATAACTTTTACATTATCAAGCAAAAAATAAAATTGTGTGACGCCATCTGTTATCAAATTTTGTTATAAAATCTTTTTATATTTTTAATTACTATAAAATAGCAAAAACTTTAATTTTGAGAATAAGGGTGAGTTTTATAAAAGAGTATAATTGCTGATAACGAATAAAATCTTCATTAAGTCCTACCCCTCTCCAGATACATGACTCCCCTATCTCTCTCCATCCTCTCGACCTTTAACCACCAAAATTTATCATCATCAACGCCTCTAATACACAAACCTCCCTGCAAAATCTCAGAAATTTGCGACAAAAGGCACTGGAGTTATTAAACTTCGAAGTGGGTGAGCAAAATCGTGCCCCCAAACCAGGGCCGGATTAACCCACTTTGGGGCCCTAGACATTTTCTTCTTACCGAACCCCTTTCCTCTCCCACAAGAAGAAACCTAACACACTTTCTTTAGATTTTAGAATTCGCAATAACCATATAAAAAGCAATATATTTTTGTTTATTTGTTTATTATATACACTTGTCCAACAGAAAAGTAAACTATCTTATTTACAAATCTTTTCAAAATAGTTTGACTGGGCCCTAGACATTTGTCTCATTTGTCTATCCGATGATCCGACCCTGACTGTACGTGGATATGTTTTACAATAGTTTAAAACACTTTAAATATAGGAATCGTCCATAGGTTACGTAACGCTATTTTTATACTTTTTAACAACTATCCCACCTCTCATAACGTTCCGTAACGTCATCGCATATAACTACCCCAAAAATTACGTAACGTATATATTTGATAGACCCCAGTAATTGTACTAACAAGTGAGAAATAATGCACAGCATGGAATATCAAATGTTGCATCACTTCATTAATTATTTATTAATTTATTAATTACACGCGTAACGTACAAGGCAGTTGCATAAACACTACGGTTCGCTACGCAGCACTTCAGAAACAAAAATGAGCCTTTCTCTTACCCAGGAGATCCTAGCATTATGTAATGTTTTTATTACACCTCACCTATTGTATCCATTACCAGCATACCCACCCACCCACCCACCCACATCTGAGTTACGTAATTTATCGACAGCCGTATGCAAAATATGTCATTACAAATATATATACTAATATACTGTAAACAGATGTATCTCTAGAAGCTCTACTCCCGGACCCATGTTCATTAATGTAAACATGAATAATTTTATCTTCTGGATGCAAACTATTTTGTTGCGACATAAGCAGACAATATAATTAAGACTAATGGTTCTGATATCAGTAAACAATTATATGAATTAAGCATTAATGTCAATGGTTGGTGTTATTTATGCTAACTGTAGTTATCTTTTTAACACAGATGTAGTAAAATTATTGGTAAACAGATACATAGTGTAACTACCTTGCAAACAAAAATGGAATATGCTGTAGATCTTCCGGAGGTTTGCTCCTGTTTAACTACTACATAATATAAATATTATATAATAAAATATTATTAAATTTATCATACGATAACATTGACTCCACAGGTTGAATTCGAACATTAAAGTTTACATGGTTCTTGACTCATAGGACATACCTGTCCTCGGAGCGAATCTTGGAGTAGAAAGTTTCATCTTCCCCAACAAACCCACGCTTAGAATCGACGGAGTCGCATTACTTTCCATGTGCATTCTAGTGAGGCCGATTTGAAAAACGGCGAATATTTTCTTCTTTGTATAATTAGATAATTTACTCACTGTTAGAAGTTCTCTTTGCTTTTAATCCTTTTTGAAACCCGAGCTGTGCGAATGCTTGTCTTCTCTTTCCTGTTAATTAACAAAGAAAAATAAACAATGCTTCAAATACTACTTATTGTCGAAAAATAAAATTATTGTTAATCAATTGTTGACTTTATTTCTTTACGTGGTTTTTCAAGGCCGGATGGCCGAGGGTTAAGGTGACATCGCAGCCCTCTGAGGATGTGGAATCGAATCCGGACGAATCGGGAAACCCCAGGAAATATTTGACGAGCAGACTGTCCAGGATAGGTCTAGCCCCTCCTTTACCATACGGCTTGACCGAAGCGGTAATGGTTCTGATAAAAAAGCCGTCTTATTGCCCATACAGGGCGGAAAGAGTTAAAAAATAAATTAACATTCTTTTCAAATTCAAAATTAAATCTATTCTATATATTGTATACATGAAATTGCATAAAATCTTCCCGACGCATTTCTGTCACAAAGAAGATAAGAAAGTGATCTCTGGAATCGATGAAATCGTCACCAAAGTTTTGAAGTGAGCAAAGCAATCCTAGAGTACGAGAGTTTGGCCGAGAGAGGAGCGAAGCGAGTGAGGACGAGAGGGTTGAAGGATGCCCCATCGGCGACACTTTGAGCGGAGTGAGAGAAGCCAGTGGGTAGAACGAGAGGGTCGAATCGTCACAAAATTTTTGTTATAGTCTATATTGAAAACAAATAGGCAAAACAAGATGGACCGCCTAGAGCAGCCGGGATGCTTCGTCCATACAATCTGTTTACTTTAACCTAGTGCATGGCTAGGAGAAGAGATTCGGTTTCCTTTTCTCTCTGCAGAGCAATATATATTCTTCCACGGTTTGTCATTTTTGTTCATGACAGGTCGAAACATTAGTGAAAATAATCTCTTTACGTAAAACTTCTTCGATGTTTACTTAATGAAAACTGGTTAAGAACATTATAAAGAAGTATAAACAAGTTAATTATTTAAAAAAAAGAAAATTTATGTAGGTAATAAGTAATACCTACCTACTAATAAGTAAATTGCAACGTAGGTAAAAGATAAACGCAAAAATTCAGTAAAAAATATAATAATATAAATTAATGTAAAAAGTACAATAGATAAATATAAAAAACGAATATTTTATTGTATAAATGTTTTTAAAAAAAGCAAAAAAAATTTAATATGTGAACGAGATTAAGAAAATCAGGCGAAAACCATCATCATCAGTGGAGCTTACGTGCCATTCAGTGCACTATCGAGAAAATTTAACTGTAGATGTATGTATTCTAATAAAGTACGTGAATTAATTATAGTACACATTCCCTAGGGAAAATATTGCAGGTCTATAGTACAATAAATTGCACTTTCCTCCCAGTTAAACTTTGCCCGGAATGGCCGTAGTGATAAACCATTTTCACTTTTTCTGATAACTTTAACACCATCTTCTAACCACAGCTCTTGGAATTCGTATTTCCGACATTTTCCAAGAAACTGAAATGAAATTCCTTTATAGCTAGACTAATTCATTAACACCTGCACCTAATTTCTAGAGTGGGAGAAGTGCCCGAGGTGGGTTCGAACAAGAGTTTTGACCAATTCATTATATTAAGAGGGGGAAACGTTGAAACGGGTTCGAACAATACTTTAGACCAGATGCATTCGCAGTATTAAGTAGACCAGATACTGTAATAAGCGGAAGTAGTCGCTTATTACAGTTGTTGTATGTTGTTTCAGTTCAAAAATCGATTGCTGTGGTCGCGTTACACAGGTTTACGTAGTTTAATACTTAAACGAAGACTACGCATAAACTATTTACTACCAGAAAATTTTTCCCATTTTGACAGGTGCCCATCGAATGCGAGTGGTTGCCTAAGTGGTATAATAAAATCTATTAATTAAAAAAATATATTAGAAATTGTTTACGACATCGGAAAGCAAGATAATTAATTTTACCCATGTCAAATTCGTGCATTAGAAGTTTAGAATAATTAAATTAATCCGATACAAAAAATCCCATTAAAAACGATTACGCGTTAATCGCGCGTAAAGGTGTATTAAAATGGCTATAAAATTTTTTCGCACAGGTAAAAACTTCTGAAAAACTGTGAACGTTAAGAATATATGGAAAAAATTTCAAAAACACCCGATTTACCTGTAACGCTATGAAATCTGCACGAGTTAACGCGGGTCCGGGCAGTAAAACCGAAATTAATTAAATTGTAATAAATAATTAATTGATTAAATTTAACCATTACCCAATTAAACGGATTCGACTGTACATATAAAATCACTTATAAATAAATTTAAACCCTTTTGTTGTAATTATCAAGTCTTATATGATACAACTTGCAATAAAATCATTAGTCATTGCTAATGGAAAATGTTTAATGTACTATAAAAACAAAGGTTTCAGACAGTGGGGGTTCTCAAGATTTGTTGTAAGAGCCGCCGCAAACTACAGGAAGCAAGAGCTAGCGTACTCTCGGTCGCGCTCCTAAGCCCCGCCTTTTTTCCCATGATGCTATGGGCCATTTTTGCTAGGTAAGCTACTCGAGCACGAAGCAGCCGCAAACTACACAACGTTTGCTCGCGTAACTAGTCCACATGACGTGGAATCCAGATGTGGATTGGCTATAGAACAAAGATTTTATTATAACCTATACTTGTCAGTTTTCGTTCCGTCAGTTATTATAACGGAACCTATCTGTCAGTTTTCGTTCCGAACTTTGAAACAGAATGGGAAAAATATGCCTATTAGTTAAGCCTAACTAGGCTTAAGCCTATTTATAAATAACTATTTTAATATACAACGTTTATACCATTTTCTTTTCAATACTGAATGTATTAATCATGTAATTTACGTACATCGATAAAATTCTATTATTTCTTTTTCGACGTGTGGCATGTTTATGTAGTCATCCATTTTCCGCTGCTCTCTCTTGCTAGCGTAATGCTCTCGTTGTTGAATTCTGTGAACAGCGAGAGTACTCTCGTATCGCTGCTCTAGCAAAGGAAAAACCACGTGAGCAAGAAGAGAGGGGCGGAGCCTTTGACGTCATCGGTTGTGCTAGGGCACGTTTGCTAGCATTTTGCTCTCGCAAAGTGCTAGTTTGCGGCGGCTCTAAAGATTTACGACAACGATAAAAGATGTTAGTCATTGGTTGTTACTACAATTTCAGATCTTTCTTCTTCTTTGAAACGTTTGTAAAATTTCTCACTTTTTCTCTCGCTTTTTGTTGGGCGAGGTTGTGTTTTGTGCTGGTTTGCAAAGGTTTTGGATTTTTTCTGCAAAGTTCACAGTTTTGTTCTGCTATTTACTAAGTTTATCATAATTATACTGTTCCCCTTATTTTCCGATATTTGTTTTATTTCGCGTAAGGTAAAAAAAATGGCATTTTAAATATTTTTTTCATCTGATTTTATATTAAAAAATAATTGGTGACCTAGTCTTTTCCCTATGTCTCGTGTCATATTTCTTAATTGTGAGATTGTCATTAACCATTCCGAACAATGTTCCTGTTATCTGGTAATGACTGATCTATAAGAAGTCACTCGGTGATTACCGATTTCCGCCATTTCAGATTTATTTTCATTTACGTTAATTATAAAAATTAGTGGTAATTGCTATATTTGTTTTATTTCATCTGTTTTTTATAAGTTACTATTATTTTGTATGAAACGTCACAACAAAACTTTAGAGCAATGTTTCACAAAGTAACAACTCGAAATTAAAATGGGGATTGCCTGGACGAGGTCAGTGAATCTGAAAAAATTTACAAAATGTTAAAATGGACTCTGAGCTTCTTAAATTGTATACATTGTGACATTTTAGAAGTTTTTTGTTTGTTCATAGAATTTTACACATTTATTTAATTTTTATTTCCAAAACAGTGATAATTAGTTGTTTCTATAATTAAATAAACTATTTAATGACAAAAATATACAAATAATTCGTTTATTTTGATCAAAGATAATGGTTTTCTATGAAGATTTTATAAATAAAATAATTTATAAATTTTATACTTTTATAAAATAATTTATCACTCAATTATAATTTAAAAATTGAAGACTTATAAAAGTTAAGATAAACAGTAACAAAAGTTAATAAATGCTGTTTTTATCCAGAAAATTATGAAGATGGAAGGTGCGTCTTTTGAAGAAACAGGAAAACGTCCGATATCTACACAGGGTTGCCCGTTATTGACAGAATTGCCTGAAGAAATAATCTTCTACGTGTTTAAATATATGAAAGATACCGATTTGGACGTGTGCAGGCAAGTGTGTACACAATGGAGGGATATCGTTCGAAGAATTATGTCTCAAAGTAACAATGGTGACAAGGGTAAGTATTTACTTGATCATGTGCAGTGATAATACAATTGTTGATTTTCACATGTTTCGGGCGACCCTGAAACGTCCAGAAATGCAAATAAAAGCTCGGGGAGCGGGGGTAATTTCTGTATGAAAGGATGTTAATGTGTGTGGAGGGAGCACGTAAATTTTCGTGATTAAAGATCGACGGGGTGGGGAGATACAGGGGTCGAGTCGAACTTAATGACGATTTTATTCGTTATTAGCATTCACAAGTTTTTTAAAACCCATCTTTCCTTTAAAAATTTACCTTTTTTGCCATTTTATAATAATTAAAAATATAAAAAATTTTCAATTATAAAATACGATAACAGAATGCGGAATCTAATGTCGCCGGAAAGTGAATTTAATTCGTTGTTGAATTTTTTATTATCTCTATATATATAAAATTCTCGTGTCACAATTTTTGTTACCGTACTCCTTTGAAACGGCTTTGCCGATTTTTACCAAATTTTATATGCATATTCAGTAGGTCTGAGAATCGGCTACTATCTATTTTTCATACCCCTACACCATTTCTCCCCTTTCAAAAATATATTTATATATGGATTAAGGCTTTTATGTCCAAGAGATGGCGCTAACTTCCGACGACCTAAGTTTGCTTTTCTGTGAGGAATAAACTAAAGCAGATCATTTTCTATCTATCTATATACATAAAATATAACGTTCGTTTGTTCCTACCGATTCCTTTGAAATTTTGACACAACGTTGCATTCGAATACGCACGTGTTTTTATATAATATACATGTCGAAATTCCCCCCAGTGGGGGGAGATGGACGGGATTAAGGCTTACCGTGAAGAACTCGGCTTCTATTATACTATTTTACATGCGGTTTTTTGCGTTTTTAATTGCGTTTTAATAGGTTACATCAACAGAATATACACTAAAAAGGGATTTTTCGATATTCCCCAGCGGGAAAAGTGACGGGATTAAGGCTTACTGTGAAGAACTCGGCTTTTATTATACTATTTTAGATGCGTTTTTGATTGCGTTTTAATAGGGTACGTCAAGAGAATGTACACTAAGAAGGGATTTTTTGAAATTCCCCCCACGGGGGAAGTGTTATACATTTATAATAGATACATTTTGAGCCACAACAACGCGTGGCGGGTCAGCTAGTAGAGTAATAAAGATCATTGTAAATTTAGTAAAATACATATCAGAAATGTAGTTTTCTTTATACGATTTAGTACAAGTTCATTCCATAAAAGCACAAAGGTCACTTTAAGGAGGATGCACACATGCGGCGCGGCAAGGAAAAGCGGTGTCGCAAACGCATCTTCGCCGCGCGTCAGCACAACATAAGCGCCAATCCACTTACATCTCGGCGCACGCATTCAGTATTCAAGATGGCGAACGATACCGACGCTGCCTTTATCCACGTGTTTACAATTTTATTTTGTACGGCTTGCTTTATTTAGTTAGATTTTGTCGAAGATTTTAGATTAGAGATATGTTCTTGTATCGAGAAAGAACTGGTATACAAAACATGCTTATTCCTCGACTAAGATCGCTCGATAAAGAATACTATTTCGAGTAAGATTCGGTAGTTTTGTTCGTTGAATTAAATTATATATGACTATTTGTGTAGAATTTGTGTTAAATCTATTATCCTTTCTTCTTTATTCTGATGTTAGTTATCTCGGTTAACCGCGTTGAACTTTCTGCCATTAAAATACCACGCGATTGTATTTTCTCACGTGACTACCATACGAACTGTTATTGGCTGATAGAAACGCGTCGTGGCGGCGGGCGCCGCAAAAGATAGAATTCAACCGGCACGAGAAAAGCGGCACAAGATCGACTTCTGCGGCGAGAAAAAGTAACGTCATTCTGCCGCTTTTCCTTGCCGCGCCGCGTGTGCGCATCCTCCTTTATAAATACTCACAATTCATTTGCGGCTTGCATTTAGAGAAAAAAATTAAAGGAATTAATTATTACGTGACACGACGTGAGATGCTACGTGTTACTCTCAAATTCTGAATGAACTGAAAATGATGAAGTTTCAAGAAAATTGTGAAAATTTGCACCCAAGTCACAGTCAGGTATGAGCAAGTACACTGATTTTAAATTCATCAAATCTATGGACAAGAATTGTTCTACAGTTATTTACGACTGACGGTTTTATAATTCTTTTAGCAAATGACATAAACAGTGATTGTAATTCATTAATAGCTGCAAAAGTATTTATACGCTCACTTTGAAAAAGTAAGTTGACTCTCTGGAGTTCCGAAAGAATGGGATCCAGAAAAAGCAAATATGCTTTATTTCTAGCATCTCCGTACATTTCACTAAGACATATCTTGTAGTCCTTTGCAGGATAAACTGAAAAATATAACTTCAGGTCTTCATACTGATTAAGAATTGTTTCTACAGAAAGAGAAATAGATAGCCATCGTGCTTGGGATAACTTAAATGAGTCAGCCGAAACTTCACCAATTGTATCATCCATCACATGAAATAGATGTTTGTAGATGTTCTTACGCAGTGTACTGTGAGAAAAATGTTCACTTGTTTCCTGTAGCATAAAGCTGATATCACTTGGCAGTTCATCCTTCGCTGCAGATGTCACCAAATCCAAAGAGTGGCAGATGCATTTTATATGTATCAGATCATGCCCACAGAAGTCTGTCAAATGTGTATAAAGAGAATTGTTTCTTCCACACATAGAAGAAGCACCATCAGTTGCAACTCCAATCAATTTATTTTCGTCTAGACCCAGCTCATGCATTTTATTCACAACTGCGTTGTGCATAGTTGTAGCACATCCATCTTGAATTTCAACCAGGTCAAGAAAGCAAGTGATCATCCTTCCCGATTCTCTGCTATAATGTTTGGAGCAGAGAGCAAGGAGCTTTGAATCGGATACGTCAGTTGACTCATCATTATAAAAATTAGGCCCTAGTAACCATGTTTGGTACCATTCTATATATCAGCATTTGCGATTAGTCATTTTTGTTTATGCATTTTTCTTATTTTTTTCTTTCTAGGATATCATTTAACTGGAATTTATATTAAATTTTCTTTAAAAAATGAGCTATTAAAAACTAAAAATTCTCCTGCCAAGCACGACTGAATACTTACTGGAGCTGTGTTTTTTTAAAGTTTAAATCTAATTAAGTAAATTTAAAATTAGCCATTTTCAAATATTTAAGAATGCAACTTAATAAGGAAAATTTCTCTGATAGTCACGTGACCGGATGGCATCGAGAAATGTCGCGCGACACGTCTCGTACGCGTCCGCCATCGGAGGTGCCGCCCCGCGACGAAAACAAGCTTAAGCAATGGCGTCTCGAACGGGGCGCAATCGGTAAGTAGTCCTATGATATTTTGTTTATAGCACTTTATATACGGGTCGCTCGAAAAATTCTTACGCATTTTCTAAATGTCTATTATGTATACCTTTCTTCTAAAATGAAATAATTAAAAATACTCATATTCCATTAAACTGTATAATTACCCCGCTTACCTTTAAGATTTTTTTATCTTGAAGCCATTCTTTCCAAAAGGACCGAGAATACTTTGTCCATTTACCCATTTTAATACCAATAATAAATTATAAAACTTGTATAAATTATACTATGTATAAAAACAAAACGAGTAGACAGCACACGGATATAACCGTTCTAGTAGCAAAACAAATGATGAAAAAATTTGTGTAACCAGCCCAAAATGTAGCCAAGTCAAATTTTGTAGCCCAAAAAGTAGCCAGTGCGCCAAATGCTTTTTTTAACGCCAAATTGAAAAAAGTAACCCAATTTGGCGCAAAGTCCCCAAATCTGGCAACTTTGCTTGTAACTCCTTCTGAAGAACTATTTCTGGATAAACATTAAACTTCCTTCACAAGTCCGTTATTACTGTAATTACCCTGTGTTGATTATTATTATTTACGTATTGAACTAGGTTTGACTCGGGACCTAGGAGAGTTTTACAGATCACGGAAAACGTGTTTCGTTATGCACTAATGCTGTAATTCAAATTTGAGCATATATTGGTTTTGATCGCCGACCGACGATAAGGTATCCTTTTTTGTACAACAAATATTTTTTGTTGACGGGTTTCCTAAAAACTAGCAATACTTCGGTGGGTGGCTAACGGAGACACGCCGTGACAAATGCAAACCGAGCAATAGTAGCGTTCTTTGCAGTCGGCGCTTTCAACGTAACTGTTTCTACACACAGAACGGATACACCTATTTTCACGAAACATCGGTTCTTGCAAAGTTTGATTTTACTCGGCATCCGAGGCCAGTGGGACCACTAAAGCTAATATCTTTGGCTAACGTAGACGACGATACCTAACGAATTGATGATACCTATGACGAGCGGCGAGACGAAGCTCGAATGCCTGACCCAGAACATAAGATAATCGGGCTCGTCGTGGTGTTTCTATAAGACAAATGTGCACCAAACTTGTTCTTTTTAAAGGTCAATAAAGTACGTTTACTGATAGGTTACTGCATTTAAAAATATTCATACGGGTTCTCCACAAATTACGTCCGCATATTTTTTTGAAATTTTTACCCCCTCTCCCTCGTACAGTTTTTCGAAGTTTCCGTAACCCCCTCCTCTCTTCGGACGCCCAACGAAACTTGACCCTCATTAAACCACTTTACACCATAAGTGGAAATGAAACATACAGATTTTGAAATAAATATAAAATGCATAAACTGTATAAATTTTAATGCAATATGCGGACGTTCACCGATGCCCTCCCCGTTGTCCAATTTTTCTCCGACTTGTCTGAAGATGTTACTTTTTACAATGATTTTTTTTTTTTTTTTTTTACATTTGTAACAAATGATTATTACATAGTAACCTTCAAGCTGTTCCTGACAAATTCTTATTTATTATTTATATATAACATACCATAATGATAAGTTCTTTTTTCAAATAATACTGTAATACATTATTGAAAAAGTTTTTTTTTACCCCAAAAGAAAACCTTTCTCATTTTATTACGAGTCATCGCCAGACCGAGTGCCAACATTATACATGGGGTATAACAGTGGCCACAACCCAATTGCGTTTCAGGAGCGTTATGAAAGAGCACGTAATCAGAGGAAAAACAGCCATTTGTAAGATAGTTATGGACCTCTAAAGATTTGTAACCTTTCATTTGTAAAAGAGTGTAGTAATGTGACGTCAAAACCAAATAGTTTATGATGTCACCAGATTCTATTCAGGCCACAATTCTTGCTCTACAACGAAGATGCTGCCTTCGTACGGATCGAACCTTGACATAATAGCGAGGTCGAGGCCAAAGTTTTAACCGCGAAAACGTGTTCGTCGGACGTTCCGCGCCGCTTTTCCGTAAGCCTAGAAGTTTGACAGCGGCATTTGGAAAGTCGAGCACGATTCCACCGACTTTCCAAACGCCATTGTCAAACTTCTAGGCTTACAGGAAAGCGGCGCCGAACGTCCGACGTACACGTTTTCGCGTTTAAAACTTTGGCCTCAACCTCGCTAATGAAACTCTCTCTTCGTATAAAGCAGCATCTTGTCCTGTCAGACTTTTTTTTTTAAACTCTTTCCGCCCTGTGGGCACTAAGAGGGCCTCTTTTAGTAGGCCCATTATGGGTTCGGCCAGGCCCACAATGGAGCGACCGGGTGGTGAGGGACGGGGCCCGACATATCCGAACGGACCACTCCCCGAAAAATTCCTGGGGATTATTCGACCCGTTCGGATTCGATCCCGGGTCCCCCAGAGCGGTAGGCTGCCACCTTTACCGCTCGGCCATCCGGCCGTGTCCTGTCAGACTGCGAGAATAACCCGTCAGAAAAGCATCTCTTTTAACTTTGTCGGCAATGATATAGAAATATTGCAGTTTAAATTGAAAAAAAGCACCGCTAACCTGTGAAACAACAAATCACGTGCAAACAAGCGGAAGGTAGACCACAAACATGGCGAAGGGGCGAAGCAAACGTGCGTTTTATCACGCGACACGCGACCTTGAAATCTCTCTATACGATAATTATCGTACAGATGGCAACCGCGATATTAACTTTTACGGTTAATGTTACCTATGGTTCCAAAATGGCGGCTCTTCCGGTCGCCCTCTTTGATTGGTCTGGAAACTGCGCGTTTGGCGCTATTCTGTTCGGAGATCACGTGTCTCCGAAAATATAATAAACTAAGATAAAATATTGGGAAAAAAAAATACTCACGTTAACGATCCTTTTTTTTCGATCCTACTTTTTTCCTAGTTTGGTAGATTCCACTTCATTTTTGGCAAGTCTTTTCTTCCCTGATGTCGTTTCTGCTACAACCGTAAAAGACTTTTTGGCTGTCTTTTTATTCACATTTGCTGTTGCCTTTTCCTTCTCTTTTCTTAGTATTTGCTTTTTGCTTCTTATTAACGTTCGGAAGTAGTGCACACGGAACAGATTTGTAGATCTAACCATTTTGGAGTTGCCCCAGTCTCTAGATACATCATAACCAATTGTCTTACAAAAAATTGGAAACTTTCTTCAGGTTTTCTTTACACTGATTCAATCAGATGTATGCTTCAGACAGTGCCGAATGCCATAATTCCATTTTGCCGTTCATTTCAAACAATGTGAGGGCGAAATGAACGACGAACGACCACCACAATGGACATTGCCAAATGTGCTTTTAAAGGTTTCCTTCGTATGCTAAATAGTTATTACCACTTTTACAAATCTTAGAAAACATGATTTCATGTCACTTCAATACTATAATTAACATGTTTTAGCCCACGAGTTGCACATTGCACGAGTTTGTTGTAGTCCTAATTTTTAACGCAAATTTAAAGCCATTATTAATATCATTTTTCCACCCTAATTCCGAATATTCGTTTTCATCTATCTATTGGAATTTACGAGGAGTACGACCTAACCAAAAGTTCATCGAAACTAATTTCTACATAATTTGCATATCTTCACGAAAAACTACCGTCTACCACGTCATATTTTACAAATTTACATAATCGTTCACATTCTTTTTTACATCGCGTTAAACGTCATTACGTATTACGTCAATCAATTACACGATAGCTCCCTCTATCGCTATTACCCGAAGAAACCCGGATTGGAGATTACCGGAAAAGCCGCCATCTTGGAACCATAGGTAACATTAACCACTTTTACGATTTGCCCTCGAGCGGCGAATCCGGCAAATTCTTTTTTTCGAAGAACAAGCGAAAATATCGTCGTAAAATATCCTTAAATAATTTTTTTATTTTATGATTATCGAATAATTATGTTATCATCTTTAATGATAATTATCTAAAACTTAGTAATATTAATATTATTAATAATAATCTGGGCCATAAACATTCCACCAGGTGGATGCCAGTCGGAGCAGAGAACTTTAACATGTCGCGCAGACGTGATGGTAAAATAAATTGGGTGCACGTTAATTCGTAAATTTTGTGAATTAACTAAAATTTTCGTTTTTAAACTTACGTGTAAATAATGTTTAAAATATTCTTGGCATACAATATTACAAGTAAGCTTTAACATTTGATATCTTTAATAATAATTCTTAATTGGCGATATTGCGATCGAATTTTTAACGAAATAAAATAATGTAATGAATGAAAACGAATTGATATTATTTGCCCCGGACGTAAAAGTTATTTTAAAAGAGTAATAATTTAAAGATAATTTATTTTTCGTTGCTTATAGATGTTTTTTCATATTAATGTTTAATGAATACAACTGCGTTTTGCCATATGCTTTAATACTTGTTTAGATGTGTTTATGTAAACAATTATTTTTCATCAGTTTCGTGCGAAATCGTCGATTACTTTGATATTTTTAAAGCAGTATCTGAATCTATATTACTGATCAAAAAGGAAAATAAGAAAGTTTTAGATTGTAAATAATGAGTGCAACTTGTGCTGTAAATGTTAATGAATGGAAGTTTACGAAATTTTATTTTAGAATATTGGCGTACAATACTGATTTAATAACAGAAACAGAAATGAATTACGAAATTTCTAACAGTTTTTTCGTTACAGAAATATTCATCTGTGGTGTTGAATTCCGGGAATATTTAATTAATACGTTTTATTTTTAATAACTAAGTAAAACCATAACTAACATTTATTAGTATTAAAAGATAGATCTGAATGTAATTTAAAGTGTGTAAACGTCAAAGTCTTGTGATTTTCGGGTTAATATTTTACGATTTGTCGTATTTACTGTTTGAAATATCTCTTGGATATGTTATGATTTGTCGTCTCAAAAGGAGTTCCCGACGTTTAGATAGATGTGCGGAGAATTAACAATTTATTCTTTCTCTGTAATTAAAATGGAGTTTTACTATTTAAAATATAAACTTTTTCTAATCTATTTCTCATTCTTCCTGCTTTAAAATTTGAGTTATATTCTTTAATTTACAAAACTAATGACTTTTTGAATGCTTTCTACAAATAATTTCCATGGTTAAAAAAATGACATAAATTTCAGTTTTCCATTAAAAAATGTGTGTATAAATATATATATATATATATATATATATACACTTATTACTAGGAGATGCTACATCAAGATATGGCATCTCCTAATGTTCTTTTCACATGATTTAGTGTTTGTTTGGATGGGCAATTTGGGTGATTGCCTGGCTATCTGTTTTGATGTTTTCGCACAATATCTTGGTACTGTCTAGTTGTCTTCTTGTTCCGTAGAGAGCGGTTTTTAGACTTCTTGCCACGGATAACGTGCACGGAAAAATTGCCGCGCCGCTTTCCTCGTCTACTACTAATGCCCGACAGAACCGACAAAACGGTGCTGCGGAGCCCGTGCGGAAACTGTCGAAGATACCGAACGACTAATTACCTAGATTGTGCGAAGACGCTCGTTTGCTCCGGTGCTCTGCCGGGTTGTGATGCGGGCAAACGTTTGCGCCGGGCCTCGAGATTCGAGAAGATTTTTCTGGCGGACGTTTTACGGTTTTGTCGTGGCGTGAAATTCTCGTGCCCGGCAATGCACCGCTACTTGTCCAGATGATGTTTGGTGCCAAATTTTTACCTATCTGGGCAAATGCTCAAATCGTGTGAAAGCAGCCACCGGTTTGGGAATTCCAGTTTTATTGAATTGGGTAATTTTAAAACGTTAAAACTATTAAAAATTTTTTAAAATAAATTTACACTAATAATTAACTTCTTATAATTAATAAACTTTTATTTGAATAGTTGATCTAGCTTTTTTTTTTTTTTTTTTTTAATACTGTTTCATTAATGAGACACTCATATTCATAATGTTTTGAAAATTGAACAAATTATATTGTATAATATACCACCACAGTACTTGCATAAGAACATTTGTTGCAGGATCTAGACTATGTTTATGATAGTTTCCTTCAGTTTTATTAGATAATATTCTAGAGCCTTCTCTGGTAAGAATTTGGCATATTTTTGATATTGAAGGTTTAACAACTTTTTTCTGCACACAAGATTATTTGCTTTTTCAGATGGCATGATTAGAATTCATCAAAAACATTTCTAGTTTAATAGCAACTAAAAAAAAAAGTCTTTAATACTAGAAGACCTGAGTTTTTCCTTACGTTAGATTATTAACTACCGCTTTGGGCACACGCCAAATTACTTAAGCAGTGCAATGATCGAAGAGAGTTATTTATATGGAAGAACCTCTATATATCTGCAGTAACACAGTGCAATACACTGACCATAGAAATCCTGTAACTGTGGATAACCTTATTCAATTGAATTAATTTGCAATTTTGTATTCACATGTACTATAACTATACATGGCTTACTAAATTGCTTTTTAAGGGTTTTTGGAAAATATGACATTAATTACTATGCACATCTATAATTTTTTGAAAATATTTCAATTTAATTTTAGTTTGTTCTGTATTCCATCCACGTGCCTTGGATAATTTGAAAAAGTCCATTCAAAAACTAAATGTTCAAAAATTAATTGTATTGAATTTTTAATTTTTGCATGAGGATGGTAGCTGTAAGCTATCGAAAGTACTAGCTAGCGAGTACATCTTAATTATGCTAATAAATCATGGTTGTAATGCTGCAATACTGTTGTGTTAATTATTTTATGGGATGATAGTTTTATACATATATAATACAAATATAAGAAGGAAATACTACATGATATTAATTATAATGTAAATTTCATCAATATATTATTATAAATACAATAATATATCACATCCTGTTTAAAAAATAAAACACCTTGCTGCAATAATAAAAACAGAAAAAAATTTGTAACAAAATAATTAGATAATAATTATGGGGTTGATCAAAAAGTTTGTTCACTTTTTATATAAAAATAATACTAAATTTTAAAAATTAAAAAATAACTTTATGAAATTATATATGTACTGTACCTACGTTTTCTTTAGTCCATCTGTTGGGATAGATATATTATCTGACGTGCAAAGAATTCTGGATTTTTCGCATGCTTCTTTTATGTTCATGTTATACAGATTTATTAACTTTTTTCGATGTTTATTAATACACTCTGCACTAAATGGAATGATAGAACTTCTGCTGGGACTGTAGAAGTTCTATCATTGTACTGGGGCTTATTGTTGTAAAGGGTATTATTTTAGAGAGATTTGACTGCATTTTCTATAATTTTTTTTTATAAATATAATTTTATTAAAAAATGAATGTAAGTAATTTCTAACATATATTTGATTTCTTATATATTGTATATATAGTAATTTCTAATATATATTTGAAGTGAAAAAAGTTAAACTATCTATCTAATTTTTATATTTATCAGGCTCTTTGGGGCTAATAATTAACTAAATTATTAATAATTAGATATAAAATTTAAATCATTACAACAATCTGGAAGGACCCAAAGCAAGGCTTAAATCCACATCTACAAACTGTGTAGATATGGTGGTGCCTTGTACTTTGAATTTAATTCATTCCAGGAAGTCATTCAAACTCCAAATTGTATGAAGTCTGAGGCAGTTTTCTCATTAGAAATAACAAAATGAATTAATCCATTCCCAGATACAAAACAATATCCATTTTGATAAACTTTAAATTATATGTATTTGCTGTTTTAAGTAAAAATAACATAATAAATTAAAACATGAAAGCTATAAATAGTATACATAAATACAGTACTATATAATGAAAATTGCATTTATTGGTCTATGCCATGGACTTTGGCTAACATAGATGTGATTTAATTATAACAGTTGTGAAATTTAATGTGTTACAGATAATGTGAGATTTCATTCTTTGTTTAGAATTTTACTTTAAACTGCTTGCTTCATATTTTGTTTGAATAAAATCAAGTTGTCATGTTTTTGGAAGCATATCAGGCATATAATTCTTTGACTTTTGAAAAGGATATAACATAACAATAAAAAAATTGTAATGTATATGGGAAGACGCTCCTAAATTTCGAATATGCCAAATATGGTTTGAAAAGTTCTATTAGGATATTCTGAACTAAAGGATACAAAATGTGTGGGGGCATCAAAAAGCTGTCAACAAAGAAAAATTGAAGAATTTGTTAAATATTTATGAATAACACACAATATAGTATATATAACCAAACAAAAAACGAGCAATTATTTATTGGGCTGCAAGTTTTAATCATATTTTTAATTAATTTAATTTAAAATATATGCTCTCCATCTAAAATTAGCAGTGGCTTGCTCCTGTACATTATACTTTTCCTTTAATAATAGTCATGCCAGTTAACTGCTTTCAGGTGAAAAGTTTTGAATTGGAATAACATGACTTCCAGTTTGCAGATGTTCATATATAATTAATCAGGACATCCTGCCCCTAAGGTTTTCATATTTGGTCTCGGATTTCATCTATCTAACTCCATTCTCGAGATTAAGGAAAGACGGACGGACGACAATGGGAATTTATCGGTCTAGAATTTTTTCAAATTTCAGCTTAAAAACGTGAAAAAAAAGCACTGAAAACATACAAGCATGATGCGAGAGCAAGAGACAACTTGGACACACAAAAGATTTCATTTATGCTTAGAGTGCATTTTTTTCACTGCATATACAGTTCAAACTTTGAAGCATCATTCAAACTCTGAAGTGTTCGAAGTTAGGGTTGTTCAAAGTTTGAGGTACCACTAAACATTACTATTTTATTTTAACAGTGATAGTCTGCCCTTACAGATAATCTGTGTAGTGTTCTACAGATCTTTTCTTTCAAAATTTAGTATATTGTCTGTGGACAATACAGTTACTGATGATGACTTAACTCAGTTCATTGTTCCCAGCAACAGAAAATCTTGAAGAGACCTGCTCTTATTAGCATGAATAGATACAAGAGTAGATACTTCTTGTTCTCCCAGATTTGATCCTGGGTTTCCCAGAGGAATAGGCTGTTGCTTTAATTGCCTAAGCAGCCAGCTTGCAGTTGTTCTTGGAAGACTGACCAGTAAACTGCAGCTTCTTAATATTACAGTTAACAAATTATTCACAGGACACATGAGAAAACTGGAATGAATGGATTACAGATGAAGTGAGAGAGAGTTTTGCCTATATAGAAAAGCATCAACAAGCTTTGTATGAAATTTTGAGTGGGTAATAAAATCTTAAAAACAAGTACCAGCAAGCTAAATAAAAAATGGATTTAAAAGAGTTGATATGTAAAGTTTTACTTCAGAAGAAATTGATGATGCTATGGCAACAGTCTTATGATTTTACTGTTAGTGAACATGAAGAGATACACAATGAGCATGTTGATGAAGATACATTATCAATAGACTCATCACATTCAGACAATGACGATGAGTTTGATGACCGAAATTTTGACTATTCTCAATAAATGTAATATGAATGTAAAAGTGATTTGAAATAAAATGAATATTGATACCAGTATTTTTAATTGCATTTTTTTCATATATTTTCCCTTGTATTGTACATACTCTGCATAGTCTGATGTACTTTTTAATACTGTACTGTAGATATCCTTAGATTATCTATACTATGGGAATAGGATACTTGTGCTACCTAGACCTCTGTCCAATCTTTATTTCATGACCAGTTTTAATTTTAATCAGAATTACCCTGTACCCTGATTGTATTAATCATATAATCATACAGGTAAATTCTGAAAGCAAAGATTGGATAGACATCCAGGCAGTGTAACTGAAGATACATCTGTACAATATTGACATATAAATATAAACATCTAAACCTGACAGTTATATATTAAAGCCAAGCAATTTGAACAAACCGAATTATATAAGGCTATATTATACTACCATTATTAATTAAATGCTAAGTAATTAAATTAATGCCTCTAGCACCAAATTACTTAGCATTTAATTAAAATATAAATTTAATTATCATTATTATAAAATTCAGCAAGCAATGGTGCCTAATGCCCTCCTCTAATGCCGAATAACTTAGCATGTAATTACTAATAATAAAAATATAGCTCAATATAATTTGACAGTCGTTTGACTTTAATGTATGGTGTCTAGGAAATGGGTTTTGAATCTGCTCCAGGTCAGTCTTTTCTTCCAGATTATTGTAAATTAAATATCAAATTTAAATATATTAAATAATCACCAAATTGGAATGACAGTATTAATACAAAATTGCAGATTAACTGCCAACCTTTAGTAAAATTATATAGTTAATTAATCTAACAAGTAGATGTTTAATTTAATATTAATAAATAGGACCGGTTAATTACATTTGAGAAAAAATCATTATGCATTGGACTTGATATATGTGCTAAGCTCTTCCAATATTGGTTGTTTAATGAACAAAAGTAGAGCACAACTGTGTTTTTCAATTTTAAAAGTTCAATAATACTATTTTTATGCATTCTATCCTTCTACATAAGTATGAAAATAGTATTATTGAACTTTTAAAATTTAATAATACATTTATATATTTATGAAATTAATTTCTGGAAATCCAGTTTGTGTATGCTGAAAGTGCAAAGGCATACTAACTGTACATTGATAAAGAAGTAGGGGTGCTGCAATAAAAAATGAACTAGTTGGACTGGTTCCAGTATTAGAAAAAGGTCAAAAATACTGATATAAGTCATAATGTCTGTAATCCTTAATTTGTTGAAATAATTTTCCTTTCATAATTCATTCCTATTTTTAAATATTTTCAGAATTTTTATAAAATTACTGGAAGGATGTCTGTTGGACCTTTGGTGACAGAAATCTGCTGCACATTCTTTGTGGCTGCTCTTCTATTGCACAGATATGGAAATTGGAGTCAACATCACATATTGGTGACAATAAATGTTTTTATTGCCTGGTATTTCTCTTTTATAATAATTTTCATCTTGCCTCTTGATGTTTCAACAGTAAGTAAAATGCCAGTATATTAAAATACTATTTCTAGTTCTACTTTACTAGTTGTAATAATCAACCAGTTATCAATTATTTTCTTTTTTATATGATTACTTTTCATTATAGCATGTTTAGTTTAGTTCTAGATAAGTAACAATATCGATATTCAGCTAAAATGTACAGGGTGATCTAAAGTCAGTAAACATTAAAAAATCAATATTTCAGTGAATTTTTGGCACATGGTAACAAGATTAGCATGGAAATGCATAGAAGCAAGCAGGATTTCCTCCAGAAAAGTGTCAAAATTAGTTCCAGTTATGTCCATCAGGTGGTACTTTACCACAAATGATGTCTGGGGTGTCTGCTTTTGAAACTGTCACTGTCACAGGTCAGCATTATGTTAACCTGGAGAAAAGACAAGCATTGGATGTTGTAAAATGCATACAAGATGGAGTACCACCCTATACTCATCATTTGGAGAGGAGTGAGCGATAAGCCATCACTTTCAGATTGAATGGCTACCTAGATGTCCAGACCTGATGTAATGTCTAATTTTTTCAAAGTCCAGAAATCATCTAACGTATGGCATTACATAAGCAGAAAAATGAAATCAAGTGTTAGTTGGTGCCAGGCCTGGACTTTTAAATGGGCAAAAACATGAATGGATTTGTTCAAATGCAAAAATCAGTTAATATATGAAAAATTTCAAAATAACTACTTGACTCTGCGTCAAAAAAGAATTAAATTTATTATTATATGACCGACTCTATACAATAGTTAATAGTAATAAATATGAAATAAGTTAGTAAAAAAGAACTGTGCAAGTTATAAAATTCAAAGATACTTTATCTATTCTAAAATGAATTTCTTAAGGTAATACAAACAATGTTTGAGTTTTTATCCTTACATTCTTTATTCCAACCAGGAACCACTAAACAGCAGGCGACTTTGAAGCAAAAAACTTCTAAAACAACAGAAAAACACTATCAGACAATTGTGTGTTTTTAACTAAAATTAGTTATAATTGTACCAAAGAAATGTTTTTTTTTATTGTTAATTGTAGAAAGTGTCGTTTAAAGGCCTGCCGAGGAGGGATGAACAAGTCCAAAACATAAGTTTAAAGTGTATGTGTTCGGGTGAACTAAATAAAAAACATTCTTTTTGATCTGTAAGACTAAATATCTGCATCCATATTTTCCAGTATAATAAGTCCTGTTAACATATAAAATGTACTAGGATACAAATTAAATTTAAATTTAGTCATTTCAAAATCTTTGTTTGTCAATTGCACACACTCAGAAACTTTACCTTGCTTGCAAACAGGAGTTTCACCTTGTCTTTTTCAGTCTTGTCGGTGTTTTATACTTCCTGGTGTGACGTAACAAACAGCTGTGCCACTCCAACTCGTTCACATATTTATACTAACAATCGTTTTTTTTCTTCACAATCTTTCAAACATTTGTCTTTACCAATCTTTTCAAAACAAAAAAAATTACTTCTGATTTTTAGAATCAGTTACAATTGCAATTAAGAGACCAGATTCTTTCTCAGAAAAGATTCTTTAATTTCTATTTGGAAATAATTTATTCTGAGATGCCTTAATAGATTGGCAAGATAGGCAGTGAAGGTGTCAGTTATGGTAAGACTATTATTTTTAAAATTTAGATTTTTCTTTTTCAGTTGGATGTTTTTTAACAAAATAAAACATTTTCAAATAAAAATCCCCAAAATAAAAGTAAAATTCAGACTTGACTCCTTATGCTGATGCCCTGCAATTTTTGATACAGGACTACTTGAAGTCATGGGTTTGTGGGGAATATCCCACATCATTAGCAATGGTAAAAGACTCCATACAATGGAAGACATCAATGATACCTTGACAAATGATGTTTCATATGGTCCATAATGTTATCACCGATCTTCGGGTATGCTCGGCAACAAAGTCCACCTCATTGACGCTTGCTACGATGTGGTTCTTTATGGTGTTGTGGATTAAAGCACCACCTGGTGGACATAATTGGAACTAATTTTGATACTTCTGGAAGAAACCCCATGTGATTCTATGCATTTTCATGCTAATCACATTACCACACATCAAAAATTCACTGAAATATTGATTTTTTTCAAATGGTAACAACTTTTGAATTACCCTGTACTTAAAATATTATATTATATAGTTTACTGGGACAAAATTATAAGCAATTTCATACTTAATAAAATAAAAGATTTTTTAATTGAAAGGTAAACAAGCGTACATACCAAAAAACATGCAAATGTAATTTTATTACTTCGGACAACATATGCATATTAAATTTTTATTTTGTAAAATCACACATTTCTATTCTTTGATATGATTGACCGTAATAACTAACATTGATGCACATATTTATATCTAATTTATAATTTTATAGTTTCTCTTGATTTCATTTTTTGTTTACAATGAAAATTGTTTTGCAAAATTGATCTCAATTTACAATGAACAGAAATCTAATTTCAGGCTGTCATTGTATTACTATTATCAAAGAAATTAAATATATTTGATTGTTTTAATGTAATTTATATCTGAAAATGAATTGAAAATGTTATATTCCTAATATGTAATTGAATGATCTTGGAATGCTGGAATGATTTTTTTTCAGTTTCAAGCATACAAAATCATTTTTTTACAGACTTATCATACAGGAACTTAGGACACAATATGGCTGAATTCAAACTCTATTGATATTAATTGCAAGAAAATTCATTTTGGGTGTCATAGCCTTCATCAGTTCTTCTTCACTTTTAGTACCTGTATTCTTCAAAGTGATAAAAAACTGATGGAAGGATATGACACCTAAAATGCATTTTCTTGCAATTAATATCAATAAAGTCTGAATTCAGCCATATTGTGTCTTAAGTTCCTGTATGATAAGTCTGTAAAAAAGTGATTTTGTATGTTTGAAACTGTAAAAGAAATGAAACAGGAAACTAGAATAAACAACAATAAATGATTTTGTTTTCATTAAATTAAAATGTGATAAAATAATTTAAAACTTTTAGTTTCACCTAAATTAGCATTTTTTTCCTTTTTACTGTAACATGTATGACAGGAGACAGGATCCATGTATCCATGTTACAAAATGGATACATGGATACATGTAACATAAAAGATGACAAATCCTAATATATTTTAAAATAGTTATAAACACATGTAATATATATTAAATAATAATAATATTTAATAGAAAATAATACTATTTTTAATACACAAGAAATTTAAGGAAATGAATAATTTATTTTAAAAAAATGTTTTGACAGATCAGACTTATTTTGTTTCAAAATGAAATTTTTGAACTGACATTAAAATGTTTGATGACAAGTTTCTCATATATTCATATTGTTTTCAAATATATACTTTCAATTACATAAAGATGTGAATTTTTTGGCAATTTAGTGATAATTGTGACTTTTAATTGGATCTATTGTCAAGAAAATCAGATTTTATTTATTTGTACTAATAGCCTATCAGATCACAGCCAAATAAAAAGGGCTTATCACATCAGGATGAGATGGAACCAGACTCAATTATTCAAATTTAACTTTTATTAATATGGGAATGCATTTTTGGTACAGATGGTACAAAATAACAGATGTACTGTACATATACATCTCCTGACAATGAACTTTGTCTGAATGTGCTAGAGAATAATTCATAAATAAAGGTGAACTCCAGAAAAGCATTATTAATAGGACAATTATACTGGTTTTAAGCTTTTATGCAAGAATTGAGAACTAAGAACTTTTTTCCTCAATTCTTGCATAAAAGCTTAAAACCAGTATAATTGTCCTATTAATAATTAATGTCCACGTTGACAAAAAATATACAATAAGGAAATAAAGGACAGTAAGGCAATAATAAGTGTCCACAAAAGCAGTTTGTCTTCTATGTTATGTTTATTTTGTGTGTATATATATATATATATATATATGTATGTATTACATGATTTATTGGTTTTTCACAATAGTTTGGTCAATAATTTATTTGCATATTTATGATTTACATTTCAAACAATGATGCTACAGTTTTTTATTCAATGAAACATTCAATAAAAAAACTGTAGCATCATTCTAGTTGTCATTCAATTTATAACAACAGTTCTTTGATTTATTTTTTAAATTATTTAGTTACTTTAATCTAAGGTTTTAAGTTAAAGTTACAGGTATCTAAAAAATTTAGAGAAAAGTAATGACAAAAGTAGGTTTATTGAATTAAAATAATAATTTTTTTATTACAGAGACACAGAGACATTTAGTTAGATTAATTCATATTTTATACTCTAATAAAATTCAAAATATTATCTAATATTTTAATAAATTAATTTATTAATTAAAACTACCACATCTAAATTAAGGTTAAACGAAGTGAGTGTGTATTAAAAATTTTTATTTTACAGACAGCTTATCATCAATGCATTAGAAATTCTGAATCAGCTACTACTGTTGTTCCAGTTACAGAAACTACTTTACTTCCAAATACTTCTTTTAGAAATAGTACAACAAATATGTCTATTACCCCTACAGAACCATATATATCGTTACAAGGTAATTAATAGTAGTAAAATTATGATAATTTAATATAATTTCTTTTGAATAGTTTCTAAACAGAAAAATATGAGATTTTATATATGCTTTTTAAATTTTTGTAATCTGATTTCTAACAAGGTTCAAGTCCTGTTGTTTGAAGTTTTATTTTAGTTTAATAAATATGTAATTTATACTAGTAATGTAACGAATAGTATATTCGGCCAGGAGTGTGGTCGAATGGCCGAATATTCGGCTTGATTAACGCACGTACGAAAATTGGTGTGCAAACCGCATTATGGCAAGGATCGCACACCCTGCTCTCTATTGGCCCGCTTTCACTATGATTTTTTCTTCCAGTAGGTTTAAATTATTTAAATTAATTTATTAAATTATAATTATTAAAGTTTATATGAGATGGAGCCTAACGTCTGCCTCTAGTGCCAAAATGGTTTATAATTTATGTAATAGCCGTAAATAGCCCGATACGATTCGGCAGTTGTTGGTATTTAGATGTAAGTTATAACTTATAAGTTATTTTATTTGCAATCGATCTTTTTAACTCTTTAATTAAGCACTAAAATTTTGTTTTTACTACGTATTTGTAGACTGAATAGTACCCTAAGGATATACTTTAGTGGGGACATATGGTCTAGTTTCTCCCCGGTTGTGGAACAGTTCAAATATATTATTGGGGGTTTCTATTTATGAAGTTTGGTGATATTTTGTCACTATTGTTTTTGTCAATATTTTTAAAATTAACACGACTTCAAATGTTATCTTTGTATATAATGAGAAATGCTCATTCTTTGCTTTATATATAAAATAAATTATATATTAGTTACTCATCTTCTAGAAATAAATAAATAATTCTTTCATTAAATACGATAAGTTTCGATAAAACTTTTCGTAAATCATTTTAAAATATTGTAAAAAAATATTAAAATACACGCGAATACGAATATAACATAATTAACTAAACAATAACATTAATGCCCGATACATTCTAACCTACACGCCATCAATGCCATAAGATATCGGGCTAGATAAAGGCTATATTATTTAATTACGAAATAATTTAATACTAGAATTAGATGCTATTTTTTATTAACTTTTATTAATTCTGAACGTTAAATTATAATTATTAAAGTTACCAAAATGATTAATTTACTGTGTTTTTGTTCTTTCTTGCTCCTGTTTTTAGGTATTCGGTATTCGGCCGAATAGCGAAAAATAGGTTGAATACCGGGTAGTAACCAAATATTCGTTACATCACTAATTTATACATATTACAGTACTTTTTTAATCATAAGTTATTTTTTTTAATAAATTCAGATAATTAGAAAAAAGCCTGTAAAATCAAAAGAATAAAACTCAGATTGTTACTATAAATTTTAAATAATACTTATTCATTGTTAAAATATAAAATTTAATTTTTTCAAAATATTTATGCTTAGATTTTAAAGTAGATTGAGAATGTGAATATTCTAAACAGGAACAGATTTAAATACAATAAATATTATAAAGTTTTGCTAGTGAACACCGTTCCAAATGACAACATTGTTCTATCATAGTTTAGGCAGAGAGTGGCACTCGGGGATTTGCCAATAGCACACAAATTTATGAATATTATATTTAGGCTCATATTTAAATATTTATACAGTCAAACCTGTTTTTATGCGGGGGATAGGGACCGCATTAAAAAAACGCATAAAAAAAATCTCACGAAACTTCACGAATGGCTGTAAATAATAGTTTTCGCGACACAATTAAAAAATATTTTTTTTTATGCGGTCAACAGGGACCGCATAAAAAAAGTCTCACATAGAAAATAACTCAAAACCGTACGAAATAGAATTTATTGACAACAGATGTCAGCACTTGACTGCATCGTCTGGTCTATCGTCTGTTTTACATATTTTTGTCCAGGTGGTGTTTTGTTGACTTAAAAAGTAAATTATTTCATTTTTCGCATATTCATGCAATAATATTACTATAATAAGTGCATTTATGCTATAATAAGTTTATTTAGCTATAATAAGTCAACGTGAGACATGACGAATCGCACGAGACTAGTCGCCAACCATACCGCACAAATTAAAAATTCGCATTAAAAAAATCGCACAAATAAAAATCGCACATAAAAAGAGCGCATAAAAACAGGTTTGACTGTACTGTTTTCATTATTTATATGTGCAATTTATTTAAGTAAAAATTATTTTATGTATTTTTGATTTCTATTATTTCTAAACATGAATCCATAGTCAATTTATAAAATATTTGGAAAAAAATTGATCTGGCATCATTTTTTCAGCGACCCCTAAATATTTTTTGCGACCCCCACTTTAAGAATCACTGAGATAGATGACTGGCATGATTCTATTGCTGACAGGAAAAGTATGTTGTACAGGGGCAAGCCATTACTAATTTGAGATGGATAGCATATATTTTAAATTAAATAAATTAAAAATATGATTAAAAATTGCAGCCTGGCATTGTAACAATGTCACAATAAATAATTGCTTGTTTCAATTCAAAAATTTTTTCCTGAATAGAGATGGATGGATGACCAGCATGACTCTATTGTTAACAGGTGAAGTATTATATACAGAGACAAGACACTAGTAAATTGAGAGCACTGTGATGAAAAATTGCAGCCTGGCATTGTGACGATGCCAAAATAAATAATAGCTTGTTAAAGCATAATATTTTATCAAAAAATTGAAGTAACTATTAAATATTATTAATCATTTTAAAAGATATTTTATTTACAATAGTATAGTATTAATGATCATATAGGCTCATGGTCGATGACATGCCATAAGTTTGTTTCGATAGACTTGCACTTTCTTTGGACGACTTTTGTATCAGTTTTTTTAAGTTAAAGTTTGATTCTTTGGATCAGTTGTGTGGTATTTTTTGCTCACCAGCCTTTCTTGTATATACTATTTGTGCCAAATATTCAAAGAAATCTTCAATTGGCTGGCATTATGGCAGATTTAATGGATTATTTTTTTTTGAGTACAAAAAGAATGTTTTTGGCTCTGAGGACTCCATGATTGACTTTGCATAGTGAGATGAAGCTTTTAAAAGATGAAATCTTCATTTTGATGATGCTTGTTAATTAAGAAAAGGGATTGGACAAAATTTTCTTTAGACATTTGTTTTAGTACATGCTGGCATCAATTGCAAGGGAACCCTTCTTAAAAAAAAAGCTTCAAAACACCTACTGATGAAATGACAATGTACAGCATGTCTTTCCTTCAGATTTCTTCTCAAATTTGTACTTCATTTCAGGAGGTGCTTGATTTTCATTGTGCACATAATAAATTTCCTTTCCTGGTATTTGCATGCCAGAGAGAGAGGTACTTCTCATCATCCAAAGCAAACATTTTGTTTCTAAAATTTCTTACAGGCATCTGCATTGCATTCAGATTTTGGCAACTTTTTCAGCAGTGTATTCTGGGGTGCTCTTTATCTTCCTTTTCTTTGCGTTTGTTTTCTAAGTGTCTTACCAGCATATGTTTGATGACAATTGAACATTTTAGCTTTCTTTATCTGATTAACTGCATCTTTGTTGTCAAAATTTTTTGCAATGCTCTTTGGTTTTTAGCATTCATAACAACTGATTTTCTTCTGCTTCTTGGTCTTCTTTTTTACTTCTGGATATTTCATATTTCAAAATATTATATACAGTTGATTTGATATGGCCTTCAGCTAAAAAGTACTCTTATTGCCAATTTTTTGTGTGGTTTGCTTTAGTTTTGTATATTTGTACAACAGTCTTAATATATCTCTTTTGAAGTTTTTTTTCTTTTTTTTAACTCACTCTTACATATTTGAAAACTTAGTGCTGTAACTAAGCATGTGAAATAATGTAATTTTTGGTGCAAATACTTTAAAATTATCTTTTTTGGCTCAAAAGTTATGATGCTTCAAACTCAGTCCAGATTTTTTATCTCATTCCATCAGGAAAGGCATTTGAAAGAAAAGGAGAGGAAAGATAGAAATAAATCAAGACCATAAAGTTTTTTCAAAGAAAAGATTGGTCTAAAACAGAACTTACTCTTGACTCCTGCTTACCATGAAGACACGTAGCCAGTTATGCTACTTGGACGTCTGTCTGATCTCGGCTTCCAGACCAATTAATTATATATAATCATACCGGTCATTCACGACTGTGACTTCGGACAACTTATGGCCCTTCGTGGCTCTCAGCCAACTTACTTTTTTAACCCCCAGCCTGGAGTGTGTGTGTAGTCTTGCTCGAGGCCAATGTTTCTTCCACAATATTCTAAATTAAATTATTTATTTTTAATTATTAAATTTAACACAAGACAGCAACATAATTACACACTGCTAGCCAAATTACTTAATAGTTAGTCTTAAATAGCCCAATGAAAAGTCAATGGTTTGTTTGATATTTAAATTAACATATGCAACTACCCCAATAATTATTAATTTTATAACTTATTACATTTTAATTTAATTTTGTAGCTATAAAATATTTTTTCTTTTCTAATCAAACTTAAAATTGATTAATAATTTAAAAAACTATTTATTGGAACAACAAAGAATTATTCATCTTACTTTTATTACTTTTATTAATGACTTTTGAAAATTTAAAACTTTTTAAAATAATTTATTTTGAACATTTAAAAGATTTAATTTTATGGAAAAAATTTATAATAATAATTTTAAAATCACTGTAAATTTTAATTATTGTTTTTTAAGATGTAATTGTACTCTGTATGAAGATATTATTTTTTAAAATTTCAGTTAAATTTGGCCTTAATATTTTTGTCTTGTTGTAGTTAAAAATTTGTTTTAATAATTGACAGAAGCTCCTGAAAATCCTTGTCAAGCTCCTTGGAGCCAGATACCTGAAGGAGTTTTGCCTACATTATGGAGAGTTGTCTATTGGACAGCACAAGCACTTACATGGTAGATGATAAATTTTTCAAAAAAGATTATAATTTTTTTCAACATTATGCACAGTTTAAATTGATACTTTAAAGCAGGAATGGGCAACCTGCAGCCCGCATTAATATTTTTTGTGGCCCATGTCACAAAATATGAACAAATATATCAATTTCCCAGCTGAAGGAAGATGCAGCAAAAATTCAAACGTTATTTTCTACAACTTATGTATGTGAATAGTTTTTCCACAATGAATTTAGTAAAAATTAAAACAAGAAATCGGCTAACAGACACGTCGAAACTAATTTAAAACTAGCAGTGGCTAATATTTAACCAAATATTTCCGATATATTACATTCACATCAGTTCCAGAAGCTAAATTAAGTATACCTATGCTAATTTGTAACTATATAAGAATAAATAATTGATTTACTGGCAATTTTTTACTCTTCTCTTGTATGCGGCCCATGTCGGTTCAAAAGTTTTCAAATGTGGCCCTTACATAGAAAAAGGTTGCCCATTTCTGATTTAAAGTTTTATTATGTATAATATATAGTTGAAATAAGTTATTTTAAAATAACAATAAATAGAAAGGAAATTTTATTAAAAGTATAAATTCATTTATCACATTTGTCTTATAATCTTTTTATTATATTTAGGTATTTATGATTTGTTATTTTTTATTATCTTTTACTGTTCTAAGCATCCATTGCTTTTTCTTATTGGGTTTTGTTTTCAGTTAAATTTAACTCAAAGCAAAATCTTTTGTAAAGCAGTATAAATAAATGACATTGTATTTTTATGTTTATCATTAAAAAGCTTTCAATTTTATTTTCAGCATAGAATGAAATTGATAAGTCTGTATGAAATTTGTCGGTTTTCTCATGTTTCCCGAAACGTTTGCTTTTTCATTCCTCTCTAATTTAAATATTTTTCTTGATCCTATTATATAAAAATTATGGGATCTTTTAAATTGAAAACAATTGTTTAATCTTTTTTTTATATAAAATTGAATTTAGTTTCTCTCTCTTTCTGTTCAAGTATTACATGAGAACAGTTGAACTGATTTTTATGAAACTTTGTACATATATTCAGGATATTCCTGTGAAGGATATAGGCTACTCTCCATTTCCAAAATTATTCAATTTTATAAGCTTTGGTAGAATTATATCATTTGTGAGACTAAATAGCTTACACTTGGTTCTTATCAGGTCTTAGGCATGAATAAGAAGTTTTGTCTGGAGGCCAGTGAATGTGAAATAAACCAAGAAATTCAAATACAGTAGGGTAATGTTGTGGTCATTAAGAGGTGATAATGGACATCAGCGAAAACTGGCCAAATGAAATTTGATTGGTCAGTCTGTTATTTGAGTGAAATATATGCAGTACTGAATGTGTGATTAATTTCATTTTTAACTGTGTCAGGCTATCAGTGAGTCCTGTAGATAAATTTACTTAGTATATGATTTTCTCAAGTGAAATCAAGTATCCCAACTTTTGTGTGTGTGTTTTAAACAGATTTCAAAAGATTTTTTAATTATTAGAAATTGAAATAATAAACTTATGCTAGAGTGTATCCAAAAGAATAATCTTTCTTTTCAGTATATATCATATTAATAAAACTAAAATGTATTTCTTTAGTATTTAAAAGATCAAAGATTGTTAATAATAATCAAAATATTAATACATGTGCAAAACCATTTTCATCATAAGAAACAAATGAACTTGAGACAGGAAAATGTTGTGTGTTAAGATTGAAAGTGCTCTTTTAAAAGCACTACCATTTATATATACAGAACATTTAATCAATTTTTAATACCTGACAATTTCAGAGTAAAAAGTCTCTTGAATGACTTGTAACTTTTATTTTAGTTATTCTTAAATAATTTTCATTTTATGAAAGTTAACTTTTTTGTATATGCTTGTAGTTTAAAAGTTAGCAAGTATAGTTGTTTATATATATATAAATACCTCATTTATTTTGATATGTGCTTCTTGTCTGTAATTACTTATATAATTTTGTGTACTTTGGACAGTCTTGTGAACTAGGACTTGTTATAATGAGGAAGAGAAAAACACAATTTTCAATTAAAATATATTTAATGTAATGTTACAGGGTTTAATTTAATGTACAGGGAAACTGTGTTTATTTTCCCTTAGTACAACAAGTCCTAGTTTACAAGACTGTCCAAAATGGACAAAAGTATAATATCTGATTTATTTGTATCTCTTCAAATTAATTGGAGTTTTTCTAATGCAGTTCCTGGAGATATATATTAAATCAATAAAAATACTAGAAAAATTGTCTTATGGAAAAATTTTGTTAAGCAGTTTATAACACAATACATTTCATATTAGTTTTAATTTTCAATTTTGTCTCAAATAGAAGCTAAGCCTGCATTACTCAAATTTATTGAAACATTATTTTTATGATCCTTCATTTTTAATTATCACTTATTTCTTTCAGTACAAATTTTATATGCTGTATTATATATTTATGATATATGATTTGCTAATCTTGGTAGTGTAATTTAGAATTTTGATTTAATTTGCAAAATTGACTAAATGATTTAAAGTGTGTAAATATTTTTCTATTGTTAAATTAAACCTTCAAATATCTGTATGTTATCTGTAGTTATCATTGATTAATGTACAAAAACATTTTTATATTTCTATAAAGACTAAATAATTAAATTTGATTTAGTAATTTCATGTGTTTTGTGAATCTTATGTTGTTTCTTCTAAAATGAAATATGGATATTAGTGATTTTATTAATATATATTGTATTCAAACATTAAATTATATACTTTTTATATTTATATGAAGAGTCAACCAACAAAAAATTATTGCACTCTTTCAACTAGTACTTTTGATTCAAATATAGATCAATCATGATCAGTATTTGGATAAAAGGTACTAGTCCAGAGAGAGAAATAGTTTTCTACTGGCTTAAAAGGTTGACTTTTTTGTATGATAACTCTATTAAATGACTTAACAAGATACAATAAATTTGCTGTATTGAGCCATAAAATCTTATTTTGGAATTTTTTCATAATAAAAGATCATATTTCTTGAAAGATATTATTTGCATTTCTTTAAAAAATTTCAAATATTTTTCTAGGATTATACTTCCAATGATGCAATCATATTCCACTGCAGGGGATTTTACTGTTGTTGGTAAACTGAAGACAGCTGTAATAGAAAATGCTATATATTATGGAACTTATTTACTGATATTTGGTGTTCTTCTAATATATGTTGCTGCTCAACCAGAAATCAATTTAGATGGGTATGATGATATATATCTTATAAATAAATGTGTAAGATCTTTTACACTTTAATTTATTTCATTTCATTAAAATTTAAAGTGTAGGTACTATACTTTAAATAATATTTGTAGTATGCTGATATTGACTAATAAAATTCTGAGTTATTAGTTCTGTAAATAAGAAATTGATACACATGATTTAGAGATTGATAAGATAAAAATTTAATTGAAAATATTTTTCAGTAAATTCATCATCACCACCACTAATTCACTAATAATGTGTTCTCACTAAAATGCATTATTATTGAATCATAACTGTAAGATGATTTAGCAGTTTATATCATTTACAAAAATTTGTCTAGGACTGGGTTGCAGACTTTCATGATTATGGAGTTATGTCCCAAAAGATTATTACCCTGCTGCATAGCAGATGATGCAAGGAATGTTGAATAAGGCCTCTATTAGTCATATTGATGTTCTTTGACTCCTGTGGGTAGGGGTTAGAAGTATATTCTACAATAGACATTGTCTATTCTGAAACTTCTGCCCTTCAAGGAAATTGTGTACACTCCTCATACCTGGAGGATGTTCTTCTCTGCCTTATCCTAGTGTAAAAAGCTATATAAAGTCAGGTTATGCTTGAATGTGACATCAAAATTTTCTACTTTAGTTACCTTCTTGTATATTTTTGCAAGCTTGTTAAATGTTATCATATGCTAGTATATGGTTGCATGGACTGTGAGGGGATTATTCCCTCCTTCCTTGGGTTTTTAGATCAAAATGAGCTTTACAACCATTTGAGTGGGAAAACCAAGAAGGTAGCAAAAGTAGGAACATTCTATGCAATGATAAGGAAGAGACAGATATCTTTCCAGGCATCAGGAGCGTACACAATTCCTTTGAATGATGGTGCAACCTGGATCCACAAATTTTAGGAAATGCTAGAGGTCTAAAAGTGCATTGTAATGGAGATAGCATAAACCACAGAGACTCTATGAATCTGTTCAATGCACGGTGGCTTCTGTGCTGCTTAATCATCTTAGTTATAACTCTAAAGGGTGTCCCAAAATTAATACAGGATTTAAATTTCATGACATTTTTTTCTCATTGGCTGGCAGTGCCATACGAAGTGACATCTTGTAGTAAACAGATTGCAGTTAGTTAATATGGAGCAATACATGATGGAGGAGCACGTAATGATTATCAAAACTTATTACAAGTACAAAGAAAGTTTTGTTGTGACTGTGACAAATTACATGGCATTTCCAATTGGAAAAACATTCCAAATGAAATGACTGTACAAAAAGAGTGAAAACAAAAACTGATGCATGCCCAATGAGTGACAGCTTGGAGTGGATTTTTGATGGGTGGAGTGATTGGACAATATTTCTATTTGAAAATGAAGCTGAAAATGCAGTTACTGTTAATTGTATGCATTATCACAAGATGATATCAGAGTTTTTGTGGCCTTATTTGGATAGCATGGATTTGAGTGACATGTGGTTCCAACAGGATGGTCCTCCCTGTCATTCATCACACGAAACAATGGAGTTGTGGCAAAAGTTTTGTGAGCAAATCATCTCACACAACAGCAATCAGAATTGGCTACCAAGATTGTGCAATCTGACATCATGCAACTTTTTCTTTGGAATTTGTAAAGTCCAAAGTTTATACCACTAAAATAAGAGCAATTTCTGATTTGAAAGCAGAAATTCAAAAAGTTATTGTCAAAATTGAGCCATAATTGAAAATTTTGTCAAAAGAATGAGTGTCAGAAGAGTTTGGGAGCATTTGTCAAATATTCTATTCCATATTTAATTGCATGTTTATCCTCTAAAATGATGAAACAACTTTGCCAATTAATAAATAATATATTCTTTTCAAAATTTAAATTCTGCATTAGTTTTGGGAACACCCTATATATCATAACTATCACATCATTATATATTTTTATAACCTTAATGATTTGTTATTTTCAATACAACAACATTCATTATTATTATTATATCAAACTACACTTCAACGGTTTCATTTTTTTTCAATTAAAATGGCAGACAGTATTTTTACAATTTTAAAAAATACGGAAGAAACTAAGTCATCTTCAATTCCATCATGTCTAATTACAAGAACAAAATAGCCTTTCTTCTCAGAGACTTTTATTAGAAGAAAAATTATGTAAAACAGTTAAAACATTCACTGATGATCAGCCAATAGTTAAAAGGAAAATACATAATTTCAATTAAAACTTAAAATATTTTTTTAAATTGTAAAAATACCATCTGCCATTTTATCTGAACAGTCTCAAAAGCTAGAACTGTTGAGTAAAAACACTGCACTTCATTCATACCTTGTATACTGGAACAATGGAAGCATCACTCAAATATTTGTGCTTTCATTAAATTTTAATGTGCAGCAGTAGGTATGAGTAATATGTAATATTTTTAATCTGCCATTTAGTAATAAATAAGAAGTAATAAATATATAAAATGACTTCACAACCCCTATGTATGTTTACTTGCATTAAACTCCTACTGGAATTTATTTTAAGCTTCGTTGGTGTACATTATTTTTGTTATAAAACTTTATATTCAAACAAATGTTTTTGGCTGTGTAAACAGTCGTCTTTAATTCCAAGTTCCAAGAAATGGATTGGTATGAAATTCAAATTCTAGAATGCATAATATTGCATTCACAAAAATTATATAAATAATAAATAACAAAAAAATTAAAAATTGCAACTAATAACAATAAATTCAAAGAGTATATAAGGAGGAACTTCCAGGCTGGATGGATTGTAAGTGTCCTTCCTATTAATGCATCCAACAGTAATGCCTTATAAATTTACAGAACTTTGGTAGTGGCTCTAGTTTTGGATGTATAAGGAACCTTCTTAAGAATTTTGGCCTCATCCCATTGTATAATAAATGAGGGAATGGACCCAAAAGCTACTAGAGCTGTATTACATTTATTGACAATGTCAATTGACATTTACAATTCAATATTGTGATTTGTATGATTATTGTACTTCTTCTATAATCATAGAAGTGTCTTGAGTTATAGCAACATACAACTATGAAACTTCAAAATGAGGTTGAAGGTTTCCTCTGTGTAATTAATTTATTTACTGAAGCAGTTACTACTTTAAGCTTATCAGGAGTTTAAATAATAATTTTTTAAAATTAATTTTAATTATTTAAATTGTATTTATTAGGTATAGTCTGTTTAATTTTTGAAATATGAAAACATTCCTTAATTTTTTTTATTAATAATTAATAGTATGCATTGTAAGAAAATTGGTGATTAGACTCTTCCTTTATGCAATTTTTATATATAGCAAATCATAATTTTATGCTATTTTTTATATTTTCAGATCAAAATTAAAAGTGATTTGTATAACAGCAAGCAATACTTGGGGATTATTTCTGTTAGTCCTGTTATTGGGTTATGGTTTGGTAGAAATTCCTAGAAGTTGTTGGAATAAAACGAAAAGAGGTTATATGCTTAATTATTTGTATTTTAAAGCTGCTAAACTTAGTACTGAGCGTTGTGAAGCAGAAGAAAGAGTTGATGATCTCATGGAAGTAAGAGTTGCAAGTATTTTAATTTAAAGAAATAATTACAAAACTAGAGTGAATTTAAATAAATATTTTTAATTTAATGGAAAAATAACTAATTTTATGTAATATAATTATAAAAACTTAATAATAAACTCTGCTGATGAAATTAAGGGCTAAATGCAATGTTTTAAGGCTCTATAAGAGATGCATCTATTTTTTTATATTATGTTCTATTGAAATGACTATTGAATTTCTTGTCTGCTCATTCTTAACTTCACTTGTCTAATCGCTTTTAAAAAAATAATAATGCGATATAATTTTTTAAATTCAGTTTAACATGTTTTAGGAAACTAAATTGGCTGAATTATATTTGATTAGATTAATGTACTTAATAATTCAAAAATTAGAAGTAGTGTATAATTAGAACAATTTGATACTAATTATCTGGTTTTTGTTGATTTGAGTAATCTAATAATTTTGTAGATTTAAGAAAAAAGAATGACTTATTCAAACTGTCAGTATAGCATAACTAAAAATTGAAGATTAATCATCTAAATTCTCAGTCAGTCCTGTTAATTTATTAATTTGATATACATGTGTAGTCAGAAATAGTGACTGAATATAACAAATTAACATCATTTTTAAGATGATGTTAATCTTTCTCTCAAAAATGCTTATTTATTATTTTTTATTTTTATCAATACTTTTATTATATCTTTGCTTTTATGTTTTTAATCACATTTTTTTGTATTAGAATTTGTTTTAGTAGTAATAAGTCTCTCTATAATACTAATGTTAAAAATTTACAAATAGACAATTGAATAGACTGAACAGAAAAGTTTTATATTATGTTCAATAATTGTTTTCTAAAAATTTTTTGTTCAATTTTTTTTAAAGATGGAAGTACTTTAAAAGTAGTATAATTTGTTGAAATTTTATCACATTTAAAAAAATTATTTTTAGATTTATTGTCTCCTCAAAATTAACTTTTAATACACATACAGTGAGTAAAAACATTGTTCATATGGCAGGAAAGTTTCGGTTTCCCAAGTTATTTTTAAAAAATGTGATCATGTAGGGCAGGTGTGTCAAACTCATTTAAACAACGGGCCACTTAATGCAACTGATAAGATTTGTGCGGGCCACAACACATTTACAAATTTTCTTAAAATTATAATTTGAAGTGAGAATGCAGGAATATAAATAGGGCAATTAAAACACATTATGTATTTATGTAAATTATTTTATGTAAAACTCATTAGTTCAGTGAATTCAACTCAACAATATATAATTGCTATAGTATTGCTTTTATTTAAACATTTATTTTATTTAATGTACATATTTATAAAACTTAAAATTAATTGTTTTCTCTGGAAACTTGCCAGCACTTTCTTCCTCCTCCCCTAGTTTTCCAACATCTGGATTCAAAGATTAAGAACAAACAATCTTCATTATGACAGATATATGTTTATAAGTTAATCTTGATCTGTAAGCCAGTTTATTTAATTTCATGCATGAAAATAATTGCTCACATAAGTACATACTTCCAAAAAAGCATAAAATTTGTGCAGTAAACTTTTTAATTTCCAGGTATTTTTCACCTAAATAGGAATATATTTTGGGAGTTCCTACTTCTCAAAATTTGTCTTTTAAAACCAAATCATTCTGGAAATCAGTTCCAGTTTTATTGAAGTTGGAGAATTTTCAGCTTCAAAGGAAAAAGGTCCAATGAAAAGTAAGAAAATTTCTTGTAACTTTTTGAAATCATCAAAATATTTATCGAATTTGTTTTTGATTTCTTCAATTTTATCAACATATTCTGAAAACAAGCAACTTTGATTTTGTGCTTTTAACTGCTCACACGTAGGAAAATACATGAAAATTTTCCTTTGCAAATGATTTTTGAACAGTCAGTTTTTTACAAAACTTGCAATTGCATCATACATGTTCATTATTAATTGATCTTTGCCTTGCAATGTAATAATAAGATTATTCAAATGGTTTGTAATATCTGTTAAAACTGCTAGGTCTTTTACACACAATGGAACTTTTATAACTGATACATTTTTGTTGTTTTCATCTTTCATTTTCAAGAAATAATAATATTTCCTCCAAAAGCAGATAGCTCTTCAGGACTTTGTGGCAGGACAACCAACAAGCTTCTGTGCAATAAGGGTTCTAAATCTTTAAGGAATGAAAGTAAATTGGCAATGGTTAAACATAGAACTTGGTGAATAAGGCAATGGAAAGCCCTAATTTTCGGTTTATCTGAATACTCATCTTGTAACTTTCTCGTCAGTCGTGACACAAATCCTCTAGTTTCACCCATCATTGATTTAGCACTATCAGTTTGTGACAGAAACAAGCTTGTCAAGAGGAAGCTTGCATTTTTCTGAACTGCTTTCATATGGCATCAAAAATATCTTCGTAAGTTGTTGTTCTGTGGAGAGGGATCATTTCCAACAATTCTTTGATGATCATCATGTTGTTATCAGAACAACAGAAAAAACTGTAACTTGTTCAACATCTCTTACATCTGTGCTTTCATCAATCACAAATGAAAAGCATTGGACGTTGCTAAATATTTCCTGTAGTTGTGAACTGATGCCATCTACCATTCCTGTAATTCTGTCTGCCACCGTATTTCTTGATAATGAGATATCTCAGAATGCATGTACCTTTTCTGAACAGATGAATTCAGCAGCTTTTATCATACATTCCTTGATTAAAGAACTATTGGTGAATGATTTTGAATGTTTTGCTAATAAACTGCTTAGCCAGTTACAAAATAAATAGCTTATTTCGTAACTGGGTCTTGTTACTAATTCATTACTTTTCATGAATTTTGTACACACTCATTGCTGACTATTAAGTGAATTCTTCACAGTTTTTAACTTTTCTTTTTCTTATTTTTCCTTCGAAGCATAAAAATTGTTTTTTGGGATTAGTGCTATAGTGTCGCGTAATGTTGTATTCTTTAGCGACACTAATTGTTTCTTTGCAAATTAAGCATGTAATTTTATTGTTCACTTCCACACAAAAATAGTTTGACTCCCACCTTTCTTCAAATTTTCTTCTCTTGTCATCAGTCTTTCGTTTTTTTATTTACCATTGAAAGCAGGTTGAAAGTGACATTTTCTGTATAAAAATTAGGGTTTACATTTAAATTTTAAAACTTCAGATAACTGCAACTACATATACTTATATTTTTTTGAATAAGTTATAAAAGAAAACAACCTACAAATCACACAAATCTTTAACTTGCCAATCGGGACAAAGAAACTAGCACAAATGCCTTTTGTTAAAATTTGAAGAAAATACAGTTATGCACCTTGACTGTGGCAGCTATGCTTACTCGCCATATATGGCTCTGTAAGCAAAAAGAAGACTTTTTGATGAGTTTTGAAGCTTGGCATCTCTAGATTGAAATTGGCTTGGAGTTACTGGCGAGGTAAGTAACCGCGACTTAGTCTCCCCCAGTTGACCAGTGCATCATAGCATATGATGCACTGGTGTGATTTTTTGTGGCCCATGGCCGCAAAAAATCACATCGGGGTGCCAGCTTGACACCCCTGATGTAGGGCAACAAAAGAATAGCTAAAATAGAGAAGAAACATTTCTTTTCCCAAAATTATAACTGCAATTATAAGCAAATGTAAAATAATAACAAAAAACTGATCATACAATTTTGTGTACACAGTGATACATTTTTCAATTATTAAATTTAATATTTTGTGGGGCTGCTCGCTTTCTGTTATGATCAGACATCGTTCCGGCATTGACTGCTACCATTGTTTCTCAAAGATTTGGGTTAGTTGTTTCCTAAACATTTTGTATTTGAGTTCTTTCATTTCTGCCTTGTTTTTTGGCATCCTCTCTATCATTCAGTTTTCTATAAATTTTCAATTGGATTGAATCTGGTTATTGGGACAAATCTGACTTAGTAATATCATCAAATCAAAAATAATTTGTAATAATCTTTGTTATGTTTGAGGTCATTGTCTTGTTGGAAAGCAAAGTTATTTTCCAACGCCATTTTGCCAACTGACTGCTCCAATATTTCTTTAGAATGTTTAAATCAATTTTTTTCTTCCATCAATAAATGCTGATTTGTCAACATCTTTTTGCACTGAAACACCTTCAAACCACCATTGATCCTCCACCATGCTTAACTGGCTTTACACAGTTGGAGTTTAATTGCTTTTTTTCCTCCATACTTTTGATGAACCATTTGCTCCAAACAGATTAAATTTTTTCCCATCTGACCAAAGTATATGGTCCCAGAAGCAGATGGTCCACCAAAAAACAAGGTAGATATGAAGGAACTCATACAAAATGTTTGGGAAACAACCAACCATTCATACCACCAGCTTTTGTGAAAAGCTGGTGGTATGAATGCCAAAATGATGTGTGATCATAATTGAAAGCAAGCTGTCCCACAAAATATTAAGTTTAATAATTGAGAGAGATATGTCACTGTATAAACAAAATTGTATAATCAGTTTTTTGTCATTATTTTACGTTTGCTTATAATTGTAGTTATAATTTTTGGGGAAGAAATAATGTTTCTTTATTTTGGCTATTCTTTTATGTGCTACATGATCAATTTTTTAAAAATGACTTGGGAAAGTGAAACATTTCTGCCAAATGAATGATGTATTGCTCACTGTATTGATTATATTGATTATTAATAAATCATTAAAAAATATTTGTAAAAAAATGTTGCTGAAATGGTTAAGATGATTTTAATACCTTCTGAAAGTTTTTGGAAACAAATTTATAAGCTTCAATACAGGTTGAGGTTTTTTAATTTGCAGTAGTTTGTGATTTATTTATTGGCTCACAATTTTATTAAGAATTAATATAAATTGAACTACTGTAATTTTTACTGGTATTGGCATGATACTAGCTAATAATAATAATAGTATTTGTCATCTGTATTTGTTTGGTACATTTTACACCATACAGAATAAAATATTTTTAGAAGTTGAATTCAAAGAACAATAAAATTTGTTTTGTTACTATAATAATTTTGTATTTTACAATATTAACATTTCATAATTTAATGTTTCTGTAATTAAACTTGAAGAAATTATTTCAGTTTGTTACATTTTGAAATTCTAAGTAACTGAATTGATCCTTTATCCATTATTAGCAACCAAATAATTGCAATTTTATTTCAACTTGTACTTCCTAAATATCTGGTGCAATTTTGATAAAATCTAGTCAAAAAATAATTATTACAGAGGACAAGGGAGAAATCCTGTCTATTGTAAAATATAATTTGTGATCACATGATAGATTATTAATTTGCAAATGTGTAATTGCCTGAAATGAATAAATCTATACATATCAAATACTTGATTGTTAAGCATTTAATGAAATTATTTATTTTGGAAAATTCAAGTTTCTTAATGTAGTAAGTTAGGCTGAAAAATTTCTGTAGTTAGTCTTGGAGAGTAGAATTAGATTTGTGTACAGATAATGCACAAAGTAAGCTTTCATAATCAGTGCATTAGATAAGTAGATTCAAAACAAAAGCCTATAAACTCTATTAGGAAGCAATGTAGAAAATTAGAGATACACAAGAAACAGTAAATGAAAAACTAAAATTAATAAGAATGACACAAACCTAATATTGCATCTAGACATTAAAATAAAACTAATCAAATTGGATGAAAGAATAGATTTGATTAGAAATAACATAGAAAACTGATTTATTTAGGAAATGCTTTTGTTTCCTTTTTAACAAGATGACAAGATCAGATTAATTCTAGCCAGTTTGATAGTGCAAATCTACAATATTTTCTGTAATAATTGCACACACACATATTCTTTTTGTAATAATCACTCATCTAACTTGTATTGCAAGGTAAACTACACCGGTTGATCTAATTATCGGTATATTAGTGGTGTTTGACGATATTGAATAATAGAAATAGATAAATAAAAAAGCTCACGCCAAAGTTATATAGACTCTTGATAACTAAAACGGAAAATTTTCTACTTGGAAAACTCTGCACGTTCTATTTTTTCAAATCCATTCTTTTTCGCCTGAAAATGACGAACTTATAATCGTCGAAAGTGCTTGCGAGACAAGAAAAGCTGTATTAACGTCGAACTCGGTGCTAGTTATCGAGAGTCTATATTGAATAATAGATTATAGATACGATATTTCTCAATATCAAAGTTGGAAAAATAAATACTGGCTAATATTGTTAGACATTCAATATTACTGATATCTAGAATTATCAAAATTTATGAAGTTGATTAAGGTAATTCAAGTATTTCATTCAAATTATTTTCTTATATACAGCGTACGGCAGAAAGAACGTTCTGATTTGGAACGACAATAAAAAAATACAAAGCAAGATAGAGAAAAAAATCTTTTATACATGATAAGTACACAGTATGCCATTGTCATCCATTAGGTTTTGAAGAGTACATCAGTTAAATGGCGACCGTCAATGTCGATGCAGTTTTGAAGTCCTTTTTGGAAATTTTGCATTGATCTGTGGACCATGTCCAGTGGAATTGCCTTGATTTCTTGCGTAATTGCTGCCTTGAGTTCTTGCAAATTTGTTGGTCAGTGTTGGTACACTTTTGATATGAGATAGCTCCACAGAAAAAAATCACATGGGGTCAAATCTGGTGAACGCAGTGGCCAACCAATATCACCCCGTAAAGAGAAAAGATGGCCCGGAAACAAGTTTCTGAGAATTCCAAGTGACCTTCTAGAGGTATGCGACGTGGCGCCATCTTGCTGAAACCATACATCTTCCGGATCATGATCATCGAGTAAACCGTTAACTAATGGACAAAGAAAATTTTCAAGCAATTGACAATAGCTCTCTGACGTTACTGTCACTGTAACACCGCCCTCTTCAAAGAAATAAGGACCCCACACACTGAAATCACCTAAGGTACACCAAACCGTAACTTTCGGACTATGGAGTGGTCGCTGGTGGAGTTCTCGAGGATTACTGTCAGACCAGTACCTAAAGTTCTGTTTGTTGACCATCCCCGATAAATGAAAATGGGCTTCGTCACTAAAGATCGGTATCGCTGTTGGGGGAATGCTCTGCAGAATATCCTGACACAAAGTTTTATGGATTGCATAGTCCCTATTATTCAACTACTGAACGACCATTATTTTGTAGGGATGCATGTGGAGCAAGCTGTGTAAAAGTCTGCGGAGACTTCGATCAGACATGTTTAATGCAGCTGCATGTTTGCGTGCAAGAGCTTCCACATCTTCCGGTCTTGTGACGCTTGTAGGGCGGCCAGGACTCTTTCTTTTTAAAGCTGAACCTGTTCGTTTAAAATTTGAAACCCAACGACGAATTGTTGGTGCAGCCGGAACCGGATCATGACGCTCGAGCCGAAAGCATATTTGGAAGGCCCGTTGCGTCGTTATCACAGATTCATCATTCGTAACAAACTCTTCAACAACAAAAGCACGATGCTCTCTGTTCCACGCCATGATGGTAACTACAAATGGCATGCACAAACAGATCAAAAGAGACCACGCCTACTGCTGTACCTCTATTATGAGCAAAGCAACGCTTCTGCCAAATCTGAACGTTCTTTCTGCCGCACCCTGTATTTGTTACAATATTCTGACTTAACTAGTTTTAAGTTAGTTTTACATCTCTTTTGGGATCATTCTTTTTTTCCTTCTTGCAATATCAATATGTTTTAATCCAATAATCACTCACCAAAAATGAAAAAATTTCTCAATGGCCAATTATTACAGGAAATATGGTATATCATACTTTGCTACTATGAATTGTGATTTGTTTTGAGAGATTATACTCAAACATTTCTAAGTTTTTAATTTTTTTTATTTATTATTATAATAATAATTATGTTAGAGTATTTGTCTAGTACAAAATAATATGAATCAATATATTTAGCTCCTTGAAAAGAGAAAGAATATGCTATAAAAATTAATATGCTACTGCAATTAAATTTTAAATTGGTCATTTCATATTTAAACAAGAACTAATTTAATAATTAAATCAGCTACTGGAAAAATAAACTATTAAAAAACAAAAACCTTAATGTTTCCAGCAATAAAAACTATTTAATAATAACGTTTTCGACTGTTTTAAACAGCCATCATCAGTTACAACGAACTTAAACAAAAAAGAATGCAGAAAAAATAGAACACAAGCAATACAAATATTTAAAATTCAAAAATAATTCCAAAGTAAAAAATGCCGTCGTATATTAGAAACTAACAAAACTGCGCATGCGCTAAATATCGTAGTAAGAATAAAAATAAAAACAAATAACAAAAATACTTCCGCAAAAATATTTCTATTACAAGAAAAGAAACGTTATGCATTTCGGTAAAACGACTTCCATGCCGTGGATAAAGCATCTGCATCCCTATGGTTAATGCAACCCGTGTTAACGTGGGCTTTGTATATTTCCAGCTTTTCTAGATGTTTCAGCATTTGTTTGTTGGTCGTGGCCCTAATAATAGATGCTTTGTCCCAATGAACGTCGACATCTTGATGCTTAGCGAAAGCTGCTAGCACAGTAGAATCTAAGCTCTTATTGATGGAGTATCTATGCTCCTTAAGCCTCTGCTTTAAATGTCTCATAGTTGCACCAACGTATACCAGATCTGTGTTAAATCGGCGATCTTTTAAAGGTATAGAATATACCCCCGTCTTAAAACTCTGGTTTTCTTTCTTCTTGTCGTTTCTTAATAATCGATATACTGTAGGATTACGCCGATATAACACCTTCATGTTGTTATTTCTGGCTACTTTCTTAATCATCGTGTGCAAGAATGGAAAATAATTGAGAATCACTTTTCTTCCTTGATTCATAGGAGGAAGCTGCCGATTTTTTGCCTTCCGAAATTTGTCGATAAGCCCATCAATCTCCTTACTCCGATATCCGTGTTGTAATGCTGTAGTGCGGATGTAATCTAACTCCTTGTAGGTGTCAATAACACTGGTGCAATGTGTGTGAGCACGTTTGATCCAGGCGTGAAAAGCTGCATACTTAAAATTCATAGGATCGAAAGAATTTTTTGGTATAATAATGGGCTGATAGCTGGGTTTTCTATAAACGTCCGTCCATATTTGACCCTCCTTGCATGTGATTGAAAGATCAAGGAAATTTACATTAGAAGCACTTTCTTGGTCCAGCGCTAAAGTCAAACCATACGGGTTTTTGTTGATTTCTTGAAGGAACTGCAGAGCGCTACTATTATTTTTCCAAAGGATGAAAACATCATCAACATATCTTGCATATAAAATGATTTGGTGTTGAAAGAAGGGTATGACTTTGTTTTCCAAGCGACGTAAAACAAGCTCACATAAAATAGAGGACATAGGGCTCCCCATAGGCTACCCCTCTTATCCAAATTCTTTCGATCCTATGAATTTTAAGTATGCAGCTTTTCACGCCTGGATCAAACGTGCTCACACACATTGCACCAGTGTTATTGACACCTACAAGGAGTTAGATTACATCCGCACTACAGCATTACAACACGGATATCGGAGTAAGGAGATTGATGGGCTTATCGACAAATTTCGGAAGGCAAAAAATCGGCAGCTTCCTCCTATGAATCAAGGAAGAAAAGTGATTCTCAATTATTTTCCATTCTTGCACACGATGATTAAGAAAGTAGCCAGAAATAACAACATGAAGGTGTTGTATCGGCGTAATCCTACAGTATATCGATTATTAAGAAACGACAAGAAGAAAGAAAACCAGAGTTTTAAGACGGGGGTATATTCTATACCTTTAAAAGATCGCCGATTTAACACAGATCTGGTATACGTTGGTGCAACTATGAGACATTTAAAGCAGAGGCTTAAGGAGCATAGATACTCCATCAATAAGAGCTTAGATTCTACTGTGCTAGCAGCTTTCGCTAAGCATCAAGATGTCGACGTTCATTGGGACAAAGCATCTATTATTAGGGCCACGACCAACAAACAAATGCTGAAACATCTAGAAAAGCTGGAAATCTACAAAGCCCACGTTAACACGGGTTGCATTAACCATAGGGACGCAGATGCTTTATCCACGGCATGGAAGTCGTTTTACCGAAATGCATAACGTTTCTTTCTTGTAATAGAAATATTTTTGCGGCAGTATTTTTTGTTATTTGTTTTTATTTTTATTCTTACTACGATATTTAGCGCATGCGCAGTTTTGTTAGTTTCTAATATACGACGGCATTTTTTACTTTGGAATTATTTTTGAATTTTAAATATTTGTATTGCTTGTGTTCTATTTTTTTCTGCATTCTTTTTTGTTTAAGTTCGTTTTAACTGATGATGGCTGTTTAAAACAGTCGAAAACGTTATTATTAAATAGTTTTTATTGCTGGAAACATTAAGGTTTTTGTTTTTTAACTAATTTAATATTTTATATTTATGTAATTTGTGTTCTTAATATATTAGAATCAAAATTCTAATATTTAAAGTAAAACATTTTTTCTTCTATTATTTGTAGGAAGTCCAGCAAGTTGCAGAATGTGTTTCAAGAAGACATTCTTACTTAAAAAATTATTTAGCAATTATCCTTGATAAGGTAATATTAATTAATTGCCACTCATACTTAATTTAATATTAAAAGTAAAGCAATTTGAATAGTTTAAGTATTGCAAGAATTTTTAAATTTCAAATTGGCATAATTTTGAAAGTCTTCCCTTAACCTTGTTTTATTGTAATGTTATTGAGGAAAGATACGAGTATATTTGTAATCATTTATAGTTATTATTGAATTTTATTTATAAACAATAAAATTTATTCTATTAAGACAGTCATTACCAGTATACTGGCTTTATGTAGTAATAAATAAAACCACAAAGACACCAAGAATCAGCAAAAATGAGATATTAAACAAAAAAATAGAACAGTGTCTTAAAACAGAATTTTAAGACTTTACATTAACAATACATAAGGCATCGTTTAATGTCAAAGTAAACAAATGTGTCCTATTTGCATTTGCCATTTTAAATTTCTATAGTGACCTCTATGATTTGTTGAAATCCTTGATTGTTTTGAACTGCATGGTGGTAAGAGATGCTTTTTAAAATTTTTCCTTTGCAAACATTTATTCTTTATTACTCATCTTTATCCATCTACAGTGATGAAGATTTAGTCTCTCTCCCAATACCACCCACCATCTTTCCATCTTTTCAATTGCTGTCATTCACTGATTCTCAAAATTGTTAACTAATTATCTTAGTTATTTTTATTAATTGTTTTAAATATGATATATATAGTTCACATTTATTAAGATCAGACTAGAAAGAAAATTAGGTCTTGGAAAAAGCTCCAACACAGGCCCACAACCATAAATAAAAAACTATAAATGAATTTTAAAACTTTTATATTTACTACATTAGACATATAAGATACATAAATATAAAATTAATACATTAACTAAAAACACAACGTTAACTTACGTTTTAATAAATTACTATTTTTATGCATTTTATTTGTAATTCCTTCATTTTCTATTCTCACTAATATATCTTTTTCTGACAACATAAGCATTAATGCTTCCAAATGCCATTGACTTAAATTATTGCAAAGTCCATTTAAAATATATTTTAATTTCAAAAATGATATTTTGAAAGATACCAAATGGGCAATACACTTAAAACAAATTATACCCTAAAAATATATTAGCATATGCTAAAGTATGCAAATTAAATAACAACAAAGAATGCAGTTTTTCAAATCTTGTATTTTTTAACATTTTCTTTATTTTAACAAAATTTATTACTAGATCCATGATTACTTTATAAACATTAATATGAAAATTCTCAAAAAAGTTTACATTCTTGCTTGTTTTGTTTTCTTCCAAATTTCTTTTTTTATTTCTACCAGGAATGTATTAAAAATTTATATTTGACCAGATGTAATTACAATCAATTGGGCACTAATTGAGATTCAAATGCAGATGCTAAATCTATAAAAAAAACATAAATCTTATGCCGTTTCCTACTTAATGTCTTAGAAATAATAGTATACAAACTAAAAATATTGTCAAGAGTCAAGTAACCTGCACGAAAACCAGCCTGACTCTCTGACAGGATATTGCTCATATTCACCCAATTTATTAACCTATAATACAAAACTCTACAGAAAAAATCTTAGAAACACAACACAACAATGAAATATCTCTATAATTTTAAGTACTGACCTTGAGCCATTCTTAGTCACCGGAACCAATAAAGAACTTTTCCACTCATCCAGAATAACACCAGTTCTCAGAACCTTATTAAAATTATCTAATAAATAAGGGAAAGCACTGTTAATTTTCCAAAATTCAATAGGAATACCATCTATTCCCAGAGCACCACCAATACTCAACTTACTTAAAATGTCTCTCAGTTTGACCAAGTCACACAGTCATTAAAAACCACTAAATCAACATTATATGGTCTCTCAGAGCCAAAAGGGAAAAGAAATAACTAAACCAATCAAATAAACTAATATTTACCCTTACACAATTTTCTCTTGCTTTACATAAATTCCAAAATAATCTATTATTTTTATAAAAGTTTTTTACATTTTGTAACCTTTTTCATTTTCAGAATTCATTTTTTTTTTTTTTTTTTTTTTGCTAAACATAATCTCTTCACCAAACTTTGGTACAACACAAAAAACACCTCTGAGCCACCAAACCAATTTTTTTAAAAATTCTAACCAAGCTCTATTTTTGGCTTTAATCATTAATTGACAATCCACGTCAAACCAATCATTAATTCCAACCAAAGTTTTTTTCCTTTGACTCAATCCCTTCACTTTAGCGAATTCCAATATCACCTTACTGAGCTCCAGCAGAGATAAATTAGAGGTCTGCACCAAGCAGTGCTTCAAATCAGTGGACAACAACTCCAACTGATCACTGTCCCAGAAAATCCTCTCATAACAAGTGCCAGAACCACCCACGGAATTTATAGCAAAATCTTCCAAATGAAGTACTATCAGGCAGTGAACAGACCAAAAACAACTTTCTATTCTAAAACATTTAATACAATTCCACACAGGAGGAGTAACTATTCCCAAATCAATTACTGAAGACCCTTGATTAGAAACAAAAGTAAACTCCCCCACTTCATCACCACAAGCTCTGCCATTTAGAATTTTTAGATCATTATCCGCACAATACTGAAGTACTTTCCATCCTCTCACATTTGTATTTACACCCTCGGAGGCTCTACTACTCTTATTGGCAACAATACGACAACTATCACATATACTTGTCGAAATCATATTATGGTCACTGGTCTGTGCATTAAAATCACCCAACCAAATCCAGTTCGACTCGTCGACCTCAAACCTGGACAATACATCAAAAATTTCTTGCCACCTTTGTTCCTGCATATAAACAAAACAAACATTAAACACCCCTAATGGTAGCAGAATATTAATCAATACAATATAACTATCTCTATAAATAATAATAAATTTTAAAGAAGATTTAATACAAAGCAACCAACTGGCCATAGGTCAGTGAGGGCCCCTACTGTAAACCCTCACAGCATCACCAACAATACAATGATATTCTCTTAATTCCTCCCAATAACATCTACTCCCACCCTTGATAAATCAAGTTTCTGATAAAAAAACACATCATACTTCAATAAAAAAAACTCTAAAAGGACTGCGGTTTATTACCAATCCCAGCACAATTCCATGCCATAATAGAAAACACAGAAGTCATTAATGGTTGCTATGAAATCGGTTCCACCTTGGTTGATACTTCATCGACTTTATACCAAACTCCATCTACCAATAACTTATCATAACTTAACTGAACACTTCTTGCACCTTCTTTCCTTTTTTTCTTCCCAAATACCCTTAGGTTATATCTAATGTGAGATCTGGAATTCCATCAGACTCAAAATTGTAATAATTTTCCCTATTGTAAACATCCTCGATAGAAAAAATTCCTAGCCGAGAAAATATGCGTCCCTGGCCGTATAACTGTCAACTATCCATTGTTCTTAAGCTGTATACAGATCATCTTGCAACTTAAGTTTATAGTTAACGTCCGAATTCGTCATATATTTTTGGTCCCAGGAACACCTATGACCCAAGTTGCCATCAACCATCAATCACATGATCGATTTTACCAATTTAAAACTATAAAAGTCGCTTCTTCCCCCCTCCCAGGGAGTCTCTTATCCTCTGCCTGACCAACGCCATTGCAGGTCACCGCCGCTCTGGACCTTAAGTTCCAGCGTCACCGCACTCAGTCATGACTTCATAAAAGTGTGCCATTCCTGGATACCTATATACATTTCTTGGATATCTAAGTGCTAACTCAATAAGGAAACTAATAATTAGGTATGAACTGAACCTGTAAGCTCTATCTCGAACCCTACGCGAATTAGGGAAATTAGTCAACTTTTGTAATTGTGTCCTTTGTTTACTTCCAATAAATCTTGTTTTAATGGTTAAATGGTGTCCTCTTTGACTCGAATATCACTTTCGCCTTATCATCGACCCCATCTCACCTCCCATCCACTTGCCCGACAAGAAGAGTCCCGACTCTCGGACCAAAATCGTAAACTTAGCCATCTTGACAAGTGAAAGGTCAACGACCTGTTGCCAGAAAGGGGAGATACAACTTCCTCCTACCTCCCTCGATCTCTAATATCCCTTAAGCATTTAGAGAAATTATCATACATAGCAACTTTAAGATTCCAATTCTCAAATACAGCCTTTTTAAACCTTAATTTGTCACTAAAAGAATCAAATTGACAAATCACTGGTCTGGGTTTATCTCCAACTCTCTTCCCAACCCAATGCACATTTACAATATGCAACGAGGATAAATTCAATGTATTAACTGCAAAAGATTTAACAGTGTCAAATATTTCCAAAGACGACTCCTCTTTCCTCTCTTCCAATCCCTGGATAACAACATTGTTGATCCTTCTCTGATTATCCATAGCATCCAGTTCCTTCTCAAAAAAAGTCAATTTCGTAAAAATTTTATCCATATCCAACGAATGCCTAACACCAATTACATCCCCTCCAACCTTCGACTCAACCTCCCCTAACCTCACCTTGAAATCAATCAATGCCTCATCTACATTCTTGATCTACTCTGTCGTGTGATCCAATCTTCTGATAAATTCATCAATCTTACCATTCAACAAAACATACAATTGCAATAGAAGCCTAACTCCTGCCACATCAAAATTTGAGTCCTGTATTAAATTTGCAATATTTTCTTCACCAGTAGAAGTCTCACCCCTAAATCTAGCTGTTGATCTTTCAGGAACAGTTGGAGAAAAGGTCTTCCTCTTCCGAGCCTGGGACATAATTATAAACTAAACTTACCTAGAAAAAATGACAAAAACAACAGTTTAATCACTTGTTAAAAAAAATCAGATAGTCGCCCAAGCAGTTCAAGCAGCCACAAGTTAAATAATAGACAGACCATGCCCCAAGATGTAATTTACATAAAAGAACTACTTTCATTTTAAACCTTAAAAAACAAATCAGAATCAAAAATAATTTTTTTAAACTTATTAAATGAAAAACAGGGAACCCCAAAAATCTCTTCATGCAATTTTGACAAAAAAGTACAAACAGCAATAACATGAAATGAAATGCATCCAATGGTGAGTCAGCCGCACCACACATGCAAATGTTCCTTCTAGAAAAAATGATAAAAACAACAGTTTATCCAATTTTTTTGAAGAAGTGATTAGTCTCCCCATGTTCGAATTACATAATCAGTTGGAACATCTGAAAAAAGCATTCAATTTTTGTTAGCCGTCCTGTTCTATTTTGTTTTTGACTTTTTGAAACACCACAATAAATTAGAGATGTTGAGACATTCTCTAAAGCATGGAAGTCTATCTTTGAAGTACACCTATAAGTTTAAGTCTTATCTTTAAAAAATATCTGGTTACGTCATTGTTGACGTCTGCACTTTCTACCAATGAAATCATTATCCCATTTTGTTTAAAGTGATGTTGAAATTTTTGTATATATAAGTTTGAATGCTATTTTAACCTAAAGATGGAGACAGTTTAAAAATCATGAAACATTTGTTTTTGTTATTATTTAGTAAATTGCCAGATGTTACTGGTATTATTTCATTATTTATAATTAAATCCAGTTTTTTAAATAATGAAGAAGTATTGTTATATAGGATAATCTCACATGTTAATTTGGCATAATGAAGTTAAAATGGAATATAACTTTAATCTTATATTTTTTTAAAGTTTTAGTTTACAGAACTGACTAGATTTGGCACTTTTTGGTCTGCCCAGGCTTTTGTGCCAACAAATAATTTTTAGGTCAAATTGTTTTGCATAAATTTATTATTTTTAGAATTATAATTAATAATAATGTAAATTATAAATTTTTTGATATTTTCAATTTTTTATGATGATTCACATTTTATAACAAACAAAATAAATTTCAGCTTCCCGAAGAAAAACAAAATGTCATCTGTAATCGTCAGAGTCTTAGAGATTTTGATATATCTGGTCCTATAGACAGAACTTTAATACGTCTTCATCAGCAGGTAAGCTTGTTTATAGTCTGTAAATTTAATGAAATAATGACTAATGTAATTTGTTCTGCTTACCTAAATATAAAAATTTTAAAAGGTATACTCAAATTAGTAATTATTTTTTATATGTTGTATGTATAGTTAAAAGTTTTATTGGAAAAAAAAATGATGTATTAGTATGTAAAATAAATGGGTACCAACTATAAAATACAGATATCCCCCATATAACACATGTTCTGAAAAAGTGTCATGTTAATATTAATTATTTCTTCACTGCTAAAGACTGTTAAATATGAACATTTTAGTTTTGGCAAAATATAGTCATCTTCTAAGCTTTCCTGTTTACCAGAATCTGAAGTATCGGCAACATCTATACTTTTTTTCATAAAATTTGATATTTTCATTTGCTTGTATTTGCTTAAGAGATCTTAAAAGTTTAATTTTTTTATGTAGTAACTTTTAATTTGAATACGGGACAACCGCTACTACACCGGATTAAACTAATAAAACCTACTTAAAGCCTGTTACCAGTGAGCTTCGCTGAAAATCGTTACAAACGTTTTCGAACTATAAAGTTCTTCTTCAGGTAACTGACGACCGTTAATCGAATGCAATTCGAATAAAATCCTAATGGAATACGATTCCGAATTCTATCGCTTGGATCGTTGACGTCATCCAGGCATGCGCTCTTACCGGCTGTGTACTATCTTAAGTTCTTGTTTATGAGTGCTTGCCATGCCGTTGACAGGGCGATTTCGTCCTTATTGTTGATGCAGTTATCTTCCTTGAGATTAGCCTTATATATGCACAGAGCTTCTAGCCATCTAAGATGGTTTACGCATTGAGTTGTGTGAATTATTTTGGCTTGATTGAGAAAAGGTTCTATTTCCGGATCCGAGGCATAGATAGCAAGAGCGGTGGTGGACCTCGCGTGTAAAATATCACTCTCGTGTTCTTTTAGTCTTACTTCCAGGGAGCGCTTCGTGGATCCTACATAGATTAGACTTCTGTCTGTTCTATGGTCCATAATCGGGATGGAGTACACGCCCGGAAGTCGTTCCTTTCTGGAAATGTCTTTACCGTTCTTTAATATATCCGAAATTGTAGCGCATCTTCTATAGGCTATGCGTATATTCTTTTTCTTAGCTATTGATCTGTATATTGCTTCAAGATATGGATTATATGTGACCGGTATGAAATTAGGTCTAACCTCCTCGTGAAGCTGGTTAGGTTGTGGATCTTGTCTATTGTGTTTGCGGATCAATTTACTTGCAATCCCTTGGTAACCATGTTTCTCGGCTATGTGATGTATACGATTCAGTTCGGCTTGTAAAGAGCTCTGGGATGACGAGTGTGTATAAGCCCTCTTAATTAAAGCGTTAAATGCTGCTGTTTTATATTGCGGCGGGTCGCAGGATCCTGCCGGTATATAGAGATGTTCGGCTTCTGGTTTACGGTAGACCTCTGTGTGGATGGACGTTTGGTCGATTTTGATGTTGATGTCGAGGAAATGTGCTTCCGTAACGTGTGCTTGGTCTATCTCTAGGGTCATGCCATAAGGATTATCATTGAATGCCCCGACAAACTCTGATATGTCTGGTTTCCGTCTCCACAGGATGAGAATATCATCTATGTATCTTTTATATAGTAAGATGTTCGGTGAATACTTCGCGATGATCTTAGATTCCAATTGCCTCACCACCATCTCACATAGATCTCCTGCGATGGGGCTGCCCATCGGGACCCCTCTACCTTGGGCATATGTGACCCCCTTGAATTGGAAAAAGGAGTTATAACATAATAGATGCGCCAATTCTAAAACCTGTTGATGCAGAGAGCTGTCATTTACGATGTTAAAGAGTTTGTCTCTAAGGGCGCAAAATACCGGCGGTAGTTTGATTGACGGGTATAACGACTTAAAGTCCAACACTGTTATGAAGCCGGGAGATGCTGGTAACTTTCCGAGTTTGGATAATAGTTCCGCTGGGTTCGTCAGAGCATATGGGTATCCTTCCAAGTCGTTCGATAGTAGCTTATGTGCGCGTCTCTCCAGTTCAATGGTTGGAGCTCTCGCTTTGTCAATAACGGGTCTTAACTGTTGACCCGGTTTGTGGGTCTTCGCGAAGGCGAAGATCCTAGGACTGTCCGGAGAATCTATTACGATATTCCTTAATCCAAGGCGTTTAGCTAACTTCGTGTTGGAAAATCTTTTGACTTTCACTTGTAAGCCATCTATGGCATTAATGGGAGCCCTGGTGCATTGAGTGCTGTTAATATGTTCCTCTATACGACTATTGTACGTATCCCGCTTCATGAGAACGAAAGAATGGCTTTTGTCGGCTCTGACTAAGGTGACTTTATTTTGTTGCATCCATCTTTTTGTGCGTTCCACGTTATATATTATTCGTTTGCTGTCCTGAGGCTGCTTGGAATTTTTAAGTTTGTGTGTGGCTTTCCATCTAAAGTATTCCTTCTCCACATGCGTTAAACCTGTTATCAGGGATTCTAATTCCGGAATGGTGTTTATTTCTTCTGTGGACGGTGTGGGTGCAAATTTGGGACCCAAGCTCAAGACTTTGTGTGCGTAATCGGGTATCTTCAAGTCGTCCCACACGAGGTACGGGAATGAGGGTTGTCGCGGTTTTCGTGGTGTCTGCAAACGAAAGATCCACCTGAGTTTTCGATTATATCTCTTCTTCAATGAGTTCTTGAGCTTTTCTTGTATGGTTACTAGACGTATGTTTTCCTGGGATAACAAGTAGGGGTTCCGATCAAACAGTGCGTTCTCAATCTTGATCAGCTCTGCGATGTTGGAGTATATTTGCTTCCTCGTTATGCGTATTGCTCGATTCAAGCACATACTCTGTACTTTTGGCAGCAAAGGTTCACTACCCGGTGGGAGTCGAATTCGGAAAAAAGACATAGGTAGTACTTTTTCGTTTTTGCATTCTCTCAGAAAGTCGTATCTGGCTCTTGCCTTAGTTAGGCGTATGAGCGTTCGCTTGTAGCTATTAGCCGGCATCGCTAATTAATACGTGACAACTGCTACTACACCGGATTAAACTAATAAAACCTACTTAAAGCCTGTTACCGGTGGGCTTCGCTGAAAATCGTTACAAACGTTTTCGAACTATAAAGTTCTTCTTCAGGTAACTGACGACCGTTAATCGAATGCAATTCGAATAAAATCCTAATGGAATACGATTCCGAATTCTATCGCTTGGATCGTTGACGTCATCCAGGCATGCGCTCTTACCGGCTGTGTACTATCTTAAGTTCTTGTTTATGAGTGCTTGCCATGCCGTTGACAGGGCGATTTCGTCCTTATTGTTGATGCAGTTATCTTCCTTGAGATTAGCCTTATATATGCACAGAGCTTCTAGCCATCTAAGATGGTTTACGCATTGAGTTGTGTGAATTATTTTGGCTTGATTGAGAAAAGGTTCTATTTCCGGATCCGAGGCATAGATAGCAAGAGCGGTGGTGGACCTCGCGTGTAAAATATCACTCTCGTGTTCTTTTAGTCTTACTTCCAGGGAGCGCTTCGTGGATCCTACATAGATTAGACTTCTGTCTGTTCTATGGTCCATAATCGGGATGGAGTACACGCCCGGAAGTCGTTCCTTTCTGGAAATGTCTTTACCGTTCTTTAATATATCCGAGATTGTAGCGCATCTTCTATAGGCTATGCGTATATTCTTTTTCTTAGCTATTGATCTGTATATTGCTTCAATATATGGAGGTCTACCGTAAACCAGAAGCCGAACATCTCTATATACCGGCAGGATCCTGCGACCCGCCGCAATATAAAACAGCAGCATTTAACGCTTTAATTAAGAGGGCTTATACACACTCGTCATCCCAGAGCTCTTTACAAGCCGAACTGAATCGTATACATCACATAGCCGAGAAACATGGTTACCAAGGGATTGCAAGTAAATTGATCCGCAAACACAATAGACAAGATCCACAACCTAACCAGCTTCACGAGGAGGTTAGACCTAATTTCATACCGATCACATATAATCCATATCTTGAAGCAATATACAGATCAATAGCTAAGAAAAAGAATATACGCATAGCCTATAGAAGATGCGCTACAATTTCGGATATATTAAAGAACGGTAAAGACATTTCCAGAAAGGAACGACTTCCGGGCGTGTACTCCATCCCGATTATGGACCATAGAACAGACAGAAGTCTAATCTACGTAGGATCCACGAAGCGCTCCCTGGAAGTAAGACTAAAAGAACACGAGAGTGATATTTTACACGCGAGGTCCACCACCGCTCTTGCTATCTATGCCTCGGATCCGGAAATAGAACCTTTTCTCAATCAAGCCAAAATAATTCACACAACTCAATGCGTAAACCATCTTAGATGGCTAGAAGCTCTGTGCATATATAAGGCTAATCTCAAGGAAGATAACTGCATCAACAATAAGGACGAAATCGCCCTGTCAACGGCATGGCAAGCACTCATAAACAAGAACTTAAGATAGTACACAGCCGGTAAGAGCGCATGCCTGGATGACGTCAACGATCCAAGCGATAGAATTCGGAATCGTATTCCATTAGGATTTTATTCGAATTGCATTCGATTAACGGTCGTCAGTTACCTGAAGAAGAACTTTATAGTTCGAAAACGTTTGTAACGATTTTCAGCGAAGCTCACCGGTAACAGGCTTTAAGTAGGTTTTATTATTTTAATTTGAAATATAAAAAGAAAATACAGTGACTGTCTTTCAGGTTCGTTTAGTACACTATCAACAACAATAGTGATATCTGGTTTATAAGAAAGAAAACTTGTAGAATCGATACTCATCAAAGAAAACTAGACGAAAGAGACAAAACAAGATTGAAAATTTCAATATTCTAAAATCTATTGGCAAATATGAGACAACATGCATGTTTGCTTCAATTAAAAAATATCAGTTGACAGAGTTTGCACTTAAAAATTGTGATGTTTTGTCCAATTCTTGAAATGTGTTAAAGCGAAACTGTGTTGTATGAGGGATACCTGTATTTAATATAAAAATAAAACTAATATGCTGGGTAAAATACTTTCTGGTCCAATGTCACTGAAGAATTATTTTGGACATCTCATTCATCTGAGGGTAACATTTTCATGATCTTTAGAATGAAGAGGATGGCTCATCAAGATTATAAAATGAAGAATGGTTCCAAATACCAAGAATCTAACACAAATGATTCTACAGAAAATAATTCAATTTCAGAATCATTCTGATAAGTTTCCTTCATCATCTTAAATATAATCTCTCTACACACCGGAATTTGTAATAATTAAATAAATTCTTCTAACCTTTTAACCGGTGTCGATCTATTTTTAGAATCGCAAACGTTTTCACAGCCCCTCCTGGACTCTTCTTCAGGCTTCGTCGTATAGGCTGTTAACATTCAAATATTCCATTTGAATTTCTTTTCGGAATGTTGTCACGTGCAACAGCTGGATATTTGTACTGCGCATGCTCCATGCTCCTCCCTTCAAACACTGTTTTCTAGCAAAACGTTTGCAATTCTAAAAATAGATCGACACTGGTTAAAAGGTTAGAAAAATTTATTTAATCATCATCTTAAAGTAGAAATAAAATCTATTCAATTATAAAACATAAGTTTTAAATTTTTTTAAATAATAGAGTATACTGTATAGAAGAAAATATATTAAGATCTTTTTCATTCTTAATTAGAAAATAAATATGTTTAATATAATTCGTATCAAATTAGAATCCTTTTAATATATTATGTTTGCCCTATAACTTGATAAAAATATCATTTGCATTAACCAGGATTGTTTTCCAAATGTAGAAAAAATCTGTTCCTTACATAATTCATATTTCATAGTAGTACTTTTTGTTTTTAAGCCATTAATGTTTGTTCATTCATTTATTTTGGTTTGTTTTCCCTTCTAAAATAATTTATGTAATTTTGAAAGATTTTAATTACATCAAAATTTCTGAGTCATTATAACACATTCTTCTAAATTTTCAAGCAATTTTTTTCAATTTTGTCAATAGTTCATCTTGTGATAACTGTAGGTAATCAATTTTTATTTTCTAAAGTAATGAAATTTATTAAAAAGTAATTTAAATATTTATTATTTAATTTCTTAATACATTTGCAGTGTTATATACAGATAAGTTTGTCAATAATTTAATTTTATCACTTTTATACCACTTCTAATAGAAAAAAATGTATTCTCTCATATCCTTTGTAAGTTTATTTGGAATAGACTTAAAAAGGATATGAAAAGTGAAATTATATAAATGTTAATATTATTTTTAGTAATTTCAAATTTTTATTTTAGATAATTCGTGCTTTACAAACGTACAAACGTACTCAGTGTCAATGGAACATGTTGGTCGAGCATTCCTTTGAATGGGAAGATATCGTTCGTAACGAAATGAATCACGATCGTCTTTTTAAATCGACTTTCATGCCACGACGGTCTTCTTTTGTGAGAGCTTTACTTACACCAAAAATCGGTAAAAAAATAAAATGCTTAATTCTGAAAGATATATTTATAAATACCATATATTTAACATTTATTAGTATTTTTTTTATTTTTATAAAATCAGGAGTCATGGCAGTGACTCCCCATTAAGTAAAAAGTCTCCTACTGACTATATATATACATACAGGAATTAGAGTTGCTGATTTTCAGGAGTCCATTTCTTCGCCCCAAACACTCGAAGTAGTTCCGAATATCTCATTCAAACGAAAATTCAAATTCATTCAAATTTGTAATGTAAAAATTAAACACACATACAGACTTTTTTAGGAGAAGAAATGAAATTTTACTGAATAAGAGGAGGCTCATAACTACAGGATGATTATAATTAAAGTTCTGATTTCACAATGGTTTCAAATAAGAATCACAGGTCAGAATGACTTGACATTTTACAAGAATATTTGTGAAGCAATAGAGTTTTGTTTGGTGAAGAAAAAAATTTAGTTCAAAAATTTGCCACTAGGGAGACCTGTGATGCATACTGGCAGTATCAAAAGATGCAAATTGTTTTAAATTAAACTGTAAAAATGAATTATAAAATTTTTTATTTTATGTTGTTGTCTTTGTTTTTGTGTATTTATTAATTTTGGGGGATATATATCAATTGTCCTTTAGGACTTTTCTATTTATTTTTAAAAATAAATTAAATAAATAATTATACATGAAATGTTCACCTCAAAAGTTTTTGTCATTTTCAAAATATGTGTGAAGTGGCCACGAGTATTTTGAAAATGACAAATAATCGGCCACCATTTTCCTGTGACATGGCTAGCAAGTTCACCAGATTTGATTCCACGTGATTTTTGGCTTTGGGGACATCTAAAGAATGTTGTGTTTAATAGACGTATTGCTTATTTAGTGGAACTGAAAGCCAGCATCACTCATCATATCGACATCGCTACAGAAATACTCAGATCTAGTATTGAACATGATATTTTGTGATTTCAGCTTGTATTAGAATACAAAGGCCAGCATATTGAACATTTGTTATGTCTCTTGTAAATGTTTTTTACTTTTGTATTGCTTTCCACCATAATAAAGCACAAATTTTTTCCCCTAACAACAAATTTTTGAACTAAATTTTTTTTCCATTAAAGTTCCATTGCTTTATACATATTCACACAAAATGTCAAGTCATTCTGACCAGTGGATCTTATTTCAGACCATTGTGAAATTGGAACTTTAATTATAATCACTCTGCATATATAAGGATGATGGCCAGAGTCCCAAAATGGCAAAAGCATCAGCCTGCTACCCTTGGGACCTGGAATCAAATTTAAGCAGGGAACTCCAGGAATTTTTCGTGGGCAGTCTCCCATATATTTCAGGTTTGTTCCTGAAATATATGGGAGATTGTCACTTCACCATCAAGTCACTGCTGTTATAGACTTGGCCAAACCCATAGTGAACATGGTAGAATGAACATCTTTGTGTCCTCACAGCAGAGATTGAAAAATGAAAAACACCACATATAAATAAAACAAACTTTTTTAACTACTGACAGTTAACACAACCATAAAGTTGACATCTTTATAACATCGAGAGTAAAGTTGACAAATCAAAATATAGTAAAATAACAATTACAATGCAATATATTACCAAAATCAATGTTACTAAATCAGGTTGTTAGACAAAATTAAAAGAACAAACAATTTTAATTACCTACGTGAACAAGATCAGAATGAACATTATTTTAGATGTTGAAAAAATTTATTTATAATCAAAACATAGTTTTTGATTATAAACTTAGCGGTTTGAATTTTTAAATTGTAATATTGAAAAAAACTTACAAATTTTAATACTTAAAACAAAGAATTGGGTTTAAAAGTGTATAATATAGCAAAAGAAAAACAATATATATTTAGTCAGAAATGAAGCAAACTTCTACTATTAACATAATAAAAGTTAAATTATACTAAGTATTTTCTAGGAAAACAGCATTATGGGTCATAGTGTAGAAAACTAAAACTGTATGGAAAAAAAGTTTAAAACTTATTTAAATATAAAATTAAAAAATTATCCTAGAGATCAACGTAAATTGACAGCAATCAGAAACTTGATTGGCAAGTAGTGTGCGAGCAGCTGAAAACTGGCAATTGATCCATAGATGTTACACAATGAAGTTTGACTTTAAATATCTCGGTTTATAGATTGAATTTCAAAAATCTTGTTTTGACACAACATTGGCTTTGCCAAATTGTATATATTTGCAAAAAATAACGTTTAGTGGTCGTGCAGTTGCTTTAAACTTCACAGACAAAATGCTGTCTGACTTATGCAAAGTTCCACTCAACTAAAATCACAAAAGACATCTTCAAAATAAGCATCTTCAGTTTCATATTTCTGCCACCTTTCTTATCACTTATTAAAACAGTCTTGCTGCATTACTTTCTTCAGTGCAATTGCCAGAGCATTTTTGATGCAAAAGATCTGGTACATTATAAGTCTGTCCCCAATGGTAGCTCAATTAACCAGGACTTCTACATTGACATTCACGGTTACCCTTGTGATGCAGTAAGAAGGAAACACTCACCTCTGGCAAGCAAAAATATGGGTTCTCCATCACAGCAACAACCCAACATACTGTATTGTGCTCTCATAGTGATTATTTGGCAAAACATTAAATAGCTGTAATTTCACAGCCTTTACTTATTGGCATTCACTCTTGCAAACTTTCATTTTAATGAAGAGATGAAAGGTCTACTTGAAAGATCATAAATTCAAATTGGCAGAAGAGATGAAAAGTTCTACAACAATTGCACTTGACATAACACAGAATGGGCTGCAACACTGTTTTAATAAATAATACAAACATTGAAGTGTGTAATTGCAGAAGAGTTGTTTATTTTGAAAAATCTTCTATAAATACGTGTACCATACTATTAAGATGATAGATTATATTAAACATTTTTTATTTTGGATTCTATCACTTATTAGTCATTTTTCTCTAGATCCAAAATTTGCATTTTCCATTTTTTGAATTTAATAAACACTAATAATTTGAATAATACTTATATTTTAAAATATGTATTATTTTTACACTTATAAGTACTAATTATATATATATTTCTTTGAGATTTATAGATATTTTTATTGAATTTTATTAAAATTTTAATTCCTTTTATAAGGTAAAAGAAATAGTGAGAATAAGAGTTTGTTTTTTTAATCTAAATTTTCAACTACAACTGTTTCAATTATATCAAATATAACTGATATGTTTATTTTTGCTTTTGCTCAATAATTGTATTAAAATTTTTATAGTTTATTGATTTATTAAAAAAAATATATCATATATTTTTTTACCTTGTAAGACTCATTATATTGGATGCATCACATTCTTCACATTAAATTTTTTCAGAAAAAAATATTTTTTATGGTATAAGATATATTTGGCTTGTAAGACACATTTTAGTTTTCAGATAAATTGTACTGTACATACAAAAAAAATGCACGTTATAAGACTAAAAATACAGTAGAGAGTCGTTAATCGGAGCCCCGGTAATCGGAACGATTTTCAGTCGGACTGTGTCGTGCCGAATCGAACGTTTTTGATACTAGATTTACTTCTAAAGTATAATTTTCATGTTTTTATATTCTTCAATATATTTATTTTGTTCGCACAAAATGCAGAAATAATTTTTAACGATACGATAGCCTCGATTATTATTATTAAAAATTTTCGTTAGGCTTAAAATCGACGAAAATTCAACACGAAGCGACACGCGACGGATAAAAATTTGAACATCGGACAGGTTAATATATTTTTTTCTACATAATTGGTAATCGGAACAAATGACTAATCTGAACCACCCCAGTCCCCAATTGATTCCGATTTTCGACACGCTACTGTAAAGTAATTTTTAAAGAAGCCTCAATGTGGCTCTGTTTCATTTTTAGTTTTATGGAATTAAATTTATTGATTTTAATAAGTATTGCAAATAATTTTTATTATAAAAATCTGGCTTTAGTGTACTTGATAATTAAATGAATTTGTATTAAAATTTTAATTACACATTGAGTTAATTAACTATATTTATTTTCAGAATGGTATTGGAAATGTGTAATAAGAGTGTGGGGATTGAGAACTCTAGCTATAGTATTGGCAATATTCAGCATCATTGTTGTTTGGTCAGAAATGACATTTTTTACGGCATCGCCGACACTTTCGTTATTTGCCGTTTTTGTGGAATTGGCCGGAAAACACTACAATTATATATTCATTGAGGTTATTATTATTATTATATTTTATATATATTTATATTTTTTAATTTTGACTGAACTAGTAAAATAATATCTTAAAGTAAGTTTATTTCAGGTAGTGGATTTATTTAAATCCCACATAATTATTTATTTTTTTCATCTCTTTATTTGTTTGTTTATTTTTGGGAATTGGCATTTTGTAAATATCAAATTGATTAAATATTAAAAATTTTAAAATAAAATTTACTATAATTGCTTCAAATAAACATATTTAAAATATATTATAATAAGTTAAAATCATTAAACTTTTTTATCTGTTCATAGAGACTCATTTTAAATAATAAAAAAAATAATTTTTAAAAATATTCATATACTCTTTTTCTCAAGGTATTAACAATTTGAACTGATCGATTATCACAGGCTTTGAATTAATTAAAAACAGTTATTTTTGCATACATTGACAAAGCTATTTGTGTTAATTTAGAATGATGTAATCGTCTGTTTCTAATTAATGTACATCTGGGACAACAGACTAATTTAAAACTGTATCCTTCTCTCACTAGAGAAAAATTTATGTAATTTGAAAGGAACTTGGAGATGAATTTAATTAATTTGAAAATGTTAGATTGTTTAAATAGAGCATATTTTATGAATTAAGAATAGAGCAATGTTTTATAAATTATAAAGTGATTTCTATTGATTTTTGTTTTGTAAACAAAAATCAGTAAATTTTGATCTTGTTTGATAAATTTGATTTGAAACAAAAAAAATACTTCTCGTAAAATTTTTCATATTACATATTGTATTGGGCTGCAGTTTGAAAAAATTGTTAGACGTATAAATTCTTACTGTCATCTGTCTGTCCTTCTTTAATCTAGAGCAGGGATGGGCAACCTTTTTCTATGTAAGGGCCTCATTTTAAGACTTTTGAACCGATGCAGGCCACATACAAGAGAAAGAGAAAAAAAATGTTGGTAAATCAGAATTATTTATTCATATATAATTATAAATTAGCATAGGTATACTTAATTTAGCTTCTGGAACCGACGTAAACGTAATATATTGGAAATATTTGGTTAAATATTCGTCACTGCTAGTTTTAAATTAGTTTCGACGTATCTGTTAGCCGGTTTCTTGTTTTAATTTTTACTAAATTCATTGTGGGAAAACTATTCACATATGTAAGTTGTAGAAAATAGCGTTTGAATTTTTGCTGCATACTTCCTTAAGCTGGGAAATTGATATATTTATTCACATTTTATGCGTCACGAGCTGCAAAATATACGAATGTGGGCCACAGGTTGCCCATCCTGGATCTAGAGAACGGAGTTAGATAGATGAATGCAGAGATTGGATATGGAAAGCTTAGGAACAGAAGGTTCCAATTAACTATATAAGAACTTCCAGTTTGCACTGGAAGTCATGTTATTTTAATTCAAAAGCTTTTTCCCAAAAGGTGTTAGACAGATGACCGGCACGACTCTATTGCTAGCGGGAAAATATGATTACGGGGACAAGATAATACTAATTTGAGATAGAGAGCATATATTTTAAATTAAATAAAGTAAAAATATGATTAAAAATTGCAGCTTAACATTGTGATAATGTCACAATAAATAATTGCTCATTTTATTTATATAATTTTTTCTTATTATTTTTGAAGAAAATATTTTTAAATTTTATAAATACTGGCTATATATTATTCTTTAATGTTTATAATAATTACATATTATATATGCAAATGCATCAACTTTTTGAAATTATGGAATTAAAGGAGTTTTAATTAATAGGATGCTCTTAAAATTTTTTCTACCTTCTAATTAAAACATGTGTTATAAACTTATTTTTATAATCTATATATTATATCAATAAAATAAAATCATTTGATTTAAAGAAAGTAGATTAGAATAGTGATTAAGAATTGATTTAGATAAAGAAATTGTTTGCATAATTTTATATTTGTATTTTATAATCTACATAAAAATCAATAAAACATAAATCTTATAATAAAAACAGTTTTCAAAGCTTATCAAAATATTTTTACTGTTTTGTTTATTTAGTTACTTGAATTGCTTCATGTTTGGAATACTTGTTTAAAATATTATAGAAGAATTCTGAAAACTAAGTTTTGATGATTATTGTATATTCTAATAATAAATATATTATAATTTCAAGAACATATATCTATTTACAAACGAGATTCTTAATTACATAATATCTATTACAAAAAAATTTAATAATTTAAATGATAACATTACTGTATATTAATCATTTTTGGTGATTGGCTGTTTTAACCTATTATTGTATTAAAAGTTACAATTTTAAAAAATTATTCAATTGACCCAGTGCTTGTAAAATATTATATATTATAAGGAAATGTAAATCTTTTAGAAAAACTGGTTTGATAATATAACAAATGCTTTGATATGTTGAAAACTTTCCTATAGATAACTTTTAAATTTTTCGTGAAGCTAAAATAGCTACGATGATCAATCCAAATATAAAAACAAAATTATAGAGTAATTTTTATTTAAAATAGAATTAAATAATAATAATAATAAATTATTTCAAGAAATAATCAAATACTATTTTTTTTTTTATAAATTCTAGTGCATAAACTAAATATTCATTCATAGAAGAAACCAGAATTTAAATAGGAAAAATTTGTCTGAATCTAGAATACAATTAAATTTCTGTCTTTTACTTATTTTAAATTTACTAACTAATCAAAAAATTGAGCCAGTTATATTTTGGCTAATTAGATACACAAATTACTTAGAACTTGTATATTTTAATCAAAATGTAATCCAATAATGAAGCTTCATTTTTTTAATATATGTAATATGATTTGGGCTTGATTCCATTATGATTATTTACTGTTTGCATTTAAATTATTTATTCTTTTTTTTTCTCTTGGTTTTTTCACTGTTTAAAAACAGTTTAATTTTTGTCTTAATTATAATAGGTTATTTCTTTAAAACTTCTCTTTACGATTTTTATGATTATGTATGTAATTGAGATTTAAACTTTATTTTCGTTGTACTTTTGTGTTATTTATTAAATATTTCTGTACAGAGACATATTTTTATTACATGAATATTACTTTGAATAATTAAGATTTTTGTAAATTAATATAAATTAAATAACATTTATTTAATTAACTTGAGTAGAGGTTAGTTTTAGTTTATGTATATATAACATTAAAGTAATTTTTAAAATGTAATTTTAATTTTTCAGATAATTTCTATTTTCACTATTGCTTATTTGTGTGTTTGTGCGTATTATACGGTTTTCAAAGTTCGTGTCTTAAATTATTATTATCTTGCTCCACATCATCAAACGGATGAGTACAGCCTTATTTTCAGTGGAATGTAAGTAATATTTAAATTAATATTGTGGTCTCTAGCTAACTGTGAGAAATAATGTTACTAAGTACTGTAGGGTTCCTCCATGCATGACTCTGCCATATACACTCCAACCCCTTATGCAAGCATAAATAATTCACAAAAAATAATGAGCCTCATTAATTATTGAGTATTTCATATACTAATCATACCTATTTCACTTTTGCTTTATATATATATAAAGCAAATAAGTATTATATTAACAATAAATAGCACAATACTATAAATAATGAAAACTTTAAAAAACTATTATAAGCGGACTTTTTTCTTTTCTCAGATTTTAAAGGAAAAAGTAAGCACTTTACTTTGGCTTATCAGAACTGCTGGGATTACTATTATTGCATTTTGAAGCTATATTTGCAAAGTAATTGGCATAAATGAAAACAAACAGAAATACTGATAATACAGTGATGAGTTGGCAAAGAACAAGAACAAGCAAGAACTCCAGATAAAGACTGATGCCTGTTCCACTGTAAAATTAAATCTGAACCATTTTTTAAGCAGAGACTTCATGTACCTTAAAGAAATAGCTCAGATTTAGTGCACGATAAGAGTATTTTAAGTATTTTCTTATTTTTTTTATCTGTAATAATTTAAACATGAAACCATATATGGCAGGGCCCTACTTTACTTGTATGTAGTTATCTAGTATAACATCTTTTATGATTATTTATTTTAACATATATAATTATAATAATTTTATTGCTTTTTAATAAAAACTAATTTTGAAAATTATTACCATATTTTCATGGAGTGACCAGTATGCCACATACAAACAGGAGAGCCAGAAAATATAAAATTAATCAGATGTAACAAAACTAATTGTTAATTAAACATTAAAAAAAACATTCTTCTAAGTAAAATAAAATAATAGTATTGTAATTTGGTAATTTGACCAACTTAAAATCAGGAAGAGTGTTTTCATTTACTGGACAATAAAACAATTAATGACTTATTGACGTTAATAGTAGTAGTTAGTGTTGGCTACAATGACCATCTACTCTGGCCTTAAAAATAACATCTTCCTCTCAAATTTCATGAAAAACTATGTTAATAGGTGTAAGCTGAGATAATTTACAGCAAGTTTCTTAATTCTAATATGTTTATTTTTGCATTTGTGAATCAAATAACAATAAAATGCACATAAAAAAATCACTTTCAGAATTCCAAAAGTATTTTACATCCATAGAAAGAGGATAAAATGAAGAAATTAAACATATAATCGTAGTTTTTGATGTAATGCTTACAGTCTCACAGTTTTAGAATAAAAACGCATTCATTTTTACCCGACATAAATCACTTGATTTTTAATGTGCCGGTAGAGAGGGATGTATAACCTCACTTAAACCAGCATGCCTGCATTTCCCTGGGTTAAACCAGCATGCAGGTTTTTACATATGGAAATATCTGATTTCATAGTCTCCTCAGATAGACCATCATGCTGGTCATTTCGTGAAAATACAGTAATAAATTTCAAAGAATTAAAAAAATTTCATTTCAGAATCAAATACTTTATTAGGAGTTGAAAATTAAAACAATCCGAATGTTTTCAACAAAGACTCTTGTTCAAAGGTTTAATTTTTATTTTGTCAGAGACCAGTCCTCCTTCTAGGACAAACAATTTTTCCATAAATGGTTCGTTCCATCAGGATAAGTGGAAAGGGAAAATTTAAAAGACCAACTTGTACTGCCAGTAAGTCACATTGACTGGAAACTGAAACATGGGAAAAAAATGGTACTATAAGCTGGAGATCACATTTTATTAGTAGCAGCAGCACAGTTTAACAGGAAATCTTCATTAATTCAAACTCTGATAGTTCGAAAATTCGTTAGTTTGTAACTGTGCTATTGTCTCGGCTGAGGATATAGAGATTTATACGTTAAGAAATTTGGTTAGTTCAAAATACGGCTACTCTGTAATTCAAAGTGAAAATTGTCTGAACTGTGATATGCATACGTTAACTGGTTCGTTTAGATTGAAGTGTGTCCATGTTATAAGAGAACAATGGACCAAGAACAACTCTAACCTGGTCAATATGGCTTTGCTATTACAGTTTCACATTTCACTTTTGATTTTAAACACTAGAGGGTGAGAATCTGGTAAAAATGCAAATACAGTTTACAAAAATTATACAAAAATGAAAAGAATCCTTTGCTCGCACGTATAGGACAACCTAGGTTTTCGAAGCAGTGAAAAATAGATAAAAACCTTGTCTTATATGCGAGTAAATATGGTATATTATCATTATTTATTAAAGAAAATAGTGTTCTGTATAAGTATCCGTATTCCGTTTACTCAATAAATTACATCAGTTATATGGCATTTGGCATATTGTACAGATATATGTAAATTTTGGATTATTCAAACTTGATAATTTAAAGCCACAATTATTTCATCCCTTGAATTTTGAACTGACAAGGATTTACTGTATATATTTTTTGTTAACTTGATATACAATACAACAGATATGAGACATGTATCTACTGACACGTTAGCTCTGTACTGTTTAGCTATGTTGTAAACAATATAATTGCAGTAAACAAATGCTTACCAGCAACATTTCTTGCACTTTCTGTATAATCATGGACAATTTTCATAACATACATATTTACATGTGTGATTTTGTCATCCAAATCCCACTGTACATAGCACTAGCTGCCATTCTTCACGTAATGGACAGTTCCCAAGCATCTAGCAGTGTTTTAGTTGTTGCCAAAGTTGCCTTTCGACAAGGAATTATCATCATTCCATTTAAAGTAGGTAGCCGGAACACTCATATGCGTGCCATGACTAATGATGGATGCCACCATCTTTGTTCACATCAGGACTGCCAACAAGTGGATTTTGCTACTTCTCAACAATGTAGAGTATAATGTGAAAAAGGATCTGTCCTGCTAGCAGAACAGGTTTACATGCTACTGAAGCCCAAAGTTAGGGCCTATCTGTAGGGCCACTGACCAAATAATCATTAACGTCATTTCATATTGATCTTTCAGAAATAAAAATGTCTTCTGTTATTTTTAAGTTTTTGTCTAGTCTGTTTTTCTGTAACTGCTATATCTTTTTTATTTTGACATTTTTGACTCCTTATTTTTTCTTCTACTTTTTTATTTAAAAAAAAGGTGCTAGAAATTTTCATCCCTTGTGGAACTAGTTGATGTACAAAGAGAGGCTCTTGCAAATATATATTCTGTGTGTAGTGGTCTGAACAGAGTAAGCATTATTATATATATACATTCAAGTTTGTCTCATTGTAATTGTAGTATGTTTGTATATTTATAGACAAATGTAAAACATTACAGACAGCTAGGGCATCTATTAACAGATATATAAAATTATTTTTTCATGTGGTTTTTTAAGTTTTGTGAGATTTAGCATAGAATTTTCTAGCATAAAGACAAAAGTGGCATCTAGGAGGAATTCCTACTTGCTGTCTCTTCCTGGATAATTGGTTTTTTTCAACACAGTCAGATCAGAAGAAAATATTGCCTAGTTTATTAAAAAGTAGGAATTAGAAGACGAGATATTAATTTTTTTTTTTCGTAATTGTTATATTTTTTAAAATTATCTAGGGGGGGAGTTATTGGTAAATCCTCTCAATATGTATAATTATTTATATGTTAAAGTTCCTGAATAATGTTTCAAGATTATTAGTTGATTAGTTTGTCATAAATTGTAATAATTTTAATCAACTTGATGATTTAGTAATTGTATATTTTTAACTTAATGCTGTGTTTAAAATAATGTGAAATAATTTTAAAAATGTATTCTCTCTGGAACAACTTCATTTGGAAATCTAATCTTTAAAAACATTCTTAATTTAAAAGATTTTTTTAACTTTCAAAAGTAAATCTTTTAATGCCAAAACATTTGATATTGAAATACATAAAAATAAAATGACAATACTTCACTATTATGTTCATAGAAGTCTGTTTTTTAAAACCTTCAATTAAATGTTTTTAAGAAAGTCATTTCTCATCTAAAGATCAACCTATATTTGCAAATCAAAACAGTTTTGAATACGGAATGTCATCTATAAACTTTCAAGTCACTATAATGTTAAAAATTCAATTTGATTTTTGGTTTTTCATCAGCATAACATGACAGCATCACAGCAAATGAGTTTTAAAGCTTAATGTCAGCCACTGTGTGTTATTGACCTCACTTTGCCTACTATATTATGTATTTTGGCATAAAAAAGATAATAGAAAAATCAAGTCAGAATGTTATATTCCAAATATACACAAAAAGAGAACTTTAGCTTTATAACTGCAAGAGAACTTTATAAGCTTGTTTTAGTTGTTTTCTGGTAGAGAAGAAGAAAAGAAAGGAACATTCATTCCTAATCCAAAAGGTGATACTCTGCCTACTACTTAGACCACTAGGGTCCTGTGACAGCCACATTTAAAAACAATATAAGTATTTTATCATCATCATTGATGGCTTCATGAAATTTACTTGGATATATCCAAGTAAACTTCATGAAGCCCTTAAAGATGCTTAATGCTTCAGAAGTTAAGGATCAACTAGCTTCACAACAAGAGACTTTTGGAAATCTACATCATATTATCACAGATAGAAGAGGCGACTTTAAATCAGATGCTTTTAAGAAGTATTGCCTTGCAGAAAACATAGACTGTGTGTTTACTGTAGTCCATATGGAATCTCCACAGACCCACCCAAAAGAACCTGCCAGAATTCTTGGGTCTTATTACATAACAAAGGTAAAAGATAACCACTATAAAATCACAAAAGTAAGTGACTGATAGCCCTTCTCGGTTACCTACTTTGTGACTGGGACGAGGGCCCTCGATAGCCTCTTTCGTCTCAAATTTTATGAAACTGTTTCCCCTTGGAGACCGAGGAGTTGTCAGGGAAGGCTAAATGTGGCCCTGAACATCCCAATGAAAGGATCTGCCCAATTAGAGGATAAGGAAAACAAAATTTGTGAAGTTAAGAGAGGAAAGATAGGAAAAGGAGATCAAAGACAGACCAGGACATTGTGGTGTGGAAATGGACATTACAGTAGAGCGTCGATAAGTGGAACCAGTTGGGGACTGGGGTCCTTCCAGTTAATGATTTGTTCCAGTTTCCGACTTTGTACGAAAAAATACATTAACCTGTCCGACGTTCAAATTTTTCTCCGTTGCGTATCGCTTCCTGTTGAATTTTTCTCCGTCGCGTGTCGCTTCGTGTTGAATTTTCGTCGATTTTAAGCCTAACGAAAATTTTTATAATAATCATCGAGGCTATCGTATCGTTAAAAATTATTTCTGCATTTTGTACAAACAAAATAAATATATTAAAGAATATAAAAAACATGAAAATTATACATTAGAAGTAAATTTAGTATCAAAAACATTCGATTCAGCACGACACAGTCCGACTGAAAATCACTCCACTTTACGGCCATTTCACTTACCGACGTTCCTCTTATCGACGCTCTACTGTATTTTGTTCTTGTCTTTTGGCTTTTCATATCCTACATAAACAGTATATATATTGTATCTGAAATATATAATATAAATTACATTGTGTTGAGAAATTGTATGAAGAACATTGAATATAAACCAAAAATGATTGGACTTATTAAAACAAAAATTTTTTATTGCTTATATTGGTTTCTTTAATGTGAATTTTATTTTCCTTTTGATATATGTAAATAAAATTTGATGTAATAAATTCATACTCTCTTAACAATTTACTGTAATTCTAAAAAAAAATGTTTGTAAAAGTTTTAAGTTTTACCATTTAAATTAAGACTAATATTTTTTTTAATTTAAAAATGATGTCTTTTTTTCCATTTTAAAATTCATTATTTGATATATTAATAATTTTAAATTTGATTATTAGAATGTTAAGATGCACAAATTTATTAAACTATATTTTTGTATAAATTATTTTTAGGTTATTATGTCGCTTAACTCCTCCTCTCTGCTTGAATTTCCTCGGTCTTATCCACTTGGATAGCCACGTTTCTAAGAATCCTTCTTTTGTTGAGACATCATACACAAAAGTAAGATTTGATTTTTTTAAAGTATATTTTGAATATTTATAATGTTTAAAAGATCAGGAAAGGTATAAAAGTTGATAGTTTGCATTAATTTCTTCCAGATAAATCATCAAAAATGTTTATCTAAGCACAAAAGTGTTTTTGGCTTTAATTTTTTTGTTTATTTTCAAGATCTTTTAATAACTTAAAATATTCAGGGATGTAACTAGAATTTCTGAGTGTGGGTCACCCACATCTCTGATAGTTTGCATAGACATATAATAGGTAGGTAGGTTACGTAAGAATAACACAACCAAGATCACTAGCAGCATGTTGTTGTATAAGGAACTGCCACGTCGGTAAGACAGCTCCTTATGTGTCATATGCAAATCAGTAATACTGTATCGTGACAATGCTCAATAAAAAAATAAATAAATGGCAGAACAAAAACAGGTATTAAATTTTATTTTTTTTTACCTCATGGCTGTTTATGTAGCCTAGTATTTGAGACCGATGTGTCCGTTTTCTGTTTCATCCAGTGGTCAACTGCTTTGTGACTGTTTTTGCACGTTTACTTTTTAACTTGTATGGAGGCAGCAGTGAGTGGTGGTTAGTGTGGAAATGCCATCTCTTGCCACCCTATGTGGCTACATCCCTGAATTTTCTATCTGAAGATGACTTAATATATATTTATATACTTTTAATAATGACAATTTGCACATTTCTAGTTTCATTTGGATTTCTTTAAAATTATTACATCTTCTATAGATTTTATATTATATTAATCATAAGATTGAATAATATTACTATGTATTATTGTTTGTTTATTTTTGTTAATGTTTTATTTTTTTTATTTTAAAGTTATCTTTTTAGATTATTATATTATTTTTGAAGTTAAGTATTTGTATTTCTTTTTGAAATTGAAATTAATTTTAATTACATTAATAAAATTTTATAAATTAAAATGTCAAATAATCAACCAATGATTGTCTAAATGATCAGGCTATAATATGGCTATAATCAAATAATTAATATAAGTAAATTTGCTATTAGAGATAGATGCTATGTACCATCTCTTTTCTAAATTAATAATTATAATTTTAATAATTTAATAAATAATTTAGAACTTTCTGGAAGAAAAGAGCCAATCCCGGGCAGGGCACGAACCCGCAGCCTCCGCTTGCCGTGTGGCGCACTATCAATTGCGCCACTTGGACCCCAAGTGGACCTTCGCTTCCAGAAATATTTAAATTTTGATATAACCTTCCATGGTCTACCTCTAATAACAAATTTATTTATATTATAATTATTTGATTATAGCCATATTATAACCCGATCATTTAGGCGATCATTGGTTGATTATTACTATTCATAGGGCTTTGGGATGTGTATTATATTAAAATGTCAAAACAATCAAACTACAATTCTGTGGTCAACTGTTTTTAATGTGTGTGATATACTTATCTAATTAAAGGAAAATACCAGAGCAAGGAAAACTGATAGATACAAAATATATTTCAAATTAATCAGAACTAATTAATTCTGTATATTTCATATATACATTGTATGTATTAGCATATTTATTTTCCTTTATTTGAACATCATATAAAATGTAAGAAAATTTTGCCTTTATATGTATGTTATGGACCAAGTGATTAATATGGGCATTATTTATATTGCCTGGCCATTATGAATAATGACAAACAAAATCAGCCTATGGATGGTGCAGTGATGGATGTTGCCACAATGCAGAGTTTTTTTTATTTTTCACAGTTATGTTTTGTAAATTTATTCTAATTTTTTATACATTTTTTACAACTGTAACCACTGTTAAGTTATTAATAAATGAGTCTGATAACTCTCATGAGAAAAGGCAAGAATGAGAACTGGTATGGCAATCGTTAGTTAAAGCAAATTTCGACCTGTCTTTTTTAGCAAGAAACAAGAAGCATGAACACAAAGATCATTTATTACATAACAGCCTTTGTAATAAATTTTTTGTTCTATATCATAATTTGTCACATTGACGGGTCGGTGTGAATATTGCTATCATCCGGTTGGGCAAAGTGACGACAAAACCCGGAGGAGTGATCGTTCGACAAACTATACCACATACTGTTTTGTGCACTGTATATCAAAAATGACATTCCAGTAGTTTCCTTTAAGTTGGTTTTTATGATCAAAATATATAATTTTGTTAATAATACACTTGTCACTTCTTTCTGGCAATTTTGAAATAATGTAGTTCACAAAAGAAAGCTAATCTTTTTTTACATGGGGCAGAAAACAGTTTATTGAAAATTTTTTAAATTTAGCTTTTTGATAAAAGTTGTGTTAAAAAGAAAAAAAGTCATTCTTATTGTAGAAAGATTTGTTTTAAAATTAAATGTTTTTAAATCAAGACCTCATTTATCTTTTGAAGTACAATGCAGTACTGTGTGTATCAGAGAATATTGTATGTTGATGTTATGTTTCCTATGCTATCTATGTTTACTATATTTATATGAATAATGTCAATGATAAATGATGATAGAATAAAAAACATTATATTTCTTAGTAAATTTTTTAGTTTTTTGTTCCATTGAAGCTGTGGATCTTACCAAGCATTTAGAAAAATACTTGGTAAGATGTATTTACTGTAATTTTTTTTTTTTTTTTTAAGCTATATTTTTTTTGTGTGGCATTCTTTGGAATATATCCGCCGTTCAAAAAAGCAATAAGTGTTCTTTTTTCAACATTAGTTTAGTTAGTACAGTTAATAATACTTAATACTTACTTTTTTAAAAATATTCCACTTTGTAAGTGAAATTTTCACAAATTATTTTGTCAAAGCTATGTGCAAAGAAATTACTGAAGTAAACATTTTATATTCGTGATTCTAATTTTTATAATGTCTGTTGATTATTAAAGAGTTTTATGTAATTAATATACCTATATTAATATTATGCATAAAATAGAAGGTGTTGTTCTTAAAATACTTTGAAATAATTTTTTTTAAATCAAATTTCCCAAATATAATAATGTAGCTTTATAATGACTGATCAGTTTAATAAATTATGGTATTCAATATTTATCAGACTGCAGCCTTCTTAGGCATTATAAATAATGACCAATTAGTCACTTTGTCCATAACATTTATACATACCAAGTGATCAAATGAAAAAAACACTTGCGAGGAGTAATTCAGTTATGCTTCGAGTCAGCCATACTAGTTGCTGCACTACTTTACATCATAAGGAATGCAAATTTTAAACATTTACTTGCTATGGACTTTGTTTTTAAAATAAGTATTTCAAGTATCCTCTATTAAAGCAAGGAGTTGAGGATTAATTTTGCTATTTCTAAAATATTAAAAGGGGTAAAATTAATTGCCACTTTTATATACACACATTAGATGGGTTCATAAAATAAAAAGTGTATTTGGTAGGAATACACTTGGCCAACAACGAAGAGTTTCAAATATTATCCACAAGTTGTTTTATTCATTTTTTCTTTTTAATTGCTAAGTATCAAAAACAATAGCTTTAAAAGTTAGAGGATGATCACTTTCAATAAGTTACCATTGAGGAATTCAGCTACTTAGAGCTTGGTTAATGAAGCATTTGAAAGATTTTACATTCATTACAAATTATATAAATCATCATAAAATGTACAAAAAATAATAATCATCTGAAATTAAATAAGTACAAACTATAACTGTGGAAAAAAACTGATTCAAAAAGCTCAGAATAGCACAAGTTTCCATTCTGTTTCTTTTAAACTTTTCTAAATTAATTTTTGTAATTAAAATTTTTTGTTAGCTGGAATCTGCTTTGTAACAAATTTGTTTAATTAATAATAAAGTTTTTAGTTAATTATTCAAAAAAGCATTACATTTAATAATTTCTTATATATCACTTTGAATAATTGTTCTAGCATTACAACAAAGTTTAGAATAAATTATGATAAAATGTTTTACTTATCAATAACCAGTCTGTATGGAAGATACAGAAATTATTCTTAAATTAAAATTTTAAGTCCATTATAAATTTTTAAAGAACAATCCAAAAATATATGAAGAGGTGAGTGGAAAAGTAAGTAAGTAAGTAAGTAATGTTTATTGTAATAGGATTGAACCTGTTACATGGGGTGTTTCAATTATTAACCAATCACAATCATATTACAACATATTAGTTCCATATAATATATCTTAGTTATTTAGTTTAACATTGACATATATTCATTATTGAAAGGTTTAACTTTTAAATAAGATGCTGTATAACTTAATTACAAAAATTTTAACAAATTGGATATCTTATAATTAGTTACAATTCTGCTGTATGAGAAGAAATTTGTATTTGCTATTTACGTTGATAATCATATACAACACACGGAAGTAATATCCATTTTGGGACTAATGCTTCTTAACAAGAACAAAACATAAATTGGGAAAGATCCCTACGTCCATAACAATATCATATCAACTTTGTTTAAGGTTAACTGTCATATTTTTTTAATACTTTTAAAATGATGTAATTATAGTACCTCCTTTAAATTGTCCTAGTTCCTATAAGATTTTTAATTCCCTCATGCGATAATATGCCGATACTATTGTTCCGAACTCTGCTAGAACTCACTGTCACATGAACCTTCCTCTCATCTCCATAACTTGGTATAGGTGAAGCCTAGGTAACTACAATATTTACTTTTTCGGAATTCCCTCTTAGTATTAGTTGTATCGAAAAAGATATAGCTCGTCTATCTTTATTCCTTGGCCAGTAGCAATAGGTCACCAGACAGATGCACAATCCACTAATACACCGCGCCTTGCCAATGTATGTTTTCGTAGTAAAAATCCTTAGTTTCTACGCATTCCAGATAACCATGTCACTATTAAACCAATGATGAAGTAGAATTTCATATTAGCTTAGGCAACACTATGAAACTTTCCTTACAGACTTGGAAATTCCAGAACCCATTAGACGTTTATTATTATTATTACAGTTTGTATTTATAGAAGGAAAATTTACTGTTAAATTTACATTGACTAATTGAATATCTGTATTTCCGATTTTCTTTCATCCAGTACGAATTTTCCTGGGTTTATTGTTGTAACATTATAAATATTCGAATCACTATTCGGATTTCTCAATGGAGGAACTTAAGTAATTTTTAGGAAGAAATTGATTTAATTGTATTACTTTATCTAAATTAATGTCGTACGTGAATATTTTATTTTCTATGATATAACAGTCATCTCTGATAATAAATTTGTTACCTTTTAATCTTTCTTGTTTAATTGTCGTTTGTAATTTTTTCCTTCTTAATCTGGATCTTTTGCATAAATCGGCTGTAAAAATTGTTTTATTTTTTCTCCTTTCTTCGTTATTAACTTTAGCTTTTAATTTCCAAAATTCTTTTAATATCAAGTTTCTATTATACAAGGAATCTATTACAATCTTCACAATACGGTTAGATCCGTTATAATTTATCCTGGTTAAGCTTTCTATAGAGATATTTTTAATTCTCAAATCCTCTTTAATAAACTGATTGATTTCGTTAGCATAATCGGTCGAAGTAAAAGGAAAATTTATGATTATGATATTTCTATTAGTTCTCTCATTTTTTAATTTATCTAGTTCAAATTCGAACATACCTCTGAAATGGCTATTGTTCTTAGATAATGTCTCTATTTCTTCCATTTTCTGTGACACTCTCACTAGTTCTTCTTGAAAATGCTTTTTTTCTTCCTTCATTAAATTAAGTTCTGTCTTGATTCCTTGAATTTCCCTATTAAGCTGTGAAAAGTTATTTTGTAGTAGTTCGTATATTGATTTTAGTGTGTATTGTGAATCTTCCTGTACCAGGGGATCCTTATCTCTTAATGCTTGAAAATATTCAGGTATTTTCGTAGATCTTGTGGTATCAAGACTACCTCCACCGCACTCCTCCTCAATTTGAAGAAATTCTTCATTCAATAGATTATCCACTTGATTTTCTTTAACTATTTCTTTAAAATTTTGCTTACGTGGCCTACCACGCCCCCTGTTTTGCATCTCCATTTGACTCAAATGTTGGGGAGAACGGGAAAGAGGACCTGGATTAGGTTCTATTCCACCAATTAATAATAGGCATATGATTAATTCCAAAATCAATCTATTGACGAATATCCACATCCTTAACTCGACCAAAATACGGTTATAATTTCCTGGTACGTTATAATACAACTGTTAAGCTCTGCGAAAAGTTCACCAACACCTTCAACAACCAACTCACACCCCGGTGAGTGGAAAAGTAGTATAAGTGACAAAATAGTTTTCTTTTTAAAAATAGAAAATTAAAAAATATATATTAATTTAAAGATGGAAGGATAATAAATATCAATAATATGAAAGGAAATAAATCTATTTAATTTGATAAAATGAGACTTTTTAACCAATATTAAATTTTATTATTATTATATTCAAGTTATACTATTTATCACTTGTACCACTTTTTTACTGAACCACTTGTGATTGTCAGGAAAAATAAATAAAGCACAAAATGCCAAAATAACGAAGATAAAACAAATAGTTTTGTCTTCATTATTTTGGCTTTTTTGGATAAACTTCTATAATACAAAGTTGAAGAATTACAGTATTAAATTGAAAGTATATTTTCTTTTCATGCTTTAAATTACTTTTTTTATAATATTATACAGTTATTAAATTTGGAAGTTTTTAATTGAAATTCTAAAAAATCTAATAAAATTATATGAATGTTTTTCTATTACTTACCATATTTTACTTACGTTGTTTAAAATTAGTAAAACAATGAGATTTGAAGACTCGATATTAATTTATCGATAAAACTTTTTTAGATAATGGGTCATATGGATGTCATTTCTATTATATCCGACGGTTTCAACATTTATTTTCCGATGGCAATTTTTTTATTATGCTTGGCAACTTATTTTAATTGCGGAAGTAGAATTCTTCACATGCTGGGCTTCGAGCAGTTTTTGGGAGACGACGAAATGACGTCCGACCTGATCGAAGAAGGAAGAGAACTTATAAAACGAGGTAATAATATAGTATTTATATAATTATTATTAAATTATACATAAATAATATATTATTGTTTCAAATAATTATATAATTTAGTTAAAAATATATGACAAAATAATTTTAAATAAATCAAATCGAAGTAACATTTATAGTTATTACTACGAAGAAAAGGTTAATTGTTTAATATAAACAATATTGTCAGTGTTAATTAGTAACGTATTCATAAATAACTATACTTCTTACTGTAGACTGGATGAATTATAATTCTTTCTTCCACGAAAAACCTTGACAATCCAGTGTGTTTATACAACTGCTAACGAAGACCCCGAAGGGGTCGAAAACGTTAGCAGTTGTATAAACACACTGGATTGTCAAGGTATTCATAAATATAATTGAATTTAATTAATTTAAATATAACATAAAAATTTACTAAATAAGAAGAAGAATTTCACAAATTTTTAACAATAGAAGTTAAATTGGGTTTCAACATTATACATATTTTAATATATTTATCAAGACCAAAGGTAATTATAAGATTACAAGTTTGCACACTCATCTGTATTTTAACCATACATATTATGATTTCATTGTTAATATATCTTTACTTGAAAAAAATATTGAATTAATTCTTTAATTCTTCTATTATAAATGTTTTGTTTATTGTGTATTTAGTTCAAAACATCAAAGAAATGGATTTCAAAATAGAAAACTTTATAGAAAATCAATTAACAGTATTAATTTAAGAGTTTAAATATTTAATGATTTTAAATGGAATGATCAACATGTCATTTTCAAAAGTAATTGAGTTGTTCTTATTCCTATTTAAGCTCAATTTGAGATTGTTGAACTTAATACAATTTACAAATGAAACAAAGAAATGAAAGTAATATTTTTCAATAAAGAATATTGATTTTTTAAAAATAATAATAATTACATATATTTTAACTTTAGTTTTTTATTTTATTTTTGAAACAGATGATTGTTAAAAAAATGAGTTAGGATATGAAATTCTACAAAACAAAAGTCTTTGTTTTGTTTATTTTCTATTAGATTTTTTTTCTGTATCTTTTGCAAACATTTATTACTAAAAACCAATATGACAAACAGTATAATTAATATTAGAACATAGAATAAACATGAACTCTTGATTTATGATGAATTGAAATGAAGGAAGAAAATACTTTTGTAATGTATCTTTTGATATTTAAAAATATTTATAATTAATTTAAAAATAAAAATATTGATGTTATAAAACTTACATGTACTTTTAAAATATACATTTTTTTCTGATGTTAATGGTTTTATGAACATTTAATCTTATGACACTATGATTAATTGTAATCAGTATGATATGTTAGATATATAAATTTTATATTTAAGATTTTATTTATTCTTGCATTTATAAATATAAAATTGTAATCTAAATAAACTGGAAAATGTTAAATTTATTTAGAAATAGAATGTATATTGCCTTAAAACAATTTGAAAAAGAAAATTTTTGATATTACTTAAATTTTGTTATTGTTATCAATTCTTTGACTGAAGCTAGAAAAACAAGTATACCATAAATAAAACTTTTTATCACTAACATTTTCAATCTTACTAAAAGGCCTTTTAATATACATTGGTGCCTCTTACTTCGAATTTAATTCATTCCAGGAGGATGTTCAAACTTCGAATCGTTTGAAGTATGAAGCAATTTTTTTCCATTAGAAACAATGGAAGTGAATTAATTTATTTATGAATCCTAAACCATACCAACTTTGATAAATTTAAAGCTGCAAATATCTATAATTTAAGGTAAAAATAACACAATTAAATGGTGAAATAATAAATTTAAGCACGTAAATACCGTGTAATAAAATGAAAAATGCATTTAGTGGTCGCACGCCGTCGACTCGTCGACTTTGGCATCTTAAATGTGGCGGCCGGATCTGCCGTGCACGTATCGCTTAACTTCCTTTTTTGTCTCGGTCGTCAATATTACGGCCTTCTTCTAACTTATTACATTTTGTTGCTTTACACACTTCTTGGATGCCATGATTAATAAGTAAAGGTGATATTGGATTGAACAGAAAGTTTTTGAGTATTTTTTTACATCTGTTCCTATTTAACATAGAAGTTTAATTATAACAGTAGTTGTGACATTTAACAAAAATTCGTCACAAGGGGAAAGATTAAAAAATCTACATTTACCAGTACCTTTTCCTCAGTAGATATAAAGCTCAAATATCACTGAGTGATAAGGATGGAAAGAAAATGGAAGATGTCTGTAAGATCTGGCAGTTCCAATTTTTAAATTTCTAATTTTAATTGGATATTTTTCTGTGCTTTTTAAAGGACATTTTTAAATTTGATGGCCAAGCAGCCTAAAAAGAAAGGTTGGGTCATCAAATTTTTGTATTCTGGAAGATTAGAAATTTTGGTTTCCAGTTTTGGACAGACTGCGTGTTCAAATTAATTTTCACATTATTGCTAATTTGACATTGTATTTTTAGTTCAGAAGCTTATTTTACACTTCAAGTGCATTTTTCACTGTGCATGCATTTCGAATTTTCGAGAGCATTGTTTAAACTCCGAAGCAAAGTTTTGTCAAATTTTGCATTCAAACTCTGAAGTGTTTGAAGTTAGTTGTTTGAAGTATGAGGTCTCATCATATTACATATGTTATTGAAATATATATATATATATATGAATATATATGAAATATATATATAAATAGTTGTAGAATAGAATTTTATAAATTTAGAAACAATTGATTTAAGCACAAAATAATAATAAAACCTATAATTGTAAAACTGATCATTAGGAAATATATCACAACAGTTTAAAATTAAAAAAATACAAAAATCCATACTGAACAATACTACATATTGTTCAGTATGATTTTTTGCCTTTTCAATTTTAAATACAGTTGAACCTACCTAATTTATTCACCTTTCTTCACACAGAATTTTGGGCATATACAGGGGGTGGGGATTAGAGAAATTCAATGGTATCGACAAAAAGATTTTTATCTTGTAAGTAATTTTTATTACAGTAAGTCTTGTCATCATGTACACTGGATATAATATTAACTTTGAAATCATCTTAGATATCATTTCAATTATCATGGATACATTTAGCAGAGATATGGCTTTACATATAGAGATATGGCTTTACAGATATTTTAACTGACTCAATTAAAAAATCCTTAATTTTTGCTTGCAGTTTTTTTTGTGTGTGTGTGTGTGTGTGTGTGTGTGTGTGTTGAAACTAATTTTCTTGCATACCATTGCATGTAAGCAATTGCCATGATATACAGTTTTGCCAATTTCTTTTTCTGGAAAACCTTTGAATTTCACCCAGATACTCCAGCAGTTTTCTAATGGAAAGAATTTCAGAATCATCATCTTTATCAATGTCATCTGATGGCATATCCTTGTTTTCTCTCTGCACAAATTCACAAATTCATTGAGTCATCTTGCCAAACTTGTACGTACATTTGTCTTTAACTTGAAGGATAGCATCTGTTTGAACTAAAGAACAATCAGTAACCAGAAAATTGGAAAGCTCCTGGACTTTTGGTAAGAGCAGTGTCTGATCTTCAGTGACATCAGGATGTGAGAAACCAAAATACTTCCAACAATTGGAAATTGTCACTAAAGTTACTTTATGCCAAACTATTGCTATCAGTCAATATCCATAACACAAGCAAATCCCAGTTGTCAGGATCTCCAGCATTGATTTTATGCATGACTAGTTTGCAATGCAAATTCCTATAGTGTGCTTTGAAATATCTGATAACTGCAACTACTTGATGCTGGTATATTGATGTAGAGTTAGAAGCACAAACATACATTATTGAGATTGTCATGTGTATGAAAAGTTGTATTGTTCAGGATGAGCAAAACTGTCTTTTGCTCCTCATTTCGTTGTTAAATATAGTCAATCAATCATTGAATTCGGTTGATGTCATCTAGCTTTTGTTTAGCAAAAATGGACATAAAGCTCTGGATTGAATTTCTTGAAACAACTGAGGTTTCTTTGATTTTTCCAGTTACCATTGGTTTCATCTTGTCACTTCAATCAACATTTATGAAAAGGCAATGGTAATTTTCTCCTTCGAGTTTTTTTGATCCCTTCACTTCACGAGAAGGCAATGTTGCATTGGGAGGGAGACAGAAAAAGAAAGACATTTCATCCATGTTGTGTGTGTGTCTCAAATTGTTCTCACTCATTGCTTCATGTGACTTCTGCTGATCTTTCTCAATAGTCTGAAGATTGACAGATCTGTTTCCCCCATTAATCTCTTTTTGCAATCCCATAATGCTTTTTATACTTATATAACCAGCCATTATTGCAGTGAAAGTCTACCATGTTGAGCTTCATGCATAAATCATTTGCCTGGATTTGCTCATCTATGACAACAGTACCAAAAGTGTTTACTTAGTCAGTCCACAAATTGAGTCTATTTCTGAGTTACCATGCTTGACCTTCCCTTCTCACTTAACCTGGCTATGAAGTTTTTCGTTTTTGTCTCATTATTCCAACTCTGATAGAATGTCCCTGACGTTAACATTTCTTGGGAAGTGAAGTGGCTTCATATCAAAGCCCGACTTGAGCAAACTAATCCACACTTCCACGAGGATCGAACAGCCGAGAGAACCGGATATCCACTTGATCCAAGTGTACTTTGTGAAGTTTGTAAATAAAATACATTAAACCTGCTAATAAAACCATATTTTAGGAAATTATCTTTTTCCAATAGTGTGGTGGATGGCACGTAGTAAATTCAGAGGGGAATACGTCTGTTAGATTCAAGCCGTTCCATTCTCGGAAATTTTTGCCGTGGATAAGGAGGCGGATTAGAGAAGGTCGACCGTATAGTCTGGTTTCACATTTTATTAATTCATAATTTGATTGCACATGCATATTTTTTTCTTTAAGTGTTATGATTTTGAAACTTTGATATAAATACAATTTGGGTCCAAGTGCATCAAATTAAGATTTTCCAATAAGACATATTTTTTTTATAAGTTTTTAAAAACACACACAAAATATGCATTTATGATTTATTCTTCATATTTTACAGATTTGATCATTTTCAGGACTAACTATTTGCTTTATATTTATAAATTTGTTTGCCTGATTGAAAGTGCTAATTTTTTAAAATGATCTATAGTTTTTCTGCTATCTGTGCATCTATAGTTTGTGAGAAATATCACTCTCATCAAATTACAGATGCGTGCACAAATTTCAAATGTTATTTCAAATTTCAACAGCATTTACTCATTTTTTGCCATTTGTATGAGGCTATAAACAAAAATATAGACTATTTTAAATCAGGAGCAAAATAAAGGATGAGAGAAGCTAGGTTAACTCAGTCATCTTCAAACATCTTGTAAACAATTGTATATATAGAAATAACTTCAATAACAATTGATTAAATAGAAAAGGAAAGTATAAAATGCTATCGAGCATGTAATTTTGTTCGTAATTTGACTCGACTTCACGCTTTCTAATTGGAACATCATTACGTATTCTGCGATGTCGTAATTTGTAAATTCCTCGTGTCGTCTATTGTTACACGTTTATTCCTGTTTCCTAAAAAGTATGACATAACAGATGTTAAATGATTTACTTGTAAACAGAAGTATAAAATATTTATGCATTTCAACCTACAAATTTTGTTGTATTACTGGTGCTTTTAATGTGTATAAAGCATATTATGAGCATTTTAACATTTATATTCTGTATCTGGCATTTTTTGTGTTTATATATGCACATTTATTGTGATTTTAAATGCATATAAATCTAGCCCTATTCATAATCTATGACTGTGAATATTGGTCTATGTAAATAAAATTTGGTTATATTAGTTTACTTTTCTGATGAGAATGGATTGTTGATTTTCACCTTAAAGTTTATTAAAGCAAATAAACAAGAATATTAATAATTTTATTTAAAAATAAATATTTGATTCTAAGCAAATATAATTTTAATTATAAAAAAAATTTTTAATTTTTATTAAATTGTTGAAAGTACATACTACTATTTATATCTTATCTTTATTATACACTGAAAGTTATTAAAATTTTTTTAAAAATAACTTAATAGAAAGCCAGCAGATTTTATTGTTTTCAAATTGAAATTCAAAATAATAATATTCTATGACATCTTAATATGAAAGAAAAATTAATTTTTTTTAATCGTTCTTCATCAGATGAATGCATTTGCATATGATATTTTCTGTCATTTTATTTCATTCAAAAATTAACTTTTTTATTGGAAAATAATGAAATGATTTTTTTAAATATAGAAAAACTAAATTTTAATAACAATAAATGTTACTTCTTTTAATTGAGAACTCGACACCATATAAAGAGAATCGATCAAGATTCTCGTTACCGTACTTCTCTCTCTATTTAACGTTCTGTACATTAAGAAATGTGATCTAAGTGATTTTAAATTTGTCTTTGGCGAAAGTGATCGTACATTTAAATTTTATACTTATAAATTTAAAATAAAACGAAGTAGCTCGTTATTTGAAACGTCCTACGTGTATAGTTAATAGTGCATATGTCGGAATTAACGATTTCTTTAAAATGCTTTTAATACAGAAAAGAACAAGCGTCAGCGTTTAGAAGAAGGAGAACAACGGCGCCAATTTCACACGAGATTCGGAGGTTCGGCATATAACAGAAAAGATTCTTCGAGAAATCACAGTATGAAATTAGTCTAAAAATATTTTGATAATAGATTATAAAATATTTTTCATGTTAAGTTTATAAGGCTTTTAATAAAAATTTTGATCAATTTTTGAATTTAATATTGATTTTCAATTAATGAAGCTTTGAAACTATTTTGGAATTTGAAACATATTCAATAAATATTTTCAGTTTAGAAATAAAAAATCCTATAAAGAAAATATTAATCCCAAAAACATTGTTCCATAGATATCACAGCAATAATTGCTTCAAAATTTTAGTACAGTTGAATCTTCTTAATTTTGAATCTCAAAAAGTTTGCAATATCAAAATCTGAATTACTTGTTTTTGAAAGTTTACAATATTTTTTATGTTTCTAGTATACAGAATAGTCTGTATCTTTGATATTTTCTTACTTTCATTTTTACCTTTTTAATCATTTCGACTTTTTAAGCTAAAGAGAAACTTCTTCGCGTTCCACACTTGGACGTCGTAAAAATATAGCATAACAACTCTCTCTAGACACAAATGTCACTAAAACAGGAAAAATTGACTTTAAATAATTTAAATTTATAGTAAAAATTTTTTTGAATTAACTCACTTTTAAACATTAATTTTAAGTACAAATTTTGAGGAGAGTAATAATCAATACAAAGTACTCAATAATTTGAATTAATCAGATTCAACTGTAAGTATTAAAAAAATAACATATTAACTGAATTGTTATTTTGTATTTATTAATATATTATTTTTACTTTTTTATGTATAGGGAAGCATTTTAGATTTCTATATTGAAAATGGTTAATTTATTTTGGAAGAGATACTTGGACAAATTTTTTGTTCCGAAAAAAATCAGCTAAAATTTACAAGACTATTAAATAAATTATTAATAGTCTATGCTTAATAAATTATTGTTAATAATCTGAATAACATGTTCATTTATTATTTATTTTTATACATTTTGATTTCTTGGATATTAATGGAATGGAAAAGATCATTCAGTATTTAATTTTATTTGTAGCTTAGCATTGTATTTAAAAACATTCAATTATATTCATAAAAAAAAATAAATAAATATTATCACATGTTCAAATTTCAAATGCAGATAAATGAAATTTGATAGAAATATTGAGAGGGAATTTCAAAAATTTGATGAAAATAAGCTTAAAATAACAATAATAAATGAAAAGTAACTACTGACATTGTTAAATAAAATAATTTTTTGACAATATTGATAGTTACTTTCCACTTATTATTATTTTATGGTATTTTTAGAATAAAAATATAATTTTTAAGTATATATTATTCATTTTAAGTGTTTTATATCATATATATATGAAATATGGGTTGTCGCCAAAAAATTAATTATTCTTGAAATTTTTCAAGTGTATTTCATTATATTTCATCAAGAGTCATGGCAGTGATTCCATGCCAAGTGAAAAAGTCACTGACTGACTATATACAGGAATCAGAGTTGCCAATTTCTTTACCTCCAAATACTTATAGTAATTCTGAATATAGAAAGACAGTCTTCACCCGTGATTACCGGTACAAATAAATTCCAATACAGTCTCTCCAACCTTAAAATTCCCGGTACATAAGACGACAGTTAACACATAAACTAACGTTTTCGATCCTCCACCGAGGTCTTCGTCAGGTTCGTTGATCATGGAATGCGAAAAGAATCGAACGCTTTCGAAATTCAAAAAAATCGAATATCCCCGCGTGCAGTAATGACGAATGCTACATCGTAAATTTAATAGACAGGAGTAAAACATGATTACCACTGCGGATGTATCTCAGAGGCATATCGCCACGCGCACGATAATACGTTACTTTCCTTGAAATTAATACATTTCCCCGATTTGGTAGCCTTGTAAATCTCAAGAGTCTCCAAAGCCCTGATGTGGTCCGTCTTAAACGACTTCTTAATGAGTCTGGTGTTATCGAAGTCTGCTCTTATATCGGGGTCCGTAGCGTACGTCGACAGGGCGGTGGTGTGTCTTTTTTTGGCCACATCATATCTATGCTCAGAAACCCTTTTTTGAACAGATCTCTTGGTAGACCCAATGTATACCAGGTCCCTTTGGAACCTGTGATCTCTTATCGGGATACTATACACCCCTGGTGCCCTTAACATATCTGATTTGTCTTTAGCGTTTCTGAGAAGCGAGTAGATAGATCGCGTCCTCGAGTATGCCAACTCGGTGCCCTTCCTTAGCGCTATTTCCTTGTACAAGGAATGCAGACGTTTGTTGTATTGTACAACCGTGCGTTGGTGTTGGTCGGGATTCAAATTAGACTCACTCCGCACCGCGGAGGCGTGTCGCGCTGTACTTGTATCAAGGAAATTACGGGCTAAACTACGGATAAGGTTACCTCCGTACCCATGACTAGCGGCAATGTCTTCAATGTGTTTAAGCTCCGTGATCATATCTTCTCTTTTAGAATTATGGGTGAATGCCCTACTTACTAACGCCCTGAACGCCGCTATCTTGTATGGATATGGATCTTCAGACCCAGCGGGTATGTATATAGGCAGGTAGCCGGGTTTGTAGTACACCCGCGTCTCAATATTGTTCATATTGAGTTGAATGGTGACGTCTAAAAAGTGCACTCTGGTGTCTGATAGTTGATCAAGTTTGAGCGTTAGGCCATACGGGTTGTCATTTACGCTGTGCAAAAAATCATCAACCTTCGGCTCGTTCTTCCATATGATAATCACGTCATCCACGTACCTACGGTACAAAATAATATCAGGTGTGAACCTGGAAATGACTTCCCTCTCTAACCGCCGTAACACTAATTCGCATAGGTCGCCCGAAATAGGGCTCCCCATGGGTACTCCCCTCTTTTGTAGATATGTGGTATTGCCGAACCTAAACAGCGAATTGTAGCACATTAGATGCGTGAGCTCAAGTACATGCTTGCGGTGTGCTGGAACGTTGTACTTGGATAGTAAGACGTCCCTAAGGGCGCAGAAGCAAGGTTGGAGTTTGATGGATGGATACAGAGCCTGAAAATCAAACACCGTGACGTGCGCGTTCTAACGCTCAAACTTGATCAACTATCAGACACCAGAGTGCACTTTTTAGACGTCACCATTCAACTCAATACGATCAATATTGAGACGCGGGTGTACTACAAACCCAGCTACCTGCCTATATACATACCCGCTGGGTCTGAAGATCCATATCCATACAAGATAGCGGCGTTCAGGGCGTTAGTTAGTAGGGCATTCACCCATAATTCTAAAAGAGAAGATATGATCACGGAGCTTAAACACATTGAAGACATTGCCGCTAGTCATGGGTACGGAGGTAACCTTATCCGTAGTTTAGCCCGTAATTTCCCTGATACAAGTACAGCGCGACACGCCTCCGCGGTGCGGAGTGAGTCTAATTTGAATCCCGACCAACACCAACGCACGGTTGTACAATACAACAAACGTCTGCATTCCTTGTACAAGGAAATAGCGCTAAGGAAGGGCACCGAGTTGGCATACTCGAGGACGCGATCTATCTACTCGCTTCTCAGAAACGCTAAAGACAAATCAGATATGTTAAGGGCACCAGGGGTGTATAGTATCCCGATAAGAGATCGCAGGTTCCAAAGGGACCTGGTATACATTGGGTCTACCAAGAGATCTGTTCAAAAAAGGGTTTCTGAGCATAGATATGATGTGGCCAAAAAAAGACACACCACCGCCCTGTCGACGTACGCTACGGACCCCGATATAAGAGCAGACTTCGATAACACCAGACTCATTAAGAAGTCGTTTAAGACGGACCACATCAGGGCTTTGGAGACTCTTGAGATTTACAAGGCTACCAAATCGGGGAAATGTATTAATTTCAAGGAAAGTAACGTATTATCGTGCGCGTGGCGATATGCCTCTGAGATACATCCGCAGTGGTAATCATGTTTTTACTCCTGTCTATTAAATTTACGATGTAGCATTCGTCATTACTGCACGCGGGGATATTCGATTTTTTTGAATTTCGAAAGCGTTCGATTCTTTTCGCATTCCATGATCAACGAACCTGACGAAGACCTCGGTGGAGGATCGAAAACGTTAGTTTATGTGTTAACTGTCGTCTTATGTACCGGGAATTTTAAGGTTGGAGAGACTGTATTGGAATTCTGAATATCTCATTGGAAAGATACTTGTCTTCTTGGATAATGTGCAAATTTCAGGTTTTTCTATAAAAAGGTTGACAAAATAATAAGCACTTGAAAAGTGCAAACATTGCTGAAAAAGCTGTATTTGCTTTTTCTTTACTTCAACCAGCACTGCAGACACTCCTATAGAAAAAACTACTGTATCTGGAAAGTTCAAATTTTTAACCTAAGTCTTTTTCGTTATCAGTGAGGTGCTGGCAAACTTCGGGGTTGATAGGTCAAAGTTCACCGGAGTTCTCCACAGAGCAATTTTACTTTTATCACTTAATTTTCTGTCATAAGGATAAAATTGCATCAAAACAAATGATTTTTTATTCAAAATGGTATCCAGAATAACAAAAGCTCAAATTTATGCCAATTAAATTTTTTTTTATAATGTTTTTACTAAAAGGTGTATCGAAAACCATTTGATCAAAGCGTTGCCAAGCTTCGACCAAACCGTACATCTCGACGTAATAACACAATCGTTAACCAAAAACAAATGATATCCAAACCAAAACATCTGAGATATAAAAAAAATTCCACCAAGTAAAATATTTATGACAATATGGATGACAGTCAAAGTTTATTTAGCAGTTTTTTGTTGGTAAAAATAACCTTTGTGCTTTGAAGTGGTACCCACAAGATTTTTACCTGTATTAATGTTTCTTAATTTTGCTTTGAAGCACCAAGTTTATCTTTATCAAAGAAAAACTCCCAAGAAAAAATTTGACTGCATCCAAATTGTCATAATTTTTTACGTGGTACAATATTTTTACATCTTAGTTGCTTTTGTTTGGATTATAATTACCATTGACATCAATTTTTAATATGATTACTTTTATGTAAATACTAATTCAATTCAACTGTCATTCGTAAGAATAAAAACTATTTTTGGTAATGGAATCTTTGAAGAAAGTATTTTATTGTGCAGCAATATTGCATAGTAAGAATCCATTCTAATAACATTATAAAACTGAATTTGGCTAAGCTTATTCAAATTTTACCACAGTTATAGTTGTTGCTCATGAAATGAAAAACCAATTTTTCTACTTTAAATTTTAATTGAAAATATTTTATGATTCATACATAATTCAAATTATTCTCAAAGTAAATAAAAATATTACATATGTGTGATGTGTGTGTGTGTGTGTGTGTGTGTGTTAGTTATAAAATATATTGACCGTCAAGTATATATATATATATGTTTTATTTTATAAAACGTTACATGAGCAGTTGTCTTTCATTATCCCTCCAGAAAGAGTATTGAAGTTAGACTTAAATTAGTTCAATGTTTTTTAATTAACACAGCATAAATTAGTTATGCATAAACAACTTGTTAAAAGTTTATGATTGTAAGATATTATACAATAATCAGTTGAGGTGGCTGAGGCAGTTAAGACATTGCTTTACTACTATGGAGAACTTGAGGTTAAATCCAGGTAAGAGAATCCAGCAATTTTCCAAGGTGGTGGTCTGTCCTTGATATGTCTGGTCCTGTCCTTCATCACTTGACCATTCATTATTGTGGCCCTGGCTGAATTTGTGATGGGCACAATTAAAAATGTCTGCTTAGTGCCCACAGGAAAAGAGTAAAAAATAAAAAAATATATTATTGGTTATAAATAACAGACAAAACAATGTTTTAATTATTTTATCAGTGATAAAGTCAGTGATCAGTGATTTTATCAGGTTTAGTTTAGTATGAAATACAGGATGATTATAATTAAAATACTATCCTTATTTAATTTTATCTAGAGAGAGATTTAACTGTCCAAATGCAACCATATCTGGTATAATGACATTTCTGGACATGTAGAAAACATTTTCATAAAAAAAAGATTACCAAATTTCCTCAATTAAACCCTGGAATTCAAATAAATCCCAGAGAACAAAAGTGCTGTTAAAAATAAACCTCGTGTTGAAAAGCATGGGAAGCATGTTGAAATAATGCAAAATACAAAATGTTGTAGTTTAGCGAGAAAGGTAAGAAATTTAATTATAAAATTCTACCTCTTCAAATTGTCTAGAATCAAATAGCACATTGTATTCCAAAGTTCATAGGAACAGTTCCGGAAGTAAAATTATAAATATTGTTGAGTACCAAGCATGGAAAAATCACAATTGAGAGTTTATCAGCCGAAGGGTAATTAGGAAAACTCAAATTGGAGATTGTGAGCTTGAATCAGAGTATAGTAGTCAGGATCCTGATTCCAACAACAACATTGTAACAAATGAATCAGATGATGCTGAATTAGATTAACTATGAAAGCAATAGTTATTTCAAATGTTATAACTGTAGCTCATAAATATAATCAATAAACAGTTTTAATAGTTCTGAAAATGTACAAGTAATTGAGGTATTTCTTTCAATTTTTACGTATTTGTCTCTTGTTACAAGGTAATAAGCCTAAAAAAAAACTTGGGATTTCAAATAAACCTTGGGTATACATGTTTTTAAAAATAATCCCCTATAGAGACTTCAGCTATATAGAGGATACTAAGCAATATGGTGTAAAACCTAAAGATTGTGATTAACATGTAAGTAGTCAATGCCGACTCATTATATTTTGTTTGGGGATTATTTTTAGTTTATTTTCTTATTTATTTTGGGGCATTTTATTTCACTAAGGATAAACTACCGCATCTTGCCTGGACAAAATTTTAAACTCTAAACTCACCTTACTATGATGGGTATGTTCTTTTATTCCTCTGCATAACTCCGCGTGAGCAACATCCGTTTAAAAATTCCTGCAGATCATGTTTCTAAATTTCGGTCAAAGTGCACGCCGTCGAACGGCAAAAACGGTTGCTCGTAGCAGTAGTTTACAGTGGAAAGCAACATGGCGTCTTCCATGGCTCAGATAGTTTTGTTTTGGGGTCCATTATGTGGTTTCATGAATGAAAATTTAGAAGTTGTGAAAGTGCAAGTTAGTGTACGCAGTGATGTAAGTGTCTTTTCAAATTTTTTTCGAATGGTAGCTGGCATTATAATTTTTTCGTGGCTATTTTCGTTAAGTTTTACAATTGGGACCCTTTTTGTTTTCCTTTAAAAGCTCATATTTTAGAATATTAGATTCCTCCATCATGATAGTATCGTGATGGAGGAAACATTTGGAATTAGAATGAGAAGGCTGCATTTTAAAGTTGATAGGTGTCGAGACGGAACAATACTATCGATAGTGCAGGCGCTGCCATCTTTCTTTCTTTCACCGTCGTTCCTAAATGCCTAAAAACAACAGTGCACTCTTGTAGTAGTGGAGATGCAGAGCGACCGCTATTAACAAACACATCCAATGACTTCTGGAAGCAACCTATTCCATCATTGAACCCTGAAACGACATCTTGGAAGAGACTTCCACAGGAAGTTAAAAGTATGATCTCCCGCCTCAATTGCTACCAAATACAAACAATGAAAAATTATAATAGTCTAGCAGATAAGCTCGGCGTTGCTCGGGCAAAAAGTAAAGATAGCAAAGATTAAGATTATTAATTTATAGCCAATTTTTCATTATAGTAGAGAGTGAACTTACTTGATAATAACCTTACTTGAATAAAATGATTAATTTTAAATTCTAAAATCTAAAAGAACTTGTTTGGAACATTATATTTCGAATTCAATATTTCAAATTTTTGAATTTGAAACAAATTCAAATATTCATTCAAATTCGTTTATTTTGGATTTATTGTTTTTGGGTTACCTGAAAAGTGGAAATGATTAAAATATTTATTAATTGCCAAAATGTATATTTATTTATTTATTTAAAGATTAAAGGATCTGTCTGTGTTTCGTAGACATCTGCCCTAGGAAGTTGGAAAGAAGGGTTTTAGAAATCCCTCTGTAGAGGGAAGAAGTAAAGTGAGATAGAAAAGTGGGAAAGAAGCATCTGCTTTGCAATTAATAAACATACTTTGTTACATGCTATTTACAATTTTTTACAATGCTGTGCATAACAATTTTATCCCAGTAACCTACCCTACACTGGGTAGCTGTAATTAATCGAAAACACCGACATAAACAAGATTTACAGGTCATGGCCAGCTTGGCCAGATTTGATCCCAACTATATTACATACTTTGACATTGCTGTTACATGCTGTACTGTTTCTTGTTTGTCATTTTCTGAGTTTACAATCTTTTGGAGATTTACCTGCTGTCTTCTCGCAGCTCTGTACCTTCATTGTTGTTAGTTGGGTTGTATACTATATATGTAATATACAAAAATATATGCTATATATGCCACTATTTATTTTCCTTCTTTATTATTTACGTTTTATACTGACTAAAATTAACTCTCTTCCCTTCTTCCGTTTGGGGTGGAATTTCCAAAAATCCCTTTTCAATGTGCATTCTAATAGCATACTCTACTAAAATGCAGTCAAAAACGCAAAAAACTGCATCTAAAATAGTATAATAGAAACTGAGTTCTTCACAGTAAGCCTTAATACTGTCCCTCTCCCCAGGGAGAAATTCGAAAAATCCCTTCTTAGTATACGTTCTTGTGACGTACTCTGTGTACCAAATTTGAACTTTTACCTTCTAATCATTTGGGCTCTGCACTTATTATTATCATAATCATCATTATCAACCCATCTCGATTATATTATAAAATTAAATGAATAAAACAAATGTTAGCCACTTGAGTATGTAATAGGGTTGAGTGGATTTAATCATGTAACATCATTACAACTGCACTATAAGGAGGAGGTAAAGCTCAAGATCGAATGAGGTGGATCTAAGGATCGAGTGAAGTAAAAAGCAAGACTTTCAAGTACCATTGACAATGTAGAATTTTCTTGATGACTGTTAGGTGAAGTTAATTTGTAAGATTTCCTTCTGTTTTCAATATATTTTCATTTTGTATTTTTGCTTGTCAGTTTTGTGGAGATTACTCTAAGATAGTTATAATTTAATTTATAAGACTCCAAGTGTCAGGAAAAGTTTCTATAAGATATATACAGGGTGTATTTTTATCTTGAGACAATGAAATAACTTAATTGGATCTCATTATTTTGGGAAAAAGGTACAGACAAAAGTTGTAGGGTTTTGAAGGGCCAATCAATTGGTGACCTTGACCTTAACCTTCAAGTCAAGGTCACATCCAAGTCATTTGAAGGTCGTCTGTTTTTTCAATGGAAACACACATTTTTGACCCTGGCAATGGAAAGAGTGGAAAATTTCACAACCTGATATACCTTTGACCTTATGGTCTAGGTCAAAGGTCAAGATTATTTTAAGGTTTAAATTATAAGCTTTTTCTAATGGGAAACTGTACCTTTTATTACTGGAATAGGCAGGGAGATAAAAGTTACATTTACATGGAAAGAGTGGAAAATTTCACAATCAGCCATGACCTTGAGTACCCCAAATTTGACCTCTGAAAGTCATCTCAAGCATGATAATTTGAAGTGCGGCTCAACAAATGCATTAAAGTGGAAGGGCATCATTTTGAACATTTGTTATAAAATTTTCCCCCGAAACTAGCATCTCAAACAATGAAGAAAAGTAAAGTGACTCACCAAAAACAAGCATTGTGATTGTGAGAGGCAAGAGAACGCACCGAAAATAAGCATCTCAAAGGGAGGAGAAAACCACTATGTCCATATTGTTACTCCTGGGTAGTGCTAAAAGTAGTGAATGCTTTTAAAGATCAAAGTAATAAGGTCATGAAAAAATGTAACTTTTACCTCCTTGCCTATTCCAGTAATAAAAAGTATGGTTTCCCATTAGAAAAAGCTTATAATTTAAATCTTAAAATAATCTTGACCTTTGACCTAGACCATAAGGTCAAAGGAAATTTCACAACCGGATACAGTTGTGAAATTTTCCGCTCTTTCTATTGCCAAGGTCAAAAATATGTGTTCCCCATTGAAAAAAAAATAGACTCGACTCTCAAATGACCTTGAAGGTCAAAGTCACATCCAAGGTCACCAATTGATTGGCTCTTTGAAACCCCACAACTTTTGTCTATACCTTTTTCCCAAAATAATGAAATCCAATTAAGTTATTTCATTGTCTCAAGATAAAAAATACACCCTGTATATATACAGTGACCGTCGTGACCGACTAATCGTGTATTATATATATATATATTATCAATTCATTATTACGTAAAATGATGACTAAATATTTTGTATATTGAAAAAACTTTTCATTACAATAATCTTTGAATCTGTTTAATATACAGTTTGATAATTTTCAAATTTTACTACTAAAAAAGTCATACATTTCACAAAAGTCAATAACATTACTTAGTATGAAAGAATAAATTAGTAAAAAAATCCTTTTTAGGTACAAGTTTTTTGAAATATTTCAAAACTTTTCAATAACAGACAAATGTTTTATAATTTGATATTAAAGAAACGTCTGATAATAGTCTATAAATTAGGCCGAAAACATTGAGGATGAAACTGTTGCTGTTTAATAATGATTTGGATGAATGTAGGCACCACAGGCTGACAGCAATAATACAGATTAGTTCTGCTCATTTTGAATGCTGCTTAATTAAAAAAAACTCTGATTAAATGCAATATTTTATTAACATAGAACATACTGAACATGTTAATTAATCAAACAGCATATTATCTGAAAAGTACATTTTCAGATACTTGAGGTACAGTACTTGAACTTCAATATTTTGTAGTTTACAAACTTCTAGCAAGATTTCTACCATTTACCAAAAATCTTTTGACCAGTGGTGATTTGCATTTCTGTGAAAAAAAAAGGTGACAACAACAAATATGTGCCCAAGACCAACCACCAATTCCAAAAAGTAAGCAGTATGCCCACTTTCATTTCTCAATTTTGCTATATTATAAGGATGTAAGGAGCAATTGTGCAATCTACTGATACGACCTAGTCAGCAGTTACAAACATGTTTTTAGGGCATGTCGGAAGTGTCCGTTGACCCTTCAAATAGACCCTTTGTCTGATCTATGGTTAAGGTAATGCTAGTTTTAAATATCAGATACCAAAACAGTTTTCAGACCAATTTCTAAAATCACTTTAAATTCAGTATAATTAATATTCTATTGTTAATATTAATATTAATAAAAAACAAAAATTGTAAATATGCTCCTATACAGTAATTTTAAAAAAATAATAATATACTGCATTAGTAATTTTTCTGTTGTACTACTATCATACATTTGTTTATAATTACAAAATTCCTAGTAAATGAAATGAAATTCATGTTGTTAAGATGTAAAATATAAAGTAAAGCATTATTGTAATAGTAGATATTACTAAAGGGTTGCCGGATTACATTGGGCTATAATAATTAGTACCATTATTAGAACCGGTGTTAAACTAAAAATTGGGTTATTGGACATTTATATTTGCAGATTTATTAATTAATACATTATAAAGAATTATTGACTTCAAAATGTATAGTCTGAAATTTTGTACTATTTGAAAATTAATATGTAAATAAATAACCGATTTCAAATTAATACGTTCGCTGCCAGTCGACGTAATTCTTCGTCGGGTGAAAGCCACACGAGCAAAATCTCATCAACTGGCAGCAAACTTGGTAATAATGATACCGCTTTCGTTGCATGTTGAAAATTGGTTTTGAAAATAAATTTGGCAGAGAGAAATCTTATTTGTATAATTATAAAGAGCTTGTGAATCACTTACATATTTCAGAAAAAACAATTCACTAGATTCAATTATTTTATTTTTGGAAAGAAAATTTGCATCGTAACTGTAAGAAATATCATAATTTAAAAATAAAAATTTTTTCACCAATAGTGTTTTATAGTCTTTGAATAAATAAATTTTTATTTTAACCAAATTAAGACCAATGCCTATAAAAATTTCAACGATACAGATTAAATCTAAAGTCTATATTTGAATCAAAAGTCAGAAGTACAATAAAAGAGAGAGATTTGTATTATAAGATATAAGTATGAATTAATTAAATATTGGAATAACAAATTTGATCAAACTAAAATCTAAAATTCATAATCACTACTTACACTGTTAAAGATTAGATTTTATATATATATATATATATATATATATATAATTATAATAATATATGTACCAGAAAAAATTTTAAAATGAAAATCAAAGTTGTAAATTTTTAGTTAAAATTGTGTAAGAATTATGATTTTAGATCTAATTGATTATTAAGATTAAAAATAGCATTTATCTGTACAGATATATTTAGTGCAATTATAATTCATTACTTTTTAAATAAATTTAAGTAAACACAATGATAAAAAATCATTGATGCCATTTGTTATTCATTTATATAAATTTTTGGGAATTTCAATTTTTACCATATGAATAATTTATTACAATTACTTCATCAAATCAAACTTCTTTAATGTTTTTGGGCTGCACTTTGAAAAAATTGTAGACCTATAAATTCCCACTGTCGTCCATTCGTCTCTGTCTTTCCTTCGTTCGTCTCGAGAATAGTTAAATAGACGAAAGACGAGACTAAATATGGAAACTTTAGGGGCGGGAGGCCCCGATTAACTATAGTCGAACTTCTGATGCAAATGGGAAGTCCATTATTTCGATTCGAAAATTTTTCCCCGAAAGGTGTTAGATAGATGACCGGCGTGACTTTATCGTTAAAGGAAAAGTATGACTACAGGGCAAGCCAATACTAATTTGAGGTGGAGAGCATACATTTTAAATTAAATTAAAAATGTGATTAAAAAGTGCAGCTTGGCAATGTGACAATGTCACACATAATTGCTTATTGTTTTTCAGTAAATATTTATATAATTTTGCTTCTTAGCAATACATTTGATCAAATTGATTATATGCTTTGATTATTGGGGAAAATAAGCATTATTTAAATGTAATTCATCTTATATTACTGTAATTTGGACATATTGAAAAATTTTTAACTTCTGCATTCTCAATTTAAATCAACATTCATGTGCCCTATTGTTTTGTTCATTGATGTGTGTATATACACTCATACCTGTTTTTGTGCAGTGGATAGGGACTGCATAAAAGAAAATGCATTAAAAAAATCACACAAAACTTCACGAATAGCTATAAAAAATAGTTTTCGCAACACAATTAAAAAGTAATTTTTTTTATGCGGCGAATAGGGACCGCATAAAAAAAGTCTCACGTAGAAAAATACACTCAAACCTGTTTTTGTGCGGTCTTTTTTTGTGCAATTTTTTATTTGCTGTAGAATGGTAGGGGGTCCTTTTTACCGAAATATTTATGGCCCAGGGGTGGTAACAAAACACTTATTGGCTTAAACAAAGTCAATCGACCTACAAAAGAGCAAATCAAAGCTAAGATTGCGGAAAACTCGAATATAACGCAAATTAATCGAATTTTTTTATTAATTACGTCTAAAGGCAAATCTCGCATCACGAATTAATGGCAAGTCGTGACATACGCCTAAGGGCATATACCGGCATGGAAAGGTTAAAACAAAACAAAGCATGAGACTAGTCACCAACTATACTGCACAAAAACAGGTTTGAGTGTATTATATTTGTCCAAAATTGAACAAATTGTATTATGGTGACCATTGTATAATTGAAGAAACTTTTATTTCTGGTGATTGAAGTGACAACTTTTATGATGAAACTAGAATATATTTTATTTTTATAGTTTGTATATAAAGTGAACTTTTTGCATTAGCAATGCCAAAAATATTCTAAATAACACCATAAAAAGTTGAGTCAGTTAGGCAGTTTGTTATCTAAGATTTTTTTCTGGTGTTGATAGATACAAGACTTTGTCAACAACTTACAACAATCAACATTGTACAAAGTTGTTGACAAAGTCTTGTACCTATCAACACCATACAAAAATCTTATGAATTCGATATTGTGAGGATATTGTTAAGTTTCATTCACTTATCTTTTGTTACCACATGTGTGTAATTTTTTTTTAACCCTTACTGTTTTTGTTGAAAACTATTCTTCTTTTCTAATTATGATAAAGAAATATTTGGAAAATGTATATTGCAATTCTAAATGTAATCTAATTTCTGTCTTTATAGTGTGTGATCAAAATTACTTGTATTGAATTTCCATATAAATTCTTATATATTGTCTTGCTTTTGAATTGCTTTTTTCTCCATTTGTAAAATCAGGATTGCTTAGACTTGAAAAGGATTCCTTTTATATAATAGAAAGGTTTCATTTTAGGCAATATAATCACTCACTTCATTTTAAAATAATTATGGAATATTTAATTCTTAAATAGATATTATCTTATTCTCCTCATTAGAATATGCACGAGGGCTACATGATATTACTTTTATTTTAGTAAGTAATATCATCATGTAGTCCTTATGGCTGTATATCCCACATCTTTGGTTGAAAACGTGTCATTCACATACAGTTCAAAAGGCATCTCCTCAGATGTTTCACTTTTTTCATGTTTTGTTTGGTTTCATTAGTAATTCAGTATAGATGGAATTATAAAATAAGTAAAATAAAAAAGAACTAGCCTCGTGCTCTGCGTTATTTGGGTTTTTGAGGGGTGGGGGATTGGTGAAGTTGAGTTCAAAGAGGATGGTAAAAAAATGGTCCTATAACTAAAATGTATATTTATTGACCTCAGTATTTATAATAATGAAACTGCAAAATACAAGAAAAAAATTGATCGGGCTAAAGTTAACAAGAGGTGTTTGTCCCATAGACTTAACATTGTACCTTTGCCACTTTGCCACACCCGAATCAATGCTCTTTTCACAAATCTCTCTGCAGTGGCAAATGAGTTTTAATTTGATACCCAGTCACTTACTCAAAATAAGTTGGACAACTAGAAACATTCTTTCAATTAATATATAGATATTTTGGATGTAATCACCTAAAGTGCATTAAGTATTGAAAATATAAATGAAAATAAATAAATACTTGTTCAACCAAAGATATATATATATATAATCTTTGTGTGTAAGGTCTTTATCGTATATATACATGATACGATAAAGACCTTGTGGATTGTAATGAGCAGGCAAAATTAATAGGATGCTGAAGTTTTGTTTTGTTTTCATCCAGTTGCTATCTAGAAAATGTTACACAAGAAAAATATATTTTACTATTGTCTTCAAACTTAAAAATTATTCAATAACAATTTCAATAAGATACAAATGTTAGTTTTCAATGTATAAATCCATTTTATATTAATTAGAGTTTAAAAAGTAGAAAATAAAAATGGTAATGAGCAATTATTTATTGGGACATGCCAGGCTGCAAATTTTAATCATATTTTTAATTTATTTAATTTAAAATATATGCTCTTCACCCCGAACTAGTACTGTAGTGTCTTGCCCCCTTACGTCGTACTTTTCCGTTATCAATGGAGTCATGCCTGTCGTCTATGTAACTCCTTTCTGGAGAAAATTATTGAATTGAAATAATGTGACTTCCAGTTTGCATCAGAAGTTTGTATATAGTTAACTGTGACCTCCTGCCTGAGATTTCCATATCTGATCTTGAATTTCATTTATCTAATACTGTTATCAACATTAAGGAAAGACAGACCGACAGACACGACAGTGGAATTTATAGGCCTACAATTTTTTAAAATCTTGTTTATTTGTTTCGTCGAAACCGTGTCTTCTTGTTTTGTTTGGTGTCACGACTTGGTGAATTCATAGACACTTGGCAAATTCATCTATTTAATCCATAATCTTTACAGAGACGCGTTTCGGGCTTTCACCCCTCTTCGGTCTATTTTTTTAATTTTTTTAAAATTGCAGCTTAGTGATGTCATCTTAAGTTTTCCAGTTTTGATATTGTTGGCAAAACAATATAATTTAATGCTGTTGTGAGTAAACAAAACATTACAAGGAATCTGTGCCATCTTACAAAATGGGCAAACAATTTACTCCGCAAGCCATTTCGGTCATACGTGTCTTATAAGAAGAATAAATTTATAATAAAATTAAAAATCACATAAGACTTGAAACACAAAACCCCTCTAGCATGAATTTTAAGAAATCAAAGGTGAACATTTGTAGTAAAAGATGCTATGTAATCTTTTACTACAAATCGGGTTTAACCATTATTATTTATAGAATACATTGTCTTGCTTCTGATAATTATGATATTGCTATGTCAGAGTGTAAAAAGCAAAATTATTCTTAAGATAAAAGTACTATGATAAATTTTGAAATGGATATTTATTTCTCTAAAATATTAAAGGAAAAAAATCCTTTTTAAAAATGCTTTAATTTAATAATGTGAAATTTTAAATTTGTTAAGCAAACTAATAAAGTTTTAACTGAAACTAGATTAAAATGTAATTGACTTTATAAAATTTTCTCTTGCAGTAATATACAATTTTGTTTAGAATTTTTGAATTATCCTTAAAAAATGATAGAAACCCATAGATTTAATCTTTAAAATATACTGATAATTTTTCTATTTTTGTATTAAATTTCATTAGAATATAAACTCCCTGGCCAATGAATTAGAAACAGCAGTTTAATATTTTATTGGACTATTTTTAGCTCAAATTACATTATTTACTCAATTTGGCATGGATTCTACAAGATGTTGAAGTGCTTCTAATCCCAATGCATACCAGGCATTCACTAGACTTAGCTTTAGTTTGCATAGATTTGACAGAAGTGGATTTTACTAGCTGGTCTGTTGTTCTAATGTGTCCCATACGTTTTCAATGGGATTAAGATCTGGACTCTGTGGTGACCAGGGTGGGTAGCAAAAGTTGTTGTTTTCATGCTTGCCGAACCACTGAAGAACAATTCTTGTGCGATGGACAATAGCATTGTCGTCAAAGAAAGAGCCGTCACGTGCAAGAAAAAAATGCAACATTGCAGGACGAACTTGATCGGCAAGAATGTTCAGGTACTCGTTGGAAGTCACCTGACCTTCCAGGAATATCAGAAGACCAGTTACGTCCCAATAGAACATGTCCCATACAATAATACCTCCCACCAGAACCTTGAGTCATGTTAATGAGGCAAATATACACATCAAACAAAACCCGATATCATAAGCAAATACACCAACAACTGCCGTAAATCATTTACGGCAGTTGTTGGTGTATTTGCTTAATGAGGCAAGCAGGGTCCATTGCTTCACGGGGCTCCCTTCAAACCCTCTGTCTACTGTCGATACAGAATAAAGTGTACTGCAACTCGTCTGAGCACATTAATTTTTTCTAGTCCTCAGATGTCCAATTGCAGCACTCTTGGCAACACTGTAGACAAACTTTCCAGTTCTTTGCAGAAATCAGATTTTCGTATAGGACTTCAACTGTTCATATCGATTCTTTTCAATTCCCTGCGCATAGTTCAGGTAGATATGGGTTGGGGATGGGATTCATTAAATTCGTCAATTGCTGCAGAGAAGAAGTACTTTTTTTCCACACTAGTCTTTTCAGACATCAATTATGTTCCTGATTAACTATTTTGGAGCCACAGTTACTTCTTTTAGACATTGACTGCGGGTTATTTTTTCACTGATCGAACACTCGGGATATCTCACCTTTTGGAAAAACCAATCGGCTCTACAGTTTTTGATACGGTGGCTCCAGCAAAATGGACATCCACAATCGGCCCTTTTTGAAACTGTCGAGTCCTTTGCTTTTCCGATTTTCATAAACTTAATGACCATACTAACTAACATCATTCTTAAATAAGAGCTTACGAACACGTGGTAACTCACGCGACTCAAGTGTTTTGCATATAAGCTGCAAAATTACATTTATTTAATATGCATGGGGGTTTCTAATTCATTGGCCAACCAGTGTATATATTTATTTGAATGAACAATTTGCAGATTTTTAATGTTTTCAGTATCTCAAGAATATTATTAGTTCTTAGTTTTAACTGAAATGTGTTTAAAATCTAATAGAACACCTAAAAATGGATTCTGTGGTTGTTTCTTGCAGCAAAAATAACAGAAGTTTAATGAATATTAATTTTGTCTTTTCAATGGTCAATGATACATAAATTTAATAGTCTAAATAGTGTTATTTATTAGCATTTCGATTTCTTGGATTCCTTTGTTCTAATTTTCAAACCTTACAAAACAAAACTTGAAATGTAGACTAATTAAATAAAGAAATGTAAACTGTTAAAAAGCAATTTCAATTAAATGTATACTGTATTTGTCTTATTTATTTGTTATTTTGAATAAAAATAGTTTAATGTGTTTGTTGTTAACAACAAATTTTTCATATATGAAATGGGCCATAAATTGCAAGATTCTTTTGACAAAATGATCTAAAAAGTTTTGTTATAAATATTTCTAACATTTCAATGTAATTTTTATTAAGCAATTAGTTGTGCCTGAAGACAGGATTTTATCAGAAGCTTAATCTGTACTTTGGAATTTTGTTGGAAGTTAAATGATCTTTCAATTTATAATTAGAGATTAATAATGATAAGTATGTTATTAAATAAAAACAAAGTCAGTTTTCATAATTAAACATTTGGGACATTTAGCCTATTTTCTAAAACCCTATGTCAAAATTACAGTAAATTGAAGAGGTGTATAAATTGAAAAAAGTATTTGTTTTTTTCCTATCGATATTTGCAATCTCCAATACAAATGGAATCCGAAAGACGATAATCTTCAATTTTCGGCAAATGGATTATGTCCAGTTCATTTACTGTAGTTTACATTCGGATTAGAAATGAAAATCTTGCCGGACATCAGCAGTAATACCTACTCAATTTCATTAAAGATATAAAAATTATGATTTTTACGTAAACTGTATGCAATGTTTAAATGCATAAGCATAAGGAAAATTTGTAAAAAAGGATTTAGTAAGTTAGAAATGAAAATTGTTATACTATTGTCATTTGAATGTGTGCTAGTTCGTGCCAAATGTAGGTCAAGATAACTGAGATTTTTCCTTGGATTAAATAAGTAATTCCTATAAAACCTGTATGGAAATTAGTTTCATTGTAACAAGTGCTTGCCTCTTGTTTAATCTATCAATCTGTGTAATGAGTTAGGGAGGTGTATATTTGTAAGCATAATCATGTAGGCCTACATATTAAGATAATCAATATAACAACAGTATCTGTTTACAGACTTGCATTCAATACAAATCATTGTTTTTGGTAAAAGTCTGTTTGTTTATCTTAGAGATGCAATAATCCTCTCATAGAAAAACTATTTTCAGTATTTTATTTTTAACAAGAAATAAATCTACTTTTTCATATTTATTTATGTAAGTAATTTCTTTTATAATTTATTATTTTTTAACTATCTACCCGAAGGCATTAAGAGAACTTTTTAATCGTGTCGACTCCGGGTTCGTCCGGCCGGGCGGCAAGAAGCATCCCCGACCGGTCGGGTCGAATCGTTGAAGAAAAGTTTCGAGATTTCGGATCCGAACCTAAATCGGGTTCCTCGAAACGGCCGGGAGAGAGATTCTTACCGTTTAAATTATCTTTTGTGGTTTTCTAATTATTCTAGCGATCGCCGAAATACACAATTTGATTCTGGTTTTGCACTTTTGGTGTCCATAAAGATCCACGGTATCTCTTGTTTATTCAAAATGTCTCTAGTACCATTCTAATACATTGTATAAGAGTATTTCATGTTTTAAAAATAAGTTTCTTCTTTATAAACTAATGCAAGGTATTGAAATTATGGGATTTTTTAAATTTTATAAATAAATATAAATTAATACTGTACTTATAATTTCATTTTATAAAAGATTTTGTATATAATCAGTCATTTTATTATTATAATTTTATCAAATTATATACTGTATAATAAAATGATCAAATATTATCAATACAATTTGACCGTGTTGTTGTTTTTGATAATTACTATACTTACTACTATTTTTCCTAAATCATTTTAAATGTTCGATCTTTATAAGTTCAGGAAAGAGCAATTATAAAATATCAATCAAACTAAAATTTGCTTATAATAGTAATTAAAGAAAATGATATGATGCTAGTTAAGAATCTAATTAGATCATTTCTGCAAATTATAATATATTTTTAACACTAAACATCATTATAATTTCAACTACTCAATAAACTATTAATTAGCCTGACTACAATTGATGATGCGTGCTATTTTTATTATCTTGTATAATGACTATTTCTAGGGGAAATGATGAGTAATTTTTTTTAATCTCTGTCCTGTGGCCACTAAGAGGACCCTTCTGTGAGTTTGGTCGGATGGAGAAAGACGAAGCAAGACACGTTTGGGACGGACCACCTCCGAAAAACTGGGGTTTTTTGACGGCTCCTATTCGATCCCCCCAGCGGGTAGGCTTGACTCGTCCATCTGGTCGTCAAACTTTATTATTATGTATTATTGTGTATCGTGTATCTTATTTGGTTAATTTTTGTGCCAAGTGTTATGCCAGACCAATAGCTACAGAAAAATTGTTACCTATTCAAACATCATATAACTAGCATTTAGGCCTATACGGGGGAATCCGCTTATTTCGGTCACTTCGGGACTCGCAAGTTTTGATGACAATAACCGGCCGATAACATTACACAGAGGATAAAAAAATTTTCATAATTGAACTCAATTTATTACAAACAATTACAGTAGGAATGTCTACAATTTATAGTTATTACAAACTGTACACCGAATACTACGTTACACATTTATGCGCTACATTTTTTATAAACAACTGTTTTTAACTCGGCAGATCACAAATTTATTAAAGTAGAGAAATCACAATAGGAATGTTCATCCCCAAAGGTGCTCTTCAAGTAAAGATCTACAGTACACACATTTTCTAAGAATCCTCGTCACACCATTACACCTTGGTATGTAAAAGGTACGCTTTGTTTAAAAGTAGGTTTCGGAGAAAGGTCCGTGTCGAATTTTCTAGGAATTCTTATCGTTTATCGCAAGCAGCGGCCGGCACATCGGGGGGTGCGGCGGATGCTACGCACCGGGGCCCGCGATTGAGGGGGCCCCAACATTATCAAGAATGCAGTATTTTTAGTAATTTTTCTGAAGTAATTAATGTATTAGCAAGAACAAAATCACGCTTTAAATAAACATGCATTAATATATGTTCGTGTTTGTAAATTTTTTTTATTTTAGAAAAACATTTGGGCCCAAATAGTTTCTTGCACCCGGGCCCCTTTATCGAGAAGGCCGGCCCTGATCGCAAGAGTCGCTTTGATCGCGCGCACATATTTAAAAAAAATTCACGTTTTATACCTCGTATAACGTTTTTAAACAAAACGAAAGCAAAGATAAAAGAACGAGCAATTATTTATTACGACACGGTCACAATGCTCTCGGTTTTAGTAGTCTTGCCCCCGCACATCCTACTTTTCCTGTTAACAAGAGAATCGTGCCGGTCATCTATCTAACGCCGTTCGGGAGAAAATTGTAAAATTAAAATAACGCGATTTTTAGTCCAAACCATAAGTTCGTATATAATTAATTTAGGCCTCCCGCCCCTAAGCTTTCCATATTCGGTCTCGACTTTCATCTATCTAACTGTTCTCGAGATTAAGGAAGGACATACGGACGTCCTTCCTTAACTCGCTTTTACGAAGTTGCGTTATGGGGCAAAATGCGAGTGTCTTCCCTCCTCGATTCATGAAAATAATGTTTTAACGAGAATTTCGGTAAAGGGAAACTATTTAGTGTCAGTTGCTGACATTTCGGCATCGTTTAAGAATTTTAAAGCACAATTTTTATTCTGACATCGATCTTAATTTTTAATGTTTCCTACATAACGGTTCAAATCGTTTTTTATGGTGGCACGAATAATGCTCCACATTCGAAGAAACGACACACTTCCACTGCTAACCGCGCACTCTTAAACCACTCTTTTCGGCCTTTCGAAAACTACCAACGTGCGCCACGTTGGTAGTTTTTCGAAAGGCCCTTTTTAACGGCAAAAACGCGCGCAATTTTGCCCCCCTAACGGGCAAAATTGCGCGCGTTCATTGTTTTCGAAAAATCGCTTTTATATTAATTTCGTTCCACGCGGTTTTGTTTCGCCACTTTTTTAAAATCTAGAATGATCGAAAAGTCTGAACAATGATTGTTTTGTTTTTTGTGCATTACACGTTACAGCAAAACTTGCGCTCTTGCCCCACTTTCCCGTATATTTTGTATTTTCTAGGATCATCTTTAGTATGTATTTGTAGTATGGTTTCTGGGTATGTAGTAGTTTGTTCGTGAGTAAAATTTTAATGTATTACATTTGCTATTTGGTTATTTCAGTGTGTTTTAGTCTGTCTGTGTTAAATGCTTACAATCCCAAGTCGCTTGTATATTTTAGTGCACGATGTGGAATTTTCTACAATTGTCATCCGTAAGTGTCGTCTTTTAAAATATGCTTTCTGTATACCGTATTACTTTTTGTCTGTCTACGATCCCGTCTTATACGGAGTCGCGAACTCCTCCACAAAGAGGCATCCGGATTCGGCTGGCAATTTGACGCAATTCCGTCAACGTGTCGTTAGGGTGCTCGTCCTTCCGGGCCCAATGGCGACTGTGAATTTTATGTACTGCATTAGATTCGTGTCTGCGTTTGTAGGTTTTAAAGTGTTGCATTGTAATAGGATAAAACGTAAAGGCATGGCACTAAAGTTGCCAACTCCCAAATTTATTGGCTTCCGAAATTTAACAAAACTGTTTAAATGCTGGGGTTCTCGAGCCGAGGATCGTTCCTCCGGTATTCTAAAAGACCAACAAAATTTGGGTTTTATTTAAAATCCACCTTACGGTGGATTTTAAATGCCCTCCGTGGGGAAACAGAGCGAGAGGTAAGCACTAAGCAGTGTTACGAAATGTAACTCTGTTGGTAGGATTGATTCCGCGTCCAGCCTTTGTCCGCCAGTGTTTTCGTTCGAGTTCGACTTTCGAGTAACGATGTTTCGATGCGAGTAGAGGAGTTTGCAACTCTGTATAGGCGTAGATATCATTTTCCGGTTGTTATAACACCGGAAGTATTGTAATCGCGCCGCATTCGACCCTCCGGGTGTTCGGAATCTCGACTCCCCAACTTTAAAAAAAAAGTCAAATCTGGGACACGTCTCCGTGTTGGCGTCTAATATCTCGAGACGGGATAAAGATTAAGAAAGGACATTTTTGCCGATAACTCGTATATAAGCGGCATCGATGCTATTAAATTTTGGTGGTGGTGTGGTGGGAGGTAGAAACGGGTCGAGTGCGGTCGGACTTAATGAAAATTTTACTGGCTGTTGGTATTTACAATATTTTTACAAACGCGCCTCTATCGACAATTAAGCCTTTTTTGTCTTTCGATGATTAATAATATAAAAGTTATTTTTTAATAACATCTGGTAACAGATGGCGCCAGGCACAATTTTAACCGGGTGCTAACGAGTCGCAGCGTTTTTCTTAAACGTAAGTATTTTTCACCGGGAAGTTACGCCACCGGTTGCCGGATTTTGCGCATCTTGCCATCCCCCCTTTCGTCATAATTGAAATCAAAATTTTTTTCCGCAGGCCACTAATTCTTTTGCGGCAGACATTTGTAGAAAATAAGCCTTCCATCTTTTTGAGACACGTTTTGTTTTGTTCGCGATTCGATCTTCTATGACAATTACTCATTTTATGAATTATTCATCTTGCGGCTGGCAAAAGAGGTATTTCCAAATCATCACTTTTATTAACGTTATCTCGAGTAAATTCTCGGGAATACGTAACGCGGAGCTCCTCCCGAACCCGCCATTATTTAACAGCGCGATACGTACAAAACACGGGCTAGGTCCAGAGCGCGCAGATTTGCGGTATATTATTTTCGCCGTATCAAAATTATACGAATACTTTGTGTAATTACGATATTTAGGACGTACGAAAGTAAAAATCACGTACTTGTTTATAGAGAAGGTCGACACGAGGTCTGGTCTTCGCGTAAAAGAGTCTTTCTACGGCAGATTTTGTATATTCGTATTAATTTTCTTTTTTCATCCGAGGTTGCTCCAGTTCCGCGAGTGTGCGCGTGTATTACATTAAGTGAATGTTCCGTTAAATTCGAGATATACGTATGTGTTACGTATGTATATCTTGGGAGTTAAGGTTACGTTAAACTCTGGTATATTCTTAGTGGCATTATATATTATATATATTATATATTATTCATTTTGATGACGCGAAATAAATCCGAAGGAATTGCCTACTTTTCTCATAAGACGAAATTCTACTTCCGTCAGGTCACGCGCTGATGCGGACGCCGTCGGACGAAAACGCCCGGACCGAGCTGCTGAGGGACGTGGAGCCGGTGGACTACACCGAAGAGAGGACGAGCCACCCGGCCAAGAACGGCGGGGCCACCGAGATGCTTTCCGTCTCCCGGGATCGATACTCGGAGGGCGACCGCCCCCACGACCGGGTCTTCTGGAACCGGGCGGGACAACCCCCCAAGGGCCTCTTCGACGACGTTTAATTCCACTCTCTCTCTCTCTCCCACTTCCTCTCTTTCGCTTTTCCTTCTCGTTCCCTTAGCCTTTTGTCAGAAACGGCGGGTGTAAATACCAAACCGGAAGCACTTATTTATTGCGTGACGTCTACCGCCTCCCAGTTGTATCTTTTTGTCGGTCGTTACGTCGACCTTTTAGAACGTACCGATGTCTTTTAGTTACGTTTTGTACCCGACTCCCCTTTCTCCGGTGGTCGGATTCTAGCATTTAGCACCTTGCCCGATTACGCGGCGTTTAAATTTTATCGTTTATACTTACATTCCCGCCTCGACCGGACTATTTCTAATATATATATTTTTTGTCGTATTATAAGTTATAGATAAATTTAAAAAACCCCTTCCGGGTGCGGATTCCAATATAGAAAAATGTTAAAATAATTTCCGTTTTAAATACGGAAGTAGATTTGTTAGGAGAAAACATTCGTCGGTTATAATTTAAGGAACGGAGAGCAAATTTACCACTTACGAAAATGTTTTTAGTGGTTTTCCTCCGAGTTTTTGGAATTTTTCCGCCATTAATAGTAACGGTTTTTCCGTAGAAACATTTAAATTTAATCGTAATTAATTTCCGATCGATCGAAAGTTAATCGTTGCTGGGAAAAAACGGACGATTCGGAAACGATAATTGGTGGCTGCTTTTAAACTTTTCTGTCGTTTACAATATTTCGGGAGTTTAATCCCGGTCCCGGCCTGGCGCCATCGGGCCGGGAGGAGGAAGCGCCAGTTTTATAATAACCGGGCGTAAAACGGCCGAAGGAAACCCACCGAAGGCCTTTGCCCCAGCTAAAGTGTACGAGACTCGGCCCGGAATTCAATTCTTAAAATTAACGTAGATAATTAGCGGGCCTGGGTTATAAGGCTGTAAAGATACCGACGATAAAAGCGTAAGCCGGAGATGGACCGACTCGAAGGAAAAATCTTAAAAATTTAACCGTAACCCTTTCGGTATCGATTGCCGCAGTTAAGAGCGTTATTTTAAAGTCAAAGTACAAAGTCGAATGTGGCAACGTCGCTACCTACGTCACCCGGAAATTAATACGTATATCCGATTTTTGCCGCAAAAGTCAGCCTGCGGGACCCAAATGCGTTACTGCGTTTTTCTGCGTGGAAATCTTCGTAGGGCAGAAACCGGAAGTACGCGGATTTTGGAAATTTCGTCGGCCGTTCGAAGGTTACTTTGACATTGTTAGATCGAATACGCGTGGGAGAAGGTCGATTTGTCGAAATTCGAAAAAATATGCGGGTAAATAATCGGGTCCCGAGACAAAATTCGTACCAAAATTATTAGTCGATACGTACCGGGCAACGGCTTTAGGGGATGCAACGATAGTCTGGACGTACCGGACGTAGGCGACGGCGATGGTGACCGAAGGGTTACGACATCGCCGGGCTGCCGGCTTTGTCCGCGGGGCCTTTGCCGTTCGCGGGCGAGGAAAAAATCTCCCGCTCCTCCTCCCACCGGGAACGCCGTTAAAATACGATTTTAACCCGGCCGCCGAGATCCCGTTTCCGAATTTTGTCGCGCCGCGTAAAGATTCTGTAAAATAGGAAGGAAGCGCCCGAAATGGCGTCGGAAAGATTGGGACGTTCCGCCGACGGGAAGAAGGCCCGGCGCGTTTTGCGGGGATAAATTACTTGTTTCTCGTTTTGTAATAATTTATTTCGGAGAAATCGACGGTGTCTATCTTGTTTTGTTTAAGAACACTCGGTTATTGTTACCGAAAAGTAAAATAATGTAAGAAATTGTTTTCACGCGTGCCATATTTTAACTGTACGTTTTTTGCAAGAAAATGTAAAATAATTTTTGTAGCCAATTACACGTCGAGACAATCTCGTTTCCGTAATTTTCTCCGTTTTCTACCGAAAATAAGTGGACGGAAGCGTCTATTTTCCGTAGGAACGGGCGGTCTGGACGTTTAAAACGTCGGGTAGAAGGATGCTTAATTTACGCCTAGCGGACGTTCTTTTAAATATTATAGAAACGAAATTCGTAGTGCGGGCGTTAAAGCGGTCGGCGGCAAAGTCTGTTAAATAAGGGTTGGAGTGTCTGGTTCTAGCATCGACTTCTTCGCTCTGTACGACATTATGGTGTAATAAAATGCAAAGTTTCCGCACTTCTTCCGTTTTCTTCTTTCTCGGAAATTCCGCTCTCGATTTTTCCCGGACGACTAAACGTCTTTTCCGGGAGATTTCTGTCCGCCTTTAAACCGACATTTTTTCGGCCGCCTCTTCCCACCTTTCGTAGATAAAATCCGGACCGACTGGAAATTCCCAGGTAAAACCGTTCCTCGATGGCATCTTCCCAATTTTTCTTCTTTTTTTTGTTCGAATTCGTGCGCCGCCATAGCTAAACCCGCGGATAGGCTTATCTTATCGACCGGCATTGGCAATTTTCGTTTCCAGCACAATTTGGGGCGGAGCCGCTTAAAACGTTGGGAGCCGACGGGTTTTGGCGCCCGCGATTCGAATTAATGCGGAAAGTTTTGTCTGCCGGTTGTAAATATTTAAGATAAATACGGCGGAAAAGAAAAAATAGTTGGTTTTTTCGAAATTCTTGGATTAAAACTGGATTTTTGAAGACCGGAGCAATTATTAACGGACGGGAGGACGATAAACCGGATCCGTAACGTTCCGAGATTCGCGTCGGTCGGCGTTAACCTCGGCCGTACGTAAGCGTAATTAAAGAGGGCGGAATCCCCGCCACCGAATTAACAATCGTTAAAGAAGGGAAGAGTCGGTTACCGTACCCCTTTCCTTCTCGAAAACAACGGCAAAAATTAATGGAAATATCTTTGGTTTTTCCCTTTCGACGAAAACACCGCCGCTTTCCGCCCGTTTTTTAATAATTAAGTCCGGAGAAGAGGTAATTTTTGTCTCTTCTTTGGAGAAATTACCAGTGGAAAGGTAGAAGCGAAAAGGGGGCTTGGTCGCAGGCCCTTAACCGGGAGCTTTCGGGCCAGGTAGCCACCGGGCGCTGGCGTTTCTATATTTAACTCGGCCAGAAGTGGGACGATCGATGCCGCGCCTCCTCTTTTACCGGAAAACGTGACTCTCCTCCGGGTTCGGGTCGATGGGAAATGTTTTGCCGGGAAGACTGCGTCCCGAAAGCTTTCTATCGATCTCCCGCTCCGGATATTCGACATTTTCTCTCTCTCCCGCAGGAAAAAACTTAGGCGCTAGCCTAACGACTTTAGGTCTTTTCTCTATTCGTAGTTAAGTTGCGACGATTTAGGGAAGAATATTCGTAAAATTATTACTAAAAACGGAACGGCCGGGCGGGGGAATATTAATAAGAGTTCTTTTCATTTCTCTCGATTCGGGTAGATCCGTCCGGCAAAAAACGAATTTGCAGACGGCGCAAAAATACTGGTCGGCTGCCCGACAAGATCCATCTTTCCGCATTTCCTCCGACTCGATCGATTTTTCCACAGAATTCCGTCTGCGGAGAATAAAAAAACGCTGGCGCGGTCGTCGACCGCGCGCTCCGCCCCTCTCGATATTCCGTCGTCGATCGTCGTCGTATCGAGAAACCCGCTTTAAACGCCGGAGGCCGGCGAAATCTGTTTTTCTCTCCTTCCCCGGGAAAGTCGTTAGCGGCGGGTTGGGGTCGACGACCTACGTTCGCGTTTCCGGCGGGTATCGATCGGTACCGGAAGCGCGTCTTCTCGGCCGGTGGCACGTGCCCCGACGCGTTCCGCCGCCGGTGGCTTCTAACGAAGCCCTCTCCTTCCGCGTCGTTAATAAGGGAGTGGAAGCCCGGCCTTTGGCCGTTCGCTTTCGTCTTTAGCGCCGTCCGTTCGAGTCCGTAAGTCACCGAGGCCGGAAAATCGGGAGCGCGTGGATAGGCCGGTTATAAAACGGCGCGACGGAATTAGGAGACTGCGAGAAACGGTCTTTAGGCGGTGGGCCGCCCGTTTTGCGGCGGGGACGGGCGTCGGTTTCGACGGAAGCCCGACGACGACGTCGTTATAACCGCCCTCGTTAAGAGAGGTTATTTTTGGAATAAAGGCGCGATTAAAAGTGGCGAAGTAATAACGATCTCGTCCGACCACTTTGTTAATCTTCCCGGCGTTTAATTAAATATCAACTCTTTAATTCGTTAACTTTTGGCAAAAATACGCTCTTCTCGGCGCATTTTTCTCTTCCGAAAATAAAACGCATTCGCCTTTTGTTTTCCGCAAAGCGGACGAAAGCTTCGAAACCGTCTTAATGTTAGGTTCGACTAAAGCCTTTTTCGTCGGTCGGAAAATAATAAAACCTCGTCGAATTCGCGGCCGGCACCGCCGTCGTTTAGACGGTTAAGCCGAAAAAGTCCCCCACCGACGGCCTTTAATAAAACGGCCGGTGTTTTATTTTACCTCAGCCGGGACCGCGGCCGTATCCGGTAAATAATAATACGGTGTTTTTAAAGACACTCGGTGGATTTGTTTAGAAATTTAAAAGAACCGCGCCGAATCACCGGGCTTTTAACCCGGCCGGAAGAATAAATTGGATTTTCGATTAAGGCGGACGGAGTGTCGGGCCGTCCGTTAACCGGGGAAAAGCCAAATAGGCTAAGGACCCGCATTAAAATTATAATATTAATGGGACGATTGTAAATTTACGCGTAGTGGAGTTACGACCAACACATTTCGCCGAAAAGAGGTCACGTCCCGCATATACGGCGGCCGGGTTATAGGGGTAACCGGTTAGTTCTGGCGGAATAATTAACCGCGGCCGTTAAGGTGCGGGAGCGGAAAGAATTTAAATTCGGTGCCACGTTGCCAGTCTCCGTCCCGTAACGATAAAGCCGTCTTTAATTCGTTAATTACGTCTGCCGGCGGAAGAATAGAAATCCCGCCCCGATCTAATTCGATTACCCGCTTTAATTCGTCTGTGGCGGAGCCGTTCTTCCGCCGATTCGAATTATATCGTTCGTTTTTGACTTCTCGAAGGCTTAACAAGGTCGAAATCTTTTTATTTTAAAGTCGGATTTTTGTAAAGGTGCCAAAAATACGTCCACCCGCCGTTGCCCACCGACGACGTTACGTAACGGAAGCCGGGACGTGCCGTATACGGAAGCGAGGCGGGAGAAAGATCCGGGTGGCGGGCGCGTACATTAACGCCCCGTTAGAAAAGAATGCGCGCGTGTGTGTGAGGGGGGGAATTGTCGGAAGAGACCGCGTTATCTTCATCGATTAGCGAAGGAGGAAGGCGACGAATATCGACACATTCCCAGAAGTTATCGGATTACGACGTTATTTCTCGTTATTTACTTTCTACTGGCAGTTCCGTCGGAATTCTTCGCCGGGAGAATGGAAGTCGATAGAGAAAAAGAATTTAATTTGGAGAGAGTTTTGTGTTTTTCTCCCTTCTTTTACGACAGCCGACAAAACAGTAATTAATCGAATGGGAAATTTTCGTAATTGCGCCCGGAGAATGGCCGAGGCGGGTGGGCCGGGTCCGATCCAAAGACAAATTAATTCCGCCTTTCGATTCTTAAAGAGGAGGAAAAGACTAAATTTGTTCGGAAAAGGTTTTTCTTACAAATGGCCTTTTAATTGGCGTTCCTCTTTCTAGCAAAAAATTAACGTTTGCGTTATTTTTATTCTTTTTAAAAGTATTCGATTTAAAAAACGGCGGGGAGAACCGGAAACCGAAAGAAGAATTTGGACTTTTCCGGGCGGAAAATACAATTAGACGGAAAGAAACGTCGTCGAACGACCATTTTCGTAATTACCGAGAAATAATCGAGCCCACCGACGGTTTTTTCGCCCGAGCGGTCCGGAAAACCGGGAAGGGGGCTTTTCCCGTTTTCACCTTGGTTCTTCCTCTTCTTAAACGCCGCAAACCGCGTCGTCCTCGGCCCGCTCCTTCGTTCGGAGATAAGCCGGGAAGCGATAATAAATTATTCCTTATTAAAGCGCCTCCTTCCAAATTTTTAAAAGACCGTCGGTCGGTCCCCTTCCGGTCCCGCCCCGGTCTGGGAAACGTCCGAAGAAGATCTTTGCGAATCGCGAAACGATGGGTTTTTGGGTGTAATAAACTCCGCCGAGATCTTTACAATTTATACATTTCCACTGGCGAACGATTGGCAGGGACTCCGACCTTACTTCGGCATCAGCTTGCCCGGCCGACACGTTTTTATTAGTTATAAGCGGGGTTGCGAAGTCGGTAGATTTTTGCACGACTCCGACTCCGACCGGGGCGGACTCGTTAATAAAGTAGGCCCGAAAATTTTGACGTCATCGCGTGACCTCGGAATATTAGCGTCAATAAATATAGTTCTAACGAAGATAGAAGTTAGAAACTTTTTTATTCCAAAGCTAAAATATGCCTCTAAGTAACGAGTCGACACGATAAGTTTTGCTTTTCTGTCGTTATATATAACGGAGGAAAAGTGTAGCCGTCGTTCGAAAACGATCGCGCCCCAAATTTTTGCATTTCCCGACTCGGGCGCCTCGAAACGTCGAGATACGCGACAGATTGGGTCTTTTCCGTACGCACGAGTGTTAAACTGTACGGCAGACACGATTTCGAACGGGAGTGGGACGGTTTAACGAGGCAGTTATTAAGCCGGAAAATGGTCCGACTAAGTCGGTCGGTACGCATTCTAACGCCCGTTGGCGCTTCTCTACGTTTCCGGGCTTCCCCGGTCCGAAAGAGGAAAAACCCGAGGAAGTCGTTTTCCGACCGTCGTCGTTCTTCTCCTTTGTCGTAGGCCTATGCCGTATAACGGCCGGGAAAGTAATCGCCGCGACGATTCCGATTATTTTTTAAAAAATACAAAATAAAACGATTTTTAAAAAACTAATTAAACGTTAAAATTTGACGCATCTGCCGAACACGTAAGCTGGCATTCGTCGACTCGTTCGACGTCGGCATCGGTATTCGGTAAGCGCGTACGAATAAAAATGGTAAATACATTCTTACGCGAACAAATTGGTTTCATAAAAATGTTGTACGGTACATAATACGGGAGTATATCGGGTGATATATAAGTATACGCGTACATTAAACTAAGTCGAGAATGGGAAATATAACATTTAGACCGGGGAAAAAAGAGGTGGCTTCTATTAAGTCGGCATCGGCCGAAGTTCTTAAATCGTATTTAATCGTTTTAAGAGCGGAAATAAACGCCGTACCGAAACTCGGTCGGCGACGATCGATGTCGTATTTCGGATAACGTCCGCGTGGCGCGGTATCGCCGTTTTAACATTCGAACTCGAACAGTGGTCGACGCCATTTATTTTTTCCCGCGCGTAATAAACATCGTCTTCGAGTTCTGTAAGATTTCCTTTTCTGTCCGTTCGCGTGTTAGAACTCGGGCTTAATTTTCGGGGTAGAGACAATTTTTATAAAAAATAAGAAAAACTAGCGGACGAGCCGGAGTCGCTGGGGCAAAAAGTAACGATAACGAAGATTAAGATTATTAGATTATAGCCCGCCTTACCCGTTTCCACCGGGTGCGAGAATTAGGTTCCCTTCTGTTCCGAGACTAATTAGAGAATTTTTAGATGGGTCTAAAAGTATGTTCGATTTTTCGCAAAAACGCAAAATACCGCGTCTAAGATAGCACGGTAGAAACGGAGTTCTCGGGGTAACCTTTAACCCTCTCCCTCTTCCCCCGCGAGAAGAGTTTCGAAAAATCCCTTCTTAGTGTACATTCTTACCGCGTGTCCTAACTGCGTACCAAATTTCGACTCTTAACCGTTTGAACTCTGAGCTTATTATTATTATTATTAACCCATCTAAATTATATTATAAGATTGCGAATGCTAATAACGAGTAAAATATTCGTTAAGTCCGACCACACTGGAAATACGACGCGCGACCCCTTCTACGTCTCCACCCCGTCCACCTTTAATAAAGAACCAAAATTGAATAGCGTTAATGCCCTTTATACGCGCGCTACCGTGCCAAATTTTGTTTCTTAAACCTTACCCATTCCGAGATATTGTTTAATTAATATTTCGGAACAGAATAAAGAAACGAAACAAATTAGACGCCAACGTACGCGCGAATTTTTCCCTTTATTTGACATTTATTGGGTTCGAGAGAACTCCAAACGTATAGATTTGCAAAAAACTCGGGGAGTCGAATGCGCCACGATTCAAATACTTTTTTCCTTTATTATACACTGGACGAGTTGGGAAAGTAAAAGGGAGTCGGGGTCGGGGGATTTCTGACCACAGCCCGAGAAAACCGTAAAGTGAGCTTCTCCGGCTCTCCGCTACGGGCAGAGTTATATTACTCGGCCGTAAGATATTCGTAGAAGGTTCGCTCTTAACCGTGGTTCGGACGGCGGTTTTATTAGTCGACGAGTGGTCGTGACGAAAAGTTTTAAGCCGTTAATTTTAAATAAACTGGAAGTATTCGTGGAGTTTTCCGACGATTTGGCAGCGCCACGCTTTCTACGCCGAAATGCGGGTCGAGAGACACCGGAGTGTTTTTTCGCAAAATCGTTGGCATTTTTTTAAAATCGGAAACGAAAATTATCCAGTGTTTTAAAAGTAAATATTAATTCCGCGGCCGCGGTTAACCGTCCAGGCCCTACAAACGTGCAAAAAGTTGCCGAAACCCGGAAACGGGTGGCGGGTGGGGCCCGGCCGCCTTATCCGCCCGCTAACACCTAAACCGTTTCTCCGGGGGTCACCCCTTTACGTCGGGCGGAGAAGATTATCGAAGAATAACTTACTTTTCGCGCCGGATCTTTGGTCCTACGAGAATCGTCGGCAGGGACGCATCTAGCGTCGAAAACTGGCTGGCGGTTTAGTGACCTTTCTTCCCTCTCTCTTTGGTTTTGTTTACCCGACTCCGTTTAGACTCTTTCCGTCGTATTTCGCACCAGTGTCGGAGAGAATAATCGTTATTAGAGCGGCGAAACGATTCGGACAGACGATCGCTTTGGAAAGAAACTCGGAATTACGCGGGAAATAACGCCGGCGGCACTTTTTTAAACACGGAAATATTCGCGCCACCTTACGCGTCGCCCGGAAACACCGGTGAACCCCGAGGCCCGGTTAAACGCGTGGCGGGGTTTTCGGCCACTCGGGGGAAGTCGGAAAGAAATTTTGGACCGGGACGAAAGGTAAATTCTCCGAGGAGTCGAGAAAAAAGAATGGATAAAGCTTCCTTTTCCTCGGACTCCCGGCTTCTAAGTCTACGGATTTAACCCCGAGATAATCCGATTTTTTTCCGGCTTTTCGTAATTATCCGTTTCGAAGTTTTTACCGACGAAACCCGGTTCCGTTTGTCGCCCGACGGGGAGGGGCCGGATCTCTCTCCGTCCGCGTAAATAAAATTTTTAGAGGCTTTCGTTAAATCCCGTCGCTTAACGGGTTCTCGGCCTTTACTTCCATTCTCTCGCCTCCGCATCTTTTCGTTTATTCTACGGCCATTCGTCACCCGGAAATCTTTGTATTCGGAAAAGAATTACCTCGTACCGGCTGGAAAATGCCAAGAAAGCCTTCTTACTCGAAAGTATAATGGGCGCGCCTCCGGAGAATCTCGTATCCCGTCCGGACGAAAGGAAAAAGACCGAAATACGAAATACGGACGACGAAATTGACGCGTCACACTAACTCGCTACGCCAGCTCTTTTCGCTGTTACGTATCGCACTGTCGCCCGACGGAAAGCGCGTACCGATGATTTTTTTCACTTTACCGGTTACCGCGCATTTCTATTCGGCCCGGCAATAGAAACCGAGCGACTCGTCGTCGGATAACGGACCGCGGCGCCACTTTGGCCCGGGAGGCGGAAATGGAAACTAATATTTCGTTCCGCCGTTTTCTTCTCTTCGTTTCCGGAATGGGAATCTTTGGCCGTAATAATGGCTAAAGAAATTTTATCGTTTGTAATCGTCGATTTTGGAGACTCGAAGCGAGAAAATACGAAGAAACGGTCGACGGAGACGGCGTAACGACGTACGAACTCTCGCCGCCTAACGGTGGACGAAATCCGTCCACCGGCTTCTTAATCGACGGCGTCGAAAAACAATTTTACCTAGGCCGAGGTCGATCCGGCGGAGGACGAGAGGGCGGTGGGAAGGGGACGGGCCCGCTCCGCCCTTTTCCGACGGGTAAACCGGTATATTCCGGACGGAAGATTGGCCACTCCGACCTCGACGTCGTCTTCCCGCGTCGTCGAGGGCCGGGGCCGCTCGGACGCGAAAATCGGACCGTCCGGTTACCGATAAAACCGGGAACATTTTCGGAGGAACCCACGCGCACCAAACCTCCGAAATAATAATAAAAGCCACCGCGGCCCGACAAAAAAGGAATTTTCCAAACCCGCCGGAATCCGCGATCGTTTGTTTTTCGCTTTTCGTCGGCGGAAAAACGGAAAAAATACGCAATTCCGAAATTGTTTTTTTTGTTTTAAATCTGGCTAGAATATAAAAATGCGGTTAACGAATAAATATAAAAATAAAAATAGAGTCGATTTATTTTTATCTTGGCGAATCATTTGGCAAGGAAGAGAGAGGAGAAAAAAATAAAGACTCCCACTTGCCAACTCGTTCCTCGATAAAGTCCAAAAGAAACTTTTATATAATTGCTCCTTAACTTTTTCGGCGGGAAAGTACCGCGTCGTCACTTCGGGTGCCGGTCGACGCGCCTGGTTTCCACCCAAATGCCCGATTATTAATTATTGGGGCCGCGCGTAAGCCAAACCGGCGGCTTCCTTCGTACGGAAGCGGGCGTTTACGATTAGTTACCTCGTTTGGCTACCGGCGTCGGCGCCCCCGCTGGCCCGCGCCCGGCGGACGGACGAGACGCGACGCGACGTACGACCAACCACTCGCCGTCTCGCGCCGACGTAATCGGCGTTTGGCCGGGCGATAACCGGAAAAATTCATTCCCGGACCAGACATTTCGTTTTTTCTCTCGATAAATAAATAACGAAAAAGCATATAAGCGTGCGAAAGAATACGGGTTTCTACGTAAACGGGAAACGACCTTTCCGGCATTATATTCTTCGGATCGATCCTTAATTAATAACGACGGAAAACTCGGCCCGTCCGTCCTTCGCCGAAAGAAACGACGTCGCGCCAACTTTAACGGAATCGAGTTTCTTTCGTCACCGTTTCCTCGGGCGGAGAAGACGATCGATTCCCCCCCGGTCGGTGGTAAATACCGCGTGGATAAATAAGACCGGTAACGGTCCTTTGTCCCGCCGCGTTTCTCTTTTCCTACGTTATCGAATTCGTTATATTTTACGTCCCACCCCGGCATTTTTCGTCCGGTATTTAACGTTAATCGGGGCCGATTTGGCCAGTTCGCGCTCCTTCCCCCCGCGCGCTGCGGCGGAATAAAGCTTTACCGCGGATATTGTCGTTTCGTATTATTAATATTTAATAATTTATAAAATTACGGGTCCGCGTTACGGCGTTATCCCGGAACGTGACGAGAGCTCCGAATTAAATTACGGGTTAGGTAGGCCCGGGAGTATCCGCGCCCGGGAAAATTATACCCGGTTAACCGCGCCCGCGCCAATTCGGCCTTACCCCGTTCCTCCCGACAATTATAATAACTTAATTAATTTTTCGTTTGGCGTAACGTTACGCTTCTTTAATTTTAAAATACTTTTTATTCGGGAAATTTTTTAATACAAGAAAAAAATGTTCCCCTCCGTCGTCCGGTCTTAAAGTTGGGTAAAATATGCACGGCTTTATAATTAGTTTATAATAATTTTATTAGGAGATATTAAATTTGCCCGGCCGAGGTGACGGAATGTTATGATTGCGTAGGTATGTACCCAGTTAATAGCCGTCCGTTAGCGGCGGTGGAGGGTGATCGACCTTCCCAGATAGGAGGAATTACGCCTCCCCTTCGCCTTCGCATCTCCATATTTTATTATTAATAATTGACCGAAAAAGAGGGAAAAGGTCGAATTTATATCGACGGAAGATAAAAAATACCCGGATAAAGTCGCGGTCCCGACGGGATAAATCGATGCAGAAAACAAGAATTTGCCACGTTTTTAGCGTTCCGTTTGCCACCGGGTCGAAGACGGACGTTAATTTTTTAACCGTTCGGTTTTTAATACGATTAACTCGGACGTGCGTTTAAACGAATATTAAACGCGATTACAAAATTTTGACAAATGGCATTCGTATTTAATTAAAAAATAGAGTCTTCTCCTCCCTTACTCGGCCATTAACTTAATTAGAAATCCCGGTTCTTTTCGCGCCCGCCGGGTCGTGCCACCCTCGCACGTGCCGTACTAATAAAAAATGTATATTTATACGTATAACGGCGGTATTTTTATTTTCTTTGGCATAAGTTATGTGTGTCACGCATCTGCCCGGGACGAGAAAATTCGTTTTCTCCGCTCGACTTTGAAATTATTTTAACTCCTTTTTACGGCCTTTAACTAAGTGGCGACGAAAATCGATGCCTTTCCTTACCGATTTATCGATTTCTCTTTCCGGCATCGACCGGGTCTCGAATAAAAATAGGCCGAATCGCCATTGGCCGGATCCCGGATTTTCGGCCCGATTTCTCCCTCGAGAAACGGATAGACGGTCCGAAGAACACCCTCCGATAATGCGGGAATCCCGTACCGGGTCGGTTTGTTTAACCTTCGGAACCGCGGTCCTCTCGTCTCTCCGACGAATATCTGGACGCAAGTACTTCCGGCCACACCCGGCCGCGGTTCTTCCGCGATAAAATCGCCCCTTCCCGTTCCGTCGTTCCCTATTCCCGGCCTACCGCCGACGTCACCGGGGATCGACTAATTGCCGTTCCGCACTGGAAAATTCGAAACGGAAAGTGGCCGGCTCCTTTTTTAATAGACGAATTTGCCATTTAATTAATAGGAAACGAGGAAAAATTTGGCAGTTTAGTGGGTGTTGGGTTTCGGTCTACGTCTCGCGCCAATTAACGGAGGATTTAAGGAAGAAATTGCGATAAATTAGCGCGAGTGTTGGACGGCGGAAGGAATTTTTGCCTCCGATCCAATACCCGGTGTCTTTTCGCGGGGATACTAATTAAAGTTTGGCCATCGGAAAGTTGTTTTCGCCCGGAAACCAGACACCGGAGCCAGATTAAGGACGGGAAGGGCGCCAAAGGCGTGGGGCGGTGGGTGGAAGGCTTTTGGAAGCGCGGAGCGTACGCAAATAGACGGGCGTAGCAGGTGAGCGGCGAGAAAATTTCAGCCCCGGCGAAGTAGATCGACTCTTAAGAATTTACCCAAATCACGGCGGTATTTATAGAAGCCAGAAGCTTAAGGCCAGAGACTTTATTGATCGAAAACATTTTTAAACGACGTCACGGAGTTTCGGGTCAAAAGAAAATAATTGACGGACTCGATAAATCGCGGATAAACGTAAAAGAAACATTTGTCCGTCCTCCGCCACCCCGTCCGTTATTATAACGGAATTACCAAAGGTTAAATTAGCGGAAAACGGGAAAGAAGAGGGAAACGTATCGAATTTCGAGGCCACTTCGACGTTTCTCCGCCAAAGTCTATCGATAAAAACAGAATCAACCACGAAAACGAATCGAAAAAATTAAAGTTTAAAACGGTAAAAAGATTTTTAAAATTGCCGTAAAATAACACATTTAAACGACGAAATAACTTAACCCCGTCATTTTAATATATAAGTTCGACAAAGTGGTTAAAGCGGCGAAGACGGGTGCTACGAACGTATACATTTACGCACAAGCCATCTCCCGCTTACTTTTAATTCCCACCTTTACCTAGGTAAAAATCGGGGGGGGGTCTACCGGCAGGCATTCGTATAGAAGAGGGGTGGGATCCGATTGGCCCGAGAACGATGGGGGCGCCGAGTGGCGGATTCGAATTCGGAGGGTTTAACGGAGTCGGTAGAGCGGCGGGGAGTTATTAATAAAATTTAATTGCGGGCTCTTTTAATCGATAACGTTCTCCGGAGATACAAATCGTCGTTAATAATAACCAACCCGGAAACGACGAAATCGCTTCCACCGTTATTCCCGGTGCCGAAAGGCACCGACCGATGGCGCTGGGTCCGTCCAATTCCCAACAATTACGCGCTTATATATTTCTATACATACGTGGTTTTGATTTGATTTAATTAATCGACTGGCACGCCATCGCCTAATTTACGCCGTTCGACCACGTCGATAAAAGTTTATAAATATAATTTCGGCTGGCGCTTTTCCGATACTTTTACGGAACCGGTCGACCGATCGAATTCGTTTTAATTAGGTACGTCTTTTAAGGCCACTCGGGGGCGAGGGGGAAAATCGCCGGGATGCGGCCACTCGGGAGGAAAGAAGAAAGTAAACCCAATTCTGTCGACATCTCCGCACTCGACGAGGTGTCAGTTTCCAAATAACGGGCGTTGCCGTGCCAACCGGAAAGGTCCATTCCCACCGAGGAGAAGGAAGGTCGGCCCGAAGATGGGACCAACCAGATTTCCAAAGTCGCGCTCCTTACCGCCTTTAATGGCGGAAGTCGAGGTGGGTCTTCTTCCCTCCCTCTCCCGGGCGGAAATGGCCGGGACCAAAGAAAAAAAAAATGTCACCGAGAAAATTTAACGGAAGATAAAATATTAAAACCTTATTTTAAAGTGGAAATTAGGCGGCGGGCGGGGTAAACCGGCGGCAGAAAAGCGTAAAAATGCATTTATTTCTATTTAAATAAATGTTTAATAAGGGAAAAGAATATTAAAAAAGTGTGGCGAATCCTCCGGAGAATACGCAGTCTCGATTCTGTTTAAGGACAAACGAAGAAATTGATCGATGGCTCAGTTCTGACGTCACGGGCCGGTGGCTAGTGGACGAGGCGCGTACCACGTGGTAGGGCAGTGCGGCGGGATCGGCAGGAGAGGGTAGAGGTCAGACGGCGGCCGAGCATCCGTAACCACCGACCTTTGACCTTTCTCTTCCGCTATCGCTAGGTGGCGCTGTGTCGGTGACCTAGATCGAGGAGCGACGACAGGACGGGCTCCGGGAGGAGAGCCGACCGGCAATAAAGAATCCGCTGCCATGGTGAAGCGGGCGTAGCGCATCGGCGGCGATGATCCCATACGCTACGTGTATGTGTCCGGGAAGGAGGTTCAGGAGCTGGACCGTGGTCGGGTCCAACGCTCAGGTAAGTCCTCCGCCGTCTTAGGCCTCGTCCCCTTTTCTAGCCCTTCCGTCCGACGGCCTCCCCGCCGTTATTTATATCTCGGCCCGTCTAATTTTAAAGCTCTCCCTCTCCACTAAGCCTTCTTTTCTCGGCTTCCCGGGCCAACCGTCTGGTCTCTTAAACCCGTTTCGTTTCTACCTCTTCTCCCGGCGCCTCTTTTTATTAATTAAATCGTCGACGTGGCGCGGGAGACGAACGTCCGCATTACGACGAAAGAGCGCCGGTAACAGATATCCGTCCGGGTGTTTTGTCATTTTCCGTCTTTCTGTCAGATTTTCCTGTCACCGACGGTGACGGATAAGAGCGACGGCGGAGATTTCCTCCCGGGGACGAGAACGGGCGGAAGAGGAGCGGAGTGGTTACGTTTCGGCGGAACTTCCGGCGTTTTTTGGGCAAATAACCCGGCAGAAAGTGGGAAAGGAATTGCGCTACGGCGGATGACGCAATACGAAGCGGAGACAATCGATGGCTGGAATTAGTCGATTATTCGCTCGAAAGTTATAATTAGCGCGGGCCCTCCGCCTCCGCTCCCGATATCGCTCTCCTTATATAATATTATATAGTTTGGCTGGCTACCGGATCCGCGCCGCCCGAAAGTCGTTACTCTTCCCCTTCCGCCGTCCACGGATTCACGTCCGAAGTGACAAAATATCGCGTCGAGTGCCTAAATCGCTTTATTATACTTTGTCGATGCGACAAATTTTCGTCGAGTGGCCGGGCGGATCGATAAAGATTCGATTCCGATTCGCAGTTTGGCCGGGAGGAAAGCCCGGCGCGGAATACGGCAATTTCGGCGGCCGCGATTAACGGTTTTTCCGACGTAAATAGGCCTAAGACCGGGCTTAACCGGAGGAGTTAGATTGGCCGGATGTACTACGTTTGTGACAATCGACGAAATGAAAATCACCGCCGGGGTTAGAAAATGCCGAGAATACCGCCCGACGTACGCGCTTTATAACGTTTTACGGTCGGCGTAACGGCAAACGGAGGTGGAACACGCATCCGACGGAAGTCGACGACGAATCGCCTCCCGTAGGTAAAACACCGGACGGACCTCTATAAAGAAATTATCTCCAGAAAATAGGTTTATTTTATAAATACACCCGCGCGGACATTGAAAAAATACCTCTTTTTTAAAGCTACAGTAGTATTTTAGTTTTTAAAAATAGATTCCGGTGTGGATAATTTACGCCAGGTATCAGTTATGTTTCTTTTTATTAAGGTAATGCAGGTAGAATTTTGGAAAAAGGCCAAACTCGGTAAAATTAAGTGGGCAAAAGCGCCATTTTTGCCCGGGGCGTAGGAGGAGTACGAGTAAATTTTCGATAGGAATTCCGACAGAAAAAAGAAGAAAATGACCGGGTAGAATGGGGTTAAACGGGAAACCTTACAGATTGCGGGTGGTTGGGTAGTCGAGCGCGAGAAAAGGATTTTAACGGACGACGGATCTAATCGTTAAAACCGTCCGATTTTAAAAACTGCCGACGGACCTTCGATTTATTTAATGGTCGCGTTTTCGAATCTCTACTTAATTATTTTCCCGCGGCGGGCGGGGACCGGACCACCCGCCGCCTACCTTCCGCCCCTACTTACCGGCGGGAGTATAAAGCCCCGGGAAATTTAAAGACGGTTCCCGCGGCCCGGGAAGGAGGGAAAGAGAATTAATGCGGAGGCGTAAGGAATTAGGGGGAGAGAGCTCCGTCCGGGACCGACACGGGGTAGAGAGAGGGAACGAGGGGCGGCTTCCGTCCTCGACTGGGACCAAAACCTTCTTTCTCCTATTCCGGGAACGGTGGTGGGGAGAGAATCCCGATAGACGATCGACGTTTAAAAAGAGGGCGGCGCGAAAGCCGACGACGGGCGTGTGGAAAATTGGGAAACTTTTTTAAATTAAGGCGCTTTGGGATTTGAAAATTTGAAATTTTCTTCGGAAAGTGAGAACTTGCGACGGTTGGAGTAGCGAAGAGCAGTGTCGATCACCGAAAGGACCGGGTAAAGTACGGCCGATTAGGTAGCAATTACGGTAAATTACGCCAGATCTCCTTTGCGCCGGGCTAATCTACAGGGACGGAGGGTGACATTTTCCGCGGAATAAAGGCTGGACGCCGTTGGTGTAATATTTCGGCCGAAAGCTCCTTCCCTCCCCGTAGTGGGCGAAATTCTCGTCCGGTCCCATCCTCGGGTGGCCGGAACCGGGGATGGGATGGAAAATTTTCCACTCCGGGTCGAAGGCCCGGAGTCGAAAACTTTCGCGGCGGCTTTCGGGCCGCAATATTCTCCGACGGTGGCCCAAAAGCCGTTGGAAAATATTGCGGGCGCGTTAAAGCGGACAAGGAAGCGTTGTTTCTCGGCAGCGGGCGGGACGGCGGTCCCTTATCTGCCGAAGAAAGAGGCTTTGTGCCTCCTTTCCAAACAAAATTCCTTTTCTCGCCGACCTCCGACCCCGACCGTTCCGTCACCCGCCTCCCCTTATCGGCGCCAGAAGTGGGCCGGCCGCCGCGGGACAAAGATCCGGTCCGGGCGTCTGGCAGAGTGCAAAGTTGCCATTTGCACGGAGAGACGGAGAGAAAAATGGCGGCCGAACGAAAAGATTTTTCCCGGTGACCACGGAACTCCGTCCGAAGGTATCGCCAGCCAAACAAAACCTTTCCCCTTCTGGCCGTAACCCGAGAAATAAGAAATTTGCCGCGGGGTTCCCTTTTTCTTCCGCGGGACGGAGGAAAACCTTCGCCTTTCTTTGCCCGTAAATAAATAAACAGGTTACAGCGCGGGTGAGCGGAAAAGGTTCCGTCGGGAAAAACTTCCGGTCGAAGGCCAACCGCCACTCTTCTCGTAATCCACCGGGGACCCGGGACACTCCCTCCGTCCCGGGTCCCTGGGATTAGGCCGGGCGCATTGGTCCCCGCCTCGGCGGGGAAGGGAGGCGGGTGGAAAGACCGGTGGGGTCACCTCCTTTTCTTTCTTCCTCAGGGACGAGGAAGTGCGGTGGTCCAGCGTCTCCCGGGAAACTGTCTCTGCATCAAAATGAATGGTAAGTTTCTTTCCTTCTTCCGGAAACTCCCTCCTCCTTCCGCTCCGGCGCCGCCCGCCCGGAGGGAGGAGAAGGAGGAAGCCTTACGTCCGGCCAGAGATTTTTTACGGAGCGCGCGCCGCTCCACTAATCCCTCGGCCTTCTTTGTACAGATTCCCCGGGCCGAAGGGCGGAAGACCGAGAAGAAGGAGAGGGAGAAGACGGACAAGTGTCCGGTAAGTACGCCCTTCGCCCCCGCCCGAGCCCGCCGCTAACGCCGTGCTTCTTTGCAGCCCGGGTCGGACCGCCCGCGTCGCCCCTTCCGGACGCTGCGCAAGAGAAGACCCGGACGCCCGATAATCGCTCCGCGCACCTACCGACTCTGTCTCCTAGACACCTGCTACAATCGAACCACCGACGTGAGTGGCTTCCCTTCCGGTGCCCGCCGCGCTCGCCCGCTTCTCACTCCTCCTTCTCTTTACAGAAGCTGTTGGCGCGCAGCGACCGGTGGGCTTTTAACACCTTCAACCTAGACGTGGCCACCGGAGGACGGTCTCTCTCCGTCCTCCTCGTCCACCTCTTCCGCACCTACGGACTGGTCGAGGCTTTCCGCCTGGACGTCGTCAAGGTCTGGAGATGCTTCGGTAAGTACCCTCTTTCCTCTTCGCCCTCGCCACCGCCTTTCCTCTCGGCGGTCGAACCCGTTCGGAGGAAAAAGGGATCTTCCGCTGCGGAGAAAAAAGAACCTCGGGACTCCCTCCAAGGCGGAATCGGGAAATTTCCCGTTTACCGCTCCGGGCAATAAGTAAATAAACGGAGGGCGCGGAGAGGAGAAGGGGAGGAAGATCCTTCCTCCCGTCCGTCGTCCTTAGTTGTAGTTAGAAAGTTATTTTGCAGGCATAATGGAAGCCACGTACCACAGCCACAATCCGTACCACAACTCGGTCCACGCCGCGGACGTCGCTCAAGCCATGCACTGCTTCCTGACAGAGAAAAAGGTAGCTTTCTCCTCTCTTTGGCCGCATTTTCCTCTTCCGAGTTTCAGGGAAGAAAATCTCTTCCTAGATTTCGGCCCACCTGACGCCCACCGAAGCCATGTCCGCCCTGATAGCCGCGGTCGGGCACGACCTGGACCATCCCGGCGTTAACCAGCCCTTCCTGGTGGCCACCTGCAATCACCTGGTCGAGCTCTACCAGGCGAGTGTCTTTCCCTCCCGTTCTCTCTCCCGCCGAACGCCGTTTCCGACCTGTCTTCTCTCCCTCTAGTGCTCTTCCGTGCTGGAAAACCACCACTGGAGGATAGCCGTCTCCTGCCTGAAGGAATCGGGAGTCTTCGACCACCTGGACAAGGCTACGTGGTAAGTACCGGTGATTTCCGCCTCCCACTTTTGTGTCCTAGTAGTGTCGTTGGATGTCATTTGCGGTAGACGTGTTCTATAACTTAACATATTTTCAAGTTTGTGTTGTAAATGTGATTTTTCCCGATAACAGCTGTTCTTGAATGATTTCTGTCTAAAGGGACGACATCCAATGGCGGGTCCGATCCCTGATCCTGGCCACAGACATCACTCGCCAGCAGAAATTCCTAGCGAGATTCAAGGTGAGAATTGCCAATTTTTCTTTCCTTCGTTGCGTAATTTAAGATCGACGGCCCGGGGGATGCTTTTAATCTAGAAGCCTCTCTTTAGATACACTTAGAAAACCAGACCCTGGACACCGAGGAGAAGGACGACAGACACTTTACGCTTCAGGTAAAAACAAAAGCATTTCTTTATATCGGATGCGGAGGGTGGACGCCTTGTAACGTGCGGCCACCGTTTTACCGTTTAGATAGCTCTCAAGTGCGCCGATCTGTGTAATCCCTGTCGTCCCTGGTCGATCAGCCAGCGATGGAGTCACCAGGTGTGCCAGGAATTCTACCGACAAGGTCAGTTAACCCGTTAACAGTCGTCTTCTTTCCCGCACCGTCGTATATTATACCGTTCGATGTGGACCTTTAGGAGATTACGAGAGACAGCTGAACCTCCCGGCCACGCCCACTTTCGACCGCCACAGGACGACCGTAGCCAAGATTCAAGCGGGTGAGTCCGGCTCGCGTGGCGCCTAAAGTAAGAATGTCGCTTCCGCCCGGCTTGACGGCAACTTTGTCTCGGCAGACTTCTTCAAGTTCATCGTGACGCCGCTGTTCGAGACGTGGCACCGCTTCCTGGACTCTTCGCTGTCCAACCAGCTGGTCTTCAACCTGCACCACAACCACCGCCGATGGAAGAAGAGGCTGGAGCGAGAGAGGGACCAGACCCACCTCCCGTCTCCCGCGGACCCGGAAGACCCGACGGAGTCCGAAATTCCCTTCACCCAACCCGTCGGCGACTCTCTGGACCTGGAGACGCCGACGGAAGAACTGGATCCCACCACCAGCGTGGTCTCCCTGACCGACCAGAAGAGGGTGTTGCGACTGCGCAGGGTCAGGGTCATCTCTCGAGTAGAAACGCGCTTCTTCAAACCGGGCCGACGGCCGAAGCCGGGGGAGGAAGAGAAGTGCGTCGATGGCTGCTGCACGCCGCCCCAAGACAAGGCGGCGGCCACCTGGTGTTGGCGCATCAGCAGGAGTCTGTCGGAGGAGCGACCCCAGCTTCCCAGCAAGGAGTTCGACTCTCCGGCTCACTCCCGGAAGGGTTCCGTCTACGGCGCGGGCCGCAGAAGAGGATCCGCTCCCGTGGCCACCGGAAGGTACGCCCCCTATCTGTCGGAGGCGGAAGCGTGCGGGGGTCTTCGCGGAGGAGGCAGAAGGTGGTCGGTACCCTCCGAACCCACTTCCGGTAAGTAGACTTTCCCACCCGTGGGATGCAGAATTACGCTTCTGAAGGGAATCTATTTCCGCCCAAGGTACCCTCGATCCGGCGGGGTTGGAGTGGAACGGAGAGCCGCACGGACGCCGAAGTTTCGCACTTCCGGATCTTCGACCCGCCTCCACCGACCGGAAACGGGAGCCGGGAGGACCCGAGAAGAGCGCCGGGACGGAGGACGAAGGCCGGGCGCCGTTGCCCGCGGGATTTTCGGCGGTGCTGTCCCGCGCCGCGCAGACCGGTCGCCGGGGCTCGCTCCCCGCCGATCTTTTCGTCTCTTCGCCCAGGACCCGGGCCAGACCCGAGGGACGGGACCGTCGCCGATCGGCGGGAGAGGTGCTGAGCGTGCTCTTGGGTTCGGCGGGGACCGTGACCGGCCTGCGGGGCCTGGAGGCCGCCTCCAAGGGCCTGGTGAGTTACCGAAGACGAGGTTCCGACGGATTGGAGTTGCTGTACGGCGTCTGGCGCTGCGGAAGGGCGGATTTCGGCGGACGGGTGGTGACCGGCAGGTACAGACTGGCGCCCAGTTCCGACGTTTCCGATCGTAGCCCGAAGATAGAAGACTTGGGCCGCTTCTGCACAAATTACTCGTTTTCCGGCAGTCCGGGAATCTCGGCACCGGAAGAGCGCCCGTGCCACAGGAGAGCTTCCGTGCCCGTCACAGGTGAGCAACGCTTTACCCCCGGCGGGTGGGTTTACCTTCCGCTCCCATCGATTACCGGAAGTAGCCCTTAAAAAAAGACCGGGTCCACACTTCGGAAAACGCGCGCCGGGGCGACGGTTTTACCAACGTCGACGTCGACGCTTACGACGAAACGCGTAGAAAAAAGTCCGTTGGAAAAGATTCCTCTTTGTCGTTTCGAGACTCGATCCTTTAAACCCGTATCTCAAACGAGAGAGTAATCGATCGGCACTCTCCTACCACTTCCGGAGGAGCGGGATTCTTTCTCCGCGTCAGTTACGTACTTCCGGTAGGGAGGAAGCCGCCGTCCGATCGCCTCTTCTCGTTCTCGCCGCTTCCAGCGAGAACCAGGTCGGCAACGACGCCTCCACCCAACCGTAAACGGCCAATCGCGGCCTTTAGACGGAGGAAAGGTAAAACGTTCTCCTTCCGACCGGAACATTAAGATCGACTTCCTCGGGGACGTCGCGGCATCGGTGGGTCAGAGGCTAAATTCACCCGGAACGACGGATTTTTCAAAGTTTGCGTGGACGCCGGTGGAAAATCCCACGCGGACTCGAAGGAAAGAAGACCGACGAATAGGGCGGGAAGCCGAGTTTTCTGGCCAAGGCCCTTCTTACCCGTCCGTCTTTTTCATCATTTTTGGCTTTTATAAACGAAACGGCAGAAAATAATCGATGGTTTTGTACGAGGGCGCCCCTAGCGGCCGTCGTGGTAGACTATCGCCGGTTTAAACCTATACGAAAAGGGGTACGGCCCGCAGCCCAGTGCTTTCCGGACTCGGTCCGTTTCCTCCACGTTCGTCGATAGAGGTCGTTATTAGGAAGAGAAAATCGGCAAAAGAAAGGCTAAAGGATTTGTTTGGGCGGAACCCGGCAAATTCTGCCACACCGTTCCGTACTCGAAATGTATACGGTATTAGGGGGCATTCTCCCTCCGCCGTCACGATTTTAAGCTAACCAAAAACAATTTCTACGCAGTAATTCGTAAATGTAATCTGCCGTTTCGTTGGCCCAATCGATTTTCTTTTTTGTCTCGGTGGAAACGTCGCCCGCGCTGGCGTAGAAAAGGTTGCCTTCTACCTTACCCCAGAGGAAAAAACAACTCTTCCGTTTTCCGTCGGTAGTCGCTGGCGTAACTCGCTTTTTTGCGGCGCGTGCCTGTCAGAAAATTATTTTGCCCACCCTCCCGGCAACAATCGGCTGGGTTAAAAAAGAAAAATTAATGCAAAATTAAAAGCGCGTATTTAATTCTCCGATTTTGCATCGGAAGACACATCAAATTGCGGACCGATAAATAGCTATCGGTTGTACCGTACCGGCCAAACTAGACCGATTTAAGTACAGTCTGTTACGAAAGTATAGGTACACCACTTAAAATTCTCTTAAAAATTAATCTATTATAATAATAATAATTAAAAATATTACCACTACGTTAGATGTCATCATTTTTAACTGTCCCGGCGGCTTTGTCGAATGTTTTGTTTAATTGACTCACAAACACTAGGCGATATTCCATTTTATTTGGTTATTCGACTAAATAAAATGGAATATCGCCTAGTATCGAAACAATAACGCACCTCGTGTTTGCGAATCGACAGAATTAAACAACACTGTTTCGGAAGAATAAAAAGTTTTATTTAATGTTATATAAACATTTTCAACAATGCCTGGTGGAACTGTACTTCGGGAGCGAGGAATACGTAAAATTTATTATTTGAGTGTTCGGGCGAGTCTCCGAGGCAAATTGCCGCGGCTGTAAATAGATCTACCAATGCCATTCTAAACGCTTTGCAACGAGGTGAAAATTACAAGTAAAAAAGGAAGTCGGGACGGAATAAATGTTTAACATCCAAGAATGAGAGACAAGTTTTGAAGCTTATAACCAGGGCTGTGGAGTCGGAGTCGTCAAAAATCCCCCCGACTCCGACTCCTTTTTACTTTCCCAACTCGTTCAGTGTATAATAAAGGAAAAAAGTATTTGAATCGTGGCGCATTCGACTCCCCGAGTTTTTTGCAAATCTATACGTTTGGAGTTCTCTCGAACCCAATAAATGTCAAATAAAGGGAAAAATTCGCGCGTACGTTGGCGTCTAATTTGTTTCGTTTCTTTATTCTGTTCCGAAATATTAATTAAACAATATCTCGGAATGGGTAAGGTTTAAGAAACAAAATTTGGCACGGTAGCGCGCGTATAAAGGGCATTAACGCTATTCAATTTTGGTTCTTTATTAAAGGTGGACGGGGTGGAGACGTAGAAGGGGTCGCGCGTCGTATTTCCAGTGTGGTCGGACTTAACGAATATTTTACTCGTTATTAGCATTCGCAATCTTATAATATAATTTAGATGGGTTAATAATAATAATAATAAGCTCAGAGTTCAAACGGTTAAGAGTCGAAATTTGGTACGCAGTTAGGACACGCGGTAAGAATGTACACTAAGAAGGGATTTTTCGAAACTCTTCTCGCGGGGGAAGAGGGAGAGGGTTAAAGGTTACCCCGAGAACTCCGTTTCTACCGTGCTATCTTAGACGCGGTATTTTGCGTTTTTGCGAAAAATCGAACATACTTTTAGACCCATCTAAAAATTCTCTAATTAGTCTCGGAACAGAAGGGAACCTAATTCTCGCACCCGGTGGAAACGGGTAAGGCGGGCTATAATCTAATAATCTTAATCTTCGTTATCGTTACTTTTTGCCCCAGCGACTCCGGCTCGTCCGCTAGTTTTTCTTATTTTTTATAAAAATTGTCTCTACCCCGAAAATTAAGCCCGAGTTCTAACACGCGAACGGACAGAAAAGGAAATCTTACAGAACTCGAAGACGATGTTTATTACGCGCGGGAAAAAATAAATGGCGTCGACCACTGTTCGAGTTCGAATGTTAAAACGGCGATACCGCGCCACGCGGACGTTATCCGAAATACGACATCGATCGTCGCCGACCGAGTTTCGGTACGGCGTTTATTTCCGCTCTTAAAACGATTAAATACGATTTAAGAACTTCGGCCGATGCCGACTTAATAGAAGCCACCTCTTTTTTTCCCGGTCTAAATGTTATATTTCCCATTCTCGACTTAGTTTAATGTACGCGTATACTTATATATCACCCGATATACTCCCGTATTATGTACCGTACAACATTTTTATGAAACCAATTTGTTCGCGTAAGAATGTATTTACCATTTTTATTCGTACGCGCTTACCGAATACCGATGCCGACGTCGAACGAGTCGACGAATGCCAGCTTACGTGTTCGGCAGATGCGTCAAATTTTAACGTTTAATTAGTTTTTTAAAATCGTTTTATTTTGTATTTTTTAAAAAATAATCGGAATCGTCGCGGCGATTACTTTCCCGGCCGTTATACGGCATAGGCCTACGACAAAGGAGAAGAACGACGACGGTCGGAAAACGACTTCCTCGGGTTTTTCCTCTTTCGGACCGGGGAAGCCCGGAAACGTAGAGAAGCGCCAACGGGCGTTAGAATGCGTACCGACCGACTTAGTCGGACCATTTTCCGGCTTAATAACTGCCTCGTTAAACCGTCCCACTCCCGTTCGAAATCGTGTCTGCCGTACAGTTTAACACTCGTGCGTACGGAAAAGACCCAATCTTTCGCGTATCTCGACGTTTCGAGGCGCCCGAGTCGGGAAATGCAAAAATTTGGGGCGCGATCGTTTTCGAACGACGGCTACACTTTTCCTCCGTTATATATAACGACAGAAAAGCAAAACTTATCGTGTCGACTCGTTACTTAGAGGCATATTTTAGCTTTGGAATAAAAAAGTTTCTAACTTCTATCTTCGTTAGAACTATATTTATTGACGCTAATATTCCGAGGTCACGCGATGACGTCAAAATTTTCGGGCCTACTTTATTAACGAGTCCGCCCCGGTCGGAGTCGGAGTCGTGCAAAAATCTACCGACTTCGCAACCCCGCTTATAACTAATAAAAACGTGTCGGCCGGGCAAGCTGCTGCCGAATTACCGGTAGATGTATCTCCTGCCACCGTTTGGAGAATTTTAAAAAACGACGACGATGGAAAATATTTAAAAACCAAGTCGAAACCACCTTTAACAAATGAATGCGTTTAAACCGGGCTAAAGACGAGATGGGACGAACCGAAGAACGGCAAGAAATAACGTTTAGTGACGAGAAGAAGTTTAATTTAGATGGCCCCGATGGGTTTTCGTATTATTGGCACGATTTAAGAAGAGAAAGCGAAATTAAAATAAGCCGACAACGAGGGGATGGGTCTGTAATTATTTGGGGTGGTTTTGGATGGGGAGGTAAAACTGATTTAATATTTGTTGACAAACGTACGAACTGGGAAAAGTATCGAGAATTATTGTATAATAATACGATTACGTTTGGTTAATTGCATTAATCGGAAGTCGTAAATGGAAGTTCCGACGAGATAATGCTCTCGTTCGTGCCTCGACGTCGACTAAAAATCGGTTTAAAAAAGAAAATATCGATGTAATTGGCCGGCCTTCGCGTAGTCCAGATTTAAATCTCGTCGAAAATTTGTAGGGGATGTCGGCGGCAAAATACGAAACAATACGAATCTGTAAATCGATCGAAAATCGCGATAATAAATGCGTGGGATAAAATTAAAGATGAATGATTAAAAAAAATTAATAAACCATGCCTAGCAGAATTTTTCAAACAATTGTAACCAAAGAGGTAAAACCAAATATTAATTTAACAGCGTTAAAAATAATTTTTAAATATATTTTTTAATGTAATTTTAGAAAGTGTACCGTACCTGTACTTTTGTAACGCATCAAAAAATGAACATCTGTGAAAAATAATTTATGCCGCTTTACGAAATGTAAAAAACCTGATAATCAAAATAATGATAAAAAATAATTAATAATATTTCCAGTAATATTTTCAAAATAAATTTTGAAATAACACAAAATTTACGGTGTTCCTATACTTTTGTAACAGACTGTATATTTTCTACAGATTCCCACTGTCGTCCGTCCGACCATTTTTAGTCCCGATAACGTAGTGAAAATCGGAACCAGATGCGCGCTACGTACGACCGGCGCGGCTCCGTTGTTATCGGGAGGAGTACGATGTACGGGGGCCAGACGCTAATAAAATAGGCACCGAATAAGGATCTTAGGAGCCGGACACCCCGATTAACTATATACGAATTTCCCGTCCGGATCGGAAGTCGCCCGAGTTTTTTCATATTAAAAAACCATTAAAAATTTGCAGTGGTAATAAATAATTGCCGGTAACGGTTAAATCTAACGCGGGGGTTCCAATAAAATCCGTTGACTTTATTGATGTAGGAATGTGCCGATGCAGATTTGGGGAGCGAGGTATAATTGTTCTAGTCTCGTAGCCTATACCCAAATTCAAAAATGACGGAGCGTTACCCGAGAGAAGAGTCGAAGAAAAACGTAGCGAGCGCTTTAAATGTTTCTAGTGACGAGAACACCGAAAGGACGGATACAAACAAAGGTACAAATCCGGGCACTAGCGCTGTTTCAAATATTCGGGTTCGTACAGGTAATTCCATCTTTGATTCCCCGACTTATTAACGTCTGTCCATTTTCCCTTTCCATTACGTAATATTCGGCTAAGTCTATTTAAGCCCATTTTGTACACAATTACGTAAATTGTTTCTATTAAAAACACTTTATTGATTTACAAAAAATCAAAAACGTGGCGTAAAATCGATTACGTAATTAGTTACGTCATATAAATAATTTCACGATTTAATTTAAATTAATTCGTAAACTTTATTTAAATAAGGAAAAGATTCGCGTGCCGCGGTAAAATCGAATTTCCATAAAGCCAGGAGGCGGGAAATTCAAAATAATTTAAACGGAAGAAATCGCGCACTCCGCCAGAGGGAGAAATAGCTTATAGCGCGCTATTTTTGGTCCAGCATCGACCCATTCGAGGTCGTTACGTTTCTTCACCCCCCAAAATTTATAATGGGAGGGCGGAGTTTTGGCGGAAAAGGAGGTCGTCGTCGATATTTTTCAAAACCCGACATTAACTCGAACTTCCGAAATTTCTCGGAAGACGAAAATTTGCAGTTAGAGAGAAGACCCGTCACCGACCGTCGATCCGTCAAAATTGGCAGGGTTATTATCTCCACGTGTGGCCAACAACGAAGAATAGAACGAATAAAAATACACAAATCGCGCGGCCAAAAGTGTGTCGTACGCAATATTGTTAAGCCGACGGACGGTTCTTTGCCTCTCCCCGGCATCGACCGACTGCAACGACTTAACCAAACGTCGCGCGGATCAAAAAAATTGGGAGGGTTGTATACGGGACAATCGCAATGATTTAAAGCGTGAATCCATCTTCGTATTATTAGAGGAAGGATAAAATGTACACGAATACATTTTATCTTCGGTGGTTATCCCCTTCCGAGTCGATATCATTGGGTTTGGGCGGCGCCGCGCTCCACGTATTCGCCGAGTTCTCTATACAACCCGCACCGCCATTTTGGGCTTTTCTCATTCCTTTTCATTTTTTTTCAACGATATACGTCTCTTACTTTGCTGTTCGTATTTCCTTTGAAATTTCTTCGAAATTATGTAAATTTTCTTCTACCCGCACAGTTATCGGCTTATAACTTTACAAAATCTATTTTATCGGTTATTGTTGCTAAATAATATTGTATATCCCGTGTTTTATACAAATCGACACCGATTTCGACGTCTTATTTCTTCGCCGCCCAAACTCCGCCATTTTCGGTGTTCTCGCGCGCAGCTACCCTTTCCGGCGTGGCTGCACACTCCCACTACCCGCCATTTTAAACACGGACGTAAACCTTCTATCCAACAAAATTTAAATCGTGAGATTATCATTTATAGTTTACGAGATATAAGCGCGACAAATCCGGCCGTTTGTTTGGTCGCGGGGTTTTCGTAACCTCCTTATGCCGAACCGAATTTAAAGATTCGTTCGGAACGAAGGTAAGCGAGAGCGGCAGACGGATTCCGCGGTATTTGGGTATTCCCCGACTTTCCATAACTTTTTCCGTTAAAAATTTTATTTCCCGACTTTCCGGGTCTGTACGGACCCCGAATATCGAAAGAGAAGGTAACCCTCGAAATTAATGACCAGTTTGAATTAAGTGCTTTCCACGAATAATACACCCGCCACTTTAAGGCGCGTTTTCTAAATTCGGGTGTTAAAGGAGTCGGAAAACGCTCTTTCGCCAGACTTTTATTGTGTTTTCCCGTCCCGCGCCAGCGGTCGAAAGGGCGACGTCGACTCGACACTACGAGAATTTCGGAGACGGCCGAGGTCCTCCGACTATCGGGAATCTTAGGAAGACGATTGGGAATTGGGAGGAAGTCCCACGTCTCCGGACGGTGGGAAGTATCGGTGGCGGGCAAACCCCCTCGGACGCGGAATTGGATCGGCGCCTACGATTCTACCGGGCGTTTAATTGGCAAAGCTGCCGACCGAAATAAAGGTTTCCTTAGACCGGAAAAAAGGGCCGTTTCCGGCGGCATTAAAGCCACTTTACGTACAAACTTCTCCCCGGCGGCCGAAGATAGAAATATAATTATTTCCCGGAAAATCGAAACCGCACACTCGGAGCGGTACCGTATTTATATCACATCGGGCGGAGATTTGCCGGATACTTCTTTCCGCGGAAAGGTCCGATCACCCGGTGGTTAATTCTTCTTTCGGAATTTTTTGGGGTCACGTTCGTCTTTTAGCTAAGGAAGTTACGAAATAAAATCGCGCTGGCGTCCGGGTCGATTACGATAAAAAAATTAGTCGCGGAAAAACAAAAGTAAACGGAGCGAGGCGGAACGTAAGAACTTTCCCTCTTTTTCTCGGCTAGAAGGCTACTAAAATTTCGGAAGTATTTACTTAGGCTTCGTTGGTAAAGCAATCGCGGAAGAATATTTCGGATAAGACTGCCCTAGCTACGTTCCTATCTTCGATTTTATCCACCGCCATTTTGCGGTAAACCCATCGGTTCGACTTTACCAACTTACCCTTAGATTGGCTATTGCCGTATATTCTCGATTATAAGGCTCGTCTTTTTCGTACTTTTCGACCTCGAATCGACGCGTAAAGAAAATCTGTACAAATAAACGTTTTGTCCAAACGCCATTACGCTTCTGTTGGTACAAAATAAAAGTACTACATTAATGTATTTTATTACGGAGCAGTTTCCATCTAGCCAGCTGTCTAGAATCGAGACTTTAGAAGCGTAAAGCTTTCTTAAGCTAGGGGCAGACTAAACGTTTCAGACGGCGGTAAAAACTTGGAAAAACTAAGGATTACGCGTACGAAATAAGTAGGGTTTTTAAAGAAAGGAACGTGTTACGTATCCATCCATACTTTTGTTTTGTACTACGTATTAAAAAGGAGAGTTGTGGCAACTACTTCGTCGTAAAATGGGATCTAAAACTTTTATCGTCGAAGGGGTGGTAGATAAAAAGTTTGAGGTTCCGACGTCGGCGAATCTAGTTAATATTTCTACGGATAGAGGGCGCGGGTGTAACGGACGGAGATGTATAAACGTAAGGTCGAGACACGATACCGCGGTGCGTGGCGACGGTCGCCATATTGGGGCTCTTTCGGCCAGCGCGGCGTTTCTAGAGCCAAGAGGCTCGTTTCTTTCGATTTCGATTACTCGGATTTCTCGCGTATGTATATAGCCTACATATATTTAAATGGTTTGGTTTTCGGCACCGAATTGTAAACGTTCGATAGCCAAAAGTATATACGATTAAAGGCTTTAACTAAATAGGTTTCAAAATAAAAAGCTATGTCGATGATTGGTACGATAAAGTACCGGGATAAATATATTTAGTTTTCTATATTCACACGCGCTTTTACATTACACAAACTGCAAACGGGAGCTGGGATTAAAGATTTTTACAAATTAAAATTAGACGAGGAGAAAAGAAAAGCATTCTCGCAAACTTTACGTATTACGTAAAATAAACCTTCGAAAGTGTTTGCGACAGATAATAATTTCCTTCATTTAGGAACTTTCTTACGCATACGAGCTAGATTTATTTATTTTTATAGAGAATTAAATAAGTATATTTATAAAAATTAATTAAACAGTAGACAATACCAACAAATAGAAATATCAACTTCGACTTCATTTATTGTTTATTTTATAATAAAATGATTTTTGATTTCATCTAACAACAAAATATTTAAAAGAAATCTGTTACTTCAGAAAATGCAACACGTTCGCATCGAATGACAGTACACGCAGCAAATAGCGTTATTTGCATCAAAATACCAAGCAATAATAATTATAAAATATGCACCGAATTTCAGTCCAAGTTTTCTTATCGAATCTATTCGAGCAATCTCGTATGGCTGTTGTTCCCGATAAAGGAAAAGATCGACTAGAAGAGGAAAATAATTTTCTGCAGTCCCGTAAGCGAGTAATTATTTATTATATTACAAATCTCACAATAAATAATAATAATTTAATTAATATAAATGTTTTTGAAAAGTAATTCGAAATCAGCTTGGCTCTAGAAACCCCGTACACACCGAGAGAGAGCCCCAACACGGCCACTGCCGCGATGCACTGCGGTACCTTACGTTTATAGAGACGACCAGCATATTTGTTCACCGATACGCAAACACCGTGGCTACGGCGAGCCGTAATGATTTTTGTTAGAAACTTCGCCGCGCTCCCATATCCGAGGTGGCACATTTGCCGAATTTTTTATTTCGCCGATACATCCAAAAAATATTACCGTCAAATGTAAAAACCACATTGAACCAATTTTGGCATTTTTACTGACACTTATTTAAATTTTTTCTACGTAGTACGTTTATCTACAATCTAGATATTCCCACGTAATTATATTTTAGCGTAGTGCGGCCAGGGGCCGTAGTTCGGTTACCCCCGGGTCGAGCCCGAGCCAGGTTGGTTCTCAATTATGCCGCTACGGCAATGGCGGGACTCGATTTCTGGTCATAGTTACGAATTACCCATGCCTTATTCGCGATTGGTATTAGTTAAAAGTGAAAATAAATTAAATTTGTGAATAGACACCCTGCTTAAAAATGAATTTCTGCATAAAAGATTAATGTTGTAAGATAACGAGACGGAATTACGAATAAAATAAAACATAGAGGGACGTAAAATTCGATATTCTCCCACCGTCAGAAGTGGCATTATTAGTAATCGAACTTCCCGTAATGTGCATGTATATAGTCTAAAAATCATTTTTGTTGGCATTAATTATAAATTCGTTACCCGCGTGACATACGCGACCGTAATATTGTCTGGATAACATTAGCCCATATTTTGGAGAGGATAGTTACGGAGAAAAAACAAAGTTGGAGTCTAAAACCTCCTCTCGCAGCCAATTATATGGGGACGTAATGTTTGCTAGGGGAACCTACTCGGCATTTTTTTTTTCTTAATCGGTGCAAGTTTAAAAAATTCGAAATCGGAACACAATTTCTAAAGCGACCGATCACTTTAGCTAGTTTACTTTTCGGATGGGGCGAAAAGGCTTCCCGTGACCCGGTCGATTTGGCCATCGCGGTGTCCGCCCGGGGCCGGAAGGTGGCCGACGTCCCGTCCGAAACGCGCGCGCCCGATGCTCGGTCGTCGTCTTCCGTACGTATTTCTAACCCTAGGCGGCACGGGCCGGGCCCACGGCCTTCCTCCGTCGAAAATCGAACGAATCCACTTTTGACGGATTCGGAACGGCCGCCGTATTTGCCCGAGGCCCGGGCGACCCAACGACGCGGTCCAAAAGCGCCTCCGGCCGGAGTACGGCGGTACGTAGTCGCCTCCTTCCCACCCACCGTCGCCGGTCGATGGCGCCCGATATTACTATTTCCGCCTTCTTAGGAGCCGCGTCTTTGAATTTCGTGTGTTGTCAGAAAGGATACTTCCCGAGTTTTTCCGAAGACCCAGCGGTTAAGGTGGCGTTATTCGAAAGGGAGGAAACCCCCGGGAATTTCGGAGGACGACGCGTTTCCCCTAAGTCGGGCCCGGTCCCCGGAGGCTGCTCTTAAGAAGCCAAACCTAACCGCCAGGGAGAGCGGAAATTTGCGGTCGACGCGATAGAAAGAAATGGAGCGTTGCCAGGTGGACTAATGCCGGTGTTTTCTTTCGTTTCAGGTGCGTACGGAAGTTTGGGAGACGGAACGTCCTAGCCGGCGCCGGGCCGCCCGGTGTAGAGACCCATCTATGCAATAGGACGGCGGATCCGGTCGACTTTTATCCCGGGAATAGAACGGCGGTCCGACCCGTTCCGTAATACGTAATCCCGGTGGCCGCGGGCGTCTAGCGCCCGGGCGTCCTTCCCCGTCGCGCACCTTTTGTATCTTAGCGTCGTCCGCCGGTAGACGCCGTTTTAACACCCGCCCGCCGTTCCCGTCCGCCCCTCTCTTCCGTTAGTCCGTTAGAACGGGCGGGGGCCGTCTCCGCCCCTTTAGGACCCGCCGTAGCCGTAGCCACGTGTTTTCTTTTGTAATAGATTAACCGTGTGGGAATTTTAAGTGTTCGGTGTAGTGGACGTTGGTGTAACGGTTCCGGAAGCTGGCACATTAAAATACCTTCTGACCGTCTCTGCCTTCTCTTTCCTCTTCCCGCTCCGCCCGCGCGTTTATCGGGAAAGGGGTCGAACTTCCGTCCGTCCGGTCTTCCGGTAGAGAGCCGCCTTTCCCGGGACCGTTTCTCTCGCTTTTCGGCGCGTGACAAAAAGAAAAAACGCCGGGACGAAACGTACGTTTTATTAAAAAAATAAACGGCGACACTTTTTACAAATTGTTCCGGACCCACGAAGGATGTAGAAAACGCGGTCGGATCCCAGAGGTCAGGCCGGCAGACGATAATTGTTCCGAGTTAAGGAAATTAAGAGGAAAGGAAAATTATAAACTAAGACCGAAGCGCGGTACCCGAGTGCAAAAAGGATATGCTTCCACCTCGTTCCGGTGTCTGAGTAATCCGGTCAACAGGTATTCGGTGCCCACCACCGGAATGCCGCACTTGGCCGCGTGTCCGCAGGTCTTCAGGTCTTCCGGACAGGAGACGATCAGCAGGCGGTCCGAGAATCTGGTCGGCATTCGAGACACGTACTGGACACAAAAGAAAAAAGTAAAGGTTAACCGCCGCCACCTTCCGAGGGAGGCCCGAGGAAACGGATAAACCGGAAGAATCGCCACGGCACGCGCCGCTTCCGAAAGGAACGGGGGCCGTCCACCGGACACTGGGTTATTTATCCGGCCAACGGCGCTCGAATCCTCCGTCTCGTGAAGATTCGGAATAAATTAAAGCGCGAACGAAAATTTCCGTTTGGAGAAAATCGGGACGGGCAGAAAGTAGTTAACGAGTTCGGTCGTAGGAAATTCCACTCCCGCTAATTATATCGTAAATAATCCAATTTATTAAAGATAATTTTAATAAGAAAGTCCCGTTGTTTCATTTTCGGCTTTGCCACAATCGCGGGACTCCAGTGTTTCTCTCTTCGCCTTGGGAAGCGCTACTCGGACCACACGGACCTTTCCCCGACCGAAGTCTCTCGTAGCCGGGCCCCGCGGTATACGTCGATCGACCAAAATAACGGCCGTTTCGCCTCTATTTTCGATCTAACTTCCACGCACGTACTGTACCGGTACGTATCTATCGATACGCCAAAGACGAAAAACTCCGGCCCGAATTTAAACGGGAAATAAATCCGGCAACCAGTTGCCTAACTTTCCCGCCCGTTCTCACATCTCGTTTTAAAAATAACTTTTATATTATTAATGGTTAGTAGTAAATAAAATTGCCCGGCCCCATCCGTTACATTTTGTTAAGAAAACTTTCCGTATTTTTAATTATTATAAAATGGAAAAAGACTTAATTTTAAGGGGACGGACGGGTTTTACGAAAGACTAAACGACAACCGGTAAAATCTCGGTTAAGTCCGACCCCTCCGGAGATACGACGCGCCACCACCCCGTCTCGACCTTTAACCGTCGGAATATAGTCCGAACCCGGGGCGGTCTCTTCTCCCGACGTTAATCTCGGGTTACGCCAAACGGAAAAGGCAGGGTCCGAATCCCGACGAATTTGCCTCGTCCTTTAATTATTTCCCCGGCAACGGATACTTTCGGTTCCTCCCGTCGACCAGGACCGGGAGAAATTTGGCGTAAATAAAGACGGCACCCGTTAAGTCTGGCCAGGGAAACCCGACTCGGATATTCGGACGGGAGAATTTCTAGCCCGAGTCCGAACGGCAACGTTTACTTACGACTTTCCGAAAAGTGCCAATAAGTATTTTACCAAATCGACGTCGGGAAAGAACCGTACTAAAGGGACTTTGTACAAACGTATTTGCGACTTCTTAATATTTCCGGACGATAAACACCGTTCTACTTTCTTTCCCGTCGACCGACGTAATTATTTATTTATCGCCGTTTGACGGGAAGAAAATAGGGGTAGGGGTGGAAACGACTCGGGCTTCCGTCGATTTATTTTAACGATTTTCTACGGAATCGAACCGAGAAGTCGGTAACCCGGCCGGAAGGAGAGCGAAAGTGCCACCGCCGTTCTCTTTCCAACGCTGCGGATAAAGCCAAAGCGGAGAAGACAGGTAAATAAAGCGCCCCTTCTCAAACCGGCATCTCCCGCGCAACGTTGCCTCGTCTGGTCCATTAAAGGAAAAAATAAAAATAAAAATCCAGCGTTTATCTGGACTTTGACGGTCGGAGGAAACCCGGCCCGCCGGATATTCCGTAAAACCGTTTGAGCGCGACTCGGCCAAAACGGCTGCGGTTAGATCCCACCGCCCGGATCGAAATAAAGAAACACCGGATGTATTGTCCGAGCGCGGCGTATCTTCCGCAGTTTTACCCGCGCTTAAGCTATTAAGTCCGTATTATTTTGTAAAATAATTTCAAAGGTCTAATTCCCGCGCGGTAGAAAAATCTCCTCTTAACAGGCATTTAGTTCGTCGACTTCGATTAATTTAGTGGACCGTCAAAATTTCTTTCTCTACCCTTGGTAATTATTCCAAATACCACCATTTGTTTCCTATTCATTCCTGTATTTTAGTTCTTAGCGTAAATAAATAAATAAATATAAATATATATATATATAACCTATTTGTTTTCTTTAAAGCTATTATAACACTATAATTATAATATAAACGAATAAAACGTACCTTTCCTCCCGCAAATTCTATTATATCTGGAAAACAAAGCGTATTAAAAGTATTAAAATTTAGTTTTTCCCCTTTCTAAAAGCCGTATTAACCAAATATACGTGTAAAGTTATAATACGGAAAAGGAAGATTTTACCTTTCATTTGCTCCGGTACGGGTTTTACTTTATTAGTGGCGTGAATGCTCCAACCTTTTAACAGGGGCGTCCGTTGGGCTTTATCTAAGGTTTCCTTCAAATTAAATTTGTATTGTTTCTCCGCCCGGGAGTCTTTCAGCAAGTACTCGGCGTGATCTGCCGTCGTTTTAGGCAAGGAAAAAGAAATTATTTTCTGTAATCGAACCGGTTAACGTATCGTTAGAGGGCCGTCGTCCGACTTTACTCACCCACGAAGGCGTCGTCGCTCTCGCACCGGCGAAGCCATTCGCTTACCACCACCGGTATACCCTTCGCTACGCAACACATCATCTTCACGGTTCTGTGAAACTGTATTAAATCATATAACACTTTATGTATATCTTTCGTAATTTCGTTCGTCCGATGGCTATTTTATGTTTAATAATTTGAAGACAGTTCGCTCAAACAGAGATCACCATTTTTAATTCCGTGTTTAAGACAATACAGTTTCGGCGACCGACCTTTCCTTAGAGGCTACTAGCCGCCGTAATCGCTAAAAAAGTCTTTTTTAAAACACAAATTTTCCAATTAAAAATATAAATTTTTAAAAAATAGGAATTGGTGACATACGAACTGTCTTCAAATTATTAAACATAAAATAGCCATCGGACGAACGAAATTACGAAAGAAAATGTAAAATATCGTCACCAGAGGGGGTTTTCCAGCATCTACATTTTCCAGCGCTTACTACTTAGTGGATATAAAGCTGAAAACTTCCCAAGGAGGTTAGATGGATTAAACAAGATGTTCGTATGTCACCAATTCCTATTTTTTAAAAATTTATATTTTTAATTGGAAAATTTGTGTTTTAAAAAAGACTTTTTTAGCGATTACGGCGGCTAGTAGCCTCTAAGGAAAGGTCGGTCGCCGAAACTGTATTGTCTTAAACACGGAATTAAAAATGGTGATCTCTGTTTGAGCGAACTGTCTTCAAATTATTAACACTTTATGTATATATTTACGTACGTACTAATTATATAACCGTATTTTCTGCAGTAGAAGACGGTTTTAACGAAGTAATAAAGAACAGTTGATAAAATCTGAATAAAATTATGCGGAATAAGTAGCAACTTTTGACAGAACGGCCCTCTTAACCTAGCAAAATTTCCGTAAAAACGATAAAAATACAACAATTAAAACAAGTAACACAAAAATAGACGTTAAAGACAGAAGAATGCTCGTTTCGTAGTTTCGCCAAGAAAAAAAGTACTTTTTTTTTATCTCGGAATAAATGACGTCGGATGGACCTAACGGTCTCGAGTCGAACCCGTAAAAAACCATCGAACGACGGCAGGCGAATTTCGGGTCGAACGCACCGTTCAAAAATCTATAAAATAGACGAGCGTCGAAACATCGTAGGCGGTCGAGACGAAAACCCGGGGCGGGCCGTGGATCTTACTATTTTCGGTACGGGAAAGGTGCGGGACTTATTACTTAAAAGATAGGTTTTATCCGGGGCGGATGGGCCGGTGGTAGCCCAAAGGCAAAGGCGGTAATCGACTACGGGGTTCGAATGTTTGCCAAAAATAAGCAAGAATTCTGATTACTGAAAGTAAGTTTAAAATCGAAAACAGTGTCTAAATCGACGAGAGAATCCGGATAAGATCCGATGGCCCAAGATGGGTAAAAAAGGACGAAGAAGCGTAGCGACGGATTTCGATTAAAACTGGTCGAGAAAGACGGGCAACCGGCCAGGAAACGTGGCCTGGTGGAGCAATGAAGTTAGAATTTGTAATTTGTAATTTGCCAGCAATGGCGAGAAAAGACGTCGGTAAGACGGGCGGTAAACGGAAAAGCCCGAGAATGCTAATTAAGGAAGAAAACGGAGCCAGAGAAATCTGCCAGCGGCGAGTACGCGTGCCGATTAAAAAGTCGTGGTCGGCGTTCGGAGAATAAATGTCGAATAACTGGCGAAAAATATCCGGGGGAGGGGGGTAACGTAACGGGCTTTTAGATTAGGAGCCACCGAGAATGGCGTGTCGTATTTGCCTAAGATTTACGTTTAACGTCGCGGAGTGGGTGGTAATTCGGGTCGGAAATATGAAAATATAAATATTCTCGGATGCGTAATCCAACGAGTTTTACTTAGGCTACGTCTTACGTGGCAGCGTCCGGCCACCGCCAACGCGCTTCCGAGCGGAGCCAACAAACTGGTTCGAGTAAACTTGCGCGTCCGGAGTAACCGCGTTTAGTGTGCAGCGACCGTCGGACGATGCTTCTACACGCGCCAGCGGGAAGCGGCGACCGAGCGAGTTTGATCGCCGCTTCCACAGAAGAAAATGGCTGATTTTGTAGATGAAAGAAAAGAGAATGACAAATAAATTGTGTATATATGATGTATGTACTTTGATTAATAATCTTTTACGTAATTTAATCATTTCTGATTTTGTAAATGTAATGTTTTCAAAATAAAACTTTTTAAAACTTATTATTCTACGAAGACACTTTATATTTGTTGCGTATCTAGTTAGTGATAACATTTACCTTTCAAATTTACCGTTTTAATGCTTGTCGTATTTTCCGTAGCAAGCATTCGACCGAGTCGTCGCCATCTTGTAAACACGCGTTCACTCCGGACAGAAGTCGCTCGCGCGTACAAAGATTCTTTCCGCCCGCGGTCGCTGGACGCTGCCGGGTAAAACGTAGCCTCGGGCGGAGAAGGAAGGCGGGCCGTGTCTATTAGGTTCCTTTCTGGGATAACTATTACATCCGAACAAATACATATCGGACGAAAAGGTCGCATCCGGTAAAAAATCAGTGGCGTGGGTGACATTTGATGATAGGGAAGCCGTGCCGGCGCCGGATAGAATCATCGGAGGAGTTATACGATATTTTGATACGTAGCGTCCACCAGCTAAACCGCGTGCGCAAATGCGTATAATCTGATTGCGTTACACCGTTCGAATATTTTTCCCGTGGAAGCTGTCCCGTATTCGACTATACGGCGCTTCCGTTGGGAATATCCGTATACGAATTTATATTCGAATATACAATAGCAATCTGAACATTTTTTCACACGTAGTATAGAAATTTGTAATTTCGCACACCTCTTAAGAAAACAATTATCTTTCCGACAAAATACTCGAAACTACTGTAATTCAAACTATAGAAGGCAAATATTCGGTATAATGGCGCCGACGGGAATCGAGAAGGCGTTAACTTCCGCCAGCTTGCCGGTCGATTCCATTATTCCGGTCGGGCTGCAATTTTCAAATTGCGAACCTACCCATTCCCACTGTCGACAGTTGTCTGCCCTTCGTTAATTTCCAGAACGAAGTTAGCCGTAAATCGAGACCGGATTTGGAAACCCGGTGGACCGGTGGCTTCGATTAACTATGTACAAACTTCCGGCCTGGTCGGAAGTCGAGTGATTTTAAGAACAGCAGTTCGGCTTTGTGACCACGTCACAATAAATAATTGCTGGTTTAAGTTTCCGGCTCCCAAAAAATCTTTCGGCATTTTTTTGTTTTAAATATAAACGAGTTACTGGAAATCCAGTTTCTCGCGGGGAATTCGATAGTTATCGACGACATTTTCTGTTGGCAGTTTTCGATTATTTGGATTCAAAGACGCATTGTATTTGTGAAAAACTTTGTTCTAGAGAACATTTCTGAATTTGAATAACGGACCAGAAGTTCGTATAAAGTTAATCGGGGCCTCCTATTCCTAAGCTTTCCGTATCCGGTCTCAACTTTCGTCTATCTAACTCCTATCTCGAGATTAAGGAAGGACTGACGGGCGAATGCCGGTGAGAATTTATAGGTCTGAAAGTTTTGAAAATTTCGGTCCAAAAAGCATAGTTTTGAAATGTTTTAAAATCTGCTTAGCAACTGTTAGCATACAATCGTAAAAATAGTGTAAGATTTCTAAACTTTTTAGAATGTTTGTTAATTGTTGTGGCTTAATTTATATAAATTATCAAGCGTAAATCATCTAGACATCTCCCTCCTTCCACTGTGGTTTCCGTTGATGGAAAAACCAAAATGGCAAGTTCTACATCCAGGATAAACCCGATATACGTATTATGTAGTAACTTGAAAGAAGAGGGGGAAGTGTTCCGAATGGTTTGCCATCGGTAATTTATGTAAATTAAGTCCAAACAAATAAAATTACATTATTTTTACGTATGTAATACAAACGACCGAACTTTAATTTGTATCTAACGTCAAATTTCAAAAATCTAACCTTGTCGGTCACTAAATGCGTGCATAGTTTTGGATCGTCGACTATTTCGCCACCCAACTTCGTAACAATCTACAATACAAACAAAAAAACGTTATCTTTAGTAATGTTATGGATGCAAAGTCATGTAAAAAGAAATGAAAGAATTAACCTTTTGAATTCCGCTTTCGTTCATTCCGGTGAACATAATTTTAAATTTACTTTTTTTCGATTTTGCTTTTGACGAACTATTTAGATTCTGCTTTCTGGTGTTCGCACACGTTTGTTTCTTTGGAGAAGGCGAGGTTAAATTCCAAGCGCCGTTTTGTGAAGTACTAGAACTGCTGCAGTTACTTAAAGGGCGACGTTTCGTAAGTTTGGGTGATGTGTCGACCTTTCCCGCCGTTTCACTTTTCGCTTTCCTTTTTCTCGTCGAAATATTCGCTACGTTATCCCGGTCTAACGTTGGAATTGTTTGTTTGCGTTTAGTTTTTATTGGCGAATTTTTAGACGAGTCGCCGTTCGATAAATGCTCGTTTAACTTACTTACGTCCCGATGTTTTATTTGCTCGGGATCGCCAAATTCTAACGCCGTTTTTGGAGATTTCTCTAAATTTTTGATTTCTGTAATTGATGATCCACGTCTAGTCCTTCTGTTATTTGTAGATTCGTCTTTCCCTTTTTGTAATTTATTGAAAAGTTTTTCCGGAGGAGTACAATCGGCCGAACCGGATCTTGTGGATTTTTTCATTGGATACACCTGGAATTCGGGATGTTCCTTCTTCTTTTGGCTTCTTTCGCTTTTTCTAAGTGGAGTGCATTGGTTAAGACTATCTTCGAAGGAAGAACTTTCCGATTTGGCCGAACTACTCGAATCTAAACTGTCTTTTGCCGATATTTTGTTAGGTATTTTCTTCCTCGTTTTCTCTGAAGTTACGGTACAATTAGTGTCGTGGTCGTCGCCTGTTTTATCAGACTCTTTACATAAAGAACCTATTTTGTTTTCGGTTTTTGCTATTTTGGGGGACTTTCTCTTCTCTCCTTCCATTACAGGCGAATGCGCGATTGTAAAATCTGTTTCCTTAGTATTTTCGGCATTGTCTTTAATTAATTTTCTTTTCCTCGGGCTCTGCCGTCTTTCTTCTACTTTTTCGGCTATTTTAGACGTACGTTTCTGTTTTCTGGAAGACTTTTTATTTTCGTGAGAAGCGGCTTCTTTGTCCACAATATTTTCCTGTTTTAAAGGCCTAGACGTTTGCTTTTTAGATATTTCTTTCAATTTTCCTACACAAATTTCTAATTTGAGACCGGGCGAGTCGCTAATAGTTTTAGGACTCTGCCGTAAGTCATCAATTTCTTCTGTATTGGTGTTACTCTCGCTATTATTAGTACTATTTTTTTCTTTAATTTCTACGTTAACCACTTCGTTTTTAACAGTTTTTAAACTACTGGTATTTAAATCTTCTTTCTCGTTTATAAATTCGTCAAATTTTGCTTCGCCTAGATTTTTATTGTTATCTACAGTGGAATTGCCTCCTTCAATTATTGTTTCCCGCGTTTCTATTGTACTTTCTTTTTCTAGCAATTTAATATTTTTTCTGCTTCTGGTATTTTTCTTTTTCGAAATGCTTTGGCATTCTTTTCCAATGACAGTTCTTTTTATTGTCGAATCTTTTTCTTTCTGCAGTTGATCAGTTTTACTTCTGTTTCTAGTTTGCATTGGTTTCTTCGCATCAAATTTATTTATTTCTTCCATATTACTGTCTTCGATAATTTTCTCCTCGTCTTTTGACAAATGTTCTTTTCTTTTCTGAACTGAATCGTTCTGTTTAATTTCTTCGGCTGCATCATTTTCTTCAATTTTTCTCAATTTAGGTTTTTCGGTGAGACGAGACTTCTTTTCGCCTTTTCCAGTTTTTGCCGATTCACTTTCTGCGGGTGTCTTTTCTTTCTGTAACAAATTATTCTTCCTCTTCGGTCTGGTTTTCGCAGGCTCTTTTATAGTCTTATAATTTTTTTCGTTCAAAAAATCCTCATTCTCCTCCGTTACCGCAGATTTTGTTTGTTTATTTTCCACCCACGCCGTCGACGAGTTATTTTTCGTGTCTGATTGAGAATTATTGTTTCCCTTAATTATTATTTGATTGATTTTTGAAGGATTACTATTTTCTTTTTCGGCTTTATTTTTATTCGATTCTTCTGTAAAGGACCGAGCTGTTCCTTCATTTATATCTATAATTTCTTTCTGAATTACGTCACTTGTTACAATTTCATTATTTTCCGCTACTTTGTTTAAATCTGAACTGTTTTTTTCCATTAAAGATGCATCGCCTTTTTCATTTGTTAATGTTTTTATAAGATTATTGTTTTGTGATACAACACTTTTATTTATTTCTGGTATTGTTACTTGATTTCTGGGTGTGTCCCTCTGTTCTAGGCAACAGTAATTGGTTTCTTCAATTTGGTTCTTCTCAAGTTTTTGAAAAGAATCTCTCTCCAGAATCAAATTGTTGTTACTACTGTCATTATTAAGATTTGACCCTTCATTTTTATTTAAATAATTTCTCTCTTCCGCAAGAGAGGAATTATTCTTGACATTTTCTTTAACTGATACTTTTTCCTCTTCTTTATGGCCTAAATTTTCACATTTTTCAACTTTAGAAATTTCTATTAAATTATCTTCCAGATTACTATTATTAGTTTCTGTTATTTCGTTATATATTCTTCCCGATATATTCTCACTTTTATCGAAATCTTTGGATTTATTTGATGATTCGGCAAGTAATTTGGATTTTTCTAACATTTCTTCTTCGCTTTCGCTTAAAGATAAGTCTAGCAAGTGAGGTGGTGTTTCGGCAACGTAATCGTCGGGCACGGGCGGAATTTCACTATCGTCCAAGTTGGTACTTTCTATATTATCTAAATACGTTTTACTACTTTCTATTTCTTGTGTTTCTGCTAAATAATCACATTCGTAATCTAAATCGTCCGTCTGACTTTCCTGTGGCTGCGTAGACATGCATAAAATATCATTTAAAGAAAAATCTGCTAGAGTTTCTTCCATTAAGAATTTTGATTGCTGAATATTTATTAAAGGAGTTTTTAAATTCTGATCCTTTGTATCGCAATCCGGAGAAATACTTGCCAAATTTTCACGCGATTTTAATATCGAATCCAACCGTTTTTCTTCAGATTCAATACCTTCAGTTTTATTTGCAAGTTCACACGTTTCTTTATCGATTGAAAATTTATCGTCTATATTAGGTTCTATATTGGATGAATACGCTAGAGTTTCGGCATCAATTATTTCATCGTATTTACCGTCCCGATCAACTTTACTATCTTCTGAAAGTTCCTTATCTTCTCGATTACATGTTTCGTTGTTTGCTAAATCATCTTCCACTTTATCTATAAAATCGTTTAAGTATGCTCGAGTTTCGACATTCAATAGGTCTTCATCTGCGCTGGTACTTTGAGAAATGTTTCCAGTTTCCTCATTTAAAAGGTTCGATGAAACATTATTAGATGTAAAATTTGTATAATTATGTGATGCATCCCTATTTAAAATATTTTGATTTGGATCTTTTAGTAAACTTTCATCATTTGAACTGTCATCCGAACTTGTATCAAATTTCTGTGTTGGTGCATTTATTAATTTATCATCGCTTATATCATCGTCAAAATTGGGACGGTCACTATAGTGTTGTGTTGGCGCATTCATTAATTTTTCATCATCTGTTATGTCATCATCTGAAACGGGATGATTATTATAGCACTGGGTGGGGGCATTCATTAGCTTTTCGTCATCTGTTTCGTCGTCGTCGTCGTCGTCATTAGATTTTAAACAACTCTCGTAACATTGTGTTGGTGCATTCATTAATCTTTCATCATCTGTTTCGTCGTTGTTGTCGTCAGATTTTAAACGACTCTCGTAGCATTGTGTCGGTGCATTCATTAATTTATCATCCATTGAAGTATCTTCATCTGAATTAACATGACTTTCAAAATGCTCTGTTGATGCATTTATTAATATTTCTTCTCTTGTAATATCATTATCTGACTGATTTGCTCTTTCGTGTGGCAAAACTGATTGATCTGTAAGTGTCTTTTCATCAGTATTTTCCTTTTCATTGCGGAAAACAGTATTTAACTGTTGATTATCGATACCTTTTTCATTGACAAATGTCATGTCGGCATCAATGTCTTCTTCCACTGTATAGCATTTTTTTCCATTCGTAATCATTGATTCTGATCCTGTTTCAGATTCTTCATCTTCAACCACGCTTTTTTCTGCTTCTTTTGATAATGCAGAAAAACATTCTTCCTATAATTCAAATTTAAATTAATTCACAATATGTTTCTATAATAATTAAACATAAATGTAAATGATACATAATAATATTGTATTTTACATAAATTTAAGTAAATTTTTCAATATCTTTGTATAATATTATAAGAAATGTTTTAAAGACGACTTTTTCAAATGAAGTTTCAGATATTTTTTGACAATCTTTTAATTCTAGCTGAAATAAAATATCCAAACAAGACAGCAAGAATATTCTAACCAATTTTTTTTTTTTATTTTACAATTTGAATTTTAAATTTCATTTATAATTTTGTTATATTATTATCTACTTAGGACTTAGCATTTTATTAAGACTTATTACACTGGTGTTTTCGTTTCTGCGAAAAGAGGAAGTCTTATTCAGAAAAAACAATCTTTATTTATCACCTGGATTTTTCACCAGTATAACAAGCTTTAATAATTGCTAAGTAGATAATAATATAACAAAAATAGTACAAAATAAGGACATATAAGTGAATTCTTTCAATTGCCTCTATTTATTTTTTATAAAAAAATTATTATTTATTATGAAATTAGTCTCAAAAATATTATTATTAAACTGTAATTAAAAAAATATATAATAATATATCTATAAACCAAAGTAAATGCATTCTGATAATTTCTCTTTGAAGTGTTGTACACTAATGACTTTGAAGGAAGTGAAATGAAGCCTAGTATGTGTAGTTAACTGAAATAGTAAAAAAAAAAAAAATATTCTTTATCATCAAAAACAAACTACTACTAGGACAACTCTTCAATCATTAATAAAGTTGTTACTATGAAACTATCTATTCTTATCAATATGCCTTTGCTTTGACATTCTCTTCTGTGAAATTTTTGTCTAGCATCCTCTCTAATACTCTTATTGCAGTAAGTAGCAATTCTCTCAAGTCTTTAGTCATGCAACTTCTGGTTGTAGCTTTATTATGCCATATATCAATTCACTGTGGTTCTCTATTTTTAAAATCATTCTATCTATATTCGGTTTATGGCGTCTTACGTTGCTTTCCGACCTCCACGAACTCTCTCCGTCCATATGCCATTCCTCTTTAATCCTGTTTTCACTAGGTGCTAACTTTACTCTGTTGTACCAAGTTTGTCTGGGTCTTCCTCTCTTTCTTTTTTTGTGGAATGTATTCCATTGACATTTTGGCCTCTCGTCACTCGTTCTTTTCACGTGCGCCTCTCGTCACTCATTCTTTTCACGTGTCCAAACCAAATAAATTGTTTCCTTTTTATTTCTTCCAAAACCGTCTCCTTCAATCCCATTAGGTTTTTGATTCTTTCGTTAGTTATTCTTTCTCTTTTTGAGATTCTGCACGATCTTCTCAATGCATCCGTTTCAAACGTTACTTTTCGCTTCTCTTCCCCGGTCATTCTCCGTGCCTCTGCCCCGTAAAACATAATGCTTTTAACAATAGCATTATATATTTTTTTCTTTTCTAGTTATTTCTTCACTCCACCATATTCCATTTAATCTCTTGACTGCTCTCTTACCTTGTGCTAATCTTGTATTAATTTCTAATGTATCTCTTTATCTTGATGAATTTGTATTCCAAGATAATTATAATGTTCACATCCCTCAATCTTTTCTCTTTCCAGTTCCGTGTGTTTTAGTCCCTCCTATGCATAAATACTTTGTTTTACTCGCGTTTATATATAAACCTCCTTTAAAATATTCCTCTTTTATTTTTCTTGTCGTGTATTCTAGATCATCCTTATCTTCTGCCATTACCACCTGATCATTTGCAAATTGCAATGTAAACATTGGTTTACCATTAATATCTATTCCCATATTACAACATTTCTTTTTCCATATTTTCAATACTCCTTCTATGTAGATTTTAAATAAAGTTGGTGAGATACAACATCCCTGTCTTAGTCTTTTTGATACCATAAATCCTTCTGATATTTTTTTTTTCCAATTTTTATTTTCATTATGGATTCTCTATATAATTCTTTAACTGCTTTAATAAGTGTGTTATTAACATTTATCTCTTTTAATGTCTCCCGTAATTCTGATGTTGGGACATTATCGTATGCCTTTGTTAAGTCTATAAACAACAAATGAGTTTCCTGTCCTGTTGCTAATCTTTTTTCCATAATCTGTTTTATACAGAAAATATTGTCCATACATGATCTTCCTGTTCTGAATCCACTCTGCTCTTCTTTTTCTTTTGTTTGATATTCTTCTTCGATTAGATCTATTATTATTCGTCTATATAATCTATCAAATGTTGCTGTTACTGTAGTTCCTCGATAGTTCTCACATTTTTGTTTATCTCCTTTTTTATAGATAGATGTCAAAAAGTCAATTTTCCATTCTTTTGGAATGTCTCCTCCATTAAGGCATCATTTGAATAATTTTGTTGTCATTCTAAAATAATTTTTCTGTTCCATTTTGTTTTATCAGTTCTGCCGGTATTCCTCCGGGACCACTTGCTCTATTATTCTTCAGTTTCTTACATGCTTGTTTAATCTGTTTTGTCTCTAAATGAATTGGTACATCCTTTTCTATGTTTATATCGTCTGTCATAAATTGAATTCTATCTCCTGTTAATAAATTTTTACAATATTCTTCCCATTGTTTAACTGAGATAAACTGTCCTTCATTACAATTACTTTTATTTCTAACATTTTTTAAGGAATTTCTATGTTTCAGTGCATTTTCTTCCTCCTACATATGTTTCTATTTCTCTACAATTTCTATCCCAACCTAATTTTTTCTTTTCCAAAATTAATTTTTTTTGCTGATTTTCTAAGTTCTTTATATGTCATTCTATCCTCTTCTTTTTTAGTGTTCATCCATTTTAAGTAAGTTACTTTTTTTGTTGTATCAAGTTTTCTACCTCTTTGTCCACCAGAATTTTTTAAAAGTTTTTTCATGTTCTTTGATTTGTCCTAGAGCTTCATTTGTTGCTTCGTGTAGTGCTTTTTTTATATTTTCATATAATTCTATAGTGTTATCATATTTTTTCTCTTTCAATTTTTGATCTAATCTTGTCAGAAACAGTCTTCTCGTACTTTCTTCTGCTAAGCTTTCGAGATTAAATTTAAGATCTTTGATTACTTCCATTTCTGTTCTTTCTTCTTTCTGTGTCTGTATTACTCTTCTGTAAGGAATAATGATTTTTGCTCTTACTAGATAGTGGTCTGAGCTACAGGTAACACCTCTCTGTGCTCTTACATCTAAAATTTTAATTTGGGTTCTTTGCTTTGTAATAACATAGTCAATGATTGATTTCCACTGCCTGGTATGTTGAGTCCCAAGTATATTTATGAATATCTTCGTTTAAAAAACCCATTACCTTCATGGGTTTCATCCTCATTTGATGCATAAATTCCAATGATAGTAATTTGTCTTCCAAAAATATTTAGGATAGCTTTCATCATTCTTTCATCTATTGTTTCAAAGTTGGTAATATTTCCCTTAAATTTCTTTTTTATCACCATGGAAACACCACATTTTGCTCTTTCTTCTTTTGGCACGCCAGAGTAAATATGTACATCGTCTTTCAGTTCTTCCATTCCCGACCCTTTCTTTTTTGTTTCTCTTAAGATCACAAAGTCAATTTTCATTCTTTTTATTTCTTTAACTATCTCTTGTCCCTTTGATCTGATCCCTTGTACATTCCATGTAGCAAAATTCATTGTCTGTTTACCTTGCCTTAGTCATTTACCATATAATTCATCCGGTTTCATTTTTCTGGAGCTTTCTGTTGCAGTGTGATTTTTTTAAATAGGAAATAGGGTGCAGGCCTATCGTCCATGTTATCAAAAAAATGGTTTCGTATTCAAACTTGATAACCTTACTTCTAGAATACACTCAAACCTGTTTTTGTGTGGTCTTTTATTTGTATGATTTGTTTTGTGCGATATTTTTTGTGCGGTATATGAATTTCAATCAAATTGGTATACCGCACAAAAAAAAATTGCACAAAAACAGGTTTGAGTGTACAGTTTTTAAAATTAATCTTGTAATATTAAATTTTTAATATATTTTATTAAATTTATTTTTTTTTTTAAATATTCTTTGCATAGTGTTTATAAGCAAATACATTCATTGATGACTTTACGTCGGAAATAAAGTCAAAATACACGGCTCATTACCTAGTAAAGCGGGATAAGGAAACCAAATAAACATCACCAGCAAAAGTAATGTATTTAAATACTGTTAATATAGATATTTTCAAACAATAAATTGAAAATAATGATATTAACAACACATATAGAGTTATACCTGATTTATCATTGATTCAGAACCTGTTTCAGAGTCTTCATCTTCATTTCTCTTCTGTTTTTGAAGAAAAATGAATAAATAAAACAGTTTTAATTATTCATTCAATAGTAAAATAATCAAATGAATAAAATACTGAAAATAATTGAAATTTTATTGTTTGAATTATGTGGAATATCTATACTACTATAAGAACATCTTTATTCAACTGTTAATTACTCAAAAAGTGAAAAGTTTTCTAAATTTAATACTTCGTCAAACAAGTTATAAAATGAAGAACTAATATAAATTGTATTCTATTTGCTCAAAAATGCAATTTAATATAAGCAGAATCAAGTTTATATTGACTTTTCAATACCTTAGAATTACATAAGATTTTATTAAATGTCCTTAAGATAAAAATAAATTCATAAATTAAAAAATTTTCAATTTTGTTAAATGTCATCTTCTCAATTTCTGAACTGTTAACAACAACTGAAATCAACAATTTAATATAAATTATTATTAAAACAAAAAATTTAAGACTACTTTAATAGTTTTGTTGCAATTTTTTCATATAAATAACAAAATACAGTAAACTCCTAGAGTTAATTATTTAGAAAAAGTCTCTATTTTTATATTATGACTAATTAAACAATGCAGTAATTTCTTAAACATTTCTTAGTTTTTTTTTATTTAAAACAAGAATTTGCCACTCAAATGATCAAATAACTGTCAGCCAGTCAAAATAACATTACTATAGAGTCCCACAAACTTGACTTAACGTGGACTGAGAGGGTGACAAGTTACTGAAAATGACAAGTTTTATGACACAAAGACGATGCTAGACTAAATAGTGAAATTTTCGTAAATGTGTTATATGTACAAATTCACGTATGTATTAACTACATACCAATAGTGACTATTTCTACTTCTAGTTAAATTTTAGTTTAAAAAACCACTGGCTATTTGGTGGCTATTTTTAGTTAGTGACGTTCGTGCGTTGGCATTTTGCAGTGGCACCTTAGAAAAAGGATTTATTCTTTGTTAACAGGTGGAATTGATGCTATTATCAAGTGCCATTAGTGAATAGCAATAACTTACTATTTGATTCTAGTGTTAAGTTACAGAAGCAGAAATTATATTATGTGTATTTTTTCTGAATGACACGAGTTTTATGGAATGTCAAGTTATCTAGAGTCGAGTTTCCGGGACTCTACTGTATTAAAAAATATAACTATAAAGAGGGTATTTTTACAAATTTAAATTATGATAATAAAGTATTGTAAATTAAGGACTCCCAAAAGGTGACAAATAATAAGAATATTTATTATACCATATTTTCCCAAAAATAAGACGTAACCGGAAAATAAGCCCTAGCATGATTTTTCAGTATCTTGTAATATAAGCCCGACCCCTAAAATAAGTCTCAGTTAAGATCATCAGCCAGATGGTCATATTTAATATGTCTGTTGCAACCCACGATGGACGTATTGAATTATAAATTAATAGTATTAATATATAATTAAATATAAATAAATAATATTATTGACATTAATACTTAAAATAAACGATAACATAAATTATAATTAAGTATTTGTAAATCGCAAGCGAGTGCCTTTGGACAAGACATTCCCCGAAAATAAGACCTAATGCGTCTTTTGGAGAAAAATTAATATAAGACCCAGGCTTATTTTCGGGAAAACACAATATTAAATCAATGAGAGCTTCACCAGAATATGACAAAAAGAGTAAATTATACAACAAATGGACAAATTATCAGACATCCATTGCACATTAACTATACATTTATGAAAACTTTTTGTAATTTACTTATATGTTAATTTATTAACACTAAATCTTTTTCACACACAAAAAATGTAATTTGTTTGTTTTTGAAAGAAACTGAATTAAAACATCAATTCCAAATCAAGTAATTTTGATGTTTGAATAAAAATATTTACCAAATGTATTAAAAATATTTTTACAGTCAACTCACATTAATACAAATCATAGTAATTAGTTCACTTTATCAAAATTTGTATTAACAATTTTCAGGGTTGAAGTTACAGTTGTTTAATTTAGGGAGTTATCACTTAATAGGTGATTAAAATATCAAAATTATAATGTTTTGAAATAATTTACTAAATAAAGTTAAATAAAATAAAATTTATTTACAGAAACAAATTAATGTCCTTAACAATTTTCAAATCACTGTATTCACTCCCCCATATGCAAATTAGCACGTGTCTACACGAGACTGCATCCATTTAAAAGAGTGAGTAGCCTTAAACTTTAACCCCTATTTTCTGAATACAGTAGAATGATCTGCTAAAAATAGACATTTAAATTGCTCTACAATCGGAGGTTCATTTGTGGATGATAAATGGTATGTGAATTGTTTACAATATTTTGTTAAAGATGGGAATGTTAACAAACTTTTGCATACAATTGAAGATCAAACATGTCTTTGCTTACTAGGAGAAGAAAATTATTCTACTCAAAATGGAACATTTATTACAATACAACTTTTTATTGTTCACATTGAACAGTATAAAAAGTAACCACTATTGGAAGTAGGATTATTTCTTGGGATTTTAAAGATAATGTACAGTTTGATTTAATAAATTCTGGTAAAATTTTTGTTTACTTTATCACTTAAAATCAACATTGTGAAAATGGGCAACGGTAAAATTTGCTTTAATGCAAGAATTCACTTTATCGGTGTTTGTTTTAAGGCAAGTAGACTGTTGAATTTTTGACAGTTTTATACGAGATCTCGGAATGTGATAACAAATATTTGTTAGTATTATTATTCACATTTTCAATTGTTAAATTAAAAATATACAATTTTTTAAAACTAATAATAAATTATATATAAATTTAAAGTAAAATTCTTACATTTGCATCATCTATAGCAATAAAAGCTTTCAAATTTGCCAATCTAATACTTTCTTTATTTTCTAAGTTGTATCTAATATTTGGCTTAAGCAGCATCTGAAAGTTAAAATATAAAGTGTAAGTTTTAAAATTATTTTTAATATAACTTTCTTTGTAATTATCAATACAAATTTATTTTAAATAATAAATAAAAAAATTTAAATAATATTTCTAATCTAACATTCATTAAATTAAATTTGAAGTTTTTAAACCAATAATACACTGTACTATACTAAAATAAAGATCTTTAGCAGCTATTTTTATATCAAAAAATAGACGCAAAGAAAAGATGCAGTTTTTTCCTAAATTTAGGCGCAACTTTAAGCAGAATTTACGTTACGTATAACAATAATTGAATTAATGACTTTTTGTGCAAATAATATGGACTAAAATGGATTATATTTTTACACATTCAAATTTGTATTTCTTAGCTTTTAAAGATACAAAAATTCCACATTTTTTAAAAATATGATAGGTATGTACACAACTAACAAACATAATTAAAATGTTACTTATTGCATACATAAAATTAAAATAAATTATAACTAACAATACACAGCATCTCTAAGTTTTTAAATACAAAGTTGTGCCTTCTTTCAATACTCACTGAAACGAGTGACATATACTTCATATTAACTCTAAATTCTACACTATCTTCCTTCAACTAATTTCTCAATATCTGAGTTTTTTGCCAAACTGTTACAATTTGTATAATGTGAAACCATACAATTTGCTTCTTGCTTCCTGTATGTTTTCCATTGTTGTTCAGAAAAAAGCTTGTTTTCTTCTAGCTGTTTTATGCTTTGGCATAGAAACTTAAGTGTGGTCACAAAACACTTATCCTGAAGTTTAGTTTTCTTTATTAACATTTTAATGTGTAAGAGCTCTGCTAATCTAAATCAATTAATAAATAGAAAGTAATAAAATAAAATTTCTTGTAAAAACTTTCTCTTGTTTTTAAAGCTAAACAGTACTTTCTGAATACACCTCTGACTTCATATTAATAGTATCATATAACAAAAGATGTTTATATCAAATTAGTGACCGTTTTTAATCACATAAATGAATATTTTTGCAATACTATTATGCTTTCATTCTAATTAAACCCATTTCAAAATGTCTATGAATTTCCACAATTAGTTAAATAAATAATTAAGCCCTCTAAGTCTCCACAGGATAAGAAGAGTGGAAAGAAAATAAAATGAAATAAACGAATAATGAGATAACTGTACTAAATAAAAATATATAAAAAAGCAAATTGATTAATCTATCTTCATCTATATGCAATACAGAATGATACTTTTAAATTACAGTTTTCTCAACTTATTTTTCTCATTTTGGAGTTAACTGGATATTTTAAATTCATCAATATTATCGCAACCTAAATATACATTATTAGAACTGCTGTACAGAAAAACAAATTAATTGTATAACAGTGGTTAATTTTATTAAAAAGTAAAAACGAAACAGAAATTAATAAATAATATTTCATAATCAGCATAATATAAAATATTTTTTTCGTTATAAATGTAAAAAGTAATTTTTTACATTTATAGTATTTTAAAATGAATACTTTCTGCATTTTATATAGTTTTTTTATAATAAAAATATATATAATTACATTGTGCTCTATACATGCAATAAATAAAAACATAATAAATGCTCATTGTTTATTTTACCTCGAATGGTTACCATATTTTAATATAAAATAATTGTTCCGTACATAGTATCATTTTTTTTTCTTTTTCTGGTTCAAGATTACCAAGTGGATATATTAAATATTATTTTCTGCACAGAGAATATAAAAATGTACAAAGATAATGTACTAAAATGAAATAGTAGATTAAACAGTACAATAAAATCTGACTAGAAAATAATTCTACTTATCTACTTTAAAAAATTACTGGGTTCAGTTTCTTGCTTAATTTCAATGAAATATAATTAGTAAGAGAGTACTAACAGAAAGATGCAGTTTTATTATTATCTGATTAATACTGTATCATCATTATTATACATTTTTAATTTAACATTACAGACATATTCAAATATATTTTTAATATTTGGAAAAGAAAAAACAAATAAAGTCTTTTTAATACTATAATAGAATATTATGTATAAATACTAACCTTGCCTTTCCATGTTTTATTTCGACTTCCAACATCATATATTAAGCAGGAATATTTATCGACTTCGATAACGGCATGATATCTCGACAATACCTAAAAGAAATTATATATTACAATAATCGACTCAATAACTTCAAATATTTCATCAATTTTAAATGTTAATTCTTATAATTCAATTATTAGGCTTGAATTTTTCTGGAAAAAATATCATATAAGATAAAATGGATTCTTGAATTTATAGTCAAAAAGAAGGGTAGGAATCTGTTTAAGAGTATCTCACGCAACAGGGAGTAATTACTTCAAGATAAAACATTAAATGATAGAAAATATTTGGAAAATGTATCTGTAATTTGTGAGATACAAATTATTTATTCATTAATGACATTTAAATAAGTTTAGGTTTTGTATTAAGAGTTTATCGTTGATTATTAGAATTACTTTAAATGGAAAATCCTGGAAAATTTATATGGTATGTAATTAACCATTATGTTTTTAGAAAAACATTTTGTGTATATTGTGGAAAATCTGTTACAGTGGCATGATGAACTACCTATTTACAAAAAATGTTTATGATGAATGCCAATAAATTATAACTACACAATGTAATTAAAATTTTTTTTTAAAGTTGTAAAACTTTGTTTTTAAGTTGTCTCACAATGAATTTGCATAAGTCCCCTAAAAGAAGACTACCCATTGGTACACCTTATTTTTGGATGTAAGTGTTGTTATTATATTTGAAAAAAGACGTATAACATAATAAGTGGACTAGTTCTAACACCTGTTTGTGATGTAGATGTGATTAAAATACATTTGAAAAGAAAATCACGTAGTGTGCAAAAACATGGTTCTAAACGTATCAACAGATATATATCAGTGAGGCAAAATCTAGCATCGTGATGTACTCGTCATCTTTTAACGTAATTTCATTTAACCTGGCAACTAATTTTTGTGGATCTTGTACCAAGAATTTGTAATCTTTCAGGTGTTCTGCTAAAAAGCTATGAATATGTTTTTCTATCATAATAGTTGGAGACCTGGCTTTATCAACAATGGGATGAAGTTGCATGCCTGGTTTGTGTGTTTTACAATGGAAACATTGGAAATATTCAAGTCCACATTGAAAAATAATTGTATTAACAATAAAGATTCAGAATCCCTATCTAATGTGTGTCAATCATTCTTCAATAATCCTACAGATTAATTAATTATACATAAAAAAAAATGCATAGGCATATGAAATTCCTGTGGTTTACTTTATTTGTATTTTTATTTTATTTTTAATTTTATTATTTTTATATGTATAATTGTTTAAAAATATATACTCATGTGTACACGTTTAAATATTTAAAGAAAATTTTATATAGTCATTGAATATTTAAAACATTCCAATTTGGGAATTTAGAATTGTATAATTTTAAACCTGAAGCATGTTTATAAAATAAACCAAAAACATTTGTTATACAAACTCTCATGCTGGAAAATTAGGTAAGCTGTTGATTTTCTTACTAGTTATCCATTCCAGCTGTAATTTTGAACTTTAACATATAATTTTGCTTATGAATATATATTTTTTACTACATTATGTATACTTTTATTTATTATAACAACAAAAACTCATATAATCAATTTAAAGAAGTTTTATTTTTGATATGTACACTTATTCTTCTTTGGGCTTCTTTCAAATATAATTTATTTAATAAACCTTCAAAAATTTTTGTGGTACACCTACAATCCTCTCAGAGCACACCAGTTGAAAATCATTGATCTAGAATCTTATTCACTCACTGTGTAATCAAAACTAAGTCAGAAAAATCTGTTACACAAAATTAAGGTTCTATCAAGTATCAGGCCTGGACTTTGGTCAAAGTGAGTAATTCCTGTTACCTAACAGAAGAGAAAAATACAAAAAAAAGAAAAAAAATTGAAAAATGACATATATGCAAGCAAAAATCCATGGCAATATTTATTAAGCTTGAACTATAAACAACAAAAATAATTATAAACAAGAAGTTAGTAATAAATATATATTTTAAACATTCAAACAAGTCAAAATCAATTATGTACAAGCAAAAAAAAAAAAAAAAAAAACCAATGAATAAAAAGAAATTCTTTTTCACAACTCAGGATGTACAACTAATAAAATCTCCACCAGTATCAACTAAATTCAAGAACAAAGAATACACTTCTCTTATGAGTTAAGTGCTTAGCTGTCATGAAAAAATAATGCCAGATAATTCGATCCAAAGTAGATTGCCTTCACACACACTCAAGGTCACTTTTGGGAGCTACACCTTGCAATTGAACAGATATTGTCATCTTCTATCCGACTTACAAAGTGTAATGCCGCACTATCATATTTACAAATTTGAGCATTACAAGATCAGTCATGTATGCAAGTGGATGTTTGTTTTTAATTTTGAATTTAGTTTAGTTTTGGGTTTTTGGAAGTTTTCTGTCCTTAAAAACATAATAAAATGTCCCCAAAAAGAAAATAATAACTAAAGATAATGCTAAAAACATAAAATAATGATCAGACTTTGACTCCTTACACGACTAATACCATTTCTAGGCCAGGAAGAACTTCTAGACTTATAAGCTAAACACTCAACTTTCAGAGACCTGTTTTTTGGAAATGCTTGAGAAATGGGTCCTATTATTTGGATATGGAACTATTTGTATTTGCTCACTAAGTTTCATTTGAATCAGAGATGCAAACTGGCAGCCTCCTTTAAGTTCTCTGTATTCAAACTAATTTTTACTTTTGCCAATAAGTATTTACTGTTGTTTACACTTCACCTTTTACAATTGTTTAATTCTTTGTCTCTCTTAAATGTTTTTTTGTTTTAGGAATATCTAATTTTCCATTTAAGTTTCTGTTGCCCTCTTTTCTCATTTTTGTTTTTGCTTCTTTTTTTTACTATTCTTTTAAACTAATGTTTATAATATTGTAAATACTTCATAATAAATTTAATAGTACATATATAAAAGTTATTCAGATTTATTGTCTATTTCTTTCTTTCACTTTGTCCATAATATATATATGTTATGGACAAAGTGATTAATACGGGCATTATTCATAATGCCCGGCCGGTCATTATGAATAATGTCCAACAAAATCGGGCATTGTAATAAATTTCAATAATTTATCAAATTGACCAATCATTATGAATACTGCTACCACCTAGTCAGGCAAAGTGATAATAATACGTTGAGAAGTGATCGTCCAAAATACGCCAGCCAATCAGCACTCGTATCTGAGTTGCGCGTGTGTATTGCATTTAGTACCGAATTTGACGGCAGTCACGACTGTTTGTGCTCTCAATGGATTCCTCTCGGAGGGGAGCCGCCGGCAGGCCACCGATTGTTTAACGTCACTAATTATTTATTCACGGTAGTTCTTGAACACACATATGAATATCCAGTGATGTTAAACAATCGGCAGCCTACTGGCGGCTCCCCTCCGGGAGGACAAACAGTTTCCACCACCACCATGATGGTGCGCCTAGGTAAAATTTTTTCATTTAATTAATATAGTTAATAGTACTTAGTTTTAAAAGATTACATGTTCTTTTTAAAATACTTTGAAATAATTCACATAAAATAAATATTTCTAAATGAAATAAGTGGTTTTTTAATCTAATTAATTAATAATGCACAATTTAAAATTCAGTACTAAACACGATATGCACTCAACGCGATACAATCAGCAACTCAGAGTGCCAATTGGCTAGCGTACGTTGGATGATCACTCTTCAATGTCTTATTATCACTTTGCCCGACTAGGTGATAGCAGTATTCATAATGACCGGTCAATATGATAAATTAATCAATATTTATCACACTGCGCACCCTTTTTGGTCATTATTCATAATGACCGGGCATTATGAATAATGCCTGATTAATCACCTTGTCCATAACATATATATAAAATCTATTATTCAACTTTTTACAGGGATTTGTATGCAATTTTATTTTTATATAAAATAGCTACAGAACAAAAATGCTTACTCATTTCCATCTTGCCACTTAAATCTTCATCATGCCAAAATTAACAATAATTTTGACAAGATGAATATTATATTATATATATAATTTAAGTTATATATAAAAAATAGTTCAATAAAGTATATATATATTATACACATAAAAAATTATTGTCCAATTGTCATTTTCCAGATTTTCCATAAAAATAGGAATAAAAAATTTTCATTATGTTACCTGATTATCTATAATTACATCACATGATTTATCTCTTCCAATACAGTTTGCTCCTAAACAAATAATAAATAATCATTGTTATTAAATTTATTTATAATATGTAATATAATAAAAATCGATAAAATTAGCAATAAATGAAAATGTGTAATAGATAATTAAAAAGATAGAATGACATTAATAACAACTCACACACGCTATTTCCACAAACTGTTTAATAAAATCTAATGAAACAAAAACATTTTCAGCTACATTAAGGGGTCTATGTCAGGTTTTAACAGTCCAAAATCGAATATCTAAATAAAATACAAATTTGGAACATTTCGGACTGTTTAATTCAATTTCAGGCTGTTAAAATCTGAAGCAGGTTCCTTAATGTAGCTAGAAATGTTTGTTTCATTAAATTTTATTAAACTGCTTGATGGAAATAGTGTGGAAGGTGTAATTTATTATTATAAGTAGGTTCCAGCTCACCACATAGAGAATTAGAATGTCATTTACTGAATAAAAGAATTTATTAAACATTCAATATCATTTTTATAATCAAATAAAATAAAATAGTAAAATATTATCTAATAATATTAAATTAATTAAAATTTATTTATTGTTATGATGTACATATTCATCCAATAGTCCACGCTATGGTGTTTTCATAATGTTTTTTCTGTCATGTTTAACAGCAGCAGACATATAATTAAAATAAGAAATGTATAATTACTTATTTCAATTACATGCAATAGACTGAAAGCAAATAGATAACAAAAACAATTGCTCATTATCAGGTATTTGTTGAGGCTGATACCATAAAAAGACAATTCACCTATTTACCAGAAAATGACAACTGTAAATCTCTGCTTATGATAAGTTAAATTTCATAAATGTATTTTAGGACATTTTAGAATGTGCTAATTATGATGAATATCTGTGATGACAATAAGTGAATTCTGTACTAAACAAAGTCAGTTTTACTGTTAATATAATATTCAAAATATTTCTGCATACTACATTCTATTTTTTTGTTATGTTTTTATTCTTTTTCCTGAAGATGATGATTTGTATCATTGAAAACATTTGAATTTTTAAAAAAACATTAAAAACATCTGATAAATATTTATATTAACACTCAAAAGACAGATTTAGTGCATTTCCTACGTGGTTCCTATTACATCCTTACTACTACTTTAAAGTGACCCGATCCTGAAATGTAAAAAGTGAGACTTAAGACTGGGCACTTCAATGAACATCGGATGAGTTGTGTGATCAATTCCGGTAGACAGTTGTCAGTTTTCTAGTTTTCCGACATAATTGATGATGGATGTTATGAACACCCAATGAACATCTTACTTATCTATATAGTCTTTACAAAATAATGACCTACAGAGATAACTACAATGAACAATAATTATGATTCCAAGTGTAATTTTGCTTGCTTAATTGGCAGTGAAAGAAAAGATATATAAAATATTATTTAACCACCACAGATTTATTGCATACAAATTACAGCAAATGTTTGATGCCTAGGATTTATTCTGGTTTCGTATTTTACAACAGAAATAATGGTAATTGGCTGTTTTTATTAATAGAGCAATTTCATGTTTCTGAGATGTAAAAGTCACTTCACCACTCATAACAAAAATTATTCCCACTATTAACACATTTATGCAGCATCTTAAAGTGTAATCTGCAAAAAATAAAAGCCAATTAAAAAATAGAAGTAACAAAAACTAGGTTATGTATATTTCTAGGTATATTTGCCCTTGAAAATTATGCTAGATTAAACCTGAAATATAGTAAATTATTTAGAAATAATAGAAGATTCACATGATGTAGGTTTCTGTAAGCACACTAAAGGAAATCTATAATTGAAATGGCTCTCCTTGGAATAAGATTGCTTACTCAGTGTTGCCAACCCCAAAATTTTAACTCAAAATTTCTTTAACAAAATTTGAATACTTCAAATTTCAGTTCAAAAAGTGGAAATTCCTGTTTTTCACAAAAATAAGAATTAAGTAAGAGTTTGAAATGTCAGAATCATATTTTTATATCAAAATAAATAAGAATTGATTATTTTAAACTTGAAAAAATTTTTTATGTTGACCAGTGTAATTAGCAAAAAACAATTAATTCTTTAATCCTAACTTCAACTGCACATGATATGCATTCATTGTTCTCCAACAGACACAAGTCCCAGACTAGACAATAAATTGCTAACTGAGCTACAGATTCTATGAGTTGGATATTAAAATTTTTATGCTATAACTCAGTTGTTCCCAAAGTGGGCACTACTGCCTCCTGTAGATGGTAAGTAAATCTAGGGGGGCAAAAAAAAGCGAGTGGGCAGCTGGGGGTGCCAGAGGCAGGGTATTGAACAGTGATCATAGACAAAGGTTGAGGTCACTGACAACTTCTCTCTTTTCTCTGTTAAATGGGTAAGAAGAAACATTGCGTTTAATGGTTTCTAGATGTTGAGAACAATGTGCAATAAGGACACAAAGTGTGAGGTTCATAGAAAAGTTTTCTTAAGAATATTTTCTAGCCTTTCTCACACAAGGGAAAATGGGTTAGGGGCCTTGGGTATAATTTTACGGAAGAAAGGAGACAGTGGATTGAAAAAGTTTGGGAATCACTGCTATAACTTATACATCAAATATAAATCGTATACAATTCACATAATGAATATTGACTATTTTGAAATATAATTACGAAACAGTCTAAAAGCAGAACATCTTTTGAGACGGTTTTAAAATTGAAACAGCATATTAAAAAGCAGAACTGTTCTGCCTAATTTGGGAGTCTGGTCACTTTATACTACTTACAAAGTGAATTTTACTGTGTTAGAATGGTATAAAATCTCTTGTCTAAGTCTAATATTATACTGTTAGTCCTTTTACTAAAAAAAAAAATATTATTTTTCTCACAAAGAACATATTAATGCTTTAAAATGAGGTTTAAATTGTGAATAAGCTATTCTTTATTGTGATATAATCGCAATGCTGGGCTGCAATTTTTAATCATCTTTTAATTAAAAAAAAAAGTGACTTTCAGTTCAGATCAAAAGTTTGTATATAGTTAATTATAGCCTCTGGCACCTAAGCTTTCCTTATCTCATCTCAATTTTCATCTATCTAACTCTATTCTCAAGGTTAATGAAGGACAGACAAAAGACAGACAGGCAGATGGATGACAGTGAGAATGTATACGTCTGCAATTTTCAAATTGTAGTCCAATAAATGATATTTAATTCACAATAAACTTTAACAATAACTAATATTGTTAAGGCCAAGTAGTTAAGGTGACAGCCTACTGCCCTGGGGACCTGGGATCAAATCTGGATGGGAAATCTGAACAGGATCAAAAGACCCAAGGAATTTTTCAGGGTGGTCTATCTGATATGTCAGGCACTGTCCCTCAACAACCAGCTATCCCACTGTGGGCTTTGCCAAACCCATAATGGGTTGCTAAAAAGGCTCTCTTAGTGTCCACAGGGAAGAAAGAGTTAAAAAAGTCTAATATTAGAGTCTAATATTTAATGTGGATTGAAAAGTTTCTAGAATGGCAACGAAAACAAAATATATAATTTCCAAGTTAAACTTTATTTTTCAACATAATCCTCTCAAATCTTAACACACTTCATCCAATGCTTCTCCAGGTTTTCAATTCCCTCTCAGAAGTGATTTTCTCCAAGTCTGACAAAATAGCTTTTTAGAGCCCCAAGCACCTCTTCATTGGACCAAAATCTCTTTCCAGCTAGAAATGTTTTGAGCTTCAGGAACAGGTAGAAGCCTGAGGAAGCCAAATCCAGCAAATATGGTAGATGCAGAAGAATTTTGAACTTAATTTCTGCCAGTTTTTGCTGAACAACTGCATTTGAATGGTTAGATGTATTGTCATGGTGAAACAGCACTTTTTCTTGATTATTCCTGGGCGTGTTTCCTGGATTGCTGCTGTGAGCTTGTCCAAAAGTGTCACATAGTATTTGCCAGTGACAGTTTTTCCTTTTTTAAGATAGTCAAATAAGAAAATTCCTTTGGCGTCCCAAAAACCAATACCAGCTGAATGAATGGTCTTTGTCTTCTTGGAACCTGGTCATCATTTCCAATCCATTGTTTTGATTGAATTTTTGTTTTCAGTGTGAATCCAGGTCTTATCCATTGTCACAAATTGTCACTTGAAATCCATTGGATTCTTCTTAAACAATTCCAAACTCTCAGCTGAAATTCAGACTCAAATGTATTTTTGCTCCAGACTGAACAGATATGGTAGCCATCTTGCAGACTAATTCTTTAAACCCAATTCATTATGCGAAATATGGAACTATTCATTTGTAGGAGATGCCACAACTTCCTCAATTTCATGTGTTTTGATTCAGCAATCTTCTAACCCCATGTCATGGATCTTATCCACAATTTCTGGAGTGGTAGAAGTTTTTGGATGTTCTGAATATGGTTCATCTCTTGTGTGTGCACAGCCATGCATAAATTCCAAAACCCAAAAAGTTACCATAGAAAATGAAGGTGATGAATTGCCAAGAACATTATCCAACCTGGATCCGATTTCTGTTGCAGTTTTTCCCTCCAAATGGAAAAATTTGATAACAGCTCAAATCTCATTTTTCTCCTGCATTTGAATGGGCACAGACAAGGTCTATATAAGAAGCTCAGGACATGCGTACTGGAGCTGCCATTTTGGGACTTTTTGAGTCGCATGTTTAAAACAAACTTGTACGAGCAGTCAGTTTTATATGGCATTAATTTAACTAAAATTGTATAAATTAGTTTAATTAAACTAATTTATGCCGACTGCTCGTAAAAGTTTGTTTTAAACATGCGACTCAAAAAGTCCCAAAACGACAGCTTCAGTAAACGTGTCCTGACCTTCTTATATAAACCTTGGGCACAGACGGTATCTCACTTCAATGCTTATAGTGTTGCCACCAGGCCGATTTTCACCCGGACAAGCCGGTTTTTAAATTCGTGGTCCGTATTAATTATTAATTTGTCCAGTTTTCATAGAAATTGTGAAATTATGATGAAACAAAATAAATTTATAAAAATATTTGTGAGTATTTTATTTTAATGGTTAAAGACTAACTTCACACCCCCACCCAAACTTATCCCCATCTTATTGCTAGGCTAAGAGTGAGAGAAAATGTACTTTTAAAATTCTAACTTGCAAATATTAGGTTTGTTCCAACACAAGTCCCTAAGTGATTTAAAACTGGCATGTGCATTGTTCAGTTCTTGGCTGTAAAATGACATTGCGCATGCCTTGTATTTATATTATATATTGTATCAGATACAATGTATCTTTTGTAACTTATTATTCACGTTGGTATGTGTTATTATTTATTATTCTTACTTTTATACATTATTTTTGCAATTAATATTAACATCGAACTGTTATTAATTATTTTTGGATATGCCATATGTGGTTATTGTATTACTTTAATAACATATCATGTACAGTACATGTTTACCTTCTAATAAAAAAATATTTATTTTCTATTCACAATAAAAAAACCTAATTTTTTTATTTCTAAGTATAACATCTTAATTTTAAAATATTTGAGTCAGCAATTTTGAAAAAGTGGCAACACTGAATGCTTATAAAAACCTAACTATACCAGACTGATGTAAAATTTGGAGTCGATACATACAAAAGATTTGTTAATGCAGTGTTGAAAAAATATTTCCGAACAAAACACTCCTAGTGACGATTCCAGAAACTTTTCAATTCACCCATGTATATATACAGATAAAAATCATTTTAGCTATACTATAAATAATACAATTCAAGTACTTGAAGTGGTGCTTCGAATACTTCGAATTTAATTCACCCCATGAAGTCTTCAAACTAGATCATTTGAAGTCTGAATTAATTTTTCCCATTAGATATAATGGAAAGTGAATTAATCTGTTCCCAGATGTTAAACAATACTGATTTCGATAAACTTAGAACAGTAAATACATATAATACAAAATGGTAGTATTTTATGGTAAAAATAATACAACTAAATGTCCTAATAATAAATTAAAACAAAAAACCATAAATAAAATATGTAAATGCTGTATAATAAAATGAAAATTGCATTTACTCGTCACGCATCATTGACTTTGGCATCTTAAACATCACTAACAGATCCACCAAATGCTTTTCTCATTAATATACTCTTCATGAAAAAGAAACTTGTTGCAAAGCATGAAAATGTTTTGCAATAAGTTCCTTTTTCATCTCAATTATTGATATTCCTCACAGACTTTGCAGCTTCCACACACTACTCAGATGCCATGGTTAATAAGTGAAGAATTTATTGGGTATGACGTATAACAGAAAAGTTACGCATATTTTAATAACTGTCATTACTTAACATAGATGTGCAGTTCTTATAAAAGTTGTGAAATTTAACATGTTATTACTAAAGTGAGATTTCTTTGTTTTCTTTGTTTATAAGCTTATTTTAAACTGTTTACTTCAAACTTCCTTTGAATAATATCAAGTTGAAATGTCTTCATACAAAAAGCATATTGGGCATATTATGCTTTATGACTTTCATAAAGGATGTAATGCTATTCAAACAGTATAAAAACATTCGTAATGTGTATGGGAAAAATTCTCCTAAACTTTGAATGTGTGAAATGTGTTTAAAAAGTTCCGTTTGAAAAATTTTGAAGTAAAGATTATACAAAATGTATAGGGTTACCAAAAGCTGTCGACAAAGAAAAATTGCAGGAAAAAATTGTTAAAAATCAACGAATAACCAAACACTCAATATATATAACCAAACACACCAAAAACAAAGTGAAAAAATTTCAATTAAATTGTAGAATTTCATCAGATGGCTATTATGTTTAAAAATTAAATTGAAGACATAGTCTCTTGAAAAAGGAACATGAGGTCCTGGACAGGTCTGAATTGTCACTAAATCTGCAAAAATCTGTTAATTTAGAAAAAAGTTTAATTGTTTAAAAAGGCAAAGGAAAACAAAAAATGGTTGTAGTCCAACACCTTTTGTTTATATCAAACTGTGATGCAGAAACCATAAATTGTAGAAGGAATGTTGTTCTATGATTGGTGAAAGATTGAATTCAGCTTCAATTATGACCTTTCTCGTGCTACAGATAGGAGTCCCATTATGCTTAGTAATGAGGGACCAGCCACTCAGAAAGCAGGAATGAGGAAGGAGGACCAATCAGAATGGATGAAAGAAAGGAGATTGATATAATCTCCTACAATGAAGGACACTTTGCATTCAATTAGTTAACATTCCAATAACCAAGACAACGTGTGTCAATGTGCTAAAGGCAGTTTTTCATCTATTGTGCCACTATGGACTCAGACCATGTTGCCAACATCATCCAATGGAGTCTCCCCACCTGCCTTACATACTTGTCAATATCACTGCCCCACCTTCAAGCAATCAAGGAACATCGTCAATGCCCAGGATGTCCAAACTGCCAATTGTTCTGGAACAAATAATTTTGTATATTATAAGTCATTCTTACGTTAAAATAAATAGTTTTATGTTAGACACTTGTCATCTTTGTCTCCTCTGCCACCACCCATATACGAATAGACCCTAACCATCGCTGATGTGCAATTAATTGACTTCCCCTAAAAGCCAGCTTCCTTACAGGAATCACCATTTATTCACTTCAATACTTATTCACTGATGGCCAAGTAGCTACAGAGAAAGGTCAGTTGTCAAAAGTTTGTATTTTGGAACATTGAAAGTGAATAAATGATTCCTTTATCGACAGACTATTGTTTCAATTTAATTTTTAAAATGAAAAAAACATTAAAAACAAACAACTGTAACACAATATCAAGAGCTTGAAATGACTTGGGCACACAAGAGATTATGTTTATGCTTTAAGCTCATTTTTTTCACTAAGTGCACGGATTGAACTTTGATGCATTGTTTGACATGGAAGCAAATTTTTGTTGAATTTAGTATTCAAAGTTAGAATCATTCAAACTACAAGATATCACTGTATATTACAATTTTAGCAATTCTATTCAATCGTTTAATTATTTTCTTTAAATTAAATCATTTAATTTAACACAACTTATTTGTATTTTACCGAAATTAACAATAACTACTGAGAAATGCAATGCTGAATAGTAAAACACTCCAAAAATACCTCAAAAATTGCTTTAATAGCTTTAAATGAAGATGGTTAGTTAAACAGGTCAAAAATATTAAAGATTAAAGCAATTAATGCAATTTTTATGGTATTTTTAGTGTTTTATTAACAATAATTAATAAAAAAACAAATTAAGAATTCACAATCTACTGTTAGATTAGTTAAGAGTAATTTTGATTTGTTCAATCACACTATTATTAGTGTAAAATCCAAATTATATAAAATTAATGAGCAATAATAAAAAAAAATTTATCTTAAAAAATCATAATAAATACCTCTTTTTAACAATATTATTCTTTCTTCTTTATTTTCATTTTGAATTGGAATATTGAGATGAACAATCTAAAATAAAAAATGTCAGTTAACTAATTTATAAACATTTAAAATCATTGTATATCTTGTAAAAAGATTAGGGAATGATTTATTTGTTTAAGACTAATAAACTTTTATTATTTGAACAAATACATAAGAAAGAAGCTATAAGAATTTGCAGTGTAAAAATGATTATGAATCCTTATCTGTTTACTAGGGTAAAAAGCAAATTGTTTAACTGTTTTAAGTGGTTTGTTTATGTTTATAAACTATTTTTGAAGTACTTAAAACCTTGCGAGACACAGAAGCATGGGTACATTTAGTTTAAGTATTTTATTTCGAATTTTCTTGGCCCACATGATCTCCGTGTCTTACACAGGTCATGGGTGTCTGTTCCTGCATGCCCTCCGGCAGTGCCAGCTACATAACACGTTTCCCCCCCTTTTTTGAAATAACTAAAACACAAACTTAAAACTTAAGGACATACATATTTACAAATTAAGTTGAACAGGAGCTTTGATTATTCTTCTGGGATCTAGTTCTTCATGATGGAGTTTGAAATTCCTTTTCTTTTGAGATTCCTACTTCTTCCTTTTCCTCAGTTTGTTCCTTCTCATTTTCTTGTTTCTCTTCACCTTTCTCTTGAGGTGCTTTTCTGGGGCTGTGATTCAATTTCAGATGCACTCTGTTTCTTCGGTACTGTTGTCCGTGTGGGTCTTATATTAAGTATGATCTGAGTTCATTTAAATGTTTTACAACAGTTGCTGGGGACCATTCTTTTCCTGTATGCACAAAAACTCCTGTTGACGGTCTCGACAGATTGAGGGGAACACTACCTCTGTCATAATACATTGATATCCTGTGCTGGTTCTGCTCCAATTGCTGTTGGATATCCTCTCTAGAAAATAGGCATTGGTGATAATGGGATGATTTGCATGAAAGTGTTGACCTTATGTTCCTTCCAATGCATAGCCGGGCTGGAGATGGCAACAAGTTCCTAGGAGTGTTTCTCCAATTTTGCAAAGCCAAATACTGATCTTGACCTGCTTCTGCTGTCTTTTTAAGTATGCTTTTTATCGTTTGCACATGCCGTTCTATGTGGCCATTACTCGGGGGTATCGAGGACTAGATGTACAACGCCTGATACTCCATCTGTCACAGAAGCGATTAAAAGCTACAGACGAGAATAAGGAACCATTATCAGTCATCAATACCTTTGGACTTCCAAATCATGAAAAGGTTTCTTTGAAAGCATCAGTCGATGGCATTTTATAAACTTCTGGATAAGCACTGTATCTATCCATAATTAGCAAATATGGACTGTTGGCCAAATAGAAAATATCCACTGTTGCTTCTTGCCATGTAGGAATTCTGTGGGGTATCAGAGGTTCTTTTGTCTGAGCTGGTCGAAACCTTTGACAGGGTCTACAAGATTTTACTACTTCTTCTATGTCATGATTTATTCCTGGCCAGTATACCTTATTCCTCGCTCTACTAAGTGAAGTGTTGATTCCTAAATATGCAGCATAAATTTGCTGTAGAACCCTGGTTCTATATTTCTCTGGAATTATTATGGCAGGATCTTTACATATAATATCCTTCCATAGATATCCTTCCATAGGTCTTCTTTAAAATCATAGTAGGGTTTGATGTTTGATGGTATAGACTTTTTATGTACTGGCCATCCTTCTGATATGTATTTCTTTAGAGTCTGCAGACTTTGATCTTGTCTTGTGTTTTCAGCTAATTCTATGAGTTTGGTATCTGTAATTTTCATACCAACTGTTCTTATTAATACTTATTTGTCTAGATCTGGTGTTGCAAAATTGGGTGTAGAATTAGAACAAGCTTTTGTTTATCATAAATGATGTTTTCCAGTCTGTCGGTGAAGTACCTATCCCAGCTCACATAGGTTTATAAAAAGATTACATCAATGCAGGATGTAAAAATATTGCAGAAAGCTCTTGATGGTGTGAATGACTGGCTGAAACTTCATTATTTGAGTATAAATTATAAGAAGTGTAATGTAATGACTCTGTTGAATTATATTACAAGATTTGTTACAGTCTACTGCATACAGGGATATGAGATATCTAGAGTTGAGAATATTAAAAACCTAGGGGTGTATTATGATACTAGATTTTCTTTTGTAATGCATGTCAAAAAGATAACTACAACTACTATTAGAACTTTGGGAACGAGTTTTAGATTTTTGAGACAACATCCGGAGATAAGTGTACTAAAAAACCTTGTATTCAAATCTTATTTGTTTGAAGATTTTATTTGCAGTGGTGATCTGGAGTACACAACTGATAACAACTGAACATAGTGTAGAAACACTTAATAACCATATCAAAAAATATTGTAGAAGGAAATTCATGTTAAATCAGGAAGAAGTTGAAATGTATTTTCCACCTTTAATACTGTGTAAAATCCAATGTTTTTAAGGTCCTGATACAATCTGAAATTGAAGCTCTTACTTTGTTGGAACAATTACAGCTACAAGTACCTGTATTTACTAGCAAGTATTTTAGATTTAAGATTCCTTTGTATAAATCTAATATTGCTCATAACTTTGAATTCCAAGCAGATCTGTTTAGTTCTAAGCAACAGTTTCAACAGTCACTGCTTAAGATATTTAATATTGAAAATTAAAATTGATGTGTAGACTGATCTTATTATGTTCAATATGCTCTTGCATTTTTTAATTTTTTTTTTCCAGTTTCTTTTTATATGTTACTATGTATCATATTTAAGTCAAATGTTTTGTATGTATTTATTTAATTGTTATGTTTCATGTTCACTTTTTTTGTTTGATTATGTTAAACAGACCTGTAATTGAGGTTTCCTGTAAATCATTGCAGTAAATAAATAAATACTAGGAAAAGTGTTACTACAAATAAAAATCACCTTAATCCGAGCAAGGTATACATTAAAATTAAAAAATGCTTTTAGTCAGTTTGACTGACCTTCTTCAGTTACATCAAATAAAAGAATACATTAATTTTAAATAGAATGCAATATTTGAATTAAAATAGACATTTAAAATAACAAAACTAATAAATATATGAATGAAATACATAATAATAATAATAATAATAATAATAAATAAAAATCAGGAGTCACAAGTGACTCCCTACAAAGTAAAAAAGTCACTGACTGATGACTATATATATAGACTTAATAAACACTAATGTTGTGTGTTTTTTCTCAAAGACACTTGGCAAGTTTTCTATCAAATATCTTTATTCATTCTGGTTGATATGGTACTCTGTCTGTACACGTTTTGAGCTTTGCCCCTCCTCAGTCAACTGTTGATTACTTTTTATATAGTGTAAAATCTTGTAAACTGTATACATTACGATTTTAAGAAGTTCATTGAGTGTAAGAAGTACATTATAACTTTAAAACTTCATTGTAAAACTTAAAAATATATTGCAAGTGTAAAAGGTTTTTGGAACTGTTTCTGCCCCTTTTTTCCCTTCCACCCCTTTTTTGACGTTTGCGTTGATACGATTAGTGTTGCCACGTATGGCATTCGCTGCCTTGTGGTCTTTTACCAAAACGTTTTTTGCAGGCTTATTTTTTCAAAAAAGTTGCTTTTTTTTTCCAAAAATATTTTAATTTATGGAATACGACAAAATAATAAACCAGACAAACCAAGAAGCACACATATACGAAGACCTCACGGAATTAAGAAAGAAATTTCTTCTAGCAGGATTCCTGCAAAGACTACTAAATCGATGGAAAACTAGAATTAATAACCCACAAACCCTAAGCAAAAATAAACAAGTAACTAAAACAAAATATGTTAAATTTCCTTATATTAAAGGCCTATACGAACAAATCAATACAGAAATAAAAAGAATAAACTACAAATTATCACCATCATATCAAAAAATGGAGAGCAAGCTGTTAACCTCAAATCCGTTAAAAACCCAACAAATACCGACCGAAGCTCAAAGTGCAGTATACAAAATTCCGTGTACCTGCAAAAACAGAAAATATTACATAGGAGAAACAAAAAGAAAAGTAAAAATTAGACTGAAAGAACATATAGCAAACCTTAAATACAGTAGAATAAATTCTGCATTTTACGAACATTGTACTCTAAACAGCTGCAACATAGACAAAGATAACGTCGAAATACTGCATAAAGAAAAACTAACGTACAACCGGAAGTTTAAAGAAACCATAGAAATTATAAAAAGTAAAGACAGTATAAATAAAAACTTAAGCCTCAAAATAAACAACAACTGGCTTAATATATTATAAATTAAAATATTTTTGGAAAAAAAAAAGCAACTTTTTTTGAAAAAATAAGCCTGCAAGAAACGTTTTGGTAAAAGACCACAAGGCAGCGAATGCCATACGTGGCAACACTAATCGTATCAACGCAAACGTCAAAAAAGGGGTGGAAGGGAAAAAAGGGGCAGAAACAGTTCCAAAAACCTTTTACACTTGCAATATATTTTTAAGTTTTACAATGAAGTTTTAAAGTTATAATGTACTTCTTACACTCAATGAACTTCTTAAAATCGTAATGTATACAGTTTACAAGATTTTACACTATATAAAAAGTAACTAACAGTTGACTAAAGAGAGGCAAAGCCCGAAACGTGTACAGACAGAGTACCATATCAACCAGAATAAATAAAGATATTTGATAGAAAACTTGCCAAGTGTCTTTGAGAAAAAACACACAACATTAGTGTTTATTAAGTCTAAATCATAGAACAAGACACGGTTTCATCAAACAGATATATATATATGTTATGGACAAAGTGATTAATACAGGCATTATGAATAATGACTAACAAAATCAGGCATTGTAATAAATTTCAATAATTTATCAAATTGACCGGTCATTATGAATACTGCTATCACCTAGTCAGGCAAAGTGATAATAATAAGTTGAGGAGTGATCATACGACATACGCTAGCCAATCGACACTCAGTTGCGCATGCGTATTGCATTTAGTACCGAATTTGGCGGCAGTCGCGACCGTTTGTGCTCTCGACAGATTCCTCCCGGAGGGGAGCCACCGGCAGGCCGCCGATTGCTTAATGTCACTAGTTATTTATTCACTGTAGTTCTTGAACACATGTATCAATAACTAGTATGTATCAATATCTAGTAACGTTAAACAATCGGCGACCAGCCGGGGATCCCTCCAGGAGAAATCCGTCGAGAGCACAAACAGTCGTGAACACCGCCAAAATGGTGCACATAGGTAAAATTTTGCCATTTAATTAATATAGTTAATAGTACTTAGTTTTAAAAGATTACATGTTCTTTTTAAAATACTTTGAAATAATTCACAAAAAATAAATATTTCTAAATGAAATAAGTGGAGGTTTTTTAATCAAATTTTAAATTCGGTACTAAACACGATACGCACACGCAACTGAGTGCCAATTAGCTAGCGTATGTCGGATGATCACTCCTCACCTTATTATTATCACTTTGCCCGACTAGGTGATAGCAGTATTCATAACGACCAGTCAATTTGATAAATTAATCAATATTTATTACACTGCCCGCCCTTTTTGGTCATTATTCATAATGACCAGGCATTATGAATAATGCCCAATTAATCACTTTGTCCATAACATATATATATGACTCTGCTCCTGTAATGCCACAAGACGTAAGTGTTATAATTATATTAAATGTTAAAGTGGAAACGTATTATAAATATATATATATATATATATATATATATATATAAATCTGAGTTGCAGATTTTTGGGGGTTGATTTCTCCACCCCAAACATCCAAATTCCAAATATCTCATTGAGAAGAAAATTGTTTTCTTAGGTAGTGTGCAAAATTTCAAGATTTAATACAAGCAATTGAAAAGTGTGAAATTGCCAAGAAAAGCTGTACTTTCTTCTTCTCCGCCTCTTTTTTCTTCATCCTACATTGCAGATGCTTGTAGAGAAAACCTACTGGGTATAGAAAGATCAAATTTTAAACTTAAGCCTTTCTTGTTATCAACGAGGAGATCAGGAAATTTCTGGATCAATAAGGAAAGTTTCTCAAAGCTAACTCAGTTTTATGGCTTAATTTTATGCTTATAAAGATAAAATTGCATGGAAACAAATGAATTTTAATCAGAATGTTATTCAGAATAACAAAGCTCAAATTTATGCCAATTAAAACTCTTTATAACGATTTTTCTAAATGGTGTACATCAAAAGCATCAGTTGGCAGTGCATTGGTCTGTGGCACATTCATTTGTCATATGCTGACTGAATTGTATATCTTTGTCTTATGTCTTGATGTAATAATACAATTATTAATGAGATGTAAAAAAGTTTTCACAAAGTAAAAACTTATGACAATTTAGACAATGGTCAAAATTTTCCTTAGCAGTTTTTCTTTGGTAAATATAAGATTGGTGCTTGAAGGCAAAATGTAGAAGATAATAATACAGGTAAAAATCTTGTGGGTACTGCTTCCCACAAGATTATGTTATTTTAAATTTCTATTTTAATTCAAATATTGCATTCTATTTTTAAATGTATTTTTTTATTTAATGTTTTTTTATTTTGACTGAAGGAGCTCAGTCAAACTTATTGAAAATGTGTTTAATTTTAATAAATACTTTACAAGGATTAAGAAGATTTTTATTTATAGTAAGTTTTGAAAAACAAATAAAGAAAACACAGGTAAGAATTACTGACTACTTTCCAGCTTAAGTATGTAAGAATATTTTTTATTTCAATTATAACAATTTTTTCTTAGTTTCAATAAACAATACTATATCTTCTATTTGGTTTTTTGATGTAAAATGCATATTTAATATTTTATTTTGATATGAATAAGAGTTCAAGTGTATTCTTGCAGTAAATATACCATGTTTTCTTTTCACTAACTTACTACTGCATTTTCCATTAAATGAATTTTGTAGTAAATTCACCATGGTTCCCAGAGGCAATTCAGGTAATTCGTTACAGGAATATTTAATTGCATTCATATTAAAAAGTTACATTTAAATCAAAACAAAACTAATAGGAATAATAAAAATTTATCAAATTGATTTGCAGTATATTCTGTGATGATTACGAAGTTCTATACATTATTCAAACTTCAAAAATGAATATTGCAACCATAGTTTTAGTTTTTTGTTACAGAAAAGTAATTCTTTATTCTTTAATATTTTAATGGTAGTTGTAGTAAGTCTTCACCCAGCTAGTAAAATCAGTTCTTTGTTGATAAGTGACTCCTTTTTTATATCCTCTGTTTAGTTAAAATTAATATGAAAATGTGGTTAATTAATAATTAATTAATCAATAATATGAAAACAAAAAACTTGTTAAACACAACTAAAAATAAAAAATCCTGTAACACAGCATATTTATTTAAAAACTAACATTTTTGACTGCCTTAAATAGTGTTAAATCTGTGATTTGTAGGTTTCTTTTCAAAATATGGTTTCAGTTATAAAAAAATTCTCTAGATTCATACAAATATATAATATTTTCAACTACTCAAGGACACAAACTGATGACTTTTGATGAAATTATTTCATAAAGCAAAGCATTAGTTGAAACATATCTATCAGAATTTATAGAAGCATTAGTAGATAAATTTTTTATCATCAAAAATATATGCTGACAAGAAATTTGATTAAATTGAAAAAATTTGTATGAATAAAAAAACAAACTTTTGTCTTCTGAACATAAACAGTGCATTTAGAATACAGCCAATTGTTCCAAGGACTAACCACTGCTTTCCTGTATAGGACAAATTATAGAGGCCTCATCTCACAGAATATCAATACTGGGGTCTGTGACAGGGAGAAATACCATAGCACATAGCCTTTCTTTATGTCAGTCTCAAGCTCCTGTAGTCATGCTGAGAGATAGCAAGATATTGACCCTATATATTTTCTCTTCGCATGCTAAATCTTCTGGCATCTTATAAATTACTGGTATTCTGCTTATCTTATCATTTTGTGGGACTTGGTATACAGTTAGATTCCTCTTGTAGAACAGTCATTCATTTTTTCTTTGGCTATCACTCAAATATGTTGTTGAATGCAGTATTAAAATCGATGGTAGCAGTTGTGCCTTTTATTCCATGCCTCAGCACATGTATCCTTTTGTTGTTGCTGCAAACTTTGATAAGCTGTTTAACCATGATGCAAGGATATCCATGTTATACTGCTATAGTTTTAATGTATTTGAGTTCCTTACTTGTGTCAATAAAATTAGTGCAATGCACGAAGGCTCTTCTAACCAATGCTTCGGATGCCGAGACTTTATACTTATAAGGACCACAAGAAATCTTAGGTATATGCAAATGTTCATGCTCAGGCTTGTGATACACAGCTATGGTTATGCTTCCATCCTGTAAGTTGATGTTCACATCAGACAATGCACTATATGGTGACTACTTTGGTCCAACTTTAACACGTAGAAGTTGTTATTGATCTGGCTTAAAAATTTCTCATGTCTAGTAGAGTCTTCCAAATAATTAACACATCATCCACATACCATAAATAAAAGACTATTTGTTCTAAGAAATCTGGTAAGACCACCTTTTCCTGTTGTCTGAACACAAGTTCGCAAAGGTGACTACACATTTGACCTTCCATCCCTCTTCTGCATATAGGTTTCATTGTTGAACTGCAGGAATAATGAACAACATAAGATGGGCCATTTCAAGGATATCAGCATGATACTGGTTTGCATTGGGGAAAGTGGCAAGTAAGCAATTTCTGAGCACAAGAGCATGATTTAATCTTGATGGAGGGAAACAATGAAACAAAGCCCATAACCATTATGTATTCATTGTCCATCAAAGTAATGTTTTGGAAAGCTGTAATTAATTGGAGTGATGACTTTATCGAGTCATACCGAGTCGATACTCAACGGATTCCCGTCGAGTACAATATACATATGCATCCATTTTTCTAACAGGATATTAGGTGAGGCTGATTTATCCAAAATAGGCTGCATCTACATGCTTCTTTTATGAGTTTTTGAGTTTATGAGCAAATGCAAAAAGATGGGAAATGTTTGGTGATGCTCAAGTCTGTACTAAAGTATGATGCATAATCATGTGTTATTATAAATGTGAATAGTTCATTATTCACAAGTATTAATTTACAAAAATATTGTCACATCTACATTATTATCTTGAATAATGTTCAAATGCTACTTGTTCTTGGGTCAATTAAACTTCTGGAAAATTTTGATAATATTGATGTATTATCAATCTTACAAAAAGACTTCTGGTGAACAAATATAGATTGTACAGAAATTAAGAAAAATAGTGAACTTTAATATGATTTGTGGCTAATTGTAAATTATTACAAACAATACAAGTGTCATATTTCATAATTAAATTCATAATTTTATTACACACTAAGTTTAAAATTTAAAAAAAATGACTTAACTATTTCTGGATAATTCTCTGTAATAAAATCTTCAGAATTCTCATCACATGATAATACAGGAGTCAGATTAAAATCCATCTTATATTACAATAATAAAGAAATTCTCTTCCTATGATGTTTCTAGAAAAAAAAATTTTATACAAAATAAATACTGATAATTATGTATTGTAAAATTTCATTAATTTAATTTAATAGCAATCATTGGAACATCATATCAATAAAGTTATCAGTTTTAAATACATTGAATATAAGAATTATTCATTAATATATTAAAAATTATATTTTTAAAATTTATAAAACTAAATAATGACAAAATGCAGTACAATAATCAATTTATTTACGTTTTAATTATTTTATTTATTTCTCAAATCTTTTGAACATTATTTCGTATGTAAAAACCATAAAATATTTCATATAATTCACATTTTCAGATGTATCATAAGTTTCATAACAAGAATAAGTTAACTTTGAAGTAAAAATGAACCAATCTGAAATTTTAGTAATAAAACTTTATATTATAGGTATTACAAAACAAAGGAACCAATCAAATGAATTTTTTATATAAAACTCATCCAAGAAACAAAGCATTAATAAATATATATATCCACTAACCTTTTAATGCTTTGCAGTAAATTTTAACCTATCAAATATTTTCAGCCCACCCTAGGACCTTCAGATGATACATTAAAATTTACTGCAAAGCATTAAAAAGTTAGTGGATATATATAATTTTTTTACATAGTAATTCATTTGTATGTTTATAAAATTCTTCTATATACATTTTTGTACAATAAAATTCTTTTAAACAGTTTTACTACCACCAAAAAGATCTTTTTATCTCAATATATACTTTGATCTGTACGGCCAACTATTTTTTTCCAGAAAATTTAGTCGTTTTAATATTTTTACTATAGTTAAGAAATTTTCTATAGCACGTCATTAAGATAATCATTTTACTTACGGATAAATTCGGCGTATCAATTTAAATTTGCAACTTATGAAATAATTAAGTTAGATTTTTGAACATTAACTGGAATGCATAGAGTTTGAGATCTTACAGACATTCTCTAGTTGGAGTGGGCAAAAAGTTTTGAAAAGTTTATACTTCAATATATACTAATTAGCATATTACTAGCACTTTTTTTTTTTTGAATGAATGCACACATTTATTAGTATTTTTTCTTCAAAACATTTTTAGTAGTAAGACAATCTTATCTTTTATGAAAAGATTATTATCGTATTAATCATAACAACTGCACTGCTTTGGACTATGCCAAATTCTTTTTCTAGGGAGATGTTTCATTAAAAGAAGCATTTGTAAAGATAATGCTATTTTTGAAAAGAAAAAACCTCAGTATTTTCTTCGACAAAGCAACTGCAACACCAACTTTATTCACATTTAAGCCCGCATACTTTAAATTTGCAATTAAAGATTTCTCTCGGCATTACGACAAACAAATACGTAACTCCGAATCGTTTTCACGTTCTTACAAAAAGAAACTCCGTCCGAGACCGCCGACAAAATCATTTTTCTCTTTCAACAAATTACAGTTTAATCATTAATATAAGTTTTCCATTTAAAATATGTATTTTTTTAATATAAAATTTATTAATAAATAAACAATAAGGTCGTATCGCATTTTCGACAACCGGATCGGTTCGATTCGCCAAATCAAACCGACAAAATAAGGGGTATTCACCGGCATTTAATCGACCGATCGAAACTTTTAAAAAATCTACGGTTTCTTAATATATAAACCTATACGCGGCAGCACCCGCTAGCCGTAGACCCGGCGCCGATCCGAAAAACGTCGCACGGACAAAAATACTCGAAAATTAAACGAAAAAATTTAATAGAAACGAAAGCCATTCTATTCGGTATAGAGTTTTTAAAATTTTTTTTTTACATAAGCGTCTCAAAAGATCGATTTAAGACGTTCGTACGACACACGCTAATTCCACACATCCAAAAAAGTAACGTATTGGTTATTCACATATTCTATTTTGGAATAGTTCTACCTTATTTTGAGATTTTTAAAATTTACTCGTAAAGAAATTTATTTTTTAACCAAAGAGGATGATAAAATTGCTCGAAAAGAAGAAGAAAAAATAATTTTTAAGAGGAACCGTTCATAAAACCTGTCAAAAAGCAACATCAAACCGTTCTATCCGACGACGTTCGATATTTGAAAGTCGACAAAACATTCGTATAAACGATTACTCGTCACCTAAGGAATATTTAATCACGGAGCAATTCGAATCGAATCGAATAGTTTTATTATTTTAACCACGTGTAAAACCACGTGTTTGTGTCTTAATTGTTGAAACCGAAATACAATTGTTATCGAAACACGCATCTGTCGCAATGTAAACAAAATTGACTCGATAACAATTGTCATTAACAGCACATCACAGCAAGAAGTACGATAGGAAACGAGTACCACAAAAGGGCGAATGGTTAAACATTTAATAATTATACTTAATGAAAAGTTGAAATTTTAATTTACCCTCCATTTTAATCGAACACACAGTCGCGTGTATAAACTGTAACGTAATAAATCGATACAAATTTAAGCATCCTTCTAATCGCAGATATTTCGTTGCCACGAAAGTATTCGCACGAAATTCGATAAAAACGTTTCATATCAATTATAAAACAATTACATTTTCCTTAAATTTAACTTTATAGCAGAATAAAATAATAAAAAGCCCCACCTGGCGACTAAAGAAAACGTCAAACCTATAGCGGAAAAGTTATAAATTTTTTAAAATAATTTTTTTTTAATTTATAATTTTCTCGCGGAAGAAAACTTACCACCGAAATTAATATTTAGTCAAAAATCGTTTAAAATTTAATATTCATCGCTCGCGATATCGACGGCTCTACTATTTTACATAGCGGTTTGGTACTTAAAGTGTAAAAACAAACGTTTTTACATTTTAATTAGAAATCGATTTTATAAAAATGAAATTTGAAAGTTTCTTTATGATACGTAAACAATGGAGTGTCGGTTTAGGTATTTATTTATCGAGCTTAATTTTTTAAATAGACAGTTTAGGTTAACCGAACATTCTTTCTCGGTTCGCATTCCTATGGACTTACGACTTCGATAACGACTCAGTTCGATTTTATATTTTAAATTATTCTCGTTGAAATTTTACGCATTTTTATCATGTTGTCGTGTCTTAAGTTATGCTTCTCTTTGGTCAAACTTCCCGGCTTCTACATTTCTAGCGAAGAAGAAAAAGAAGAAGGCGACGTTTCGACTCCGACGAGAAATGGAGAATCGCCGATAGAGGACAGGTCGCAAATTCCCCCTTACAACATAAGACCTATCGAAAGTCGCAGGGAGGAGAATCAAGCTACGAATCTTTTTAAAGCGGATCACATTAATCTCAAAATAGTGGAATTATTCAAACTTCGCTCTCGAGACTCCGACTCTTACCTAGTCGCCGTCTTGGGTAATTCTGGTAGGCGTTTTCGTAATGTTCCGACGACGATAAGGTATGTTTTTATTTATTTATTTTTATTTATAGGACTGGTAATCGGATGCTGCGTTTGTATCGCTATCGATTCGAAAGTCGGAATGATCGTGAACTGCGCGATTCACAAGGAGTATAGAGGAGCGGCGGATTTACTCAGATCGCAACTAATAGACGAAGCCGTGAAACATCTTTCTCCGCGTTACGTGTACGTAAACGTAAAAGTCGACTGTAACGTCGACGCTCGACTTCTTTCTTACACTTCTCGCTGGAACATCGACGTGTACGGGAACTACACCAGGATGTTGAGAACGGTAGCCGTTAGCCGTTCGGCTCAAACTTTATGTAAATGCGTGGTGCGTTTACGTCAAACTTTGTCTTTCTGCTCGGAAAAAGCCTGCATGCTGGACAGCCGCTTTTTACTGCGATATTTTGACATTAAGAACGCGGTGGGATTCTACATCTTTCAAAAGGAAACGGATAATTATTGCTACCTTTTCAAATACTTCGGCAGATGGCTTTTGGCGCCCATGTACGCCACTTCCGAAGATTTCGCTCGCGTAATTCTACGCGAGGTGGCAAATTACGTCAGACGCCAGCCGGAAATATGGGGTTGGATAACGGCCTTTAGTCCCTACCATCCCGGAGGGAACAACAAAAGCGGAGAATTATTGGAAGAAATGGGATTTATTAAAACTTCGGTAACGTATGAGCAGAAATTTTCGGAATCTGTTATGAACGATTACTCGAGCGATGCCCTAGAACTATGTTTCGTTTGAAGCTAGTTCCGTTCCGGACCGTACCCGTTCGAAGCGGAATTTCACGTAATTTGTCAATATGTCAACGTGCAAAAATAAAACAATGTCGTTCGCTTATCTGCTTTTTCCCGTGGAATAAAAAGGTAATAACTACATTCCTCCCAATCCTTTTATTATTTTACATTTTCATCGTGTGAAATACCTCGACCTGTCGTTGCCGAGTAAAACCATGAAATTTTAGTCAAAATTCCGAAAATCGTAGAAATTCGCGAGTTTCGAAGCTATAAAAACTTGAAAAATTCGTGTATTCTCTATTTTTGACTTTTCGCAGTGGATTTTAACTTCTGAAAAATAACGGGTCGATTTTATGAACGACAATCTTGAATTTATTTGTGATTCGTTGACTGTTCGGGTTTCGATTAAAAGAAAAACAATGGTTACGAATATGTATTTATAGTGTGTATGTGTTCGTTCATAACTGTCTTTACAAACATATCGCATCCGAATCCACACATAATAGGAAAAGTTTACCGATGCGTATGTGCTTAATTCCAATAGTGTATGGAAATCCCGATGCTTAATTAACCAAAAAATTGGTGGAAAGCCCAACGATCTCTTGGACGATGACGTCGTTTCCGACACTATTTCACAAATCTTGTAGAACTTTGTGGCAACGGAGGGAACCTTCCGTTAACGGAAAAAAGAAATCTCGAAGTAAGGCATCGAAGAGAATTTAAAAATTATTTTAATGTACTGTACGTATAAACCGTACTGTAAAGTGAATAATTAGCTTATAATGATAATATTGTTAATATTGAAATAGATATTCGGCAAAACTCTAGGTTTAAAATGTATTAATTGGAGTAAATATGGCGGTAGAAACCGAACATATGTATGTAGAATAAATTTAATATTTAACATAACTTATTGAATTTTATAATGCGCAGACTCTATTGTAATACGCAAACGGGTGAAACTGATGAGGGGCTTGTGCCCCAAATGTATCCCTGACTGAACAGCAACAATAAAAATACTTCTAAAACAGTGATTAACAGTATCTCTCGTATAAAGGCCGGATGGCCGAGCGGTAAAGGTGGCAGCCTACCGCTCTGGGGGACCCGGGATCGAATCCGAACGGGTCGAATAATCCCCAGGAATTTTTCGGGGGGTGGTCCGTTCGGATATGTCGGGCCCCGTCCCTCACCACCCGGTCGCCCCATTGTGGGCCTGGCCGAACCCATAATGGGCCTACTAAAATGAGGGGCTTGTGCCCCAAATTATCCCTGACTGAACAGCAACAATAAAAATACTTCTAAAACAGTGATTAACAGTATCTCTCGTACGATTACGTTCTAACAGCGGATTTACAATAAAGAAGCATCTGGTTATTCCATATTAATTGGAAAACAAAATTCAATTAATAAAAATCTATCAACGGTTCCATGATTTCCCGCCTGTTACGAGATTTTATGTAAAGAAAGTAACAATAATAACAGATGGTGCCACATACAAATGTATTTATGATATTTTGTTATAAAAAACTTTCTATATTTTTAATTATTGTAAAATGGAAAAAGACTTGGGGTAGAAATGAGTTTTTATTTTTTTATTTTTAAAAGAATGTAAATGCTAACAAACGATAACTTATGTATAAGGATGCATTAATGTATCCTTCTACATAAGCTATCATGTTTCTTAATTTTCACCCCATCCTAAGATGTTAATTTAAATAAATGCCAAAACACGCACAGAATTTTTTTGACCTATATTCAATTTTCCCAATGTTTCCAAATTACAAACATTTGATATTGCAATTCTGGACACGGAATTCTTTTGCCTTGTTTTTATTTATTTAGGGGGTCTGAAAACGTGGAAATTTGAAAAGACTCGAAAGGTCAAATTTGATACGATTTCAATAGTTTCTCTTATGTATACGTAAAGTAAAAGTCATTTTTACTACATAATCTGGAGATTCCTTACAGATTAAAATGTAAAAGATGAGTTCGTAGTGTGTATTCGGGAAGTGCTTTCAGCGAAGAGAATTCGTCCGTAATCTTCTCTTCCAATTATAAACCTATGGTCATATAATTCGTGATGCCAGTATTCCCTCATCCGAGTAAACGACGAGAAATAACATCTCGATTACGAATCTTCACGAATTTCGTAAGAATTTTTATTATTCAAACCTGGAGCGAATGCCCAACGTGTTTGCTAGAATCTAAATACCAAATCGCCGATTACGGAATGTTTGAAATTCGGAAACATTGGAAAAACCTGAATATGGGTCATTTTAAGACGTTTTTGGTAGGGATGGGTTGAGGAAACATTTTATACGTAAAATAATTTGTATCCAAATTGGTAATTTAACTAATCCGTGCATTTGAAAGCGACCATCGAGCGCAAATTCGCGCCTCACAAATGGGCCGGTCACGTGGAATTTTCTTCACGTATCTAACAATTAAATAGGGTGCAATTTCTCAGTCCTTTCGGGAAGCAACCCTCCCTAGTAGATCGCCTCGCGTTGCCTTTATCCTATCGAGCCAATCCAATCTCTCGTGGGTTTTGTGGTGGTCACGCTAACTGGCAAGAGCGTTGGATGCAAATATTCCCGCTTACAGCATTTGTACTTTCTCGAAGTTGTTTTTATAAACTCGTGTAAAACTTCTACATTTATCTTGCTTTTTATAGAACGAGTGTACGATACTTTAAAAACAATTATACGCGTGGTTATTTAACCAAAATTATTCTTGAAAAGTTGAAGTTCCAGAACCCGCCGAGCGGATGGTCCAGGCTGTTAACCTGTTTGGAATCACGAAGTAATTATAACTTTCCCTTTGAAACATGTCTGTGACGTGTGATTTCTTGTGGCCGAGCTTTTGTTTAGCGCAACACTGACTAACAAATTCCAATTTGCGGAATTCGTGTGCCAAATTATCGAACAAAGTCCGAATTATCGGCTATTTTCCAGAGGCCACATTAGTAAACTTCCGCTGTATAAGCAAACTAATAAAAGATATCAAAATTATTTTTCTACATCCCAGATTCAGAAAATAATTGAAAGAAAAATTAATTTGTATAAAAATATATTTAATTACATTTCATTTGATTTGAAATATAATTCAAAAATTGATGTCGATGCAGCCCCCATTTAATCTGTAAACATCTTTAAGAAAATGGGCAGATTGTAATTTCTTGTTCTAGTAAATATTGAAATTCATTTCAAATATGTTAGCTATTACTCAATTCTGACAAAAATTAAGCGCAAGAATATAAATTATACTACCAGAAGTTATTTTATTAATAGATTTTTCTTTTTACAAATATACATACATTAGACAGAAAGTTTTCCTGTTTAATGAGAATGTAAGACTATTTCTAATCTTATTTAATTCCTTGAAGATATTTATTTAATTAATATACATCATACTCAAATAAAAAAAATTGCCTACGTTTTGCTTTAAGAACGTTCCTTCTTAACAACTGTATAATGTTAACTAATTCCGGTAATTCCGAATTTTTTTCAGTACGGTCGTATTGATAAAAATTCATCCTACGTATTTTGTGTGATGTGCTGTTGCAATTAATTTTGCCGTTTTTTTATTTTTAATGTCTACGGTCGAATATGCCAATGTTTTGCCTACTTGAAGTAATTTTGCTTCGATTAATATTTCTTCTCCGCTCTTAATGGGCCGTAAAAATCTGAAAAATAAAGAAGTCCTACTTAAACTATCAGACTACAAAAGTGACACAAAAATGATAAGTATTACATACACTTATTGCAAATTAAAACTATAAAATCTGGAGCTTAAAATTTTGTTTATATTATTAATGACTCTTTCAAATTTTTGTATGAAAAGGTATATATATATATAAAAGTATAAAAGCAAAATGTTCCTTCCCCGCCAACCGACGAAACCGAAACTTTACAAAGAAGTGTTATAAATACAGACTTAACTCTGATTGCCCGGATGAATTATAATCAAATCAATCAAGACGGATAAGTACTTCGTCCACACTTTCCGAAATATTACGTTTATAATAAAAACATAAACAAAATACAGAACAGATAGATATGTAGATTTACATACGTTTCAGTGTACAGGCCAGAGTTTTTATTATTTTTAAATTTAATTCTTGGGCCGTAATTTAACAAAATTGTAGACATAAATTCCCACTGTCGTCAGTCCGTTTTTCCTTAATTTCGAGAACGGAATTAGATGGAAGTCGAGAGGCTAATCGAGACCTCCTGCTCCTAAGCTATAGAAAGCTTAGGAACAGGAGGTCCGATTACCTATATACGATCTTCCCATCTAGACAGGAAGTTATGTTATTTCAATTGAAAACTTTTCCCCATAAAGGAGTGAGATAATGACCGGCAAGACTCTGTTGCTAACAGGAAAAGTATGATGTACAGGGGCAAATCAATTTCAAATTTACTTCGTCGATCTCAGACGAATTACAAAAATTTCGTGTGACTATCTTCGGACTATCCACGTATTTATAACTTTTATAAATCGTCTTTTCTTGTCACGTTTGTCTTCGAGTCTGGGTATGACCATGCGCATTAGAACAAATGTAAATCAACGTTTACTTTTAACGTAGCAATGTTTAATATAAACCACATATTCTAAAACAAAGAACAATACCCTACATCAGCAACAATGATGCGTTAAATTTCACAACTGTTATAATTAAATCACACATTTATTTCAGATAACCACAGCTATTAAAAATACATTAAAACTTTCTGTTCAATCCAATATAAGCTTTACTTATTAACCACCATATCGAAGGCATCGCTGTACTGATTATAATGTCTTTAAATTTCAAAACATTTTTTAAACGGCTTTAAAAATGTGTATTTTTCTTTGTTGTTTGTGTGCTCGCCGTAGATCACCGAATCTATGAGTAACTGTTCTTTGCATCTCGTGATTTCTACTGCAACCTTTTTGTTGTTCCGTAAGATTGTTGTGTTCTTCAACGTGTTTGTATATTTTGTTTGCAATACAGGATGTCAACAATTTGTGATGTGTTGGAAGACATGTTATTACAATTAGTCTGTATTGTGTGGGGTCTGTGGTATTGTTGTTTTTAGGTTTAATGTAGGTAATGCTGTGAGTAAGAAATTTTGGTATGCCTTGTGGATTGATGATGTATGTTTGGTGTTTAGCTAGTTTCTCTGTTGCAGTGATGTAAACTTTTTGTACCAAAAATTGTGAATGTTGTCTACACCGAATGTCTTCCGGTTCTGTGTTCTGTTAATGGCGTAGCAGATGTCGTGTACGTTTATTTCGGCATGGGGCATAGTTGGTATGTTGTGCAAGTTTTTGTTCTCCTCTTCGATCCGGCCGGCATCGGCATTGCGTGTAATAGGACTCGACAAAAGAGAAGACTGATAAGTTGTGAGTTCTTCTTCTGTTGGTGTGCCACTGTGTTGTGTATCGGTGGTTGTTTTAATACTAATTTATATATAAAAGTTTTTCATTGTTTGCAAACAATTTATTTTATTGTTTTTGTAGAAAAACATGTTTTGTATCATTTGAGTCAACATGGTTTGGCTGCGAGTTTTTGTTTTAGTGTATAAATGTATTCTGTAATGTTCGTGTTTTGTGTGTTTTGATTTTCTTGAAAATGGTATTGAATCGTTTCTTTAATTTGGTGTTATGTTGTTTTTAGTGTATTGTGTCAGCCTGCCTAATTGCTGTCTAATGTCATTTATTTGTGTTTCTATTCTTCTCTGCCAGGCAGGCTTGTGATAGAATTGTGTTTTCTGTGTATTTGTCTGTGATTGTACTTTCAGTCCATGGTGTGTCACTACTGTCACTGCCCCAGCATAAACTAATGTATGAATGTCTGCGAGTGTAGAAATTAAATGAATGTAGTGTGGTAGTAAGCGAGTGTTTACATAATTAATATGCCTTTGTGTTCTTAACTTAATTTAAACTTATCTTGTCTACTAGTACTTTATCAATTAACAGGACTTATTATACTGGATTTATGGATGCAGCAATTAGGTCTTACAGATCAAAAATGATATTGTTTATTTAAATCACCCGAATACATCCACTTTAACATTGTGTTTTGGACCTGCTTGTTCCTCATCAGCAGGCATTTAAAAGACATTGTAACAAAATTTATTTTAATTGTAGAAAATCATAAATAAATATAAAATTCCTGACAATAAAACAATAAAATTCTCACAAATTCTGGGTTTTTAAACACATTCCTAATTCCAAGCATATTCAAAATCAATATTAATCAGCGTAGACTGCGTAACTTATCAATACAACATACTGAGAACACCTTTTTAAATTTGCAGCCATGTTTATTAGATACTAACTAATGTTTTCGGTCGTATTTAATGACCTTCTTCGGGAAAAAACAGCAAAAAATCGAACACTTAAAACATTTGCAGTAACGAACAAGCATTTGGAACATTTTTAAAAGATATTCTAAAGAGAATTACGTGCACCATCTCTACATCGACGAATATTAAATAACAAAATACATAAGAATAAATAAAACACAATGAAAAATAATAGGCTCCAGGGAGACAAACTTTCTTCTGGGAGTTTACAGAATCCCTATTATGGACACACGGAGGCAGAATAAAATGTTTTGCATCGGAGCCACCAGATCACTCAAGAAAAGGCTGGCGGAACACCAGAGAAACATAAGAAGCGAACAGCCATGCACAGCGCTGGCAACTTATGTCCTGGCAGATCCCCAAGAAGTCCAAGCTGAATGGGCCCACGCAAGATTAATACAAACAGTACGCAACATAAAGCACCTCCGTTATGCAGAAGCATGGCATATCTGCAAAGCCAGCCAGAAAGGACAATTTATCAACTTCCGAGAGGCTAGTAAAGTATCTGCAGCTTAGCGCTCAAACGGTATGTAAATGTCAGAAAAGTGGATAAGCAGAGGCTTACTTAAGAAAAGTGGATAAGAAGAAGCTTACTTAAGGACAGAACCCATTAGTTATTGCCTCCGCCCAGCTCGTTTCCTTCTCTATGTTCACTGCGCCGTTCGGTTTGCACTTTATTTTATGTTGGTATTTTATTTTTAATGTCTCCCTGGAGCCTATTATTTTTCATTGTGTTTTATTTATTCTTATGTATTTTGTTATTTAATATTCGTCGATGTAGAGATGGTGCACGTAATTCTCTTTAGAATATCTTTTAAAAATGTTCCAAACGCTTGTTCGTTACTGCAAATGTTTTAAGTGTTCGATTTTTTACTGTTTTTTCCCGAAGAAGGTCATTAAATACGACCGAAAACGTTAGTTAGTATCTAATAAACATGGCTGCAAATTTAAAAGGTGTTCTGAGTATGTTGTATCAATATTAATCAAATAATTCCATGCATATTCCTGTTTTTTTAAAAACATAAATAATTAAATTTAAATAAATTTTTTGTTTTAAAACTTACACCAAAACTTACATCATTGATTGTTGACATTCACTTAAACTTCACCCCAATCCGTTCCAATCCTTCCTTTTATACGTCTCCCCCCTTCTTCCGTCAATGATTCCTCTCCACGATTGGCGTATCTCTCTTCCGGTATTGTTATTTATTCTATCTGTTTGTTTAATTATATTGACGTGTTTGTATAATTGTCTTTTATAATTATTTTCCTCTCTTTTTCCCTTATTTTCACGGTATTCAAATCAATTTTGCAACCTTGTGAATTACAGTATTCGGCCACTACAGAATTTGCATATTTTTCCCTAATTGCTCGAATATGTTCACTTAATCTTATTTTTAATTTTTGTTTTGTTTCACCAATATATGTTTTGTTTTTAGGTTACAACTACAATTCATGAATACACCACACCGTTTTCTTCTGTTATGTCGTATTTTTCTTCGTTTCTATAACGCAGATATTTTTTAGTTGATTTATTTTTTCCGGTATTCTACTTCTTACTACTTTTTTAATTCTTTCAAATAACTTTGGAACATACCTTAATTTAACAAATTTTTTCTCTTCATCCATTAATTTTAATTGTTTATCATTTTCTAATTTTCCTATCCATTTATTCAGTAAGTATTTTGGATAATCTTTTATAATAAACATTTTAATAATTTCTCCTCCTTCTTGTTTTTGTGTTTCAGTCTCACTTGTTCTTTGTCTTATTTTATTCATATACATTTTAAATATGTTATATTTCATACTAACTGGAATGACTGATTTGTAATTAATTATTTTTTGGAATTTGTATAGGTTTAACATATTTTTTATAAATTAGTCTATTGTCTTTTCTTTCAATTGTTATATCTAGATAGTTTATGCTGTTCTAATCTACACTTATCTAGATATAACAATAGCGGAGAAAACCGGAAAAAATAAATCAACTAAAAAATATCTGTGTTATAGAAACGAAGAAAAATACGACATAACAGAAGAAAACGGTGTGGTGTATTCATGAATTGTAGTTGTAACCTAAAAACAAAACATATATTGGTGAAACAAAACAAAAATTAAAAATAAGATTAAGTGAACATATTCGAGCAATTAGGGAAAAATATGCAAATTCTGTAGTGGCCGAATACTGTAATTCACAAGGTTGCAAAATTGATTTGAATACCGTGAAAATAAGGGAAAAAGAGAGGAAAATAATTATAAAAGACAATTATACAAACACGTCGATATAATTAAACAAACGGATAGAATAAATAACAATACCGGAAGAGAGATACGCCAATCGTGGAGAGGAATCATTGACGGAAGAAGGGGGGAGACGTATAAAAGGAAGGATTGGAATGGATTGGGGTGAAGTTTAAGTGAATGTCAACAATCAATGATGTAAGTTTTGGTGTAAGTTTTAAAACAAAAAATTTATTTAATTTAATTATTTATGTTTTTAAAAAAACAGGAATATGCATGGAATTATTTGATTAATATTGATTTTGAATATGCTTGGAATTAGGAATGTGTTTAAAAACCGAGAATTTGTAAGAATTTTCTTGTCAGGAATTTTGTTTATTTATGATTGTAACAAAATTTATTTTAATTGTAGAAAATGTCTTTTAAATGCCTGCTGATGAGGAACAGGCAGGTCCAAAACACAATGTTAAAGTGTATGTGTTTGGGTGATTTAAATAAACAATATCATTTCTGATCTGTAAGACCTAATTGCTGCATCCATAAATCCAGTATAATAAGTCCTGTTAATTGATAAATTACTAGTAGATGAGATAAGTTTAAATAGACTGTTTACATAATTTAGTGTTTTTCCTACTACCTTTTGACATGTTGATTTTTGGTATTCGTGGTCTTTGTATGGGATCTGTACCTGTATATTTAGTGAGTGTCTCCTGAAATATAAGTAAGAGCATATTAACTAAATCCACGTCTATGTTATCAGTAGTGAATGTGGAAGTGTCTGTAGTATCATTATTGGTAGTTGTTGTGTGCTATAATCAGTGCTTGTTGCTGGATTATTCTGACAGTTTACGTAATCTTCATTAATGTTAGATGTTTCTGTCTGCTGATGTATTTGATCAGCAACCAGTTGTTTGATAAGTTCAAGTATTGTTTGTGGAATAAGGTTGTTGTGTATAATTGTTCTTTTTTGATCAACAACCTTTTGTTCGGTGACAGTGAGATGAGGACATTGTTGTGTGAATCTATGGTGTAGTTGTTGTCTTATGCTGTCATGTTTGTTTCAAGTTTTGTGATGGTGTAATAAGTACGGATGATAAACTCGTTCATTTCTACTGTCCATTTCATCCGTTGGCGTGGTTTTCCAGCCTTTGTGGTCTGTGGATGCATTGCCACAGAAACACCAAGGCTGGGTTGGTTCCTCACATCTGTTGAGGGCATTGCAGTAGCCATGCTTGGGCCGGTGCTGCTTTCGCCACCGGTAACCAAGGGAGACTGTGACCTATTTTTCGAACGTGAGCCTCTGCCTAACCCACGAACGCGGACCTTGTTAACCCGGGCGACGTCCGAGCCGGTATCACACTTTGATCTAGTTATTACCATGATGAATATCTCCACAGAATGTGGGCGTGGTCACTCTTAGCTTCATTTCTCCCCATAGACCTTACTGGCATGGGTGTCCCTACCAGGAGCTTATGCTCCAGCCTGCATTGCCCTATGGATCAGTAAAATTACTGGGCTCTCCCACCACGACCAGGTGGTGACCACGGAGAGTTATTATTATTATGTTGGGTTAAGTGAGATGATACTCGGTTAACACCGGTGGTTGTGTACTATGCCGGACCAAAGTCAAGGCATAGTAACCAAAACAGAAATTAAAGAAGTGTATCAGTGTGTGTGTCTGTATTCAGGAATTTTCTCACAATATGACATGTATTCAATATAGTGGCCTTCTGTAGTGTGATGTATGTGTTTCTATTCAATTCTAATGTGCCCAGGCTTTTGTGTAGTGTGTGTGGTATGACACCTGTAGAGGAGAGAACAACAGGTACAATAAGCACCCTATCCATCCTCCACAGATGCCTTATTTCCTGGGCGAGTTCTGTGTACTTGCTAATTTTTTCAGTGCATGCGTTTTGTATATTGTGAGTGTTTGGAATGGATATGTCTATAATGTATGTGATTTTATTGTGTTTGTCAATGAGTGTGATGTCTGGTCTGTTGTGGTAAAATTGTTTTATCTGTGATTATGGCTCTGTCGTAGTACATTTTGTGCGTGTTGTTTTCCAATACTGTCTGTGGAATGTATTTGTAGTATGGTTCGTGGATGTCTACTAATTTGTGTTTCTTTGCAAGCTCTTGGTGTATTATATTTGCTACTTGGTTATGTCTGTGTAAATAATCTGTCTGTGCCAAGAGCTTGCAACCAGAGGTGATGTGTTGTATAGTTTCTGGCATGATGTGACATTTTCTGCATGTGTCATTTGTGAGTGTTGCATCTTTGAGTATGTGTTTTCTGTAGTTTTTAGTATTTATGACCTGATCCTGTATGGCAATCATGAATCCTTCCGTCTCCCCAAAGAGGCATCCCCGAGCTAACCAGCTGTTTGACGCAGTTTTGTCAACAAAATCCTGGGCCAGATCGTAAGGATGCCTGCCATGGAGTGCCTTTCGAGCCCACGATTGCTTAATGGTGTCTATGCTTTTTATATGTTGCGTTGTGTCCATATGATGTGAGTGTAAGTTTAATGGTGTGTTATTCGAGTCTGCTAGAGTTACTGCTTTATGTAATTGTGATGTTTCTTGTTTTTTGTAGAAAAACTCTCGCAGTGACTGTATTTGTTTGTAGTGAAGGTTAACTATGTCAATCAGGCCACGTCCGCCATCTTTACGTGGAAGGGTTAATCTTTCTGTGGCAGATTTAGGATGATGTTGTTTATGCTTAGTAAGTGTTGTTCTTGTTTTCCTTTGGAGTTGCTCGAGATCTGTGTGAGTCCAATGTATAACTCCAAAAGAATATGTGAGTACTGGGATGACATATGTGTTTATTGCTTTAACTGTGTGTTTTGCATTTAACTGTGTTCTGAGAATAGCATTTAACCTACTTTGGTATTCTTTAATTAATCTTTGCTTTATTTGTGTATGTTCTGTTAGTTTGGCCTGTTGGAATCCTAAATACTTGTAGAACTCGCCCTCTTCCATGGATTCAATAATGTCTCCATTTCCAAGTGCAAAATCTTCTTTCTTCAGGATTCCTTTTTCTATGTGAAGTGTTTTGCATTTATCTAGGCCAAATTCCATTTGTATGTCCTTGGTGTATGAATGTGTGATTTGTAGGAGTTGATGAAGTTGTTTTTGTGTGGATGCATAAAGTTTTATGTCATCCATGTACATGAGATGTGACAGTGTAAACTGTGTTGTTTTTTTGTGTCTGATATTGTAACCATATTGCGTGTTGTTTAACATGTTGGATAATGGGTTCAGGGCTAAGCAGAACCAGAGAGGACTCAAGGAATCTCCTTGAAAAATTCCTCGCCTAATAAAAATTTGGTTTGTTTGTATGGAAGTGTTACTGAACCCTGAGATGTAGTGTTGTTCTCCAGTGCTGCATAGTGTTTTGGAAAGAATGCAATGAGTGATGGATGTATTTTGTACATGTGTAGGATATGTAGCAGCCAACTGTGTGGAACACTGTCGAATGCTTTTCTGTAGTCTATATATGCCATGTGTATGTTTCTGTGTTGTCTGTGTGCTTGCCGTAGAATGACTGAATCTATGAGTAACTGTTCTTTGCATCCCCTGTGGTTTTCTACGACAACTTTTTGTTGTTCTGTTAGAATGTCGTGTTCTTCAACATGTTTGTATATTTTTGTTTGCAATACAGGAATGTTCAATTAATTTGGTAGAGTGTTGGAAGACATGTAATTGTCTGTATTGTGTGGGGTCTGTGGTATTGTTGTTTTTAGGTTTCATGTAGGTGATGCCCTGAGTAAGAAAATTGTGCATGTCTTGTGGATTGATGATGATGTGTGTTAGATGTTTAGCTAGTTCTGGTGCAGTGATGTAAACTTTTTTGTACCAAGAAATTGTGAATGTTGTCTACACCAGAGTGTCTTCCAGTTGTGTGTTCTGTTAACAGTGTATTGGAAATCATGTATTGTTTATTTCAACACAGGGCATAGATTGGTATGTTGTGCAAGTTTCATGTTCTCCTCCTCGATCCAGCCTGCATCAGCATGTGCGTGACAGCACTGGACCCAAAGAGAAGACCAATATGTTGTGAGTTCTTCTTCTGTTGGTGTGCCACTGTGCTGTGTATCAGTGTTTGCTTTGTTATTAATTTGTCTGTAAAAGAGTTTTTTCATTAGTTTGTAAAAAATAATTTATTTTGTTTGTTTTCGTAGTGTACATGTTTTGTATCGTTTGAGTCTACGTGCTTTGGCAGCAAGTTTTTGTTTTAGTGTATCAATGTATTCTGTAATGCGTGTGTTGTGATGTTCATGTTTTGTGTGTGTTTTTATTTTCTTGAAAATGTTTTTGAGCTGTTTCCTTAATTTGGGTGTTATGTTGTTTTTAGTGTATTGTGTTAGCCTGCCTAATTGCTGTCTAATGTCATTTATTTGTGTTTCTATTCTTCTCTGCCAGGCAGGCTTGTGATAGAATTGTGTTTTCTGTGTATTTGTCTGTGATTGTACTTTCAGTCCATGGTGTGTCACTACTGTGACTGCCCCAGCATAAACTAATGTATGAATGTCTGCGAGTGTAGAAATTGAATGAATGTAGTGTGGTAGTAAGTGAGTGTTTACATAATTTAGTGTTTTTCCTACTTCCTTTGACGTGTTGATTTTTGGTATTCGTGGTCGTTGTGTGGGATCTGTACCTGTATATTTAGTGAGTGTTTCCTGAAATATAAGTGAGAGCGTATTAACTAAATCCAAGTCTATGTTATCAGTGATGGATGAGGAAGTGTCTGTAGTATCATTAGTGGTAATTGTTGTATGTGTGTTATTATCAATGCTTGTTGCTGGATTATCCTGACAGGTTACATGATCTTCATTAATGTTAGATGTTTCTGTCTGTTGATGTATTTGATCAGCAACCTGTTGTTTGATAAGTTCAAGTGTTGTTTGTGGAATAAGGTTGTTGTGTATAATTGTTCTTTTTTGATCAACAACCCTTTGTTCGGTGACAGTGAGATGAGGATACTGTTGTGTGAATCTATGGTGTAGTTGTTGTCTGTATGCTGTCATGTTTGTTTCGAGTTTTGTGATGGTGTAATAAGTACGGATGATAAACTCGTTCATTTCTACTGTCCATTTCATCCGTTGGCGTGGTTTTCCAGCCTTTGTGGTCTGTGGATGCATTGCCACAGAAACACCAAGGCTGGGTTGGTTCCTCACATCTGTTGAGGGCATTGCAGTAGCCATGCTTGGGCCGGTGCTGCTTTCGCCACCGGTAACCAAGGGAGACTGTGACCTATTTTTCGAACGTGAGCCTCTGCCTAACCCACGAACGCGGACCTTGTTAACCCGGGCGACGTCCGAGCCGGTATCACACTTTGATCTAGTTATTACCATGATGAATATCTCCACAGAATGTGGGCGTGGTCACTCTTAGCTTCATTTCTCCCCATAGACCTTACTGGCATGGGTGTCCCTACCAGGAGCTTATGCTCCAGCCTGCATTGCCCTATGGATCAGTAAACTTACTGGGCTCTCCCACCACGACCAGGTGGTGACCCCGGGAGAGATTAGGAGTTGATTATTATTATTATTATTATTATTATCACCGTAATAATAATATCTTATCATCATATTATTACCTTTCAAATTTTAAAGTATACAAGGACTTTATAGATATACTGTATTTATTATTTTTAGAAATATTAGAAATAATATACATCATTTATATTATTACAATTATAGATTTAATTATAATTTCAAATTTTAAATCATTCAATAAAAAATTTAAAATGTAGTAAACAGTAGTCAGACTTATCTGATAACAGTTTCTATGTTAACTAATGTTGTATAGTAGTATGTATGAAGTACTTGTACTGCATTATATTTTTAAACAGTAGATAGAAAGGATTTGCTACAATTTTATGAAAAAACAACATTCTTACGAAATATTCATATTCACACTAGCTCCCGTAACCTGTTTTTCTGAAGAGGCCAATATGAGGGTGGAAACGACGTCCACTAACGAAGCTGTCATACCACCATGAAGAAGTCCGTTTATATTTTCGTGCTCTTTACATATCAACATTTCACAAGTGCAACTAGTCGCTCCTGCCGATATTACTTTTAACTGTAAAACAATATTATTATTAAAAGTAATTATTTGAGATGAGAATATACATTGATTTATTCATATATATAATAGAATGAAGACAAATAAACTTATCCAAACAAAAATAAATCAAAATATTAATACAAACAACAAATAATTATTAAAATAAGAACAAATTAAAACAATCAAAACATTATAAAATATAGTATGGAAATAAAAAATGTTATAAAATAAGTTTCATTTGGACTTATTTAAAATTATCTTCAACTTAGAATTAAAAAACACCATCTGAATAAAACATGTAATTAAGCTTATAAGAGATCATGTGTATGTGGTTTTGACATTGAAGACTGGTCTTATCTGATAAAAGACAATCAAAATATTTTTATATTATCATCAAAATAAGAAAAACTTAAATGTTTGCTCTCAACTTTGGCAGAATGTTCAAGGGTAAGATGAGAAATTTCATCAAATAAATCACTACATTTTGTGTAATAACTTTATTATAGATGGAATTTTAAAAATACCAGCCACTAAGGTAGCAAGCCAGTCCTTTAGGCACTGGTTTCAAGCCCAGTAAATGATGAGGATTGGTGTCAGGAAGGGCACCCAACTGTAAAACTTATATCCCAAAACCAAATGGAATAGTGGAGAGAGAATATACAAGAGTTTGGACATTTCCTGCAAGAAACGTACAGTCATGTCATCTGGAAACTTCAAGAAATGAGCTTGGGCTACTGAACCAATGACAGGTTTAGCTAAATTCCAATGAAAGGAAAAGAGAAGGGTGTTTAATGTTTGAATGGGACAATGACTGGAAAGAGTAAAGAATGGACTTGATGCAATGAAGAGAAGACTGAGGATCTTACGCCTGCAGGAAATTAGGTGGAAAGGAAGTAAAGCAAGGGAGCTGGGGATGGCTATAGACTGTTCTCTAGAGGAGCAAATAGAAAAGGGAGGAATGGATTAGGTGTCATAGTCAACAAGGAGTTATGAAATGATGTTTGTGAGGTAATCAGAAGAAGTGATATGATTATGAGTGTTAAGCTGAAGACAGGAGGAAGTTTTGTCACAATAGTATGTGTGTATGGATATGTATATGATATACCACACTAACCTTAAAATGCTTTGCAGATATTTTTTAACGTATCACAGATAACAGATTCAATAGAGACCTTGTATATATCGGATCTACAAGAAGATTGCTCAAACAATGCCTCTGTGAGCATAAAATCGATATTGAAAAGAAAAAAAAACACTACTGCCTTAGCTATATACGCCAGCGAAAACAACATTACACCCAGTGGTGATATTCGAAATATTTAACAAGGAGTTTGCTAGCAGAAAATTTTTCCCTGACAATCACCAACAAACGAAATGGAAGTTTTGGCTAGAAATAAATACAACACCTTTTCTTGCAACCATATATTTAACAATCAGTGGCGTATTTAGAATGTAACGAGCCATGGGAGAAGGCCAGGTAACAATAGTATTTTAGGGCTGTCGACATTTTTTTTTTTTTTTTTCAAGGCAGAGAAATTCTTTACCGCAATATGGCACTTCTAGAAATAGGCACATGTCATCATCTCTTGAGATACATTATACTTTTTCTTTCGCTGTCCATAGCCCGACACGTGTTCCACAGCCATCTTGTCTCGCTGCGCGTGGCATTCTGGGATCTCTCTTATAACTGGATCTACTTTCAAGAACACTCTTGAATCGATTGTGATTAAACCTCGATTGAAACGGTCGAGAGAGATCGCACCAAGACATACTCCCTGACCTTGCTCACAATCTAGATTGAAATGCTCTGTGCAAATGGGGTATAAGGCCCTAGTTTAGTAGTATTAGAGTATAATATGCATATTTTAATATATTTTTTAAAAAAACAAACCCACTGAGAAATGTTCTGTGTGTTTAACAAGGTTCGGGAAACTGAAAACTTTAACAACGGGTTCGGGCGAACCCGCTTGGAAAACTGAAAATTTTAACAACGAGTTCGGCCGAACCTGTGTGAACCCGCCGAATATCACCACTGATTACACCCGAATTACAACAAGCAACCATGATCTGGAAAACTTGTCATATACACCAACTTAGGAATTTGGAAGCATTAGAAATTTTTTAAGTGGAATTCCAGGGCCTTTCAATCAATTTTAAAGACGAAAAACAACTCTCGAAGGCGTGGCAGGCTACATATGAACCAGTGTTATAACAGCTGTTGCAGGCGCACATTGTTAGAAATTTAAAATTTAAAAAGGAAATTCAAAAGGAAATTAGAACACATTGGAAATGGAACAGAATGGAATTGCACCAGAAAAGGGTTTTCTCTAGTAGAACTTCACCTGAAGGTCCTAGGGTGGACCAAAAGTGTTTGTGATATGTTCAAAAATATCTGCAAAGCATTTTAAGGTTAGTGTGATATATTTGTCAATGCTTTGTTTATTAGGTGGATTTTATGTATGTGATGTGTGGAGCAGGGAACTATAGGAATGGTGAATGAAGATAAGCTGAGATTTTGCAAGCTAGATAGTGGTGATGTCAAGGAGAACTCAGGAGAAGAGAGGAGAGGAAAAATCAAACTGAATGTAGAATTATTAAAGGATGTTGACAGCTGTAGATATCTGGGAACAAAAAGTAGAACAAAGAAATATGTAGAAAATACAGAAACTGATGACTTCTATCAAAGCATGAGAACTTTGATCTGGAAAAAGGGAGTGCCATGAAGTCTTTTATCAATTATACTTTGTCCCAATATTGATTTATGGAGCTGCAGCATGAACTACATCATCAAACATCAAAAACCCTTTAAGATGCAGTCTTTTTATTTAAACCTCTAATGTTTTCTGGTCTACTTTATTAACCAGGAAAAATTGTAATACAGTAGAGTGTCAATTATCCAAATCAATTGGGGACTGGGGTTGTTCGCAAAATCGATTTTGTACGATATGTACGAAAAAATACGTTATTAATATAGTATATTAGTATATCCCATGTAATTAGTATACAGTCAAACCTGTTTTTATGCGGTCTTTTTTTGTGCAATTTTTTTATTTGTGCGGTATGGTTGGCGACTAGTCTCGTGCGATTTGTCATGTCTCACGTTGACGTATTATAGCTAAATAAACTTATTATAGCAATATTATTGCATGAGTATGCGAAAAATGAAATAATTTATTTTTTAAGTCAACAAAACACCACCTGGACAAAAATATGTAAAACAGACGATAGACGAGACGATGCAGTCAAGTGCTGACATCTGTTGTCAATAAATTCTATTTCATATGGTTTTGAGTTATTTTCTATGTGAGACTTTTTTTATGCGGTCCCTATTGACCGCACAAAAAATAATATTTTTTTAATTGTGTTGCAAAAACTATTTTTTATAGCCACTCGTGAAGTTTCGCGTGATTTTTTTATGCGTTTTTTTTAATGCGGTCCCTATCCACCGCATAAAAACAGGTTTGACTGTATTAATATATCCCATGTTGAAATTTTTCTCCGTTGCGTGTCGCTTTGCGTTGAATTTTCATCGATGTTAAGCCTAACAAAAATTTTTATAATAATAATCATGGCTATTGTATTCTTAAAAATCATTTCTTTATTTTGTACAAACAAAATAAATATATTGAAAAATATAAAAACAAAAAAAATATATACTTTACAAGTTAATCTAGTATCAAAAACGTTCAATTCAGCACGACAGAGTCCGACTGGAATGCTTTCTGTTAACAGACATTTCGGTTCATCAGCATTCGGATAATCAATGCTCTACTGTAATTCGATTTTTCCTGAAGGTCAATAAAGTAGACCAAAAACGTTAGAAGTTTAAATAAAAAGACTGCATCTTAAAGGGTTTTTGCTGTTTGTTGATTTTTAAGTGATGGGAGAGAAGAACTGCATCTTGAAAAGAAGACAGATCCAGGCAGTAGAAATGAAATTCCTCAAGAGCCAGCTGAATAAGACCAGAAGAAACAGGATAAGAAATGAAGAAATAAGGGAAAGGACAAGAATGAAAAATCTGGAGAGAAGACAGAACAAATTAGACTAAGATAGTTTGGACATACCAGGAGAAGGAGATGGAGGGGAGAAGACCCAGGAAGAGGTGAATGCACAAGATAGCCAAAGACCTAAGAAAAAGGACTGATGATGTAACAACATTGTTTGGACAAGAGATGGAGGTCTTTGGTCCATGGCCCAACCCTGGCTTCACTGGATTAAGGGCAAAGAAGTAGTATACATGTATGCTCCCAAACAGGATGCAGGGAAAAAGAAAAGGATAACTTCTGAACAGAATTATATAAAATGGAATGAAAATACTAGACAGTGAGAGATTGATTATGGGGATGATTTAAACAGACATGTGAAAAAATGTAAAAGACAGGAAAGAAGTATGGTGGATGGAGTATAGGTAAGAGAAATAGAGGAGAAAACAGAATAATACAATATGCAACAGCATTTGACCTGGCAGCAGCCAATACTTAGTTTGAAAAGAATGAGAAGCAACTTATAACATACAAGAGGGACAGGATAAGCCAGATTGATTACTTAATGTATCACAGGAAACATCTTAAGAAAATGAGAAATTGCAAGGTAATTAATGGAAAAAGTGTATCAGCACAACATAGATTGGTAGTAGTTGATTGGGTGATAATAGTTGACAAAAAAATCTAAAGACTTTTAGGAAAGGACAAAGGATAAAGTAGTGGAAATTGAAAGAGGGGACCTGAATAGAGTTGGAAAAAGAGCATGGAAGAATAAAATTACTGGAAGATGTGCAGGAATGGTGGGAGTTTAATACTGTAAAGTTTAGGGTGACAAGTACAGTACAAGGTCCAGCGAGTGGGATAGTACAAATAAATAACTAGATTTTATTCTCGTAACAAAGTAATTTATTTTTGCTCTAAACAGGTTCTTTGGATCCCAACAACTACAAGTGATTTCTATACACACACACGTTACAATCTATCCTAACAAACAAAAGATCAACGAGCGCGACAACTATACACGGGTCGAAACTTACAAACTAATTCTTATGCTAATTATAACTAAGAAAAGAAGAGAAGATGGAAAATAGAAGAAGAAAAAAGGTAGAAATACCCAGGACTTTCCTGTTTTTTCAAAGACTTGGGTGAGATACTAGTTTGATGCTTTTCTTGGGACGTTGCTCCTCGTGTTATCTGTCGGCACTCCTTTCAATTTCTTTCACTAGCTTCCTTGGGGTAAACGTAGCCTTCAATCGTCTAAAATTCGATCGGGTGGCTACCCTAATTCCGCCCTTATTCTTCGGAATTCGAGTCCAAGTCTCTTTTTCGAAACCTAGTGATCTCAGATTGTCGTACTAGCTATCTGGTGCCTTCCTTCTCTCCGTCCGTCCTCGTTGAGAGTTCTGACCAAAAGTGTCTCTTCCCTTTGTTCGTCGGCCCCAGGGCCTTGCCTCACCTTTTGTTTACATACACCTTTCTTGGAATTGGTAATCCCACCCAAGGGATAATGAACCAGAAAGACAAAGCAAGAAAGTTCTAGAAGGAGATGAGACAAAGAATAGAAAAAAAGGATACTAAACTAAACTTAAATTTATATTTACAACAAAAATATATAGTGTACAGCTACAATAGTCATATTATAAGGAAGGTTGGAGTGAAGATATTGGGGAAAACATCACCCTATAGAAAAGAGGCTTGGTGGTGGAATGAAAAGGTGTAAGTTACAATAAATGAAGAAAAGATAGGATATGCCAAATAACAGGGAAAATAAAGAAACATATAAGGTAGCAAGCAAACAGGCAAAAAGGGCTGTGGCAATAGCAAAGGCAGTGGATAAGGCCTATGAGGAACTGGAAAGAAAAGAAGTGAGGGACAAGGCAACAAATGATTTCACATCAATAAAAGATGAGAATGGTAGTGTTACAAGACCAAGAGAAAATAAAACAAAGATGGAAGAATTATTTTAGAAACTACTGAATGAGGAAAATCCAAGAGTACTATGCAAGAACAAGAAGATAAATGGAGTGGCAGCAGATATAAGCAAGGAGATGGAAAGGGCAATTAGAAAAATAAAGAATGGGAAAGCAACAGGAGCTGATCAGATCCCAGCTGATGTATGAAGATATTTGGGCAAAGAGGGTGTTGATATTGTATGGGATCTTATGAAAAAGCTGTGGTAGCAAGAGAGGATACCAAATGAGTGCATCAAAAATATTTTGGTGCCAATTTATAAAGGAAATGATGATGCACAGGAATGTGGGAATTAACTTGATGTCTGAGAGAGAATTGTGGAAGAAAGGTTAAGCAAGAGACAGCTATACGTGAGGAACAGTTTGGTTTCATGCTGGGATGGGGAACAGAGGCAATCTTTACTCTAAAGCAGCTGATGGAAAGTACAGAGATAATAAATACATACTATATATAAAAAGTATAAAGATGAAGACAGAACTGTATATGGTATTCATAGACATGGAGAAAGCATATGACAGAATGCCTAGACAGGAGTTATGGAGATGTATGAGGGTAAAGGGAATACCAGAAAAGTACCATATTTTACGGACTATAAGACGCTATGGACTATAAGACGCACCTTAATTTTTAAACAATTTTAAAAAAAAAATATCTATAAGACGCTACGAACTATAAGACGCACCTGAATTTTGGAGGCAATTTTTCAAAGAAAAAAGTGCATCTTATAGTCCGTAAAATACGGTATATAAGACTTGTAAAGGAAATGTATAAGGGGGCAATGACTCAAGTAAAGAGCAGTGTAGGGTATGACAGAGGATTCACTGTGAGAGTTAGATTGCATCAGGGCTCAGCTCTTAGTCCGTTTCTGTCGGATCTGGTGACGGACGTATCGGCGAAAGACGCAAAGAGCAAAGCACCACAGAGTATGCCGTTTGCAGACACATCGTGCCGTGCAAAACATCCCAAGATAAGGGTCTCTACCTTCTTATAAGAAGCTGGAAGAATGAAGAAAAGTGCTGGAAGATAGGCACAAAGATCAGCAGAACAAAGACAATATACATGACAACTGGTGGAAGTGATGAAAGTTATATACAGTTTCAAGTGAAAGTTAATAACAGCTTCTGAATTTAAATATCTTGGATCATATGTAGCAAGTGATGGAGGAATGAGTGCAGAAATCCAGCAGAGTTCAGAGTGGATGGATGAACTGGTGAGAGATGAGTGGGGTGATGTATGATAAGAAAATAAGCTGCAAAATAAAAGGAAGATTACACGGGTGTACTATAGATTACCACCTATGGAATTTCGGGACTTTGGGTATATATTTGAACTCAGAGGACTGAGACAAGTTTAACAGTACCCTACTTTTGGGCCAGAGGCAAAAAATAAGAAAGTTATCATACTTTTTCCAGAAATTGCACAATGATCGGGAGTCGCGTCGCTCTCTCCGCTAAGCCTATCGCGTGTTTAACAGGCAGTCCGGCAAGTCGACCATATATACATACCTTCAACAAAGGCAGATGTTGATCCACGAGCACACCAATTGTCTACAGTTAGAGTTCAGTCCTTTTTGCACACCCTCGCGCTCGTCCACCTCGGGGGCTACTGCTCCTCGGTCTCGCTATCGCTCATGGTCTGCTAGTACTACGAGCCGACCACGCTATCGCGATCGGGAGTTGCGATGCTTGAACAAAAGGAAAAAAATGAACCGGCGTTCAACTGTTTGCGCTCCCGACGGACTCCCCCCAGGAGGAAAGCCGCCGGCAGGCCGCCAATTGTTTAACGTCACTAGTTATTGATTCACGGTAGTTCTTGAACAAAAGAAAAAAAAGGAAGTGGGATTCAACTGTTTGTGCAATTTCTTGCCTTTCAGAGTGCTTTTTTTTAATTTGTTTGCAGACTTTATCGCGAGATGGCAGCACTAACAACTATGGTGCCGTCTGCACGAAAGCATTAAAAAAGTATGATAATTTTCTTATTTTTCGTCTCCGGTCCAAAAGTAGGGTATCGTCGAACTCGTCTCGGTCCCCTCAGTTCAGATATATACTCAAAGTCCCGAAATCCCATAGGTGGTAATCTATAGTATCCCCGATTACACAAAACTGTGGTAAGACCGCAATGTTGTACATTGCTAAGACACGGACAATTATAAGTTCCCAGGAAAAGAAGATAAAGACAGCTGTTTCCCGTGTTTACGTGGGGTCAGCATTAAGACAAAGAACATTGGTGGAATTTTAAAATTGTTTGTTAAGTATATTACTTAAATAAATGATTAATTGTATGGTAACCAAAGTATTACTTTTTCAAAAACTCTATCAAATCCATTCTTTTCTATTCTCTTCTTCAATACAAGTTGAAATCTGCTTATGGCATTAGCCATAAAGATCTTTATATCGGTTCTTTCAAAATTAAAATTCGGAATATCTCCTCTCTTTTCTAAAATGTAAAGTAAAAGCGCTTTCTTTATAAATAAAAATACTGCTTCTTCTAGATAAAACTTCCGACTTCCATCACATAAACACGTGTTCGTTTCCCAAACAAATCACTCCACCTAGTGCCAGAAGATTAATTTTTTTATTTTATTATTTTTGTAATTTGAGATCAAAACTTGAGAAAAAATATTTTTAAAATTAATTTTATGTTAAAAATGTTTTTCTCGATATAAATAAATTCCAAAAGCGTAACACCATTTACATTCCCGCGAAGAAGCATTAATGTGTAGTCTTTTAATCTGACATACGAAATTTCTTAAAATTTTTATGGAATATTGCAATACTTCAAAGAAGAGTAACATTAACTTTATATTCAGAAAAAATGATTACATTTCTTTTAAAAGTTCTTTCCGCTTGTGGACACTAAGAGAGCGTTTTTTACAAGTCCAATACGACTAACTACCAATATTCGGTGGTTTTATTCACTCGGCTACTGGAGGGTGCTTATTAGAATTAAGATGTCGGCCGGATGGCCGAGCGGTCAAGGTGGCAGCCTATTGCTCTGAGGGACCCGGGATCAAATCCGAACGGGTCGAATAATCCCCAGGAATTTTTCGGGGGTCGTCCGTTCGGATATGTCGGGCCCCGTCCCTCACCCCCCGGTCGCCCCATTGTCGGCCTGGCCGAACCCATAATGGGCTTACTAAAAGAGGCTCTCTTGGGCCCACAGAGCGGAAAGAGTTTTAAAAAAGTTAGAATTAAGAAAGCAGTGGCGTGCCGTGACATTTGATGACAGGGAAGCTGTGTTTCTGTAAGAAGCCGACTTCCAGGGGCAATCAGTTAATTGCGCGTCAGTGGTCTTTTTTTTTTTTTTTTTTTTTTTTTTTTTTTTTTTTTTTTTTTTTTTTTTTTTTTTTTTTTTAACTCTTTCCGCCCTGTGGGCACTAAGAGGGCCTCTTTTAGTAGGCCCATTATGGGTTCGGCCAGGCCCACAATGGGGCGGCCGGGTGGTGAGGGACGGGGCCCGACATATCCGAACGGACCACCCCCGAAAAATTCCTGGGGATTTTTCGACTCGCCGCCCACCAAATATTTCATAATTTTTTGTGACCCCCATTTTTTAATAATAATTTATATTTGATAATTTGATAATTTATCTATAATAAATTGATTTTTTTATTATTGCTTTATTTTTATATAATAAATGTAAATCATAACTTTATTATTTCATTATCTATTTAAATAACATTCAAACTTCACAATTAAACATGAAAACTCATTAATTTTTAACAGAAAATAAAATAAGAAACATGTCGATAAATCGATCCAATGTCGATGCTAAAACTAAACTAAAACTAAAACGCCCACTTGTGGTAAGGATTTTGCATAACTTTTGCAAAAATATTTAAATTTTCAAAGCCTACTATTTTTCCTAATTATTTTTAAAATTCCAAGCATTAATAGTTTCTTAAAATTGCTTTGGAATAAAAGAAGTAAATACTGCGGTGTAAGTAGCATATTTACATTTATTTCTTCTGTACTAACAAAGTTGTATGTAGGAAGAAATACAAAATAAATAAATAAAAACTAAATAGGAAAACTTTATCTTTCTTATTTCACTTTTCAATACGATATTCGGATTATACATCAATTTTCTTTTTATTATATTCTGAAGGAAATTTTGCATAATTTGGCGGCCCCCGGCAAACTTCTTATGGACCCCCAGGGGCCGCGGCCCCCCTGTTAAGAATCACTGGTCAAGGGTCCATTCGTATTCATTTGTTCGATAAGCCAGTAAAAACTGTAGACTTCTCTAAATGTATTTTTAATATCACAATTACATTCTGAATCGCTAGCCACGATATAAGGGCTAAAATTAAAAATAAATTATAAAAACTTACTCGGTGAAATAAAATGTGCGGTGGATATACATACCTGGTACAATGTATTGTTCGATTGTATTAATATACTTTTAAAGAAAATTATAATTAAAATATAGCTTTGTAAAGAAACGTACATAAAAATAACATAAAATATTCTTTACTTTTTAAATCTTAAAACAATCCACTTAGTCAAATATCTTGATACGAGTAGCTAATGGATGGAACTAGTGACGGTCCAGGTAGGTGTGTAGTGAGTGTGTGCGTGCCAAATCCCGAGGGTGCCGATACCGGTCAATGTCAAATGCTTCTTTTGTCGCATCACTAGTATATCTCAAAGGACGCCACAGGGCTGTTGTAAATTTTAAACGTTTCTCACCGTAGCTGTAAAAATCTAACTATGTTAAACTTAATAGTCATTCGTTTTCTAACTAATTCGTTTTAATACCAGGTGTACACGGAAATCAGTTTCCCACTGTACCGAGCGAGTGATTGGTTCTGTTAAGCTTTTGTTGAAGTAAAATTCTGGCTCTTTCAACAGGATTTTATTTATGTCCCCATTCCCTAATCTCTTAATTATTTAGTCACTTCTTAAGTAGAAATAAGTCGAAACCAGTTACTTTGTACCTGAATATCTGTAGTCTTGGGAAAACAGTGGAAAGACAAATTTTTATGACAACGGTTATATAAATCGTAAATTTAAGGAAAATAAATTCTAGAGCTTTTTTTTGTACCATTGTATGTACTGTACGTCTCATTCATTAAATTTGGTTGTAAATGATGCTGCCAAAGTAACAGTTAATTTTTAACATTGTACTAGAATTGTACACGTTTTTTCTGCATCCCCTTACAGATGGGACATACTAAATCGTAATGTCACCGGTTTAACATCGAAATCCGTAAGTAATATAAGATGGGAGAGCGGAATAAACGCAGAATAAATATATCAAATATTTTAATGGAGTTTTTTTAAACTCCCGTCAACTATACAGAACTATCATAAAACCGTGCCAGTAAACTCCTATCGGTTGGGTTGTTATAAATCTAGTCTAGGGTGGGCAACCCTTTTTATAACATGGGCCAGAATAAATTTTACGTTTTTTTCCGCGCCGTAGTAGTTAATTGACTCCTTCTTGTGACTCGTAATTTTTTTAGTCTGCAAATATGAAATAAATAAATAAAAAGTTAATTACTACATTTACTTTTTTTATCGTTTTCGAAAATTACAAAGAATTGGAAAAATAACTAATTAATAGTTATTTTTCCAATTTAATAATCTATTAAAGATCTCGCGGGCCGGATAGAAACTTTTCGCCAGCCGTAGCTGGCCCGCGGGTTGCCCGTCGTTGATCTAGTCTGCTTATGATTCACATAATCGGGCGAGGGTGGTAAACCGGGTGAGGTTGGTGCTCTGTAAACCGCGTGTGCTAATGCCTATATAATCTGGCTGATTAGAAACTGACCCAGTTTTGACATTCCTTCCGCCACCGAATTATTCGAATATACAATAGCAATCTTATCGTTTTTTTTCACATGTAGTATAGAAATTTGTAAAAGATACATAATGCAGTTATAATAAAATATTCATTTTAATTAATTCAAAGTACGTTAAAATATGAAAATTTATATTTTATAAAATACAAGGGAAGGTCATTGGAAGGTGGAATCGGCGCTTCCATCGCTTCCAATGACGGCACGCCACTGTAAGAAAGTATCGTTCAGAAATGAAGAAATCCGAGTCGTTAGATGTGAAAAATTAAATACTTATAGACTTTTCACAGAAGTGCTACAGGCCACCTGTACCACTAATTATATAGCGCGTCTATTTCGCGGTATATCACTGTCGCAGTGAATATAATATATTTTGGATAAATTCAACCTCGGTAATCCCAATGGAAGCGCTTCGGATAGGTTAGGTTAGGTTAGATTAACCATATTTTTAGTAGACGTTTCGTTTTTTTTTTCTTTTGTTCAAGAGCTACCGTGAATCAATAACTAGTGACGTTAAACGATCGGCGGCCTGCCAGTGGCTCTCCTCCGAGAATAGTCCGTCGAGAGCACGAACAGTCGGAAGCGCGGCGATTGGGACTACCTAGGTAGACTTTAATCTATATTTTAAAATTATATATTTTTTTGTAAGAATTATATTTAGTTAATTATTTTGTTTATTTTTTGTCAACAGATGGCGCTATGTGTAAATTAGCAAATGTAATATAAATAAAAATTAATTTATTCACAGAAATCCGATAGATATTTTGGGGTGGGATTACGATATTATGTTAGTTAAGGGTACATAAACGTAACTGCCGAATTTCGTAGCAATTGGTTAAACGGCCTAGGAATGTATAGCAAACAAACAAACATTCTCCTTTATCTATATAAATAGAAAAATATACATTGAACGTAATTTTAATACATCAAAAACATCACCAATATTTTATTTCAAAATTTAAAAAATTTCTAACAATTTTCTTTTGATAATTCATTAAATTTCATATTTTATCAAAATAAAAATTATCATTATGCGTTATTTTTGATATAACCACGGTTTCTACACAAAGCAATAATTATTTCGCGAATTTTTAAGATAATGGTGTAAAAAAGTGAAAAGTTTTTGCCAGAAATTATATAAATAGACTTCAGAATTCTAACTTAATATTTGTTCTTTGTTTTCCGTCCCGAAGCGCAGTATTAGTAAAAAGTAAACACGACGTGTCGACGATGAATTATTGCCACTGCGATATAATCACGAAGCTTGTCCCGAGAAATCTTAGATTTCTACTCTACTTTCTAAACCACCCACTTCTTATAATATAGCAGTTGGATAATTTAAATAGGCTATTAAATTACTTAACATCGATACTAGCATTTTTCGTTTTTAATCAGTAACCGTTTTTGTAATGGATTCTCTTATCCTGATTTTTCACAAGAATACGAACCTCGACATTCGTTCTCTTTCTTGGTCTGTTCTGTCTCGTCCTCGATGTAGAAGTAAGGATTCCGATAAGTGACGAAGATTACACGTACCACTGAGATGCATTGTAAAAAATGCCGAAAAAGTTTTACCTTTGGAATATGAAAAAAATTGTCTGGGAAAGCGAACAATTTTTTTCTGGAAACTCGTACTGTTTTTCGTATTGATGCCCTCGTTTTATTTTTCTTGTAGAAATTCAAAACTTCTCACATTGATATATTTTTCCTCGGAATCTATTACCAAAGTTTTAAATGATCAAAATGTGATCCAATTAAAAGGAATAAACATTGTAAAAATCGAGATTAGATATTAATCCAGAATATTTTAAACAAAATTTCGGTTAACGATATGTTTCACACGCTAAAGTCCGGTTTCAACTGCCTATACGAAGTTCATTTAGAAATGTCTTAGAAAGAAATTTCAGATCGAGAGTCGCAAACTGGCGGCCCGTTAAGGCTTCGTATCTGGCCGGCGGCCTCGATGAATTCTTTTCTAAAAATCAATGTTTCTAACATTAAAACAGAAATAAAAATTAAATTTCTGTTTACGTAAGTAGTAAAGGTCCGATAACAAAAGGGGTCTTTGTTAGAGTGTTTTTTTATTTATTTATTTTTTTTTATATATGTATTTGCTGCCTTTGAGTTTGGGATGTGTTTTAAATAGCGAGGTTGAAGCCGAAGTTTTAAACGCGAAAACGTGTACGTCGGACGTTCGGCGCCGCTTTTCTGTAAGCCTAGAAGTTGGACAATGACGTTTGGAATGTCAGTAGAATCAAGCACGACATTCCAAACGCCATTGTTAAACTTCTAGGCTTACCAGAAAGCGGCGCCAAACGTCCGACGTACACGTTTTCGCGTTTAAAACTTCGGCCTCGACCTGGCTAATGTCAAATTCGAAGAAAATTTGGCATTTAAAAGTCGTCGTTCCGATAAGCTAAAATAACGCAAATTAATAAACAATAAATAAAAATAAGCGTTAAAATAATAACAGTATAATTTATAAAAACATAAATATTTAAGTAGACAACGAAGAAATAATAAAAATATGGAAAATTGGCAACACGTAGGCAATTTATTCATCGGAATAAATTAAGTTTCGATCTTGTATTAAAACTAAAGCGAAAAAAATACCAATAAAATGTTATTTATTTTTATTATTCGAGTATAATTTAAGGCGGACGACCAATTCTACCGGAAATATTAATCACAGAAAAAAAAAAGCAGCGATAGCGATTAATTATCGGACAAGATGGTCGGTTAGGCGGATGACGTTTCGAGGGTAGACGGAATGAATGAAAACAAGGAAATTAGTTGATGATTATGTAACTTAAAATGTCTGGTAAATATCAATAACCGTAAACTTTCCTATTAATTAACGCCTGGGAGGTGCAGTTTCTGCTTTCGGGAAAACTCGTCCCGTCTAGCACTGTTTAAAACACAAATATACGCGTATGTAAGGGGTGTATATTAACTCTTTTAGGCGAAAAAAGTGGTGGTAGAGCGTGGAATTGGAAGTGGGCGCGGCCGTTTTATTATTAATATCCAAACAGTGAATGAAAAGCGATACGAAATCCACTTGGACGTAAGCCAAGCCGAATTGTCAGCAGTGAGAAAATCTGCAGATGTTTAGCTTTTTTTCAATTAATTTAAAAATATATTTGCGCTGTTATTCGTTAAACGCCATTAAAACGTACTTTTTACGTGTGCAATCGAATTCTACGAAAATGTATTTAAACTCGATCCTTTCTATACCCGAATATATAAAGAGTTTTTACTTTAAATTATATCTTTTCCGCTTGTCGAATCGAATTAGGTCGGGTTACGTTTCTTGATTTCTTCCATTGGAAAATATCTACGTTTATCGGTCTATTTATATCCCCGTAATGTATATCGCAGTTGTTATATCTTGGTTTCTGATAAACTAATTTTCGGGCTTGTTTTATAAATGTAATGATTCCTTCGTCTCGTGATGGTTTTTTAACGAAAGATAAATTCGAAAAAAATCTGAGCATTTTAACTATGCTAAATAAGATGTCGGAAAAAATCTTCGACCGCCTGCCGTCGATTATAATTACGGACCCGGAGACGTTCTTAATTTTTTAATTACGAAGAAACCTCGAGTTGTAATCTTTTCCGAGCGAGGAGCGGTTATTACTTCTGCAATTCTGATTTTTGTTTTATATTTCGAAGCGATAATTTGGATCCTTGAAAATTAAGCTAATTTTAACAAATATGGAAAATAGAAAAGAACGATTACGATGCTTTGGAATTATTACTGTCGAATATTGAAATTCCGTACCGGTTTTGCTCCGAATTCTTGCCGCTAATTTGTAACGGCTACCGAGTAGAAAAAAAGTGTTTCGTAATTGTTTTTATTTGCTAATCCTAATAAAATAATTCACGCTTTTATTTAAATGCATTCGTGAAGATCGAGTCTCGCGTACGAGTTTTTTAAAATCCTTATTTTAGAATAAATAAAATGTAATGAAAATGGATGGGAAGAAGTCTTTGGAAAAATAATGACTTGGCGACAAATGCAAAAATTATAAATATGATGTCTTTTTCGATCGAGAAAATAAATTATAGTAGTAGCAATATAAACAGACTAAGTACAATTTAACACTTAATATTTTATAATAGTTATTTTATTTATATAAAAAAACAAAGGGTATATTCTTAAATTGAATTCGGTTTACTACAGATACTAATTGATGACGATACGGTAGCAAAGTAACAGTTAAATGCTGGAGTTCCTATTGCTAAATAAATTTAATTTGTCTAGGAGAAAAAATTTATTAATACAGTAGTTTATTTTGAAAAATCATTCATTTTTATGATAAATGAAAAAAATGTAATACTCAAGTGAAAATCAATATAAGTTAAATAATGATGACATTTTTTGTACAAATTCCTGCAATTCTTTAAAATTACTAATGTAATTTGGAACTAAAGTATATGATATTTGCATTTTGTATTAAACATAGTAATTATAAATGATTCAATTAATTGAGAAATTTCTGAAAAACAGATTAGTTCAGAATGGCATTTGAACCACATAATTCCTATATACGAGGGCTATTTTTTAAATAAGGTCCGTTTTTTAATAAGAAGAAAAATACTGTAAATATCGTTAAAATATATATTTTTCTATATTCTACATACTTTTATCTACTTTTCTACGTAATTTCCATTTTGTTTAAACATTTGTCATACCGCTCAACAATTTTTTGAATTCTGACTTCAAAGAAATCTGCCGCCCGTCAAGAAGCCCAATCCACGACTGCAGTTTTCACTTCTCCTTCGTCGTTGAAATGTTGACCACCAAGGAACTCCTTTAAGTATCGAAACAAGTGAAAATCACTGGGTGCAAGGTCTGGACTGTGTGGATGATTGTATCGAGTCAAAACGATAAAGCACTGCCCAATCTTTTTGTTTTGTGATCGTCAGAAAGCAGTCTTGGAACCCACCGAGAACACAGTTTTCGATAACTCAGTTTCTCCGAAACAATGGTATACAGAACTGATCTTGAAATCTGTGGAAATTCAATTGATAACGTTGAAATCGTGAATCGTCGGTCCTCTCGAATTTTGTTATCCACATCACGAACCAAATCTTCAGAAATCAGAGAAGGTCGACCAGGGCGTGGCTCATCGTGCACATTAACTCGCCCATCCTTGAACATTCTTACCCATTTTCGAACTTTACTGACACTCAGCATTATCACCGTAAACTTCACAAATCTGACAGTGAATTTCTGCTGCTGCCAAGTTTTTTGCATTCAAGAATCGAATAACAGATCGTATCTCACAGTCGGCGGGAGACTCAGTTTTCTTAAACATTTTAAACTTTTACAGCTCGGCATACAGACAGACGATATGGCTGCAAATGGCGTCAAACGCGCGCCAAGCTTGCTCGGAGCAGAAGCATATGCATACTGCCGTGATTGCGCATTATTCTCATTTTTATTCACAAACGGACCTTATTTAAAAAATAGCCCTCGTACAAGCAGATGTGTTATATAATCTGACATCATTTGACTTATTATATTTTGAACTAATATTTTATTTATGTAAAATCGATATACTAAAAGAAAGAAATGCGTAGTTTAAAACTACGGTCCCCGGACCGAATCTGACCCCCGGACATATTTCGCACGTCGCTTATAAACGATAGAAATTGTCCCACTTATAAACGATAGGCCCGCTTTTGTTATAGGCCTATATATAGAATATACAAAATATCCGTGGCCCGTCCGGCTACGACTCGTATGCAATTTGGCCCGCTAATCGAAAAGTTTCGACACTGCTGGCTTAAACTATCGTCGAATGGATATTTTTGCCCAAAAGAATAAAAGTGAAAATAAAATATTTCTGTAATTTATTAAAGTAATAATAACTAGCCTATTTGTCATCTGTACTTGTTTGATATTCAGCATTGACATCATTATTAGTTTTAATACAATATATGTAAATTTTTATAACAAAGAGAATAATTTACACCAAATAAAATAAACCAATTGTAACATTCATACAAATGTTACATTTGGCTTTGTTACAGATATGTCAATTCTGAATATTCAGTATTTTCATAAAGTAATTTTAAGATGATATATATTTTCTAACATTGAAATCTGTAATCATAATTGTCTTTAGTAAGTAATATGTGCATGAAGAAGTTTACTAAAAAAATAAATATTTACAAAAAGAAAATAATGAATCATTTTCTATCTGAGTAATTAAATTAATAAAAGTTACAGAACTTTCTGAAAAGTTAATTCCAACAGTGTGCTTGGTGAGGGCAATTGAATTATTCAACTGTTTGATACAGTAAATCTTGCTATAAATGGTAATGTTTATTTCAAATTTAACATTTCTTCCTATTATCGTCATGGCAGATATTCGATATCTCTGTTTGCTAAAAGATCCTAGTGTAGATACTTAATAAAAATTTCAATTTCTTCTGTGTGTATGAAATTAATGTTTAAATTAAATTTACAAACATTATTTTTTGGTAATTTAAAAGATATAGGTTTATGATGATTTTTAAAAAATGTTAAGATATATAGATATATAAATTAATTTTTTCTTGAATTTGAATTTATTTTGTGTATTTCTATTTGACTATTAGTTTTATTTGTAATATGCCAATTAATTTTTCATAATGTAATGTTAGTTGTTTTAAATGCTAACTTATAGGTTTTTAAATTTTGAAATGTATTATGTATGGATATTGCAGAAATCTTTACATTTTTTTTTTATTTTGATATATTAACATGGTTAAAGTTTACCTTGGTAGTCCCAATGGTGGCGATTTGGTTAGGTTATGTTAACTACATTTTTGGTAGACGTTTCCTTTTTTTCTTTTGTTCGAGAACTACTGCGAATCGATAACTAGTGACGTTAAACAATTGGTGGCCTGCCGGCGGCTCCCCTTCGGGAGGAGTCCGTCGGGAGCACGAACGGTCGGAAGCGCGGCCATTGGGGCTACCGAGGTAAACTTTAACCGTTAACGTATAAGTCGATCTATTCCCGTACTTAGATTAATATGTCGTATTTGATAAATCACAATTGACTTTCTATTGGCAAAATTCTGCATATTGTCTACTTTTTGTCAAATTAAATGAAATATTACTCTGAACAATTTCAATCGACTATTTCATTTGTCTCTTAGTTTTTATAAATATTTTTTTTAAGATTTCTAGAAGCACAGTATAGCAAATCTGTATTGTAAAGAAGTGATATCCAGTGATAAACTGCATAAAACCATGTTATCAAGTGATAAACCTGATTTTATGTGGTTCAACACTTCCTTGTTGTTAATCTTCGCTGTCCAACAATCTGTGCCAGCACCCCATCTCAAAGGCATCTATAGTCCTCCTATCTGCCTTCTTCACAGTCCAACTCTCGGATCCGTAAATGGCTATCGAGAAAACAATAACTTAGACTATTCTGCACTCGGTTTTGATGCCGATGTCCCTGCTCGTCCAAATTTTTTCCACACTTATCGTTGCGTTTCTCCCTAAAGCTATTCTTCTCTTGTTTTCTGGGCTCATTTCTCCATCACTGTTTATTTTTGAGCCCAGAAAAATAATGTCCTGAACACATTCTATGGCCTTGTTGTTGATTTTTAATTGAACTTGACCATTACTGGATGTGGTTATGACTTTGGTCTTTTTCACATTTAGAAATAGGCCCATCAAGGGCGTCGCCAGCCAATGGGCCAGGGGGGGCAAGATGATATAAATTGATAGAGGATATGAATTGTATGTAGGTAAAATAAAAACGATTCATAAATTTTAAGAAGCTTAAGAAGATTATTTTAATTAAAACATAATCTTGGGTTTTTCGCGCGGGAATTATAAATCGAGCAATAAATGACTTAGCATTTAAATAATTTTTTTCGCATGTCTAGGGAGGGGCAACTGCCCCTCTGCCCCCCTCTGGCGACGCCCTTGAGGCCCACGAGGATATAGATTCTGAGTTAAGCATGTTGATTTCTTTTATTTCCCATTTTTACATAAATATGTGCTAATTATTATTATTTGTTTTACAACTCACATTGCTTTTTTATTAAAAAAATTCTTTGTTAAATTTCAAAATTAATTTTTTACTTCTTTTATAGTGAATCCAAGAATGTAAAGCTCTCTCCTTAGTCACTCATTGCCTTTATATCTCAATAAAATAATTCTGACTTGAGTATTAAACTCTTTAATTGAAAAAAATATATTTATATTGCTGTTTTATTCCATTATTATTAATACTATTATTTGTTTCAAATGTTTCTATTATATAAAAATATTTATATCACTAAATATAAATACAATAAAATCCATCACTAAATACCAAATATCACAAAATAGAATATTTATATCATATTCCACGTAAATATTTACAAAATGTTGTTATATTGTACTGGTTCAATTAAAATCAAAAAGTTTTATTACATCTTAAATAATAATTTTCTGGAAATAAGTCAATTAAAATATTTAACCTGAAAAATATAAATTATTTATCAGAAATAATTTAAGACACAATTTGTGGCAAAGGCAATTTTAGAATTTCTTCATGCAATCATTTTTGCGTTTTTAATCATTTTAAGAGTAAAAATAATTAAAGATAGATTGCTAATTACTTGGCAGTCGCTGTGCATCTGAATAATAAAACAACAAGAAACAAATAAATCACAAGAATGATATCCTCTTGAAAAATACAGCGTATGAACAATGGTGGAATTCAACTAGTTTAACAGCCAGTTGGTTGTACTAGTGATTCTTTTAAGTTTAAGAAAACAACTTGTAACAATAAGTATAAAAAACAAACTTATAAATAAGTTTATTTGACGGTTTTACAGTATTTTTTTGCACCAATTCATTTTGAAAATTAAAAAAATATATACAAAATAATAATTGCCAAACCCATGATGGACTTGTAAAAGTTCTCTTAGTGCGCACATGATGGAAAGAAAAAAAAATGTCAGTTATGTCTAATTAATTGTAAATGTTAATTAAAGTAACAATTAGTAAATAAATTTTTTTTATCTTGGAAGGATTCCTAACAAAACTATTGCTTTGCTGGTAAATCAATCTGTTCTTTTGATATTTTAAAAAATATGCATAAAATTCATTGTATATTTGAATTATTATTATTATATTCAGTAGGATTCCATCATATGCAATCAATATGTTTGAAGACCTCTTGCCTAAGTGAAAATTTGCCTAAAATAGCAAATCCTATTAAGTATTTCCTGTACTAACACATCTACCACAAATTTTTTCATATAAGGCAAATAAACACTACATTAACAAAATAGCATGATACTGTAAATGACAATAATAATTTAAAAAATTTTTTGGAAGCAGACTTTTTCTTTTCTCATCAAATAAAAATTTTAATTTTTTCCTCTAAAGTAGGCACTTTGTCTTTTCTTTGGCTTATCAGAGCTACCAGCATCACTAAGAAAGAAATACCAATGTCACAGACGTGATGTGTTACAAGTGAGAACTCCAGACAAAGACTGATGCAAGTCCTAATGTTTAGAGCAAAACAAAGAAATAAGTCACAGTAATGCATTTCCAGAACAAGAAAGAGTGAGATGCTGCAATGAACCTTAAAAAAATGGCATGAATTTAGTATACAATTAAGAATTTTATTATATATATTATTCATTATTTATTTCTTATTTTCTCAGATTCCTAATAGCATAGATCTGAAACAGTAAGTAACGAATGGTGTATGTATCTTTCAGTTTACAGATATTTTTAAAAACAATTAAAAATATTCTTGAATTCCAGTATTTTCCATAAAATACTTAATGATGAGAAATTGGAAAATTTTCAGAAACCCTAAACACAAAATCATCCTGGAAATATCTTTATTGTCCTACATTTCCCATATCCAGAAAAACAGATGTTTGTGCCTATAGCTCATCACTTGTATCCGTGAGTTGAGCATAAAACATCAACTGCTTGATTATGATAGGTGGTTGCAGATTAATTGTAGTCACAGAGCAACAAGTTCACGCTTACACTTATTTCCCTAAATGCACACTTTTGCAATACATTGTGTAAATAAATGTTATAAGTACAATGTTAACAGCTATCTTGCCAAACTAAATATATTTTAGGAAGCAATTCTGCCAAACAAGTGCAAACCAGCTGAATCCTACTACTGCATATGAGACTGTGAAGAAAAAAATTTTTTAAATGATGATGATTATCACAGTTTGAGTGTCTTAATAAATCAATACTTAAATAATATATTTTACATATTTATACAAAAAATTTGCATTGTTACATTTTGACTATTTAATATTCAAGCATCCATTGTAGTACTTCATTGAATTGCTATATATAATTATTAAAAAAATAAATAAAAATAATAATAATGAATTTTTGTAATGTTTATTTTAACATGCTTTACTTTTCAAGTGGATATCATTGTGACTACTGAACTTCTATGTTAAAAGGCTATATGAATATTTATCTTATTTATTCACTTCTCACAAAAATTTAGTTAGCATTGTGAATTAAATGATCAAGTATCAATATATTAGGACTGAATGATGTTCTAGGGCTGTTATTTCTTTTTGGCTCATAAAGTAGATTTAGATGAAATATAACTTTATAATTTAGACAGTTAAAGTAGAGAAAACATGATTTAAAAAGGACATACAATTGGACATAAAAATTGGCACACTTAAACTGGAACTATATCAGTGGCGTAGCTAGGGTTCTCCGGGCCCGGTGCGGAACCAGATTTGTGGGCCCTCCAAAAAATTTTTTGGCAGGAGTGTCCTTTTTCCGTAACGGTAATTGGGAACGTCCAAATGAAAACAAGTAATTTTTTTCTATAAATTTCGGCTTTTGAATTTATTTATTCCGTCGAAAACGTTTCGTTTAGACGTCCGGTTTCTTTCGTTTGACGAACGATGCGTTAGGTATTTTTTTGTTTTGTTTACGTAAATGGACTAATATATTTTTGCGTAGTGGTTTCTATCGTGTATAACTAGATTACGGTCGAGTTGTTGGTTTTTCTGCGTTATAGGGGCCCCAGCTCGAGCATCCAAATGCCAAATTTTGCTTTGTTTCGATTGCCACGAAAAATTTTTCGGGGTTTTTTTTCTTGCGATTTTGGGGCCCCCGCGGGCCGGGGGCCCGGTGCAGACTGCACCTACCGCACCTCCTAGCTACGCCACCGAACTATATACTAAATCAACAACTCGACACCTAAATTAATTTCAGCATATATTTTGCAGTCATGTACAGTACAGGTAGTAGAACTTGTTTATATAAGGTAAGCTATCAATATTACAAAAATAAATTACTGAAATTTGTTTAACTACTGTATTTTTATAGATCTCTTGGAATATTATTATTTTTTAAATTAGAGTGTTATCTTCATAGATTACGATCCTGCATTATAATTAAGTTTACAGCATTTGGTTGTTTATTAAAATTAAAATAACTGTTTAAAACTAAATAATAAATAATCGTATGAAAACTTGAATATATTTTATAACAATCATGTTGAAAAGATATATAGTTAATTGTTGTATGAATTAAAATAATCATTCATAGCCTTTTAATCAGAAATTTAAAAGAATCGTGGTTAAACAGTGTACAAATTTCAATTATGTTTATATTGATTAAATTTAATTTAGCTGTTGTAATTATAGTAAACAAACCATTAAAAAATGCTAGTTTGGAATATCATTTTTGGTTTTGCAATATGAGACTTAATGATTTAAAATACTGATTATATAAAATTCTGTTTATCTTTCATCTTTTCTATTATTATTATTTTTTCTAAGATTATTATTTTTCCTGCTAATTATAATTTTTTAAACAAATATTTATCTGATTCCTTTCATTTTTAATTGGTATTTTTATTGTCTATGTAGTTTTAAAATTAATTAAATTCCTCTGTAAAAAATTCAATGTAATATTTTCATTGTCTTTTTTCCTGATAAATAAAAATTACATAAATTTGAAAAAAAATTGCAAGTCATTATAAAAGTCTTTTCAAATTTTAATTTGAAATAAAATTAGATTTTTAAAGTTTAAAATTGATAAGAAATTAACTATAAATGATAATTTATTAAAAATGTAATTTCTAAAAATTATTACTGAAAATAGGAATTAGTTATTTAATAGTTATTTTCTATAAATATGTAGAATGCAATTAGAGATATAGGTCTATTTAACAGCCTAATTCTAGAGAGAGTATTTATAGCCGACGACATATAGCAATATATACCAGTAATATAAAAATTAGGATAAAAATGTGTACGAAGTAATTAAAATTAGTATATGTCTTTCATTTCAATTGTTAATTTTATCAACAAAGCTATATTTAATAAATAAAATAAAAGTTGATAAGCTGTTTTTAGTTATAATTTATTTTTCTAAAATATGACCTCCCCCGTGCAGAAATAAACCCTTCCCACTTAGATCAATACACTGCAGACTGTGACGCAATAGCTAATGCACCTTTTCATGGCTTCATTCATATCCACTACAGGCATTCTGAAATGTTATTTTCTTCTTGCTTATAGCATTTATCCTTTGGTAAAAACTTTTGATAAACAAATAGTTTGGAAATTTAAACATTTTATGTAGAAAAGTAAGTTGAGAAGGATTTTTACAATTTTGAGGAAAATTTTGAAAACATGATTCAGTCACATATACTTTTTCAACGAATGAAAGGTCTAAATGTTCCTAAACAGAGACCGTCTGTATTTTGGATTGATTCTCTGAAAGCTTTATGGAATTTAGTTCACCATCTTCATTAAAGTATTAAGAAATGTCAGCATTGAAAATGGATAAAGTAACTAAATTTACAATATGGAATGTTTTTTAAATTTTGTTCCCATTCAAACATAAAATAGTTGTTAAATGGGAAATGAATGGAAATTGATTGAAAAATATACTACCTCCAGAAAGCCTTTTTTTATTATTTAAAAAATGGCTTTTCTGTCACCCAGCTTTCAATGTTGTGCCCATCGTGGATGGTTTGGATCTATTTTAAAGCAGTGTGATGCACCGGATTGTAAGTTTTGTTATTTTCATTTAATACAATTTTTATACCTATTGATGATGTGTATAGGTCTACATTTAGGTTAATTAACTTATAAGATTATACATATTTGAACAAATTATAAAATTAGTGAATATTGTTGGTTTACATTTGAATTTTTGATTCATATATATATATATAACTTGCATGTTGCTGTATTTGTTTTGTTTTATTTTTATTAAGAGCATTTTATTTGTAACATTTTGTTAAATTTATGCAGTAGTAACATTACTTAATTATTTTATACTTCTTACGTTTTGGCAAATCCTTTTAAGGATATAGTTTTCTTAATATGTAGTTTTTAAAATCTTCGATATAGATTTACATTATAAAAATTATAATTGACTATATTATAATAAAAATTTAAAGGGATACTTGATGTTTAAATTATATAGATTATCCCTTTAAAGATAAAGAATTGAAAATTATTTTTGTACACAACTCCAATTAGAAAAAATATAAAATAATTATATGGCTTCATTTTTGAAATATATTTATTAATATTTATTTTTTATCACTTTATTCAAAAGCTCTAAAAATTGTTTCAGTTTATTCTAGATCAGTCTAACTTCTTTGGTCTTGAAAATAGTTAATAATTTATGAAGACGGGTGGAAAAAATGTTTGACCGATAGCTTTATAGTTATCGGTCAAACATTTTTTCCACCCGTCTGTATCTAATAATAGAACTACATTTTATTATATAAATTATTTGTGTAGATGCATGTATGTATTAAATGTTGTTAATAAATTTTTGAAACTAAATTTATTTAGTGGTGGTGTTGCGTATTGTGTATTTAAATATACTTTGTGACGAGTAAATTTTATTTAGAATATTTTGACTAAAGTAATAGAAAAAGTTACTGTCCATTTCTATCTTATTGGTGGACGAAATAATGAAAAAATTAAGTTTGTGTTTTTATTTTAGGAGTTTTAGAAAATGTATGATTGTATTAAAAATTTTTAAGTAGCATTGATGGATTAGATATTTAATATATAGTGTAAATAGAAAAATCATTAATCAGATAAGTTTCTGGTAAAAACTTTGATCTTTTAAGTTCAAAAGTTTGTTAATTATAAACTGTTAGAACTAGATTTGTTTGAGAGTTTATATACATTAATAAAATATTTTAGAATACGTATCATAAGTATAACTTTCAAAAATTTTTAAAATAAAAGACACACAACTTTTATTAATAAAAGTAAATGTTTTTAAATATATGATGATCTGATTTATGAACTAAATAGGAATTATCTCTACGAATGGCTGAATTGGTGATAGAAATTCTGTTTTGGAAAGCTTTATTATTATTTATTGTAGCATAATTAAATTAAACATTATGTTAACTAAATTAACAATTTATTTTTTGGAGTTTCTAAATAAATGCTTATAACTACTGTAGCTCATTAACAATTAAAAATTTAAAATAAATTATCTTCATGTATACATGCACACCATACATACATGTACACTTGTATACATGTACAATACATTTATATACATGTACACATATACGGTGACTCAAAAATATTTGTACGGGTAAAACTTTATTCTATAAGTGCTTATATCGATGAAAGTATAGGAATAATTTTACAGATATTTTATCGAAATTGAGAGTAATTTATTAATTTCCATATTTTGAAAATCCTTATAAATATTATTCATTATGTTTTAATAAAAACAAGATTTAATTAGAATTGCCCTTGATATTGCTCGCAAAAGTAATCCTATGCAATCCTTACTGTTGTATATTTCTATAAGAAAATGGAAATTATTAAAAATTAAGTATTATAACTAGTTAAATTGGATCAATAGTGTATGATATTAAGTTTCAAGTCAGTTTATCATCTAAAGTTTTGAAATGGTAGAAAAAGCAGAAGCAATAACAGTAAAAAAAATTTTATCTTAATACTAATTAAAAAAGATAAAACATTTTTAAAACTTTCTGAACTAATTGGAAGATCCTTTAGTGCTGTTCATAAAAAATTGAGATTTTTTAAATTATAGAAGCAAATTTAACATATTTGGCTTTGAGAATGAAAAATGGTGTTGAGAAAGCCCAAGAGTGATATTGAAACAAAGCGTATAAGATCTGGCCCATGGATGCCATCTCTTAAGGGTCCAGAATCTATTTCATCCTTCCTGATAATATTTTAAGTGGTGTTGGGCTGTCTGATGATGATAATTTTTATCCTTTAACTTTGGGGGCTTGGCAGCACTTAAAATATTATTGAGGCAAATATGTTCTAGCTCCTTAGAGTTGGTGCCCATATCTAGGGTTATAGTTGTAATGGAGAATCAGTTTTAGTATCTCTGCCTAAAAAGAAGAAAAAAAAAAAGGTCGACAGCACTAATATACTATTGTTACCTGGTCTTCGCCCGGGGCTCGTTACGTTCCAAATACGCCACTGATTATTAGATATATCGCAAGAAAAGGTATTGTATTTATTTCTAGCCAAAACTTCCATTTTGTTTGCCAGTGATTGTTAGGGAAAAATTTTCTGCTTGTGAACCCTTTGTTAAATATTTCGAATATCACCACTGTATACAGGGGCCGAATTTTCTACATTTTTATGATTTATAGCCAATCATGTCAACAAGTCAACTGCAATTAACTAGTTGATTGAATGCAAAGACAAAAACAGTTAAAGGAAGTATTGGTGTATAATAAGAAATCTAGCAAGAAGTTGCATAACTTTCCTGTCTGTTATGAGATTTTATTTTAAAAATAACATTTATATTATTAATTTAGTCATAATAAATAAAAATGGGTGCGGTGCCATCTGTTATGAGTTTTTGTTATAAAAATCTTTTTGTATTATTAATTATTATAAAATGACAAAAACTTAATTTTGAGGATAGTGATGAGTTCTGTAAAAAATTGTAAATGCTAATGAGCATTTACAATTTTGTATTATTTATTGTGACATCATCGCAATGCTGGGCTGCAATTTTTAATCATATTTTAAATTTAATTTAAAATATATACTTTCCACCTCAAATTAGTAGTGCCTTGCCATTGGATTTTGTTGAACTTATCAAATCAGAATTGCTTAGAAGCATCGCTTTTAAAAGCAGTTTTGTACAATTGTTTGAAAAGGCATAGAATTAAGTAGAATTATTGAGATGTGCAAAGAATGGTAAAAAATATAAGGTCAGACACAATGAATGAACAATATATATCTGTATGTACAATGTTATATCCAATTATTGATGATAATAATAAGGTGATCAATTGTCCTTTTTTTGTAAGTTCTGTCCTCCCTCAAAAAGTGTCCTCCTACTTGTCCTCCTTTTCGATATTTGAAGACTAATTTGTAAATCTCTGTATTCAGTCGATGCCGAGTCGATTGTCGTGTGTGATGTGATGTGTTTGTATTTGACGTGACAATTCATCAAGGCTAGATACAGTATGGTTATGAGACACATGCCCTCTGCACGGGAGACTGCGAGAGAGCGTACCGAGCGCAAGTCGTTTTCTTTACTTCTTGCTGAAATACGACATGGCACATATGCAAGCACTAGAGATTATTATAGTGTATTATTGTTGCAATGAATAAAATGTTTCTTTTATTTATGATATTTTTTCCTTCATTTTATTTTTGTCTTTTTCATTGTAAAAAAGTTGATCACCTTAATAATAATTTAAATTATATAACATTATATTAAATTTTTGTTAATTATCACTTAAATTTATTCAAAATAAACCATAATTTTATTATTAATATACTTATTGATAATTTTCTTTTATCAATTTTTTTTTTTTATCAATTTTCTCTACATTGAGCATTACATGTGGCAACCCTACCCACAGGGATTGGTAGATGTCAGATAAATATAGTTTTTGATTGCTTGAATGTTACTATAAAAAATATGCCTAACTAATATTATACCACATACCATATCATAAACTGTGTATTGACTTGATATTAATATTGAAATACAATAATTATAAGCAGATTAAGACAAATTTAACTTAATGTAACACAGTTTTAGTTAAATGACAGTAAACTTGGAGTGGGAGACAATGTGAAGCTTGGGCTTACTCATGATGCACCATGCCAAGTTTAAACACATTTCTGCTAGAAATAATTTTATTTTTATTTAAAATATTATTTATTAGATTTTTTTTGCCAGTCGCTTGAGTTCTAGTTAACAAAGAGTCTACTGTAACTTTATAAATATAAATGTAATTTATGCAAAGTTTTTTAAGTTTTAAAACAAATTTCTTAATTAGCTGTAGAGACTTAGGCAAACAGTTAGGTGTGTTAATTATAAGGTTTCTTAATCAGCTTATATATAATTCTTAGTGTTAGTGTTATTTTTTCCAACTATGTTTGCTAAAGCCGATTTACATATCTATCAATATACTCAATATTGAATAAATACTCAATATACAATATATACTATACATACGAGGGGTGTCCAATATTAAAGGTACAAGCCAAAATTACACTAACATTTCTAATTAAAGAAAATATTTAATACATTCCACAAAAACTACATACCTTTATTTCTCGACATAATCTGCATAAACGTCGAGACATTTATTCCAGCGTGACACCAGTTTGAACATCCTTTCATAGTACTATTGCTTGTTAAGTTGCTTGAAGTAGTCCAGAATGGTGTCTTGCAATTTTTCCTGATCCACAAAGCATTTTCCTGCCAAAAATTTCTTTAAAGGTCCAAATAAATGAAAATCCTAGAGACTATACAGAGGATGTTGCAGGACCTCCCAATTCTGCTGTGCCAACCAGTTTGGTTTGATTTGATGTGTGTAGTCCAGATTTAGCCCCCTCGGATTTTCATTTATTTGGACCTTTAAAGAAATTTTTGGCAGGGAAACGCTTTGCGGATCAGGAAGAATTGCAAGACACCATTTTGGACTACTTCAAGCAACTCGACAAGCAACAGTACCATAAAGGGGTGTTCAAACTAGTGTCATACTGGAATAAATGTCTCAACATTTATGCAGATTTTGTTGAGAAATAAAGGTATGTAGTTTTTGTGGAATGTCTTAAATATTTTCTTTAATTATAAATGTTAGTGTAATTTTGGCTTGTATCTTCAATATCGGACACCCCTTATATATTGGTGACTAGATAAGGGAAAATAACTGACAAATCATAAAATAATTTTTTTACAATATATATCGACACTAGCTTTTTAAAAAGACTTTGTACATCCGGAATATTTAAAGCTTTGTATATTCATAGCTTAGTCATTGACGGTGTTTAAGAGCAAATCCTAGTAAATCGCAATCTTAAGTTACATTTTAGGTTACATCACATTAGTACTGCATATGATATAATTGGCTAAATTATTGCAATTATCCAATGGATATATTGGAATGGCAGGCATTTCATTTGAGTAATGAAGGGTGAAGTGACAGATTGCCTGCCTGAATGGTTGGTGGGTGAGAGGATTATGCAGTTAGTATTTGGGAGGGCTCCAGTATAGTATATATAGGTCTTTTAAGCATATATTATTTCTGTTAAGCATTGAAATTTTAGGCTAATATATTTTTATTTGGTGTATGATTTTTATATATGTGAGTATTTAATGCTACTGAATAGACAAAGATCAACGCAAATCAAATGATTACAATTTATTTATATATATATACTGTATTATAATCTCTTGATTTATTGTAAGTCTTTGTCTACTCTGACATTACATTCGTACTGTGACTTTTGCTCTGTGAAACATGTCTGAATATTAATGTTAGCAATTTATAAGAATAGCATTTATCATTATATATTGTAAGATTATCTTTTTTTTTTTTTACTGTTTAAATGGTGAGAGTTATTATCTAGAAAATTTATTGATAATTGCTGAAGTTACTGTATAACATGATAGCAATTTCTATAAATTAATTAATTTTAATTTTAGGCATAAATCAAAAGATTATGATATTAATTATATAATATCATATATTTTATTTTAATTTAAAATAATAAATTTGAAAAAATTGAAAATGTTTGAAATGTGAAGTAAAGTTTCAGTACTCTCTCTCTCTTCTCTTTTCTTTTCTTTTAAAAATCCTAGCCCAAGATTTTTATTATATATATGATTATTTACCTTTACTTCAGAGGTTATAGAAGTTAAATGAAATAGGTTAATCATAAAAACAACAAATAATCATAGTTTATTATGTCTTAATAAGATTACATTATATTACAAATACAATAGAAGTTTGTTAATCTAGCACCTATGAGATCAGAGTGGGGTCAGTATATTTTTGTGAAATTCAATAAGTGACATGCAATCTAAACGTTGCAAATGTTGCTGTATATTTTGTACTAGCTGATGCTGTTATATGCTTCCCATTAGTTTATACATACTCTTTAATCAGTATAAATATGATATAGTTCTCGACTATACTGTATTAAGATTGAAAAACCTGCAAAATGTTAACGAACATATTGCACAGAATCATCATTCACAATCATTCATGTTCATATAATAATTATTTTCCAGACATGTAATGTCTACATGTGATTCACAAAAGCTACATATGTTCCAAGTATGGGAAATCGTTTTTAAGTCTGCTGTCCCGGAATTGGCCCGTGGAAAGAAAAATATGTCAGTCATGCATATTACCTAACACAAAATGATTGCTAACAAGTTCTTTAGTGTGCATGTGTTCTAACAAGTTCTGATTTGTGAAGTACTAGAATGCTGGATTACCATCAGACAGTTTGGATTATTGGGTGCCAGATTAACATCTAGCGTACATTATAAAATTTTTGTAAAATGCACTGGTAATATTTATATATACATGTAATCTATTTCAGGTTGTTGTGGTTGCTGTTCTGCTCTTAGACCTAGATATCGAAGATTAGTTGATAATATCTTTCCTGCAAATCCTCAGGTATAACAAATAATTAGAATTATTATTAAGTTTTTAAACACGTAGGAATGTTTTTCTTAAAATTAATATTAACTTTTAATTATAACTATTTTGAATGGATTTTAATCTTTTTCAACTGTGATAACTTTAACTTAAATGAGAAAAATTAATTAACAGTTATTATTCAATTAAAGTTTTTATTAATTCATTAAAATAAAATTTTTACCTGTTCAAACAATGCTTAAATAAAAATGAAAGAAATTTTAAATGATCTGCATGCATAAACATTAAAAAGAAACATAAAATGGATCTTTTACTTACTATAATTAAAGAAGCACAGATACTGTATTTCTTTAAATTTATTAGAACTTTCTACATATCACATGAAAATTAGAATTTAGAGGTGGATTCACGGGAGGGCTACAGGGGCTTAAAATCTCTCCATTGACACACAAAAAATTAAAATTTATTTATTCGTGGCATTCGAGATTCAAAAATGAAAAATATTAATTCAAATATTTTTCATTTTTGAGTTAATCCCATTTGGGTTCTTCTGGTTCTGGTAATGTTGAGATATTAATTAATACAAAAGATTCTCATTAAAAATATTAATTGAATAATCAAAAATATTTTTACAAATTTAAGTTTAATTAATTTTCTGTTTAATTATATGTTATTTATTATATGCACTCTTCCTCAAAAGTTTTATATAAAAATAATTTTCAAATTTAACAATTTAAGATTATTTAAGTAGATATTTTTTCATTATTATAACAAATTTTTTTTTAAAAATGTAAAATTACTGTAAATAATTTATACATTTAATGGTATTTAGGATGGATTGGTTCGAAGTAATATGGAAAAACTTACATTTTATGCCTTATCTTCACCTGAAAAATTAGATCGTATTGGAGAATATCTTGCATGGAGAGTTTCGAGAGATATTTCAAGGCATAGAAATGGGTAGGTGATAGAATTTTAATTTATGTTAGATATCATAACCTATTTTTTACATTCCTGACGTTTCAAGAATGGGATCTTTATCGTTTGTAACAACCATTTTGAGTATCTCTTAGGCTCTTAGTCAATAGAAATCACATCCCACTTATAACCTAGAAAAGATACTTCTCATTTCTTACATTCTTATTATATCAAAACTATTGTTAACTTGTATTTCTTTGTACAATACCAAAACAAAGATACAGCAATCCTTTTCTAATATACATCTCTTGTGTCTTCACTTTTATAAAATAAATGTAAATGCTTTATATTCTTCCATTCAACTTTCGAAGCAATCGTGTTATTTACAAAACTGCTCGTAGATAAGAGTTGGCCATTCCCACAAGTGTTATTAATTATAGAAATTCAGGCTTAGTAATAAACAACAATTACTTAATTTTTTTACTGGTAACAATTACTTACCAAAACAGGGAGTGCCCATGGGTTCAATGTTATCTTCTGCATTAGTAGAAATCGTGTTCCATAATTTTGAATTTTACATTTTTAATCATTCTTTTGCCATTCTGTACTCATTATTTTATCTAAGATATGTCGACGATGCCCTCGTAGATTAGGATGGATCTTTTAGGATTTTGAAATTTTTGTAATGTATTAAACAGTATATATTCTTCTATAACATTTTTGCTGGGCAAGATCAAAATAGTAACACCATTAATTATCTAGATTTACTAATACACTACAACACATACCAGTGAGATTTCAATGTTTTTCACATAAAGAATGATCATTACCACTGATCATTCTTTACCACTCTACTTTTTTCCATCCCCTACATACAAACAAATGGTCATTACCTCTTTGATTAAAAAAGCCTTTCTTCTATTGATATCTTCCAACAGTTTTCTCTTACAGCTGGGACTTAATACTATCCAGAAAGCTTTATAAGTTCCTTTACAGTAAAGTTTAATGTATTTTATAGCCTGTCTCAACCATGTCTGTGCATCTCTACAGATACATAATACAATTCATTCCTTACATAGGGACATTGTCTTCAAAAATTTCTCTTTTTTTATGTAAGTTTAATTACATCTCTTGCTTGTCCCCCAACTATCATTCAAAAGACTTACTATTTTATACAGAAAAATTTGTTTAAAATATTTTTGATCTGTGCAGTTTCATTCTTTTTTAAAACAGTAATCTATGTATTAAAGTATTAAAAAAGAGCAACATAGAAATTTCAAAACAGATTTCAAGTATTTAAAATAAATTTACAAAACAAAACATTTATTTAATCAAATAACATATCCCGAGAACCTATATCTGGTGTGTGATGAAAAAAAAGAAAAAAGTTCACCACAAATGTTTTTGAACCACACCGAATTTATTTATCAGTTTAATAGTACAGTTTAATAATCTAATAAAATTTGAGGCAGATAACCTGTGACAGCATATTTTCTGCAGAAAATTTCAAGAATGAAAACAAAAAACAAAATCTTTGTATATTACACTCCATCATATATCCTGTACCTTCTGAGTAGATATTGAAAGCAAGATAATTTATTAGATTGAAAGAATCTATCTTCTCAAGCATTAAAATATTGTTTTTTCTGTTAAAAAATCATAGATATATATAAACAACCAAGCCCAAATATTCTATAATAATCATATTAATTTCCAGATTATTCTGATTTAGTGAGTTTTCTCCAATGATGAGGAAAATGAGAACATGAATATACAGTACAATAATTTATTAAATTACTGTTTTGAAGAAATTTGTCTAAGTTATGCAAAGTCTGAATTACTATAGTGGGGAGTTTGATATAAATTTTAATTGATTACTATTTTAATAATTTCTTTTAGTAACTATTTTGAAAAATAAAAACTAAAATTGGATTTTTAAAAATAATTATATTTTAAAATCTATATATATATAAATGAGGATGTTTGTTTGTTTGTTCACTATGCATACCTGAGTCATTTGACCAATTGCTACAAAACTTGGCAGTTACGTCTCGTACTTCTAACTTAGATAATGTGGTATATCCCACCCCAAAATATTTATTAGCTTTCTGTAAATCAATTAATTTTTATCTACATTTGATTTGCTGATTTACATGTAGTGCCAGCTACTGGCAAAAAAGTTTAAAGAATATATATTATATTTACTTAATTACTGTGACAATGATAAAGCATAAAATAGGCACATTATATCATTACTGAGACAGGTAACATATAGCACTTGCCTGTGTGAAATCAAAGATGTTGCCCTGTAAAAACTCTGTAGTAAGCATATAAGTATTTAATATTTCACATGTAATGACTGGTTTTTCATTTCTGAACGGTACTTTCTTAATTCTAATAAGTGCCCTCCGATAGGGGAGTACATAAAATCACCGAACTCTGGTAGTTAGTTAGTTGTGGATTCGTGCATGGTCAATTGGCTGGCCATATGGAGTTTTCCAGGTTTTCTTTACATTAGTAACAGCTAAATAGGTTCCAGCTTCACAGAAAAGTCTTCTAGAGATGCATCTCCTCGGCAGCTTGCTCACTCGTCACGTAACCAAATAACCAAAATAATTCTAACGAGTGATTATTTATTGTAACATCGTTATAATGCCTGGCTGCAACTTTTTATCACAGTGTTCTCAAAGAACTTCAACACCATAAGTTTTAATGATGACTTCTCTCTGTTATTCTCATAGCATTACTTTTACTCTTTTGAGAATGGGTAGTCACAAACTTTTCAGCACTTTTCATATATTTTACATTTAAATGTATGTAAATAATATAGTAAGTTTTAAAACTTATTGAAATAAAGTTAATCTTATAATATCATTAATTTTATTTTTATAGTTTCTATTCATACAAGATAAAGGCAATGCTGATTGGCATTACCTTCAAAACATATAATATTTAATAATAAAACAAGATGAATATTTTATATAAATGCATTAAAACTGTATTTCAAATACTGTATTTTTTTTATTCTAAAACTTATTTTATTGTGTGTACATATTTAATTTTAAAAATAAGTAAAATAAAAAATTTGATAAAATTATCAATTTCTTAAATTTATTTAAATTAAAATTATAAGGTATGTTGTTATTGCAATGGAGGCTATGGATCAATTGTTGATGGCTTGTCATGCTCAGAGTCTGAATTTGTTTGTGGAAAGTTTTTTAAAAATGGTACAACGCTTGCTTGAATATCATGCACCTGAAATGCAGCTTTTAGCCACTCAATCTGTAAGTTTTTAATTTCAGTTTTAAAAGATTGTGTAAAAATTTTTCTTTGATATTCATAATTTGTTTGTGTATAAATTATTTTATAGTTTATTAAATTTGCTCATATTAAAGAAGATACTCCCTCTTATCATCGTCGCTACGATTTTTTTGTTTCAAAATTTTCTTCCCTTTGTCATAATAATCATAAAGATCCTGATATAAGAAATAAGTAAGTTTACAAGGAGTATTTTGATTTAATTTCTAAGAATTGTGATTTTAATGTTGATTTTGTACATTATATAATGTTCTGTACATTTGACAGATTACGAGTTGCGGGACTAAAAGGGCTTCAAGGAGTTGTAAGAAAAACAGTTAGTGATGATTTGCAAGTCAATATTTGGGATGAGGCTCATATGGAAAAAATTATTCCTTCCCTTTTATTTAATATGCAAGATCACTAGTAAGATTTTAAATGATTATTGTTTAGCTACATAAAATTCATATTATGTTAATTTTAAAATAATTGTTTAATCTTTAAATAATTTCATATTATGAATTTCTATACATTTAGAATACTTTTATATTTTATTCAGTTATTGCTTGTATTTTATGAATTGGAAGAAATAAATAACAAATCATTATATAAAAATAAAAAAAGAAACTTAAGAGAAATTAAAATGAAGTAAAAAGTAAAAAAGTTTTTGCTCTTAAATATCATGATTAATTTCAATACCATTGCCATGCATAGTCAAGTAAAATGTAATAAAAAACAGTCCAAAATTTATAATATATTCAGTCAAATTTTGGACTTTTTATGATTAAAATAGAAATTTGTAGGGAAATGCTTGAATTTAAGTGTTTCTGTATGAATTCAGAAATATGAATAAGAAGAAATTTCTCTGACTATATAAATTCTTAGAATTCATACAAATGTGTTGGCAGTCAAATGTCACTAAACAAAAAGATGCAAGATCAAAAGCACACTTAATGCCAATTTCACAATAGATATGATGAACATCTGTCTTTCGGCATTAAAAATTCTTTTTATTTAACACAAAAAAGCAAGCACTTTCAGCAATGCATTGCCATCTTCTTCAGCAAATTATTTAGAATGGAATGTTGAATGCCAAACTTTCAAACAAGAAATTCAAAGAGAACATACTTTGAAATTTTTCTAACATATGTAAATTCTTAACAATCTTTTTAAAATCTCTACAACAGACCGAGTACAAAATGGACACAAATTGACACATAACAAATTTTAAATTTTGGAATAAATTTTAAATATGTGTAGCTAAAATGGCACAGATGTTGGGCTGAATACTGTAGTGGTGGATCGTGTTATAGCCACAAGTTACGTTCTGAGAGATTTGAAAAATGACATCCAAAGCTCTAGGATGTCTAGCGTGGACCTGTTACAGGTGTTCATAATTGATACATATAAAGATTCCACATAAATATGGTTCTGCTCTTCACATTGTTGTAGTAATGAGGCTTCCAACTATAAGGGTTCATAATTATGTTCTAACACACTTCTAGAAAGCTTGGTACAACATCTATTATTCAAAATGTTCTCTTGATGCTCTGCTAAATGGTTTACAAGTTTCCCAGTAGTGGCACTTATGTAATATAGCTTTGAACTTGTCTACGAATGTTGCATCAGAATCATGAGTACACCAACCTCACCAAGTTTGAATACCCATCTCTATCATTATAGAGGATTCTGTGCAAGGATAACTGCAGCTTGATGAGTAAGGTATATTTTTTAGAAATGGCTTTAGTCAAGTTGCTTGTTACTTTAATTTCTTGCTCTGTCTTTGTAAGTTTGATTATGCTTTTTTATACCCTTTGCTACCTTATTTCAGTGCTGTTACACTAGCTAATGATCTGCTACTCAAGGAAGGGTTAGTGTGCAGTAGGTATTGCATATATAAGAGGCCCTTTTGTTAGTGAAGGAAACAATTATTTTTGTTTTAATAATGAATGTTACCAACAAAAATAAGATGTCTAAGGGTGCTTCTCTGTAACTCAGCAAGAGTACTGTACAGTTACCAGTTAATCAAGAAGTTTGGTAGCATGCAACTTGATAGTAAATAACAGAATAATGATTAGATACAATCAAGCATTTAAAATATTACATAAAGACATTGCCTATGCCAGTACCTTTCATTTATGCTATAGAAGAAATCCTACAATTTACAGCCTTCTTGGGAAGGTAAAGATCCACTAGACTGTCAACATCTCACATGATATACAATATTCCAATCAAAGACCATAGTTTTAATACTGACTTAAATACATTGGTACAGTACCACCTGTTGTTCCCTCTTGGTGAGAATTAAGGAACATGAATTAATTATAAGAAAAAGGTATCCTCCTACTGCACTAGCAGCCTATGCAATGGATAATGATGTGGAGATCAACCTGTAAGGGGTTGGAATTTTGAGACCAGCCCGTGAAATAGCTGACCTGACGTATCTAGAATGGTTAGAAATATACAGAATTCTTTAAAGGCCAAATTCGTCAACTATAAAACATACACTGATGGAATATCATATGCATGGAGATCAATTTATGAAATTTCTTAGCACATAACTCTGTTTATACTTGTCCTAATGTGTTATTAATTATTAATTTATATTTATTGTAATCTACAATTGTATCATCGTAAATGTTCCACTAAACCTTATATATAAAGATTGAAGGCATGTTAAAATTCACCAATTGTGGGTATGTTCCAAATTGAAAAAAAAAAAAGACTCTTAATTTGTTTGAAATGATGATGTCATTTGAACAGCTTGATGATGATCGTTAAATATGGTTGAAAATGTTAGCATGATTAAATTTTTGGTTTAAAGTGTTGGAATTTAAAGGTTTTATAGTCTCTTTTAATGTCCAGTTAAGTTTTTACTATAGAGATATAACTGTAAAGACTGCTTGCCATGCCAACTGGAACAATTCTGTACACACAGCCCAGTCATTATTCCCAATTGGTGCAACTAGTAATCTGTATGTTATACAGGGTTCTGTAAAGTCCATGTGCAATTTAAAAAATTTATAACTTTATTAGTATTTGTGATAGGAAAAATCTGTAAAAAGTATTAGAAAGCTTAATGTACCTAGTTTTAAGTAAAATTATTTAGTAACTCTTCAATACAATAATTTGACAATTTTTAAAAACTTTAAAAATACTTCTTTTTCCAAATTATGTGTGACCCATGGCTTCGACCGAAGAGAAAGTAAACCGTGTCCTTTGATTGGCTAAACTGAAATCTACCGAAACCTCGATCGTTAGACGACTTGAAAGCTAAAATAACTAATGTGATTTCGGGCATTACTGTAAATCGATTGGAAAATGTTTTTAGATAACTACAAAACCGTATTACCCTTATTACTAATGATGGTGGCCATGTGGAAACTTAATAAAATACAGTAAAACAATTAAAAAAGTATAGATTTTCTTATTTCCAATACATTCTACATAATTTCTCTATCACAAATACTAATAAAGTTATAAATTATTTAAATTGCATTGGAAATTTATGGACACCCAATATTAATTAATTAATCAGGAAGCAAAGATTGGCAAGAGGTCCTGGTAGTGTAATAAACAATGCAGCTGCATGGTAAGCGAAGCAAAAGTTGCAGTATTTCAGATCAATCTGTTTTCCAGAATAGTCATAATTATTCATTGGAATTCAAAATAAATGTAATTATTAAATTCAGTACAAGTTGGTATCATAATAATCTACTTAAATCCGAATTATGTAGTGTTTATAATATTTATTAGTGAAGCTTTAAAATAGTTAACCTAGATATTTTCTTCCAGAATATTCTAAATTAAATTTATTTCTAATTATTAAACTAAATGCAAATGGCAGCTTAATTGCCTACCTGTAGCCAAATTACTTAATAATTATTTAGCTTTAAGTAGATTGGTAAAGAATCTGGCCATTCATTTGATATTTAAATTAATTATTGGGTTGGTTACATATGAAATTTAATATCTTTGGATTATTTTGATAAATTTGATAAATATAATTGCAAGTCATTTTGAAACATTTCAAAAGGATTCAGATTTTAATGCAAATTAATTACTAAGCTTTCTAATTTTTATCATTTGTAGTAGTCAACCAACCGAAACCCCGGATTCCCCACAGGAAGAAACTAATCCTTGGACTCTTGCCGAGAACTGTTTGAGGGAATTAATGGGACGAGCAACTTTTGGTCACGTTCGTTCCGTGATGAATCCCGTTCTGAAGTAATAATATAAAACATTTTTATGCAAGAAAATAACTTCTTTATATTAAATTGTATGATTGATTTTCTTTTCTATGTAGACATTTAGATAATCATGATCTTTGGGTCCCTAATGATTTTGCTGTTCACACTTTTAAAATTATCATGTATTCAATTCAGGTATAAATAATTTTCATTTCTATTTTTTTTAAAAAAAACAAGAAAAGATATATAACACATTGCCGTCTTATTTAAATTGAATATTAATATTCTGTTTTTGAATAGGCCCAATATTCTTATGCAGTTATTCAAATACTGATGGGACATCTTGATGAGAAAACGAAAGCGAATGGCTATCAGAGAAATAAAAATGTTAGCAAGTCTCGAACAGATTCTAAAACCTGTACGGAGACCAAAGTTCGTACGAGCATCGTGAATGTGTTATCAAATATTGTTTCAATAGCTGCAGGAGAAAGCATTGGTAAGGAAAACTATAAATAAACATATTTGAATCATTTTTTTTGTAATGCATTTTTTTAAACTTTTAATATGTTTAACTTTTGTACTTTTTACTAAAAAAAAAGAAAATATTTTAAGTGTAATATTATAAGTTTTAAAAAAAAATCTTTTTAAATTATTACAGTGACTATGAACTTTGTCAACCTCATTTATTTTATCTATTGTTACAATTTATGTAGATGAAATCATAGCTTATTTTATTACCAATTAACATTTCAGTTAATTAGTTGCCATATCTGCAAATAAACAGTTTATATAAGAAATGAGTTCTCTATTGTTACTGATGCATAATTGTAATGCATGTATTCAAGAAACTTTCTTTAAAATTGTTTATTTGAATTTTTCAAAGCTTTTCATTTCATATTTTTATTTCAAATTTTATAGCTAAAGATTATATATAGTTAAAGTTTTCAAATATAAATTCCTGATTTATTTTAACTGAAAACAGTGTCTTTAACTAGTTCATAATTTTTTTTTAAACGATTATCTCCAATTTCTAATGATATATTTACATTTAGTTTTGATGTTGATTCAATAGTTAACATTGATAAAATAAAAATAATTAATTTGTAATTTACAAGTTTTATGAAGTCACAAACAAGCATATTTTAATCTGCTTCTTGATTATGTTGAATTTGAAAGGGAAAATACATTACCATTTTAATTAAATCATATATTTTTGAATTTTCATAAAAGAAATTATATTTAGCAGAAATGTTAAAAATAACTTTAATGTTTTGAAGTAGCAACTGAATTACAAGTTTGAAGTCTGCTTATATGAGTTCAGAACTTTAAAACAGTTAACTGCATTTCAATCTCTTACATTGTAACTGTCATATAAGTTACTACATTCTTTAAAGTGCATTCTTTTATACAAAAAATTGTAAAGTTGGGTGGATGTTCTTTCCGAACGAATTGTTTTTTAAAATGTTTTCGTTCTTTATTTTTAAGTGTTAAGTTTTTTACATGCAAATATTTCTCTTTGATTAAATTAAATTATTCTAGCACATTTAGTAATTATTTATTTTATATCTAAAATTGTAACACGAATTTATTATAATAAAAGTAAAGAAGTGTATTAAAATAAGTGAATAAGTAATAAAGAAGTGTATTTATAAAAATAAATTTTTTGTTAAATGTTTACATTGCTCTCGTTTCAGGTCCGTCGGTTTTAGAAATATTTAATTCGTTATTAAATCATTTGAGACGATCTATCGACGTTAGAACGACTAACGAAGCCGATTTGCAAGACGAAAAAGACTTTCAGGATGCCGTCATTAATACTCTTGGTATAAAAGTTATTGCTGCTGTTAATATTGTTATAATAAAAATAATAATATATATTATTTATTAATATTATAGTGAGTTTTAGAATCTAAATAAATATAAGGTATAAGGCATAATCTGTAATTTGTGAATGTTTAAAAAAAAATTTAACATAGAGAAAAGTGGTTTGTATCTTTAGCTAGGTAACTATATTTTTATAGTTGTTTTGAAAATAAAATAATGTTTATTGTTGTAATTTTTATTTACAAAAGTTTTATTTTTTGTGTAGGTGAATTTGCTAATAATCTTCCAGACTTCCAAAAAATTGAAATAATGATGTTTATCATGAACAAAGTGCCATTACTTATGGATGATTCTCATGAAGCAGATGTTTTATTACAACATATTTTATTAAAAAGTTTGCTGAAGGTAAGAAAAATAATAAATTTCAAAATAAAAGAAACTTAATAAAATATTTTCTTATTTATTTTACTTGTGTTCTTTTATATTGATAAATATTTGAGTGTAAATTTTCTTTGAGTTTTCTCCTCCTCTATAATTTTTTTTATTAAAGATCTAATTGTCTAAATTTTAAAACTTATTGTCCTATGAATGCTAAAAGGGTCTTTTTGAAGTCCACAATGGGAATGATTAGGTAGTGAGGGACTGGGCCCAGCATATTTAAGATAGATCATTCCAGAAAAATTAAAGGGGTTTTATTGATCTGCCTGAATTTGATTCTGTCTCTCTGAGTGATAGACTATAAAATTTATCAACCAAAATGTTCTACCTGTTACTGGTGTGCACTCTCTAGACGACCAAAAAACGAAATAGACGCCAATAGTTCGTTACTAACGTTTTCGAACCGAAATACTGGTTCTTCATTGGGTAACTTTGAATTTCTGGACTGTCATTCAAAGAAAACCAAATTCAAAATTCGAACACACGTTTAACCGATTGCGTCTTCTTAGGCATGCGCACTAAAGTGCAAGACGGAACTAGAGAGTGCACACTGGTAACAGGTAGAACATTTTGGTTAGTACAATACGGTGTTGAGTTGGTGATATGTATAAAATTTATCCATATTTGTTTAGAAGTGTGTAGGTTTACTGGCAACTAGAAAGAAAATGTTAATATTCTTACATCCACTACCAAGCAATAGAGATTTGGCCACTATTATTATTTAAAAGTCTTTTATTCCTGGAAAATTGGGGTTCAAACTATTGATTTACAGATGCAAGGAAAATTTCTTGGAACAAAAACAGCAAAGTTGTTCCCTCCATAGTCTTCATTTTAGATGAAATTCCTGATTCTTGCTTTGTGCCTAGACTATAGTGAAGTTTTGCTGTATTATATTTTAATTTAGAAGTTGTCAATTATAGTATTTGGAGATTACACATTATAGCCATAGGCAGGGAGGGGACTTTTGGGACTAAAGTCACCTTTGAATTTTGGTAGAAGTCTACTGTCAGTAGCAAAATGACATCTGGAAGACCAAGGCAGTTTAGGTGTCGGCTGTTAAATTTGATGAATAAGCTCCTCAAAAGAAAATTTTGGCTACAGGACTGACACATTAGATTATTTTGTAAATGTTACTATTAACTTTTTATTACAGAACTACAAAAAGTAGCACGGAAAATTAATTATGTAATTACAGTAGAGCATCGATTATCTGACTTAATTGGGGACTGGGGTTGGTCGGATAACCGAAAAGTATGAAAAGATACATTATTAGTATAGTGTATTAGGCCTGGTTTAAATACTAGCCTCTCTTTCATGGTTGAGCCAGTGCTGCCAGCTAAAACATGCAAAAGTTTAACAAAAATAATATTAAAGTAGCAAGACATAACCAAATATTGTAGCGCCACATCACTAGCGAATATTTGAATTTGCCGACTAGAATGCGGTCGGTTAACCGATAAGTCGGTTAATCGGGGGTAGGATAATTGATGCTCTACTGTACTTATTTTATATAAATTTAAAAAATAAAGAACTTAATAATGGATATCTAATCTATGAGATGTACTAAGCTGATTTTTAATATTTTCTTAAATGGAAACTTTTAAAATAAAATTAAATGCAAAAGCTTGCTTATACTTTAGAGCATCTTGTATTCTTAAAGACAGCATTGTCTGTTTTGCATTTTACCATTTTGTTTCTTTTCTAAAAGGTCAAAGTATTTTCAAATTAATGATTTATTGGGTTGTTTGGTTCTTCTCATCATAAGGAAAGAATAAATAAAAGTCACAAAACAATATAAAATTAATATAATTGTACACAAAATATACCCAAACCTGCTTTACTGGCTCTAAAATTTAAAGTTAATTTCTAAAGTGAACTTGACTAGTTATAAAGTATTCTAACAGAACTGTGTTTGTTGTCGTATTATATATTTTAATTATTTTAAATTTATTCATTTTATTTTTATCACAATTATATATATACTTTGCTCTTGAGATTACCAGAAATTTATCTCATTTCTCAGGAAATGTTTTTGTTAATTTAAAGTTTGATTTCCTGGGATTTAGGATCTGAGAATCTCAAGGGCAAAGTTCCATTATCATCCTTGACTAGCATTAACAAGTAAGATTAACCTTCCAACAGTGGGATAGTCAGGTGTGGTGCTACCCCAAAGTAGTGGAGAATAAACATGGGAAATTTTTAAAGTATTTTTTCACACATTTTTTCTCATTACTGTTTCGAAAGAAGATTTTGTAAACAGTTAAGTCTAGTAAAGAAAAGTCTTTTTTTATTGTTACATAATTCATTTTTTATGTGAATTTTTCTTTGTGGTAGTTTTTGGCGATACCCCCAAAAGAATTTAACGGATATGTCTGTCCCTCACCACTGCCGCACGATTGTTCTTGACAGATATATCCGTCGGTCACTGTAGAGTGGTTAAAATGTGCCAAGAATATATGATCTAAAATTTATTATGTTCCAGATGTTTTAATTATTTTCAGATGTTTACTAGAGGACAAAGCCAACTCCCCACTCACTTCAGCCACTTGTTCCCAATATAGACTATCATAACAAAAATTTCAATGACATGTATACTTTTGTCTGTCTAGTTCTAATAGAGGATTTCATAATGTAAACTAAGTTCAGATCAATTTTGAAATGCACTTCCACACTCAAATCAATTTTTAAAAAAACAGTTTTTATTCAAATCACATAAAACTTTCTTTTCAGATTTTCTGCTTCAGACTTTTCTCTCTATCAAAATCAAACAGAAATAATCTTCAGATTCCAGAACAAAAAGATATTATTTGTATCAATTGAACGTCATAATTTTTTTTATTACCCATAGAAAAACATTCCAGTTCTATGTACATCTTTCTTGCTTTTCTTCCCTCTCAGTCCAATATTCCTACTCCTGTTTGCTTCACTCTCCAATCCCCTCAGGCCAACCCACTCACTTCACTCTCCTTCTTTGGGCTAACCCACTCACTTTATTTCCCTCCTTGGGCCACTCCTTTTGCTTCATTCACTTGATCAAAAATTTCTTGAAAATTCATTGATTCCTAGTGACACTGTTTCTATTTCGGTTTTTCATGATGGAAAAGTGTCACGACTATTTTAAGCTAAGTATTTTATATATACAGAGTAGATGCTTATCAGCAGTGGCTTATGATAAGCACTGCAGAACTAGAAAAGCAGTCCCAAGGAAAGATAAAATCATAAAATTGTCTCAATTTTTACTACAATAATTATATAAATTATTATACATTGTTAAAATTAATGTTTTTATTATTACAATTGAAACAGTATATAAAGTCAAGATGATTCTATTAGAGTTGTGTGTTGCACATCTTCCTGCAACAGCATCCCCATATTACAGAGCCAGGATCTGCCACTGATATGTAAACACATTCTGTAGCAATAATCTGTATGATCAGTACGGATTATACTTTTAATGATGATTATAAATCAAACACTAATTGATGGTCATATATATTTTATGTTTACTCTCTTGTTTTTTATGCTCTTTGATTTAGGAAGGGATGATTACATTTAAAAAATTTTTGAAGACATTTGATTTAAAACATTTTTTAAATATTAATTATCCACTATAATATAATTCATATTGTAGAAATTTCTTAAACTTTTTGATATGTATTCTGATTACTTAATGAAATACAGTTAATAAGTTTTTAAATAACCTTTAGTTTTTATTTCTCGACAGTCTAGTCTAATTTAAAAACTTTCTTTTTGCATTTTTTTATATAATAAAATTTATGTATTGTAGGTGGGCACAAAATATCGTACTGGTCAAATGGCCCAAACATTTTCATCAGCTTTTCTTCAGCCACTTCTTCAGATGTCCCTTGCACCCGATCCGGCCGTACGTTTAGTTGTTCAGCAAATACTTCATACTTTACTCGATCGTCACGACAATCTTCCAAATCTCCTTAAACCATGGTACTAATTTTATCTTATAATATCTTTATAATTAAGTTTAATTTATAACATATCAAATTTTTTAGTGTTATTGAGCCATTTCCCCAGTTAAATGTTGAAAAATGTTCAAGACAAGATTCAATGTTTATGAAGAAAGTTTGTCCAGAAATTTTATTACATATTTATGAAAATATTCAGTTAGGAAATAATTCTAAAGAAAACTTTAATGCACTATACACCACCTTAGCTTTGTTATGTATTGAGCTTGGAAGCGAAGAAGCATTAATAGAATTGCTTCGCATTACATTTGCATTGCAGGTATGAATTTGTTCTAGGTTTTGTACATTATCTCTTTAATTTACATTTTTGAAGATACAAATAAAAACGAAATTATTTCTTTTTAGGAATTGCCTTCTACTAACACTAGCATGTCTTCTGCACAGAGAATAGCTATTCATCATGTTGTAGCTGGTTTCTTATATTTAATTGGACATCTTACAGCCATTCCTGCTTTGTGTACACATATTGATCAAGTAAGTAATTGTTTTGTTCATTCATAGAGGAATTCTTCATATTCACGAATGCTTTCTTCTCTGATTCTTTATTAATAATGTGTCACAGTGACTAATTTAATGTATTTAAAATAGTTTTTTCACCACCATCAAATTAATAAGTTTTTATAATTTTATAATTTATTTTATTTACAAAGTAAGCTTTTAGTCTAAGTTAATATAAATAGCGAAAATATATTTCAATCAATACAAAACATTCTTTAATCTGCCTTTAAAAACATTTAAAACTATTTATATACCTGCATATATATATATACATACATATATACATACATACATATATACATACATACATATGGTAGACTCTGTTTATTGTAATAAACAGGGTCTACTGTTTAGATGGATGTGTGGTATGACAAGGAAGGACAGATCACGAATGATTAAATCAAAGGAATGGTCAAGCTGAGTCCTATAAATAAGAAGATGGAGGAACATAGACTGAAATGATTTGGATCGGTGGAGAGAAGAGGCAGAGAGTATGTTGGAAATAAGATTGGGAAATTGCGCGATAGGGGAGGAGGACACCGGGAAGATCGAAGCGGAGACGAACGGACAAGGCGGCAGAAGATTCGAGAGAGGGAGGACGGAGGAGAGAGGATGCCACGGATATGGAGAAACGAAGAAAACGGATCAAAGACGGAAATGTTAACCACATACAAACACGGGGGAAAAGCAAAGACAAAGACGACCGGTTAATCATATTATATTTTTGTCTACTTTAGACATTCTTATGAACTAGGACTTGTTATATTGAAGGAAGAGAAACACACAATTTTCAATTAAAATATATTTATTATAATGTAATTTTAAAGACTTTAATCACTTTGGAACTTGCCCGAACTTAAACTCTATGCAAAGTAAATAAATCAAAATACAATTAGAGGAATTAGCAATGCCTCACCGTCCTTATTTGTAAATTTTATTTTTTACCGTCTACTCGGACAATGATTATTAGTAGGACGTTAATTGGTGTTCAATATTTGATACAAAACTGACGGTTAGATCGGAAAACAAAACTTTTATTAAATTCACCCGCAGTAGTAATTTTTCCCGTACGCGTATACGTATACCTGTTTCGGGTCGACGCACCCCTCGTCGGCAGTATTACCGAATACGGAGTAAGTACGTATCCTAATTGCTCGTACATAAGAGATATTTTTATAAATCTAACATTTGCCAAATTACTTAGGTTCATTCCTATCATAGTAGCTTTCTCCACGAACTTTACATCCTAAGAGGAGAAAGCTACTATGATAGGAATGAACCTAAGTAATTTGGCAAATGTTAGATTTATAAAAATATCTCTTATGTACGAGCAATTAGGATACGTACTTACTCCGTATTCGGTAATACTGCCGACGAGGGGTGCGTCGACCCGAAACAGGTATACGTATACGTGTACGGGAAAAATTACCACTGCGGGTGAATTTAATAAAAGTTTTGTTTTCCGATCTAACCGTCAGTTTTGTATCAAATATTAAACACCAGTTAACGTCCTACTAATAATCATTGTCCGAGTAGACGGTAAAAAATAAATTTACAATTAGGACGTGAGATTCTGATATTTACTCTAATAAAATAAGGACACGGTTAAATAATTTAAAAATGTGTAACTTTAAGACTTAATTATGATTATTATTAATTAATAAATAAATTTATCCAGTATTATTTATCTGCTAGCAATATTCCAGCAATTTAAACTATTATGTTGGGAGCAAGTAACAATTAAAACAATTATTTTAATGCACTGATTAAGTTACAAGTTTGGTATTATTATTATACACTTAATAAAAGGCAGGAGCATTGCAAAAGTTTTCTTCCAGTACAGCGCAACAAAACAAACAATGCATATTAAATAAAGAGCCAACTTTGTAAACATAATAAATCATTAAACAATCGATGCAATGAAAGGAAACATTTGATAGCAGACAGAATTACCGGGATGACATTTAATGCATATCAAAAATATTATTGTTTTTATAATGTAAATTGATATAACTGCCCATCTGGCGAAAGCGAAGTACCTCGGAACCAACTGCACAGAGGCAGCCCAACGCTAGGACAACTTTATTACAAATTTTTTTTTTTCAAATTTCGGAGGAACGTAACCGTCCGTCCATCTTCGGCCATAAATAAAATCACAATTAGAAACTACGGAATACCTAAAAAGATTAATTTTTACACTCTCATAATATGCAGATTTATAACAATATAATGTTCTCAGAAATTTGTTAATTGTCACCCGTAGAGGATATTTAAGGAAGAACAAAGCAGAAAATTCAGGAATTTTAAGAAATATTGTTTAGATTCAAGTTTCGGTTTGTTTCAGAATTGGAACAAAAAGTGAAGAGAGATAAGTAATTAATAATTATTATTTATGTGAAGAGAAATAACAGAATTTCAATAGGTGCAGTTCTTCGACTGTACAGGACAGTCTAGTTAGAAATTGTATCCGCAGTTATCTATAGAACTCAATTATTTCAATAAATGACTGAACTAGAAATGCGAATAGATTGATTTTAAATTTAAAAATACTTATTTTCGTTTGTACTATTCCGACAGTCCAGACGAAATCTGCCATACCAAACAACCGTATAACATTTTCTACATTACTGTTTGCTAACGACTCTTATTTAGTGAAATTAACGAAAACTATTATTGGCAAATTATTAAATGTATTTTAGTAAATGAAGAATTTCGCGAAAATAAACCCGGTACATTGTTATCGGAGGTTTACGTCTTTTAAAATGTCAGGCTAATTGTAGAAATGAAATTTCTAAAATCCGAGTGTTACGGAAATCAAATTGGTAAAGAATAATAGCGCTAAATGCAAATTTCGGTTAATACATTCGAAAGACGTAATCGTGTATTATTTATGCCAAGTTTATACCGGTAGGGGAGTAATTGGCGTATTAAACAGAAAATTTACTATTATTACAAGGAGTAGGTCGGTAATTAACAATACGATAAACGATAATTAGATCGTATTTAAAGTTCTTGGTCAAAAATGGCTTAGGTTCAAAAATTTAATATACAGTATTTATAGAATAATAATAATAAGTTTTATTTAAGTTATTATTTTTATTAGACGAATTAAAATGCCAGCGGATATTACGATGTTAATTGCTAGACGACGATAATATACAGGATTATTTATCATTAAGTTGTGGGTTAGAAAAACTTTTAAATTATTTCCTTCGGAGTTTGCTTTCTTCATTCGAGGAACAATTTATTTTTAATTTTCCAATTAACATAGTTTCGCTTAAGGTCAGTTTTTTTGCGTCTTTCCGGTCGACTAACGTAATCAAACGCTTATCTTCTAGTGTGTCTTCACGGAACGTCAAATTAAATAATGCATTCAATAATAAAACTATTCCAAACCTTTTCTTCCGCTAATATTTCATTACTTGGAAATATTACGAATGGAACAAAGATGTTCATTCATCAAAAACACGTTAACCAGATGAATAGTTTTTAACCTTTGACAAAGTAACGTTTCCTGTTGACTAAGTCGACGTCTGTAACAACGTCGTCAATTTTAATGTTAAAATAGAAAAAAGTTACAAAATTAGCTTTATTATAAACGTACGAATATTTTAAAAATTTTAAAATTGTTAACGAAAAAGTTCTGCTTTTTTCCAAATTATTGTTTTGATAAGAGAAAATTATTTATTTTGCTATCTCGTCTCTCTCAAATATGCAAATAAGGTAGATACGATCGCATTCATTCTAAGACATTATAAATTTTCCCAATCCTTTCCTAAAATACTTCGTCTCGAAACGTTTTAAAATTTTATTTCATTGTTTTTACCTTCTTCTATGTTTGTTTGTATATTTGTTATTTTGGAGGCAGATGTCGATCGTCCTTGGGGATTTTTCTGCTTATATATTGTAAATAAACATTTAAACGCATTTCGAAAGGTTAGCCGAAAAGTTTCTAATAATTTTAATAAATTAACCGATTTCTATTTTTATTTTCTTTCCAATGAGGTATTTTATATCGAGGGGATGTCGAAACGGTGTTAACACTTAATTAAATCGAAAAACACGCTTCAGTTTTTTCGGATATAAAGGGATGCGGGTTATGACGAGTCACAAATAATAATCGCAAACGATTTCCGGTTAAATATTTATTAATTATTATTGAGTTAGCGTTAACGTATATATTAATTACATTAAAAAATGAAAGTATGGAAGGTGTAAAGGCGGACTGGACAACGTCGTTGTTATTTTGTTTCAGGTTATAAAAACGCGTCAGGAGAAAGCTTCGTATCTCTTGCCGGAATTCGACAAAGCGGAAATTCCATCGTTAAGCGATATTAACGAGAGTCTGTTGTTCGACAAAGCCACCATCGCCGAAGTTCTGCATAATACCGGACACGATACGTCTCGATTGTTAGTACCCTACGTCCCTCGCCACATCGGAACCGGTAGGTCGAGGCCTCTTCGTCCCAGTTAAATTCTGGCCAATTTTTCGAACCTATTATTAAGAGTAAATCGGTAAATAAAATTGGAATTTTTCAGTGGGCGAAGTCAGCGTTACTCGTAGCATTAGCGATTTGAATTCCATTAGCGTCGAAGTCGATAGCGTTTCTTCTTCTCCCGGAGTCACAAAGGTGGGTGGACCTTTACCGGTTTACTAGATTTAAGCGAATTTCGTCCTTCGTCCTTACCATTTACTATCGAGATTCGCCTCCCGGAACGTGTGTCGGACGTCTCCGCAAAATTTTATCGTAGCGCCGCAATTGCAAAATTTTGAAATCTCTGTTTGTTTTAATTCGTACGCGTCCGATGCTGTTTGAAAATTCGGTGCGGGTTCTATATATCGAAATCGTCGCGCCAGTCGGGGGTTCGTCGTCCCCGACGTTCGACACTTTCGACATTAAACGATATACGAACGACTTATTCCGCCACTGACTTATTAGCCCGCGGCATCGAGAATTACGTAGCGGGTTTACCTTTATTCTCGGAGAGCGTTGCCGGATGGGATTTGGTCGTCGTCTGGAGCCTTCTCTTTTCCTTTCGGTCTTCCGCCATTCTTTTCACTAGACTCAATGGGAGGAGACCATCGAGTTGTTTTCAAAACTTTTTTGATAGAATCCGAAGATGATCGAATAGCGACACGTACTCTTCACCCGTAAAATAGTCTTCAAAATACAGGGATTGCTCGCTAGCTTAGTGTCTTGGCCAGTAGGAACTAATAAATAATTCTTACGGAGCGTAGTCTCCAATAGTGTTTGACAAATCACGGAATGATAAGCGTTGTTCTTTGAATTCGGAAAAATCCATAAGCTATCACTCCGGTGCTCGGAACCGACGATCGAATGGCCCAGCGGTCGAGGCGAAAGCCTACCGTTCTTTTTTTTTTTTTTTTTTAACTCTTTCCGCCCTGTGGGCACTAAGAGGGCCTCTTTTAGTAGGCCCATTATGGGTTCGGCCAGGCCCACAATGGGGCCACCGGGTGGTGAGGGACGGGGCCCGACATATCCGAACGGACCACCCCCCGAAAAATTCCTGGGGATTTTCGACCCGTTCGGATTCGATCCCGGGTCCCCCAGAGCGGTAGGCTGCCATCTCGACCGCTCGGCCATCCGGCCGTCTAGCCTACCGTTCTGGGGAACCCGGATCGATCCGGACGGGTCGAAAAATTCTCGGGAATTTTTTCGGGGTGGACCGTCCGAATAAGTCGGGCCCACCCCTCGCCATCCGGCCGCCAAAGTTTCGTGAATTTTTCTGGGCGGTAAGATATCGAGAAAAGTTAACGAGTATCTGCTTGGTTATAATCTGGCTAGGATCTAACGGCATTCCCATCGAAACTGCGCACTGTTTAGAACCGCCGTGTGGTTGGGATCGAAAGCCGAAGAGCCCCGTAAAACTGTGATCAAAATCGGCACAGCCTTTTTCGAGATAACCGGGAAAAAATCGCAGAAAATCTTTCAAATTTTCGCTCGAAAGCCGAAATTTGGTGCGGTGTAGTTTGGGGCCGACGCGTCGAAACAGTTTCGTCCGATTGCGGATTTAGGAGGGAACATCGCGGTACTACGTCCCGCGATGTTTCCTCCTAAGTCCCTTTACGGCAGTTTTCGGACAAGAACAGAAGGATTCCAGAGAGAAAAATGGTACTCTACCTGTTCCGCCGTCTTCGTTTTTAAAGGTCACTGTTTGAACAAAGTTGGACAACGGGTTCGCTCATTTAGAATAGTGGTGCGCAACTATTTTCATTTCCGACCCCCCATTTTGTGTAAAATTTTGTCGCCACCTCTGGATAGACAGTAGAAGTCTTTTAATCGTCAACGTAGTTAAAGTGAAATTCTTTCTGGGATTTGCCCTTACGTTTCTGCCTTATTAGAGGTATGAATAAAACATAATTTTATGAAACAATGGTTTTATTTATGCGTATGGGTATAAATATTTAATGAAAAATGCTTTTAAATTTGAATTTCTTTGAATTTGGCGACCCCGAAAAATTTTCTCGCGACTCCTCTGGGGGTCGCCACCCACGGTTTGCGCGCCACTGATTTAGAATATGTCTGAAATTCCAGGCATTTTAGGCCCGAACAAAAATATCGATATTCGGACATTGTCCGGATTTCTTTTGGTAATTTCCAGTTCGACTAATTTGTTTTTCGGAATAAAACTTCGTTTTTGGACGATGCCTAAAACTGTCGGACTTTGCCTTAGGCCGGGGGTCGGCAACCTATGGCAGGCGGGACGATTTTCAGTGGCACTCCGACCGAATAGAAATGGAGTAAAAATTATATTTTAGTTATTAATTACGCATTTAAATGGAAGCCATAATTCGGTGTAGACCGTAGTACGGTACATTAAAAACGAATCGCTGGCTTGTATATTTATATTACAGTGCACGCGTTTACGCTCCGTATCGCCATTTATGCGTTGCGCGTGTTAATTGAGTTACGTTCACCCGTAAGAACGTAATTCAATTAACAACTTAACTTTAAAATAATATATTTCTGAAGCCCGTTATAACCGGACCAATTTTTATAACACTGTATATATAACAAAATTGGTAGAATGGTGTGGGCACCCGGTATAAATTAGGTTGGGCGTAACACCGCCGAAAGATTGCCTCGGTGCCTCAGTCAATCTTCGCTGGTAATAGGTAAACCGACACGACTATCCAATTTTAAGTACGTAATTAAAAATACCTTCCGTGCGTTTTCTAATCGTACGCCCGTATAACAGACGGCTGTAATTTATTTCGAATGGTACCGGACGTTACGAGATGGCAGTTAATTCGTAAGTTTATTTATAAGCAAAGTTACGAAAGTCGACGTAGACATTTAAAATTCGTTAATCTATCGCAGAAGCATCTGGGAGAAGAAATAACCGTAGAATCCTTGAGAAAAATGATGGCGGAACCGTTGGGAGCGCAACAGGAGGCGGAAGAAGAAAGACGTTTACAGGTGATAGAGAGATTCCGAACGGCTCCCTTCGAGGATCTGGTGGCAAAATCGGAACACGAGGTACGAACAATTCGGCCGATATAGTTTTAATTTGAAAATAATCAGTAAATAACTAACCAGCCGTTGATCTTTGGACAGACGATCGATCTACAGAACAAGTTGAACGAGATATTCGGAAAGATGCCGCCTTCGGTAGAAGTGTCGAGCAGACCCAGTTCCCCCCATCCCACTAGCAAAGAGGACAACTCGTGTCAGATTACCGCTCCACCGGTTTACGCGGTTCAGTTTCCCGAATTGTTTTTTTTCTAAATTCGCCTCTGCCCCGTACGAAAGATCACGCCGGATCGTGCAATAACGCTAGGATTTTTCCTATTTATTATAAACAGTTAGTCGTTCCGTACGCGTAGAATAGCCGTGGATATCCGTCGCCTTAGAACGCATCCGAGTTTTAGTAAACAGTAGAAGAATATCGTAGACTTTGTCGTTTGGTATTAGTCCGCCGTTTCGCAACTTCCGTAAAGTATCGACACCCGTAGGCGGGAGCAGGAGAAGCGGCCGAGTACACCCGAGATTACCCGCCTCTGTCGACGCTTGTAAATAATGGGATATTTATCGAATTTTTTTGTAACGTTTCGTTTTTGCCCAAATTCGGACGTCGAAGGCCGCGGGTGGGACTTTTTCGCTGGGAAAATCCCAGTCGCCACCGCGTAAGTCGACGTGGACGGGCGAATAAAATTACGGAAAATTGTTTAATCGTAATTGGTGGACGGAGGTGGGAAAAGAGAAACAAAACGGTGGTTTCGCCGGGCCGTGGGTCCGGGATACCGTTTATCGTAATTTACGTAATAAGCGGGATGGAAGGTCGGGGTCCGGATTTACGACGGGACGACCCGAACATCGACGACGAAATGCGATTTATGCCGACATAAAAAGCGTTGTCCATGCGATTTGTCTTTCACTGTTGTATAATGTATCTGCAAATAAAAATATCTCACGTTGAGTCGTCTGGGGGCTGAAAAAACACTCGCGCCTTTCATTTTTTCAAAATTTCTCTCTTTTTTTCGTAATGGAGATTCGGAAGGCGTTTAAAGTATTCCGGTAAATAGGTATAGACTGGAATACACAAACTGTAATAGAAAGACCGTGGACTCGGTCCTTTCCGTCTATAGTTAGAAAAAATTTCCGGTTATTCCGATTATTATACTGCCGGCATCGACCCGAGGCGGATAACGATAAAAACAAACTAGACTATTACAGAAATATTGGATTCGATTTATGGGATCCTCCCGGGAGGATTTTCGCGGCCGGCCACCCCTATTCGGGCGTCGGACGGGCGAATAAAACCCGGAAAACTTCACCTTGCCGGGCGCCAACTTACCACCCAACTCCCGGTGTTGGGGAACGTAACCGGAACCGCTGGGTCATCGGCGGGCCGATTCGGGTTTTAAAGAAGCCGGTGGGTTTCCCGTGTTCCGAAAGGCAAACTTCGGAATCCCGGGGAAAATAAAGTCCGTCGGTACGTAAATTTACGGTGGCTTAGAAGGAAAGTGGATGCGGGAGAAGGATAGCTCGCGCGGTAGGAAGGGAGACGGTAAATTCCGGTTTGGAGAGGAATTTATTTTTTGGCCAGAAAATAGGACGAATTAACGTCGAGGAAGAACGTTTAAACTTCGGACCCGGGTGGCGAAATAAGTTAAGGACGAACGAGGAGGCGGAAAGAGGGACGTCCGGGTCAAATTAAAAGTTTATTAAGAAAATATCCGGGAGCGATAAGCGGGAGTGAATATTACGGCCGGTGGGTGGACCCGAGGCGCCGGCGTAACAAATTAAGACAAATTGTCGAACGTTCCGACGTAAACGCGGGGTAAAGCCCGAAGTACGTTAGCCCGATTGCCAAGGTCGACGGTAAAAAGAAAATATAAATAATTACGGAGTACCGCGCGTAAAACGAACGGCATCTAGACGTAAACTATTCGTTTTAAACACCGGCCTCCGACCTTTACTAAAAATAGAAAACGACGACGACGGGGATTTTCTACCGCCGGGAAGGAGATTACGACGGAACGAAAGTCGCGACAAAGAAGAGGGTGGACACTCCCGGGCAAAACGGCCACTCTTTACCCCTCCCCACCGGGGACGTTTCGTAGACGACTTTTTATCCCGGCCGCCGACTACCGGCAAAAGCGTTGGGTCCGATGGTTTATCGACGCGTTAGGAATGCAGATGCCGGCCGACGGCTGGAACTTTTTCTCGGGAAAAGTCTAAATTATGCCATCTTTTCGATTTCCCCGGCTAATGATTTCTATACGGAAGTACACGTTCCCGTATAAAACTTAGACAGTTCCGAAAGAAACGGGCTAGGAGGGAAAATTTAAAAACACCCGAAATACATACGATGTAAGGTTACATTTAATTCCATACTTTTCCTATATCCAAAGTCGGATGGGCGCGGCTTCCCGGCCTTTCCCACCCGACTGCAAATATTTTCCAATTGTCGGATAGAAACGATTGCGCGGCGGGATCGTTTCCAGTTTTGTCGTCTTTTACCCACGCCGCCAAAAACTGGTCTCCGGGCTCCCGTTTATCGCCAGTTTCGGCTTTAGTGGTTTTATTCCCGGCCAAATTTCTTATTTAACGGTCGACCCGGAGAAAATTTAAGTCTAACCGGCCGGACGGCCGACCGACGAATTTAGCGGCGATTTCCCGAAAGGCCGAATTACGCGGAATTTCCATTTTCGATAGTCGTGGGTGGCGGGCGGCCCCCGGCGAGGGAATTTTCCGTCCGGGGACGGTTAGGGCCCCAGTCTCCGGTCGGTATTAAAGACATTTCCAGTTTCTGAAATAAAACGAAAGAAAAATTAATTTCGCGCTTTAACAATAGCCTATATTACGAAAATTTCGGAGATATATACGTAATTCTACCGATTTTATTTTCGACTCTGGCCGGTCGGCGCCGACGGGACCTTTCTTCCGGCCCTCTCGGTGCCGACCGGGAACGGACCCGCCCCGAAAATTCCGGGGTTTTCCGCCCAGCCGGATTCGATTCCGGGCCGTTCGGCGGTCGGACGATTTCGCCGGTTAAAACTAACGCGAAATCGTTTGTAAGTCCGGTTGGAAACCTCTGGCCAAACTTTATCCTAGACTCCGCGGGATAGTCCCTAGAGTTAGTCCCGGATCTTTTTCCAACGAGAATTTATTTCGAGACTATTATCGAATGTCTAAAAAATGCATTAAATATTTCGTGAGAGAACGAACAAAACGGAAATACTCACCCGGCGGTAGGTGGAGGCCTTTTGTTTGTAGACGACCACCGCCGCCCACAAAGGAATCGGCACCCAGATCAGAGTGGAAACGCACCAACCCGCCGCGTCGGCCCAAACCGGATAACGAGCATCGGCGCTTAGCGGAGTCCGAGTGGCCACCCCGTAGACGAAGACGAACTGAAAACCGTGGAATCGCCGATTAACGTCTCGGTCACCCGGCCAAAGATTCGGCAACCGTCGATACTCACCGAGAGAACCAAGGGGCAGGTGTAGCGCCAAGTCGTCTTCCAGTAGCCACCGGGTTCGAAGCCCAACATGGCTCGGACGTCTGCGCCGACGTTCTCCACTCCTGGGGACGAAAAATACCGTCGGAAACGAAAAAAAAAAGGAAAGGGAAGACTCTCCTTACCGTAAACCCAACAGAATCCCACGCATTCGAATACGGCCACCAGAACCAAGGCGCTTCCTCCTCCGTATTCGTCCATAATGCTTACGACGTATTGTCCTCCCTAAAATACCGCGTTTAAAATCGGTTATAACAAAATATATTTAAATGGCTGCAAATATTTAAATATTAGAATGACTCCGAATTGACACTTTCTTCGTTCCGGACGTGGGGACGGGGACGTCCCGGGCTACGATGCGGAGAGGCGGCACCGTAAGGGAGCGGAATTTTGAAGAATCGCGTCGTACCGAGAAAATGTGCCGCACGGCCCCGCGTGGGGATTTGGGGTCGGAGCCATCCCGTCCCGTCCGTCTAATCGATATTTCGTTATTTAAACAAATACGGTCGATTCTTTCCATCGTAGTAATAAAAATATCGTCGTTAATTTTCCACGGATACAAATTTAACTACAAATGGCGTCTATCCTAATAAACCGGCGTACGAGTCGCTCGACTTTCCCGGCAACATTTAGAAATTTGGTGGCGCCATACGTTACGATATTTTGTTTTAAAAAACCATTTTATATCCTTTAACCACCAAAATTTAACAATATCCGTATCCTAATACACAAACCACCCCGCAAAAGTTGCTTACCGACGTAGTAAACGAAAAAGAAGCTAAAAGATTACGTTTATTTGTATACGCGTATTGTTAACTTCCAGGTTTTTGCGTAACGAACGATCTTTTATAAGAGCAAATATTCTATTTTTATTTTTAAGTTCTCTACAACGGTCCGTGGGCCTATTTAGATACGTCGCTTTCCAATTTCGAAAATCGTCCGACGCATCCTCGAAACCATCTAAGGCGAAAGTACTCGAGAGTAAAAATAATTTTGCCGGTGCCGGAGTTTGGGGGTCTACGGCGAGGGGATCGGTCGTCCCCCCACCGTAGCGCGAATTTCGACGTCGAACGGCGAAAACATCCTTTTTGCGGAAAAGAGAGACGAGAAGCGTGGGCTTACCCGAGTGACGCAAGGGATGCCCAGGAGAAAACAAAGGAGACAGAGGGCCAGGCACAGCGCTTTCTTCCGGCGTCTGAGTTCGGGGAATTCGTCCGAGATGCTGGTCAGAAGATTTTCTACCAAACCGAACTGAAATTGAAAAAAAGTAAAATAATCGGACGTCGAGACGGGAAAAGTTACTTTTCGGGACCGGATTCGAGCGGTAATGAGTGTCCGACCGCCTTTTAACAATTGTTTGGAACAGATAAGCCGTTTAAACTCCGGTTTTAAAAAAACGAGAGCGTAAGTAAAAGTACGCTTAAAACCGCGTCGTACTTGGCCTTTTCGTCCCTCGTCCGTTATCTGTTTAGCCGATAAGTTAAGCGATTTGCGAAGACGACCGAGAAACGCGTAATTCGTCGGGAGTTCGGTCGTTTGCCAGATTACGGGATTCTCGTCTTGTCAACTTTTGTAAAAATCCCGAAAGAAGGGAAAATAGTTTTTTTAATTTCGCCCGGCCGGCCTTTTTGCCCAACGTCGTATTTATCGTCGAGGTTTAATAGGCCGAAGCTCACCACCCCCTCCCTCGGAGAAAGCTCTTTTTCGTCCGGCATTAAGCGTAAAGTTTATTTATAACTACGGAAGCTTAATCTTCGGCGCTGTTGGCTTTATGTACGGCGCTTAGTCTCCGCCTTTAATTTAACAAAGGAGGCAGTCTCGGGCGGAAATAAACTTTCCCACGACCTTTCTCGAGAGCGGTAGCTTTCCGGTAAACCCGTTTCTTACGCAGTTTATTTCCCACCCAGACCGTTCGGTTGGTCGCGAAATCCTTTAAACTCCCGCGGTAACGCCGTTTCCGGACGACCGAACTTATTTTGTATTCGCGGGTGATTACTCGAGGAGAGTACTCACCTGGCTGTCGACTCCCAAGGTAAATAACATGAAGAAGAAGAGGAAGGACCAAAATTGCGGCAGAGGAAAGGAGTTCAGCGCTTCCGGATAAACCACGAAAGCCAGTCCGAATCCTGCAATTATTAATCTCCGGTTACCTTCGAGTTTGGGAAGGCCGACGGGCGGCAGGGACCTACGGTACCTCCGGCCACCACTTCGGAAACTTCCACGTCCAGGTCCCGGGCCAAACTACCCAGAGTGGAAAAGACCACGAAGCCCGACAAAATGCTAGTCGACGTGTCCGACAGACTTATTATTATCACGTCCCTGTATAAATGCAAATGCGACGTTTAACCTTCGGCAATCGGTGGAACGTCGGCGTTACTCACTTGTACACGTCGTGGTGAAATTCGTTGTAGCTGCCGTAGGAGATCAATGCCCCCATGGACACGCCCAGCGAGAAGAACATCTGTCCCGCCGCCGCTTTCCACACCTGGAAAAACAACGCTTATTCACGATATTTACAGACCACGCGCGTTTAGAGTACGATGGCGGCCAACCTCCACGTTTAGTAATTTGGACCAAGTGGGGTAGAGGAAGTAGACGATTCCGTCTTTGGCTCCCGGTCGAAACAATCCCACCACGAAGAAAAGGACCAAGACGGCGTAAGGGAAGGTGGCGGCGAAGTAGACCACCTGCGAGGTAGAAAGTTCGTCGATCGGAACGTTCCGGACCCGACGAAATTATGGCGGCACCCACCTTTCCGGAAGTTTTGATTCCGTTGACGACGCAGACGGCGATGACCGTCCAAGCCAGCATCAAAGTAAAGAACAGGTCCCACTTGATTCCTCCCAAATTGGACGAATCGTCGGTGGCGCCTAACACGTTCTTTCTGAAGATAATCCGACCGGGTCACGTGTCGTTTCTCTTAAGTAAACATAAGTTACGAAAATCTACTTACTCCCAATAGATTTCGCTCGGCGTTTTCCCGCTGACGTTCTAGGAAAAAGAAGAAAAAAAATTATTTTTCCGTCTTTTAACGAAAACCCGGTTTAGTTAGAAAGGAGACGGAGAGGACCGCGATTCCTCCTCCGCCGAAAGTTCGTATTTACACTCCCGTGTCGAATTCCTTCGTCGTCTACGTTAAAGGAAGTGGACGTATTCCCGTGACGAGAAACGAAACACTAACCCGGTCACTCCGTTAATCGAAATCTTTAGTCCCTCGGGAGGGACCGATACGAACGTAAAAAGTACCATCCGGCGTATGGCGTGACCTCGTCTCTCGGCAGTTTAAGCGAACGGACGAACGTTGGAAGAAATGTATAGAAAACAAAAACGGTGTTAAATTGCGAGTTACGGGGAAGAAACGTAATTTTAACACACCCGATTACGAGAAAATCCCCGTCGAATTTAAATCTCGACCTCCGACGAACATTTCCCGGGCGATTATTCTCCGTTTCTCCTCCAAATTACGAGAATAAAACACTGGCTGTAATATATCGTCGGTTCTATTCTACAATTTATCGTTTCGTGCCGATCTAATCCGTCAAAATATGGATTAGATCTATTTTATTCTGTGGCTACGGGTCGGGTGACGAAGAAAACGAGCCTCCGATCTCCGCTTTTTTACTTACGTATCGAATGGAATCCCGTCTCGTCCTACAAGACGCGTTCTTTGCCCATTCCAAGTCGCAGGTGTTCCAGGGATAGACGGAAGCGAACGAAGCCGACATGTAGTAAAGGGTGTAGGTCAGTATGACGTTGTAGTATATGACGATGCAGAAAGTGACCGAACACATGGCGATTCCTACACCTGCAAAATTACGTATTACGTATAGACAAATATACCGATACGCTTTAATATTTGATCTCGGTCTCACCTTTGGCCAGGGGAGCGCAAGACCAAACGCCGAGGCAGCTCTTTCCCGAGAATTGACCCATGGCCAGTTCCAAAAAGTACAGAGGTTTGCCGGAGAGAAACAGCACGACGAAGTAAGGTATTAAGAAGGCGCCTGTGGAAAAAATTTTTTCGGATCAGACGGACGACTACGAGAATACGTTTCGGTTTATCCTTTGACGGGAGATTGTCGAATCTGCCCGGTCGACGGTACGAACCTTTCGAGAACTTCAATATATTTACTTATTAAACGTTAACTTTTATTTTCGACTTATTTGCCCGAATACGGCGACGATTGTCATTTTACGTTTTAAGAGAAGACCTTCGAAATAATCGATTAAACGTAGATTCGGCCGCACTTAAGCGGCCAAACCGAAATGTTAACATATCTTCTATTTTATATAAGTTACCGTTTAAATAGTAATACGGCGAAACCTGTTTACGTCGGACCCCTTTGGCTCGGCAACAACGCGTCCGAGATATAACCTAGAGTAGTCTTTGTCCCGAAAAACGTGAAAAATGAGAATCTAGACTGGGAGACCGGGCGTGCCTATTCTACCACGTGTCCAGCGAGTAACGTCATCGACTTATTGATTTTTGTTCGAGTACCGTACAGTGCGAACAATTTAAACACCAACGCAATCACTGTCTAAATAGTTATACTGTACTTTTCGAAGAATTAAGAATTAGTCACACGGTTCGTTTAATGGGATAACGTGGCCACGGGAAGATTGTCTTTGGGAAATTGGCCACTTCGAATGTTAGAAATGTCGAGGTCCTTCGGCCACGAGTGAACCCGTACCGGCCGGTCCGGTCTTCGACGATTTTATCCGTCCGGCCATTGGCGGCCAAAGTCACCCCAAGGTCGGTGGGTGACTAAGGCCGCGACTCCACTAGCCGCAAAACTGCCGTAAAACTGCCGTAAAACCCCTCGCCGTAAAAGCTTTTAATCACGCGACCAAGATATTTTATGCCCGAGCAGGTCGTAAAACTAACGTAAAAGCGATTTGAGCAGTGTTTAACTTTCGATGCGAATTCGACCGTAAAACGGTACCTTCAACCAATCAGAAGTCGGCGGAACTACGTCATCACGACACCGGGCGAAAATTGCGGGAAAAGAGCTTTTGTGTACTTTCTAACATGGCTATTGCGAAAAGACCTCGAATTGATTTGGAGAAATTTATCGAAAATATTCGTAAATATCCATGTTTATACGACAAGAGGCATCGTGATTACAAGAATGTATGCCTGAAACACGCGATATGGACGGCCATAGGAAAATCTTACAATTTAGGTGAGTACATATTAAAAAATCCAAGCCTAGCATGCTAACTATAGTATCTTAATAATATGATATTAAAGATATTATTTTTACTATATTTGTAATTATAGTAAAAAATCCTAGAATATACCATAATAATCATTGTCTTTTTAAAGATGTATCACATATACAATTTTATATTGTACTGTACATACACAAGTTTTTACTTACGTTAAATGGGAGAATTTTATTATAAAAATTTGGATTTAATCACGCTGGACGTTTCGGATAATTTTTTTTTTTTTATATTATTACAAGTTTTAATTCATTTAATTAATATCCAATATGCATTTTAGATTGCTCTATTTGATTATCAGTCCCTCTTCAGTTGTGAATTATTATTATTAACAATATTTCTATATTATCTACTTAAATAATGATATAAAGTATACAGTTCTTAAAAAATTAATTATGAAATGTTGAAATATTTTTTCTATTTTATTACATTTTTCTTCTTGTGACAATTCTCTTTTTTATTGATTCTTTTCCAAAAACTTTTTAATTGATTTTATTTTAATATAATAATTCATTATTCAAAACAAACTTTAATTTATTAGAAATCCATTAATACTTTTTCTTCTTAACTATCATAATCTGGACAACTGATATGATTCAAATATTTACACTGTGCCTGAACGTTTATTCATTCTTTTTCTGTAATTTAATTAGTTCCAAATATTCATATTTTCTTTTTATTGTTTTTTTCCTTTCAATTATTTTTTCTATATGATATATATTCTATATTCTTTTATTATTTCACAGTGATTTAAGTTTTAGTGTTTTACAACTGCTGAATTATGATGATTATATTTAATTATGGTTTATATGCCATGTGTTTATTTACAAGTTTTTAATTTTCTTTTTGTTTACCTATATACAAGTATGTCACTGGAATTATACAATTATAGTTAAATTTATATACTAAATTATTCTGTTCTAAAATTAAATTTTATTATATGTGTGTATGTTGTCAGAAATGTATCGAGCAATAAATTAATTGAGTATGATATGGAATATTTTTGTATTGTATTTTAGTGCTTAAAATGCGTGTGATTGAATGAATAGTGAAGAAGTTGTACAACACTTCTATAAACTTTTTACGTTACAGATGCTACCAGTGCTGAAAGCCGCTGGAAAACACAACGGGATCGATATACGAGAGAGTGTAAAAAGGTGGAAGAGAGCAAACGTACTGGAAGTGGAAGTGATGCTGTATATGTATCGCAATGGTACCTATATGATATTATAGATGGGTTTATGAGGCGCTGTCCACAAACAAACGAAGAGTAAGTATTTTAGGTTCAAAAAGAATACATTTTATGGATGAAGCAAGAATTTTTATATGCAATTTTGTATAAATACAGAACCCTCAACAATATATCACCGGTAGCAGCAGATCCGCCAGAAGATATTGAGCCCGTTTATGCTGAGTCGGTAGAACTTTCGTGTCCCAGTGACAATGAAACATTTCTTTTTAGGTAAGCACTCCAATAGTTATTCACTGATTGCCTTTTTACCTACTCCTGCTTTTTACCTGTTATAGGCCTGCATCATCATCATCGTCATCATCACAATTACATATGGAAGCTTCGGAGAGCAGGTACTGTATATACGTTCAGTCTGTACTATTCTAAAGCTTTTTGTTTGTACGTGTTAATACATTTGTGATATATATTTTGTACTTTACAGCACTTCTTCACATTTAAAACGGATTAGAAAATCATCTGATCCACAAATGGAAGAACTATTAGCAATATTTAAAATGTCTGCTGAAGCCATGCAGCGAGCCAATGCTACAATACAAAAAAACAAATCACATATCAAACCATTTTGTGAATTTGTTGAAAGTATGCTGGAAAAAATGAGCAACAAAAACCAACGAATAGCGATGAAAAGAATTCAAGAGATTCTTTTCGAAATTGATGCAGTGAACGACGAAGAGAATGAGTGAATTAATAATTAATAAATTGTAATGTAATAGATCAATGTAATTTATTTATGTAATTAATTTTGTTATATTAATAAATTTTTTTGAAAACCTATATTTGTTACAATGTCTTTAAAACACAAGAGTAATAAAAATAATTCTTTATTGAAACTTAGTAATAAAAAATGGTAGTCTATTGCCTATGGCAAGACCCAGTGGTACATAGGTAGTCTGCTAATTTATTCCTCAATTCTCTTGCTTCAGTAGAGTACATATTGCTTGCTACCTGTGTGCAACTTCTCATTTGATCAGCTGTTGCTCTCCACCTCCCTGGGATAAGATTGCCATGTTCATCTTCTGAATCACAATCTCCAGCATTAATGTAAGAAGCTGACTCTCTTATAAGAAAATTGTGTAAGATGCAAGCTGCCAATACCATCTTTGTTGTGTTATCTTCACTGTATGTTAAGGGTCGTTTGAAGATTCGAAAACGAGAGCTTAAAATTCCAAAAGCATTTTCTACTACTCGACGAGCACGACACAGTCTATAGTTATAGACTCGTTGTGATCGGCTAATAGCTGAGCGTCTGGGATATGGTCGCATCAAATTTCTTTTAAGTGGGAAAGCTTAATCACCAATGAAATAAAAAGGAAACATAATTTCAGAATTTGGCAGGTAATTGTCATTGGGCAAGTTTAATCTACAGGTTTCCATCATTTGACCAAATTGAACTTTTCTAAATATTCCTCCATCACTCTCACTTCCATAGTGTCCATAGTCTATATACAAAAATTTATAATTGGCATCTGCCACTGCTAGCAATACATTACTAAATGTTCCTTTGTAATTAAAGTTTAAACTTCCACTATTTTTTGGACAAACCATCAACACGTGTTTCCCATCAATGCTACCGCAGCAGTGTGGCAATTGCCAAGCTTTTAAAAAATTTTCTGCAATACCTTTCCATTCATTTGGCGTTGATGGAAATTGCATGCAGTCTGATTTTAAGTGAGTCCAAAGAGCATGGCAAGTTTCTGGAACAATTTTTGCTATTGTTTGTCTTCCAACTCTAAAGGCAAATGACAAACTTCTGTATGTTTCCCCTGATGCTAAAAATCTAGAAAAAATACATGATAAAATGAACGGTTAAAATGAACTGTTAATCCAATCAAAACAGATTAAGCTAGTCAGTGATTAGCTTCTAATCGTATAAAATGTACCTTAAAGTTATTCCCAAGCGTTCTCTTGCTGAAATTGCTTCTCTGAAACGTGTATTTTGCTTGCTTATATGATTTTCTACTCGTTGTAATAACACTTCAAAGAGATCAGGTGTCATTCTTAAAAAACTGTCAACAAAATTCACGTTACTACTAATAAAACTTTTATGCATTATAAGATTTTGCGATAATTTTGATTTATTACTTACTCATAATAGTATTCCTGGTCTTGAAAACGAAGTTCACGCATAAGTGTATTATGATAACCTAAGGAACTTCTATTCCGAAATAAAGGCCTCACCCAAAAACGATGCTTGCGTTGCTTTCGTTTCATGAGTGCAGAAAGCAACAAAAATTGTCCAGAAAAAAGTTGAAACATCATATCAGCTTGTATCTGATCCATTTTAAATTATTTTATACACTGACAAATATGAACGATCAAGCTACGATACTTTCGTTTTCACCAATTCACGTGCGAAGAAGTATTTACGTTCGACACTTGGGGCAGCACCGTCGCCGTAAAAACACCGCAATCCGAGCGCAAACGCAAATAAGTCACGTGATTAAAAGCTTTTACGGCGAGGGGTTTTACGGCTGTTTTACGGCTAGTGGAGTCGCGGCCTAAGGGTACGGTACGTCCTACGTGGCAGCGTGGGAAGAAAGAATCTTTGTACGCGCTTCCGGCCGGCCGTCGACTCGGGTTGCCATCTGTACGATAATAATAGTATTTGTACGATAGTTTCACGAATACGCCTTACTCCCGTTAATGATTGTAAAAATCCAATTAGCCATTACCATTTTTATAGGTATCGCCTTTTCATTAATATGTCGTGTCTTTTTTCTCCGCTAGAGGACTACTAAATTTTAGAAAGTTTTTATTGCGCTTAGATTGGCTATATTCACGATTATAATGTACACCTTCGCTAACTACTATACTTTTGGACCAGCCGATAAAACGCTCAAATTGATGTGCAAAAAAATGTGTACAAATAAATATTCTGTCCAGATGCCATTACGATTCTACCCGTACAAAATATAGGTACTGCATTAATACATTTTATTCCGGAGTAGTTTCCCCGCAGTAGGCTGTCTAGAACTGAGGCTTTTTTGATCACCGCCATTCCGGGGGTGAACTAAAGATTTTAGACAGGGCAAAAATTTGAAAAAACTAAGGTTCGTGCGTATAATAAATAAGTACGGCATATAAAGAAGGAAATGTGTTACATATATTCCTGCACGCGAGGTCTATAAAAATACGAATTGGATACGAATGTTACCTTGTGGAGCCGCCATTTTACACTTTTGAATAGTGCGAGTTTTAAACAAACTTGTACCGGCAGTTAGTTTTATACCACGTTAAACCAAAATTACGTAAAACCAGTGAGATTCCGATCTAAATAATTTCGAACGATTACGCGATCGAAATTTTATGCGACTCGATCGAATTGGTTTAAAATTAAGAGCATCCTTATCATTCGCTGTCTCGATCCAAAATATTGTAATTAAATTAGTAGCTGCATTAGTTTCATCACCTACGTAGACATTTAAAGCGATGCAGTAATATCGAAGAAAAGTCAAAGGAACCGAACCGCTATACGTGACGCTTGGCCAGATATAGCCCCCCTCCGAAATCAGTCTACAGCCCACTTCCAGGCGCTGTAGGGAGTCCCGCTGCCCGCTTCGCTAAGCTTATCGCGTGGTTAAAAGAAAGCAAACGTAGTGATCGGACGAACTAACGATATTTATCGGTAAAGAATAAAGAAAAGTCCGAATTGCCATCCTTTGCCAGATATTCGCGTCTAAATGTGGAAATCGACGGCGCAGTTCCGGTGGCCATTTTGCTCGTAGACGTCGCGCTCACCGGCAAATTGTTATAGGCACGGCGATGGGCGCCCGTAACAGTAAATGCATTAACGTCTACTGACTAAAAAACGGTATTTACCGTGAAACAGTACTACTGCCTATTCTCCACGCTCCGCGTAGGTCGAGGCTGGCTATCCCTCGCCTCGACCTCTAAACTATATCGTCGAGTACTTCGCCAACAGTCGAGTGGGCTATTCAAAGCCGGCATAGTCGCGCGGGCTAAATAATTAAACGCCATAGTCTTAGCGGTGCGCGTCTCCACTTCCGATGGCGCGCGGCTGATTTCCACGGGCTACATCTCATCGAGAGTCACGTGTAGAGGTATGGTTCCTTTGGATTTTTGCTCCTACGGGCCCGCTCTACCCTCCGTCGATGTCCCGACGGTGTGATTCGCATCCCGGTAGTGTCGGTATTACTATTTATAAATAATCGGTCAATTATTTGAAAAACTCGAAAATGTATTAAAATCTCAAATAGACACCCGATGGCCGACGTAGGTCGAAAAATGAACTAAAACGCGTACCGGATTGGCGATAACGAATGCCAACTCGGGGCGAACAAAAGCCGCCATTTATTTCTCCGATGCTAAAAAGTTTGGCGAATTTATAGGCGATTGCGGCATAACTTTTGGATGCCGAAATGGACGCCGAAATAGCCAATTTGGCAGCCCGGTCTATAGGAAGAAACGGTGCCCGAGAACGTTTGTAGTCGGGAATGTGGAAAGTCTCTCTAAATGCCATAAAAAGGGTGTTTACCGTAATTTTCCTCATCGGCTTTTAATCGATAAGACCTTAAAACGGGACGTCGGCGGATGACTCGAGACTTTAAAAATTAGAGAGAGAATTTTCTAAAAATATCTGACTTAAATAGCAAAAACGTGACCAAAGTCTAGGTAGAGAGTGTCCGAGATCTGGTTCCCGGCGAAAGTGTTTAAGATACGGAGCTGTCCGGGGTATTGACGTCCAAATTGACAGGTTTTGTCGCATCTAAAGGACGACCGTGGTTATTCGAAAGCCAGAGAAGCCGAGGTCCGGTCGAATTTCTTTCTAACCGTTAATGACCCGTAACACTCGAGAAATTTCCTTATAAACATTTACGCCGAGATTGTATTATTAATGATAACGAAAACGATAATATTTTTGCGAAATTATTAATTAAATAAGCCGCTATTTTAGTTTCCTATAATTACTTTGAATATTGTAAAGTTCGAAGCTAATCTTAAACGTTCTTTGTGTATATGTACTGTACGTACGAGAAGGGTAGTTAAATATATATTTATGTTAAGTGACTTATGGAGTAGAAATGCTGTACGTAATACACGACGCAGACGGAGGTAAGTGTCTGACCTCGATTGTATTTTTTAAATTTCGTCCTTATCGGATTAGGCGGAAGGAATAGAACCGCTTCTAACGCCTCTTTTTCTTACAAACAAATGGAAAAGAATAGTACAGTACGAGTGTTTGCAGTTAGTAAATCGTTGTAGATCGAAATTTTCCAAGAAAACTAAAATTTATGCGCCTGGAAAGTAAAGTACGTATCGGTTACTTGGAAGTAGCCAGACTGGCGCTGGCAAAAACGGGAAACTCTCGACACGGGTTAACCGGTTTTTAAATACGGCGAAACCGTTTTAAATTGGCAGAATTAACGTTATATTTTAGAATTTTTGTTAACATTAATAAATTGCTGCGGTGAATATTAGTCGAGATTGACGAATACGTCTGTAACACCTACTATATCCGCGAAAAAAATTTCGGTGAGGTGGCGGGCACATTTGCGAAATTATATTTTGCTTCAGTTTTTATTTTCTCTTCTGTATACAATCCGTCACGGTCAATCCCCTCCCCTCCCCACTCGCGCTATCGTATAAGTGTCGATTAACGACAGAATATTCCAAAATAAATGGGTTATTTTGTTCGCGTAAACACTGGGACCACCTCTCCTCTCCCCGCGTCGCCGCATCGTCGACACCCTCCCCCATCTCGCCGCCTAAAGGACGATGCGCCGTAGGCAATTAACGGATAGGATTGGTAAACTTTTAAACTTAATTGGCGCTAATTTTAAAACAGGCGAGTAATGCCGGGCGAGGTAAAAAGCGGAGGACGGTAAATCGGGGTGGCCTTAAATCTAAGCGTGTTTCGCCGCCAACTAACGGTCAAAAACGGCAAATAAACGCGAAGATACCGATTTCGTGGCCGGCGGTAGGCCCGACCTTCGATTTATCGGCGACTTTTAAAATGCGAACGAAGTTTTTGGCGGAGAAATTATTTTCTACGTGCCCAACGCGTACGTTTGCCGACCGGAACAAGAAATATGCGCGAGATTATCGAAGCCGGATAAAGAACGGCCGGGCGGTTTCTTCGAGTAGTTAACGGATAAAAGACGTCTTTCCACGAACACTATTCGCGTCGTCTCCTTAATTGGAAGAATTGGCAAAATACGGCGCGGAGCCGACAAGAATATTTGGCTGGGTCGGAAGAAAAAACTTTAATCGACTAGAACTGACCTCCTCCGTTTTCGTAAGCCAGATAAGGGAATCTCCAGACGTTGCCGAGTCCTACGGAAAGTCCTAAACAGGACAAGAAGAATTCCCATTTGCTTCCCCATTTATCTCGAGCCGTTCTTCCGGAATCGGTCCGACTTTCGTCTTCTTTCGATATACTGGATATTTTCGTCCGGTTCAGAAACCGACTAATCCTTTTTTTGGTCGTCCGGTAATTTGGAAAAGTCTTTTCCTTAAAATGTTAAACATTAATTAGCAGAAATTTCCAACGCTCCGATAAACTTTAGACTAAATTTTCCGAGGCGAAAGTGGAAAAACAACGGCTCACCTGACGTTCGTCGTCCTCTTCGGACACATTTTCTCCTACTTGTAAGCCTTCCGTCTATTTCCGAATTTTTAAATACGAAAGAAAATTAAAACCCGCCTAAATATTCTTTCTCGTCGTTCATTTAGCGGCATCTTTTCTCGTTAAATAGTGCGCGGCCAGCTTTATTAGCCTAATTCGGACGGGGTGGGAATCGATTTCTCGAACGGAATATTTTCCCATCCCGTTCGAGAAATCGCATATTTTGTCCGAAACCGGAAGTACCGATCTAAATGCGCCGACAAAAGTCGTTTTCGTTGGTGAAAATGGTTCCGAAATCTTCGTTAAAGGAAACTCCTTCCCATCCGACGTGGGCGGTCACCGCCTTATAAAAATCTGCGCTCCACCCCGGTCGTTTCGGGGGTTTTCTCGGAATCGGAATTACCACGCCGTAGCGAATGAGGGTCCGAATCCCGTCGAATTAAAAATCTTCACGCTCGGAACGGAATTTGCCGACGGAAAGTCGACCGATCGGACCGATATCCGCGCGGGTCGAGTCGCCCGCGACATTAATAGGACCGGAGGAGGCGGTGGTCGGTTGTTAATCCGCGCGCGTGGGTAATAATCGGAATCTTTCCCACGTCGGGAGATAAGATAGGAAGAAGGAATAGGCCGATACTACTAATTTGGCCTATCCGTAAATTACTTAACCGGGAAGGAAATCGAAAGAAACGTTTTTAGTATAAATTAAAATGAAAATTTCTCACCCGGAAATGCGTTTTCTTATCGTTGGTCACTTTGTACCACTCTTCCGATTCTTTCCGCCGTCGATCGCGGACGGGTTCTTCCTACGTTTACGATTTTAAAGGTTTAAGTATCGACCGTCCGGAAGTACGAATAACTTATCGAAGAAATATAAATCGATCCGCTTATTTCGGAAAAGATTTAAATTAGCCTAAATAAAGAATTTTCCGACGGGGAAAAAAGTCGCGGACGGACGTTCTCCGAAAAGACGAATTCGGAAACTCTTTTTAAAATTAGGCTGCGGACTAACGGCGTTTCGCTTACCGATTCCAATAAGCCGAAATAGCCATTTAGTAACGGCCGACGATCGAAAGATAAATTCCGACAGACGACATTCTTCCGCCGATCGAATGCTCTATCGTTTAATTTCCGCGGAAAATAAAAGAATTTACCGGCGCCATCCGCTTATTGGCTACGGACGTTCGGCCTGGGTCGTTCGTCGCATTTAAACTTTAAATTTTGTTCTAAATCGCGATTTTCGTCTTTTCTGAGAGAGAGAAATTTCCCGATTTCCCCAAAATGGAAACGAATAAGTAATCGAGGTCTTACTTCTGGTGTCGATCCACCGTCTTCCCGTTCCAAATTATCCATAGAAATTCGCTTCCTCGTAAATACGGATTACGCGAAAGGAGAATTTCGGCTGGGAAACTCCTAGGTAAAAGGTTCTTCCGGCGCTTCTCGGGTGCGGTTAAATAATTTAAATAATGCAGCCAACACAAAGTCGATATTTCCGTCCAAAAACGTCGATTAAATGCCGAATTTAAAATGGAACGGAAAAGAGTCGGAGAGTTCCACCGAGCGAATCTCCCATAATTCGTTCGAAATTTCGAACCGTCCCACGGTCTATATGGCGGGAGATTTCTTAAATTTTGTAAATTTTAATTAAGAAAGAGGAAAAATTTAACCGGTTTAACGTAAATCAAATGAGTTATTACTTCGGCCGGGCGGGACGTAAAATTTCAAACGGGCGATTCGAAGACGCAAATTACCGGGAGCGTCGACCGGGGTTTACGGGTATCATCGGTTTTTTGACGTTCGTAAGTCGAAGCAGTTTCGGAACGGTAACTCGGACGTCGTCGGGTGGCGGGTAAATTCCGGATAATACGTTACGTAAGCGAAAGCGTTATATAATTAATACACACGCATATATATTGTTATATCGGGTTTTTGCCTCCGTTACAGCCGACTGGGCGATTTGAAAAATTTACTATCGGTAATTATAAGCGCGAATTGTAAGATTTTAATATAGGCCTTGGCTTAACGGCCCGGAATAGTTGTGTCGGGAAGAATGCGTCTCCGCATTACGTATCTAATATTATAAGGAATAAGTAAACGCGGAGAATACGACGATAGATGAAAAGAATTTGATTTGTTGGGCGCTCCTGGCGACAGAAACTTAAAAGTTTTTGCAGGCTCGGCCAGCGGACGACTCGACGAATATTATTTATTTATTTGTTTGTAAATGTTGGTAAAATGTATATAAATACAAATATGGCTAAGACCTAGGAGTTATTTGCGAGTTAGGCAAAGGAAATATTTTCCAATCACGTTCGTAGCACGGTTACTTATTTCGTGTCGGAAGGGTTAAAAAGCGATTTTTTTCCCAGACCTTTTATACTTTTTTCTTTCTATTTATATCGTATTTAATCTATAAAGTAACGTATTTTTAATTTTACGTCATCGTCGTCTTTGTTTTTACGTACATTTGTTGATTTTGCGAGTAGATATCGACTATCCTTTTCTATTTACTTATAAAAATAATAAAATAAACGAGGTATGTGTACGTACGAACCTGTTTGTTAATTAGAAAATCGTCCTTTTAAGCGGTTCGATTCGTCTCTCGAGAAAACATTATCGAAATGTAGTGGTAAATGGATAGAAAAGAAAACGGAGACATTTGTATTTCGTCTCTTATTTTGTCTTTGTTCCGCTACCCCCGAGGGTCGGGACGTGCCCGTGATCGGTGGCCACGTACCGTTACGTTTTAACGCCCGGAGTGCCGACCGGGAACGTTTAATGCTCCGGAGATAGAGTAAAATACTAGCGCGGCGCCGGTGGACTAGAAAACCGTTATAAACGGAACGGGCGATACGGATACGGTGGAGGGGAGCGGGCCGTCATCGTCCGCGAGAAGCGATAACTGCCGAGATTTCTGCTTCCGCCGTTAACGACCAACGACTTTATTCTTATTAGCCAGGTTGAAACCGAAGTTTTAAACGCGAAAACGTGTACGTCGGACGTTCGGCGCCGCTTTCCCGTAAGCCTAGAAGTTTGGCAATGGCGTTTGGAAAGTCGGTCGAATCGCGCTCGACATTCTAAACGCCATTGTCAAACTTCTAGGCTTACGGGAAAGCGGCGCCGAACGTCCGACGTACACGTTTTCGCGTTTAAAACTTCGGCCTCAACCTGGCTAATAACTAACCGCACCCACCGTCGAAAGGCGTTATCGACCGATTTGTGGGAAAACCCGGGACGGGCGAAATAAAGTTATTTGCGAAAACGTTTCGGAAAGAGAAAAATCAAACCGGGCGTGGAACGGGAAAGTTAACGAAGCGCGGCTGTGGGTGGGCGCCAGATACCACCCCGTGCCGTGCCAACAAGTAGTTTCTTTCCGAAATCGCCCGCCTTAGAGACGCCGAAGGGACGAAACTTCTCCGCGGCCGTTACCTATGCCTAACCAGGGAAAGTATGAGAATCGTGTCGAATTCCGCTCAAATCTGCCCGTTTTCGGATCCCCCGAATCTACAAAAGACAAAAAATTCCGCGTATGTGGTGTGTTAGCGTCTGTTCCGTTTAATGTCTCGGGACGGGTTAAGGTTAAGGAACGGAATTTGGCGCGATGACTCATCCTACCCTCAAAACTAAGCTTTTTGCCATTTTATAGTAATTAAAACTATAGAAACTTTTTAAACAAAATCTGATAACAGGTGGCGCCACACGCAATTTTATTTTATGCTTAATAATAAAAATGTTTCTAAATAAAAGCCAGTAACGGCCGGGAAGGTTACTCGACTCCGGTTGCCGGATTCTTTCTTTTTAACTCGATTGGCAATTTCTGGCCGAAATATTTCCCCGGCAACCGGCAGTTATTCGCGGCCGGAAAGATCCTTCGACCCACTTACGGACCATCGATGATTTATCGCCAGTTAATCGCCCGGTTAAGGGGGTTTTATTACCGTCGGAAGGCAATTAGGGCGGCCGCGCGCCTCGGGCCGGTTCCGGTTAATTACCTTTCCCCCTTGGCATAATTTACTCGTCCGTCCGGAAATCTATCCGGCGGAGTAACGTAAGTACCACTCGAGTCGTCCGCCGGCCAAAAACGTAAATTAAGGCCATCGACTTTCTCCTAGGGGAAGGCTCCTTCCTTTCGGACGACGGACGGCCAGATGGCTCTTATACCTCCCGGCGCCCGTAGTTTCGTGGGTCGGACCGGCCGAGACCGAAGGTGGCGTTCTTAACGCCAAACGGGTTTACTAACGGAATTTTGTTTCTATTTCCGAAATCGAAAGGGAGGAGGGCGAAATAAAAGCGGTCGAAACGAAACCTCAAAAATAAGACCGAAAATGGTAGAAAGGAGCCGTGCCGTTTAATTCTTCCGCCGATTCGAATAGCTCGAAAACGAAAGCCCGGTCGTTTCGACCGGGCTTCCGTTTTCGAACGCCGGGGGGGGAATTCTTCTTTCGGCCGTTTTCTTCGTAGTCCGCTCCGAGACGACCACCGGCGAAGTAGAAAACTAGAAAAGAAGACCCGCCGCTTCTTCCGGCCTTTGGCACCGCCATTCGATGAAAAGTACGTTACGCCCACCCAGGCGGACACCCGTCACGCGCCACTAACAATTAAAGACTTAGAAGGGGGAACCGCGGGTAGTTAGGGTGGTTCGGAAAAAACGGCCGAGCCGCGACATTCCCTGAGTTTTCTTTCGTGAGTAACCGGGACGAGAAAAATGTAGAAAAAAAAGAGAATTTTCCCGGGCTTCGCTCTTCATTTTGTCCTTTTTAATAACAATATCTCCACCCACGCGTTGGAGTTTAATAATTGAAAGGGAAACTTTTTTCGTCTCCCTCGTTAAATATGACCGGAGCACCCGAAGGAAGGGAGAGACGGAGGAACGAACGGGCGGAAGATGGAAAAAGGACGGAGGAGACGAAACCGGGGTAGGAAAAGGAGATTTTCCATTACTTTTAAAGGAGAAGGAGCGCGGCCTCTTCCCCCCGACGCATTAAGTCGTAAAGAAGATTCTGGTTTTACGGGAATCGACGCGGTCGAAGACCCGAAATTCGGCCGCAAAATACCTCTACCGGGAGACGGTGTTGGCCGGCTCCGGGTTTCGTCCGGCCTCTACCCGGCCGAAATACCCGTCGGCCGCGCGTGGGACACCGAACGGGTCTCGGAGGAATTTCGCTCCCAGATCCCTTCCCTCGCCCCTGCGGGTTTAGGCCCGTCCTCCCGCAGTCTTCTAGTTTTCCGCCGGACAACCGGAGGTTAGGCCGCGAGTTGGGTCTTAAAGGCGGAGAGATCGGCGGGCCCGTGGTTAACTTTCGGCCCTCTCCTTTCTCGGCAAGACCGGAGAAGAAAGTCTCCTCCCTAAATTAACGGCCGGGTCCAGCGGTACTTACCGTCGGGAAAGTTTCCGAACCCGGGTGTCTCCGGACGGGACCGATTTTCGGTCTTATCGAAAGGACGGAGCCTTGCAGGTTGAGTGGAAAGGAATAGAAAACGGTCGGTCCTGTTGGCCGACCGTTTTGATATTTCCAACAGGCTTTTTGACTCGACGAAAAATCTTTATGTCGGAGGCGTATTAACCCGGTAGCCTAAATGTACGGACGTTCCCACCCAGGCTTTTCTCGGCCCTGGGACGTTACCTTTTTCCACCGAGCAACCGCCGTCGGTCGGCCCGTTAATCTTCTCTCCGGAAAACAAGGCGGAAATTCCGGTGGAGGTGATCGGGCGCCCCGTTATTCGGGTCGACCGGACGAACGGAGGAAAAATTTGCCAGGGCCGGTAGCCACTCGCCCGGTGCCCCGGACACTCTGACGTTATTTCCGTTTTCCGCAGAAAATTGTAATTTTTACTTTTCTTAAATTAATCCGGGGCTCCGAATGTAATGTTTAAGTTTCTAAGTCGTGGTATAAATACAAATTGAGTTTAAAGCGTAAAGTAATTAAACGAAGAATAGGCCTACCGCTACTCTTTGCGGACGCGAAAGATCGACGGCGGGGTTTATACTCTAGACCGGGGGTTCCCCATTGGCCTTGGCCGATAAAATTTGGGGTTCCGCAATAAAATCTGTCGAATGTAGCCGCGTACCAACGCGACGATGAAGATTTGGCCGTGGTTCCGGGATCGACTCCTCTTACCGCCGGCTGTACGCCCGCTGCTGCTAGTGTGGCTCGACAAACGCGGGACCGATTTATCCGGAACGAGACCGACCGAAATGGCCGTATAATGGGGTAATAAGAATGGCGGAGCTTAAACTAAAGCTAGAAAATCCCTTTAAAAAGTATCCGAAGAAACTGTAGACTACGCACCTACCACGTGGCACGTAAGAAGCGGACGACGTTGCCACGTCCGAGACGCGGAACTACCGAGGTGACGACGCCACCCGGACGCGACTTAGTACTGGGGTACGGTCGATTACGTCACGGGCGGAGACGAAACGGGAACTCGACGACAAACACGTGTGGCCCGGCAAAAATCCCATCTGGCGGTCCTCCGAGCGGCGCAAATACCTATTTTTTTATAACCGATTCTCCATTAATTACGGAAATGTCGGTCGTCGGAGCTGGCTTTTCGTCGGCGCATCGGCCGTTAAAATTCTTTCTTTCGCGCCACTCCTTCAGACGGCGGCGCCCCGGCCCCGTTACTACGCCAGAAACCCGCGGGCCGGAAGGACGGTTTTACCCGAATGTCGCTAAAGCCCGTTTTTTGTGCGGCCGCTCCGTCCAAACGTAGAGAACACCGGGAATAGTAAATTAATCATTCCTTCGATGACAATAAAATTATTTGACCCGCCCGTCGGCCAAATGTTTCTCTTCCGAATCGTAGGCCCGTAAACACCGCGCCATTTACCTCCTTCCGTCGGTTTTCTCGGAAAGACGACACTCTTTAAACGGCTGGCGGTGGACCTTTCCGGAAAATCGAGTGTGCCGATTACGATCCGTCCGCCGATGGGGGCGGAAATTGGAAAAGAATGCCGGGAGCGGACAACTGCGTAACAACGTAGAAAATAGAATTTATTTAGGTGCAAAATATAAATTAAAACGCCGCTTTCCTAATGTAGGCAGACGACGTCGGTCGGAAGCGCGCGAAAGCGGGAGGGAAAGGCGTCGTCGCCGGCAATGACGTCCCACGTTCCCCTCCGGTGGCTCACGTGGCGGGGTTGAGTTGCAGTCGACGGTACTGCGCGTACAGACGCTGGACGGCGAAAGTGGTACAACTCGTACTCCGACGTTAGGTTGGCTCTCAGGGCCGCCTTCAGATCCTCGGACACGTGCTCCTTCTGGCGATTCTGGTTCTTCCGGACACCTGCCGCGGGTTTACATCTTTAGGCTCTTTAAAGAGACGACGGGCGCAGAAGTTAGCCGACCCACCCTACTTACTCAAGTTGTGGTACACTTCCCAGGCTCCTTTGAAGAAGACGGGCAGAGTAGCCTCCAGGACCCGGAGAGTGACGTTCATCTCTTCCACCACGCCCACCACCGCGTAGTACCTTTCCATGTTGCTCTTGGCCGTGCGCAGGGCCCAGGGGTGGTTGAGAATCCTGCGCCGGTCGAAGGTAAAAATTAGAAGGAAGGAAAGAAAACACCGAGAGAACTTTGGAAAGCGATTTGTAAAGAGGCACTTACAGGCATCTTTCGTCCTGTCCGCAGAAGTAGGGCAAGAGGAGAACTCCGTAACTTTGGCCGTCGACGAAACTGCACTCGGGATCGGCGTTGGCCACGCAGTGCCTGAATTTCTACCGAACGAAATTTAATTGTTTCCACCGTTTGGCGTAATTGCATAAAAGGGAAAGAGACGGGACCGTACTTTATTCAGCCAGTAGCTGCTGGGTTTGCCGGTTTTCCCTCGACTGTTTCTGGCCGCCAGACGGCGATAGTAGTAAGAGGAAATGATCCTCTCCACCGGATCCCTGATCAGGTTGATGTAGACGGGAGGCGATCGTCCGAACCTGCAAACGGAAACGTCACACCAATCGAGTGCCGTTAATAAACCTCTCGGGCATTCGACCTCGGAAGCCGCCGGTGTCGAATTTAAACGTCCGAGAAGGAAAAAAGGCCGGCGTAGGATTACGAGGTGGTGCCAGTGGCAGCCAGAAAGAAACGGGAGAACTCACCTGGTGAAGTTGACGAAGAAGATGTGTCTGTCGAAACTGCAGGGGGCCGGAGTGTCGGCGACTCGGCGGACGAATCTACTCTGGCAAAAACGTAGCGGAAGGTTGAGTTTGACCCGTGGCCCGGGAGCCGCGATCGGGGAGTCGGACTACTTACCTGTTCGGACAGATCGATCATCTTCTTGTCGTACACCTTGGAGTTGTAGTGGACGTAGCGGTTGAGGACGGACAGCTTCCTCATCAGCGTGTACAGGGTGGTGCTGGCGCACTTGGGCACCCGGTTGTACAGCAGCCTGCCCCCGTCCGGGCGGATCTCCTCCCCGCCGGTTGCCGGGTCCGGGAGACAGTCGCAACCGCCCACTGTCGACGGATACGGTTACTTAAAAAAAAGGAACGAAAGCCACGGAAGAGAGTAGGAAGGAGCACTTACGCGGTCCGTGGCCGTCCGACCGGTAAACGGGTAGCGTGGCCAAGGTGAAGACCGCGTACAACGACGCGCCGGCCAGGAAAATTCCGGTGGCCAACCTGAAAGACATAAAGGCTGCTTTTAGAAAAGTTCCCACCCGTCTGGCTCGCGGCAGGGAAAGCGATTAGAACGGAGAGCGTCGGACCCGGCGACGACCTCGTTGGCTTTTGTTTTTCCACGTCCACATCTGTTAACCATCGAGGTCGGCGCGAGTCCCGGTCACGTACCGCGCGTCGACACCACGCGTATTTATAACAAAGGACCGAAGCCAAGTGCCCGGCCATCGAGACTATTAATAGGAGCGCCACGTCTCTTTAGCGCCCAACGAGGAGCGGAGAGCCGTCGTCGGCCGGTGGGAAACCGAGCGACTATCGGCAACCTCCGGTGGGGCCGGGCCGACGTCGTCCCCACCTTCTCTCCCCTTCCGGAACCTCCACGCGCCGTCCCATCGGGCCGGAAAAACCCGGCGCGGCGCGGCGCGGAACGTCGTCTAGGGAAGGTTATCGAACGTCGACGGCAGAAAAAGCGGTTTTCGGAGCGGGTCGACGACCCGCCGTCCGGGTGGTGGCGCGAGAGAAATTCGGTGCCGACGACCGTCTTTCCTTCGAATCCGTCCGCGTAAATTCCGACGGGAGAGGCGAAAGCGGAAATTTCCGGGAAGAAAGAGGAGAAGCCGGACTTTAGGGGAAGAAAGGCGCGAGACCAATACAATTTCCGCGGGGAAGGAGAAGCGGAGACGGCGAAAATTTTTCGAAAGGCGAAAGGGAGAGGCGACGGGGAAACGCTTCCGAAATACGCGCGACGGAGGAAAGGGACGGGCCGGCGGCGAGGGGCGGATTAGGACAATTACGCACGACTTTTCCTTTTTATTTTGTTTTCGTAAGATAAAAAGAGATTAGAGACCGGTCGGACCGCCGCCGCCTCCCGGATTCCCAAGGAAAATCCGCCCGAAAGGTCGTCCCTCCTGCTTTCTTTCCCGGCAGAAAGGGGACCGTCCGTCTGCCGAGACCGAGGAACCTTCTTTTGCCCGGTGGGAGGGAGGAAGAAGAATAGAAAAACGCCTTCCGGTGGCGGAGGGGAGGCGGGACCGGACACTCACCGGGACCAGGAACCTCGAACGGTCGACTCTCTTCCCCCGGACGACGTCTTCCCCATCGGAAGTCCGGATCCGGAAACGACGATCTCCTGGAAAAGACGAAATTGTTTTCAGCCGGACGGCGCGGCACAGCCGCGACGGATACCGTCTCACCTGACGTCTCGGTCCACCGACGGCGTCGGCATCCGGACCGGAGGTGACGCGGCGGAACCCGTCTTCGGCGCAGTCTCTAACCGGGTCGGACCGGCGACTTTTTTCGCGGCAAGGAGCGAAACGGGTGGCGACTCCACTCCGTCGACGGACCGAGCTTTCTTTTCCCTTTTAGTTTTCTCCCGTCCACCCCCAACCAATTGCCCGGACGGGAAAAATGGCGCCGATTATCCCCTGGGATTAGCGGAGGGGAAGAAATGGGGGCCCGGAAACGAAATGCGCCGTGGAATTTCGGGGAGACGCACCTCGACATTTACCCGTCCGACGGAAAATTACCGGACGGCGGGTTCCATACCCCGGGTTTACGGCGCCTTTTTTCTGTCTAAACTTAAGATTGGAACGAAAAGAAAATGTCGGAGTAAAACTACAATTATTTCCCTGCGGATTTACGGGTTACGGAAAACAACGTATTACGAAGGAAAATCAAAACAACTGTTTCGATTACGGTATTAAGGTTTTCGTAGATCGGAAACCTTTCTTATAATTGTTTTGCGCTTGATTATTTGCCTGGGTGAGAAGGAGCCGAAAAAGGGAGCCGCCATTAAATTCACGAAAACGAAGAAAGGAATAAGGCCAGTGGATTTCTTCCTTCACCGGAAAGAAGGCGTTCCGAGTCCGCACGTTTTCCTCCGTAGTTTAGTGCGGAAAAGGACGGAGAGGGAGGGGCCGACGCCGGAATACCGGAAGATCGGTACCGGACCGGGACGGGGCGAAAAGTTCTCCTCCCGGGAGAACTTTCTATCGAAAACCGGATCTCGCCCACGTAGTGTCGGACGCGCTCACCCTATGCCCGCCGTGGGCGTCGGGCGGTTTAATCCGCCGGGCCGAGCGGGGGACCGACCTAGTCCCGGGAGAAAGGGTCGGGCGGGAGTCGGGTTCGTCCTTCGCTCGACTTCCGCCGCCCGAAAGAACGGCGCGGGAAAACGTAACCAGTGAACGAAAACGAAAAGGATTGTCCTGTTAATTGATAAAAAAGTACTAGCATACAAGATAATTTTAAAAAGCGAAAAGGATTCCTTTATTTTCGGATCTTCTTCCGAATCCTCCGGACTACCTCGCCTCCCTTCTCCTCCCCTCTTTCCGTTCCGAAAGAAAATGGCGTGGCGGTGGGTAAGTCGTTTCGACGCGGGTGGGGGCCGGGGCCCTCTTTCGTCCCGAACGAAAGAAACAGATTTTCGGCCGAACGGAGAAACGTTTGGAGGCCGGATCGACCCGGGCCGCGTAATTCTCTCTACGCTTCGCCTCTTAATTGATTAATTACCCTCGGCTCCCGGGAATTGCTGTCCGGAAAGAGGAAGGAGTCGGAGGCCGCCCGGGGCCACGCCGCATCTCCCGGGAAACACAATCGAAAAGGTTTTCTCGATTCCCACTCGAAGGAGACTTCGGAAAAGGACGGGACGGACGGCGGAACCCACTACGGGAAACCGAATCCAACCAAGGGACGTTCCCTTACGGACGAGGAGAAAGCGGAAAGCCGACCGACGATTCCGACTCCTCCCCACGGGCGGAGGGCGACGTGCGGACTCCGCCCGTCGCTCGTTTTAAGCCAAAGGACGACCCCAACCCTTTTTCTTTCCTCCGCTCCCCGAGACGTCGGTGGAGGATCCTCCCCTTTGGTTTGCAGGGCCCGTCGCCGGGAAGGAATCCGCTTTTCCTTCCCGACGAAAGGGACTTTCTGCTACCGCTAAAGTAGTGGCTAGGGGAGAAGGGGAGACGGCCGAGCCCGGGTGGGTGGGAAGCTTCCGGAGACGGAACGCGTAACTGCCGCTCGGGCTCGGTCGGCCTAAAGTTAGGCGGAGGTTTAGCAAATTACTTTTACGCGTAAGGCCCGGGCGCCGGCCGAAAGAGAAAGGAGCGAAGAAACAATTTCGCGTCGGCGGTCGGGAGGTAAAGGACGGGCCAAAACTAGGCCACGGACGGCGTAAAACCGGTCATCCCCGCGCCCAATTAACTGCCCGACCGGACGCCTGGGCCTCCGCCTCCCCAGGAGGACGGGCCCCTCCCGGCGGGAAAAAAGGGAAGGGACGAGTTACTTACCCGGCGGCCTGTGGCTGGATGCGCAGCGGGAAGAAAAACGGTGGCACGCGGCCCGTGCAAGGGCGGAACCGGTTCTCCCACGGCTTTCCCTTTCCGCGCCGACGACTCAGCCGCCGGGAGTCGTCGCGCCACCTGTCGACCGCCGTCGGCTCCACGCGCGCCGGCGTCTCCTCCGGGAGTGTCGACCGGCGACAGGAACTTCCCTTCCCACCGGTTTAAAACGACGGACGACTTTTCCATTCTCCGCCGTCTACCTGCCAATTTCTGCGGAACGCTTCTACCTGCCTTTATCAATACTGGCGACTTTCCTTTCCCTCCCTGGCCTTTTCCGGGCGGAGGCTGCGGCTCGAATTTTCTTTCCTCCCTTCCAGGGGTTCCGTCGGCACCATTTCCGGAAAACTTTCTTTTTCCGGAAATAGCGGATCGGGCCCGCCCTCAGACGGAGGGAACCCCGGCCTGTAGGATTGTGTTACGCCTCCGAGGAGGATCGAAGGACGAAGAAATTTAAATGATAAGGGGAGGAAGAACTTCCGCTCTTATCATAAGGGCGGAAGTCCTTCCTCCCTTAAAGGGTGAGGAAATTCCGCCGGTAGCGTTTGGAGGGGGGAAGAGGAAGGGGTATTCTTACCTTCGGCTTTCCCGCGGCCGGTGGGACGACTCAGTCCTACAGGGGGACCGTGGCGGCCCGGACGAAAACGGTTGGTTTCCCGGTCGGGGTCGAAAGATACGGGAGAGCCTTTCGATCCGGAAAACAAAAAACGGTTTATTACGTAAACCGTTTTTGTTTTCTGGTTTGTGCCCGAATTTTTTCGCCAAAATTTCGGGAATCGATAAACCTCCTTTCGTCTGCACTCGTTCCGCATTTCATTCTGCAGAAAATGCTAATTTTGGACCTCCCGAAAGAGGCGTTGGCCCGGCGCCCGTTCGATTGTAATTTATAAATCTAGTGTATATAGCGGGAAGAAAAGAGATTGGCCGAGTTGGAGACGAAATACCTACAACGTTTACGTGGAACCAAATGGATTGGACCGAAAACTAACGACGAAGTTAGGCCAGACTCGAATTTCCACCGGTTAGTCACTCTACGCGAGAATAGAGGGGTGGAGATCCGGGAGACGTTGGACAGAATTAATCGGGGACGAGTGGCAATTTAAGACCTACCGTCGGCTTTCGTCCGGGACTAGAGAAAGCGAGATACGGAGGAAAAGTACGAAGTGGTGGATGACTCAAACCGTCACCCACGGAAGAGTGTGACGACGAGTGTACAGTACGTAGAGTGGGCCGAACCCCGAGAAAATAAATAAATTTTCGACACTCGACGTTTGGCGTGTAGAATAGCGGCAGTGACTCCCCGTCTAGTAAAAAAAGCCAGATCGCTATATATACGGGAATCAGACTTGCCGATTTTCGGGGATGGATTTCTGCCCCCCAAACGTCTAAAGTAATTCCGGATATCTCGCCGGAAAGAGAATTGTTTTCTTAAGTGACGTACAAAATTTCAAGATTTTGTAAACAGCGGTTGCCGAAATATGAGCCACCGAAAAGCTGTATTTTCTTCTTTTTCTTCATCGAGCACCGCGGACGATCGTATAGAAAAAACTACCGGGTGTAGAAACCTCAAATTTTAAACTTAAGCCTTTCTGGTTATCGGTGAGGTGCCGGTCAAACTTTCGGGTCGATAGATCAAAGTTCACCGGGGTTTCGCGGAAACTTATTTCAGTTTTACGGCTGAATTTTGTTTCTAAGGATAAAATTGAGTGGAAACGAATGAATTTTATTCAAAACGTTACTCGGAATAACAGACTCAAATTTATACCGATTAAAACTTTTCATCGCCGTGTACGAAAATAAGAAGTTCTCTTCCCGAATAGGAGTAAGAAAAAGCGCCGTATATACGCGTAAATACGCGTAGGCAAATTGGAAGACTCCGTAAGACTTTCTAAAGCCAGGCGACGGGAAAAAGACCAGCAATTATTTATTGCGACACGGTCGCCGTGCCGGGCTGCAATTTTTAATATATTTCATTTAAAATCCTCTCCGCTTCAAATTAGCGGTGTCTCGACCCCTTACGTCATACTTTTCCCGTTAGCGATCGCGTCGTGCTGGTCGTTATCTTACTCCTTTCGGTAAAAACTTTTGAATGGAAATAGCGTGACTTCCGGTTTCGAACGGAAGTTTGTACACAGTTAATCGGAGCTTCCTACCCCTAAGCTTTCCATATTTGGTCTCGTTAATCGAACACCGTTCTCCAGATTAAGGAATAACGGACGGACGGACGGACGGACGGACGGACGACAGTGGGGATTTATAGGTCCGAAACAAGGATTATCGGAAGTTTTGCGCCCACACGATTTTTTCAAATTGCAGCCCATTATTATTCTATAATATAAAAGTCGTGTGTGTGAATTCCTTATAACTCCCGCAATCTTTGTCCAATCCGGATGAAATTTTCCTTACATTCGTTTTATGTTTTCCCACGGAAAGTATTGGTTACTTATTTTGCGGAAATATTAGCTATAGACTAAACGTTTTATCGATTTGGGATGGGTGACGGCAGTGACGTCGGTGACCACCCGACGTTTTATTATCCAATCGGAAGTGGCGATCCAACCGGCCCGTTATTTAGTGTTAGCGCTCGCCTAATTGTGGGGCTTCGGAAGTGGGTCGGAATCACACAAAAAAGTGAAAAGAAAGAGAAAAAAAAACATTTTTTGTAGAAGAATGTTTTATAAAGCCATTTAAGAAAAGGGTATAAACTTTATGCCATATAAGGATATGTAGAGGATGGAATTTTTAGAAAAGAGAGACCCTCTCAGCTTAAAACAATAGATAAATGTAAGTCCTAAGATCGAACATCTTCGATTGGGATCGAATTGTCAGTCGGTGTTGACTCATCCCGCCATCTGGGTTCTGATCTCGTTACGTTTCGTAACGAGTGAAGGCCGATCGGAAAGCCGAGGTGGGTCGATATCGACCTATAGGAATGTTCAGTCCGGGACCCGAAAGTACTTATAAAACGGGCTTTTTCGAGGACGCGGAGAGCTTCTCCCCGTCTTCCTATCGCGTGGCACCGTACGCTGGAAAGGAAATCGCCTCCGCATCTCGGTATCGAAGTAGATTGCGCTTCGACCTCGTAACGGACTTTCTCCTTACAACGCCCCGGGGCCTGCTACCTTCCGAAAGGGATCCGAAAGAATAGTTCCGGTGGGATTCACCCTTCGAGAGAGGAAACAAATTAGAAGACCCTACATCGCCTACTGTCGACTGTTGTAGCTGTAAGCTTAATCTTATGGTTATAATAAACCAGGTGACTATTTGTAACTGAAGACTTTGTCTCTGCGCGAAACGTTTCCTCTCACGCTCGGACATTCTGGCGTCACACGCGGTTCGGCGACCTCACATAATTCAGGTACAGCGCAATATTGTACTGTACTGTACATACAATGTATGTTTGTTTTATCAACGTGGAATTAAAAAATTGCCAATTTTGTGGGAAAAAATACCTACGAGAAAGCGTAGGAATAAAATTGGTCGGGTAAATTCTAAAAAGAATAAGAAATTAACGAAATTTTGCGGACGTATCGTACTCTCTAACAGTTTCTTTTTCGGCCGATAATGAGTTTCGCTAGTGGGCGCAAAACTTCCGATAATCCTTGTTTCGGTTGTTTCGCGTAGAAAACGTGCAGGTAAAACTAAAAGTAAAGAATATCGTACTTACCTAGTCGTTTCGTCTAGCGTTTATTTGATGGAAATCGGCAAAGGCTTTCCCCGGATATCCGGAACAAACTGTAGAAAGGTTTCGAACTTTGGCGCCGCCATCGGAAGCCGAAATTTGGAACTCGGTAGTCGGGGGCCGGGGCCGACCCCCAAATCACTTTGGGACCGATTGCGGATTGAGGGGGAACACCGTAGGCCAAAGTAATGCCCTATAAAAATATCTCGGATTAAAATACGTTCTTAACATCGCGTGGGTAAAAACGGCGGGAGACATATCCGGGTAATTTTCTTCTCTCGTCGTAATTAAATTAATAATAAAAATATTCGGATATTTAAAATCGCCACGTTTTATGCGCGTATTCCAGACGATTTAATCGCGCGTTGCGACTAGCGGGAGACTAATGAGGGCACCGTCCATCCCCGTCTTGGCTGGCCACCGGGCCGGCGGGTCTCGTCCCCGAACGACGACCGCCCAACGTAGACCTTTCGTTCGAAGTAATTCTATGCTCCGGAAGATCTTTTCTAATCGGCCGCCGACTTCCGCCCTCCCACGTCCGCGAAAACCCGTTAAACGGAATCGAAAATTACAAAAAAAAAAGAAAGGAAAACACGGGAATTACTTTTTAATTTTTAAAGAGAAAAAGTCTCCATCCCGATGGATCCGAGAAGAAATTTGCGGTGGCAGAAGGCATTCTTTCCTCGGCTTTCGTAACAGACTATTCGACCGTCTTCAATTTGTATCGACGGTCGTCTTTCGTCTCGGCCATTCTCTCCCGCCTGCTCTTTTAATTGCTCCCGATTCTTCCACCAAATCTTCTTTCTTTCCCGCCGACCGAATCCCATCATCGTCCGTTGGTTTCGCTCCCGATCCGCGGTGGGCCAAGTGTCTTTTGTAGTCCAGAACGGTCTTTCCCTTAGAAGTCATCCGGTTTCGATACCTCTTTCCTCTTCTCCAAAAAGTTCCGCCGTCGGTCCTTCTTCTCCAAAGAAGAGTCGTCGCTCTGAAGAAAGGAAATGCATTGGTGGAGATCGTGGCCGCTTAGCCCGGCCCGCCACCATACTCACGCCACCAGAAACAGGAGGAGTAAGAGTGCCAGAAAGAAGAAGGTCAAAATCTTCTGCTGCGGGTTGGAAGGTCTCAGCCGACTTCCGGCCAACCAGACGACCGGGCCGCCTGTGGGAAAGAAGAGAAAAAATTGAAGAATCCGGGCGGAAGGACCGCCGGACGCGCTTACCTCGACAACTCCGGAGACTGGTACTACTCTGGCTCCACGTGCGGGAACCCGAAGGACAGGGAATGCAGCGGGAGGAGGCGTTTTCCGGAGCGTAGGTGTCGGGCGGACAGGGAAAACATTTCTCGCTCCCTTCGAACTCCGAAAATTCTCCCGGCGGACAGGCCTCTGCGTATATCGTTAAACGGTAAGATTAACGAACGAATAAGGAGGTAGACGACGTCGTCGTCCTTTTTCTTTAAAACGACAAACAAAAATTCTCCTCCGTCTCCTCCCTGTCTCTCGCCGGGGTTTGACTCGGCGCCGACTTTACCCCTTTGTATTTCACGTTCGGTTCGTCCGACGGAATTCGTTCTCCTTACGGTCCGCGTTTAACCACCTCTTTCGTCGTCGGGAGGATATCCCTCCTATAACCAAAGAGTGGGTCTTTCGTCACTTCCCCGACTCCGTCCGTTTTCGGCTCCGGGGGCCGTGGCAGGGGGCCAAGTCGGACGAAGGGGCAAACTCGGTAAGGCGTAGAGCGGAGAGGATGGACGGAACTCGAAAGACTGTACTCACGGCACAGACGGCGGTGCGATCGGAAGCCGGGCGGACAAGGCCCTCCGGCCGCAAACCCTGGGAAAAGTCCGAGTCTTAAAAACATCGGAAACGAAAGTCTAGGTCCGGGACGGACCCACCTTTCGTCGTACTTCTCCGTGGCGGACGGGACGGATTCCGGAAGGAGAAGGGTCTTCTTCGGCTTTCCTGCCATTCTTTCGCGGCCGGGAAGAGAAGGTCCCCCTCTCGGGCGGGGGTGGTGGCGTAGAAGGAAAAGCCGGGGGCGACGTTTTCCCCGCACAACGAGAAATGGAAGAGAGACGGAAGAAGAACGAGAATCCTCATTTTTCTCCGACGATCGATCGATTCCTGTGGTAGCGGGAACGGACAAAGTAGACGGAGAATTTTGCCGTTCGAATATCGAAACGAAAAGAACAAACTTCTTTCGAATTTCAGAATAAAGCGCCACCTGCCATCTAGGCTAACGACGGGTGCGATTCGAATTTCGAAATTTATTTCTCCTTTCGAACTAAGGCTGGACGCCGTTCGACGGAAAAGAATCTAACGAAGAAATATACAAGGCGACTTTGGCCGTTTTCGGGTAAGAGGGGCAGAGACGGACGAAAAGACGGACTTCGGCCTCTCGAAGGGAGGGACGGGGACGGAGATTAGCCCGTTATAAGTTAGCCCTCGCTGTTAAAATCGTCGGAGAAGGTCGAAAGAGACGGAGTGTACCGACGTTTCTCGCGCACTTCTTTAACTTGTTTGGCCGTTGGCCCGAACCGAGCTTTTGTCGCTGGAGCTTCTTTTCTTCCCCTAGACGAATCGTCCGGTTCCTCGCTTTCCGGGCACCGAGACGGAAAAAAACGGAAGGATCGGAGCCGAGAGGCGGCCTTCCCTATTTTACGGATCCACCGACTGAACACTGCGGTTTGCCGTAAAACGTCTCGAGAGGAAACTGGCACTCCCGCTCGATTCTTCGAGTTTTCCGGGTGGAAATTCGAGGCCTAATTTCTATGCCCCTCGGTATTCGAACGTTTCACTCCTCCGGAAAAGTCGGCTTCCGTCCGCGGCCGAGTTTGTCCAACGAGGAGGAGGAAGGAAACCGTTGTCGGGGGACTCTAATGCCGAAACGGACGCGACTAAATAGATTTTCGAGTCGAACGGGGCGGAAATATCGGTTACGGCTCTGACTGATGCCGGTTTTGTCTTAGATCCATCGACGAATATTCGACGGAAACAATAGGAAGTGCCATGGACGAATCGGAAGAAGAAACGAATTCGACCCGGCAGGTAAGATCTTGTCCTTCCTTCTACCCCGGTCCTTTCGACCCCTTTCCCGTAACCCATCGCCGGTAATTTTGGGCGCCGAAAGAGCGGTGTAAAGACACGAAATCGGGTTGGAACTACCGCCGAGGGTAATTCGAAATGACTCCAATAGCGGTAGATTGAAAAATTTATTCCTATTCGAGTTAACTGCCGATTTCGCGTTACCTCTGTGCCGTTGGCATCACCCTTTCTCCGATTTAACTACAATTACGTAATACGTGTTTACGTTTAGCAGGTGTGTTTAAACGCACGAAACGTACTGTACCGCGCCTCGATATTACCGAACGTCTAATTATTCGATGTGTATCGCTTTCGGTGGTAATATGAAATCTTAGGGTAACTTGAATTGTTTTTCTAGCTGCCCCGGGGTAATTTGAAAATGATTTCGTCCTATTCCCGGTAATTCCGAGGCAATTTTAAATTGCTGAGGTAAAGGAGGAAGCGGGAATGATCCGAAATCGCTACATCGGGGAAGAGTTTGTTGTCGGGAAGGCGGTCGTAAGAAGTAGGCCTAAATCGTTACTTTTATTATTATTATTTTGTTATTAAGAAAGGCGTTTTGCTTTCAGGACGAAGAAGAAGGCCGAGCGGAAGCAAACGGAACGACGGCGGAAGAGCGGGAAGAAATTCTTGAGGTAAAGTATCGGTTCCTTCCTCCTTCCCGGGCGGAATGCGGAAGTGGCCTGGAGTTTCGAGTTTCCGCGACTTTCCGACCAGGTCTTTCGGGAGGACGTCGGAGAAGAAGAGACCGAAACGAAGGAGGTCCCCCAAGCCCACCTTCCGGTAAATTGGCGCTCCTTTCTGTGTCTTTTGAGTGGCCGGACGAGACGATAATAGTTTGGTTATTCGAACGACAGGAAGCGGAAGAAAGCGGGAAGAAACGAACGAAGAAGAAGAAGAAAGGGAAAAGAAAAGGCTTGGAGGACGGAAGCGGGAAAGAGAAAACGCCGGAAAAAGAAGTAGGACCAGCCACCGATTCGAGGACTTTTCTCTTCCTTTCGCTTAACACGGCTGTTTTTCCTTCAGGAGATCGTCCCCGCGACGGAAGAAAACCAAACGGAAGAGCGGAATTCGGAAGTAAGTGCATCCGGCGGCGAAAAGGGCCGTTTCTTCCGGACTTTTTGGGGGAAGACGGAAGGAAAAGAAGAGGCTCGTGGTTGTTGGAAAGGAAAGTGGGATTTCTTCCTGTCTTGTTTGGGAGTATCCGTCGGAATCGGCAACGTCTGGAGGTTCCCCTACCTGGTTTTCGAAAACGGAGGTGGTGAGTCGCCTTTCTTTATATTTTACCGCTTTACCGCTTCAATAATTTAACTCGGGCCACGATTTTTTTTTTAATGGATCGAAAAATTCGTCTGGTTTCGTACGAAAAGACAACAATTTCTTTATTTTCGATTTCGTCCTTTGTCGTTCGCCCGACCGTCGGTCTTCTACGAAAATTGCAAATCGACTTACCTTTAAATTTTTACCATTTCTTAGTACTGGGGGCGTCGATTATCCGGAAATACATCGATACGTCACAGAAGTTTCGACTCGATAACCCTATCCAGCCCGTCCTTATTATTCATTTTACTGTTTTGAATTTTATATTTTGGTTAATGTTACCTATGGTTCCAAAATGGCGGCTCGTCTCTGATTCCAGCGAATAGAAGAAAGGAAACAGTGGGGACGCACGTTCTAACCTAACCTAACCTAACCTATTCTAATAAATTATCATAATTATTATTAACAAAATTATTAGAATAGGTTAGGTTAGGTTAGGTTAGAACGTGCGTCCCCACTGTTTCCTTTCTTCTATTCGCTGGAATCAGAGACGGGCCGCCATTTTGGAACCATAGGTAACATTAATCTATATTTTTAATTCAAAGGTTGGTCGGGACGTCGTAGACTGCGACTAATGCGCGCTTTCGTATCTTACGGTACGTATTAAATTTCTACGCCCTAACTTTTTTTACCGTCCTATTAGAATTAACGCGAATATTTCCACTTTATTCTTTCGCTATCGAGTGTCTCGTTATTTCGGGGACCATCGACGCTTCCCGTTATTTTGGACACCGGAAAGAAAGACGACGAGCGCGCGTGTGGTGGTCTGGACACCAAAGATGCTTCGGAGGAAACACTTTCAGTAATTCGGTGGCGAGTAATTTGCTTTTACAGTAGCTTCTGTTTCCTTCGTTCTTTTCAATTTAGTTTTCGCCGACTTTTACTAAATAGCGTTCGGATTAAAAGATAACCGTCCGTAAAGTCGCGGCTAAAAAGTGCGATTTTACCGCCTTCCGGCCTTCGTCCGCGGTTTACGTTGAACATTCGGAAATAATTTACGGTGGAGACAAATTTACCCAGGTGTCGACATTTATTCGCAGGCGCCTTCCTGGTTCCCTACCTGATAATGGTTTTTCTGTGCGGTCAGCCCCTGTACTTCGCGGAACTGTACCTGGGTCAATATTCGGGGAAGAGCTTCGTCCAGGTCTGGTCCAGCTTCCCCGTGGCCAAAGGTAATTTTTCCGTAACCCACGCGTTCAAAAACGTTCTCGGAGAATTATTTATAAAACTCCACGTTTAATTATTTCAGGTTTGGGCATGGCCGTGTGGATATTTACTTTCATTTTCGTCTCCTACTATAACGTGGTCATCGCTTACACCCTGTATTACGCCTCGGCTTCCTTCGGTTCCGTCTTGCCTTGGAGTTCCTGCCAATTCGAGTGGGCCCAGAACGCTTCCTGCTCCTCCAGGTCCTCTCTCAAAAATTACGTAAGTCATCCAACGTTTAACGCGTCACGTCCGGAGCTTCCGAGTTCGGACGTCTCGGCCGTTACGGTGCGTAAACGAAATAATTGCGTAGAAGCCATATCCCGTTCGGTTCGAACGGAGAAGCCGGAATTGACGATAATCGATACGTAAAGGGCGAGCTCGGCGTAATTACTTTCCTTCCGGTCTCCCCTTCCGCGGGAGGCTCTGTCTTTAGAAGACGGAGACAACGAACAGAGCAACGCGAAATCTTACTCCCCACTCCGGCGGAGGAGTACGAGAGACGTCGCCGTTGGCGGTGGCCGAAAAAAAATCCAAGGGGCGACGTTACGGAGTTTCCGTAACTCCAACCGACAAAAAACAATATATGGCCGTGGCGATGGCGTCTGCCACTTCGGCCGGACAGCAGTGTCGACTCCCCGCGGGTCCCCACGGGGAGTCGACACTGCTGCCGAAGCGTTTGACCCTGGTCAATTCGATAGAAACGAAAACGAAAGATGCTTTTTTACCAAAGTTTTCGTTTGGTTTTCGCCGCGCCAGTGAAATGCGCCGTCGACGTCAACGGCGGAAGTGACCGAAGCGGAAGGTGGTCGATGCGTTTTAAAGGATTTTTTTTTTCCAGTCTTCGTTCTATCAGACTCCCAGCGAATTATACTGGAAGTGAGTACCTTTTCTAAACTTCTGGTTTCGTTCGGTGGGGAAGAAGGCGACGCCCGACGACCGGACAAATAATTTTACATTTAATTTAAGGGGTCGGAGCCGACTACGGTTCCTCCAACGGGATCCCGGCTGCTTTTTAACCCGGAAATTCTAAACATTTCGGGAAATCCCGCCAATTTCTTAAAAGTTGGCTTTTTTCTTATTTTGCGTTAAAGTTGAGGAAATTTTGCAAATAGAAAGTATATCTTAAGAATAATTAATTATATCCCGCGACGAGCGAAACCCTGGAGCCAACGTCATTCCTCGAATGCTCTTCGTCGTTGCGGATATTTACGCATCCGTTTACATAGACGATCCTCCGGTGGAAATGACGGTAACGAGGGCGCAGTTTTTGTACCCCGTCGAGTCTTTAACCTCTTATGTCTGTCGAGCGGACTTAAGGAAGCCGAGATAAATTTATTTTTCGAGAGGATATCGCCAGTGGTAACGGCCCTTCGTGCCTACCGCCGAAGAACGGCCTACGAGCCGTTTGCGCGCCACGGTTACGTTTATAAAAGAACGGATATTTTCCGTCTGTCACCCATCGGTCGTTCGCTGGCATCTTTACTTCGGAGGCGGAGAAGGCCGTTATTTATTTTAAGGCAATATTTTCTTCGGATCGGCTAACCCCACCATTCGTAACACTCGTTTACCATCCCTAACTTTTCTCGTGCGGGGGAAAAGTCCCCGTTTCCTTTCCCGTCGACGGCCCGACCCAGAAAGCCAAAGAAAATGCCAAACGATCGGACATTAGAAAGGCGTAAAATCCAGTTTCTAGTTGTACAAAACGGTAAAATTCTCTACACCGGCGGCTCGACGACCGGGTAAAGCGGCTTTCCCGACGGGCTATTCCGTCCACTTAAATCGCCGACTGGCACTTTTTCCGTTTATTTGCGGGCGGGGAAAGGGTCGGGTAGACGGGCGCCGTCTTCTTCCTCTTAGCGCTAGAATCGGAACGATTGGATATAACCGGATTGCTACTTTATGCTAATAAAGACGATTTTTTGCAGCAAGAAGGTGTTGGGTCTGGACCCGAGTCTGTCCGAGCCGGGAGGAATCAAGTGGGACCTGTTCTTGGCCCTGGCTGTAGCCTGGACGGCGGTGGCGGCGGGGGTGTGCAACGGCATCAAGATGACGGCCAAGGTTGGTGTCCGTCGTTCCTCCCGCCACGGAAGATCCCACTTCGCTTCCGTCGAAATAATCGGCGGGGACGGAAATGCCGGAAAGTGGCGTCTATCCGTCTCCCCGGATTCGACTCTCCCCTGGCGGCTTTTAACCCTCCTCCCGTTAAATTCCGGGGCCGCGGATTGGGCTTTACCCGCCCAATTCGCGGCCCCACATCGGTTGGTTACGAATTTTGTTTCTTCCGTGGCTCGATTTTTTTCCAAAAAGGAAGGGATTTCGGAGGGAGAAACGTTTTATTCTTTCCTTTCGTCTCGCGGTGGTTACGCCGGGTGTCGGCATTTGGCCGAAGAAAGCCGCATCTCCGAGCGAAAAGACGGCGGCAATTAACTTTGGCCGTCGAAAATCGGCCGATGGACCGGCCGGCGCAATGGCCGAAGCCGAGTTCTCTCCGTTCGGCGGGAATTATTCTCCAAACGCGTGACGTTACGCGGAATGCGGCCCACGGATTTGGCAAATTAAAGGTAAACTTTTCCAGAAATGTAAGACAAAACCATCGTGGCGGTTTCTATCGTTTTATTTCTCCTTTTACTTCGATCGTTTCGTTTCGTGTAAAGTCGTAGGTTTCCTCCATATACGTTTTAATACTACGACGTACGATGCAAATTGGCAAAGTAATAATAATTACCGTAATAAACGGTGTCGTATGTACCGTACAGTACAATGCGCTACCAGTTATGTGACGAAACTTTTATTTTTTCCCGAGTAAACGGATAATCTCCCGGATAGCGGCTTACCGCGGAGGCGCGCTTCCCCGCCAAAAGTCAACGGCGGAACCAAACTCGCAGATAATACGAGGACCGCGTATAAACAGTTTCGTCTTTTCCCGTGGCCCGTCGTCGGCCAATTTTGTACGGTCGAGGTGGAAAGCTTTGCCGGAATTAATTGCCGAGATCTTCTTATTTCCTCCGGCCAAACGCCGCCGCGGAAGGTAAAGACGTGGCGTTAATCGGATTGGCCGAAATCCGTTTCAGGTGGTGGGATTGGCGGTGGCCTTTTCTTACCTGGCCTTGGTCTTCTTATTTCTTTACGGAGTATCGCAGCCGGGAGCCGAGAACGGAATTATCTTTTTCCTTTTTCCCTCTTGGGACAAACTCCTGAACTTGAAGGTAAGTCTTTCGGTAAACACCGCGGGGTGGCTCCCAGACCGTAACCCGGACTCTTCACTCAGATCTGGACGCTGGCGGCCGGACAGATGTTCTATTCTCTGAGCGTGGCCACGGGTTTTCTCGTCACCTTTGCCAGCTTCAACCACTTCCACTACGACATTTACAAGTAAATCCACCTCTTCTTTCTTCTTCCTTTCGTCACTCGATAACGAAAAATGCGCTTTCCTTTCTAGGGACGCCAGGATCCTGGTCCTGGCCGACACTTTCACCAGCGTCCTGGCCGGATTCGTAGTCTTTTCTCAGTTGGGCGTCTGGGCTCTGCGACTGGACGTGGCCGTGTCCGAACTCACCGGCGCCGGTAAGACCTCTCTTTCCGCTCTTTTCTCTACTTTAACTCGCCACCCGGGGTACAAACCACCCACGCTTCTCTTTTCAGGATTCGAACTGGCCTTCGTGGCTATTCCGGAAGCCCTAAACGCTCTTCCGCTCCGTCGGACCTGCACTTTTCTCTTCTTTTTCCTGCTGTTTTCGGTGGGAATCGACAGCGAGGCGAGTGCGGTTTCTCCTCCCTAAAACGTCGGTTCGACGTCCGAATAAAAAGCCGACTTTCTTAAATTTCAGCTGGGTCTGGTGCAAAATTTGGTCATCGGCATCTTGGACCTGATTCCGAAGTATCGAATTTACAAACGGCGATTCTACCTGTGCCTGTGTCTGTGCGCCTTTCTTTGCAGCATTCCCTGCATTACTCGGGTAAGTTTTTTTCGCCTCCGCGCGCGTCGCCGGCTTTCCGGTGGCGGCGGGCGCCGCGGAAGGTCGAGCTCCGCTCCCGGTGGGACTTTTTCCCCCAGAAAGTTTCTCCGGGTTAATCCCGGGTGGAAGAAATTAAGCGTTAGGAATGACGTTTCGTCCGCGGGTTAAGGAGAAGACGTTTTCGTTTCTCCGTCTTCCGACAAATTGTAGTTTTCGTCGACGGTAAAACCGGGTTTACGACATTCCGCCGTTTTGGCCGCGGCCGTCGGACGAAGGTAAAAGGAGGACGGAGAGCCAATTTCTCCTTTCGACCGAGACGATATTTTCCTCTCCCGCATCTCATCGTCCGTCGCTCTTTCTAATGGACTCTAGGAGGAGGCGACGAATAATTCTTCCCGTCTCTCGTCTGACACCTCCCTTTTCTTTTTTTCCCGGACGCCCTTTTCCTCGACCTAGGAATATTTCGACGGCCGCTTCGCCGGGTGCGTGACGAAATGGAAGGTCGACTCGTCCTTTCCTCCCCTCCTCGGAGACGACTTTCCGATTTCTAGCGAAATCTCGCGCGTAATTCTCGGCGACCGAGCGAGAAATTCCTCCGGTCCGGGGAGAGGGACGGAGAGGCGGAAAGAATATTAGCACGGGCCGGAGAGCGGCATTTTAGAGATTTGCGTCGGATTGCAGGACGGATTCCGGGTGGTGCGAATACTGGACGATTACGTGGGAGGAGTCACCTTCATCGTCCTGGCCGCCTTCGAGTGCTTCGTCCTCTCCTGCATTTACGGTGAGACCTTTCGACCTTGGTCCAACGCCTCTGACTTTCCTCTAAATCCTTACTTTTTCGTCCAGGAATTAAAAACGTGGGTCGAGACATCCGCCGGATGTTGGGACTGCGCACCAACATCTACTGGAAGATGACGCTGGGGTTTTGTTGTCCTTTCGTCTTATTCGTAAGAATTTTTCTTCTTTCTAAAGATATTTTGACGGGAAAATTCTGTAAGATTAAAATTATCCCCAGACGATCCTTCGATTAACCGCCCGAGACTACGGGAAGATCCGCCCTTATTTAATCCCGGGTTTAAATAAATTTTCGTATTTTCGTCGTATTTGAAGCGAAGGAAAAGACAATTAAATGTCAATTTTTATTTTTCCTTCGTCTTCTTCCGCCGAGAAGGGCCGCGCCTTCCGGGCGGATAAAATGTTAATTAAATTTACATTTCGTCCGACCGATCTTAGAAATTTATCGGTCGACTTCCAGATGTTATTCGTATACAATTTGGTGGCAAAGAAGAACGTGGTCGACGACCCCGACTACGCGGTTTGGCCGGACGTGGTCTCGCGGTTATTGACGGTCTTCACTTTGATTCCGATACCGATTTGGGCGCTGATCGAAGTCAAACGACAAAAACCTAAAAGATGGCGACTGGTAAGTGCCTTTTCCCTCCTCTTCCGACGCGCGGTAGGGCCGGGGCAGAGAATATAAAAGGATTTCTCCCGGAGGAAAAAGCCGCCGGGAGAACGTCGTTGGGTTTTTGCCAATTTTGCGGGCCCGTTTCGGCCACGGGCCGAGAAATATACGAGTGCCGAGGTCGGTTAAGAGCGGCCGTAAGTTAACGGTAGGAATAGTCGATGGATCCGACGTATTCGGAACGGATCGGACGGCAAACCGCGTAATTCACCGTTTTCTTTTCGTCGGACAGAAATTGAAGAAGGCTCTTCGGCCCTCTCCCGACTGGCTCCCTCGGAACCACCAGACCGAAAAAGGATGGACCCGAGCCGTTTCCTAAAATTCGACCGGAAAATTTATATTTATATAAAGACTCAATAAACGTATTTACGAATAAATGCCGCCGAGATTTTCTATAAACTACCGTCGACTTCCTTCCCTCCCGCGCGGAAGAGAAAAGTTTCTCGGCTTCCTCCTTCGACCACCGCGCGGAATCACTTAAAATGCAAATTCGACGCGGCGTTAAATAAAGGAAGTTAAACCCGGGTCGTCGATTGCCAATTAATAACCACCTCATTAAAAACGGAAGGCGTCCGACTTTGCCGGTCTTAAAGCGGTCGATCGGCGCATTAATTAGAATCGCCGCCCCTTCTTTATTACCTTCGACTCTCCTATAACCGCCAATACGCCACCCGATACGTCTTTCTCGGCGCGGCGGACAGAAACGCGGAGCCATGGATTCGCGGTCGGAGGAGCGGAAAATTAAAAGAAAATTCTATCTGGATAGAATTTTCTTTTAATTTGTAAGTAAAACTTCGGGATGGAAAATTGGCCGTTACGGGTTAAAATTCGGCCGGAAGGCCCGCCCCGTATTATCGCGGTTGCGTGGGCGAAAGACGAGCCGGGATCCACGGGGTCTATAAAGGCGGAATTCCTCGTTCGACCCCGGGATAATTAGTCCGGTCGGACAAAATTCCTGCAGAGTCGTCGGAAGAGATAAAGACGAAACGTACGCAAAATCCGGGGAAGGGCCAAATCCCCGGGTAAAACGGTCGTCCTCGATAGGAAGGAAGCGTAGTTCGCCGGTAATTTAGTTTAAATTTAAATCGAAGACACCGTCCGTCGAAAGGCGCGGCCATTTATTCGGTTTCCGCCTTCCGAAATACAAACTTTCCATCTCCGCCCTTTCCCGTAGGATACTCGGCCGACGAAACGAAAGCTCGCCTCGAAAACGAAGAAAAATATATAAGTAAAAGAACGAGTTTTAGAATTGGGACCGGTAATGGCACGGACGTCTTTTTTCGTTTCCGTCCGGCGAGTTTTAATTAATTTCGACCGCGGAGTAGCCTACGACTAAAGTCCGTATTCGAGAACGTCGAAACCCAATAAATGGCGCTTCTTTTTCGATAGACCGCGTCTTCCATTTAAATTTAATTTATCTACGAAAGATTTGTTTCGTAGAGACTCGACCAATTTCCTTATTTCGGAACATTTCCATCGACGAGAATCTCGTTAGGGTTCCAACTTCGGACCGGGAGGGCGGTCGGACAACTTAAACGAAGAAAAACGGAAAACCTGGCGGGGGATGAGATGCCCGGAGAACGAAGGAAAAAATAAACCGGGCAGTGTTCCGGGTTTAGCTTTAATCGCGGAAATTCCCGGTGAAACGTTAGGTGGCCGACCCCGGTTCCATCCGACGCTATTCGATCGGGTTCGAGTTCGAACGCGCTTTTCTAACGGACACCCTTCCATCCCGCCTAATTCTTTTATCGATATTTCCGCCATTCCCTTTTCGCGCTCGAGCCTTCCTACATTTCTATTCTTTGCGCGCCGGCGCTTTCGGTTTCGGCAACGGCAAACTTTCTGCAGAAAAACAAGTTTGATCGTTAGTCGTTTCGACGTTTTAAGTGACGTTTCGGCATTTTAGCGCCGAGCGAACTCGAACGTTTTTATCCCAACGAGAAATTTTACAATTTTTCATTTCGGATGTGCGGAAACTCTTTATCGAGACCGCGCCTCGGACAGACCTCCCGTGTCGCGCCCCTAAGTTCTTTCGTACTTACGTACTTTCTAATTATAAGTACGACCGATTACTTATTGCGACGGTGTGCCGCCACCGGCTACAGTTTTTTTTTACCGTATTTTTATTTAAAAAGTCGCGTAACTTTCCGTCCGGATCGGATATTTGCGCGTACCGTAGATGGTGGCGGGGCTTCGGTCTCCGTATCCGGTCTCGATTTTCATCTATTTAAATCCGTTTTCGAGATTAAGGACGAACGGACGGACGGACGGACGAGGCCGTAAATGTTGGGTCTGCGATTTGAAAATTGCCACCCGATAAGTCCTTTTTCAAATTATTAGTCATTTCGTAACTTTGATATTTCTATTTTAATTTTTATTAATTCTCGCATACTGTTTAGAAAATAAACATAAAAAATGGTTACTCCGCCAATGTCCGCTTTCCCGGCAGCGGCATTTTCGAAAGATAACCGGGCCAAAGGTCGTAATCTCTCTCTCCCCGTTGTCCGTGGCAAATACGTTTCGGTAAGTTTTAATTTGCCGAAAGTTCTTTCGGCAGTTACGGGAATTGCCGACGGCATTCTCCACGCCACCCACCAATTTGGAACTATATTCTGCAAATTGCCGGCTTTTAAAAATCGTGGAGTTTGAAACGACGCAATTAAACCGTTTAAAGATTTAATTCTTCAAAGAGTTCGATAAAAGTTTACTTTTACTTATTATCAAATGCCTACACTTTTAAGTAAATACTGGCAACGCTATCGAAATGGCGTGGCTACGCGAAACGGGAAGCCGATTCGTCTTTGCCAATGTTTTAAAAGTATACGATATCATTAAACGAGTCGCCGGTTCCCGCTATTATAAGAAGAAAAGAAATCGCCCCGCGACGAACGATCGAAGAACCGAAGATAAATAAGAAAAACTGGCGAAGAAGCCGAACAACGTAAAAACCGAAAAGAAGACGGATTCGAGACAGACTGGGAACGAAAGAATGGGAAAAGACGATTTCGATTCGACGGACGGAGAGACGAACCCCGCCGTAAATTGTATCGCGGTTAAGTAAACAATAAAGTTACGAATTTGTCCCGATTTAGCGTAACAAATCGTCGGTGGACGAAGGCGTTTTTGCCGCGTCACTTTTCGAATAGCAAATAATTAATCTTTGTCGATTATAGGCGCGCAGTCCGTAGGCGCGTCGCTAGGCCCGGGCAGTCGAAACCCGAGCGAGTTCGACGACGAGAAGGATGGAAAGGTCGAAGAGCGGTCTTTTATATCTCCCGTGCTTTTTCCACCCTCTGGAAATGAAAAAAAAGAAAATGTATTCTTCCGGAAACGGAGGAAACCAAATCCTTATCAAACAGCCAGTTACGACGATTGTCGCTTTTCGAGCTGGAATTCGTAAGGACGAACGAGGGGCGACTCGACCGAGCGCCCTCGCCCACCGTATTTTTACCGCCATCGAGTTCCGAATTATCGGAACATTCGAAACTTTGCAAATACGGTAGTTTAAAAACGTTCGTACGAAAAATAAATAAAACGATTCTGTCTGCCAAAATAATAATGTTTTAGTTTTTCGATTACATTTTTTTCGAGTTTATAGTTTAATTTGATATAGCATTTACGGCAACGCGACGTACGGACCACCTTCCGAGAGGAATTATCTCGCGGGAGGACTTTTATGGGAAACCGGTCCTCGTTAAGACGTAAATAACGCGAAGAAAACCCGGAAAACTCCGCGTGGTCGCTCCTGCCGATATTCGGTGTTTTTATAAATTCGTCCACCGGTAGACCTTTCGAAGTTACGTATAATTCTTTTATTTTTAAAACAATGATCTTACAAAATTTATTTAGTTTAATCCATTTACGTTTTCGATCTTTTTATCTCGCTATAAAAGCCAAAAAAGAAAATTGGCTTACGACATTTTCGATTAGGAAGTTTCGCGAATACCAAATTTTGTCTTAGGACGAACGTTGGTCCTAGGCCGCGATACGACGCTTTCGCGAATCTTGTAATACGATTTTCATTTTAACATTTATCTTTCTAATGTTTGTACGAACGTATCCGCTACTTTCCGACAAAACCACTCGGTTAAGTACTTTTTTAAAAATTTCGTTTCATTTATACCTTACGGTATTTATTTTTTGGAAGGTCGAACGGGACGAGAGCCGAAACTCCGGACGACGTCCATTGGCGCGTTTTAAATTTCGTAATCTAATCGACGGAAGGAACATCGAGTTTGTCTCGGCCGGATTTAACCGGACCGAAAAACGCCGGAAGGAAAAACCTTTCACCCGGAATTTCTCCGCCGAAATTCTCTTTTCTGATAATCCGTATTTCGAACGAATCGAATATTTACGGATAATTTGGAACGGGAAGATAATGGATCGACCCCGGATTACTTATTTGGGGATGGGTCGGCGTGGCGTAGAAACGCCCGAGGATTTACTCGGCCCCACCCGAAGAATCCGTCTGTGTTTTAAAAACGATTACGGACGACCCGGCCGATGGCTTCCGCCGGAGTGCGAGAACTTTAATCCGAAGAAAGGAAGTGCCAGTCAAATGTAAAGAGATCCTTTATCGATTGTACTTTATTCCGATATTGACTTATGGAGCCGCAGCGCGGACTACATCGCGGGGAGAAGACAAAAAGATTCCTACGGCAGAAATGAAATTCCTCGAGAGCGTGCCGAGTAAGAAGAGACCGGATAAGGAATGAAGAAATAAGAGAAAGAACGGAAATGAAAAATTGGGGGGAGAAGATAGAACAAACGAACAATTATTTATTCCGACACCGTCACGATGCTGGGCTGCAATTTTTTTAATCGTGTTTTTAATTTATTTAAATTATATGCCCTCCGCTTCGGATTAGTAGTGTTTTGCCACTATACATCGTACTTTTCCTGTTAGCTCGTTTGTTTTATTAAGTTGGGCGTAACACTCGACGAGTTGGGCGATCTGCCTAGAGGGATGCCTTCCGGGAGGTTTTTTAAGGGTTCGTGTTTGTAACGCCTAAATAGGGGCGTTACGGACGGGCTGAGAAAACCCGGAAAACTCCAGCCCGTCCTGCCAAGCGCGAATCCACGATCGAACTCCCAGCGTTCGGGCAACGGAACCGATCGGTCGCCGGTGGGCCTTCCCGTTAGCGATAGAGTCGTGTCGATCGTGTATCTAACTCGGTTCGAGGAAAAATGTTGAATATATATATATAACGTGACTTCCGTTCCAAATCGGAAGTTCATATATAATTAATCGGGGCCTTCCGCCCTAAGCTTTGCAAATCTGAACCAAGAAAATGAAGGGCGATAGAATACGAAAGTTAGTATTGGAGAAGAAGACGGAGGGGAGAAGACCTAGGGGAAGACCCAGAAAGAAGCGAGTGACCGAGCTAGCCGAAGACCTAAGAAAAAGGACCGACGACGTAACGACGGTGTTTGTAGAGGAGTCGATGGCTCGACCCAGGCTTCGCGGCATTAAGGACGAATGCGACCGAGTGGCCGCTTTACTACTTCGTCTAAAAATATACGTCGTCCTATTTAATTAATATTTAAAAGTCGATTTCCCCCCTTTCTTTCATAAAGGCTTTAACCCATTTATCGGATTCGATTCCGCAAAAGTTTTTGTTTATCTCCGTCGTTCGCGTGCACGCCGACGACCACCGATTAAATTTGAAAAATCACTAATCTGGGAGCTCTCGTCGTCTTCTTATCGAGCGAGTCGCTCGATAGGAAGACGACCGAACACTTCTACAGACACTTCTCGTAAAAGCTCCCTCGTCGTTAAAAAATTGTTGGTAGTTTTATTACCAGGGCGAATTTAGTAATTAAAAAATTAAGTTTAGTTTTCGATAAGGAGATTAGTCGGAGATATTTGCGACGTTGGTGGAAATTGCTAATAACAATAAAGGACGAATGGTATTATAATTAAAAAATGCTCGTGTAACTAAGCGGGGATACGAGTTAAGTATTCGATACGTAGCAACGCGATAAATCATTCTCGAAATAAATGCGGCGAGAATACCGCGGCACTTTTCGCTTATCGAACGATATAAGATACGGCGTACCGTAAGAATGGCCAACTTCCAGACGTTTCGGCCTATAACCTATTCTGGTTGACTTTTCGTAATTATAAATACACGTTCTCGGTCCATAAACGGAAGAATGCAAATACGGGACGTCGTTTCGTACGATTATTAATAAATTTGGAAATAAAATCTAAATATTATTTATTTGTATACAAAAATTTTTTCAGCCGGCACCTTAATACCTTATTTCCTCGTGCCGTTTATTTCGGCAGATCTTCGTACATTTTGGGACCGGCCACGGGTGAATTCTGGGAGCGTTTAGTCTGGCCATCCCGCGAGAGGCTTAAAATATCGATACATCGGTATATTTACGTTCTTAATTTCGCGGGTGTAGGAACCGCCGGGTGTTCGATCACTTTCCGCTCGGTCATATACTACCACGCGATACCGACCGCACCGTTCGCTACGAATCGGCTCGGTTCGGTTACGTCCCCGAATACCCGTGGCTCGGAATGGGCAAAAAATACGTCTCGTAGGTCGAGACGAGAATCCATTCGCTACGCGAGTAGATTTCTTATTGGCGAAAAATATCTTTTATTAGCTACGGTAAGAACAACAATACCTAGTCGTTAGCCGAAAAAACAGAGAATTTCGTTGGGAATATTTTTATAAAAACTCGGGCTTTTCGCTCCGCAGTTTAAAGAACGTCGAAGAAACTACGATGGCCGCCGAACGTACCGTACGAACGGAGTTTCCAGGGTGCACGGCCACTCGGTCGTCGTAAATTTGATTAACGCCGTCGCTACATTTCTTTTTTTATTTTTCGATGTGGCAACGAGTCTACGAAAGAGTCGTTCGCGTATTTATGATTGTACGCCGGACAGGACGTTGGTTTCCGGCGTTTTATGGTGGAAAGAGTAAGCGAAACACGGACCTACGAACGTTTTAATCGACCGAGAATATTCGAGAAAACGAACGCCAAGGTCGAAAGCCGCGCCGTACGGTGCACCGTAAGGTACCGTACAGTCCGTTTAGGCATAAATAACGCGATAATAGGGAAGACCTTCGAATAATTTATAAGTCGTTAATTTTATAAATCAAATTTCATCACATTCGGTTATATTTTTATCGCGGTTACCCGAAGGTAAATCGGAGAAGAATTAATGGCGCGAAATCACTCGCGTCGGCGTACGATTTCATTTCACAAAATTAAAACTAAGGTCGAAGAGAGTTTTAAGAAAAGTCTGTCGAAAGGACGATTTCTTTCCCCCGGCAAAATTCCCCAGGCGTTTTCTACCGAGAATTCCTCCTCGTTTAAAATCTGGTGTTAACGGCCCGGTGTTTATATTAAAAGTACAGTACATCCGCAACCTGTTTAAAGAAAGACGTAATCTACTTTTATGTTTTAAATTCCAAACTGTATATAAGTTAGCATCGGGATAGGAATTTTACCAGCTCGGGAAACTTCTTTCCGTTTAAGAATTTTATCCAATAATTGTATTTAAATACCGGCGGGTGTTGGTTTTTCCCGGTATTTATTCGTCGGACGATGGACCAAATACGTTTGAAGTAAATTGCGTTTGTGACGCTAAAATTTCGTATTTAGTTTCGCGCGTTTATAGTCTTTGATCGTACTTAATCGCCGCATTCTTTTCGTTATCGCGCCATTTCCCAGCCATTATCGACGCCGGCACTCCCGAAGAAAAATTACGCGACGAAAGCCGCTTCCATTTTTATTACTCGCCGTTAGTAATACCGTAAATTGTTATCGGCGGTTAAAAGTAGTGTTTTTATCGACCCGGCGCCCGTCGAAACGTTCTTCGAAATTCGGAATCGGAGGTTAGGCGACCACCGGCGGTAACCCGATAGGTCATCGCTTCCGATTATCTTCGCCATCCGTCGAAAAAATAATAAATGTCGTCCGATCGGCGGGCCCGGGACGCGGCGGACTTCTTTCGCCTTCCGTTTGCCCGACGGATGAAATACGTAGAATGTCTTTTCTTCGTTAGTAAAAAGAGGCCTTAAAGATTTTATTTTCCGTTAGCGAAAGTAACGTTAACTTTACGGAGGCGGGAACGGACGCGGCCCCGCTAATCGGAAGCCGATAATTTTGCCACTAAAACAATTCTTACCCCTTATTTTCGAGTAAACGGGGTAACGTCGTCCTCGAACGTGGGCGATTCCCAATACCGCGTAAAATAAACCGGGACGAGGTGTTTCGAAAGACGCGGTATGCCGGGAATTCGTTCGATACGGCGTCTCCGAGACCCGTTCGTTAATTGTGACATTTATATTTACGAATTTGACGCGACGACTGTTAGGAGTTATCGCGCCACTTTAAACCTAATTCGCCACCCGTTTGGTCGACCGGAAAACAATTGAAAAATGACTGTTTACCGGGTAAAGTGTTTGACAATGAACTCTTACCGACTACTATTAAATAATTTCCGTTTAAGACTATTTCGTATTCGCTTAATTCGAGGCGAAGGCCGCGTAAAAAACCCATAACGGCGGCTGACCCACTTTTCTTCCGCGGACGTAAATTATACTTTAAAAACGAATTCGATAAAACCCAGTCACTTCCCGCTTCCTGCTCGTTTTTCCTGGTTGTCGACCGAAAAACAAAGAAATAACTTACCCGTTTGGCCCCGACGTTTCCGGCATTTTTACCGCGGAATGTTTTAAACGTTTCGTTTGTACAAAAAGTCGTTTTATGTTTACATTACTCCCATTTCATATTTCCCGTCGGAAACAAATTTTCGTACTTTTAATTTATATCGTTTGACTATTTGCAACTTAAGCAAAGTATTATTATTTTACTAAATTATATTAAACTACGAGTAAATACGAGATCGTCGCCCACACTTCGAAATAAACCCGAACGTTTAAAACATTGTTTCCGGAGCCATTTTTTTCCCTTCTTCTTCGGATTATTTACGGTCGGTGAAAAATTCCTTTGTCGGGATTCGATCCCGGTCCCGGGAGCGACGAGCCGGCGCTTGGGTGGCAGAGTTAAGGCTTAGAAAACGTTAGGCCAAGATTTATTTCGGTAATTAAGTAATCTTATTCGAATATTAATTAATTAATAATACTTTACGCTTCCCGCGTTCGTTACGCGCTTCGTCTTCCGAACCATCGCGACACCTACCCGGCGTTGGAAAACTTTATCGACGAATATAACGCGCGTTAAGCCGATCGTCGTCATTCGCTGGCGTAGGCCTATTCACCTAGCATTTAAGTTGTATTATTTTTTAACTTTTACCGTACCTGTTGTGTTTATTACGTAATTCTACTCTTAAGCTAATTATCGCGTTTGTTCGTCTCGGTCGTCTCTTCGTCCGTTCTCGCCGTTTTCGTAAATTTTGTGGCAATTTTTACCACTATCTCTCCGTAATTATGTATACTCGTTCGTTTGTGTAACGCTGTACTTTACCCGATTACGCTCCGGCGGTATCGGGGGATAAACGAAGTAAATAAGTAAGTAAATAAGGTACGCGCTTCCTTATCTGCTAGATTAGGGCTTAAATGTGTATAATATAAAAGTGAGTTCTCGGCAAAAACTTCGAAATTACATACTCCAAAAAAACGGAAACGGAATGAAAGTTGGTAAGCGGGGCCGGCGCTACCGCGTGGGCAAACCGGGCACTTGCCCGGGGCGGCAAAATTTCCTAAATTTATACAAAATTTTTAGGCGTATTATTTTTTTTTCATTTTATGTAGAGGGATAAGAGGGAGATATGCCCGGGCGACGTAGGCTCCGTTCGTAAATTTACTAAAATGTCGAGCGATTAACGATTGCCACTTTCGTGAATTTGGCGTATTCCCAATTACGAATTAAGCAAATTTTGCCTATTTCGTAAGATAAACGACATCCACGGATTCGGCGGCAATATAGGCCTATATATATGTGTTTATGCGCGTGCGTGTACGCGCGTACGAACTGTACAGTACCTTTCTCCGTTCGAGTGTCGATGCAACGCCGATAAATTTCCATTAGTCGGAAATATAAAGCGTACTATAGTCGTTATAAGATATACCATAAATACATATATAGGCCTATTATTATCGTAGTTTAATTCGTCACTACAGTTTTCATTGAATTGTAAAGTACCGGTTTGTTTACGAAAATACGGAAAATGAAATTACAAGTGACGAGCAACAGATTTCTTTATAATTTATTATTGCAAACGATCTGGTAGTAAAAACCGAAGACCGGGAGGATATCTTACAGTAAGAAGTTCGAAGACGTACTCAAATTAATTATAACGAAAGGAAATATCCGACATTGGAAGAAAACGACGCGACGACTGGATAATAGATTGGACCGACGTTTTTAAGCAACGGGACACATCGGCCATCTTCCGAGGAGACGGTGCCTCTCGGAAGGACTTTCTACGGAAATCCGATCCCTATTTAAACCGAGAAAACCCGAAAAACTGCACGCCGTCGTTCCGTCGGCCGGGCTTAAACCCGCCGACATTCGGTATTCGGCGGTTTTATCTATTCGGCTACCGGCGAAATGGCCCGGACGATAGAAAACAATAAGGTTGAGAAAGTCGATCGACGTCGACACTTAGACTCTGCGATTAAAAATACTTCTTCAAAAGAGAAAATATAAAAAGACAAAAGGAGAAACCAAACGCAACGAGAAACTCGGTTCGATATCGGTAGAAACGAATATAACCTATTAAAAAAAGAATCGATATCGTCTATCGAGAGTAGACTATTATTCGTTTACAGTCGCGAAATACGGACTACGAATAGGGAACTGGAGAGGAAATTATCGTCAAAGAAGACGAATTGTCGGAGGTAGATCGAGAAGGATAACAAATCCGGAAATTAGAAAGAAATACGAAACTAAGTGCGGAAAAATCACACGAGTGAAAACGAAAGTTAGTGGGATAGAAGAGACCGGTAAAAGTCACGAACGATAAAAGATGGGCCCGGAGTAGCTCGAGCGAAAAGTAACGATAACGAAGATTAATATTATTAGATTACGGCCGCTCCTACCCGTTTTCGCCGGGCGCGAGAATTCCTCTTCCGAGACTAATTAGAGAATTTTTGGATTTTTAAAAATATGTTCGATTTCTCGCCAAAACGCGAGAAACCGCATCTAAAAAGTATAGTAGAAGTCGAGTTCCTCGGAGTAAATCCATAAATTTCATTCTAAGGCGTAAAATGAAATTTCTGGTGAAAAATGCTCTCAAATCATTTAAATTCACTTTTATAAACAAAAATACTCAAAGTTTTTATACGTGCAAAGTACAGTACTTACGGTATCTAATCAAATACGAGTAGATACCAAAGAAAGAAAGAGGCCGAAATGCGTTTGGCTGGAACGACCACCGACATTTTTGATACGGTTATCGGAAGATATAAACTAGAAGACCGACTCTCCTTCTCGTTTTTCCACCGTTTAGGGACGTTCTCGTCCGTCGGTTCTTCCGTATTTACTAAATTTCAACATTAGAAAGTATCAAGGGACGAAACGTTTTCGTTTTAGGTTAGTTACTTCGCCGCCATATTTCCTTACGTTACCTTCATCGTTTTCCCGCTCCCGGGATTGGCTCGACCGGGTGCCGAAAACAGAATTCCTTATTTCTTCACTCCCGTTTGATCTAAATTATTAGCCAGGTTGAGGCCGAAGTTTTAAACGCGAAAACGTGTACGTGACACGTTCGGCGCCGTTTTCCTGTAAGCCTAGAAGTTTGACAATGGCGTTTGAAACGTCGGCCATGATTCCACCGACTTTCCAAAGGCCATTACCAACGGGAAAGCGCCCCGAACGTCCGACGTATACGTTTTCGCCTTTAAAACTTCGGCCTCAACCTGGCCATTATTATTACACGTTTCAATTACGAAATATTTTTCTGGCCAAAAGATATTGAATTTTCTCTTTTCTTCTGTAATTTTTCTTTTCTTAGTATTAGATGCCACGATCAAATGCCGAGTTATTAAAAATATAAATTTAAAGTCGATGAAATAATTATAAATATAATTGGAGATTGAAAATATTTAAATTATTACGTTAGCGAAAGAAAAACATATACTGTAGATAGACCTATGTCTGTATTACATACCAGCAATTAGAAAAAATGGCGAAGCGGAAGTGTCTAATTTATTCTTTATTTCTATAAAAAATAAATTTGCCCTTTCCATTTTGGCATTAGGCCTAGTCTCGAGTCACTAAAAATGGCTGGCACTCTTGAAAAGAGGGATTACGTGTCTTTTTCGTCATATATGTCATTTCGAAACCGAAACAATGAAAATGACAGACCACGCCGCTAACATTTTTGATTGGTCAGTTACAAATTATGTCATCAATTGCGTCATTACGACATCAAAGTGTATCCGGTGAAACGAGAATAATTTTTACGACTTACCAAATACTTTACCAAAATAAACAAAAACGTACCTAAAAAATTTAGGGTGCAGTGGGCCGCGGGTTGGACGTCCCCGTTCTAAACCAAATTTCTGAATCTATAGAAATGGGCAGTTGTCGAATCAGATTTACCTCATTGAAGTAAAATATTTATTGAATAATGATGAAAGAAACTAAAATATGTTCGATTTCCCGCATAAATGCAAAAAAGGCATCTAAAATAGTACGGTAGAGGCCGAGTTCTTTACGGTAAGACTTAATCCTGTCCCTCTCCCCCGCGGGGAGGGAATTTCGAAAAATCCCTTCTTTGTGTACGTTCTCGTGACGTACCCTAACTGTGTACCAAATTTCAAATTTCAACTCCTAACTGTTTGAGCTCTGCGCTTATTATTATTGTCAACCCATCTCGATTATATTATAAGATCGTAGTATTTGATTTATATAACTACGAATATTATCTGAGATAAGGGTTTTAAAACACCGAGTTCCTAATGTCACGCATTTAGAAAATTCTTTAAATTGTGTACGGTAGAAGAAGAAAATTTTAAAAATATGTTAATTGGTCACTCGGTGTGATAAACCCTTACGTAAGATAACCTTCGTAGTTATATATATCAAATACTATAATACACTTTAAGACGAAAACCGTATAGTTTGGTTATTTCAACCTATCGTTATCACGTTTATCGCCATACTCGGACGGTATAAAATGGCACAATTTCGTCGGTCAAGAAGACGGAAGGTGAAAATTTTTAAGGTATCGTATTTTTTCCTAACGTTACTCTAAGAAACTCTACCATTCGCATCCGAATATCAAATGGTAATCTGCCAACCAATCAAATTTCGCGAAAAACGAACCAAATATTTAAACTCGGCACCCTGGAAAACCACTTAAAACATATTTTGTGCCGTCGGGAACCTCGTATTACGTAATTTTCCTATTCGAACGGCACCGTACCGCTCGTTCGATATAAAGAAGATACTGTTGTGGAAGGGAATTGAAAAATGATTCGTGTTAGACGGGTTACGATGGCCCCGCACGTGATCCAAGTTGCTAACCTTAACGCCCGAAAGACTCGATATAAGATTATTTAAATAAAAAGTCTTGTAAAAATGGGAGAACAATTGCTTTTATGTCATACAGATTGTTCTGTAATAAAGTCTTTATATTTTTATAACAGATTGTATAAACTGCGTGGGAAGTATATTCTTGTAAATATTGCATCGATGGGAAAATATTGGGCTGCAGTTTGAAAAAATTGTAGACCTATAAGTTCCCACTGTCGTCCCTCCGACTGACAATCTGTCCTTCCTTAATTTCGAGAACGGGCTAGACGAAAATCCAGACCAAATATGGAAGCTTAGAGCGGGAGGTCCGGATTAACTAAATACGAACTTCCGGTTTACGTCGTAAGTCACGTTACTTCAGTTCAAAAGTTTCCCCCGAACGGAGTTAGATAAATGACCGAAACGACTGTATCGCTAACAGGAAAAGTATATGCAGAGGCGAGACATTACCAAAAGAATCGAGAAGATCGTGATTCGAAAAATTGCAGCCCCGCATTGCGATGACGTGGCAATAAATAATTAGGAGACGTCGAGTAATCGTTCCGACATCAAAAGCCGTCCAGAATTTTCGTAAAATACGGTTTTGATATCGGTGCCAACGTCATTTCTAATAAAACAAGATTTCGGCTTTCAAACGCACTCTTGGCGGAGCGTTCGTTACCGATCAAAATTCCTTTAAAGCGAATATAATGCGATAATAATTCCTTCAAACTGTTTGTAACGAAATAAACTCGGAAATGATTTGTGGCGAATTAAATTTGTAATACGCCGTCAAATATAGTACTAAAACCGCGTAACGAAAATTCTTGATCACCGGAGATCGCTAGTTATAACCTCATCCGAGGTCTGTAAACACCGGGTCGGGACACCAACGTTTCCTACGCGTCGTTTTTTCGCGCTCGTTAGGGAGGGAAGAAAAGCGTAAAGAATGTAAAGAGGCGAAAAATTTCTTACCAACGATGCCAGAGACTTTCAGACGAAAAATTTCTTCTTTTATTTTTCGCCGTAGCCGCCATATTGGTTTCTTAGTTCCGAGGTCGCGGTACGAATTTCGTGCTCTGTGTCTTGTGGTTGTCTGGTAAAAATTATTCTAGAGCAACGAAATTTTATCATTAAAAAACGCAAAAATTGTATCGTATTATATATTTTTAAATTTAAACGTGCGTAGAATTTACAAATATAATAAATATATATCCTATTATAAATCTTTAAAAACCCTATTCTTTCGGTCGAGTGAATTTTTTTTAGTAGATCGCCGTCGTCGTTTAAAGTGTCACGAATTTTTCGTAAGAACTCGTTAAATTATATTTCACACATAATACGGCTTTCGAAGTCTCGACACTTAATTGTGATTTATTACGCGTCCACACTTTATTTACGGTAGAAAAAACGCGTTCGGCGGTTTCAAAATAAAAAGCTATTGGCCCGTACGATACGGAACGAGGATAAATTGTTTAGTTTCGAAATGTAAAATTACAGAAGAAATTTGGAGAGATTTGTTAAAATACGAATATATTTAATTTTCTATATTCACGCGCATTTTTATATTATACAAACTGCAAACGGGAGCTTCGACGAAAGATTTTTATAAACGTTTCGTCCCAACACCATTCTCGCAAACTTCACGCGTCGCGTAAAGCAAATCTTCAAAATAATAACAAAGTTCCTAAACGAAGTTAGGCGTAAACACTAAATTTAATTATTTTTATAGAAAATTAAATAAGTATATTTGTAAAACTTTTTTAAACGGCAGGCAATACCGACAAATATCATCTTCGTTTACTGTTTATTTTATAATAAAATGATTATTAAGCAACATAATTATTCATTACAATACGCAATTTGTACCGTGTTAGATTACTCTCGATTATTACGAAATATAATCGAATTTAATTTAATATAATTTAAATGACCGAAAGTTTATTTCGATTACCGTATTTTATTTTAAAGTTTAAAGTATTTTTCGGTCCACAAACATATTATAGCATTTATTTCCGCTTAATAAGTCACATAATGTCGTTATACAACCCGTCAGAAAACTAAAACTTTACCCAAACAGTCTTAGACTAGTACGCTATCGCAGAACCACGTTTTAACGAAATTTAAACGGGGTTAATTACAACCATTTTAATGACGCCTACCGCAAACATTTTAGAATATGTGTTAAATATTAAAGCAGTTTGTATACCGGATTTTTGATTTCGTCTAACCACAAAATATTTAAAAGAAATCTCTATTAGTAACCCGATACTGTCCTTTCCAATTTCGCTAAATCTGTTACTTCGGAAAACGCGACACGTTCGTACCGAATGACAGCGCATACATCAAAATACGAAGTTATGAAAACAATAATAATTATAAAATATGCACCGAGTTTCGGTCGATGTTTTCTTATCGAATATATTCGAGCAATCTCGTACGGCCGTTGTTCCCGATAAAGGAAAAGATCGACTAGAAGAGGAAAATACTTTTCTGCAGTCTTCTAAGCCAGTACTGGTAACTATTATTTATTAAAATATTTATTATTGTATTACAAATCTCGCGCGGCAGAAATCTTCGCAATAAATAATAATTTAATTAATATAAATAAGATGTTTTTGAATGTAATTGACTGGTCAATATCTCTTACGACGATATCGCGCGGTTCCTGTTATAAATATATTGTTTTTTAAATCCGAAAAAGCGATGTTTAATTTCCTAAAAACATTTGTTTTAAAAAAAGCTCCTAAAATGTAAGCGGATCGTGTTTTTCCTAATTTACCGGTACATTAAGAAAGTGAATACAGTACATTATCAAACAATAAAATGTCGTCTCGGGACAAAAAATCTTTAAGGCAGCATTTCTTCATTTATTTACGATGAAAATTTATTACTATCGAATTCTGATAAATCTGGTTCCTCCGTATATAATCATTAATAAACCGGCACTTATGTTAACCGAAATCATCGCTCTCCCGGATCTGTCCGCGGGAAAACGGAGCAATCTTACACGAATTTTTACAATTTGGTGCCGAATAGCGAACCGTTTTTAAAAATAGGCAACGAGAAATTCGACGACTCGAGATGGAAAATGACAAATAACCAAATTCGCTCTAGAAACGTCGTACGCGCCACCGCGAAAGACCCAATATGGCGACTGCCGCCGCGCGTCGCGGTATCGCCGTCTGGCGTTGGTAGACTCGGCGTGGTCCGTTATAACTAGCCATCTCTAATTCCACCGCCCGATTTTAAAGATTTCGGAATTGTTCGAAGTTTGCGCTCGGGAAAATGGTCCGGACCCGAACGCCGGTCTCTTCCCGGTAACGGGCGGTAAAGCCACCGGATTCCGCGCCTTCCTTACCTACGGCCTTAGGCGGATAATACGCCGGCGGGTTCGAATCTCGGCGGGAAACGGATTACGGCGCCAAATACTTTTCTAATTTCCACCGAGAAAATTAGGATTTTGTTATCGTAACATTTGTTTGTCACGCGCTTTAAATATTTTATATCGAAAGCAGTCGGACGTTTTAAATATAGTGTTTCCGGGTAGCGATAACCACCTCCGGCGGAGCGACCCCACCTTGCCAACCTAGCGCCGAGGTTTTCGTCGTTATGGCGATAATCGACCGGCAGGCGCGGCCGGGCCAATAACTGCAGATTAGACGAGAGAGGAACTTTGACCTCTCCGCATTCCCGGTGGAAAGAAAAATCTGCAAAGCGGACATTTTTACGGCCCGGCAAATAAGTCAAAAATAAAAAGTTGCCGTTGGCGGTAAAAGTCCGAAAGGAATTTCGGCATTTAAGCGCAGTTTTTTATCGCGCGGGACGTAAAAAAGGCGAAAATTGCCCGCGCTCCCCGGTGGCTTGAGACGTTTTATTGCCAATTACTGGGGGGGGGGGGTTATAGGCTACCGCCGTACGATATCGAACTCGCTCGATAGAAGGGACCGTCCGCGGCCGGACCCCCGATAAACTTCCTCCGAATGACTTTGGGTTTATTACGGCCCGGTCCGGCAAAAACGACACGACCGTCGGATTTCTCTTTCCTTCCCTAATTATTATTCTCGCGGTTTGAGCTCCGTCCGGAAGTCGGAGGTGAGCGGGGTTCCGTGTCCGGCGTCCCTCCCGCGACGACGGGACGAGAGGAATTGGAAATGGAGGGGAAAAGCGCGTGCCCGGGCATAAATTGTCCCGGGCCGTTTTCGTTCTTCCCCCCTCCACCCGAGACGGAAACGGAACGACGTCGATAGATCCAAGGTCGGAATACGCGTGCCGTTCGAACGCCGTTCCGCCTCTTATCGGCATTATTAGTCTCCCGACCGCCGATAAAGAGTTGTTAATCGTCGCTCGACTTTCGTCCCGACCACCGGCCCCGGAAAATGGAAGCGGCAAAAACGGTAACAAGACGGCGCCCCGCTCTTTCCCGCGGAAATAAGCCGGAAGTAACGACGAATCTCCTTTCAGGAAAAATCCTTCGGACTGGACAATCCCGGTTTCGTATCGGACCCGACGGAGAGGGGGAAGACGCCGGAAGAGGAGACCGTCTCGGTGGTCTCTCGAGGAAACTGGGCCAACAAGTGGGAGTTCCTGCTGTCCTGCATAGGATTGTCCGTCGGAATCGGAAACGTCTGGCGATTTCCCTATCTGGCCTACGAAAACGGTGGAGGCGAGTTTACTTTTTATTCCGCCTTCCGCCGGCTTTTTTCCCTCCTAATTTCCCTCACTGTTTCAGGAGCCTTTCTCGTCCCCTACTTGATCATGCTGTTGCTGGCGGGAAAACCCATGTACTTCTTGGAACTGGCCTTCGGACAGTACTCGGGAAAGAGTTGCCTGGTCGTCTGGTCTTCCGTCCCTTTGGCCAAAGGTAAGTAGCGGCGCCCGCTTCCCCGGGACGGAAACCTCCCATTAAAGTGTGGTTACCCGCGGCAGGCGTGGGTTTCGGCATGATGACCGTCTGTCTGATCATCGTCATCTATTACAACGTCGTTATGGCCTACACCGTATTCTACATCGCTTCCACCTTCCAATCGGTCCTACCCTGGAGCACCTGCGACGCCGAATGGGCCGTCAACACCTCCTGCACGCTTCGATCCGAAAGGGTGAGTCGGAGTCTCATCGCGCGCTTTTCCTTCTTTTCTGTCGTTACACAAGTGCTAAAAGGGTCCCGGTGAAAAAGAGAAAATCCTTTCGCCTCGGGGGCTTTTCCGATCGTCGATCCGCGGTTCGGTTGGGAAAACGCCGGGCTTCCGATTTCGGTTCCGAGCGGATTCCCGCCACTCGAGGAACCATTCCCGGTCCGTGGACGGAAATTCGTCGTTTCCGGCGGTAGTTAACGCGACGAATTCTATTACTCCGGTCGCGGTCGAACGGACCGTCCGGAAAGCCCTAAGACTTTTTGGGAGACGAGAGACCGCGATAAGAGTCCGGTGGAAAGATTTACGAGTCGCGGGTGACGGGCGCCTCGTAAAAACTCTCGTAAATCAATCTTATCCGCCGTTTACGTCTTTCTAATTACAACGAAAAAGATTTGTCTCGAGCGCGGCACAAAAACTCGTCGTCTCCCGGCTTAGGTTAGTCGTTTCTAATTTTGCCAAATTTTTGTTTTGCAGACGAACCGCACGGGAGAAAGGAAAACACCGAGTCAAGTGTATTGGGAGTAAGGCCCGTTTAGTGTGGTAGGAAAATCGCGCGATTCCGAGTCGGGAACCGGAAACGGAAAATTAATCGGCCGCACGCTTTCAGGAGGTACGTCTTGGACACCACCGACGGTCTGTGGGAGTTGGGAGGAATCAAATGGGACCTGTGCCTGTGCCTGCTGCTGGGGTGGACGGTGGTGGCCGCCTGTCTGGCGAAGGGGATCAAGTCTTCCGGAAAAGTGGGTGAGCCCTTCTCCGTCCCGCGCCTCCCGTCCCCGACGGGTTGACCCGCCTTCCGTCTTTTTCAGGTGGTGTACTTCGCCGCCACTTTTCCCTACCTGGTGCTGGCGGTGCTGTTGATCTGCGGTCTGATGCAGGAGGGAGCGGTGGAGGGAGTGCTCTTCTTCGTCACCCCGGAATGGAGCAAGTTGAGACGCATCGAAGTAGGTCCCGCTCTCGGTGTTTACTTTTGGTTTGCCCGACCGCCATCCAAACTTTTTTCTTCCGGAAGGTGTGGCAGGCGGCGGCCGGACAGATGTTCTTCTCGCTGAGCATTTCCATGGGCGCTCTCATCTCCTACAGCAGCTACAACGAATATCGGAACAACATTTACAGGCCGGTGGCCTTTCCTCTCTTCCTCGCTTTCCGGGGCCAAACCCTAATTAGCGAATTTTTCTCGTTTCTTTGCGTACGCGACCGAGAATTAAAATCTAGACGGGTTACGGTGGTCGGCTTTTAACATCCCGAGTAACAGAGTTTCGGTAACGTCGCCAGGAAAAAGGGTGTTTATTTAATGGTGTTTAGACGCTAGAAAATAGAGGTTTAATTACCAGTCGAGAGTAGAAAGAAAGAGGCGGTTGCCGGGTTTGGAAGGAGCATAATTTTACAGGAAGTGGTCACCGGTTTTTGTTTCCGCTTCGACCGAGATATCTTAGTACATTTATCGCATCGCCCTACAAAATCGACGATATTTTGATTGTTTCTCGGCGCCTCGAACACTGCGGAGTTTCCATTTGTTTCTCGCAGAAGGACGAAAGTCACTCCGCCGATCTTTTCTCTATACCTCCGGCCATTTTTCCGCCATCGGACGAGGGTAGGTGGTCACCGATTATAAATCGTTTTAAGAAGAATCGAGCGAGGAAAGACTTCGGCCGAGCCGAATTGCGGGGAAGCCGGACGGTTTTCCTTCTCCGCGCCGAAAATGCGTAGCGGATCACCCGTCGCCAGTCTACCAACAAATGGAAGACGACGGCCCGGGCGATTATTTGCGGAGCGTAGTCTAACTTACGTCGCGGCTTGTTCCATATAAATAGCGCCTCTCGAAGGTACGCGGAAACACCGAGACGGAAAGGGCCGAAAGGGTCGTTCTTCCGACGTTTCGATCTTTTCGTCTTTCTTCGCGCCGACCGACGGAAGCCGAAGGAACCGACTTTTCCTCCGTCGCTCCATCGTAGAAACCTCTTTAGGTTGGAAGATCCGTTAGAAAGCCCACGTCGGAGCGAAATCCGTCGACGTTTTCCCGGAACGGCGTCACGTATCTTTTTGAACGGTTGCAGGGACGCTTTGGTGGTCAGCGTGCTGGACACCGTCACCAGCGTGGTGGCCGGACTGGTCATCTTCTCCGTCCTGGGAGCCATGGCCCACGATTTGGGAGTCGACGTGTCCGAAGTGGTGGCTAGCGGTGCGTATCTCCCGCCCGCCGCCCTTCGCCGGTCTCGCGGGTGGCGGCGGGAGATGACCCTGACCCGAATTTACCCTTAGGACCCGGACTCGCTTTCGTGGCCTATCCGGAAGCGCTAACTCCTCTTCCGGTACCCCAACTCTGGTCCTTCCTCTTCTTCTTCATGCTCTTCATCCTGGGATTGGACAGCGAGGTGAGTCTCTTCCGTTTTCCGGTGGAAATACCCTTCCCGAGATTCTAACCGCTCCGTCCCCGTTTCAGTTCGCCTTGCTAGAAAATATATTGACCAGCCTGGCCGATCGATTCGTCGTCCTCAGGAAACACAAGACGCTCTTCTGCCTGGTCACCAGCTGCTGCTGCTTTTTTCTGGGACTTCCCTGCGTCACTCGGGTGAGTAGTCTTCCGTCTTCTTTCTTTCTCGTCGTCCCCGGCTGAAAGACCGTCTTTCGTGGCAGGGAGGTCAGTACGTTCTGACGCTGATGGACAGGTACGGAGGAGGAACCGCGGTGGTATTCGTGGCCGTGTGCGAAAGTATAGCGGTGGGATGGATCTACGGTAAGAGTTCCGTCCTCCCCGGCGCGGCGGAAATTCCTCTCTAACGTCTTTTTTCGGTTACAGGTAGCGGACGCTTCTGCCGAGACGTAGAAAGGATGCTGGGCACCAGACCCGGTTGGTACTGGAAGATCACCTGGACGGTTTCCGCTCCCGTCGTCCTGACCGTAAGTCGTCGTTTCGACGGCCGTTCTCGGGCCCGGGCTCTCTCGACTTCTTTTTTCTTTTTCAGTTCGTCTTCGTCTATTCTCTGATAGAACACGCGCCCATCCATTTAGAGGACCCCAGGTTCCCGCCCTGGGCCAACGTCTTGGGCTGGAGTCTGGCCGGACTGGCCATGATCCAGATTCCCCTGTGGGCCGCGGTGACCGTCGCTCGGCAGAAGACTACCGGTTTCCTGCGAGTGAGTGCCTATTTTCCCTTCCGATCTGGTCGGACTTCTTTTGATTCGGGTTCTCTCGTTGGCAGAAAGTGAAAGAGGCCGCGAAATCCTCGCCGGAATGGGGCCCCAACGACCCCGATCTGAAACGGGAGGAGAAAATCCATTCGGAGGACGGCAAAATATATTCCATTCACCTGTGACGTTTGAGAGTCTCCCGAGGACGGACGACGCCTTTCCTGTTTATAATCCGGATAATTTAAGAATCGTCGACCATCCGACAGAGTACGAACGACCGGAAGTGCCGAAAACGGCGTAGGAAGAGCCGTCCCCGTCGTTTCCGAAGAGGCTTTAAGACACCGGAACGCCCGAACTGCAATAACGGTTACGACGGGAAAGCGGAAGAAGCGGCCGCCAAACCGTTCTCGTCCGTCCTCTTACGAATGACGACCAATAAATGTATACGTAGTGTCTGTCTTTCGTTTAAAACTTTTTACCTAATAGGCTTTCTCCAATAAATCTGGAATTATCGGCAGTCTGGTTTCCGTCGGTGGCTACCGGAGATCGTATAAGGTCGAGGTCGGGACACCCGTGTTCCTTACGGAGTCGCCATTTTGGTTCCTTAGTTCCGCGGTCGACGAATAGATGTCGCGCTCCGTACACGAAGTAAACTGCAGGGTTGTTCGAGTTCGAGCCACGAAATTCCTTGTATAATTGCAAATAGAGTACGCCTTTTCGTTCTGACATTTACTCGGAGGCAGGCTTTAACTGAATATATTTCGAAATAAAAAGCTATATCGATGGTTGGTGGATAAATTTATTTCATTTTGGAATGCAATATCAGAATAGAGATTTTGAGATCATCGTTAAAATAAGAAAAAATATACATTTGTTTTTCGGTATTGAGGTGAATTTTTATATTACACAGAATATCAGAGTAAACGTTTTTGTAAAGAGGACCAGATCGAGATAAAACAATGTATAAAGTTGGCAAGAAAGGTTTTAAGTAAAGTAAATCTTCAAAAGTGTTTGCGAGAGATAATATCGTAGTTCCTAAATGAGGGAAGTTACGCCTATAAACTAAAGAGTTAAATAGGTAAAAATTTATTAAACGGTAGGCGACACCAACAAATAGAAATATCAACTTCGTCTTTATTTATTATTTTATAATAAAATGATTATTAAGCGACAAACATTAATTATTCATTTAAAATACGTAATTTGTACTATATTACATTACTCCCAATTATCATAAAATATTAATTTAAATGGCTAAAATTTAGAATAAAATAATTGAAACGAAAATTTTTAAAGTATGTTTTCAATCCACAAACAGCACATTTTAACAGATTTATTGTTTAATAAGTCATATTATGTTGTTATACAAAACAAACTTCACCGCAAACAGTGTACAGATTGGTACCGATGCAAGAACCATGCTTTAATGTTCCAATTACAAACGCTATTGAACAATTGAAAAACACTTGTTTGGTCAAAACTTGGAGAATACAGAACAAAAATACTATACTCCATTTCTGAACTGAAAAAGTGAATGATATTAGCCATTACAGTACAAAGATATTTCCGGATTATTTACCAGATGCAATTTCTCATCTGGTAAATAGAATATCTAGTTACCAGATGCAGTTTTTCGTCCTCTACCATTTTTTGTGCAGATTTTGGGCATACAGTACTGCACGTGGCTAGATTTTACTTACAGTGAAGAAAATACATTGTCTACGTTTTACTGTTCGGATGATTATTACTGTTTATGGGAAAGCTTTACCCACAAATTTAAAATTTACCAAATATAATTTAAAACAGAGGGCTGGCATATTTACAAATGTATACATTTATTTATGATAATTTACAATTTATGTGTGTGTATCGACAGCAATTTTCTCCCGCCCGCTCTTTTAAATGGCGATTTCTCAAAGTGTATCTAAAGATTCGGTTACGTTACATTACAAAAGTTATTCCAAACACTTGGTAAATTTATATTTTCGACATTATTTCAACCACTAACCTCGCAAGGCCCGGGATTGTCCATTGTTTCCGCGTATCTCTTCCGCAATATCGAAGCCATTTAGCTCTGCCGGCTTTGTTCCGTTTTCTCACCGACAACCTTACACCTTTTGCCTAGAATTTTTATAATTCGGTGCCTAACGCCAAATCGAGGAAAAACAAAAATAGATAACGAGAAATCCGGCTAATCGAGATCGATAAAAAGAGCCAAGTTCTCTCTACAAACGCCGTACACACCACCACAAAGGAACCAATATGGCCACTGCCGCAATGTATCGCGGTATCCCGTCCAACCTCCTATAGGATAATAGATGCGAGATGGTGGGACGAAAATTGGGCGTTTTCCGCGTTTTCGAGTGTCGAATTCCGTAGAGGAATCCAAAGGATTGGTGTTTTGGCAGTTGTAATGGTTAGGCCTCACGTGAACCGACGGAGGCATTTCTAGTTATATCCTACGTCCGGTGGAACTCGGCCAAGTTTTCTCGGGGACCAAGTTAGAAGGTTCTTAAGAAGAAATGGAAATAATAAAGCTCTTCGTTCGACCAACCGCATTTATTTCTCCATAGTTCATTTCGTATTTCGATATTTGTCTTTTGTAACCCGATTCCTGGGTCGTTACGTGAAAAAATACGCGTCACGATTTACGGCAACAAAACCGCGGAATTACAAATACCATAGTAAAATTCGTCCGAGACCGGCTCCCGTGGCAACTCCCGTTTGTGGCCAGATAATGGCGCGAGAGAATCGTGAAATCCGCATGGACGGACGAAATCCCGTGCGATTCCTAAGATAATTTCGTTTCTTTTCCGCAGCCGATCCACCGCACAAATTTTCAACGGGTACGCGGACCCGTCATCGGCCCCTTCGGGATTATGCATATAGCAAACACAGTTTACAGACTGATGCGTAAACTACTTTTATACAATATTTTACATATTTATTGTGTTTACTGCTACGTGTCTAATCTCGAAAGGACCGACCAGACTCTGTGTACCCGAAACGCATTCCCGATATTAATTACAGTTACATTTGTATAATTTGAGTCAAGTTCCTTCTGGTGTACACGTCGTCGGCCGTTTTCATTGTGGTCGTAATTTGATTAATACACATTAAACGAATGGCCTAATTTTAATATCGCCGGAACGAAGCCGCAGTTTAGTCCGGTTTCGTTTACACCTCTATTTATTTACGTACGGTCGAATGGCGTTACGCTTACCGATTTTTCATTTAGAACCGTCGAGCGAAAGTTTCGAAATATTGGCAATAGGTAAAATATGGCGAAGAATATATAACGGTGGATAAGGAAAAGAAATAACGCGTCGGGAGCGAAAACACCGACCGGTTTATTTTATTTTATCAATACGATAGAGGCGGAGCGAAAGATTTAAATAAGGTTAGGTTCGACCGGAGGGCCAGCCAAGACGGGTGGGAATTAAACCCAATTTAACAATAGACGACCGTATCGTTAAATTCGGTTTAGGGTGGTCTATCTAACACCTTTCGGCGGGAAATTTTTAAATGGAAATAACGCCACTTCCGGTTTGCACGGGAAGTTCGTACATAGTTAATGGGGTTCTCCCGTCCCCGGGTTTCCATATCCGGTCTGGCCGACGTAACTCGGTTCTCGAGATTAAGAAAAGACGGTGGGAAATGATAGGTCGACATTTTTTCAAACTGCGGCCGCGGTTTTGAAAACATCGTAGACCTACTTAAATAAAGACGCGGATAAACTTACTATCGACGGGGAAATCCTTTATTTGCACCGGTATCGGGGAACAGAAAACGAAAGTACTAGGACCGTTAGCGGGAGTCGGATAAATTGCGCGAGCTTTTTCTGCGATAAAACATCCGTCCAAACAACGCGGTGGAAATCGAAAGCTTTTAATTTCGCTTTCGATTTTAAACGCCCCGACGGGTTTTATTCCCACGACTTTCTCTTTCGCAAATAGAAACGTAGAATCGAAAGCACTAAATAATAAGGGCCAGGAGTATTATTAATCGTAAGCTTGCGTGTACGTACTTAGGAGATACACTCCGTCCGTGCATTTATCGGTTAATTCTCGCTAAGCCAAGTCGATAATGCCTATGGCCTCCGTGTTATATTTTTTCCAAAACTGCACTAAACAAACGTGAATTTAGGGGTAGTACGGCGTTACGACGAATTGCCACTTTCGCTAACGTCGATCCAAAAATTGACAGTAAACGATACGCCGCATTTTTTAAATGGTTGATATACATTTCCAAAATTCATCGATTTTGCCGATTTATGTAACCTTTGGAGACCTCGATCCATTCTTTATCTTTTAATTGCGGATATGATTGCTTTTTTTTAATCTAGAAAGTCGATAATAGGTTCCAGCAACACTACAAACCTGTTCGATACAACGTAAGTTGATAACCACCTCACTATGAAGTACAACAATAAATCATTTATTTGTTCATTTAAATCGAATTCGGCAACGAAATTTCGAAACTGACGGTGGTTTTTTGCGTTGGTTGGAATAAAATTTTCGATTTTAATGAACGGTGTAAGCGCGTGATTAAAATTAAAGCGTAAAGGAAAAATGTAGTGCGCGCTAGCATCAAATTTTAAAAACATCAGACGCTGCTTGGGTACGCTAACTGCGAATTTTTAAAAAAACACGAGTTGACTGTGGCTCCGGCGTATTTACAAGATACAGAAATTTTTTAAAATAACAAATATTTTTTATTTATTAGTTAAGCCACAATTAAGCTCTCGAAGAGCCACGCGCGGCTCACCGGCTACAGTTTGATTCTTATATAACAACGATGCCCGACGAAATGCCGCGATAATTTGAATCGGCATAAATTTTGAGTTTTTTTTAGGCTTCGAGCGAATCGACGTTAATCGAGGAAGCGCTAAACGAGGTCTTGCTGTATTTTTTACGCGGAGAGCAAGACGGAGGAGACAATATATTTCGCAGTTTCCGCTACGTCATCGGCCGGCGCGCCTCTGTCGGGTGGGGTAGAACCCCGATTATCCCGGACGCTACATCGGCGACAAAAGAACGGCCACGGGTTTCCGCCACAGTCTACTTCCCCCTTCCCCGCCCCGCAGACTGGGGATATTTTTTAAAAATTCTTTCTGCCCCGTGGGCACTAAAAGGGTCTCTTTATAGCCAGTTCGTCGAGTTCGGCCGGACTCGCGACGAGGCCGCCGGGTGGCCAGGGACGGGGCCCGACGCATCCGAACAAACCACCTACAAAAAACTCCCGGGGACTTTTCCACCCGTCCGAATTCGATCCCGAATCCCCCGGAGCGGTAGGCTGCCACCTCGACCGCTCGGCCATCCGGCTGTCAGATAGCCGGTATGGAATGCGTCCGGAGCGTCTACGAAAATCGGAAGTGGCGGCCATTAATTAGATAAGTTATCTCTAGGGGCGAAGATCGGCGTCCGAGACGAAACTCCGTTTAAATCGGGCGGCGGAGGCACCCTTCGCGGCGCCCGCCCGCCCGGATTTCCCCCGCGGTAAAACTCGGGCGGTCCGGAGGGAACGTGCGCCCGAAAAATTCGACAAATTACTTACTTCGTCCCTTTTATCATACTTTGCTGACCGTTATCCCTACGCCATCACGGAAAGGATGGGCGTTGTCTCGGACTCTTTTGCCCGTCTCCGCGTTTTCGGACCCCAATTCCGGATAAAAAAATTTCGTGGGTACGTACAGTACGTATCCGCGTCTTGAATTTGGGTAGACCTAGAAAAACGTTGTTCGGCGCCTTTCTTGACTCGTGGGTAAAGGGTCGACGCTATTAAATTCCGGTTAATGGTGGAGGGGAGGAGACGGAGTCAGTGCGTCCCGTCTCCGGAGGGTGGGACTTAAATCCGCATTTTATTCCTTGGCATTTACGATTTTTACCCGCCCGGTCCGTATCCCGGAAATTCTTTTGCCGTTTTATAACAATTAAAACTATACGGTTTTCACCACGAAATCCGGTGGTGGAGGGCGCCGGGCGCAATTGTATTTATTTTTTACCGTTAATAATATAAGAGCTATTTTTTCCGTAAAATTCGGTAATGCCGAAAAGTCCGGCAGTTTCTTTTATTTACGTAGGGGTGGCGCAGGCGCCGGGCAGAGGAAAGAAAACCGGACCCGTTTGGCGCGCGGAGTAAAAGTAAAGGGAAACTAACAGTGTCTTTTGTCTACGGATGTTCTTCGATCTTATAGATTTGCGCGGACTTTTAACGTGGACCGGTTCCCTCCGGCCGGCGAATAATTTGCACCCACCGTCGACGTATTCGGTCCGAAATATTTTACGTATTGCAATTATTAAACGGAAGACTGGGGTGGCGAAGGTCGGGTAACCGGTCACCCGCTGGCGTCTTTTCCCTTCCGTTCCGCCTTATTCGTATTCGTCGGGGCGGGAAACTGATCCCGGACGGAAAAGGAAGTGGCCGACCCGCCTTTAACGGTTTTCAATCCGATTACTTCGTAGAGGTATTTTTACCTTTACCCGTCCTTCCGGTTTCTCGCGGCGGGAGGAACTGGCACCAGAGACTTTTCCAATTTATTAATATTTTATTGTAAATTTTCCGGGACCGAAGGCGCGCTGGAAAATACACCAGAATGAAAAAGTTTACGTACAAAATCGGCGAGAAGAGGGAGGAGGGCGCGGACTAGCGGGAGTCTTCTTCGGCCTCCAGGGCCCGAGGACCGTAGAGCAGGACGTAGGCGCAGTGCCAGTCGCCTGTGGAGAGAAAAATTTCGTGGGTTTTTCCCCAACTGCGTGTAATCAGCAACAAACAGAATGTTACTCACCTCCGCCGGACAGTTTGAGAATTTCCTCCGAGGTCACCACCGAGACGTTGTCGTCGTCGCACTTGAACCACTCGTCTGCAAGGGTAAAGAAAAGCCCATTAAACCAGGTACCAGGTGCAAAATTTTCCACCTACGGCGTTCCGGCTACGGATGAAAAGCGTTATTTACACGCCGATAAGTTACTATCCTGTGATTTAGATATTGGTGTCGAACGGACGTACGGTACAATAAGCACTCTATCCATCCTCCACAGATGCCCTATTTCCTGGACGAGTTCTGCGTACTTGCTGACTTTTTCAGTGCTTGTGTTTTGTACATTGCGTGTGTTTGGAATGGATATGTCTGTAATGTATGTGATTTTATTGTGTTGAATGAGTGCGACGTCTGGTCTGTTGTGGTTGTAATTGTTTTATCTGTGATTATGGCTCTGTCGTACTACATTTTGTGCGTGGTTTTCCAAAACTGTCTGTAGGATGTACAGTACTTGTAGTATGGTTCGTGGATGTCTAATAATTTGTTTCTTTGCAAGCACGTGGTGTATTATATTTGCTAGTAGATTATAACTACGTAAATAATCTGTCTGTGCCAAGAGCTTGCAACCGGAAGTGACGTGTTGTATAGTTTCTGGCACGATGTGACATTTGCTGCATGTGTCGTTTGTGAGTGTTGTATCTTTGAGTATGTGTTTTCTGTAGTTTTTAGTATTTATGACCCGATCCCGTATGGCAATCGTGAATCCTTCCGTCTCCCCAAAGAGGCATCCCCGCGCTAACCGGCTGTTTGACGCAGTTTTGTCGACAAAATCCTGGGTCGTGTTGTAGGGATGCGTGCCGTGGAGTGCCTTTTGACCCACGATTGCTTAACGGTGTCTACGCTTTTTATATGTCGTGTCGTGTCCGTATGATGCGAGTGAAAATTTACTGGTGCAAAATAACTTATATTCAGAAACTTTTCCAACAAATTAAGAAAATACTTTATCAATAAAATATAGTATCGATCCCAGAACAAATCAATAGAGTACAACAAGTATTATGTAGAAGGGAAATACCAACAATAGAAGAAGATAAAACTAATGGCTTATTAAAAAAAAGGCAAGTGTTGTATAAAAATTTAATTGTGACTGTGGAGAACCATTTACTTACGTTGGAGAGACGGGAAGAGAATTATGTGAAGAACCGTGAAACGTGTTGTGGCAATAAAATATGACATAGCGTGTTGAACGGATGTCAAATTGATCGTAATATATTAAGGATAGTCCAATCGGAGACGAATACGACAAAGAGAAAGTTATATGAACACGTAGAAATAGTTAGAAACAAAAATCTTTTTAACATTAATAAATGAGAGTGATGGAGTAAATTTACAGGAGTCATAAAATTGGTTCTGGCCAATAGGAGGCAGGGGGAAGGTGTTCTGTTGCAGTAGGAGTGTTTGTGAATGGGGTCAGAAACGATGAATGAAAGCAATGATGTCAAGGACTGTTTCTTTTCTTTAACCATACACATTACACAGAAGTACAGCAATAATTTGAAGATATAATAAGTTTAATTTTTTAAAGAATTTTAAGCAATAATGTTTTTATGAAATAGAAAAAATGATTGTATTATGGAAATAGAAAAAACCGTTGAAAGGTAAACCTTTAAAATTTTTTGTAGAGGTATAAGGTTACATATCAATATTCAAGTAATACGTTTTATTCACAGAGAAGCTCTTGTATGTGAAAAGTTTAAATTTGGAATTAAAATCTACAAGTAAACAATATTGAATTGTGAATCTAACAACATTCGACCAGCTATAATTCTACCTGTTTACAGCTTAATGCAAGGAAACAAGATCAAATTATCATTCTCTGCTATTCCATTTCCGAAACGCATTGGCCATACAAAAAAGTTTTATTGACAGTTGATCGGCCAAAATTCTGGAGGTGAAAATTTTTTGTGCATATTTGTTGGATAGTTATTGGCTTAAGAAAACGAAAAGAATTGGAACTCAAACCCACAACTAGTATGGTTATATCTAACTTAAATATGTCCGGAAGCAAAGGACCGAACATAACCGGCAATGCATCCGCAAGGCACGTCGCCGCTGCGGGTTCGAGTCCCGCTCGGGCCGATTCTTTTCTTCTAGACGTTTCCAGATTATTTAATAAATTTTAACTTAATTATAATTATTAAATTTAATACGAGATGGCACCCAATGCCTACTTCTGGGCCAAATTATTTGGTGTTTAAATTATAAATAGTAGTGATAATATAGCCCAATTTAATCTGGCAATCATTTGGGTTCAATTAGACCCCAGTCTAATTGGGACAACTCAATTTGCATCATCGTAAAAAATTTCTACATCACATTTCTCAATGAAAAAAAGGAAGTACTATTTACATTTAATGAACAATTAGCATTCTCAAAATACAATTTAGAAAAAATGAATTAACAAAAACTTTAATAAAAGAATTTTTCCTGTTTGCAAACTGTTAGAATCAAACTACTCGCGTCAATAAAATTCCTCATTGATGGCAGCTATAGAGAATTTAACTATCATTAAAAAGTCGTAATTAGAAATTCTGTTTAGTCATTTCAAGAATAAAATCTTAAAAAGTAATATTCACAAAAGAGTGTTCAAATTTCTCATTAAAAAATTAAATATTGGATTTGTATAATGTTTCTGAATAAAATCTGTTTCCCTTTACTACTCTGCATTTTTCAATAATACATTATATAATTTTTAATAATGAATTTTTCACTAAGCCTGGTACAGTCATCCCAAACGATTTTAAGTATAGGCTATAACAAAAAGTGTTACAGAGCACCAGTTTGTTTGTTTATTGCTACTTTTATTTATCTCTTAATATAAAAATTTTATATCTAATGCTTCAAATAAAACTGATAAACTGAATTTTACATAATTCAAAAGCACTCGACGTTAAAATTTTCTGGAGTTTCGGCGTTAGTTTTAAAATTTATATTTACAATCCATTACCTCCTCGATGACGAACCCACGCTACGTAATGACCGCTAGTGCTCGAACGTCCCCTGTGAGTGAGAACTGCAATTAATTCGTAGTAGCCGCTATTATTGGATCCGGGATCTGTCGATTTCAAATAAATTTCGTTAAATCTACAATTATTATCTCTCTTAATTAATAAAAATATTATCGAACACAAACCGTCGGGAAAACTATAATCAATTTTTTCCTTGGGTGAAGTCTTAGACTTGGATACATCGTTAGATATTTTCAACTGTAAAAGACAACTTTACGTTGTAAGAAATTAAAATTAACAGAATTAATATAAAAATATTCCTACATTTTGAGCTTCTTCTACTTTTTTATCTTCAATTTCTTTAAAACGCAATCTCATCGGAATAAGTTTTTGTTGTAATTTTTCTGTACATAAGTCAAAAACATCTAAATTCAATGTAAATTTTACATCCTATATTGAAAACAGGTCTTACATTAAAATCTTATATCGCACAATAATCTATTTTATTCGAGCATCACACAAATATAAGAAAAAGTTAACTTTCTTACTTTTAATATTTTTGCATTAATTGATTCTCTTTCTTTATAGAAGAATCTCACAAATTGTATGGTAAGATAAGCGGGTAATCGACTAATTTTACACTGAAATAAATTTATTATTACTTTCTTAAAAAGAAAAAAAATTCAAACGACTCAAATTCAAAAGACACACTTACTGTTTTTTGATATTGAGCATCTCGATCTAAAGTCATGGAATGCTTAGTGATTACTTCTTGCATCCGCTTTAAAAAAATAAAAATAAACACAGACTTCAGAATAATCTAGCAATGATAATTTTTTCCCCGAAATAATACTTACCGATTTTAATCCAGTGTGCATATATTTAACATCTAAAAAAGATAGATAAATAAAAATTTATTGAAGTTATCAGATGTATTTTTTATTTAAATCTTTTAAAAACTTTATTTTCAAACCTTGTGATATAAAGCAACTAAGTTGAAGGAAATTTTCTTCATTGTGTGTTGGTTGTTCATCTTCAGATTCAGTACATTTTAAACTTAATTAAAGTTAAAGTTAATATAATTCTCAAACACATATACAATCAAATATTCACAAATAAAAATTATCTAAACAAAATAAAATTTGCTTTAATTCACTATTACCAATATACAGGATGACGAAAAAGTCCAAATTTCAATCAAGTAATAAAATATTTGCACGATAGAATTAACACCTTAATTTCTCCAGAATTTATTTTATTATTGCTAACATTCTTAGATGTTCAAATGTCTGCCTTCAGGCATTATAATCCTTTTTGAATGGTATAAATCAAATTTTTTAAATCTTAATTGGAGTACGTTCCACGCAAATAAAAAATCAAATTTTGTTAACGTTCCAAATCCCTACAAAAATATACTTTTTAAATTCAAATTATCCAAACAAAACAGATTTTCAAAATCGGGTGACTAAACCTAAGACTGGGGATTTATAAGGTACTGATTTGAGAGGACAGATACAGGACATTGAAAAAGCCTCAACCTAGGCTCAACAGCCAAATGGTGGTGTCCCATCTTATGTATGATGCATGGTTTGGAACTAGAAGTTCAGGTATTATGAAAGGAGAGTAAAATGATATGTTTGGTATGAGAAATCAAGGAATTAAGGATGCTAGAGCATATAGAAATTTCTCTATAAAACAAGGAACATGCATTAATTTCAAAGAACTTCAATGCACGAAAGTAAATATACAAAGTTCACAGGTGAAAACAGAATATTTAAAGTTACATTATGTGCTGAATGCTTCTTTTACTTACTTTAAATTTAGTCTGCATAATAAACCTGCTTTGATTGAAAAATTTGAAATTTAAAAGTTTTGTTCATTTTCAGGATTTGGAATATTCAAATTTGAATTTTCATTTGTATAAAACATATTCCAGTTCCAACTCTAAAAATTTCATTTATGATGTTAAAAAAAAGGATCCCAAAGACAGATATTTAAACATCTGAAAATGTTAAAAATAATAAAATAAATGCTGAAAAAATTAAAGTATGTTACTTGTATCATATTACAAGCCATCAAGTTGGTTTTCTCAAGTTATAAAATATTTGACTGAAATTTTATAACCACGCATTAGAATTCTATAAAAGTAAACATCTAACATTGTTACCAATTTAAAATGATTGTTGGAAGTGTCTTCTATTTTTTCTTGACACAGCCAATCATTTTTTATTTGGAAATATTTTGCATAATATTTCAGCTAAAATACACTTTATTAAAATTTGAATTGTGTTTGTTTACAGAAAAATTACAGTCTTTAGTGGCTTTTAAAAGTAAAATCAACACATGCAAGGTCATGTGAAGAAATTTCTCTTAAAATTATGAGTTCTCCAAAGGCATCTTCCACTATAGTGCATAAAATAAACTGTGATGTAACACTGTTATTGAAAATATGAATTTTGGATTTAGTTGTCATTTAATTGATCGATAGACAGATATAAAATTTGCTCACAGAAATATTTTTATTGGATTGTTCGGAAAGTAATTTTGTTTTTTCATAGAAAAATAAACCCAATATTCTTATAATAAATAAATATTTTATCGAATTATATATTGACCATTTTGGTCAAATACCTGTTGTCATTGTTTCTGGTAGTAGCATGATTTCACATTCATAAAAATTTTGATCGTTGTTTACAAAAAACTGATCCGAGTGATTTTTGACATTGACATTCAAGTAAATATCTTACAGTTAAAAAAAATTTGTATAGACCGGAACAAGTAATAATCTGAGCGTGCCCAATCTGGCAAATATGGTTGGTGCGACAACCCATCCCATCTAAGCTATAACAGTTTCTGACCAGTTACCAAACTTGTGTGAAATTTGGCATTATCGTGGTAAAACACTACGCTTTGTTTGTCAATCAACTCTGGTCTTTTCTGTTTGATAATATTACTCAATTTGTTTACTCCATGGCAGTACACTTTCGAATCAATTGTTAAATTGTCTGGTAAAAGCTCAAAAACAAATTTCTTTAAAATCCCGCCATACAGAGCATCTCTCGTTAATAACGTGTGGAACCCATATATCGAGCTTTGAAACGAAACCAATTCGTTTTAAGTAATAATAAACGGTTCGATTTAACAGATTTAATCTCGTAGTGATTTCACGTGTTGTTATACGGCAGATTGCTTCGATCGGTACTTTTATTTTGATTTCGTTGGCTTCGAATGGCCATCCGGAACGTGGTGTATCTTCGATATTAAAATTGCCAGAACGCAATTTTGTAAACCAGTTTTGGCACCGTCTTTCTCTCGACGCGTCTTCTCCAAACATGTACCGCAATTTTTTTCTTGTTTGAACAGCATTTTGGTTTTTTAGTTATAGAAAAGCAAAATATGCCAAAAATGATGCTTTCCATTTTCCATATTTGATGGGTCAACAAAAAAAAAAAAAAAAACAAAAAAAAAAAAAAAAAAAAAAAAAAAAAAAAAAAACAATTGTACAGAATCAAACAAAATTTTTTACAAATAAGCCTTAAAATGTCAGCTGTCAAAGTATATAATGAAAATGTGGTTTAAAATAAAATTGGCTGGTAAAAATACATCTAATTCCTCTAGTAATAAAAAAACAAAATTACTTTCCGAACAACCCAATAACTAACTTATACACTGTCTTGAAGCTGTTACTCAAATACTTGCTTTTAATATGTAGAGAAACTTCATTAATACTATTAGGGTTTTTGGAACACCACAGATGCATATTTTCTGAGTTATTGTAACCTAAAGGTTAAACTCCATATCTACCTGGTTTAATTTACCAATATAATATTACTGTTTTTCTGGTAAATCAGAACAATCATTGAAAAAGATCATTTCTAGAACTTATGACAATTCTTTAAAAGAACAGAAAAGCAAAAAAATTCTTCACTTAATTCTCAGGCATTTTTGATACTATGTGGATTTCCCAATTTTTTCCAATAATTAATATCTTATCAAGCTTTTCACATTTTGAACTAATTCTTCTTCTAATTTCCTAAACTTATCTATTACTTCAACTGAATATTTAAATATAATGTACGTACTGGATAACTATAATACGAATAAAACACACCTTTAATAAATAATCCAGTGAATAAATATTAGCAATATAAAAATGTTTTTGACCATTTTTTAATGATCATCTTCGGTTAACATAAAATAGAACACCAAAATAGAACGTAAATATGAAAATAAGATTTCTGAGATAAAAATATAAATAACGGAAATGTAGTTGTGGTCGATAAAATAAAATTGCTAATATTTATTTGCTGGACTATTAAAGGTGTGTTTTATTCGTATTGAATATTTAAATGGCAAAAAACAACTATATTGTACATTTCTAAGTTATTTTAATGTTAAGTTATTTACTGTCGTGCACTCTGTTTTTTCCTCCCATTTTTGTTTACATTATTGGTTACCATAATTTTTACAATGCAAATGTAAAAATAGCTACAAGATCATCATCTCTGTATATTGTGTTCACTATAATGACAAAACTAAAATTCTATTGACTTCTATTGCTTTATAGTACTTTCATCCAGAATAATTATTCCTAGAAGTACAATTTCTGGAAACTTATTGGGTTTTAAAGATATGTATACTTAGTTCAATGTATAATATCTCAACAAATTATTCACTCACTGTGTTTAAACTTGACAGAAGACGAACAGAAATGTCTATTTTTGTTAACTTAAGCTTTATTTCAATTACAGTATTATAATAACGCAAATTGTTCATTGAATGCAGACAGAAATTCCCACTGTGGCATCTTACTAGTGGATCAAGTTAAACATATGAAAATTAGAAAATACATAGTTTTGGCAACATCTGTGAAGTTTAACAGCTCTTTCCATATAAACTACAGAAAATTTGCAGTAGTTGGCAGAAATGTAAAATATTACACCCAAAATGTCTTCTCCATTAGCACTGGCACTATTGCAGTAATGTATTTAGATAAAAATTAAAAAGTTTCACTACTACTACCATTACAGAGAGACTTATTGATCACCTTATTACCTCAATACATTATTAGTCATATTTGTGATGAATTAACAAAATTTAAATCTATCTGATTTGGAAAGACAGATTTGGAAACAACTATTTCTATTAATAAAAACTACTTTCAAAAGCAGCATTATCAAAACTTATTCAGGTAATTATTTTTAACAACAAATCCATGACAAAATGTATATTTTAAAATTGTGAAAATAGACAACATTGAAGACATACAAAAAAATCCAGGAATGAGCTGCTTAACTTTCCTGGCAACATTTGTTACAATATTTTATTAAAAAGAACTTTTTATATTTTTAATTATTATAAAATGGGTAGGAGCGAGTTTTATAAAAGATTGTAAATGCTAATAACCAGAAAAATCGTCATTAAGTCTGACCCTACTGGAGATACACATGACCCTATTTATGTCTCCACTCCCTAGACCACCTTTAATCACCAAAATTTAATAGCATCAATTCCCCTAATTAACAAACCTCCCTGCAAAATTTCAAAAATAATAAATGGGAGTTATTAAGCTTTAAAAGTGTGCCACACAAACACACCAACATCTGTACATATAGAAAAACCCCCCAAATTATTTGCATTTCTTGAAATTTCAAGGTCTAGATTCCAAAAATGTAAAATCTTGGGGGTGTCATGTTTTTGACTAATTGCCATATTTTTCCTTTGTTAACAGCCAGGAAAGTAAAAATAAAAAACTTTTGAGATCTTCTAAATGTCCTTTTACAATCACTAGAACACAGTCAACACTGGCAGTTTCAACCTTCTATTGTAGGCTCTTCCCTGCATATATTTATGTAAATTGTTTAATCTGCCAGTGTTGACTGTATTCTAGTGATTGTGAAAGGACATTTAGAAGATCTCAAAAGTTTTTCCTTTTTTGTATGTGTCTTCAATGTTGTTTATTTGCACAATTTTTAAATTATTCAGCTAATGTTTTCAGTACTGTTGTGACTGTCTTCACAGCATAATGTAGAAGTGTTAATGAAGTTTTTACTGTTATTCATATGAGAAAAAAATTTATATCAATAAATGATAAATTTTTCATATTGTATTAAAATAACAAGTTTAGGTTGTTATACAAACTAATAATTCAAATATATTATTCATCAATATGTAGAAAATAATAATAAAATCTTTTACAAATAAATTGAGAATATACTTTCATAACTTCTAATTTAAAGTATAATTTAAAATTTTATACAATAATAGAATTTTCAAATATTCAAGCTTTAGAAAGATTTATATTATGATATTTTTTAAATGTAAATAAGAAAGCTATTGCACCTAATTAAAAAAAACTTAAATTCTTTTAATACTACTTAATCATGTTGATTTTGCATTGTATATTCCTGACTTTATTACAACAATAATTTAAAATAATAAATAAATCTTATATAAGAAAAGCTTTAAATAGAACATTTTTTACTTATTTATATTATTCAAGTGTGGCGTGTCCCTCTTTATAAGACACTGTTCTACAATTATTAAATATCTTACAACAAAATACTACTATTTACATAGCAATTCCTTGATTATTTTTATGCAAAAATCCATATATGATTAAACTATATGAGAAAAAATTTGTTGAAAAAACAAGAGGTCATCTTTAAAAAAATAAAAGTGGGAATTTGACATAACTCACTTAAAATACAGTAATCAATAATAATTGGCAATTTTTCCAAACTTTCACTATATTATTACTTGAATAATAAATAAACAATTAATAAATAGTATTAAGGATACGTCACGTCAAAAGTACCACCAAAATATTGGTCAATAAAATTGTTATATTTTTGTTGATTTCCTTCGCTGCAAGAACCATTAGAAGGATCATTCAAGGGTGGTAATTTCTGCTGCAACATTCTCATAATTTCTGTCCAAAATTCATTTGCATCCTGATTTAAAAAAAAAAAAATTACAGATTATTCCGTATTATTACATTTTATTATATATTATTCTATAATTTTCCAAATTAATAATATAAAATTTCTAAAACATTTAATTATTTTCATGTATTTATATACTTATTACCAGAATAGCCAATACTAAATACAAGCTTACTTTTAAAAAAATAAAAGATGTTTATACAATCTTAAGAACTGTATGAGGGTGGTTTTTTTTTTCAAGCTCCAATGGTCCATAAAACAAAGACAAGTGTAAATAACAAAATGAATTTATTACCAAAAGTTAGGTACAAACATAGTTACTTTTTGACGTAATCACTGATGATTGAGGAATTTGTCATATCTGTAAACAAGCTTTTCCATCCCCTTGTCATAGAATGTTGCCACCATTGAATTGAGATGGCCTTAACAACATCGTTTGAAGATCATCATTAGTTCATTAGTTTCAAACCTCTGTCTTGCTAGCCACATTTTCAGTTCAGGAAAGAGATGGAAGTCTTCACCACCTTTATACACCCAGCATACAGCCATGATTTAGCGCCAAGTGACTTCCACCGCTTTCCCGAACAGGAAAAGTGGCTAGGAGGGCAGAGGTTTGAGACTAATGACAATCTTCAAAAAAACATTAGGACCCATCTCAAGTCACTGGTGGCAACATTCTATGAAGAGGGGATGGAAAAGCTCGTCCACAGATATGACAAATGCCTCAATCGTCACAGTGATTACGTCAAAAAGTAACCATGTTTGTACCTAACTTTTGGTAATAAATTTATTTTGTTATTTACACTTGTCTTTGTTTTATGGACCATTGGAGCTTGAAAAAAAAGCAACCTAAGTACATTGGACAGCATCTCAATACAATTAATTTTATTATCTGTTATATTAAAATATTTTCAAGTAAAACTTAGTGTCTGTACCTGAGTACAGAAATCTAATAATAAAGATAGAAGATAGAATATGTAATAAAGTCATCAGCATGACTTTATTACATATTCTATCTCATATTCTTACATATTCTTACATATTCTGTCTTTATATTTTAGCAAATATGAAAATTCTATTTTCTTAAACTTGATATAAACAGAAAAAGCCTAAATTAAGTAGATGAAAACACTTTCTAGTGTCAATCAATTTGTTTGTTTATGTCATTTCTACAAATTTAAATACATTAATAAATCATTTTAAGTTGATCATCAAATCAGTATAACAGTCAATTTTTCATTCATATGGAAGTTTATACTGCAGTAGTAAATAGTGTAAATTTTAAAATGTATTTTCTACAATTTATATTGATGATTTGATCTTAAATTTTAATTATAAATTCTTATTACAAAAATATCTCTGTCAAACACGTGTTAATAATGACTTCGGCATACTTTCAATACAATGCTTTTGTGTTCATTATTAAAGCTTCTTTGTGCTGCTCCGCTTACAATTTACAAAAATAATTTATTTGCATAATTTTGAGAAATGTTTTGTAAATAAAAATCATAATAATGTTATTATTTATTATTATTACAGTTTATTTGTTTAATTATATATTTTTATGCAAGTGCTTATTTGAAGACCTTCCATTTTCTAAAATGATAGGTAGACCTTTCAATAAAACTAAAAAATACAAGATAATTCTTAATTTATATTAGTAATTACAGAATCAATTCCTATCTATTCGACTTATATTACTAATTAAATTTAAAATATTTTCATTCCTACATAAAAGACTAAACTATTTTTCATAGAAATACAAGAATGTAATTTTAATAAATTTTAGCTGCTTTATATGTCTAAATAGAAAATAATTGTTTCATACCTAATGTTTATTTCCTTGTAAAAAAATAAATTATTTTTTAAGTAAGATTTATAAGTAAGAAAATTAAAACTAAAGCATTCATTTCTCATCAATAAAAATATTATGAATCATCATTTATTATAAGCAAATTACTTAGTCTTTATTATTAACTTTCAATTATAATACTAAAAAATATAGTAAAGAAGTCTTTATTTTTAACAGTATAAACTATATAAAAAAGTTTTTGTTTTAAAATTATACATTTAATTTAAAAAAAGCTAAATAAAAAATATTCAAAAATATATATTTAAGATAATTATAAAATCACTTTTACATAGATTTTATAATTATTAAGATAATTATTTTAATTTAATGTTACTAAGATGATTAGATTAAATTTTAACTTTATAAATATTTTAGAATAATATCTTTTACTTGTTGCATCCATCCGCCTTGTTCTGATCTTTCTGCAAATCTTGGAAAAGCAGCATGAACAACTTGAATCAATATCAAAGGAGAGAGTGTTGCTCCAGATCTTTCCATTAATTCATATAAATCTCTCATGACTGTAAAACAGAAAAAGCTTAAAATATATTTGAACAAGCAGTTTTTTAAATTAATATATAAAGTACATTTTAAGGACAGAATTGAATATATTGGCAATTTTGTTCAATATATACAATCATGCATAAATATCAAATCAAAATAAATAAAAATAATATAACAAATAGGAAAAATATCTTGTAAGAATTAATTCAGATAATTTTTTCATTAAAATAAAATAAATTATAATACATTTTTTAGCAGAAACAAAAAGGATTAGATTTTAGTAACTGTATCAATTAATATCAATATATATTGATATTATCTTTCAAATTACAAAAATTGACGAGGAATACATGACCCATAAAGGTCCATAAACTACAATATACCATTGTCCTACATTTTTAGTGTGTTTACTCTAAGAACTTTTAAAATGTACATATTTTAAAAGGCTAATAACAATCTCTTAATAGCACTTAAAATCAGTAAAGAATGATCCCATATTTCCATTTTAAAACAAAGGAAAGTGAGTTCTGTCAAAAATCCTAAAAACTTTGATGAAGAAATTAGGTATGCTCTATTGAATGATGATATTTTCCACTTTTGGTACTGGCCAAAAATGGACTATCCAGGACAAAATTCAATTTTTAAAATAAAACACAAGTTTATAACTTAATATATATAGCCTACAACACACTGAAAATTGCACATACCTTTAAATTGTAGAATCGAATTTAAACGATGAAAAGTTATTAACTTTTTAAAAAGATTGTGTTAAATCGAATATATAATTATTTAAAATGTGTCTTTATAAACAACAAATATTTACTACGATTAATGACTATAAATGACCACTGAAGTTGGGAATCTTCTTATGTCTACTTTTTGAACGATTCAGCAGATTTATAAGATTTTGTAAATTTTAATTAACAAAGTGTAAAAACGTGTGATTTAACATGAGAAAGAAGCATAGAAAGCAATAGGAAACTACTAAGCTTTATTTCTAATGTAGCAATCTCCCTAGCAAGGTGAACACAAGTAGAAATAGAGAGAAGAATGGCATTGGGGTTACAACAATTTCTAATTGCAACACCTTGCTCAATAGGGAAAAGAAGGAGGCTCCCCAGACAATCAGCCTGTGAAACCCCCCACAGACTCTCTTGAAAATTGGACCTTGAAACATGAGGACCTCAAAGAAGGCTGAAAAGCTGGAAAATCTGAAGAATGAGATGAAAATAAATAAATTTTACATAGTAGGACTAAGTGTAGTGAGATGTGAAAACTCTGGAGAATTAAAGAATTATGTAAATGTGAGGCCCGAATAAAATTTAAAATTTTGGTCTTAAACCATTAACGAATATACGATAGGAAAGTTAAACTCTCATCTTTAGTAAATAAAAACCAACGTAAAACTTAACGAGTGTCCAACAGTCTCACAAAGATTATAAAAAATTATTTGTCAGAAAGGTAAACAAAAAGCTGGAATTACAATGGAGAGTTTCAAAATTTGGAGGAATAATATCTGATTGGTATTTGGTTGAGCGTCTCCCGTGATCTGAAAAGTTTCAAATTGTTACCTGTAGACAACGGAAAACCAATCGGTATTCGTTATTTTATGTTGTTTCTTTTTGTGTTTGTTCTGTAAAGTGTTCATTATCCGAACACGTTTTCACTGTCCAAACATATCTTTCACAAAAGTGTTTGTTATCCGAAATGTTCATCCACTGTATTATATGTTAATGTCATTCATAAAAGACTGAACAAGATCCACAGGCTACTAACCAAAACACAGTCTTCATCCTTGAAAGGTATTGCTGTGTATATGATGGGATACAAGGGAAATATTGCATTTTGAATTACTGAATTCAAACAAAAGAATAAATGCTTCTTTTATACTGTCAGTACTTGAGAAAAAACTCAACAAAAAATGTTTGTATTTGATAAATTTGAAAGTTGTCCTGTGTTCCACAATAATGCTTAATGCCATGTTTCAATAGCCACCAACAAAACCTAAGAACTTAATTAAAAGTTCTCTTTTAACTCTGATCTGGCACCTGCAGATTACAATCTCCTTTAATTCATTCAAAATAGTTTTAATGGAAAAGCATTTTATGTTAAAACAAGTTATCCAGAAGCACATTGGAACTTTTTTGGACCAAAATGTGTTGATTTTTAAAGAAATTCATCAAAAAACTTGTAGATGAAAAAATGTCATATTTAATGAAGAACAATGTATATTGGTTAAATAATTTCTTTTTATGTAAGAATGTCTATTAAAATTTATTTTAAAAAATTACTTATGACTCAGACTCAACCCAATACTATGCAGAAAAGCAATTCTGCTTCTAGTCACAAATTAATCATAATCAGTATACTGACAATTCCAATCATCAAATAATTGATTTTTGCAAATATAAAGAACATTTCCACATATTAAGATGACATGTTTGTTGTTGTGATGTCATGTCTGAATCAATAAATATTATTAAGAGGGTTTAAAATTGTTACCTTCTACAATTTGATTTAAATTTTCTTTGTCAAGCCTAGTTTCTATATTTTATGTATGTTAGGTTCAAATATAGAAAAAACAAATAGAATACATTGTGATTTTACAGAAATAGCCAGAAAGAGAAATTTAGCCATTGTTCTTAAACAGCCAGGATGCAAAGTTCAATTATTTTTGCAGAAACTATTAAAACATTTAAAATTATAATGAATATCTTTCAAACAATATTTGCATTTTTTTATCAATAAAGTACACCTCTCTTAACTGTATATTACAAAGCCCAGTTTACTTGATGGCTGAATGGTTAAAGGTGGCAGTCTACCAATCTGGGGAATCCAGAATTAAATCTGGACAGGTAAAAAAACCCCAGTAATTTTCTGGGAATGGTCTGTCCAGATATGTTGAGCCCACCCCTCATCACCCAACCATCCCATTGTAGGCCTGGCCAAACCCATAATGGACTTAGTAAAAAGGCCCTCTTAGTGCACACAGGAAAAGAACAAAAAAGCAGTTCTTCCAGAAATTATATTTGAACCTATTAAAAAAGATTAAGAAAAATTATTCCTATCTTTTTCTATTTACCAAAGTCAGGTATTTATTAAAATTATATTAAAAATATATAAATTCCAATAAAACTTTATTTGTAGTTATCTTTTTTTTTTTTACTTTCTCAACTTTTCATCCAATTTAAATAAATCAATTTTAAAAGACTTTAAAACCATTACTTTATGTTATTTTCTTTATTTTTCTCATAAATGCATTCTGATCTTCCAATCCTCATCAATATGTTATTACACTTCATAGAACCTACTTTTGTATACAAACAAGAAATACCATTATAAAAATCAAAAAACAAAAAGTACACAATTTTTTTAAAAGCTTACAAATGCTGCTTTACATAATTTTTCCATGACATTCAAGTTCTCGTGTCTGCACCATCTACAATCGTATGTGATTCTGGTGATAGTTTATACCCGTATTTAATTTTAGTAAATTTACATTTTTATCTTTTAATTTTTTCATAATAGCAAAATATTCTTTTACTTTTTCCTTTTTTATTATAAAGAGAACAACATAAACTAATGGTTTTAAAGTATTCTAAAATTGGTTTATTTAAATTGGATAAAAGTCGGAAAAGTAAAAAAAAAAAAAAGGATAACTGAATTTTATCAAAGTTTTATCAGAATTTATATTTTTTTTAATATAATTTTAATTATATTTAAAGCTGACAAATTAGATAGTGGACCTGAATGCACATCATGTATGTCAATGAAGTTGTTGTCAGCAGTTTTAAATTCATTGTGAGTATAGAACCACTCAAATATATCTTCCCTGGTGCTCAACTGATAAAACCCTTACATATTCACTAATGTGATGCCAAATGAAAACTGTCAAATGACCAAGTTGATTTCGGATTTGCTCTGCTCTCCTTCCCCAATAAAGTTAAGATGGTAGATTGTCATAAAAATACCTCACATTGTTTCTACAACAATGCATTGTGATATGTCAATAATGCTGAAACTTGTCGTGATCATTCTTTTTTAACCATCCCAACACAAATTCACATAATGTCCTGGCTGCTTATAAAGAGCCACAACACATTGTTTCATGACACACTATAAGCAGCCAGAGCACGAGTTTTCTTGTTGTGGTCGTTCCTGTAAAGCCAAACCAAGAAATTCCAGTTATTTGTTTTTCATTTACTGAGTTTACTGAGCATTTCCAATCTTTCAGACTAATACGTATAACTATAGGAAGGATAGTAAAAACAATTATCACTTATATCCATCTGCTGCTACAGATCTTTCATTTCAGCATGTAAATTTAAATCTTTATATCTACCAATATTCGTAATGTATATGTTTTATAAATTTACTATTTATAGCTACTCAAATTAATATTAATAAATTGTTAATAGATTAACAATTTAAATTTAAACAGATTAAAATAAGAATGTCAACATACCAGCTGTAATAGACTGAGAAGGTGTCAAATTTCCTAACATTGAATAGGTTCCTTGATATCTACATATTAGACAAAAATGTATTATAAACATTTCATAAATTATTTTTTTATATATAAATTTTCATTATATGTTGTTTATTATTATAAAATTAAATAAAACCATCTTGTTCAATATATATATAATAGAAAAATCATAGAATAATAAACTTAAAATATTTCAAATATAAAATATATCATAATTCAAATATTTAAAACTCATAATTCAAAATTTTGCCATGATGATTTGACAAATTAAAAAAACTTGTTAATATGTTTAAGTCCTTTGTTAGTAAGTTCAAATATTTTAAATAAAATTTTAAATCATTTAAATTTACAAGTACTTACAATTTTAGCGCTTGAATAAGTTCTGGCACTACTTTTAAACATTGCACCGTAGCATTAATGTAACATGTATTTCCAACATTAGTTAAACCAGTTGGCAATTCCATCTATATAATAACAACAAATCTAAATTTAAAAATATCTAATTTTTTAAAAGTATATTGTAAAATTTAATTGACAATTGTCAGTTATATTATCCATATGTCTTTTTATGCATGTAATATATCTGAAAACATTTGTTACACATTTACATTAAAATAACGTTACATACCACATTTTACAATTAAAATTACAGAACTGTCTTTTGGTGGTGTTTTTTTTTTTAAAAGACAGTTCTATAATTTTGGTTGTTATACATTTGTTATACTAATTTCTTGTATTTTACTGAATAAATTTTTTTAACAAAATGTTTATAATTCATTTTCTACCTGAAATCACAAATTTTAGTTTTTCTTTCTGGATCTATAGACCCAATTTGTTCACTCTGATTTTTTTCCTTTTCATGTATTTTGATAGTTGGAGATCAATAGGAAATTTGGAGCAGTTTAAACAAATTATTATCATCCAGACTTATGATCAAGTTCAGAAAAATTTTTCTTTGAGTGGCTTTAAAGGATGCCTGGAAAAAATCTGCACAAGTTTAATATAGGTTTTACTTTCGAAAAAGAAAACTCAATACTCATTTAAAGGGTGACAAAAAGCTGTACATCATCTTTTATTTCTGTAATTCTATGTACTCCAATCATCAAACAGTCAATTTGACTTCAAGTGTGTGGAGAAAGAAAATGAGTGTGATGAATTTTAGTCTTTTAAAAAGTTAAAATATGTCTATTTATATATAATTTTATTACTTAAAAGTGTTAATTATTGATGCTTTCATCTGAATACTTCTGTAGAATTTTTTATAAGATACTCATATCTTACTCATCCAAGAGCAATCGGATTCATCAATTTTAATAGATTACCGTATATTTCCACAGATAAGACGATAGTTGAATCATAAAAAAAGACCCCCAAAATCCAGGGTTGTCTTATAGGACATAAAATTTCAGTAGAGCGTCGTTAAGTGGAACGCCGGTAAGTGGAATGGCCGGAAAGTGGAACGATTTTCAGTCGGACTGTGTCGTGCTGAATCGAATGTTTTTGATACTAAATTTACTTCTAAAGTATAATTTTCATGTTTTTTATATTCTTTAATATATTTATTTTCTTTGTACAAAATGCAGAAATAATTTTTAACGATACGATAGCCTCGATGATTATTATAAAAATTTTCGTTAGGCTTAAAATCGACGAAAATTCAACAGGAAGTGATACGCAACGGAGAAAAATTTGAACATCGGACAGGTTAATGTATTTTTCCGTATAAAGTCGGAAACTGGAACAAATCATTAACTGGAAGGACCCCAGTCCCCAATTGGTTCCACTTATCGACGCTCTACTGTAGATTGAACTTTAAAAAGACAGACAAACCATACTTATTTACTAGTACAGAGTAGGGTATGTCTACAAAATAGAATAGCCCATAGAACGTTTTTGTGAATAGTCAAGGTCATTATCCGAATGCCTGAATCAGTGCTGCCAGATGCAAGAAAACAAAATTTGTTCATTCGAAAAATTACAAATAGGACATAATTATGTATACGCTATACAGTATTATCATCCAGATGATGATTGCTGATCTAAACTAAATTCATAGGCCATTGATAGTTTCCATCGTATAGGACAGATATATGCTAAAACTATAAAACTTTGACAAAAATTTATACCTCGTCTTATCTGAAGGTCATCTTATCTGCAGAAATATACGGTATATTATTACCATTTACATAATATCAAAAATTATACTGAAATAATTATTTTCCTTAATTAAATATTTTTTTATACTTACAGCACTTGCCAATTCATTTTCAGTCATGTCTTCGACAAATAATGGCTTTTCAGTTGGTTCCACTGGTAATTCTTCACTTGTTCCCATCATAAGAAAGGTTAAACCCTGAAATATATAACAACTTAAATAAAAATTGTTCTAATAAAAATGTAATAGCTTCCAATTATTAAATGATAAAATATAATATAAATCACAAAATGTAAAATGTTTATTGATTTCATAAAATTTTGCTATTCAAATTAAAAATACTAAATTTTGAATGCACAGAACCTTATTGAACCTTATATGAATAAAATATATTATATGAAAATTCAAAATCTAATGCATGTACAAGTTAATTTATTTTTCATTATCAACTAAACACAAAAGAAATTAATTTCATATTTCATTCAAATACAAAATTTGACAATTATTTATGCAATATTTTAAACCAAAATTTACAAAATCAGTTTTTTTAATGAAATTTTCATGATCTTGTAATAGTATTTTTTGAACATATTAAAATAAATGTTTGAAAAAACAACAGTTAGAATTCATATTTTCCAAAAGAAGCAGTCATAATTTTTTGCTAATAAAGTTATAAGGTTGCTGAGGGGGTGGAAATGTCAAGAGGGTTGAGGGGTTGCAATGAGTCATATGTGAATGCAATGGTCACCAAGACAGACTCCACGATTTCAACAAACCGTTTATTTGACACGAAATGAGCTTACAAGATTTCTGCAATCTCGGAAGTCTAAGTCAGCAATGGCCTATTAGTCTTCCTCTCCTTTCCAAGATAGTCCCAAATAAAGGAGTGCCCCTGCTTCGCAAATTACAGTTCCCTTGACATCTCCAGGACGATGCGGTCAACTTCTGGTGATGGGAAGATGTTGATCCAAGGAAGAGAGACGGAGACAAAGATGGGCACGAAACACACACAACAATTGGTCACTCAGAACTTTTGGGAGAAGGAGTTGCTACATCCTCGAATTCCTGGTTTTTTTTATTAATTTCTATCGTCGATTGCCCATTCCGATTAGTCACTTTTCCTCATTCTCACTTTCTAAGAGGTCGATCACTCATTAGTTAGTGTAATGAGATGTCAGCTTAGATTGCAGAAGAGGTCAAAATTGATGTTTAATTTGATCCCCCAACAATCTTAGGTCTTACATTCTTCTATTGTTTAAAATTTCATGTTGCATTTTCATTAAAAAAAATTATTTCTAGCTTCTATTTCTTTTCCTTTAAAAGAATAATTTTAACACAAATTTTAGAGACGATTCGAACCTGTCGCAATGTTATATAAAATTGATAAGTCTAATAATATACGGATAATTCCTAAATGAACGAAAATAATTTTTGAAACCTCTCTATATTATATAGTAAATTAAAAGAACACTTACATCTTTTAACTTTACTTTTTTCCAGCTATCGTCCTATAAATATATTTTCATTATTATTATCAGATTCAAATAATTAGATTTTAATATCAGAAATGCTTGTGAAATATAGTAAGTCATCAATAAAATATAAACTCGATAATAGTCAATTTGAATTTGATCAACTCTCATTTTACTCAATTTATTTTAATTATAAACTATCTGCAGTTGTATGACAATAAATTAGCTTATCAAAATTAAAATTTATTACACAATTTTACCTTTAAAGTAGTTCCTCGAAGCATAATTTTTTGTCTTCCTGGTGGAACACCAGTTAAAGTAAACAACTGAGCTTTAAAAACATCTAGTTCTTCATCTGCATTTACTAATAAATCTGGAAATACTTCTTTACTCCACTTAACTTTAACTAAAATAAAAGTAATCATAGCTTAATAATTCAATAAAAGTTATTATTTATGTAAATTTTTATTTTAGTAACAAATCAAATAATAAAATAAAATTATAATTCAAAAAATTTACATATAGATGAAAAAAGACCACTCACACTGGATGATAAATAAATTGCACTACAAACCTATTGTCTGGTATTAATATGTATACTGCACAAACGTTTTTTTGGGGTCCTCTTTCATCCTGCTTCAGGTGAATCTTGTTGTTTTGTTGATAGAACACAATCACCAAAAATATAAAAATTCAAATGATCATTAAAAAACAATCATCATCCAATGTCAGTTAAAATTCCTCAGAAGCCTTAGAAATTTTTAAAGCAAACAAACAATCACAAGGAGGAACTGTTTCTATCTACAATATGGCAGGCCCTCAGCTGCAATTTGTTAGTTGTTGTAGGACCTCTTGCACGTGCCAAAACCGACGCATGGTATTTTATTGTTTTTCATGCTGTTAAAGCAGGCATTCCAACACATTCTATTTTTTAAATTAGTTCAAATATTAACAGACATTTGAAATTTTATTTTTCAGTGACTCTGTTCTATCAACAAAACAACAAGATTCACCTGAAGCAGGCAGGTCTCAGGAGGAGAGCAAAAACATTTGTGCAGTGTGTACATATTACTGACACAGGACAACAGGTTTTTAGTGTAATTGATTTACATATAATTCTCAATTTTAAATTTTCATTGTAACATTTTAAAATAAATTTTTTAATTTCTTTCCAAGGTTTGTTAATGCCACATGTACTGTGTATGCTAAGTTCTTAATTACGTTAATTTCTTCCTCTACATATTTCTCTTGCATGGTGACTAATGCCTTAAAGGCTGCTCTAGTGTACTATCTTGGATCACAAGAATCCAAAGAAATGTAAATCAGCTTAAACATTTCTTTATGATAAACTTTTGTTATATAGTGTTGCTCATTTTTTCAATCAATGCATCTAAAAATGTATTTGCTTTGCTGATCCTTGAACTTCACAATGTGTCAAACTACAACTTTCATCAGAGTTTAAGCCTATTAACCTGTTGATGCTATTACTATTTTTTCAAATAACCAGGATGTCATCAACATCTTATACATATCTTACTATTAACTCTATATCTTCCCCAAGTGTTTTCAATACCTTCTCTACTTCCAAGCTATCACTTATGCTACAAACCTGCCAATAGTAATCCAATGGAGACTCCCTTTCTTCTGGTAACAACTCCAACTAAAAACAAAATAACTTTCACGTACAACTAAATTTACCATTAAGAATATTACCTCAAACCCATAACTTTTAAACTGTTCCAGTTTTGAAAGAAAATTCCTCAGTTCAAGGAATACAAGTTCCTGGAAAATCCTACGGTACAATATATGCAGTAAAATCAATAGTAGTAAGAACTTGTTCAGGTCTTGCTTTAATCATCTGCAGCCTACTAATGACTTCTGACCTAGTTTTAATCATGTACCTATATCCAAACAATGCCCTTTCTAACCATGCTAATTGTATTTCCATTTTAAATGTTGGGCAGGTTTCTCTTCAATCATTGGTCTTCTTATCAACCACAATATCTTGTCATCATCATTTGACATTTCCCCATCTACTCACATTTGTTTTCACAGATAACATTATCTAACTGGTGAATCACTTCTTTCTTGTTGAATCACTTGCTAATTGTTCTGATTTTGTTTGTTACATAAAGTCTTGTAGGAGAGTATTGCACACCTCTCTGAACAGTAACAATCTCTGGTTATATCTGCCCTTGTAAACAGTTTCATTTTCAGTCATCCTCTTTTTAAAGGCTAGGCCTTAGCTTTGATTTCCTTTTCTCATTATGCACAGGCACTTTATAGAACTCTGTCCCTAGAATCCATCTCATATGTTCTTTATCAGTCATCTTCATATTTGAAATCAACCTTTCTGCAACTGAGATCATAATTTCTTTACTAGGAGCTGGTTCCTTAACTAACAAATGCTGGTAAAAAAAATCTACCAAACCTCAATGTCTTTTGCCATTTGAATCATCTGAACCATTCTGTTGCTTCTTCTAACTTCCTATGACTTCAACCACTTAAATTTCTTAATTTTCTTAATATGTTAAATTGAAAACTTTCATCTTTCCTTTCTATACCTGTAAGAATTTCTTTGTTGTTAAGATTCTCAGTTAATCTCTCATATTTTTTATACATTTCAACTAACTACTTATTAATAGACATCATTCTATTTATGCAGATTAGCATAACCTTTTCCCATAGCACATAACAGTCCACGGGTAATCTGATTCTGATTTTGAAAAAAGCACAGAAAGGGAAATTATTAACATCTCTTAGAATAGACAATGTTAACAATAGATCCATATAGAATCTATATGGTTCTATTCTATATAACATATATTTCAAAATCTAAGTAATGTTGTATTTTGAGATTATTTAATTTTCCATGTTTTGAATTTGTGTGATGTCTCATGACCATTATCTTTAAACTTTTAGAATAAGTGATCTTTCTGAAATTTTCAGTTACATTATTCTATGTATCATTGCTTGATGATGAGCATTAAAGACATTCAAAACGTTAGCACAGAAACAATATACTGTATTTACCCACATATAAGATGCTCTTGCATATAGGACGAAGTGTGACTTTAAAGATCAAAATAAAGAAAATTAGATTTATTAATACAATTCTAATTTTATTTTGTTTAATCACAAATAAAATATTATCAAATGCAGATAAATGCACACATTGTCATGCAAAAATGACTGGCATTTCAAAGTATAAGAAAAAATTTTGTAAAATCGACAACATAATTTGTTCATGTAAAGCTGAACAATCAGGAACCTTTTTTGTCAATTCTTAACAGTTGAATCCACACTTACGGGTTTCTCCGAATTCTGATTTCCAAATAATCATCTTTTTCATGAGAATGGATTAAAACTTATTGGGACCTTGAATAAGTTCTCGCTGTTTTTTCGTGAAAATTAATGCTTTATTTTAAAAAAGTCATAAAAAACATGTCACTGGAAGTATTGTCCATTGCTAGCCACTACTTTCTCTCATTGTTCTGGCAGCATTTGAATTCCACGTCGGAAAAACGACACTCCAAGAATCGACCCATTTTTTGGCATCTTCATAAGAATGGAAGAGCTGCTCAGCCAGGCCACATGCCATCAATCGGAACAAGTGATAATCAGAAGAGGCAATGTCTAGTGAATACAGCGGGTGGGGTAGGACTTCCCATTTAAGCGTTTCCAAGTAGTTTTTCACCGGTTGTGCAACATGTGGCCAAGCATTGTCATGTTGCAAAATCACTTTGTTGTGTCTCTGCTCGTAAAGCAGCCATTTTTCCTTTAATGCTTGGCTCAAACACATCAATTATAGTCGATAGCAATCTCCCGTGATGGTTTTGTTTGGTTTGAGTAGCTCATAATAAACTACACTTAGCTGATCCCAACAAATACAGAAAAGCAGCTTTGAACCATGAATATTCAGCTTTGCTGATGATGTTGATGCATGGCCAGGCTTACCCCACAATTTCTACACTTAAGGTTATCGTAGTGTATCCACTTTTTATCACCAGTCACAACACATTGTAGAAAACCTTTCTTTTTCTGCCGTTGAAGCAGCTGTTCACATGTGAAAAGATGCTGTTCGACATCTCTTGGCTTCAACCTATATGGAACCCAATGTCCTTGCTTTTGAATCATTCCCAATCCTTTTAAACGTTTCAAAACTGTTGTGTCATCAACTCCTAATGATTCTGCAAGTTCAGCTAGCATCTGACACGAGTCTTCATGAAGTAATGCCTCCAATTCCGCGTCTTCAAACCTTTTCAGTGTGCCAGAGTGTTCTTTATCTTCAACATCAAAATCATTATTTTTGAAGCATCTAAACCAATCTCTGTATGTTGTTTCTGACAGAACATGGTTGTTCTAAGTCTCAACAAGAATTCTGTGTGCTCCATCTGCAGATTTTTTTTTGAATAAAATAGTGCAATAAAATTCCCTGCAAATACTCGTTTTTTGCCTTACAGATGCGTCACCATCTAAAAATACATGCATGCAGTTCTGGTAAGCCATCTGTTAGAAAACAAGAACTTATTCAAGATCCCAATATATTGGGCTCCCATGTGATTTTGGAGTTTCAATTCAGAAGTCAATTCAAGAGCTTTGCTTTTTCTATTGCTATTCATCTTTACTCCTGACAACACACAGGAACAATTCAAATGACCCAAATAAAATAGTTTTGTTTTTAAACACCAATGGGTGAGCATCCAGTAAAAAAGGCATATACATGCTTCACAAAAATTATTGCAAAAATGCAAAGAATCCTTTGCTTGCACTTATAGGACAACCTAGGTTTTTGAAACAGTGAAAAATGAATAAAAATCTTGTCTTATATGCAAGTAAATATGATACTTTCTGGAAAAAGAAGATGCAAACTGTTTTACACCAATGGCAAAACTTTTTCCTTTGACCTAGACTGGATCTTCTTGGCACTCTGCCAACTGCAGTTCTCTAATCCACAAGATAACAGTAATACCTTGGGCAAATGGACCTATCATATTGGATCTACCACTTACAGTATACACTAAATTACCTTACTTTCCCATTCTCTTTCTCTCTGCTTGGAGCATCCTTCTTTGATGCTGTCTGTACAAGCAGGAACATGATGGCCCACTGCAAGTCATTGATACAATTACACCTCCAATTTTCAGCTTTAACATATACACTTTACAGTCTCAACATATTTGGTTGGACTTCCTAATCATCAATAAGTTTGATTCAATTGTTAAAATATCAGTATAAATAGCAATACACTGTATTTACTAAAATGTGAGATGCACTTATTTTCAGGTTTTAACATTTCTGAAAATAGAAAGCGTCTTAGATTCAATGTAATACATCATAATTAGCAACTTCCAGTATCATGTGTCTTATTTCTGTTGCTACTTCTGTTGTATCATTTTAATGATTTTATTAGACCAATATTCATAATAGAAAATATATAAGAGGTCAACCTAGGTCAATCTCATTAGTCTATTATAGTAATGTAAGTATTTGGATAAAAATCCCAGAAAAAGTTGTAGCACTCGTCCAAGAAATGTCACATTTCCAATACTTTAAATGGCATTGAATATGATTGCATACTGAAAGACGTAAGCATCAAAGCCAGTGTTGATTAGTATAAATTTTTAGTTTACTAAACTAAAACTTCACATGTGTAATGACTAAAACTAATACTCAAGAATGTGACTAATGTGAAGAATGTGTCAGCAGTGATTCAGAAGGGCCTAACACAACAAGTGAAGAGGTTTATGATTTCAAAACCATGGAAGATACTTTACTTGCAATAAATACTGAATGTTTCTGTTGACATAAGTTTGCCTTGAGTTATCTATTCAAAAGAAAAACCTATGAGTGAACATGTAGAAATTAAGGTGCATCTTACATTTAAGTTAATATGGTAATTTTCAAATTCTATTCTTTTAGATCTATTTTGTAGATCATTATCACGAAAAATTGATTCCTAAGTTACAATAATTACCAATATGATGACAGAAACTGGCAAGGAAGAAGTATCACATCTTGAAATTTTTCCAAGAAAAACGTTTCTTGGAAATAGACAGGATTCCCACAATCTACCCATGAAACTTACCCCAGTAGTCATTTCAAATAATGGTCAATTTTTGGAATTTGAATATTTTAACTTATCTTAAATTGAGAAAAGACTGAGAATAAATCTATAAACTATAATGTTTAAAGATCATTAAATTTAAAAAATACAGTGGATGATTGGTTAATGAACAGTTCAAATTGCCAACAAATCAGATAACAAAAACTTTTTCGATAGATTTTTATGTTTGGACAACAAACACCTCACAGAACAAACACAACAAGTGATGTAAAACAGTGAATACCAATTGGTCTCCCTTGTATGCAGGTGACAGTTCGAAACCTTTCAGAGCCTCAAACTGCAAGAGACGTCAGCAATGCTCAACCCCGCAATACTGATTGGACGGTATTCCTCCAAACTTTGAAACTCTCCCATTGTAATTCCAGCCTTTTATTTACCTTTCTGACAAAGGATTTTTTATAGTCTTCACAAGACTGTCGAGTGGGCACTCATTAAGTTTTGCATCAGTTTTTCTTTTTGGAAGCAGAGAGTTTAACCGTCCCATCGGATACTTGTTAACACTTTAACACTAAATTTTGAATTCCATCTGGGCCTCACATTTACATAATTTTTTTGTGTGCTAGTTGATTTCTGTTATCTGAATTTTTGTAAGTGCTTTTCTGAACCTTTAATTTAAAAAAACCGATAATATTACAGAGCCTAAAAAGAATGGAGTGTCAAGATCTGTGCTCACCACAGAAACCAAGCAAGAGATAATAACCAAGGTAGAGAATGGGCAGAAGATGTCTGATGTTGCCAGGCAGGATGGCTTGAATAGGTATACAGCAGGCACAATCTTAGCTAAGAAAGATATAATCAAGAAGACTCGAGCAGCTAAAGGAGTAATGAAAATTACATCTGAGAAATAAAGAACACTGAAGAGCTCATAATGGAACCAGAAACTGATCTGATGACAGCACTCCAAGAACTCTTAAATGAAGACACCAATAAACTCAGCAAGATGTGTTCTCTTCTGAAAAAGAGGAAGACAAAAGAGGACTAATGCCGATATCTGCTATTAAAGATCTTTTGAAGAAGTGAGACTATGTCAGAACAACAATCATCCAAATGGCATCCAAACCAGATTGAAGTTAATAGGCTTGGAAATCTCTAAAATGACAATGCTATTAATTACTTCCAAAAAATTCTGAAGAGAGAAAAGCGATCGACATTGGACAGATTGTTTAACCCCCACAAATAGAAAAAAAACATGACTGATTGAAATGCAAGAATGTGTATATATGTATTTTTATTATTACATATAAATAAACATAGTAAGAAAGTATGTAATTTTTATTTTTTGGGGTCTTCAGAACAAATCAATGAAATTCCCATAAAAATCTATGGTATGATAAACCATCTTCAGATGTAAGTAATCTCGAAGGTATTTGAACTTAAGAGATTACTTGCATCTGAAGATGACCTATCATATTAGGTTGAAAACGTTAATGTTTCTTTAATAAACATTTTCTCAGCATCAAGTGTTGGATGATTTATTATTTAAGAAGCTGAGTAGGATATTCTGATAGAAAATGAAGTCAACAATATGGAAAGCAAAACAATCTGCTCGTAAGGTGCAAAGCAAAATTGTAAAATTGTTCAGCAAGTTTTTAAAAAAGTGAAAAACAATAAATAAAGCAACATGGAAAAAAGCTAAAAGAAATCTTTAGCAGAGGACATCCTCAGCATTAAAGGAAATACTAATGATGATGATGAGTAATTAATATAAAAAGGAAGACATTAGGATCATCAGAAACAATTTGAAAAAGTATGTCTTGAAAGAATAATCTAGCACAAAAAATAAATGAATGCTAATAAATAACAGAATAAGAGAGGGCCAATTATCATTTCCAATATGGGCAACTATAAAAGATAGCATTTTAACTTCACCAAGATATCCAGAACATGCAAAGTCCTGTTTAAACAATAACTGTGAAAGGATGTGTAAAAAAAATAAGGTTGGGGAAATTTTATCAACCTACATTATACAACCTCAATGTTTTCAAAAAAGTAAACACAGAAGCAAGAAGACTCAAAAGATAATTTAGAAAGAATTATTTTAAAGATATAGAAATGGTACCAAATACCTATATTATATAATACAAAAAAATGAATTGAAATTATTCATCTTATCCACTACCATCTAGAGCAGTGGTTTCCAACTGGTGTTCCGTAAGCATTTCACAAGTGTTCCGTGGATTTAGTTGCAAATCGGAAGTGTACAATCATATTCAAGCGGCCGAATATCAAAAAATTAAAACATTAAACTTTTATAAACATATATTTATAATTTTTTATTTTTATTTATTTTCAATTAAAGCCCACTAAAAGATTATCTCAAAAAAATAATAAAAACAATTTTTTCAAACAAAGAGGCTTTTTCCGCACGTTAGCAAATATAAAAACAACACATTACTTCCACACATTTACTGTACTTTTTAATTAATTTGCAGTATGCAATTAAAATTCGGTTGTGCATATTAATAAACAATCTTAAGTAAATTAATATAAATATATTTTACATTACATGATTATAGTTTAATAATAAACTTTGTACCCCTAGAAATGACATAGATTTATCATACAGAAAAATAATCATGATACAAATTCAAGTGATAGCGATGAAAATGAAGAGGCTGCTATTTTAAAAGGAAAGCCTAGCTGTTCGAAAAAACGTAAAATTAATCATCAGTATATGGAAGAATATATGAATTACGGCTTTACATAGACAGGCAATAAAGATTGTCCAACACCATTGTGTTGTGTATGTGGATTTAAACTTGCTAATAGTGCAATGGTGCCTGCAAAGTTGAAACGACATTTTACAACTAAGCACGAAAATCTTACTTCAAAAGGTAGAAATTATTCTGATAGACTTTTAATTACGAAAAACAAACAAGCAACCTATTTCAATAAAATTGTGAAATTATCAGATAAATCTCAAATAGCATCATACAAAATAGCAGAATTAGTAGCTATGAAACAAAAACCACATACTATAGCCGAGTCACTCATTTTACCAGCATGTTGCGAAATCGCCAGTACTTAGTTTGGGGAAGGTGCGAAAAAAGAAGTAATGAAAATACCAGTCTCAAATAATACCATTCACAGAAAAATAATTGATATGGCATGTGACATTGAAAGCAGACTTGCAAGTAAACTTCACAAAACATCTTTCACTCTTCAAATTGATGAATCAACAGCTATCAGTGGAAAAGCCATTTTACCTGGATTCATTTGATTTGTTTAAGAAAATAGAATAGTCAATAAATTTCTGTGTTGCAGAGAGTTATCAGAAAGAGCGACTGGAGAAGCCATTTATAACACTGTCAATTCTTACTTTGAACGGTTGAATTTGACTTGGGAACAGTGTGTGGAAATCTGCACTGATAGAGCTGCTTCAATGACAGGCTCATTCATGGGATTTGTGACATTTGCAAAGCAATGAAACAGTGAGATTTATTTAAACCACTGCTTCTTACGTAGGGAAGTGCTTATTGCAAAAACATTTCCTGCAGAATTACCCACAGAATTAAAAGGTGTTCTTACTAGCGTCATTAAGATGGTAAATTACATAAAAGTGAGACTGTTGAAACCTCGAATTTTTAAACAACTGTGTGCAATGATGGAAGCAAAATATGAAGGGTTAATTTTTCATATGGAAGTCAGGTGGCTTTCTTGTGTACTAGAACTGAAAAAAGAATTAATAGTTTTCTTCAAACAAGAAAATATGTGCTTTGCAGAAGATCTTAAGAATGATATGTGGTGTGCCAAACTTGGATATTTAATGGACATACCGTATTTTATGGACTATAAGATGCACCTGAATTTTGGAGGCAATTTTTCGAAGAAAAAGTGCGTCTTATAGTCCGTAAAATACGGTATTAGTTATTTGAACACTGTGAATACTACCATGTAAGGTGTACACGAAAACATCAATGGACAAACTATCAGCTTTCACACAAGAAAATTACTCTTTGGAAAAAGAGAGTAGAAGAAAATAATCTCAGTATGTTTCCATCCATACATAACAATAGTACTGATTTTGTTTCCTTGATATCAGAACATTTAGCAATATTAGAAAACAATGTAAGAAAATATTTTCCTTCTCTTGACAGACAAATATGACTGGGTTAGGAATCCATTTATTTCAAAAGAATATAATAATTCTGAATTTAATGTCCCAGAGGAAGAGGAGCTCATCTGACTGCACCTTGAAAATCAAACACACTGAAACAAATCTCGATGAATTCTGGATGTCTGTCCAACAAGAATATCTACTGATATAAAAAAAAAGCCATAAAAATTTTATTATTTTTTCTACTTCATATTTATGTGAACTTGGGTTTTCCATATTAACCAATATAAAATCTAAAAAGGAGAAAGACTGACAAATTTAGAGGAAGAAATAAGGGTGGCATTATCTTATATACATTCCAACATAGAAAAAAATATATAAAAAATATCAGGCACAAATTTCCCATCAAAGTTATTTAGGTTTCTTTTCCTTGTCTCAAAAATGGCATTAATAACATAAACTATAAGTAGTGATTTTGAATTATAACTGCCCAATTCTAATAAAATAACTGATGACAAGCTTATGTATTTCATATTAACTTAAGTGTTTTGCTAAAGAAAATTGCTCACAAAAGTGTTTTGCACCCTAGAAAAGGTTGGGAACCACTGATCTAGAGACTAATCTTTTAATTACTAGTTACAGAAGAATCTCATTTTAACAGATTGCTCAGGCTAGCTAAAATTATCTGCTGTTCCAAGAATCTGTTATATCACAAATAATGGATTTCCCCATACACCCAGGAAAATATCTGTTATTCAAAACAATTTCCATGTTTTAACCCCTACGTATAAGAAATACCAGTACTTAAAATTACTCTTTAGATCTCTATTCTTTATCCTATAGAAACACACATGTATATTATACTATATATAATTGTACATTATGCCGTATGTGTGTACGACAAAGCTGACAAAAACCATTCATACTGTAAGCATAAAAAAGACAGAAATTACATATTCATTAGCACTTTGCTTGACTTCGCAATTTGTTAAAAAAACTTGTCCATCTTGGTTTTATTCAATGTCACTTTTCTGTCTATTGAATGCAACATCACTTGATATTAGCAATGTCATGCACAGTACATCCTGTTTGTTTATGCTGAAACTCATCAGGAAGGTCTTCACAACTTGGAAATACTCAATGGCCTCGCTAAATTTTGGCACTACACTTGGACCAGCGACAGTATTTACTAGCTGACTTCTCAATCATATCAGCCAACTGACTCTCTATGTACAGTACAATTCTTCAATTGTATATATCCCAAATGTAACAAGTGCATAATCAAACTCTACAAATTTACAGAAACACCCAAATATTAACTAAACTTTGAAAAAACGTAAAGTTTACAATAAATTTGTGGTAGGAAAAAAATCCATTATTCCGAGTAATGGATTCACTAAAAGAAGGTAAAATTACATTGATTTGGTGAGACTTGGAAAAAAATCTGTTATTCCAAAAAATTCATTGCTCTTCAATCCATGAGAAAAAAATGAGAATCTACTGTATCGATATATCAGCTTGGATTAAGTTTCTTTGAAGATCTAGGTATCAAAAATTACTTGGATAGCTTTAAAGTCTATACACAAGTGCTTTCCTACTTACAAACAGGTTAGGTTCTCAAGGTTTTGTTGTTAGTTGAAATGTTTATGTCAAAAACTAACATAGAAAGTACATTTGTACACAGAATAATGACTTATTGTTAGTGTTTGATCCTCCAATGCAGCGGTCGGCAACCTTTCTGACCTCACGTACCACTAAACTCACAATTTTGAATCCCGCGGACCACTATCGTGAATTTTTTTAAACGATACAAAGTTTGTAGTATAATAATGATCATAAAAGTTTAATTTTACTATATTAATATGAAACTCGCATGTTTAATTATAACAAATTAATGCAATCGTAAAGTTCATTGCTGCATGTTTGAAATAAGTTTATGGATTCTTAGCGCTTTTCCACGAAGGACGACAATTGCACTCACAATATTGTTTATTGTTCATTATTTATTGATAGCAGTCACTTCGTATTTGGTTTCAGATTCAAATAAAAACCCCCAAAGAGTGAAAAAAAGCAACTAAGCATTTTGCATTTCTTTCGTAATACTTCACGTAACCTTCAGTTGAACAATGTCCAAATTTCTCCACGGACCATCAGTGGTCCACAGACCACCAGTTGCTAACCGTTGCTCCAATGTACTTAATAAAATATATGCTCATTTACCAGTCTGCTACTGTTTATAAGGAGACAGCCAGACGTTGTCCTCTCCGATTCAAACAAAACTTGGCAGGCGCGTAGTACTAAACACAAATAGTTCCTTGTCCAAATAATAGAACCCACTTCTCAAGCATATCTGAAAAACATGCCTCTGAAAATTGAGTGTTTAGCTTATAAGTCTGGAAGTTCTATGTATCACAAGAATGGCAGTAGCTGAGTGGATAAGGTTCTAGATGCTGGACCTACATGATATGGGTTCAATCCTTTGCGAGTTTCATTTACTTTATTTTTTTAAAATGTGTAACAGTTATTTTATTATTTTACCATATTATTAGCATTATTAGTACTACAGTAGAGCATCATTTATCGAATCAATTGGGGACTGGGGTTGTTCAGATAACTGATTTTTTCGGATAACCGATTATGTATGAAAAAATATATTAACCTATCCAATGTTGAAATTTTTCTCCGTTGTGTGTTGCTTCATGTTGAATTTTCGTCGATTTTAAGCCTAACAAAAATTTTTATAATAATAATCGAGGCTATCGTATCGTTAAAAATTATTTCTTTATTTTGTACAAACAAAATAAATATATTGAAAAATATAAAAACAAAAAAATTATACTTTAGAAGTTAATCTAGTATCAAAAACGTTTAATTTGGCACGACAGTCCGACTGGAAAGGTTTCAATTGACTGGTTTTCGGATAAATGATGCTCTACTGTATTCTTATTCCTCACATAAGCTTCAGATATGGTGATATTGTTTTATTCAAAGTGTAACAAATATAATCACATGAGGGAATTGTCCATAACATTAACAATTAAAAAAAAAATGCTGCAACTATGCTATCCTATTTTTATATCAGGGACTTGTCTTTTTTGTCCATGAGCAATAATGTCTGAAGCTTGTTTGCCTGTGTTGACATACTCTGTCATAAGCAAATAAATTTCAGAGTTTAACCATGAGCTAAAATATCTGAAAATGTTTCTAAATGGCTTTTAGAAGCCATTTAGAAACATTGATTATTTTCATTTATTCTAAACATTTATTATTTTATTTCTAAACATTTATTCTAAACATTATATTTTATAAACAATTACACATATTAAGTCATTGTGTATTTTTCTCATTGTCCTATAACTATTTCACTTTTAACTAATAATAAGATGCCATCCATGTCCCCAGACACAGCTCTTCACTCACAATAGCTTGATCAGGTAATACAAATCTAAAATGAATCTATTACCGTTTGCTCAGACAGTTTCTCTTGTTTCCCTCTACATATTACATCTTTTTTTTAAAGATGTAATATGTAGAGATATGTAAAGATGTAATCTTTTTTTAATTGCACATAAACAGCACAGAAATATCTTAAAATCAGATCTATTGCTAAATAGATTCTTTAACAGATCCTTTAATTTATTTAGCTTCCTCTGAAAATTACTAAAATGAATGGTCTTGGAAAATAAGCCTACAAAGTCCATTTCCCAATTCATCTATCACTATTCCAAAATAAATTTCTTAATCCTCGAGAAATAAATTTAAAATGTTTCTGCAGTTTTCAACGAATACCATTACTATTTTTTTGATACAGAAAAGCCATACAATCACGGAGATAGATCATTTTCTATATATATACAGAATGGTCCAAATAGCATAACAGCTCGATATCCTGTTATTTAATCAACAATTAAAAATAATTTTGTCGGTGTTCAATTTAGAAAAAGCATTATTAAATCCACGTGATCACTCACAGTGACAAAAGTGAGAATCAATGCCAAAATTTCAAACAGAACTCTATCAAAAACATTAATACATAAATAAGGTTCTGTTTCAAATAGATTTTAAAAAATCTATTTGAAACAGAACCTCCCGAATTTAAAAGTTCTTGCAAAAAAGCAAGAACTTTTAAATCCGGGAATTTTTTCTTAAATCACAGTTTATAAAGAAAAACTATCACATAAAACAATGGGGTTGATGAAAGTTTGAGGGGATCAATAAAACTGCAAATAATATTCTATAAGTAACAGATAAGTATAATATCAATGGTGCGGCTTCTTTATATTGTTTAAAATACAATTTCTTTAAAAAAAGATCTTTCTTTTAAAAAATAATTGATGAAACTTTACAGTTAAGAACGATAAGTTCAACCGTTGTTATTTTATCTGGACCGCATTTCATCAGAGACAAAGACTACTGCGTGTTATCTTTGTTTTTCTTTATTTTACTATGCATTTCTGGTGCAAGGTTTTGGTGTAACTTGCACCCCTCATCAGGTGTTACATTTCTACAAGTGGTAGAAAATACATTTATTACAGTAATTATTGTAGTGGAATTATTACAAGTTACAAGAAGTTATTACAATTATATTATTATTAACATTTATAGTGAACTAACCTTTTTTTACATTTAGACATCCAGTTACGTGATGTTGATGTTTTGTCCCCTAAGGCATTTCTGTCTTTCTGTCGGTTTACTTGCTTTTTAGTCCCTCCTATTTCCTCTCATACTTCGTCAATCTCCATGCCATTATTTAAGTTTATGGTGTTGTTTTTATTAACGATTGTGAAGTGTTTTTTGAATTTACGTAAATAACTGTCTTTCTCTTTGTGGATTATTTTTACACTTTTGATATTGATTGTATATCCAAACTTGCTGCAGTGATTAGTCCACGGTAATTGGTTATATTTGAGTCTAATGGCTACTTCGTGTTCTTTTATTCTGGTTCTAAGTTGCCTTCCTGTTTCTCCTATGTAAATTGCTGGTTTATTGCATGTACAGTACATTTTATTGTTCTTAACTGTGAAGTTTCATCAATTATTTTTTAAAAGAAAGATCTTTTTTAAAGAAATTGATTTTTAAACAATGCAAATAATATAACATTATTTACAAGAGATTTACAACCGCTTTGGCACGTTATGCCACAGATCCGGGTATACAGCCATTATTTAAGGAGGCCAAGATCATCCACACCATTTGCGCTGGATAGAAGCGATTTATATACACAAAATAGTCCAGGGTAATAAGTGTATTAACAGTAAAGATGAGTTATCCTTATCAGTAGTGTGGCAAACTCTTATATATGATGGATGACAAGACAGAATTTTCTACTTCTGACGAAGGCGCATGCCCAAACGATGACGACACTTGTATGGGTTTCCTCCGAATTCCATTTCAAAACTCTTTCAAAAAGAACTGTTTCATCAAATTTTATTTCTTTTGTCCGTTTTTTTCACTTGAAGAAGAACTGTTGGCTCAAAAACATTAGTGAAAGCTGTATAGTTGAGTTACACATCGTTTTTGGTTTGTTGTGGACGCAAGTCTTATTTATCGCAGTGTGCTTTTGATGTGTTATTTTATAATATTTTAAAATGTTAAAAATTTTACACTTTTTTTTGTTCTTAAATGTAGGAAGACATCTTTTTAAAATTATGTAAGAAGCCACAGTATATATATTACATATAATTTCGAAGGAAATCAAAGTAAAAATTTTTCTTAAAAGAGGTTGACAAACGACAAAGGTCGAGAACTCCCGGCACAAAACATAAGTAACCGCTAACAAACCGGTAAAATTGCAACTCCAAACAAGGTGGCTGGAACCTTGCCGGAGCTCCACGGGAGTAAAAACAAAAATCAAAGGAACCGACAGTCTGCCACCTCCCCTTTGCACAATATGGCAACCAAAATCAACATGTCCAGAATTTCAAAGAACCTCAGGCAGAGACATAATTTTAAAGCCAAAAATTCAGAACTATTTCTCAAAATGATGCTAAAAATCAACCATCTTCCACTTTACCGGACACGGTCAAAAGTTCACAAAACAAGAAATGCCAATGCCACTTCCAGAGCACGACAGGAGCAAGAGTCATACTACTTCAAGCCTGTCGCGCATTTCAAAGGCCAATTTCGGGGACCAGGTCTCACGAAGGGAGACAGACTGCAGGTTCCTCAGAGCTCTTTTTACTCCCTGGGAGTGGCACTCGATTTTAAAAATTTGAATTTTTCTTTGGTAAAACAGCATCCCAATAGCAATACCAAACGAAAAATTCTTTTTCCAATCCTTTAATTTCAGTAAATATTGTAAATAAACGACAAAAAAAAATCCAGAAAGTAACCTAACTCAAACCATTTTATCCCGGCATCTCGGTCAAAAGCACGGCAACTGCAGACGCGGCCGCCGGACATCAAAGCAGAACTTACTATATCTCTAACTGCACTTACTATAATAAACCAAAATACCCAAATAGCCTTTAAAATGCAGTCTAATTTGACCAAAAACGTTTGGTACATAAACAAATTAGACTGCATTTTAAAGGCTATTTGGGTATTTTGATTTATTACAGTAACTTAGTTTAGTTTAAAAGAAATTACACGCGTGAAAACACACTCTTAACATTCCAACTTTGATTTACATTCAAAAATGAAGAGTACGGATCATACAAATATATAAGGCAATATCAAATTTTGAGAGATTTTTTGGTAAATTGAAAACACGATCACTAATCTTTGACGATTGAAACTAAAAAGAAAAATGCAGTGTTTAAAATTGAGATCTTTTTTTCTGGTTTGCATATTTCTTGTCGCAGTCAAGAAGGATTAATAGACGGTAATTCTTAAGTTCGACCTCGCACACAATTAATTAGAACTACGTATTTGATTAAAAGACTGTAATAAACTTTAAAATACATTTTTATTCTAAATTATTCGTGTATTGAATGGTAAGATTTTGCATTAAGCCTTGATAAATTTAATTATTTCCTTACCTTTATACACGGACATATTGACTATCGTTTTATCTTAAATATATTTTCATATAACTTCAACAATTTAAATTTCTAAGATTCTAATTACTTTATAATTTCTATAATGAAACAGCAAAAGTAAATGCCACCACTTCTATTAATGCACCGCAGCGCACTCTGCCACCTCAGATTTTAATTTGCTAAATTTTTAAAAATTATATTTAAATATCGATTTTAAAATAGCACCGGGTCTAAAAAATGCGTTTTTTTATATATTTAATGTGGCTTTGGAAATTATTTCCTAATTAATGTACGTTATTAAAGTTATACTTCGTGGTTTTGACCATGGTTTTTTTTTTATGGCCGAGCGGTTAAGGTGGCAGCCTACCGCTCTAGGGGACCCTGGATCGAATCCGGACAGGTCGAAAAGTCCCCAAAAAGATTTCGGTGGGTGATCCGACCGGATTTGTCGGTCTCGTCCCTCACCACCCAGCCGTCCCATTGTGGGCCTAGCCGAATCATAATGGGTTTGCTTTAAGAGGTCCTCTTAGTGCCCACAGGGCGGAAACAGTTTAAAAACAAGACTACGCTTTTTTTAAATACGAGATTTGGTTTCTTCGAGTTCTTGTGCTCTTTGTAGCGTGTGGCGCCAATCTATTATTCTTATATTTTACCAACGGACTTTAATTTTGTCATTATATGCTAAGCATATCGAACAATATAATCCGTTATTGTTTAAATAGTAACTCAGCCATCTTCTATTTTTTCATCTTTACGTTTAAATATTAATTTAGGATTAAATGGTAAGGTGTCTGTTGTTTTTTTTTTTTTTATTTAACTCTTTCCGCCTGTGGGCACTAAGAGGGCCTTTTTTAGTAGGCCCATTATGGGTTCGGCCAGGCCCACAATGGGGCGACCGGGTGGTGAGGGACGGGGCCCGACATATCCGAACGGACCACCCCCGAAAAATTCCTGGGGATTATTCGACCCGTTCGGATTCGATCCCGGGTCCCCCAGAACGGTAGGCTGCCACCTTTACCGCTCGGCCATCCGGCGTCGGTAAGGTGTCTGTTAAAGTTGATTGACACGAATGTTTTTTTTTAAAGAAATATATATATATATACAATGGTGATATTCGAAATATTTAACAAAGGGTTCGCTAGCAGAAAATTTTTCCCTGACAATCACCGACAAACGAAAATGGAAGTTTTGGCTAGAAATAAATACAATACCTTTTCTTGCGATATATCTAATAATCAGTGGTGTATTTGGAACGTAAGGGCCCTGGGCGAAGACCAGGTAACAATAATATATTAGTGTTGTCGACCTTTTTTTTTATTTTAGGCAGAGAAATTTTTTACCCCGAATGGCACTACTCATAGTAGACAGATGTCATCATCTCTCGTAATATAATATTCTTTTTATTTCGCTGTCCATAGCCCGACACGTGTTCCACAGCCATCTTGTATTATCTCACGCTCGTGAGATTGAGGGATCTCTCTTACGACTGGATCTAGTTTCGAGAACTCTCTCGAATCGATCGCGATTAAACCTCGTTTCGGTCGAGATTGAAACGGTCGAGAGAGATCGCACCAAGACATAGTCCCCGACCGTGCTCACAATCTAGATTGAAATGCTCGGTGCGAACGGGGTATAAGGCTCCAGTTTAGTAGTATTACAGAGTATAATACGTATATTTTAATATATTAAAAAAAAAAAAAAAAAAAAAACAAAACCACTGAGAAATGTTCCTTGTGTTTAACAAGGTTCGGGAAACTGAAAATTTTAACAACGGGTTCGGCAGAACCTGTGCGAACCCGCTGAATATCACCACTGTTAATATATATATAACGTTAACAGGCTAAATATACGTATATATATTTAACCCGCTTATTGACGGATTTCAAAAGAAACCTGATGGTAAAAACACATAATCACTCGGTGTTCCATTATGGTATTTTTTGAAGAAATTTCAGTAGATTGTTGATTATGATCGGATGACTCATCCGATCGGATGAGTCTTTGGTAGAAATTTCAACAGGTTGTCGGTCAGCGAATGTTTATCCTAATTTCATTGTTTACATGGAGTAGAAGTTTTAGTATTTTGTTTAGATGTAGGAGTAAGAGAGAACAAATTGGTTATTTTATAGGTTTTTAGCAGCGATGCATTAATTCTGCATTAGTTTTGCATTAATTCGGCTTCTTTTATCTTCGTTTACCTTCGTTTCATTTTTACTAAAATTAAAATTGTTTACAATATTTTTCGATTAAAATAATTGTATTGTATTGTATTGTATTAAAAAAAAAACTTACCGAGACGATATTTTTATACATACTGTATATTAAGAAATCTCAATGAATCGATTTCTATTATAATAAAATAATAAACTATAAAGTCTATAACAATAACAATATATAAACTAATAAAAATTATTTATATATTTACCATTATTTGATACTAGTTACATCGATGAACAGATTATCATGCATCATGCCAATATGCAAGAGGCATGCATAAATGCAAGGGACGCAGAATACCTACCATCGGCTTGGAAGCCTATACTCAAAAAGTTTGCCATGAACTCGTAATCTGTACATTAGTCTATAGTTGCACATTATATCAATTATATCTTAGTCATTTATTTTAATTTTCAAAGTAATATTACTGAATCATTATTTTTATTAATATATCTGAGTTTGTTTTTTATTTTTTTATTTCATATATATGTTTTTATAAGTTATTCTTATGTTAGTTTCTTGTTTTTATTCCGTTGTCAATTTTTTGAATTTAAATGTATGTATTCCATCTTATGGAACGCAGATGTTCCAATCTATTTCAACCTGAAGATGACCTATAGCAGAGATTGCGAACCTTTTTGAGTCCGCGTGCCATATTGTAAGCATACTTAGCTTTGAAGATGTTAATGTGTGCCAAAGTTTCAGACTTCTAATAACGATATTTAAAGAAATTAAACGAATATGCTTTAATTAGAATAAATGTAAAAAACTGATTGAAAAAAAAGATGATCAGGTGATAAACAGAAAGGATGATTGAAAAAGACAGAAATCATATGATACATTACGTGTTAGATGATTTCTCTTACGTGCCACTTTGGGCATGCGTGCAGGTTCGCCACCCCTGACCTATAGAATAGGTTGAAAACGTTAGTTTTAAATAAAACTATCTCGACACCGAAAAAAGGGTGTTATAATTGTCTTCTCCATAATTTCCATCAAACTCGGGCACTCGAGTCACATCGGGCAAATACTTGTAGCCATGTACTACGAAAAGTTCTAACTCTAAGACTTTGTGGTTGAGCAATTGTTGGGCCTGATTGGCTGCTGCATTCGTTGAAAGGTGGCAGCCTACCGCTCTGGGGGACCCGGGATCGAATCCGAACGGGTCGAATAATCCCCAGGAATTTTTCGGGGGGTGGTCCGTTCGGATATGTCGGGCCCCGTCCCTCACCACCCGGTCGCCCCATTGTGGGCCTGGCCGAACCCATAATGGGCCTACTAAAAGAGGCCCTCTTAGTGCCCACAGGGCGGAAAGAGTTAAAAAAAAAAAAAAAAAAAAAAAAAAACTCTAAGACTTTGTGGTTGAGCAATTGTTGGGCCTGATTGGCTGCTGCATTCGTTGAATCTGGGACATATATGAAGCGTTTGATTTTATCAAAGTTTTCGCACAAGAAAACTGCCTATCTTATCCAAGTATACCACATGATTATGACAGAGAATTGCGGTAAGTGAAGCCTTGTGACTTCTCGGTACAAACTTAACGACTAGGGGTTTTTACAAGAATCTTTTTCGCATTTCTTATGATGACAGTTGACAGAACATGGCGGCGATGACTCGTATGTCGCTACTCTGATATTTAGGTACTCTATTATATAATATAAATATAATATAAAACAAATATTGAATGTTTTAAATAAACATATTTTCAAAAATTATAAAAATAAAATTGTAAAAATAATAATAATAAACAGAAATTAACACTTTCAGCAAGAGCCGCATGTAACTCAAAAAGAGCCGCATTTGCCCATGTCTGGCATATACTGTATTTGATCGCTCACCACAAGTCTGTCTTTTTTGTATTGTATGTTCCTGGCCACAGCTTCATGCATGAATCATTGAATGACTGCATTATTGTGCAGACATTTGTCTTCTCGAGTTGGTACATCTTAAGTATCGGTTTCATCGATTCACCAAATAATGGAAACATCATAAACATTTAATATATATTTTTGCAGCTCATCGTAGTTTCGTGTAACATGAATCCCGCTTCATGCTTACCGACCACCTTTTTTATTTTATCGAAGAAATTCGCAAATTGCCTTTATGTGATTTTTCCTAAGGGTGCTGTCATTCAGTACTGACGTTTGAATGTACTTCTCGAGAAATGATTTGAATGCAGGATTATTCACCTTGTGAACTAGAATTCCTGATTGGATTAATACCATAGTGAAATATGCACTAAACTCAATCGATGACTGCTGCTTTTCAGTTCCTGAAGTAAATGCACGTATCAAGGTAGTTTGTTTAGATTTTGACTTGCGAAGTTCAACGTTTTTTGAATGCTTACTGTACCGGATGTGCTGGTTTATACATCGAAGTATTGAGACCACCAGTTTCAATGAATTGCATCTTGAATTCTTCTGAAAGTGCATGCAACTTTTCCTTTTTAACCTTTGGCATGTTTTTATTGTGAATAATGAGTTCTGATTCAGACTGCTACATTAACACAACCAACTATATCCATCACAGAGTCCAAGGCCAAAGTGAAATGATTTTTTTTTTCTAAGCCTTCTTTGTATACCGAGTGCGGAACTCTTAGAGAACTGGAGAATAGAGCGCTACTGTTTTGTCAGTTTTTTTTTCTCTCTCGGGGTTTTGCTACATTATCTCGGGAACTATTGGGGCAACAGCGATGGTAAATATACCATTTTATAGCTCTTGATCTTTCTACAAAATCAGGCATGGCATTTTGTATAGCTGCTCAAGAAGAGTGAAATTATTTTATTTATTTATTTTTCTGTCCAATCTTTTAAAAATAAAAAGTGAGGAAAAAGTGTCGAAGCGTTAAAGACGACGGAAAAAGGGAAGAAATGTCCCAATATCACGAAAAGGTGCTGAAAGATGCAACACAATTCGCTCCATTTCATGTCCCGAAATACATATCCTAAACTACCGTATGAAAACAGGTATATTTTTGGAAAGGCGTTGCACCTTAAACCTTTCCTCTAGTAACGAATATTAAGTTCGTGAACGAAGTGGAGCAAATTTATCGAGTCGAAAATCAATACGATCGACGACAGTTACGCCCGTTAGGCACGAGTTTGATCCGCAGTGGGGTAAATCGGTACGGCAGCTCGGTATGGTCACGGGAACTCAGTCGAGTCGACAGAAGAAGGATCGAAGAATTGAAATGCTTGGCCTAGAATTTTTTTTAGCTCTGTTTGGCGACATCTTGGGTAGGTTTCTCATTGAGAATCTCGAAGCGTCGTTCGGATAAATATTAATTAATCAAGTCGTCGATATTAAGGACAAGAAAATATTTAATGGGAGAAAACATTACGTTTTCCGAAACGACTAAATTGTTACGTAAGCGAATTTAGTCGTATTATTTTAAAAGCACGCAAACACCGTATTTTACGCCAACACCATTTTTCTGATCGTATGACGCGATGTCACGAGCGCGTCGGATCATCCAATGGCGTGTTAGGGGGCTTCATTATATGACCGGTAGCCACTCCGGGGAAGTGACAAGATGGCGATGGTTCAATAGTGAATTTTAACTCTGTTTCTGTCGTTTTTTTTTAGTAGTTCTAGTAGTTGTAGAGTTTCTGTTCCGTTCTTCCTTGAAGTAATCGTGTTTTTAGTCTAGATAGAATGAGTGCCAAACCGGGAACACTTTGGATCGGAGACGTAAGTTAGATAAATTTGTTACCCATGTTAAAACTTGACAATTCGGATGTTGTATTTAATAAACATCGACGTAGCCGACATCGAGTCGATAAAGACAAAGATGTTTGCACGTATTCGTCGGCCGGTTCGATCCCGTCCATTCTCTGTCAGTTCCCAACTTTATTACGTAGACTTTCTGTGTGATTTGTCAACGATGTTTTGGCCCTGCCCAAAATAAATGTTTGATTAAATTACTCGATAATGTAAGATCGGCGCGGATCCCGTCTCCCGATTACTCGAAAAACCATTAAAACTTAGATGTATTTTAGATATATTTTTAATAAAATATGTCTGAATTGCGTTGGACGTTTCGCCTGTTACTCGACTGTTTTCATCGAATTAAAACCTGGATTTTTGTGTGTCACTGTGTAAATTCTAATTATATAACGATTTCCAATTCAACTTTAATCTATCGCAATTTCGCCCGTCCTACTTAATGCAAAATTTTTAAAGTCTTCCAAATCGTTATTTACAATTATCGTTAATTAAGCGTATTAATATGTATTATAATGCGGAGAGTTAAAGATTGTGACTTTGTCGCGTTAATGTTGAAATTTTTTTTCATTTCTTCACCTTTTTTTGACTCCTGGTGTGTGATTCCCATTAAAACAGATTTGTAGGCTTGCTGACAATTAATTCTGGATTCTGATTTTGATATTTTGTGCAAATATTTCGTTCTGTTAAATTTTACATAAATAAAGATTAGTTTAAAAATTTCCTTTTAGGGAGTTTTCCTTCGTTTGGTAATTTTCTTTGTTACCGGGTAAACTCGCCTCCGTTTTCTTCTGCCCGCTTTTCCGGCTTCGTTTTTCGTCCGGTGCGTTCGAGAGAGAGCGGCCCGCTCGGCGACCGTTTTGCTCCCGGACCGGACGGATTACTCCGGATTTAATCTACCGGCGGAGTGGATCGGAATTGCACCGTTTTCGGCAATATTTATATTATTTGTAAAGTCTAATTCTTTCTTTTTGTTAAATTAATATGATAAATACTAAAAAAATGACAAATGAATTGTACGGATACTTAACGAAATTAAAAAGAGACACTGTTTTTAAATATTTCAAAAAATTAACTCTGAATAAAATGTAAGTTTCTAATAATTTTTAATAACCGGAATTCCGAGTAGTTTTTTGAGAGTTGAATTTTCCGGATGATAAAATGTTTCGTTTTATTTTGAATAAAATGTGATTAGAGTTAGAGAGAAGTACGTGACAGTGACGTTTTCTATGATTTTGTCAATTAAGAAACATTGTATGTTATGATATTGTTAGCAGGTGTGAAAAAAACCTAGTGGTATGTCAAACATTGTAAAAAAAAGTGGAAACTGAAGCAGATATTTAAGTTTGGTTGAATATTGAAATGTAGACTCTTTATGATGTAACATTATGATACTTATTATTTGTAATTCTACAGAATAGTCGTATTGAAATGTAGGTGTTTAGAGCTCTGCACGGAAAGAGCTGTTAGAAAAAGCTCGAACAAATTTGGTATATGTACCGTCCTGAGCGTGTGAGTTGTTTTTTTTTTTTTTTATTCTTGTGAAAGAAATTAAACTTCAAGATTCTGCTGCTAGAATAAAATCGTACTGCTGTCCTTTTAATATGCATATGATATACATTTTCTAATAAGTATAAAAATAAAACTTGTTAAGTTATATTAATGATAATGCAGAAGCAGCAGTGAGATGGTGTGGAAAGCTAGGGAACTGGTTCAAACCAAAAAGAGGCATCTGATGGAAACCATATATCCCCAACTATCTTCATAAGTCTGTTAGAAAGAGTAATGGACAAGATGACGCAAGAGATGCGGGGAACGTCGGTTCGGCTGTAAAATTGAATGACTTGAGATTTGTAGACGACACAGTTATCATTGAAGAAAGTGAAGAACAACTAGAGAGAACAATACATCTGCTAAATGAAGAATGAAAAAGATATAGATTGACTATCACAAAAACTAAGACAATAATATTTGGTGATAACAGCATGACAAGAAACATCCTAGTAAATGGAAAAGAAATTGAAATTTAGAGGACTTTACATATTTACGAAGCAAACTGACCTACAATATGGATTTCAAAAAAGAAATAGTGATTAGAATAGCCAAGATGAAAATAAATTTGAAAGCAATGGACAAAATCTGGAAAAGTAAAGCAATTAGCTTGTACCACCAAAATTTATATAGTAAATACCACCAATTGATGGTAACCAGCTGTGAGAAGATTTAGAGCAATTAGTTTACAGACAGAATTTAAAGTATTTAACATCTGCATCTTCTCCTTCATGCTATATGCCTGTGAGACGTGGGCAATAACAAAAGATATGGAAAGAAAGATATTAGCATTTGAAAGAAACTGCTACAGAAATATCTTAAAAATAAGATTGATGCAGAAAGTCACAAACAAAAAATTTATAATAGGATATATATGAAAAAGAATCTTACAAAAAATTATACAAAAACTCCAACTATTTGGACACATCACAAAAATGAATAAAAACAGGAAAATTAAGACTTTAGTCTATGGTATTATGGATGGATCTAACAAAAGAGGCAGACCATATAGAGAATGGATGGATGATGTGAAGAAGTGATGTGGAGTGAATATACAGGAATTGAGAAAATGGGCAATGGATAAAGAGAAATGGAAGGAGATACTGAGAGATGTTGGACACCAGTGGGCAATGAGCCCGGGATTAATGATGATGGTAAAAATAAGTTGAAAAACTAAAGACTGCATATTCATCATCAAATTTTGTTACACTCAAAGGTTCCACATGTGGTATGGTTTCACAGCTTCCTTTATCATTGGTTTTTTTTTTATAATTTAGAATAGTTTATAGCTTTAATAATATTTTGCTAATGCTTCTAGATATGGAAATATGTTCCAAACTTTGTCATTTCAGCATTGCAACAGAGAAATTGTCCAAATGCCACAATCTTTATGCAAGAGGGGACATTCCCAGATAGCTTAACTTTGCAAGCTTAACTGCAACAGCATTTTTTACATGAGAATGATTAGCTGATTCAATACACAAATAAACATCTTTAAACACTTCTTCACCCCAGTTTTCTCTTTTAACAAATGTTTTTGGCTCACTTGATAGGCCTGTCTTGGGTCTGTTAAGAATTCCAAACCTCAATGTTTCAAATTGGAATATTAACAGGTAATATAAGATATGCAATGATGCATATCTTATATTGCTAACAGGTGTGATGACAATATGTTGTTGCAGCTGTTAACATTCCATTGTCAATTTGAAATGTTGAAGTTTGGAATTCTTGACAGATCCAAGGCAGGCTTGACAAACCAAAAACATTTGTCAAAAGAGAGAACCTGGCTAGAAAAGTGTTTAAAGGTGTGTGATTATTTATGAATTGAATTATGTTCAGGCTTTGTTCTTTTAGATTAGCTGATCATTTCCAATATCATAGTTACCACAATCATCAGATCTGATCTGAACCCCCATAACTTTTGGTTATGATCTAGCTAAAGTAATATTCCCAACTTAGCTGTCTTAAAAGACAGAATTTCACATGTGTGACAACTTCACATGTCAGTTGCATTATGTTGTCAAGTTTGTTGTGTAGCAAATACAGTATTTTAGAGCATGGAGATAGAGGGCACATAAAAGTCATATTTTTGATATATAGTAATTGTCAATTCCACATTTCACATCTTGTAATTGATATAAAATAATTGCATTTTGTTATCTTCTAAAATTCATTATGAAATACACTGTGTTTCACAGCCTCTCCACAAAGTTTTTTTGAATAACTTTTTTGAAAATTTGAATTTTTTTAATGAAATTTTCAGCAAAGATAGAAGATGATAAAGGAAATTAATGCAAGATATTTTCGAAATGTTTGCCCTCTGTCGAGATGCAGTAGTGCAATCACATTACTACAGGTCTGATCTGAGATGCCCTTCATGATGCTCTTGATGCTTTCTCTCATCTGACTGAGGGTGGTAGGGTTATTCTTGAACATCTGATACTTCGTATATCCCCAAAGAAAGAAGTCTAGTGGACTCAGGGCTGTAAGGTGTCCAGGTTAGGTTAGGGCTGTAAGGTGGCCAGGCAAGGCCACATTTGAACGTCTCTGGATTGTTTTTAAAGGTACTAGACCACTTAAGACAGAATAAAGTTAGGTTTTCTCGTGACTGGTACCAAAATCTTATCATATTCGCATGGTCTTCGATTGAATATCTGAACATTTTGCCAAAAATTACGGAAAAATCAAATGTTTTGAAGCAACGTGATTTTGTGATAGAAGCAGTTCCTTTTTTCTCAAAGCGCCACCTACAAAAAATTGAGGCTGAAAACCGCACGGTTCAAAAGTTATTCTTTACTTAATTATGATCACCTTGTATATTATAAAATACTATCTTCATTCCTTGCACTGTATTCCTGTTGAACTACAGATTATGTTGAATGGACTTTGCCATCAGATACATTTTTGGTGTAATGCTAGTACAATGCTTATTGCAATGCTTTTAAAATTGATATTAAAATCTGATATAGGAAGAGATGCATTAGTGAAGCATGCATTAAACAGCATTTGCTAAATGCATGCTTCATCAATGCATTGCTCAAGTTGCTATTAAACCAATTTGTTATGAAGATGGAAAATTGAAACCAGTTAAACAATGCCAAATCACATTAATCATCAATCTTTTTAAGTACAAGCATACATGCTTAGTACTGCTAAGCACAACTAGGCACTAGTGTACTCAATACAGTTTATATTACACATGATATTATATATTTCTCAAGGCATATTACAAAAGATTAGTACAGAACATACTACAATAAGCTATAGTGCTATAGGAATATAATACATATACCAATATTTTTTAATGATGACTCAGGACATCTACATTGAAGTTAAGACCATTTACAAAAATATACAATATTTTCAAATCTTTTCTTTATCCATTAACACAACCACAGAAGTAAAAGTTAAATTAGCTTGAAGAAAAACTTCATTAAAAAGACAAATAATAATAGATGAAAATTCACAAAGTTAAAAACAATATCAAACATCAGCCTTTTATTGGAGGATCTTATTATTTGTCTTTTTAATAAAGTTTTTCTTCAAGCCAATTTAACTTTTACTTCTGTGGTTGTGTTAATGGATAAAGAAGACTCGAAAATATTGTATATTTTTGTAAATGGTCTTAACTTCAATACAAATACCAAAATGACAGTACTACACGATATATCTGGAAATGTTTACACTATATATCCACTGACACAATTATACAATACTATACATACAGCTGCCATTATATCTTGATATACCGTATTTTATGGACTATAAGACGCTAGGGACTATAAGATGCACCTTAATTTTTAAGCAATTTAAAAAAAAAATACCTATAAGACGCACCTGAATTTTGGAGGCAATTTTTCGAAGAAAAAAGTGCGTCTTATAGTCCGTAAAATACGGTATATGCAAAACAATAGTATGGAATATGTGGAATGTTAGATGCAAATACCAGGAGTTTATATACAATATATATAAAATGAATGCCAAATCACAGTTGCCTGTTTGGTAAGAAGTGCATTGTCAAAAGAAGATTGGTCTCATTCTGATAAAGTTTCTATACTCAAAACATTTGTATGTTGCATGTACCCTATACTTTTTTGGACACTTAATGTAATATTCTGGTTATATTTCCTGACTTAAAAATTGCAGCAGACTTTTTTAGAATACAAGGGCAAAGTCTTAGCAGATAATTTTGGATGCATTGGGTTAACATTTTCATAGCATGATTGATGATGAATTACACAAGGGTTATCATATACACTAATTGCCATAAAAATTAGTGCACCAAAGAGGAGGTTTTGAAAATGAACAAAATTGTACATATGTGAGTGTAACAGTGATATAAGTTAGTGATTACAAAATGAAAGCAAAAGAATCATTTATTGCCGGAAAAACTACAAATAAAAAGACTGCATCTTAAAGAGATTTTGTGTTGTTATATATTATTTGATTTAAGTGCAGGTAGAGGAGAGAATGAAAGGAGGTTCTAGTATCTTGTTAGGCCATCTTTAGTGCCAATACACAATGTGATACAGGCAGACATGGCAGCATATGAGTGCCGTATGATGTCCTGTGTGCCAGTTCTCGTCCACAGTTGCCACAAATGGTCCTCTAGTTTGGCCAAACTCCTAAGCTGTCCTACTTGGTGTCTTGGGTGATTCTGGATGTGTTTGATTGGTGACTATTGGAACCAGGTAGGCTGGGGAAATGTGGCAATATGGCAGAGGCAGTCCTGTGACAGACACCCAGGCTGTATGTGGTCAAGCATTGTTTTTTTGAAAAAAAGCTCTTGAGAACCCTGCCATGAGATGCAACCTATGCGGCTGCACAATGTCACTAACAATTATACAACAAAACATCTTTCTTACTTAAAATTTGCTAGAAAAAGTAAAGATGTTTTGTAGTATTATCTAGAAGCTTTAACTTACAACTCATAGAAATGATGTTACTAACATACTGCTGGGCTGTCATGGTTCTTTGACGTTATTAGAGATGACCTGCTGTCATATGTGATGGCACCCCAGACCACCATACTAGCTGGGAAGTGGTGTGTTGCTTCAAAGCATAGGCAAGAATGAGATGTTTACCACAGGGCTTCAAGACGAACACGGCCATCTTCAGGCCCAAAACTGAATTAGGATTTGTCTTTGTAGACAACCCAGTTCCATTTTGTTTCAATTCAATCTAGTCTAGAGCAACACCACTCCAAACAGAGGCAACGATGGATGCCAATTGCCAATGGCAGCACATGTAATAGCTGCCTCAATACCAAATGTTCCTCACTACCTTGAAATGATAAGGACAGACATGTGAACCCATAACGATGGTGCCACCTGGCAACAATGATATGGTTAGCCATGTGCTTGCTTGTTGGAGGACCAGCAGTCTTCTCAGACTAGTGATCTGCTGAAGACATCTTGAACCTGGGCACCATGTGTGCAAGCTGTCTCTTGTCCACTGGTCCCAACACCACCTTGCGGTGTTGTCAGAACAGCCTAGGTGGCAGGCTATTCGGTAAGATGACTATTTGGCTTCTCTCAACCTGATGATCTGAACCCCTCTCAAATTCCGTTAGTTGTTCGTATGGTCTTCAATTACAACAAAGGCATCTTTAGCAGATACAGCATTCCTCTGTAACAGGTAAACTACAGACAGGATGCCTTTTTGTGCTTTTTTATAGGCTAAGGGGGACAAACTTTAAGATCCTCTGTTGGCATCTCACTATAACTCTAATAATTTCCATATTTAGAATGAATTATTTACCCTAATAAATAGGTTTGTAATAAATTAGAAGGCTTATCACTAAATTAAAGTTGTGGACTAGAAGTGTTATTTAATATTATTTTCATATTTGTTTGAGACTTATCTGCACGTCAAGTTCTGCAGCAATATGACAAATTCTACTTTGTGTGCTAATTATTATTGCAATAAGTGTATATGGCAAGAGTAGATGAGATTACTGCTAATTAAATAACATTGGGAATAGTTCAATGTACTGGTCTGTTTTTAAGTGTATAGTTCAATGTAGTGTTTTACTTTTCAGAAAATGCTAAGTGGATTGTTGTTGCCCATGTGTAGTCATTTGTTCTAGGAGTTGTAGATGAGAATAAACTTAAGATCTTCATATTAGAAGTATTAGCATCTCTCTACATTCAAAAACTTGCAACTTTTGCTTGACAGACTTAATGTAATGAAGGGATTAACTACGATTGTTCAAATAAGGAGTGAGTGACTCTTTTGTTAATATTGGTACCTGTAGTATTTATAAATACCACAATGTCTTTTCTAAAGCTCTTGAATCATTAAGTAAAATCTTTCTCTACAGACATTTTCTATTCGTTTAAGTATTCTACTTTGAGAGAACCGAGTGTGTGCAAAAGACTGTGGGGGGGTACATAATTTACCTACATAATGGGAGGTACCTACCCTAGAAAACCTCACTGCACATCTTACTGAACAGCTCCCAGTTCTGAGAGTGGATCATATAATCCTTATACATAGCACCCTATAAAATTGTTTGAAGCAGAAATGTGCTTTCTGCAATCTGTAATGCAAATATTTATCAGAATGAATATTTCATAATTAAACATCTCATAACTATTTATCAGAATGACAAAGTTAATTCAAGAGGAAGCTTTTTTACTCATTTATGAAATATTACCTCTAACTTACCTGATGTGGCTGTTATTAAACTTGAGGTAATTGCAGACTTTAGATATGCTAAGTTATATGACTTGAAACAGACATATAACATCCTGAAAATCATTGACTTTGGTCATGATATGCAAAAGAAACTGGAATCTCTTTTTTGAAATAAAATAATATCAGAGAGAGTAAAGATGAATTTTTTTTCTTGTGCAAAAGATTTCTACATTATGGCTGCATTTGAAGTACTGTCTACCTTGCAAATGAAAAGTAGACTGTTTTGTGATCTTTAGACACTGTATCCATCAGTAAAAGTGAAGAATAGTCAATAGAAGCTATATGCCAGATTGCATTTGTGTTAAAATATTTTCCTTACGAGGGTGTCGACAAAGTAGTAGACAAATGGAGAATATATTATGCCAAGAAATACCAGAATCTTAGTTCCTGGAAAATAGCACATTTGATTCTAGTAAACTATGTCCTGATGTAAATAATGATAATCTCCTGATGACATCAGCTTTGATTACAACTCAGACATTAAAGTTTGATGACAAAAGATTAAAGAGTACATGTTGATGTGCTATAGGAATATGCTTCTGCACTATTGGTTAAAATATTTTATATAAAGAACCAGACAGAATAGAAAATTTTTACCAAGCTGATAAAAATATATTTAATTCTTTCTTATGACAGTGCAGACATCAAAAGAGGATTTAGCAAAAAAAAAAGGATACTTTACCTCAACAGAACATGTTTGTAAAAAGCATTAATGGATTGAGAACTATTTCATCCTTCATGACAGATTCAACAGAAATTCTGGAAAGGTCCCAATAACAAGACAGGTTCAACAATGAGTCAAGAATTCACACAAACAATATAAGGAAAAAAAAGAGACTGAAGTCATGTTAAGAGCATTAGCATCCTTGAAAAACTCAGAAGAGTTAAGAGGACAGAATTTAATGTTATAATTTTTTTTCTTGTATGTTTGTTATGGTGTATTTATATTTTTGCTTAGACACCTGAAAAAGGCTTATGGTCAGTGTCATAAATAAATAATAATAATGAAAGAAGGTATGAAGATGCTTCAAGAAGCTGTAGAAAAAAGATCTAACCAAGACAGAAGCACTACATGCAATTAGCAAAAGTGTTATGGACATTATAGGTAACACAGAAAAATCATTTGCAGAAATAGCTGATATATGTTCATCAAAGAGAGAAAACTATAATAAAAATCAAACCTTTTTACTAGCAGTAAGAGTTTAATGAACAAACACTTTCAACCTTCATAGGATGATCATTAGGTCACACAAAGATTGAACTAATGACAGAAAATTGGAATGGAATAAATACCAACATGTAAAAACATTTAAGTGGTTAATATCATTATATAAAAGAATAAGTAGAAATACATAAATAAGTGTAAGATAAATTAAAAATAAATAAATAAATATATAAAAACACAAAAATTATTAAATTTACATTTTTATGTGAATAGGGCTGCAATTCATCTTATTGTCATTCCATTTAAAACAGTAAATGTTTCTTAATTTGTTAATTTCATATTGCTTGTATTGGTTTGTTGTGTGTGTTCAAACAAGCAACCTACGATAGTTTATAAGAGACCTCAATACCTTTTTAGAAGTTATAATTTCTTACCTGAAGTCATTTTTCTGATTTTTTTTATGCCTTATACTATTTAGAACTAAGAAACAGGCCACCCTTCCATTGTCGTTTTGATTTTATTAGTGTCAAAAGTTTCAGTTTCAATTTTAGTTTCATTTTTGCACAACTCATATGCTATACACAAATTTTTTTTCCTGCTTTCTTTGTGTGATCATTAGAACTTTCTATTTTTGTTTCATGTTGATAATTTATCTCAAAGATAGGCTGTAGAAAATTGTGTCTAATTCTTATATCGCTATTCTGTTTCACAATGAATTTCATAATAAAAATGACATTAATAGTGAAAATTACTCCCAGTGCATCCAAGGATTAAACTAACCACTCACTGTTCGTGAAAATATAAACATGCATGATAACAATTCTGAATAAAACAAGACTTTGCTGTATTTAAAATGATGGCTTTTTACTGTTTAACATCGCAGATGACTTTTTATTAACTAATGCTGGAGATTAGTCAGGTGAAATTCCTTCTGGATTTTGTAATTATAATAAATGATCTGTCAAATTTTTATCGGGTTAAATTATATTGATAATTAAGTAGCCATTATTTAGCCTGATAAAAATATGGCAGGTTGTTTGGAAACTGTAATGTATGAGATTGGCTGTTATTTATTTATGTAATTATACAACTGACTCACAAAAACCTTTTGAATATCCAGTAAAATATTTAATTGAAAAAAAAATAGTTATGTAATTATAACAACTTCAGCTACCTTTTACATATCAAACCTCCATTCTATATGAAAATGTTACATAATCCAAGTTATCTGCAACTACCTGCAACAGATTTTGATAAACTAATTTAGGAAATCTAAAGCAGAACAGCTGAATTACTCGAGGATAAAATATTTTTGTATAAAGGTACAAAATCATAAACAAATTGCCTCACAGAAAAATATGAAAAATAAAGTGATTTTGTATAATATTTCTGCATTTATTAGCAATAAGCACATTTTCTCAACATCATACTTGCCACTAATACACAACATTCATTCATTATCTTTGTTTTCACTGACTATATTTGTGCCCTTATGACTTGATGCCCATTCATTAAACCTAAGCACAGCTATGGACTCAAAATGTCACCTATATTTTGAAATTATCACTAATGTTTAAATATTTAGTAACCACAGTCTTCATAAATTTTTGCTGTATTTAAAATACATTTAACTATAATTTGGTGATGTTTATAATAAAAAAATATTCATTAATATTTTGTTTGTTGTCATTTAATGTAAACAATTAAATTTTTTTGAGCCATCTTAGAAAGTAGTATAAGATTTTGGTTTAAAAAATTTCTTGAGATTCTTAGATGCTACAAAATCTCCTTTCTTATATAAGAAAATAAGAATGAATATGGTTGTACTAATAAATACAACCATATTTGGTAGTTATGTGATAAAATCTGTATCAAATAGTGAGTAGCAATAAAATAATTTTTGAGAATGATATTGATATATAATTAATCATTTGTTTTTGTTTATTAATAAATTTTATTTATTTAAATATGTTAATATAATGAAATTGTTTCAGCTTGATCCACACATGGATGAATTCTTTCTTAAACAAGCTTTTACATTAATGGGAGAAAATCTTCTTCAGGCAAAAATAATTAAGAATAAAGTAACTGGGTAAGAAAGTAATATAATTTTTAAGTCATTATCAAATATCATATATGTAATTCTCTAAAGATTTTCTTTGTAATTAATAATATAATTAATCAAATGGAAAAACTATTTCTAAATGACATTTATTAATGATAAAGGAAAAATAGTTGAAAATAAAAATATGAAAGTTTACATTTGTAGCTTTTCTTTTCCTAAAAAAAAAAAAGCATATTTCATCAGAGCTATAATAAGAATGGTTAAACCAACAAATTAGGTCTAAAAGTAGGCAATTTGATCACCTTATTGTATTAATAGTGGAACCCTTGTATATGTCTGCCTTAGAATACGTCTAATTCGGAATATGTCCCGTTTGGACGAAACAAATTTTGCTCGGTATACGACTTAATTCAATTACACGCACCATCTATGAACAAGTAGCACTATCGGTGTACTAGACCAGACTAGATGTTCGCGGTGCCACAGTTTATAATTTTGTTAAATTTCTTCTGATTTTAATTTGTAAGTAAAATTTTATTACTTTTATTAATCATGAATTGCAAAAAGGCAAATGAAAAGCAACAGAAAACTAAAAAAATTACTAGGATCACAATGGAACTGAAAAAAGAGATTGTTGAGAAATACGAAGGTGGCATGGGTATTCGAGATTTAACTGTTGCATACCGTATTCCGAGAACGACGATATCGACAATCGTGAAAAATAAAGACATTATTAAATCTGCTAACGTTGCGAAAGGGGTTTAATCAATTTCTAAACAGATTATTAGTATTAAGGAGAGTTTGATTTGATTTGATTTTGATTTAATGATTTAAATAATATAATACAATATACTGTAATAACTTTAAAGATCTATAATAAAATTTATTTTTTTATTAATGTGCTCAAACAGTGTTTAAATTATTTTATAACCCCATTAATATATCATATCAAGAGGGTTTTTTTTTACATGAGAACGGATTAATCATATTTACATTACTTCTTATGGGAAAGGTTGGTTTGGTATACGTCCTATTCGGTATAAGTCCGAACGTCGGGAACGAATTAAGGTCGTATACCGAGGTTCCACTGTATTAATAATTAAAATTGGAATTAATTAATTAATTAAATAATTTAGAAAATTCTGAAAGGAAAGCTTGACCTGCAGCTTGACTCAAACACCTATCTTTTGCTTGCTTCTTTACTTTCAGAATTATCTAAATTATTTAATTTTATTTCTAATTATTATTATTAATACAAGATGATTGCTTTTCATGCTAACTCGAACTCAATAATATGGACTATACAGGAAAATAAATACTAGAATGCTTTAATGAAAATTGAACTTTTAAAATATACATTGAAAATACGAGTAATTCCAGTGCTTTGAATATAATAATTTATCTTTAAGGAGGCTTTGAAAAATGAACACTTTTGCTACCGAAATGGGCAATGCCTTCACCTATGTCATATCTTCTATTGCATCATTTTTCACAATTCTGATACAAAATTGCTTATGGATATAAGACTAATATTTTTAAGATGCCAAGTAATTAAATGACACAATTAATTTAATTTTTGATGTTGAAATGAATCCTTTTTAAAATTTGTTTAACTGTTGCATTTCGATGGGAAAAATTAGGAAGAAAAGAACGTTTCATTTTACGACTAAGAAAAATTCGGATAAAGTGCAAGAAACTCCAAAAAGCGTCGATACAGAGATGAAGGTCCAAATATCAAATCTGGCTTCCAGTTTATTCAGTAGCATCAGCATTACCGAAGATGTACTGAAGCAAAAACTGCCGGACTTCGAACAGACGAGCATCAAAGGTTTTGCATCCAACGGAATGCAGATGTCAAAGAAAGATAAAAGGCAGTTAAGGCACCAGTTATTTATACAAAAGATTAATGCAATGATGAAAAGGAAACAGGATTTAAAAGAGAGAGCCAAGAGGAGACAAATGCCCATAGTTGGAGATATGAAACCTTTAGAAGACGCTCTTCCGACTTTAGAGCTTCTGTTGAAACAGAATAATGTGAAAACAGACGAAAAGAAGTTGACTAATACCATTTTCAAGCTGTTGACACACTGTCCAAGTTTTTATTTTGACTACTCTAAGCTTCAAGCTCTCTTGAAGGTTAAAATGTTCTTGGTAGTGTAATAATTCTCTCTTACTTCTATACGTTCTAAGAGTGAGAATCATTTCAAGAACTGATGTTTTACTATCCAGGATGTTATATTAGGGAAGTGTGGATGTTTACTCTTTTTATGTCATTACTCTATTTTCTGATCCAATTCTTAATGGCTAAAGTGGTTACTCTAATGTATTTTAATTCTTTATTGACATTTAGTGTTTACAAAAAAGATGTTGTAGACACTGCTCTTATCTTAGGATATGAAAACTAAAACTCCAGACTACAATTAACAGCAAGTATTTTTTATTTCAATATTTCATAGCATGTTCACAGTTTGTGTAAGAGTTTTTTGGCTTCAGTCTATTACAGAAGTTGGTCCACGTTGGGTTGTCTTTCTCACTTTAGCTTTAACTTTGGACATTATCTTGTGGAACTGTATGGAATCAAACTGCTATGGTTTGGCTTTAATTCTGGATTACAATTCTTCAGTTTTGGCTTTCCAGCCATCCTGATAGACTGCCAGTTTGAGTTAAAACCAGAAATGTTCAGTTGGCCTTAGTTGAGGCATATTTGCAATAATTTCCTAATGAGAAATGTATTGTATCCCATAATGCTGATAAGCAGCTGCATTTTCCTTGACATAGTGTGCACTCTCCATGATAGGCCAAAAAATGTATCTTTTGGCCTATCTTTTGTTTAGGATAATGTTTTTTCAAAAAACAAACCAGTTGCTTTTTAACATATTCTGTGGAGTATACTTTCTTGTTGACACAAAGATTTCATAGTGTAATATATAGTACACAGCAGAGCACCTTTTGAAACAGATTGCAATACCATGCACAACTGTATAAAGCAGCATAAATGCACTTTAATAATCAAAAATTAACATTTTTGGTGATCTTTAATGATCTTATTCAGATTAACATTCTAATATTAAATGCTTTCAAAATATGTAATAGAACAAATATGTAAAAGCCAAATGTGTACAAGCCAAAGCCAATACAAATATGTAGAATAAGCAATCTAGCACAACACGGTTTCTCTACGACTGATGTAAAAGCCACACAAAATTTAAAAATTCAAAGATTATCGTATTGTTATGATTAGTTCAGAATAATCTGATATGTCACGTAAATACATATTTATGCTTCTTAATTGGGATCTCAAACCAAGAATGCTGTTCCTTCAATATAGTGCTTTGGTTCTTGTAATTAATGATTACTACAAACACCAATTTCTTAGGAAATTTTTTGTCTTTTGAACTCAATTCCTTCTTCTGCAACATCTTGGCATTGCTTGACATAGTAATTATTTTCCACACACATCCACTTTTGTCAAAAGTAAAATATGATTGAGTCCTTTGAAGCTATCCAAAGGAAATATGAAAAGTCCTTTGAGGCTGTTCAATGAAATATGACTCATCATCTATGGGTCATATTTCATTGAATAGTCTCAAAGGACCATCACTAAGCTTGCATAACAATGACTGCTGCATGTTGAGTTGATTTGCTTAATATTGTGGGCTGATTTACACTTCTGAGTATGAGATAAAAAGATAAAACATCCAAAGTAGAAACTTATTTCTTTTTCTAATGTTTTTAACATTACAAAATATGTTCTTCAGGATGGCCTCTAAATTTAATACAAAATGCATGCAAGAACAGAATTTAAAAAATTTGAATACATTTGAATATTTTACATTCAAAATAACATTTACATTTGAAACAGATTTTCACATTTACAGTTTGAAAGTTACAAAAATTGAAAATAAGGATAAAATAAAGATAAAACTTATTTATTACTTTTGATATTTTCTAAATGGTTAGACTGGTCAAGGACAAGCATCTCCTTGCTGTGCAAAATTTATACCTGATAATGTTTTTATGCAATGAAAAGCTTCTCTCAGCCTTGAACATAGTCACAAGATAGTATTTCAGCAAAGGTACATTGGCAAGCCCTACGTTGGTGATCTCCAACTAGACAGCTATTAACTTGGAGAAGCATAGAAATACCACCATTCTTGTCCAAAAGTGCTGCCAGCTTCATGTAAAGTTTGACTGTACATAAACCAGCAAGGTTTTGTATAGAATTCTCTACTGTTTAAAACATTTTTAGAAGTTCTTGAAGTGACAACCCTCTTGCTTCTAATGCTTCAATGTTATCTACAAAATTTAACAAATGGGCATGGATGTAAACTAGAGAAGCGATTAAATGTGGATTCTCCAAAGCTTCTTTAACATCCACAGTGAAAGAACTTGCCGATTCATCAAGTTCGTTGGTAAAATTTTGAATGTCACGTAAATGGTCCGCATAGAATACTGCTTTTATCCAAGTGCCCCATCTCCTGACTATGGGAGAGGGTGGCAAAGGAGTATCTGGCAAATGCTCACGATGCATAGCAATTTGCATTGGTGTCTTTGTCCTTGGCAAGCCATAGTTTGACAACTAGTTTCTTGCCGGAACAAATGAAGACTTTTACATCTTTAAAATGTAAATGAACTTGTTCAGCCAGAAAATTTAAAGTGTGATTCAGGCAGGTTGCATGAATAAGATTATATAAAAAGTTCTCGTCATGCTTACAGAAGGCTATGCCATCTCTAAGCCTGTAAGCATGACAACTTTAATTATACAACAGCATTAAACCTTCCTGAACAAATCTTGCTATTGCCTGTGCATTCGTCTTCTCCGGAAATTTACATAAAAGATGATAAATTTTAGTGCAGTCTTTTTCGTCACGTTTTCGTACAACCATTAAAGCAACATATCGTTCACGTGTCTATAGTTTCATCCACAGCAAACCATGTAGCATTCTCACTAATTTCTTTGTGAATTTCTTCAAGCACTTCCTGATGAACATGTGGAAGATTATTCTTCCTCAGTGTTGATTCATCAGGAAGATTTTGCTTTGTGTATTTTTCTAAGTACTTCCTGGGCATCAGCTTATGCAATTCTGTATTACATTCTATAAAGGTTTTTGCTGTATCTAAGAAAAATATTTCTTTGACCCTCAGTTTCCATTTTTGTGAGCAGCATCTGGATGTTCAATCCTGTCAATGTACTGCTTGCATATGTCTTGCAGAATGCACATGATTCTTAAAATGTGATTTTTCCATGCACACAAATGCATTTTGACATACCTTGCAGAACTCTTTTGAGCCATCCACTGTGAAGCCTCTCTCGGCCAACTTCTCTTCCCTCACCCACTTCAGTAGAAGTTCAGACACAGAACTTTGATACTTACCTGCTAAATTTCCTAGTCTATAGCCGAATATAAAATCTCGAGACTGCGCACACTTCTATGCTTCACACTGTCACCAATAATTTATTAAAAAATAACAAAAAGGTTACCGAATAAAATTAAATTAGCTCAAAAGATAGCCAAGACGCTAATAATTTTCATTTTCGTCAATTAAAAAAACCCGAATGTGACATAAAATACTGGTAATTTAACTTGGCAACATTGTGTACAAGACGACATTTGAAGATGTCTCTTCTTTTGTTCTGAAATTCGAAATGGTTTTTTTTTGGTACCTACAATGGTATCAAGGACCACATACATGACAGTATTTCTCAGAAAATTTTGAATGTATTTTAAAAAATTGCAAGAAGATTCAATAAATTGCGCATTTATGCTGATTTTGGTTCAAAAAATATAAAAAGTTAATTTTTGTCGGTTAGAAGCAAAATGTGTTATTTTCGGAACAATCCTCGGATTCTTAGATAAATCCAAAAAATCCGGAGACTAGCGATGAGTGATGGCCTTGCTATTGCAAATAAATTTTGTTATCAAATATAAAATAATTGTTGTTTACAATAAATTTAATAACCCCAAATCAGAAAAACTTGTAGAAGAGGGTATCCTTTGTAAATTAGTAGCATTTTAACTAACGTAACATAATAAGTAAGTATCAATGGAAATAGTATAACAACAATAAAAAATTTTGTAACTTGATGTGGATAAATAGTTTGAGTATTTTATATGCATACTTTTGTTTGTAGTGATGAACAACAGCTGTAAGGATGGTTGTCTATAAGGTTATATAAGAATTTGAAGAGAACTTTTTCCAAATTATAAGTATGGCGTGTTTTTTATTACTAACAAAACACTGGAGTAGCTAACTGTGTTTGTGAGCCTTAATTCCCAAAAAAATCAACATGATAAAGAAAAAATATTTTTTGTAGATTCTAGGTTGGCTGAACTTAACACTTCTCTTAAAGTGAAATCCAACTTTTTGCATAATTTGCAGGGTTTATCCATTGTGCGAAAAATTGCATAATGGGTATACCCTGATTATGGACATACGATGAATTCGTTTTATCTATCATTAGGATCGATAAATTGTTAGAATGTTTAATTTTTCAGTATATGCTTGGCAATACAGGCATATGATGTATGATGACATGTTATGTTATTAGCTATGATGCAAGATGCAAGAAAATCTAGGGACTTATCCTTTGATGATTAGTAGCTGTAGTTGAAATAATGGATTGGATGGGAGCAATAACATTTTTGTGTTTAGACTTAAGTATGTACTTTGTACTTTTAGCAATAACATTATGAACAATTGCAGGAATGCTTATATTACAGAAGTTATGATGCTATAATAAAATGGAGAAAACACTGAGATTGGCGTTATATGTATGTTTTCTTATTGCAAGCACTCTTGACGAACCTATAGTTATTGTTATCATCAGGCGAATATGGAAATTTATTAAAAATAAATGGAAATTATCCGATGAAGAAGAGAACGCCTAAAATTCAAATTAAAACTTTTGTTAAAACTGTTAAGAACACGTAAAAAATATTCAAATGTGTTTGAAATTGAATGAGCAGTAAGCTCTGTGATATGCAAAGCGGCACGTGTGTGGATCCAGGCTCACGCTATAGGTATACTGGAGGATGCTAATAGTTGCTTAATTGCTTGATCGCCTTTACAGCATGACCCATACACTGGGCAGGTCTGAGGATAGGAGTGTTGCATGTATCCAAGGTGGTAGTAAGAAGAGATTCCTATATAAAAACAAGTTTTTGATTTTTACAGCTCTTGAGCATAATTGATTGGGACCATAGCAGGTTGTAACCCTGCTCAAGTACCTTTTTCGTAAGCTTTGTGGTGTGCCTACTCCTCACAAATCCAGTTGGTGTTCCATAAGGCGACTAGCAAGCATTCTGGTAGTGGTCCCGATATACCTCGTGTTTACTCTCGTAGCAAGATTATCCAGTGGACCCGCATAGACCCCCCCCCGACTTCTCGAGAGTAGAAAACTTGTCCCTATCATTGCAAATGAGCTTGCGTAGGTTTGAAAGTGGGAATAGTGGTAGGACAAGGTCACGCTGCTTAAAAATATGGCAAATGTGTATAGAAAGGGGTCCAAGGTTTGGCAATGATGTTTGGACCACAGAAAATTCCTCTTATTGCATAGCATGGTGTTTGGAAATAGTAATTTTTTTTACCATACTGAGCACATGCGTAAATTTAGCATGCGAAAAACCAGCAGTACGTACCGCCAAACAGATGTTGTCTAATTCAATGTTTACCAGCACTTGCAAAGATGATAGTAAGAAAGCTCTTCTGATGAGGGTGGCAATGGTGGCATTGACATATCGTAAAGGCTGAAAGGTCTCTGATGATTCTGGATTTCTTGCACCTAAGGAGAAAAAGGAGTCGCTTTTTCATTCTTTCAGTTAGCAATTTTGTTTTAATTAGCTGGAAAAATAATACTGATGGACTGATTCTGTTACATCTAAAATGCCATTTATTACATTTAAACTTCTACATAACAAAAATCAGTTTTCTTTCAGTTTTGAGATAAAAATATCAAACAAATATCCAAGGTAGAAACTTATAAATACCAAACAAATGGTCAGATTATTAATTAGACTATAATGAGTAGTTACATTCAAATACTTCTAACTTAGATCATGTTATACATCCCACCTCAAAATATTGACTGCATTTCTATAAATCAATTAATTTTTATTTACATCTGATTTTCTGAGTTACACGTAATGCCATCTATTGGCAGAAAAGTTAAAATAATTAACTAATATCCTTTTTTGGCAAGAATTATATTAATTTTAAAACTATATATATTATATTAAATGAATTACTGCAACAATGATATAGTGCGAAATAGATGTGCCATTACTGCGGCAAGTAGCACGTAGCACTTGCTTGTGTGACGTGTAGTAGTGTTTTGCCTCTGTACATCATACTTTCCCTGTTAGCAATAGTCATGCCAGTTATGTATCTAACTTTGGGGAAATTTTTGTATTGAAATTTGCAATACAAATCAGAAGTTCATATATAGTTAATGTGGTCTTTTTTTCTCTTATAATTTCTATGTCTGATCTCAACTTTCATCTATCTAACCTTGTTCTCGTGATTAAGGAAGGTCAGAGACAGACAGATGACTGGGAATTTATAACTCTACAGTTTCTTTAAATTGCAGCCCAATAAGTATACTCCAGTAACTGAGTGGATAAAACTATTGAACGCCATTAGTTCATGAATTCACACATGGCTAATGGACTGGCCAAGTGGAGTTTTCTGTGGTTTTCTTTTCGTTAGTAACACTTAAATTGGGGCCAACTTTACGTAAATGTCTTTCTGTGATGTATCCTCCTTGGCAGATCACTCACATATTGCGTTGCTGTAACAAAATAAACCAAACTAATTGTAACCAGTGGTTATTTATTGTGACATTGTCATAATGCCAGGCTGCAACTTTTTATCACAATGTTTTCAATTCTTTTTAGTGTTGGTGTTGTCCCAGTACATCATACTTTTCCTGTTAGCAATAAAGTCGAGTCAGTCATATATCTAATACCCTATTCACATTGTACATTTTAAGCCAGCTTAAATTGGCAGGTCGGGGGTGGGGGCTGAGGCTTCCTGCACTCCGGATCCTGTATTCGTCTCTGTATATACCAGTAATAGTACATGCTGCTGGTGTGTGGGGCGGCGGACTTCGGCCCCTTCACCGTGGGAAACTTGAAACATCCCAACGGAGAGTACTGTTGATGGTCACCTGGGCCTATCGGACTATATCAACTCCTGCGTTGCAATTACTCGCGGGTGAATTACCTATTGATATAAGGATTGAATTAGAATACTATAAATACTTGTTGAGGTCTAATATACCTTTTGTTTGTGGAGATACTATGTTTCAGCCGGGTTCATCGGCCGATGCAATTAAAATAAAGGTGAAACAAGTACAAAAGTCATTGCTAGATAAATGGAATGATAGGTGGTGTGGGAAGACGCGTGGTCGGATAACTGCTCGCTTCCTTCCCACTGTCTATAGTCGGGATGATGCACATTGGGTTATCCCAAATTATTATTCTTGTCAAGTCTTATCGGGACACGGAGATTTTCGAGAGAGATTGTTTGGTTTTCGGTTGGTCGATTCCCCTAATTGTGAATGTGGGGAACTCGACACCCTGGAACATTTCTTATTTCATTGTCCAATATATAATAGCGTTAGAAATGAAATTATTGCAGGAATGATATTTTATTATATAGTGGAAGAATAACTGATCTATATTTAAAAATAGTTGAGAATGAAGATAATTATGCTAAGTTCTTGAAAGAATTTGAAGATATGTTGAAATTAAGACAGGAGATTAGGATTTTAAGCATATAACTTTGCTTTATCTTATCAAGTTTTTCTTTTAATTCACTTATACACTCACATATATTTTAAATAGCATTTTACATACCTTTTGACATACATTTTAAATAGCTTAATTTTTAGCAATTACTATTGTAGTATAAGGTTTTTTATATATACAGATTCAGTCCAGCTTTAGATTACAGTATAAAATATAATATATAACAAAACAATTATATTATATTAAATTATTTTTAGGACTTAGTAGCCGGTAAGTCAGGTGACAGGTACGGCTGTTTAGGACGGGAGACGGCTGTCTTCTCGGACTGGCCGTCTTCTTATTAAAAAAAAAAAAAAAAAAAAAAGGCCAGCTTAAGGTATAAAATATGAACGGAACTGACTTAACGTTAAACCAGTTTAACTACCAACAACCGGCTCAGCTTAAATCGCTTTCTCAAAGAAGGTTAAGTCGCTTCAAGCTTTCCCCGAGGTCCGCCACAAGTTCAAAAATAATGGCGGAAGCAGATGTGCAGGTACAAATGTTCGAACAAACGATACTCTTCTCTGTTAGCATGTATATGCTGCTTCGGTACAAGAAGTTTAAATAATAATATAAATTTCTTGTTTACGAAAAAATATATATATATATATATATAAATTTTGTCAAAAAATCCATTCTTATCACAGTTCTATCGCTAAAGTGATATAAACATTGAGAGAATCGTGCTGCCAACGACGATGACATCACTGATAATAAATGTTAATAATTCCTAACTGACGTCTTATGCATTTTAAATAAGTTATTTATATTTTAAATTACTAAATATAAATTAATTTATGATGATTTATGAAAAATAAGCAAAAGTTTGATTTTATTTAAAATGTAATATTGAGTACACCCACTTGAGGGCTAAGCGAATAATTCGCTTTAATTACCTAGTGTGAACGAGTAGTTAATCTTGTTTTCGACAATGCGACTTAACTTAATTCTGCTTAAATCTTAATCCCGCTTAAAATGTACAGTGTGAATAGGGTATAACTCTGTTCAGGGAAAAATTTTGAGTAAAAGTAATGTTGCTTCCGTTCTAAACTGGACGTTCATAAATAGTTAATCTGGGTTTCCTGTCCTAAGCTTTCCACATCTGGTTTCAACTTTTATCTATCTAACTCCTTTCTTGAGATTAAGGAAGGACAGACAATCAGGGAGAACAGTGGGAATTTATAGGTCTACAATTTTTTCAAATTGCAGCCCAATATTTTCCCATAAATTCAATATTTACAAGAATATACTTCCCACATAGTTGATACAATCTGTTGCCAAAATTTTTAAAAATTTATTATCACACAAAAGCAATTATTCTAGTATTTTTATAAGATTTTTTTATATCCAAATGAACGTCCAATCAAATACTGGAGGAAAATATAATTAATCCCACAAAACCTTAAATACTCCAGTTAACTAAGTTCATAGATAATCAAACGTTTTCGACCCAACCTGGGTCTTCCTCAGGATATCGTTGTAAGAAATACACCAACGTGTGAAATGGAACATGCAAATCAAGTCCAATGCGATTCAAATTACGAATAGAACGGTTGAGATTGAAAATGGAACAATCTGCTCGTGCTAAGATGACAGTTTAGCGCATGAGAAGTTATTACTGCAAGTTGCTGCATAACCGTTAAATAAATCTATTAAGATGTAATTACTGTGGGTTCTCCCCCTCATAACGGTACTTCCAGGCTTGTGAAACGTTGGCCGCATCTTTATAATTAATGCACGTGTTCCGTAATCTCGCTTTGTGTATTTCGAGGGTCTCCATGATTCTGAGCTGGTCCGTGCGGTGGGAGAGTCTAATGAGACAGGCACTTTGTAGATCGGCTGTGTTTCCAGGTTCAGAGGCATTCAGTTCCAACATCCTATTATATAGGAGATATGTGGAAGATATCATCGTCATATGGAAAGCTGAGCCTGACATTAATAGATTCATCAGCACAATGAACAACAACCCCTATGGCTTAACCCTCAAATTAGACCAAAAAAGCAACTCATCTACACACTTCCTCGACTTGGAACTTCACATAAACAACAATGGGATCAAGTTTAAGGTCTTCTACAAAAAGTGCTATGTACTGTTGTTCATCCCCACCAACTCGGAGGATCCATATACCTACAAGATTGCGGCATTCCGTGCTTTAACTAAGCGTGCATTCACGCACAATTCTTAGTATGAGGATACCCTAGCTGAACTCAGACATATCCAAGAAATGACAACACGGCATGGGTACAGCAGGAATCTAGTATATAACATCGCACGCGCTTACACACAGGGGAACACGAACAACATGCCCTCAGACACAGTGGGGTCTGTTGATAACAACCGAATGAGGAAAATAGTAACGTACAATAAGCACCTTGATGGAATATACAGAGAAATTTCAAGCATCACAAAAAACAAGATAGCCTATAATAGGCCACGATTGGTATATGACCTACTTTGCAACAGAAAGGACCCAATAGACTTAAATCGCGCGCCAGGAGTATATGAGATTTCTATGTGGGATAACAGATTCAATAATAGCTTGGTTTATGTGAGCTCAATCAAATGCTTCCTTCAACAATGCATAAAAGAACACAAGTATGATAGACAATCAGAAACATACCACCGCCCTTGCACGTGTCGCCTCTGAATCTGGAATCACGGCCGATCTACAAAGTGCCCGTCTCATTAGACTCTCCCACCGCACGGACCAGCTCAGAACCTCGAAATACACAAAGTGAGATTACGGAACACGTGCATTAATTATAAAGATGCGGCCAACGTTTCACAAGCCTGGAAGTACCGTTATGAGGGGGAGAACCCACAGTAATTACATCTTAATAGATTTATTTAACGGTTATGCAGCAACTTGCAGTAATAACTTCTCATGCTCTAAACTGTCATTTTAGCACGAGCAGATTGTTCCATTTTCAATCTCAACCGTTCTATTCGTAATTTGAATCGCATTGGACTTGATTTGCATGTTCCATTTCACACGTTGGTGTATTTCTTATAACAATATCCTGAGGAAGACCCAGGTTGGGTTGAAAACGTTTGATTATCTATGAACTTAGTTAACTGTAGTATTTAAGGTTTTGTGGAATGAATAAGATTTTTTTATTTAAAAAAGTCATATGAAGTCTTTCAGACATTAAGGTTAGCAACTTCAATCACTTGCGAGGCCATCACAACCCATCATTTTTCAAATATTAATAGTAGATCAGTATTAATGAGTAGTCATTGACCATCCTCTCTTCTGGAAAGTCAAGGACTACTTTTAGTCAAATTAACTTTGACTCCCTTTTGCAACAGCAACAGTTCCTTCTTTCTATTGGACCAGCAGTATAGTGACATTCGAATAGGAAAACTTCATAATACGAGATTACCAGTGAGCACAAAATATGTTATAAGTGGTTTTTGAGAGTACTGAGTTTAAATATTCAGTTTATTTTTTCTGAAATTTAATTTGTTGGCAGATTACTGTTTGATATTCTGCTGTGAATAGTAGTTTATTAGAGTTGATGTTAGAAAATATTATATCTGAAAAATTTAAGATATATTTTTAATTCCTGTCTACTTGACAATTGAATTTGTGTAATTTCGTACCATTCTAGTATTGTGATAAATATGACATTGGTAGGCTGAAATAACCAAACTCTTTATATGGTATTTGTTTTAATATTTGTTATATTATAGTATCTGATTTATATAACTACAAAGGTTATCTTAGTAAGGACTTATTACACCAAGTGACCAATCTAACACAATTTAAAAATTCTTTATTCCTCTACTATACAAAATTTAAAGAATTTTTAAAATGTGTTAGATTGGTCACTTGGTGTTATAAACTGTTACATAAGAGAACCTTTGTAAATATAAATCAAATACTATAAGAGAAAGGTTAGAAGTACGAAATAATCTTAATGTTTGTTTTTATTTTTTTTCCGGGCAGTGCTAGGATTACCTGCTAGTTTTTTTTATATAGCAGAAATGTTTCCTTAAATTGTAATAAATTTGTCTTTGTGATTTATTATATTTTTAAAAAAGTGTTAAATGTAAATTTGGGCTTAACATTGATCTACTTTCTTAGGATTCCAGTAGGATATGGATTTTTGGAGTTTGGAGATGATCAGACTGCTCAAAAAGTTTTACATAGATGTAATGGAAAAGTTATACCTAATGCCTCACCAGTGAGTAATTTTTACTAAGATTTTTGTTTAATATGTTAAATTAACATAGTGCAGAGTATACTGACTATTCACCAATTATATCATCATAAAAAAGTAATAATAGTAATCTATCAAAGCACAGCAAGACAACATATAAAAATATTTGCCATTGCTTCAATATCAATATGTTGGAGCAAAAGCACACTTGTTACACCTCTGTATCAAAGTACATGAGAATGACTCACTGCAAAAGGGATCAAGCACAATCATGACATTCAGAATGCCTGCATCTTACATCCAACTGGAAACAGAACCCTTTTTAAACATCTGAAGAAGTTAGAAATCTACAAAGGCAATAGGAAGGAGTTGCCTTAAACTATAAAACACCTATACCACTTCGAATGCCTAGAAGTCCTTTTACAGAATTTGTTTAAAAAAAAAAAAAAAACTGTATGATACACCTATGTCATCCTTGGCATTTATGATCTCAACAAATTAGAATCTGTTTAGAATCTCTAGATTCCTGTTTGTGCTATGCTTGAATATAATGCATATCTTATAATGACCACTGAAAATGGTCAAAAACCTTTGTTTGTTATTAAAATATTCTAGTTTGCTGAATTTTTTGGTTTTTTGATATTATTATCCAGTTTCAAAAGAATTGTAGTGTTTTTAAACAAAATATATAACATCCTGATTATTTACTTTAACCTAAATATATCCAAAAAACCTTAAATCCAGTATAAATAGGATGTTTATTAACTGAGCAAACATTTTCAACCATGTAGAATGACCATCTTAAGATTCTACAAAGGTATTAATGAATAGAACAGGAAGCATATTTAAAATTAAAAACATTCAAAAGTTACACATTTACATAGCAACCTGCATTTACAGGAATATAAAAGATATTAAATAAAATGCAGAAAATAGGAATAAATGATTAGCAAGAAAAATATTAAATATAAAATAAAATAATAAATAAATATACAAATATTGTGAATAAAAAAACAAAAATATAACAAAATGGTAATAAACAAAACCAATAAAACTTCAAATAATGCTCTCCAAGCATGTGACATGACTGCAGAATCTTTAAAATTAATTGTGGTCTCTTTCTTACTAGCTTAATAAATTTTTACAGCTTCCAAATGCTTGAGTTGTGTTATAGCCAAAGTATGATTTAGTAGGTGTGCTCTATTGAATTAAACAACTACGTCACTGTCACAAACAAAGGCTGCCAAGGTAGTTGTACAGAGGTGCTTCCTAATGGTGTCTTGATGTTTCTTGATTCTAGTGCTCAAAGATCTCTACATTACTCCAATGTACTTGTATCTATGATTCACACTGTTATCTTGTAAGGTAATTCAGTAGACCTCAGGTAGTGTCCTCTCATCAGTGCAATTTTTATCATTCCTGAGTAATAAAAAGTAATAGGGCTTCTTTATGTGATTCGAAAGCTGAAGAGTTTTGCTATTTCCTTGAAAATATTGCATAAAGCTCTGTTGTAGGTGACAGTCATAAATGACCTACTATCATTGCATTTCGAATTAATCTAATTGTGATACCGATGTATGATGGTCTTAATGAACTTCAGTTAGTAACCATGTACCACAGCTATATGAAAAATACAATGTAGTTTCCATTCCTTGAGTTGAGAGTGGAACAATGAATATATGCTCCTTTAACCTGGATTTTGAATGCCACTAGCTTATCAGAAAAAGGATCGTGTAAAGATGGAAGAATGAATATTGGCATGTAAAAACTTTTGTGGAAAATATTGGTAGAGAGAGAGCCATTATGTATAGTGATAAGCATATCAAGAAAGTGGATCTGGTAATCACATTGCTATTAAAGACAAAGTATTATGCATAAATAAACAACAACTAACCCGTTACATATAAAGATCAACAACTGCCGAATTATGTGTCCCCAGCCGGCATTGTAATGACCGTCGATGGTGGTACGGTAATCTTATATCAACTGGAAGGGAAGATTGGACCGAAGGTCCGGGTAGCGTAACTGGTAACGTGTCTGCACGGATAGCAGAAGTTGCGGGTTCGAATCCCGCTTCGGGCCGATTCTTTTCTTCCAGTTAGGCCTAAATTTATTTAAATTATTTAATTAAAATTCTAATTATTAAATTTAGCAAGAGATGGCGCCTAACGCCTAACTCTAGTAGCAAATTAACTTTAATTATTAATATTACTATAGCCATTTGCTAGCCCGATAATTCGGCAGTTGTTGATCTTTAAAGTATTATGCTGTATTGATTGTTATGTAAGCTGTTAAGGAATTCCTGGATGGCGTTTGTAAGACCAAACAATTAGTATGTCATCCACCTATCTGGATAAAGTAAAATCTGGTGCTCAAGGTCACCAGTGGCCGAATAAATAAAACCATTGAACACTGGTAGTTGGTCATTGGTTTGTGCCTGACCAATAGGCTAGTTACCATGCAGTGTTCTGGGGTTTCTTCATGTGTGTAACATCTAAACAGAATCTAGTTTCCACATAGGAAGTCCTGCTAGAAGTTACCCCATTGGCAGATCACCCATGTGTTCCATTGCCTTACTCTGTCAATCCACTGACACAAATCTTAATGCTGACATTTTAATGTTTGTGAATAAAGTTACATTTCACCTTTGTGTGTATGGAAACTTTTGAGGCATCCCGTATTTAAAACAAAAGGGTAAAAAGGGAGTAAAACTAAAATAAATTAAAAAACAAAAATAAGTAAACTTAAAATATGCTATTAAAATGTGACAATGGATATACCTGTAAAAGTTAAAACTTGCTTAAAAAAACTTCAAAATGAATGAAACAACTAAAAAATGTAAAATTCTTTACTGTACATATATCAGGTAAACTGATTGTCATATTGCACAATGAATAACTGAAATGAGGGAGGGAAAGAAATGGACTCCATCTGGAAGAAAAGAACTGCTTCAAGGCAGGGCTCTAAGCCCTGCCCCGGGTCAGTTCTTTTCTTCCAGATGGTTCTAAATTATTTAATAAATTATTAAAATTGTGATTTTTTTTTTTTTTTTTAAATTTAGTTAAGAGATGGCACCTAACATCTATCTTTAGTAGTAGCAAATGACTTAGTATTAATCATTAAGCAGAGTTATAGCCCAATTATTTAGGCAATTGTTTGGTTATGTTTCTGTATAAATAACTATTTTGCTGTAAAAAGTAACACACATAATAATGCTTCTACAGAGGCTCAGTAGATATCTGGGCTAAAGGATAAGGAATTTTTCCTTAATGTTTACGGCCAGTCACCGTATTTTATTTGCATTTACATTTGTGTTTTATTTGGATTTTCTTATTTATTGTTTGGTGTTATACTTGTTCTATTTGTTTAATTTTAAAATGTATGTTCTAATTTAGTTTAATTTTGAACGTGTTCGATTTTGTATTAGAATCGAACAACTGTAACCTGAGGATGGCCCATAAAGTGGGCCGAAAACGTTAGTTATACGTAATAAATATATGTTCTCAGCAATAAGGTGTATTGGATGTATCTAGTATAGTATAAATAATCATTAATTTTGCTGTAATTTTCTCCAGTTTTAACAATTTATGTAAATTCTCACAAATTATAGTATGTTTGTTTATATTTTTTAAGATAAAAACAATTTTAAAATATTTTGTCATGCTTCAGTATGAAAAGTTTGAATGCATTTTGCATAATGTTTGTAAATATACAAAATTATATGAGGTGGTTTTTTTTTCAAGCACTGATGGTCCATAAAACAAAGACAAGTGTAAATAACAAAATGAATTACGAAAAGTTAGGTACAAACATGGTTACTTTTCGACATAATCACTGTCAGGCATTTGTCATATCTGTGGACGAGCTTTTCCATTCCCTCTTTATAGAATGTTGCCACCAATGACTTGAGACGGCCTTAACAACGTTGTTTTGAAGATCATCATTAGTTCATTAGTCTCAAACTTCTGCCCTGTTAGCCACATTTTCAGTTCAGGAAAGAGGTGGAAGTCTTCACACATTAAAAAGTTTTTAGCTGGGTGAAAGTCTTCACCACCTTTAAACAATCAGTGTATAGCCCTGACTTAGCGCCGAGCGACTTCCATCTCTTTCCCAAACAGGAAAAGTGACTAGGAGGCAGAGGATCGAGACTAATGACGATTTTCAAAAAAACATTAGGGCCCATCTCGAGTCATTGGCGGCAACATTCTATGACAAGGGGATGGAAAAGCTCGTCCACAGATATGACAAATTCCTCAATCTTCATGGTGATTATGTCAAAAAGTAACCATATTTGTACCTAGCTTTTGGTAATTAATTAATTTTATTTACATTTGTCTTTGTTTTATGGACCATAAGAGCTTGAAAAAAAGCAGCCTACTATATTATATCCATTACAAGCCTCTTTTTAGAAATTTAAATACATTAATTTAAATAATTCATTTTTTAAAATTGTATCTATTACATCATTTATATATTTATTGAACAGCCAAAAAGGTTTAAATTGAATCATGCCAGTTATGGGAAAGAACATCTTAATCAGTAAGTTTATAATTCAGTAAATTTTTATTTATCTATTTTAATCATTTAAAAAATTTTATAAATATTTGAAGGAAAGAGCATTCCTTATTTGTTGGTGATTTAACTGCAGAAGTTGATGATCTTGCATTGTATACTGCATTTTCATCTAAATATCCATCTGTTAAAACAGCAAAAGGTAAGAATGAGTTAAATTTAATATCTTTCAATTTTTAAATCGTGTATATTTCAGTAGATAAGAAAACACTTGAATTATCCAAAAACACTCCAAAATCAGGGAATTGACTTACAGAACACATATGAAAGAATCTTAAAATTCTAGACAAAATACCAATATGAGTTCTATGACCAACTTCAGAAAAATTTTAGGACACTAAAATAGCTGCTTTAGTGTTTACAAATTTTACTTTTATCATAAATTAAAATTATGAAAATAATAGCCATCAAAATCATATTTAATTGTCAATTATAAATAATTGTATACTGAATTTAATAAACTTCTAAAGTGACAATTCTCTATGATGATGTGTAAAAACACAAGTGTAAACTATTTTGAGAATGAGTGTACCGTGTATATTGATTGTATCGTCATTTATGTATACAAATATGGTGGGTGATCGGTTAATGAACACAATCTGTTCCAAGACTTTGTTCGCTATCCGAGTTGTTTGTTAACTGATTATTGATTTACCATAGGTTTTTATGGAAATTTGATTAATTTGTTCTGGAGACCCCAAAAAATAAAAAAATATATACTTTCTTACTATATGTAATAATAAAAATACATATATACACAGTCTTGCATTTTTATTAGTTGTGTTTTTTCCATTTGTGGGTGTTAAAGAACCTGTCCAATGTTGATTGCTTTTCTCTCTTTGGGATTTTTCAGAAGTAATTTTATGAAGATAAACTGTAATTATTAGGAGACAATAATTTTTTAATGCGAAACTGTTGAGCTATTTATATAGTCATTTCTTATATACTTATCTTTATTTTGTATTTATTCCCCTAAGCACGCAACATTGTACATGCACACTTATTATTTTTTGTAATTTTAATTTATGTTCTATTTCTTTACTTGTTCTTTTTACTTTATCGTTTAACTGACAAAGATCATTAAAGATGATCGAAAATCTTTTTACAATATTAAATTATTTGCTGGAGTGTTTGTTTAAAAGGTGGTAATTTTTATAGTAATTAATAGCATTGTAATTGTAGAGATTTTCAAGCCTATTTACCTCAACCTGGTTTTAAAAGATCTTTAATAGCAGATATCGGCATTAATCCTCTTTTTCAGAAGAAAACATATCTTGCCGAGTTTCTCGGTGTTCTTCATTCAAGAGTTCTTGGCGTTCTTCTATCGTCAGATCAGTTTCAGGTTCCATTATGAGCTCTTCAATTTTTTTTTCTCAGATGTGATTTTTGTTACTCCTTAAGCTGCTTGAGTCGTCTTGATAATACAGTATCTTTTTTAGATAAGATTAAACTGTGGCTTACTGTAGACCTGTTCAAGCCATACTGCCCAGCAACATCAGACATCTTCTGCCCACTCTCTACGTTTGCTATTATACTCTCACCTTTCGAAAATAAAAACCCGTGCAAATTATTGTCTTCTTAAAGACTGAAAAAAAATTTTTATTACAATTTTTAAAATGTCTGCTAAATAAAATCAAGTAATAATTTGCCAAATAATATGGATTGGTAGGAATTTCGTCACATGCTCTGAAATGTCTGTTTAAATGTAGTATCCTGTCTTAATCATTGCAGTTATATATATTTTTCATTTCTTGTTTTTACAGTGGTTTTGGATCAAAATGGTGTTAGTAAAGGATTTGGATTTGTGAGATTTACCAGTGAAGAAGAATATAATAAAGCATTGGCTACAATGCAAAATGCTACCGTTGTTGGATCTAAACCAATTAGAGTTAGTGTTGCTACTCCTAAAAGGTTAGTCTGTTGTTTATTAAATTTTTTAACAAATTTAATTTTTGTTTGTCACATTGATAAAAATAATTTTTTTATTCTTAGACCATTTTCTAATTAAAAAGTGTGTTCTAAAATATTACTAAATTTTGTCAACTCATTTTATTGTGAATATTATTTATATTATCTTATCATTACTAATATATATATATAACAGGTTCTAATTTTGAAAATCCATCATAAGTTTGTCCAGGTCCACAATAAGAATAGTTGAATGGTGAGGAAAGGAAGCTTGTACCCCTGACATATGTGGACCATGTTAGCACTGAAAATTTTTATTAAAAATTGTCATTTACAAATCACCAGCCATGGTCCAAAACAATTTTCACTTATGGAGGCCTTTTATTTGGAGCTGTGCCTCTGCAAGATATTTATATTTTAATGTAAATACCATTGACCAATTTTTAATTTTAATCAATTGTGTTGTAAATTATGGCATTGGCATTGTCACCAGAGGACATCTTTATCCATTTTACAAAAATTGCCAAAAAAGCTGTATTTTCTTCTTCTGTAGTGCCGGATGAAAAAAAGATGTTCATAGAGAAAAAACTACTGTGTTTAGAAAGCTCAAATTTTGAACTTAAGCTCTTCTCATTATTGGTGAGGTGTTTGCAAACCTTCTAGGTCTATAGGTCAAAGTTCACAGGGATTTACCATAGAGCTAATTCAGTTTTACAGCTTAATTTTACTTTTATAAGGATGGAAACAAATGAATTTTATTCAAAATGTTACTCAGAATTACAAAAGCTCAAATTTATGCAAATCAAAACTTCATTTCAATTTTTCTAAACAGGATATCAAAAGCATCAGTCGGCAGCAGATTGGTCAGTGATGCAGTTGGTTGGCAGTGCATTTGGTTGGTGATGCATTCAGTTGGTGCTTGGTGACTAATCTTATGTCTTGACATAATAATACAGTTATTAAACAAAAACAATTGATATCCAAACAAATAAACATCTGAGATGTAAAAAAACTTTGCCAAGTAAAAATCTATGACAATTTAGATGACAGTCAACATTTTTCTTAGGTGTTTTTCTTTGCTAAAGCTAAGCAAGTACTTGGAAATGGAAACCACAAGATTTTTGCCTGTATTATTGTTTTCTACAATTTGCCTCTAAGCACCAAGCTTATCTTTACCAAAGAAAAAATCCTGAGAAAAATTTTGACCTTCATCTAAATTGTTGTAGATTTTTACTTGGCAAAGATTTTTTACATCTCGGATGTTTTTGTCTGGATTATTTATATATCCATTTTATACACCTATATACCAGAGGTTGTGTAAAAATTTTTGGGGTGAAAGGGACTTGCAAATAGAAAAAGTTTAAGAAGCCCTGTTTTAGCAATGCATTTGGGAAAAGCACAGATATGGAAAAGAAACAATGAACCTTATAATTAATTTTGCATGATTTCTTTAAACTGTCAGCTGTTAAGATTGGAAATGTCACAAATGAGAACAACTTAGATTAGCTCATTTAAAATTTCTCAAGCATGTGAAGTGTAGGAGCTGATATTGTCCTGCAATAAAGAGCACTAAATCAGTGGCCAGCTCTAAAGTATGTCTCTCAGACTTATTGAAGGAGGACTCATAGATAGAAGAAAATGTCAGATATTCTCATATCAGGAGATGTCTGAAATATGTCTTTATCAAGTACAAACACAAATATTTATTTTTCTGTGGTCAAACTATTTGATCAGTATCTCTGTTTTTCTCTCAATGAGAAGAAACATTAATTTGCTTTGATCATACAAAATATGAAACACTATTGAAGATGCTGACAGGAAGATTATCTAAACTGAAAATCTTATGCTATTGATCTGACATACAATCCCTCAAATTATCATTGTCAAATTTTGAGGATACAGTAATAGAGATGGAAGTTGGCAATGAGGCAAGGAAAATACTAAAACATGAGCACAAAAATTGCACTAGCTTTCATGCAACACATTTCATGTTACTTTCACATAAGTAACATAATATTTACAGAACAAGTTGATTGGAAAAGATGATAGCATTCTTAAACATTGTAGATGCTTACTCTCAGAAAATCAACAAAAAACCTGGACTTTTCAGTCACTAAAACATTTTGTAGATGCCATGCCTCTGGTTCCAGGAGTTTTTTCTTATTCTGACGAATGGTTTTTCAATAGGAAGATATTGATTAGAAATGGTTTATCAAGACTAGATGATGATGGTGCATATACAAGGAAAAGAATAGATCATTACTATATAAAAATGTATTTAATAAAGCCATTCCTTGGTCATGGTAAGTACCCAGAATTAACATGTTTAATCAAAGGATTTCTTATCCTTTTCCACAGCAATGCAGATGTAGAAAGAGTTTCTCAAAAGTATTCAATAAAATCAAGAACACAGCTATCAAAAGCATCAGTCACTGCAATCCAGTGTACAAAAGATTAAAGTAATAGGGTAAACTTGCCTAATTCGTACCCCTTAAGGAAAAACCATCATATTATCGAAATTAATAAACAAAAATTATTTTTCCTTTTAAGTAACTTTTATTTGAGAAATATTTTATTACTACCATAATCAAATTTAGCATAAATCTTATAAACTTCTGAGAAATAAACAATTTAAAAAAACACTAAAAAAGTACAATTTAGAACCATTCATCTTAAATCGTACTGATATATTCTTAAATCGTACTTTGAGATCCTATCATTGGTTTGCATCTTAAGAATCAAAATCTTAATCAATAATGTATTAATACGTGTGTAGATTCGCTGATGGTCTTCGCCAATTCTTGGCAGTCATTGCAGTTGTAATCCGTTGCTTTTTATTGGTTCCTGCGCAAAGTTCATATACCCATATCTCACATCGTGTGCATTTGATCATACTTTTGCGGTTATTTTTGAAATCAGTAACTTAGTAAAAAAATAACAGTTTACGAATCGGTAATAGCTTATTGTGACATTCATCTAAAATGGTTTTCCTAAATCGTACCAGTACGTTTTAAGAACTTGCCTGGAGTACGAAATAGGCGCAAGAGTCGAACAAGTTTTACATTTGCCTCCAAGAAATTTGACAACAAATACTCATATATCATCACATCAGGTGAAATCACAAAAATACGCATTAATACGTCACAGATAGTTAAAAAACTTATACACGATCCAATTTGAAGAACGTTCTTACGAAATGTGCAAAATTATTACAGAAAAAGTTGAAAAAAACTTACCTTTTCAATATTTTTGTCGGAAGCAGCGTAACAGCGTGTTGTCTGTCAGATGGTAATATGGCCAACTGTTGTTTACTTTTTTTGTCACTGCACTAATAGCTATTACCGGAGTCGAGATATAAGCGAAGTACGAATTAAGCAAGTTTCCCCTATGATTATTGGTGTTGTAAAACTCCCATCATACAGGAGTTTTTGAAAAAAGTTTAAAATGCATGTGATACCCAGCAAGAGTTGAAGAAGAAAAACTATTTGGAAGCTGAGCAACAAAAGAAGGAAGAAGAGAGAAACAAAGATGCAAAAAGGAAAGGGAGGAGAAGGAAATGATGCAGAGAATATAGAAAAAGAAATCCAGAAAAATCCAAATATACTTAAATAAGGAGAAAAATTTATACTTATGTGAAACTGAAGTATAGACAAAAGTACATATTTATAACACTGATTACAGAAATAAATGGGGTTGAAGAAGTGTGATATGAGAGTAGTAGAAATTGGTCAAAGAATGCTATAAGCAACACAAACAATTAATCTGAAAAATATATTGTATGTAATAAACAAAAGCCTAAGGAAAATCCTTGGCATCTCATATCAAGACCATGTCATAAATGAAGAAATTTTTAAGAAATTCAACTAAAAATACTTGCCAGTAACTGTGACTGAATGCTGTATGCATTTCACCAGGCACATATTGCAGTCAAACCATTGACATCCAAAAACTGCATTACAATAGATACCTCCTGATGAAAAATGGAAGCAAGGCTGACATTGAAAAATTTGATGTCAAACATTTAAGGAGGACTGAAAAGTTATTAGCATCTCATAGGATGATGCTGAGGCCGTGGCAGATGACTACATTCATTGGAAAGAACTTTCTGCCCAATGTGCTTCACGCAGAACCAGATAATAAACAAACACAAGCAGAAAGAAGTAAAAGAAGTTTGTTGAATTATTTTTGTAACATTCTTACAAAGAAAATAAAAACAAAACCTGGTTAAAGATATTAGAATTTAATTTTTACAGAATGTGTGCATTATAATTATAGTGTGTAAGAGTAAATCAAGCAATTGTTTTATTCAGTTTTAGCTCATATGCTGAAATGTAGTAGTCTTTATTGTGCCATGATACTCAACACATTTAAAGATTAAGTTGCAATAGCAATTATATAAATTTTTCATTTTCCTGTATGTAAAATTATTCTTCTTTGCATGAAAATAGACCACTCAGAATAGATCCTTGTGGAATGCTGCTAATAAGGGGAAAATCTGTACATTCAAAATTGTTTAAGTTTATCTTGCATAGTCTTGATAGAAAATAGTTGTTTATCCAAGCTAAGAAAAACTGGGTTAATGTCTAAGTATTCATGCAGGACATGTAGAAGTATTTTAAGTAGAATGGAATCAAAAGCTTGAGAAATATCGAGATAAATAACATAGGTAGCTTTTCTATTTTCAAAATTTTTAAGATGGTAAAAAGAGTTTCAAGTAGAGTGATTGTGAATACCGCAATGTTGAATAGGAAGTAGTTTAGAGGTTATTGGTACGTATATTTTCTGATAAATACATATCTCAAATACTTTTAGCATTGCAGAAGATAAGATGATTGGTCTGAAAGAGTTAATATCTTTTTTTGCTGATAACTTTTATCATAGAAGAATGGCATTGTTTCAGAATATAGTTATATTGAAGTAGTCTGGAGAAGAGTTTAGATAATATGACATCTGTAGAAGGTTGTAGTTGTAATTGTAAATTGTGTGCTATTGATATGTAATAATTTGTACTAAGAATACTATCTACTGACAGAGTGCACACTGAAATTATGTAATATAAAAAATAATTATAGATATGAAAAACCATAAATAAGAATTGAAATTGCATAAACAAGATTTGAATATTCTATTTTCATATGGATATATACATTCTGTCAAATAAATACTGGGAATTGTTCATTTTAAAAGCCTGTGTAAAAGATATGAAAACAAACTTTTTGTTGTAAGTTGGTACTAGTGTACTTAATTGTCTCATGAATTTATAGTGCCATCTGTCAACCAGTTTATTTACAACTGTTGGTTTTGTCATTAAACATGAAGTGTGCTTTGCAATTTTTAAAATGAACAAAGAGTTTGTCTAAAATTTTGTGTTGCCAATGAAATTTCTTGTGCTGAGTCATTGAAAATGTTGCAGAAGGCTTATGATGAGTCAGCTTTATCCAAAACATGTGCATATGAGTGGTACAAAGCATTTAAAGACAGTCTAGAAGTGGTGGAAGACTTGCCTTGTTCTGGTCGACTTTCAACATCTTCAACTGATGAAAACATTGACAAAAAATTGTCATTCAAGCTTGAGAGAGAGAGAGAGGGGCTCAGAATCTGAACATGTTTCCAAATCTGTTCATACTATTTTAGTTGATGTTTTGGGCATGAGACATGGTACAGCATGACTTGTTCCAAAAGATTTGAATATTCTTCAAAAAGAGGACCAGAAAAAGGTTGCTGAAGACATGCTTGAATGAGCCATGGACCCTACGTTCATGAAATGTATCATAACAGATGGTGAGATGTAGGTTTATGAGTTTTATGTGCAAACCAGCCAACATGCTTCAGAGTGGTGCTTCAAGAATGAGACAAAACTGAAAAAAATTACATCAAAGTCACTCAAAAAATGTTGACTATTTTCTTTGACTGGTGTTTGACTGGTCGTGGTGTTGTCCACTTGGAATTTTTTTTCTAGTGGAACAGTCAACAAACAATATTACCTGGGTATTATGAAATGTTTGAGAGAGAATGTTCACCAGAAGAGGCCACATTTGTGGAAGAACAATTCTTGAATGTTGCACCACGATAACACGCCGTCTCTAACATCAACCCTTGTACATCACCGACCAAGGACTGTATTCACTAGATATGGCCCTGTGTGACTTTTTCCTCTTTCCCAAACTCAAATTACCACTTCATGGAAGACGTTTTGAGTCAATTAAAGAAATAAAACAAAATTTGCAGAGGAAAAGCAGGCCATACCAGAAAGTACTTATAAGTTTTTTGATGACTGGATTACTTGTTGGCAGAAGTGCTTGCATCATACTGGACCTATTTTAAAGGTGGCAAAATAAATTTGGATAATTAAACCAATATTTTGTATTTTATTTAACAATCCCCAGTTTTTGCTTGACTGAATGTAAAAATACAAAAAGTCTCTATTTTTGGTTCATTTGGCTGCTATGCCACTATAGACCTTATAGTTGCTGTTTTGGCAACAAGTAGCTACAGTTGACAATTCTGGATACTTTTCTTATTACTGAACTGACTACTTAATTAATAATAGAACAGTTTCTGTTTTGTAATATATTCTTTTATTTTCTTTATAGAGTATATAATCAAGCTCCACAAAACCAGGAGTTTTCTGCTGTATACCATTATCCAGCATATGAATATCCAAATTTCTTCCCAACTTGGCAAGGCTATCATCAGTATTATGGCTATGGTTATGATCCTATCTCTTGTGCAACTTATGATCCTGGTCTTCATCAGCAGTCACAGGTTAGTGTAATTAGTATTTCTTTTTTTCTGTCATAAGTTGGAAAATTGACATTAACAGAAAAACTATTAGGACTCTGTTTAGTTATGTTATTTTTAAATTTGAGGTGAAGAGCATATATTTTAAATTAAATAAATTAAAAATATTATTAAAACTTGCAGCCCAGCATTCTAAGAATGTCATTTTCATATAAACTTACTTAGCATGCAACTACTTTCCTTCACAATTCAAAATAAAATTGGATTTGACATATTCAATTTTAACATGTTTTTTTTTATACAGAAGAAGAGCAACCAGAAATTGTTAAAATTTGAATTTTATTGCAGTCCTTCTAGCAACAAACAATGACATTACAACCTGATACATTATAAACTACAATTCAACTAATGCCATGTTATCAGCATTAGTTGGATTGTAGAGATCAGACCACAGGTCAGGGTAGCGTAATTGGCAACACATGTGCATAGTAAGCAGGAGTTGCAGGTTTGAGTCCTGTTCCTGGCTGATCCTTTTCTTCCAGTAGTCTAAATTATTTAATTAAAAATTATAATTATTAAATTTATTAAGAGATGGCACCTAAATTCTCCCTCTAGTACCAAATTGTTTCATTATTTATTAGTACGATAGCTGATATCTAGCTCGATAACATATGGCATTAGTTGGATTGTAGTCCTTCTAGCACGTGATATGTTTTCTGTTTCTTCTACACACGTCCAATTCCCCAAGATCCTATGTGTGAATTAAGATTTTCTGTTGTCAAGACAACTGATCAGACAAAGTAAATGAAAAAAAACAGCAATGAGTTGCTTAACTTTCTTGGTAACATATAAACAGTGTGTGGCTCCTTCTGCTATGATCTTTTATTTTAAAAACTTTTTATATTTTTAATTATTATAAAATGCCTAAAAACTTAAATTTTGAAAGTAGGGATAAGTTTTATAAAAAACTGTAAATGTTAATAATGAGTGAAATCTTAAGTCCAAGGTGCCTACACACATGGAAAGACAGTAAAAATGAGGGATTTTCATTAGTGTTTGGAAAAAGTCATGGAATTTGTTAAAAATTGTCAAAAAGTCAGGGAATTTGCTTCCTTGACTGCTTTGTTGATTTTTTTGCTAATAATGTGCTTCACTAAGTGTAGGTGTCTGCAAGCAACAAGAAGTAATGTGGTGCAATACAACTTATGAAAAGTGGTGCAAAATATTTTCAGAATCCAAAATGTCTCCCAAGCTTACACAAAATGTTTCTAAAAATTTACAAAGTACACAAAATGATAAATATTTTAAATGATATTATTTATCATTTTAATAATTTTGATTGCATAACAAAACAATTTCTGATTTTTTTTTCAGTTTATTAATATTATATAAAGTTCAGGAAATTTATTAAGAGATAAATTTAATAAATATATACTTTTGTACATGAATTATATAGAATTTGTTAATGAATAATAAAAATAATTGAGTTTTTCTTTTTTTCAAAGCCATTAGGTTTATGGTTGTGGATTATTAACAGAATAACAGAATTTTAATAATACATTTTATTTTTAATTTTAATAATTTGGCAGTTATAAAAATTATATAATTGTTAATTAGAAAAAATAACTAATTAAATTGTTGGAGAAGCGAAACATATGTGCATAGGAAGTCAAATGCTGTTTTATTTTGTGAACGTGCCATACTGTAAGGGATGCGAGGTCACGGAATTTGTACAAAGTTGGCTGGGAAGTCAGGGAAATTAAAACAAAAATTTGAGTAGGAACTCTAAGTCCAGCTCTGTTCAAGATATGATACATGACTCCCCACTATTTCCCACCCTCTCAATCTTTAATCATCAAAATTTAACAAACCTTGCAAAATTTCAGAAATTTTCAACAAAGCACAGACATTATTCAGCTTCAGAGGGTGAACAAAATTGTACCCTACCACACACTAACATCCATACTTATGGGAAAAAAACCCAAATTTTTTTGTATTTTTTGACATTTCAAAGTTCAAAGTCCAAAAATGTAAAAATATTTTTTACCGATCACCATACTTTCCCTCTGTTATATATAACAAAGCCAATAAAGTAATACATTCAGAACTGTAAGTGTTAAGTTTATAAGTGTTGCCTAAAATATTTATTAAAAATATATTAATATTTATTTAAGATAAATTAGTTCAGAAAATTATTAAAATTTGGAATGAATAAAGTTATTTGAAGAATATTTCTAAGTTAACATTGATATTCAATTGATTTAGCCTGGTTTATGCATTACATTAAATTTGATTGTGATGTTGCAATTTACTTTTGCCATTGAATGTACATAAACTTTATCTCTGAACCTATTCAGTTTTTTGTAAAACCAAAAGTATGATTTCCTAATTTTTGATTTTCCTTTCAATGATACCCAAATAGAGTGACCATATTGTTTATTGCCTGAACCAGGTCAGTTTTTAAGAGTGAATGAAAAAGGGGTCTAACAATGGATAAACTTATAATTTTTATATTTTTTAAATTTATACATAAATTCCTTAGCTATTTGTTGAGGCATATTATGGCACCTTTGTAAATCCATTTCATCTAGAATAGTACTACGTTCCTTCTTCTTTCCTAACTTCCAATCATTATTTGATTATTACCTTTCATATTGGGAAGTTGTTGAACTATCTCATTTTGCTAAAATTTCTAAGGAATTTGATCAAATTTGCCTTACTTTAAACAAACTTGCTAACCTCCTGTTTACACCTAATCCTAATGTTTCTAGGTCTAGATTGGGACTTTCCTCTCTTATTGATTGCATTAAATATTTCAATCACTTACTTTTTACAAATATTTTAATGGTTTTATTCACTCCGATTGACTTTCCCTGCAGATTCCCCAACTTTTAACCTGTAATTTGACTTGCACTTTTATCCCTTTTTTTAGACTAGCTCTTTCTATCAGGTCTTATTTTTATCATTTTTCTCACAGCATTAACAATGTTGAATGATTTTTACATTTTTATTTATTACATTTTAAATACATATGTAAACACCTAGTCTATAATATGTTGATCTGTATTCTATTTGTTTATATTGCAGTTTTATTTTATCTTTTCTATTTTCCATGCATTTGTTTATTATATATATATATATATATATATATTTTTGTTTTATTATTTGTTTTAAGGGTCCTTTTTCTTTTTATTAAATTGGGGAGGAAATCAATTGTCCAGCGATACTTCTTATTATATTTGTAAAATAAATAAATTAGATCATTTAAAAAAAATTATTTATTGATGTATAAATTGTTGATATTACATTAGAAAAGCTATAAAATGGTTTTATGTAAAATGTCACTCTATTTTTTTTTAAGATATAAAACAGAAGAAATTGGAGACTGTCTCAGACAAATGGGAATGTATGGTCATCCTATACCTAAATCATCATCCTATGACCATTTCCTATAGAATTAGAGCATTACTCTCTAAAATAGGTTAATAAGGATGATAGAACGGGTATATCAGCAAATGATTTCAAAATAATCAAAATTAATATTGATGAAATTCAAATAACTACAGTAGAGCATCGATTATCCGAAACAATTTGGGACTAGGGTTGTTCGGATAACTGATCATTTACGAAAAATATATTAAAAACAAAACTGTGCTGTATATAATTTGTATCACATATCTTACAATTACATACCTTACATAATATAAGTACATTAAAGTAGGCCTACAGTTTAGGTTGGCAGGGAGGAGGAGAGTGCTGCAATGCCACAGCACTAGCAAAAATTTGAATTTGCTGACTGGAACACTTTCGGTTAACTGATGTTTCATTTGATTGGTATTCAGATAATTGATGTTCTACTGTATATTCATGTAAAGATGCAGATAACTGTTATATAACTGTATATATATTTATTTATATATATATTTATTGTACTATTATATTGTATTTAAATTTATGGACTTATCATACATATGAAACTCTATTATACTATTTTAACCACTTTATTTATTAACATAGCCAAAATGCATTTTGGGATATCATTACTTAGCCCTCTTCAGTTGTATATAGGTCTAAAACACAGAAAATTGTTTTGAGACCATACAAAAATATAACATCAACATACATATAAACACGGTTAAATAATTGACAACTAGTTAAAATATGGCATTTACAACTATTAAAAGCACATTAGGATTTGGCGCCAATCACGCTTAACCAAACTAACCATCAATACATGTAGAAATCATGACATTCCACACTTTAGGTGTACAATATATGATAAAATAAATGCCACATCTAAAATGTCTTCCCGTATAAGTGTATTATAATTCATAATGTTTCATATTTTGAGTTACAGTATATTCATGGATATTTTCCTGGTGTTCCTCTAAACACTGTAATAAACATATTCAAAAGGTGGTGTATTCCTCAATAAGCCATTATTTCCACTTAATTTTTTGAACACCTTACTCCTATAGTAATATAATCTATGTACAGCATAATACAATAGATTATCCTACTAAAATTACATTATGGCATTATGCTGTACATGGACTATACACCTCACTTTATTTGACTTTATTTAAAGTTGAACCTGCATTTTCCTCAAATTTCATTGCATGTGAAATTTTTGTTAGAATTAAATGTTTTCAGAATTTAATATTTGAAAACTACATGTACAAAATTTAAAATTTGTAATCTTTGTTTCAGATCATAGCGCATCCTTGGATGTGGATCAGCTAAACAATTTGATGATGATAATTCACAGGTAAATTTTATTGTCAGATGTTAGGATATAATAATTTTAAATTTTATTTAATCTGGATATTTTCTGAAAGAATTTTACAAATGATAAGCATCTCTTGCAAATTATGATTTCTAAAATAATCATAATCCTATAAAAAGTGAATATTTAATCTTAAATAAATTAATGAGTGATAGTTACCAACAACAATTATTGTGAAACAGTGGAGGTAATTTTTTAATAATTAATATAAACACTAAAATAGTGTAGTTGAGATTATGGAATGATCTCAATCACACTATTTTATTGTTTGCAATTAATTTAATAATTAATATAGATGGCAAACTACTACAAATTTTCCATAGTTTCTATGGAAGTGAGTAAAGTGTGGACTTACAGATAATCCTCTATAAACTACACAATGACTGTGAAGAATCACTTCTTTTATACTCTCAAATACATGCACTAATGCTACAAATGACAACAAGACACATAGGTGTTAGTTAAGACTTTGCACAGTAGCAATTCTATGCATACAATGTCTCAAACCAGTTGATGCATTTGCACCATGTTAGTGCTTCCAATTTGCAAGTGGGTAACTAAAGGTCTGTCTTAAAATTGTTTCCATGCACAGTATGATAAAATCTGTCCAAAATCGACATGTACTCTTCCGAATCAAAATTGGGCACACTGAAAAAAAGTCAACTGAAAAGACCACATAGTGTATGTGATGTAGTCAAAATGACAGATTTCATCAATTACATACATTTTATATTTCTCATAATTGTATTATAAAATAATTTATTCAAATTTAATAAATATTCAAAAAACAAATTCACTTTATCATAAGGTTCTATTTATATATTCAATTATAATTTTATAATTTGTTTCAGATTATGATGTAATTTAAAAACATTACAACTCATTCATAAATTATCTTAAAATTGGAGCAATGACATCATATCAGACGTAGGTGGATGGGGAACGTTGCTCTCCAGCCATGACTTGCTACTGATGGCCCTCTTCTTAGGTTGGCATTTCTGATTTAAGGAGAGGAATAAAATGGTTATAGACAATGTTGATATAGCTGTATTATTTCTATAAATATATATACACTGGCTGGTTAAAGATCATAAAAACTTTAAAATTTGTAAAAGATGGGAGAATTATTGGAATTGAAATGCAGTTTGGTGGTAAGTATTGTTGGCAGGGAAACACTAGTTCCAAAAATCACTGAAACATGGCATTGTCACCAATGAATACACTGGAAGTAACACTTGATACCAGTGAAATTTGTGCAAGTGCCTGAGAATTTCTTCGTAAGCCTCATCTCTGTGAATAGTGAGGTAACAACCTTTCGTCTAGACATGCTGCTCCATGCAGTCATGGCCACTGTAACAGTCACCTTGTGGTAGAGACCATGTCAAACACTTGTTTCTGTAATGAACACACTTAGTTATTTTCATTGTCGTTTGCATGGCTATTCATTGTCTTGTATGTCAATGCACCTAGTGCTGATTTTTGGAAGTAATTTTTCTCCTGTCAACAAAAAAACCCCTGCATTGACAATACTTGCCATACAAACTTCATTTAATTCTGATAAAAATTCATAAATGATAGAACTACAGATTGGGCAAAAAGTCCATTAAACTATATTCTATTTTTGCACCATCCTTCTTGAATAATCCAGTATACATAATAAAGCTGATTCAGTCCTGTCTGAAATAATATATAGCAACAATAATGACGCAAAAAGACAACTTGTCATGTTTCACATACACATTACCTTTGAGCAGTCCTAGTTTTTCCACCCCAATGTATTTCCTAGCCTGAGGGAAGATGTGTAGAGGAGAACTGCAGTGGAAGAGGTTGAAGGGAAAATTGGGAAAAAGGACAGTTGGTGAAAATGGAGTGTCCATGAGCACTGAATCACATTTATTTATAAAAACAAATTACAGTACTATTACAATACATTATGTAGTATTTACACCACTATATTTTTATGCACTCCATATGTTGGAGGTACTTTGTAGAAGGATATATAATTTAATGTATCATAATCTAAAGATATGTTTATATATTACATTTCATAATTGTTATAATATAACTTGCTATTGTTGGGACATAATACTTAAGTACACAAATATACCATATAGAGAGCTACAATACCAGTCTGTGTAAGAGGTACAGTTATTACATCATACTGTCCCAATAATCCAAAGTCTTAGATTCAGATTACAACAACTAAGATCTTTGCAAAATGTAGGAAGTTTATGAGACCTTTACAGGTCATAGGGTTACCGACTAAAATGTCCATAGCACAGGGCCAATTGTACCCTTACATGACAATAGTCCTTGCAAACCTTTTCCTGTCATTATACTGGTTACAGTAAAAGATGAGATTTTGGAATCCCAAATAGAGACATTGTCACAGGCACAGCAGGAGCATCCCAGTGTCCTAATTGATGTAGGTAATAATTGAAATTACCACATCCCGTGAGGATTTGAGAATAGAAGTCAATTTGAATACGGTCCATTTTGAGCCTATGCTTGACATTCGGAAAGAACCGGAAGGTTAAGCAGCCAGTATTGTCGAGTGTTGTCTAACATAGTGGTGTGCAAACTATTTTCATTTCCGACCCTCCGTTTTGTGTAAAATTTTGTCTTGACCCCTGGATAGACAGTAGACATTTTTTTAATCAACAACATAGTTAAAGTGAAATTCTTTCTGGGATTTGCACTTGTTTCTGCTGTATTAGAGGTCTGAATAAAGCACATAATTTTATGAAACAATGATTTTATTTATGCATATGAGTATAAATATTTATTTAATGAAAAATACTTTTAAAAAACTTTACATCGTAAGAATTCAGTGAGGTATGCACTTGCAAAGAGTTTGCGATTGCTACTGTGCCGTGACTATACTTTTGCACTGCAAGCTAAATGTGCGTGTGTCAACACGTGTTTCTGTTGCCGCAACATTATCGGTATCACTGTCCGTTCGCCTGCCGGTTGCCGAAGTATAGGTATTAGGTACTAATACAGACAGTTGTTTTCATCAAAAAATATAGTTATATTTTTATAAATATAATTTCATTTCACTATTTTACTGGTACCTGATACTTGTTGAAGAAAAGCCTTATATTTTTTATTGTCAAATAAATTTCTTTGAATTTGGTAACTTTGAATAATTTTGCAGTTTGCGCACCACCGGTCTAGCGAAGAGTTTTTGATCACCTCAATAGGAACCTCGTCATAGTTTACAGTGCCAGAAGACAATGCAGCATGTTTGGCCAGAACATGCACCTTCTCATTCCCCTCCAGCCCAGAATGCACTGTAGTCAAGACTTTTTTGTGTCATTTCTGTTGCCGTATGTTTATTTCAGATACAGTTAAACAGATTAGTTTTGCAACATCCTTTTTGAATAACCCCTTATATAGTTGGAAATTTTGAAAATGAACATTCAACAATTACAATAACATGGTAGTTGCCTTCTGAAAAAGTGCCACTTTATGTAAATTCACGCTACAAACAAAGGACTAATACAAAACGTATGGTTAGGTTTCAAAAGTTAGCAAAAATACACTACTCTTTTTCATAATTAAGAGTAGTAGTAAATTATTGATTAATTTAATAAACATAACAATCACAATCAAAAGTATTGCATGTTAATATTAATTTTTTCTTCATTGCTAAATACCATTAAACAAGGACATTTTCTTTTTTGAAAAATGTCATCATATGAGCTTTCTTTATCTTTCAGAATTTATAGAAAAAAGTAGAGATTTTCATTTGGTTGCATTTGCCTACGAGTTCTTTAAAAATTTAAAAAATTACTACTTAATATGATTAATCTATAAAAACAAAACAGTGTTGTTGTTTTGGGTTTGTTTAGAGCACTATCACCAACAGCAAAACTTGGTTTAGAATAGGAAGCTAGGAAAAAGAAGAAAAAAATTGTACAATCAATTGTCTTTTGCCTAGTTTTCTTTAATGAAAAACATTGAAAATTTCAATATACTGAAATCCATAGGCAAATATGAGACAACCGTGTGTTCTTGAATAAAAAAATATCAGAGAGGCATTTGCATTTCAAAATTATGAGCTTTTTGTATGGGGGATTTTCCCTATTCTCGAACTGCATTAGAGCGAAACCGCGTTGTAGGAATGTCATGTTGTAAGAGGAATACCTGTTATTGATTTTTAAAAATTGCGTACATTTATAATGTTGCTTTTCTGAGACACGACACTGTCTTAATTGCTCAAAATCCGAGAAATCTCATTAAAAATTTTAACTGAAAATTCCATCCATTTGTAGATAGTTAAAATAATGTGCAATTTGATATTTATACTAGTTGGTACCCGCGACTTGGCCCGCGCGGATTTTTCGAGCAAATACCATTTATATTCAGTATTTCGAAAACCATAGTAATTGTTATATAACACCTACCACTGAGAATGATGAAAATTGCTGAAAATCAAACGAACTGTTTTCAATTTGATCAATTTTCTAGAACGTTTACAATCGTTCTATAATCGAACCAATATGCAAAAAGAAATTCGAATTTAAAACGGTTCGAACATTTGGTTAAAAAATCGAAATATATAAATATATTCATAACAATGTCTGAAATGTTATCAATTTTTAATACACCCGAGTACTCAATGAAGATTAAACGTAGTCGAAAACAAAAAATCGCATCTAAAATAGTACAGTAGAAGCCGTTCTTCGGGTTAAGCTTTAATGCTCTCCCCCACGGGGGAATTTCGAAAAATCCCTTCTTGGGATACGTCGTGAGAACGAACACTGTGTACCAAACTTCACTTCTTTAGGTTCAGCGGTTCTGGGCGATGATGAATCAGTCAGTCGGGACAAGTAATTTTATATATTTATTCAATTTTTGACTCCATTCCATAAATTTTAAATTAAGAAAAATCATTCTGAATACCTTATCTTAAGCCGTTACTAAACGTGTGCCCGCAAAAATTTTTACGTGGATAATTTTTTTTATTTTAGGAATACGTAAACGATGTCTTGTGGCTATCATCACGACGTATAGATGCACTTTATATTAGACGAAACATCAAGCTTTGTCCCGATACCGTAGAAGAAAATGTTTTGTACAAAGTGACTAGTCAGTCGATATAATAACTGTTATGTATGCGACGGTTATGCGATGTATGTTCCAATAAGAGGAAGGTTCGATCTTAAGCGATGCAAAGTTACAAAGCAGCACTTTGCTTTAGTCATTCTTTTTATATGTTGCTCTGTTAAATCCGAATTTCGGCACGAAACGTCGGCTTCTGTCTTCGGTAATTATTTCGGAACTATTCTGCCGCTACGTGAACACTCTGTTTTTCGTACACGTGTAAAAATTTTTTTATATACCGTGCGCGTCCGCGTCGAACGACGACCGTAAGAATATTTGGAGAAACTTCGACGCGGCACCGCCAATCCTCGTCGGAGAATTTAGCACCATAATTTATGTTATTTTGCAGTCAATGTAATGAAGTCGATTGACAAGGAAAAATCTAGATAAACAAAAACAATAAAAAAGGTTTTTGAAAAAGATCTGTCGTCGAGCTTATTTTTACGTAAATGCAATGAAATACAGATAGAGTAAAAGGAAACGCGTGCTTAATTGTTTCAAATGATAGGAACGGGGGGACAAACTACCACTTAGCACTAAACTTATTCGGCTCCCAGATAAATAAAACTTATTGGATAAATTGTGTCGAAAGTCGGTTGCCAGAGGCAAGTTAATTAATGTCATTTTTAGAAAATAATTTAGATCTAGAAAAAGTTTTTTTTTTGTATTGTATAAATGATACAGGAAATTGACAGGAGACTGGAAAGTAAGCAGAAATTGTTTTTCAAAATATCAGATAATGAAATCAACCTTTGAGTTTATTCTTAGCATTTAAGTCACAGTGACGAAGTTAACAATGCAATTATCCAAAAAGATATTTGATATTCGTCGGGGATTTTGAAAGCTCGAAATGATTATAGTCTGAAATATTGTCCGAGCACTTTTCAATATCGTGCCGGGAAAAATATAAACATACAGCATAGCTAAACAGTAATAATAGTGGGATCTACGTAACTTATTTCACGTTACTGGAGTACATTGTCGGGTAGAGCATTAATGCTGTTTACCCACGTGACGCTTCTCGAAGTAGAGCGACGTGCAACCATTTTGTTTGAAACTTGCAAGGTCGTGGAAATATTTCAATTAGCGAAACAAACCCACGGGAACGAGTGCATACGTCGCTCGAGGGTCTTTAAACGGTTTCGACGATACCGCGAAGGCAGAACGTTGATTCGAGACGGTACGAAACCGGGCTGCCTGACTGCCGACGAAAATGTCGACAAACTGCTCTCCCGGGTCCTTAGTCTTGAGTTTTTCGAGTTACAACTCCCAACGTGTTGAACGTGTCACGTAGTACCATTTCTCACACTGACGTCAAATCGGTAGTCTCGAGTTACATCTCACGTGCTTTTCCATCTCACCATGTGAGTTGTTACTCACGTTGAGTAGCGCGTGTGAGATCGCTACACGAAAGTGAAAGTGGCTGATAGATACGCAATTCTTATCGCTATCGAAGAGTTAGAAAGAGCCGAAAGACGTTGAGAAGGCAACGTATTTTTCGACCAGAGAGAGATGCCTTTGATCTTCACGAAGAACATTTTAGAAGATTATTTAGGCTTTCCAAGGAAGTGACATCAAATTTAATAAATACACTGGGTATACACTTCGACCGACACTGAAAGAACAGACTAGAAGATCGGCATTAAGTGTTCAAACTAGAGTAAGTTTAAATTATTATAAGGGTGTACTATAGATTACCACCTATGGAATTTTAGGACTTTGATTATATATTTGAACTCAGGTGACCGAGACGAGTTCAACGGTACCCTATTTTTGGACCGGAGACGAAAAATAAAAAAAGTTACCATACTTTTTTAATGCTCTCATGAAGACGGCACCATAGTTGCTAGTACTACCACCTTGCGGTAAAGTCTGCAAACCATGACGTCTGACTACGGTCATCTCCAGTAGGGTTAACACGCGATACGAGAGCGGAGAGAGCGACGCGACTTCCGATCGTCGCGCGATCGCCATTTCGGGTAATGCTACTTATGGCAGCGAACATGGCGGCCGTTCGCACTGTTCGTGCTCCCGACTGACCTCCCGGAGGGGACCCGCCGGCAGGCCGCTATGTGCTAAACGTCACTAGTTATTGATTCACGGTAGTTCTTGAACAAAGTGAAAATAGGGGGAAACGTCTACTTAACGGCAAGCGACGCGACTCCCTATCATCGCGCGATCGCTGGAAAAAAGTATGATAATTTTATTATTTTTTCGTCTCCGGTCCAAAAGTAGGGTATCGTTGAACTCGTCTCGGTCTCCTGAGTTCAGATATATACTTAAGACCCGAAATTCCATAGGTGGTAATCTATAGTATTCCTCTAGTAATAATTGCACGAGTAAAAACTGCATACATTGTAAACATTGTTAATTTTAGTGAAAGAATTAAATCTTTTAAAATTAAAATCTTGATGTAATCTTTAAATTTATATTACGGAGACGGTGGCGCGGATGCCCCGAAAAACGGAATGTCGGTAGAGTTCGCACGGGTCATTTTTTGGGAAAAGTTACGAAAACGGAGTGTTTGGTCTCTGACGTCGAACAAAAATAGCAATCCGTAGAAGCTTGCCTGCGACCACACGCATTTTGTCACCCGTGACGAAATGGACTGGCCCGGGAGAAGACCGATGGTCAAAGGTAAAACTTCAAAATTGAGAGTCAAATATATATACTAAATGTGTACATAAAAATTTATTTAAATACGAATACTTAAATTAATAACGTTGGTACGCATCTCTTTGTTTCTTTAAATTGGGCTGCAATTTGAAAAATTCCCACCGTTGTCGTCTGTTTGCCTGTCCTTCCTTAATCTCGAGAACGAAGCTAGATACGTGAAAATCAAGACCATATATTGAAAGCTTAGGGGCAGGATGTCCTGATTAACTATACATAATTCAAAAAGTTTTCCCCCCGAAAGGAGCTAGATAATGACCGGCAGGAGTCTGTTGATTATTAAATTTACAGTACGAAAAATTATACCTTTTAGTGCACTATAGTCCGCCCGCGTGCATGCGCGACCTGTATACCTACCAAAACCGGTCAGTAGTGTTAGAAATAAGTCGCTATTAATTAAGTTCCTAAAACGCGTCGTGAACACAATGGTGTACTGTACATCGAATGTCAATTTCTCACCGAAATAATATATGAGAGAGATGGTAAAATACATTGCAGACCGACTAAAACAATTTGTGGAAATGTTTAGTGTACAATAAGAAACTGTTTATATGCGAGTGTCGCTACTTGTTATACTTTCAACACCTAGTATAAGAAGGTGACGGCCAGGTGTTTGAGCGGTTAAGACTTCAGTCTACCGCAAAGAGATCGAATTTGGGCTGCTGAAGAACCCAGGGCGATCTGTCAAGACCCGACCCATACAGTCCGGCAGACCACATTGTGGATCTTGAGAAACCAAGGATTGGTCAGAATGAAACAGACCTCTCTTAGTGTCCTCCATAAACAAAACTAAAAAAAATCACCAGCTGCCATATCGTAAGTGTGATAAAATATACGATGAGCACGAAGATCTTTAATGATCTTAGGTAAGAGTTAGCAATACTACAATACGAACGAGATTTGTGCATAGATAATTTCTTACCGTACTACCGTACAGTAAATTTCCAGAGATTTAACAGAAAAAATCACAAAACGATTATTGGTGCGAATGTATGAAATTCTATTTAATCCATGCAAGTTGTGATTACAAGAGTCCCTTCGGCCGCCAATTTCAAGCGTTTTAATCTTTAAAATTGGCGTTTCCACTTCCGGGGCGAGGACCCAGGGGTTGGATTTGTGGGAAGCGAGTGTTCGGGTTGTTTCATTGTGTCGAATTACAGAGAACGAGGCGCTTGACGTGTAAGTGCGTGAGTGCGAGAATTCGAGTAAAGGTTAAACGGTGTATGTGTGTGTGGGTGTGATTCAAGTACATCTTTCGGCATGTCTAAAAACAGAAAACCAGTAAAATTTACTGGTTTTCTGTTTTTAGACATGCCGAAAGATGTACTTGAATCACACACACACACATATGCCGATACGAGAATAAGATGAGTAGAGAAAAAACCAGAGTTCTTACCATCGCAGATTTCGGAAAATATTCGCTTGTATGATAAACGGCCGCTTCGTCCTCTTCGTGGTAAAGTTGGGAAGGGAGAAGGATCTTCCTCCCAAATGTTCCTACAAAAAAAAAAAAAAAAAAAAAAAAGAACAAAGACAGTGAAGAGCGAGCGAGAACAAGTGAGAAGTTCATTTATTATCTAAGGTCAACATTATTACCTTTATCAGACCGTCTTTCTTCCCGAACAGTGTTATGAGAAGAGCGAAGGACCTGACTAACCGGAAACTCAATCCCCAATCCATAACAGCTGTTTGGGGAGAAAAGTCGAAGATACTATAGATTGCACCCTATGGAATTTCGGGACTTTGAGTATATATTTGAACTCGGGACCGAGACGAGTTCAACGATTACCATACTTTTCGACCGGAGGCGAAAAATAAGAAAGTTATACTTTTTTTCCTGCGATCGCGCGATGATCGGGAGTCTCGTCGCTCTCTCCATTAAGCCTATCGTGTGTTTAACAGGCAGTCCGGCAAGTCGGCCATATATACCTTCAACAGAGACAGATGTTGATCCACGAGCACACTGATCGTCTGCAGTTGGAATTAAGTCCTTTTCGCACACCCTCGCGCTCCTCCACCTCGGGCCTACGGCCCCTCAGCCGCCGACACGCTCGCGGTCGGCTAGTACTACGCGCCGCTATTGCGGCTTGTCCAACAAACCTAACCTATCCCTCCGGGAGATGACCGTAGTTCGACATCGTGGTTTGCAGACTTTACCGCAAGATGGCGGTACTAGCAACTCTATTAATGCCGTCTGCACGATAGCATTAAAAAGTATGATGATTTTATTATTTTTTGTCTCCGGTCCAAAAGTAGGGTACCGTTGAACTCGTCTCGGTCTCCTGAGTTCAAATATACACTCAAAGTCCCGAAATTCCATAGGTGTTAATCTATAGCACACCCGAAAATTCTGTCAAATGCCGCATCCGGTGAGTAAACGTGTCACGTTCGGGTGGTCAGAATTAGGAGTCAAATCCATTGTCGTCGACCGAATGTGATGTTCGGGTAAGAGACGGTCACGTCCGGGAAAAGGTGTCGAGTCCTGGATGAAATATGTCTAATCCGGTAAGAATGTCGCATCCGGGAAAATCGCAGAGGATCACCACCTAGGCCAAGTGAACCGCAGCCGTCCGCAGCAACAAAACCATTGACACCACGGTCCCGACACTCGGGCGGTTCTCCCCTCCGATTCCTCCGTTCTGACTTCCGCAAAGCAGTGGCGTCCCTACGGCGGATGAACAGGTAGAACACCACCGACCAGAAAATGCCAACTCGGACGAGCTGTCACTTTTTATGTCCTCCACAGCAAGGTCTGAGGCCGAATCAACCCCGAAGACCTCGGCCAAGTTCATCGGGCCCAGAGTGTAGCGTGGCATATTCCTGTTCCGGGAGGATGCCACGCCACGCGCACTTGGGGAAGGTCGCCTTCACCCACTGCCTGTCGGTCGTCGAGTCCCCGCTCCTCTAACGTCTCTTCGGCGCGGAACGAGTCCGATAGACTCGTTCCACGCCGTTCGAGGAACCCCTTTCCTCTGGCGCCACCGCCTCCAAAACCGCACCAACGTCTTCATTCTGTAAAAAAAAAGAAAATTTTCAGTTAGTCCAGTGAAAACAAAATCTTAAATTAATAAAGCAAAAAGATTAAAAATATAAACTTTTATTAATTTATATTTTTACAAATGCATTTCGAGTTTCATTTGGAAACCCCTCTTCAGCTGAAATTAAAAATTACGTACAATTAAAATTATTGCAAATACTGTACTTCAGTCCGAAAATGTAAAAAATCGTGGAGGGTAATTTTTTTGACCGATCGCTATATTTTCATTCTGTTATGTACTGTATAACAGCCAGGAAACTAAATATTAGCGAGGTTGAGGCCGAAGTTTTAAACGCGAAAACGTGTACGTCGGACGTTCGGCGCCGCTTTCCTGCAAGCCTAGAAGTTTGACAATGGCGTTTGGAAAGTCAGTGGAATCACGCTCGACATTCCAAACGCCATTGTCAAACTTCTAGGCTTACGGGAAAGCGGCGCCGAACGTCCGACGTACACGTTTTCGCGTTTAAAACTTCGGCCTCAACCTCGCTACTAACACACAACTAAAAAAATCTTATTTTGCTAAAATGCATTCAGCGTTTTTTAAAATTATAATTTAAATTTTATTAGAATTATCTGACAATTACTGAACATAAAGGATTACTCATTACTAGGTTATCATAACAGTTGGGGGCAAAATACGGACAGATAAGCTTTAAAAGTACTCAGACAGCGAGACAAAATAAAAGGAATTTATTCACATTTTTCATTCTAGTTAACGTAGGCAGATAATATAAAGTTTCAATTTACGCTTTCCTTTGCGGCACAGAATGAAATTTTGCCTGCCCACAGGGAAACAAGCAAATCAAGGTCAAAGATTCCGTGATCCTTTGCGGTAGCGGCCATTTTGGCGCTTATCGATAAAGTATTCCCTACACGAGATTTCTGTGTGAGACGGCTATATTTAAAGTACATCGAAAAGTGAAAGAATGGAATATAACGTGGTCGTACAAGTTTTTATAAAATCTGCACTATTCAAAAAGCCCCAAAATGGCGGCTTCAAAAGTAAGGTAACGTTCGTGTCCTGACCTACTGAAATATACCTTGAAGCCAGTGGGTTTTAGAATTATACGCAGCGATTTGCTTAGATTTTAGCGCATGCGTAAAGTATCTAAGATGGCGAACGATACCGACACTGCCTCTATCCTCGTGTTTACAAATTTCGTTTTGTACGGCTTGCTTTATTTAGCTAGAACACGTAGAAAATGATTTGACCGAAGATTTTCAATTAGAGATATTTACTTACACCTAGAAAGAACTTATGTTCAAAATACACTTATTCCTCGATTAAGATCTTTTGATAAAGAATACTATTTTGAGTAAGATTAGTTGTTATGTCCTTGGAATTAAAGTATACATGATTATTTGTCGTCACTCTGTCGCATTTAATTCCATGCCCCATGCGCGAATCCACTCTTATCGTTTATTCTAACGTTTTCGTAAATTTTAATAATTTCTAAATGATCACATAATTTCCGTTTTTCGGCTGTAATTTGAAAAATTTGTAAACCTATAAATCCCACTGTCATCTGATTGTATGTCTGTCCTTCCTTAACCACGAGAAGAGGATCAGATAAATAAAATTAGCGACCAGATATGGAAAGCGTAGGGGTAGGAGGCCCCGTTTAACTGTGTACGAACTTCTTATAAACCGGAAGTCATCTTATTTCAATTCAAAAATTTTCTCTCGTAAGGAAGTAGATAGATGACGGTACGACTCTGTTGCTAACAGGAGAAGTATGATATACAGGGACAAATCACTACTAATTTGAGGTAGAGAGCATATATTTTAAATGAAATAAACTAAAATTTGCAGCCCGGCATTGTGACTATGTCACAATAAATAATTGCTCGTTGTATTTGTTTCATTTTTTATTATTTTTAAAGAATCCTTTTTAATTTCACGATTATGGTATAAACAGCGTTTAGCTATTGCTGTTTTCCAGGATGTATTTTATTAAATTTACGTGTTTTTAAACCTTTCTTTTTGTTTCACTCTTATCTTAATTACTAATCACCCTCGACCTCTCTCGAGATATGACACAGGATCCCTCTATATCTCTCCACTCCTCGACTTTTAACCGCAGAAATTTAATAGTATCAATCCTTTATTACATAAACCTCTGCAAAATTTCAGAAATTTTCAAGCTCAGAAGTCAAAATTTGTAAGTGGGTAAAAAAATCCTGCTCCTCCCATAAACATACACATCCTATATACAGAAAAACCCGAAAAATTCTGTTTAATAAATTTACTTTATCATTAACCATTTAAATACAAAGTGAGAAAATTCTATGATAGTTATATTAATTTCTACTACTTTTTAAATACATTTTCGAATTAAAGTTTTAATAAATAATGCAGCGAGTGTAAAAGACTTATTGTTAATATTATTCTACTCGTTTATAGTCTTTGTGAGAATTTAACTCGCAGTCGCGGAGTAAACACATCACAGGATTTCCGTAGATGTCGAATAGCTAATATTAAAAATAGCTCGACCCGACGTACTTGTTGTTCAGCGTTACACTTTAATTTTGTTTAACAGTCTATTAGATATTTAAGAAATGAAGATATTCGTCTCTCTTTTTTGCATGACAAATGCCGGTCTTCTTTTTTGTATGACAAATGCCAGTCCATTCGTAAGTAAGTACAAGTAAATATTCATTGAATAAACTTAAAATTACATAATTATATTTTATAAAACATTTTATTGAATAAAGGAAGATGCAAAAATGATCAATTCGAATGTACCAACGGAGTTTGCATTAGTAAAAGAGACTGGTGTACCGGAGGAAGACATTGTGGAGAAGAAAGCGACATATTCAATTGTAGAAATCGTAAGTTATTCCTTTTCTTATTTATTGTTAATATCGTGTCTAAAATTATAAATGTTCGGCTTGATATGGTTGCGTTATTTATATCTCTAGAGAGCAACTTCTGCTTCTTAATTATTTTTTCATGCTTATTTAAATTTTAAGTGTTAATAATATTAAACGAATATACAGAATATCATTAAACGCCGAGATAGCCACGCTGCACGACTCTCGCGAGGCCCAATATATTGCACGCTGTATGGCACGTATTATTTTCTACTTTTATGCAATTTAACGTTAACCTATTGTTTTGGGATATCCAGTTTCAAACTATACCCCGGTCTCACTCATTATCGTCTATTTCTAATTCGGTTCACGTAATGAGCGTATCTGGCCTGTGATCTCCTATACAGTTTGGAGTTTTGCATTAGTAAGCGAGCAAATACTGTGATATGGTCACAATGCCGGGCTGCAATTTAATTTGAAATATATGCTCTCTATCTCGAATTAGTAGTATCTTGCCCCTGTACATCATACTTTTCCTGTTAGATGACTGGCACGACTCTGTTACTATCTTTAATTTTATTATTTACTAATTATATTGAGTTTTTAGAGATTAATCCAACAAATTCTTGTTTAATATGCTTATTTTCTCAATAATTACAATGTAATTATTGAGAATACGGAATAATTTATTATTTTTTGCATACCAAACTGAGAAATTATATAAAGATTATATAGTTTTTAATAGTGTATTTAATACAATAGTATTTTGAATTATAGTTTTAGATAATGCAGTGAATGTAAAAGAGTTATTATTAATATAATTTATTGTCTTTGTGATAATTATAACTTCCAGTCAAAGGAATAAACATAGGCCTATAACCGGATGACCATATATATCGATCAGTTCGAGTTAAATATAGCTCGATTCCTCCTTACGACTGGAGTAAGTTTTTTGCCATACTTAATCACCTACTCAGACTCAGCTTCCTAATGAATACAGTCAAACCTGTTTTTATGCGCTCTTTTTATGTGCGATTTTTTTTGTGCGATTTTTTTTATGCGAATTTTTAATTTGTGCGGTATAGTTGGCGACTAGTCTCGTGCGATTCGTCATGTCTCACGTTGACTTATTATAGCTAAATAAACTTATTATAGCATAAATGCACTTATTATAGTAATATTATTGCATGAATATGCGAAAAATGAAATAATTTACTTTTTAAGTCAACAAAACACCACCTGGACAAAAATATGTAAAACAGACGATAGACCAGACGATGCAGTCAAGTGCTGACATCTGTTGTCAATAAATTCTATTTCGTACGGTTTTGAGTTATTTTCTATGTGAGACGTTTTTTATGCGGTCCCTGTTGACCGCATAAAAAAAATATTTTTTAATTGTGTCGCGAAAACTATTATTTACAGCCATTCGTGAAGTTTGGTGAGATTTTTTATGCTTTAATGCGGTCCCTATCCCCCGCATAAAAACAGGTTTGACTGTATAGTAGAAACTTCCAATACACCTTATTGCTGAGAATAAACATTTATTGCGTACAACAAACGTTTTCGGCCCAATTTATGGGCCATCTTCAGGTTAAAGTTGTTCGACTCTAATACGAAATCGAACACGTTCAAAATTAAACCAAATTAGAACATACGTTTAAATTAATAGAACAAGCACCGCACAAAATAATAAATAACAAAAAATCAAAATAACACGAACAATGAAATTGAAAATAAAAATAAAAATAAAAATAAAATACTGTGACTGGCCGTAAATCTTAAGGAACCATTCCCTACGCTTTAACCCAGATACCTACTGAGTCACGGCAGACTCATTATCACGTGTGTTGCGTCTTACTATGTATTTCCAGGATGACGGTAACCCCGTCGCATCTTTATAATTTAAACATCTGTCAGCCAAACTCGCTCTGTAGATTTCACACTTCTCAGTTATGGATGCCAGCGTTGGCGAGCGTACTTTTGTAAGAATTTTGGCATCTTCCCATTCAACCACTGAACCATCGGCTTGCGCCATTTTGGATAATGCTGTTGTGCACCTGTTTTTTGCGACATCGTACCGGTGCTCCTTTATCCTCACTCCAAGGCTACTATTAGTGACACCTACGTAGTCCTTATTGATTCCCAACTGGTCATTTTTGTAGGGAATTGCATATACTCCCGCCTGCTCTTTAACATCAATTCTTTCTTTGTCATTTCTAATCAATCTATACACTGTGGGGGCCCTTTTGCATATTATACTGGCGTTTTTGTGCCTCGCTATTTGCTTCATAATCGGGAAGAGACCTTTATTATACGTAAACCTCGTGAAGTTACCCCTAGCCTCCATTTTCTTCTTAGAGTTGCTCCTAGGCTTTACGTACGCCGCTATTAAACGTTCTATAGTTTTTGTTCCAAACCCTAACTCCTTTGCAACCTTTTTGATTCTACCTAGCTCATTCATCGTGTCCATTATATTTGAGCAATACAAAAACGCTCTTCTGATTAGGGCCCTAAATGCGGATAATTTATAAAACGTTGGGTCATTGGAATTTGCCGGAATATACATCGGATCATGTGTGGGCTTGATGTACACCTTCGTGTATAAAGTTCCATTCTTAAATTCAGTGCCAACGTCCAAGAAGTGTAGCTCCTTGTTACTAACTTGCTCAAGGTTAAGTTTTAAGCCATGTTGGTTAGAGTTCACTTGGTCTAAGAATCGTTGTATCATTGCGTCATTCCTCTAATTTGAGATAGAGAGCATATATTTTGTATTGCTCAAATATAATGGACACGATGAATGAGCTAGGTAGAATCAAAAAGGTTGCAAAGGAGTTAGGGTTTGGAACAAAAACTATAGAACGTTTAATAGCGGCGTACGTAAAGCCTAGGAGCAACTCTAAGAAGAAAATGGAGGCTAGGGGTAACTTCACGAGGTTTACGTATAATAAAGGTCTCTTCCCGATTATGAAGCAAATAGCGAGGCACAAAAACGCCAGTATAATATGCAAAAGGGCCCCCACAGTGTATAGATTGATTAGAAATGACAAAGAAAGAATTGATGTTAAAGAGCAGGCGGGAGTATATGCAATTCCCTACAAAAATGACCAGTTGGGAATCAATAAGGACTACGTAGGTGTCACTAATAGTAGCCTTGGAGTGAGGATAAAGGAGCACCGGTACGATGTCGCAAAAAACAGGTGCACAACAGCATTATCCAAAATGGCGCAAGCCGATGGTTCAGTGGTTGAATGGGAAGATGCCAAAATTCTTACAAAAGTACGCTCGCCAACGCTGGCATCCATAACTGAGAAGTGTGAAATCTACAGAGCGAGTTTGGCTGACAGATGTTTAAATTATAAAGATGCGACGGGGTTACCGTCATCCTGGAAATACATAGTAAGACGCAACACACGTGATAATGAGTCTGCCGTGACTCAGTAGGTATCTGGGTTAAAGCGTAGGGAATGGTTCCTTAAGATTTACGGCCAGTCACAGTATTTTATTTTTATTTTTATTTTTATTTTCAATTTCATTGTTCGTGTTATTTTGATTTTTTGTTATTTATTATTTTGTGCGGTGCTTGTTCTATTAATTTAAACGTATGTTCTAATTTGGTTTAATTTTGAACGTGTTCGATTTCGTATTAGAGTCGAACAACTTTAACCTGAAGATGGCCCATAAATTGGGCCGAAAACGTTTGTTGTACGCAATAAATGTTTATTCTCAGCAATAAGGTGTATTGGAAGTTTCTACTATGTAAGTTTTTTGTTTGGACTAAAATTTGAAAAAATTGTAGACCTGTAAATTCTCATAGTTGTTCGTTGTCTGTCCGGCTGTCTTTACTTAATCTCAAGAACGGAGTCAGATGAACGAAAGACGATATCCGATGTGGAAAGTTTAGGGGTAGGAGCCCCCAATTAATGGTACACAAGTTACCGATTAAAGAAAGGTATAATGTACAGAGGCAAGCCACTACTAATTTGAAGTAAAGAGCATACATTTTAAAAATTAAAAAAATAGATCGAAAGAGAACTAATTTAATTTAGAACTACAGATCTATTGAAAGATACTAATCTGCTAGCGTATAGTTGGGTTCGGGGTGGGCCCAGCACGTTACGGACCTTAGCACAATTATCTTCCCTGCTTTAGAACTGAATGAATTCCATCGAATAATGTATATTTTAGCAGTGGCGTGCCATCGTTGGAAGCGGTGGAAGCGCCGCATCCACCTTCCAATGACCTTTCCTTGTATTTTCTAAAATATAAATTTTCCATTTTAACGTACGTTGAATTAATTAAAATTAATATCTTATTATAACTGCATTATGTATCTTATTAAAAAATTGGGGATAATATAGATTACCACCTATGGAATTTCGAGTCTTTGGGCATATATCTGAACTCAGGAGACCGAGACGAGTTCAACGATACCCTACTTTTGGACCGGAGACGAAAAATAAAAAAGTTATCATACTTTTTTCCAGCGATCGCGCGATGATAGGGAGTCGCGTTGCTCTCTCCGCTCTCGTATCGCGTGTTTAACCCTACTGGAGATGACCGTAGTCCGACGTCATGGTTTGCAGACTTTACCGCAAGATGGCAGTACTAGCAACTATGGTGCCGTCTTCGTGAGAGCATTAAAAAAGTATGATAACTTAAAAAGTATGATAACTTTTTTATTATTCTTCTCTGGTCCAAAAATAGGGTACGTTAAACTCGTCTCGGTCTTCTGAGTTCAAATATATAATCAAAGTCCTGAAATTCCATAGGTGGTAATCTATAGTACACCCAAAAAATTCTATACTATATGTGAAAAAACGATAAGATTGTTATTGTATATTCGAATGTCAGTGGCGGAATTGAAGCGCTTCCGAGACAGCTTTCACGGTGAGAATAACTGAACGGTGTAAAGCAGCCAGAGGGCATTGGCGCATGCGCTTTACAGAGCACCAACCTCCACCCTAGCTGGTGGAAACTACACACGCGTAACGCTTCCAACGATTCTAGCCCTTAGCCACTGGTAGGGAGCTATCTGACTAAGTGAATTGTTTAAGATTTAAAAAGTAGAGAGTATTCAATGTTATTTTTATGTACTTATTTTGCAAAGTTATACTGTATTTAATTACAGTATAATTAAAAGAAAATTATAATTATATTGGCAAATTTTCAGACAAAATCTTTAGAATTTTTATCACTTTTAGATGTTTTTCATAATATTAAAATTATTAAAAATTTTTCCAAGCGTGTTTTAATTCTTCAAATTAAGTAAATTTTATGGGAAATTTTTTGATTTATCTAAATTACGTAGCGAAGCGCAATATTTATATTCGTGTCCGGACTATATTGATAAGTAACTCTTAAACATAAAACATATTATAATTAATGTCGATCCGAACAAAGACGTACTAAAAGAATTATATGATTTAATATCATTAATTTTTACGGCACCATCTACCAGTGGGTCAGTTGAGCGCAGTTTTTCGACCACGGAGCGAATTCACACATTGGCCAGGAACACCCGGTCGGAGGAAAAATTGTCGCTAGCGTCGCTTTCGATAGAAAAAGAGCTTTTAAATACGTCGATGGAGTCGACGACCAGCGACTTTTATGATAAAGTAATTAACGACTTTGCGGAAAAATCGCCGAATAGAGTTAGTTTATAAAAAATTAAAAAACAAGTTTTTCTATCATTGTTTGCATCGTATCAATTTGTATTATGTGTGTATTATTTGTATTTTAGAACTAAAATACATAAATTGTTTATTTTTGTCATTTCCAGTATTTGTTTAAAATTTTTATGGAAATGTCACGTACCGGACAGGTCTGACTCGTCACGATAGACACGAAAAAACGGTTAATTTAGAGAAAAATTTATTAGTTTAAAAAAACGTAGGTAAAAGTCGTTTGTAGTCGGACACCCATTGTTTATATCAAACTGCCAAGCAGAAACCATAAATCGCGGAAGGAAGTCGTCCTATGATCGGTGGAAGATCGAATTCATCTTCGATTTTGACTTTTCTCACCCTCCAGGTGATTGTCCGGCCGATTGTCCTAAAGCAAACTATTTTGTACATAGTATATGTTTATTTTATGTTAAAATAAATGGTTTTTGTCAGATACTTGTCGTCTTTGTCTCTTCAGCCACCACTCATCTACGAATAGACCCTAGACCATTACTGACGCGCAATTAACTGATTGCCCCTGGAAGTCGGCTTCTTACAGAAACACAGCTTCCCTATCATCAAATGTCACGGCACGCCACTGTATTTTAGTATGTTTTAGATTATATTTTTGACATCTAAATAGTTCGATATGTCTTCATATTTGCTATTTCGAAGTGACAATCGGATTAATTATGTAGTAGAATAAAATAAACTTTAGTTTTCGGTTTGACAATTCTAGAAATGAACGTGTGATCGTAAGAAAATAGTAAATGGTCCGTTTTAAACATACACGCTCGAAACAAAACATTCGTCTCGATTACAACATAATTCGTAATGTGGGTTATGTCCCTAGATAAGTTGAAAACATCCTTTTTAAATGAAAATGATATTATAATAAAATATTGTTCCATTTGCAGGTTATCCCAATTGTGCCAGTGATCAAATATACTGTAAAAATAATGGGAAGTGTATTCCATTTAAATGGGGATGCGACGGTTACCAGGACTGTAAAGATAATTCTGACGAACACAATTGCCGTATGTTATAACTGTATTTACATAAATATTAATAATCAGCTATGTTTATAATCATTTATTTTATTCTATTTTAGTAACAGAAGGTTATGGAATCGAATATTTACCCGGAGTAAGACAAAGTATAGCTAAGGGGCTTTCTTGGTTGATTAAGCAACGAAGGTCAGATTGGGGTTGGGGAAAGGACACCAGTCGAGCCATCGTCGCACTCGGTCTCTCCGATAATCTGAATTTCGATACGGAAAATAAAAATCAATTAATGTTTAAGCAACTGAAACTCCAACTTTCTGGAACTTTACTCGCGTAATACAAAATATTTTGTACTCGACGATCGATTACTTTGTTTTAGGTAAAAATGTATATACATTTCAGGAAGGGCGTAGAAAATACGGAGGCATACGAAATGGCATCGTACGTACATTCGTTACTGGCAATTTGTTCCGATCCGAGAAACTTTCAAGGATTCGATTTAGTGGAAATATTGAAAGAGAAAATGGAAAAGACAGAATCAATTAATCCTATGGTGGCATTGGCAATTTGTAATTCCAATCAAATTCTTCAGCCACGGCAACTAAAAAAATTAGAAGAACTTACATTAACGAAGAAAAATTCACCACACTCGACAGGTAACGATATCTCTTTCGATTAGTAAAAATTATGTTTTTATTGTAATATCTAATCAATTTTATATATGTTTCGTATGATACATAAATTAATTTTCCTGATTAATCAGATTATATTCTTGCCGTGGCATGTATGGAATTACATACTTTTCAAGTTTACGATACAGATGCGTACCTATGGTAGAATATACCCGAACGAAGCTAGGTAAAGCTGTAGATAACACAGATATAAGTAAACTAATGCCACCTAACCGATGGCTTTACGCTATATTTAATGACATTTCGTCCAAAGGATTTGTCCCACTTTATGTACTTCTATTCGGGTGTAAAATAAGAAATTTCTTACATAAATGCAACGATAAGAAACAAGGCATTAATAATTTCGTTTTTACAAATAAACATTCCGAAATTTAATATAACAAGAATTTCTGATAATACAGAGTATAAGAATATAAATAAATAAAAAATCTATCAACATTGCAAAATTTTATTTTTCGGTTCGGACCCGAGCATTGAGGTAAATACGAAATTATTGTAAAAAAGGCAAATTTATAATTTTGTAATTGTTTTGATCGAATTTCTAGTATAATTTTAAAGAATTATATATATTTAATTTTCTGAAATTTTGTGTAGATACTCGGGCGTACGCTATAATGGCGTTGTGGTGTACGAAGAACCGAACTAAGTCGTATCAAATAAACTCTACCAGGAGTGAAACTGTTGAATATAATAGAAAAGTTTTAACCTTTGGCCCATTAAAAAGGGAATTAACGGCGTTACAGAACGAAGACGGTAGCTTCGGAAATTTATACACAACTGCCATTTTAATGCACGTAAGTTTTTATAATTCATCACTACGTAAATACACCGTACGTATTTTATTATATTAATTTTATTACGTCGATTTATGTTGATAGGCGATACTCTCTATGGATTTAAACGTCAGCACCGCGAAAAAATGGAATGTAACGAAAGCCATTAATTACATCATTTCGCAACAAAACCAAGACGGGTCCTTCGGGGATAGTTTGGCAACTTACTTAATACTTCCAATACTGAATGGAAGAACATTTGTCAGTTTGGGAAATATAGATTGCACCACGGTCGAACCACGTTGGTATCTTATTGAAATTGTGTAAATACCTTTCGGTATTTACACAATTTCTGCACGAAATGATTAATTTTATTATTAAAATTTTCCAGACAATGTTACAGTGCAGGAAGAAATCGATTCTAAAAATCTTCCGAAGCGTCGTGTTAGCTACTTTATTTACGTTGGACAAGATAAAGATATCATTTTTAATGTTTTATTAAACGTTCCAGTTAATTCGACATTTTACTATGTCATGCGCTTAGCTTCAGAAGTGGATTATAAATTTCGGTAAGTTACATAGTTTTTCGTCTCTTTCTCATTCCCACGTGATTGGACTGCAATTTGAAAAATATGTAGACCTATAAATACTCATTGTCATCCGTCTGTCTTTCTTTAATCTCGAGAACGGAGTCATATACACCAAAGACGAGACCGGATGTGGCTTAGGGGTAGGAGGCTATACACGAACTTCGCACGCAAACCGGAAGTCGCGTTATTTCAATTCAAATATTTTTCTCGAAAGGAGTTAGATGACAGGCACGATTCTGTCGCTAACGGAAAAGTATGATGTACAGGGGCGAGCCACTACTAATTCGAGGTGGAGAGCGTATATTTTAAATGAAATCAATTAAAAATATAGTTAATAATTGCAACCCGGGATTGCGACCGTGTCTTAATACCGGTAATTGCTCGTTCTTAGGTACAGATAAATGAACGTAGTTATTTTAAGAATAGTTTTTCTCGCTTCACTTTAGAGTTATTAATTACTCTCGTGTTTCTTTATTAATAAAAGATAATAATATGAACTACACGTTGACAGGCGACCACTGTTTCGATGCTTTTAATTTCACTGCGAGTTTCTGAGACGTGGGAAATAATTTTGTTACTTTTTGGCAGCTAACCCCAAGTTCTACTGTATTAACAAATCATTAGATTTATTTATTTATGTACGCTACCACGCTTACTTTTAAAAGAATTAGCGAGATAAATTATCGTCTGCAGTAATAATATTTTATCAGCCTAAAAATTCTTTTATTTATAAATGTATAGCGTGATTGCTTGGCTTTTCACATATTTTTTGTACTGCACCTCTTACGCATAACTTAATACATATAACACGTACAAAAAACACAAGTTTGTCGGACTTTGCTATTTTTTACCTACATAGAAAATAATTTAGTTATGTCCTTTGAGAGATTATTATATCGACAATTTTTTGTATTAAGATTATTAAAATTGTATTATTTGATATTAATTCAAACATTTTTCTTATATTAAAACGACAATTAAATCATTTCAGATTTAAATATATTGATTATCCGTGGGGTAAATATATATATTCGATATTTGGCCTAGTCAATGATCCCGAGAAAAGAAATTACTGGCAACTTTATAAAGCAGTGGGCAATTCTACAATCTATTTTGAACAATGTAAGTATTTCCATTTGTGTATTTTTATATAATTTTTGTTTTTGTAACCGATTCTCACGCGTGTTTTACAAATGTGCCGTACGAAATTATATTTTTATATATTTTGCAGCACCCGATAAAGTGATTCCCGAGAAGGACGACGTATACGTTTACTGGTATAAACCATTGATTGGTTGAAAAATTTAGTGTATATTTCGTTGTTTTATAAACATTAAACGCAATAGCGGTAAAATTGAGATTTACAGCAAAACATAATATATTATCGAATTTTTATATACAAAATTAAATATATCTATCATAAACCATAATTTTCTGCGCGTAATCCGCTGGTTATCTGCTGGTTATGCCGGGATGAAAATTACGCGAAAGGATTTACTGTAGCTTCGTAATTGCTAATTAAACCGCAATTCGGAAACATCCGAATCTAGCTTTTCTAGGTGTTTCTGGAGTTTTACTCGGGATTTCTTTTTATAAAATTCTGAATTTTTGTACTTTTCGTTTTGTCATATTTCCGATTCTCTTCGGAGCATTTAGCAACACGCCTCCACGATGCATTTTATAGTAATACCTCACGAAAAAAATTAATATTTATGGGTCCGAAGTGCATATTGGAAAGCAAACAATAAAACAAATAGGTGAGAATTTTCTGGTAACTAGGTTCAATTATATTTCAGGTATTAGGTTGTTCGGAAAGTAATTTCGTTTTTTCCATAGAAAAATAAACGCAATATTCTTATAATAAATAAATATTTTATTGAATTACATATTGACCATTTTGGTCAAATACCTGTTGTCATTGTTTCTGGTAGTAGCATGATTTCCCATTCATAAAAGTTTTGATCGTTGTTTACAAAAAACTGATCCGAGCGATTTTGACATTGTCATTTCAAGTAAATATCTTACAGTTAAAAAAAATTTGTATAGACCGGAACAAGTAATAATCCGAGCGTGCCCGATCTGGCGAATACGGTTGGTGCGATAACACGTCCCATCTAAGCTGTAACAGTTTCTGACCAGTTACAAAACTCGTGTGAAATTTGACATTATCGTGGTAAAACACTACGCTTTGTTTGTCGATCAATTCTGGCCTTTTCTGTTTGATGATATTACTCAATTTGTTTACTCCATGGCAGTACACTTTCGAATCAATTGTTAAATTGTCTGGTAAAAGCTCAAAAAAAAATTTCTTTAAAATCCAACCATAGCCAGCATCTCTCGTTAATAACGTGTGGAACCCATATATCGAGCTTTGAAACGAAACCAATTCGTTTTAAGTAATAATAAACGGTTCGATTTAACAGATTTAATTTCGTAGTGATTTCGCGCGTTGTTATACGGCAGATCGCTTCGATCGGTACCTTTATTTTGTTTTCGTTGGCTTCGAATGGCCATCCGGAACATGGCGTATCTTCGATATTAAAATTGCCAGAACGCAATTTTGTAAACCAGTTTTGGCACCGTCTTTCTCTCAACGCGTCTTCTCCAAACATGTACCGCAATTTTTTTCTTGTTTGAACAGCATTTTGATTTTTTAGTTATAAAAAAGCAAAATATGCCGAAAACGATGCTTTCGATTTTCCATATTTGATGGGTCACCGAAAAAAAACAATTGTACAGAATCGAACAAAATTTTTTACAAATAAGCCTTAAAATGTCGGCTGTCAAATTATATAATGAAAATGTGGTTTAAAATCAAATTGGCTGATAAAAATACATCTAATTCCTCTAGTAATAAAAAAAAAACGAAATTACTTTCCGAACAACCCAATATAACAAGTCTAAAAAATCCATATTGCAAAGTAGAGGAATAATTAACCGAAATGGCGATCGCGCGATGATCGAAAGTCGCGTCGCTCTCTTCGCTCTCGTATCGCGTGTTTAACCCTACTGGAGATCAAGGTCCTAGAATATATTCTAGGACCTTGACTGGAGATGACCGTAGTCCGACGTCATGGTTTGCAGACTTTACCGCAAGATGGCAGTACTAGCAACTATGGTGCTGTCTTCATGAGAGCATTAAAAAAGTATGATAACTTTTTATTATTTGTCTCCGGTCCAAAAATAGGGTACCGTTGAACTCGTCTCGGTCCCCTGAGTTCAAATATATAATCAAAGTCCTGAAATTCCATAGGTGGTAATCTATAGTACACCCGAATCTGGCATCAATTTTTCAGCGACCCCCAAATATTTTTCGTGACCCCCACTTTGAGAATCACTGGCATATAGTACAATGTTCAATGATGACTGAGGATATTTTGTCTTCAAATTTGTATGTATCATCAGTATGGTGAGAAGAATTTTTAGTGTTTTTAATGTAAAAGTGTCAGAACCTTAATGAAAGGCTGGCACTTGATCGTTTTTAACGTTGTGGAGTTTTTACCTATTTTCACCTTTTTTGTGAAAGAAGTTTATTCTTCTAATAACACCATTGTAACTGTTACTTCTATGGTAGTGTGAAAAGGATTAAAGATAGACTCAAAAAATATTATATTTTTTCGTAAATAGTCTAAACTTCAAATTTGAAGACAAAATATCCTGAGTCATCATTGAACATTGTAATAAAAATTTATTTTAATTACCACGTATTTTTTGAAAAAGAATTATATGTTAACTACAGAAAGTTTTTTGTGTGACAATTGCGCTTGAAATTGGTTTTGTTTTTGAATACATATTTATGTTTGTTATATATTTTGTCTACGAGGACTTAGCCTATTAATAGGCTAAGTCCTCGTAGACAAAATGTATAACAAATAGAAAATAAGGACATAGAGGCATATGAATTAATACATATTTATGTTATTAGCAGAAACAGAATTTTCTTGATGTGTCAATTATTAGTGTCTTCATCTTACATGCGTTAACTTTTCAAAGTTTTGTCATCTGTGATGTTATTTTGGCTCTCAAAAATAACGTACTCTATACATTCGCATTTTTCTCACTTTACCACACAATGGTGATGATTTTAGTAATCACTAAGTAAATACTGTAATTAACGAAGTTTAATGACAAGACAATACAAAAATATTACATTTTTGAGTCCAATTCTTTCATCCAATTTCACACCAACCACAGAAGTAACAGTCACAGTAGCTCGAAGAAAGACTTCGTTAAAAAGACAATTAATAGCAGAAAAAATTTTTTTAGAAAGTTAAAACGATATCAGACGTCAGCTTTTCATTGTAGGATCTGAGGGCTAGACCAGTTATAAAAGGTAAAGATTTGATAGTATGGTGAGAAAATTATACTTTTGTTTTTAATGTAAAGACGTCAGATCCTACAATGAAAGGCTGACGTCTGATATCGTTTTAACTTTGTAAACAATTTTTTTCTGCTATTAATTGTCTTTTTAACCAAGTTTTTCTTCGAGCTACTGTGACTGTTACTTCTGTGGTTGGTGTGAAATTAAATGAAAGAATTGGACTCAAAAATGTAATATTTTTGTATTGTCTTGTCATTAAACTTCAAAACAGAAGAAATCCAGGAGTTATTATGTAAATACTGTAATTAATGTTATTAATTGACAAACGAAGATCGACGTGCACTTCTTCCATCTGGTACTACTGGTAAAAACTTGAAATAAACATCAGTTAAAATTTTAATACTGTATCACTAATCCCGTAGCGTATATTCAACTCAAAATCGCCTTTATATTTTTGCCACGAGATAAATTGCCAAATGTATTAATGTAAACATTGTTCGTTTTTGGCCTTCTAAATTACTTTTAATATTTTAAAGGACTAAAGTCACTATCTCATAATTTGCTTCCAATATAGGATTTATCTTCTAAAAAGTACTTTTTCAAAATTTTTCCATACGTGACGATATTATACACGGCTATATATTAAAATGATAAGTATTTATTTTTATAGATTAAAATAAAAATAATGTTAAAAAGTAATCGATAAACAAAATTAAATTAAGACTTTTAAATTTTGAATGTTCAAAAAATCATATTCTTAAAACTTGAACTTTATGATGATTTTTAAGAGAGGTTCTTTAATAAATGCGTCGTCTTCGCAAACTAATTTTTAAACTGCAGGATAAATTATTTTTCTGTGACAATTTTGAAATTTTTGAATGGTTTTATAATTTTTTTATGATCGCTTCACGGTAAAAAGTGAAGCCCTTCGCTTCATAATATCGATATTTTCTGAAAGAATCTGAGGAGAATCTTGATGGCTTCTTTTGGATTACACTCACATGCAGATTTTACTTTCGGTTTGCATTCTTTTTCTGTCTGGCAATAAATTTGGACTGTAATTACGTCGTCTTTCACAGCAAAAGGGTGTACTATAGATTACCACCTATGGAATTTCAGGACTTTGATTATATATTTGAACTCAGGGGACCGAGACGAGTTCAACGGTACCCTATTTTTGGACCGGAGACGAATAATAAAAAAGTTATCATACTTTTTAAGTTATCATACTTTTTTAATGCTCTCACGAAGACGGCACCATAGTTGCTAGTACTGCCATGTTGCGGTAAAGTCTGCAAACCATGACGTCGGACTACGGTCATCTCCAGGAGGGTTTTTTTTTTTTTTTTTTTGTAACTCTTTCCGCCCTGTGGGCACTAAGAGGGCCTCTTACAGCAAGCCCATTATGGGTTCGGCCAGGCCCACAATGGGGCGGCCGGGTGGTGAGGGACGGGGACCGACATATCCGGACGAACCACCCCCGAAAAATTCCTGGGATTTCTCGACCCGTCCGGATTCGATCCCGGTCTCCCAGGGAGGTAGGCTGGTAACCTTGACCGCTCGGCCATCCGGCCGCTATCTCCTCTCTCCAGGAGGGTTAAACACGCGATACGAGAGCGAAGAGAGCGACGCGACTTCCGATCATCGCGCGATCGCCATTTCGGTTAATGTTACTTATGGCAGCGAACATGGCGGCCGTTCCCACTGTTCGTGCTCCCGACTGACCTCCCGGAGGGAGCCGCCGGCAGGCCGCCATGTGCTAAACGTCACTAGTTATTGATTCACGGTAGTTCTTGAACAAAGTAAAAAAATAAGGGGAAAATGTCTACTAAAGGCAATTTTAACGGCAAGCGACGCGACTCCCGATCGCGATAGCGAGGCCGACTTAGCGGAGAGAGCGACGCGACTCCCTATCATCGCGCGATCGTTGGAAAAAAGTATGATAACTTTATTATTTTTCGTCTCCGGTCCAAAAGTAGGGTACCGTTGAACTCGTCTCGGTCTCCTGAGTTCAGATATATACTCAAAGACTCGAAATTCCATAGGTGGTAATCTATAGTATCCCCCAGCGAAATATCGGACTTACCACCAACGTCCATGGATTTTCCATTTCCGAAATACGTAAACAAAGGATCAAATAGCCATTGCGGCTAACGCCCAACTACCCTGCCTGAGGACGGGCAAGCAAGCAAGCAATAGCGATATATTTTCTACAAATTTTTTAACATACAAAAATCGTGTCGGTATAAATTAAATATTTTCAATTTATAAATGCATAGAATTAATACATACAACAGAATGTAATTTATTAAATTTTACAGATATATTTTCAAACGAGAATTATACGTCACCGCGTTATGGCTATTAACTTTCGAATGTGCTCTAGAAAGTTCCATTACAAAACCGTTTTAATGTAAGTCGCAATTAAAATTTAAATTAATTTTAATTATAAAAGAATATATTTAATATTATTCAGTTTAAACATATTTAATATATAAGATTGTTAAAATAATTAATGGCAATGTTAATGTTTAATTGGATGTGTTGTTCGAATTATGGAAACAAATTACTAGGCCTAACATAAATTCAGAAATTAGAATTAATTAACAGAAGTGACGTGTTGCAATATATTAATATATTTTTCAATTATAAAAATATTGAAAGGGACAAAAATATAAATTCGGATAATATTGTGAAATTAATTTTTAATGTAATTCGAATCCGGGAGCTTCTGATGGAAACGGATTCAGTTTATTCCATTTGTATGTAAAGTTCCCCCCTTCACTGTTTGGTCACTAAGCTAATAAGTAAGCGATAATCAATAAATTCAATTTAGAATAAAATGTAAAATTCAAAATATATTTCTTCACATTCTCTCACTAGATGCCAAATTACATATACTGTATTTAATTTTTAACTATGCCCAGTAGCTTCAATAACTGCGTAACGCCAAGTTTTGGAAATTGGGCCAGGATACAAACGAGTACGAAATCTGCAAGAATGAAGTTTTTCTTCATAAACCCGATTATTAAAGACAAACGAATTGCCGAATTATCGGGCTATAAGCTCGATGCCGCTATTAAAGCAGCCCAGGTAGACAAATCAAGAATACTAGAGAACAAAAGAAGTACTACAATCTCGAAAACGAATTAGAAATCTTCCTGGCTACAGGTGAAAAAACACATAACATCTGTCTTCTCTTAAATGCATTAAACACGACTCCACTCACATGAATTGAATCAGAAAGGGCATTCTCGGTGGTGGGACTTTTCATTACTAAAATAAGAATTAGATTGAGTGATCGGAGTATTGACCATCTTTACTTTTTAAAATCTTATAAAAATTTACAATAATATTTTGTATTGACGGCCGGTTGGACGAGCGGTCAAGGTGGCAGCCACCGCTCTGGGGTACCCGGGATCGAATCCGAACGGGTCGAATAATCCCCAGGAATTTTTCGGGGGGTGGTCCGTTCGGATATGTCGGCCCCCGGTCCCTCACCACCCAGTCGCCCCATTGTGGGCCTGACCGAACCCGTAATGGGCCTTGTAATAGAGGCCCTCTTAGTGCCCACAGGGCAGAATGAGTTTTAAAAAAATATATATATTTTGTATTGTGTTTTATTCAAAAAATGAAAATTGCCTTTTAAGTTAGAAGTTTGATCTAAGTTTATTTTTTTTTAAATTTTCAACTCAATTCAAAGCGTTTTTGGGGTGTACTATAGATTACTCCCTACGGAATTTCAGGACTTTGATTATATATTTGAACTCAGGGGACCGAGACGAGTTCAACGGTACCCTATTTTTGGACCGGAGACGAAAAATAAAAAAGTTATCACACTTTTTAAGTTACCATACTTTTTTAATGCTCTCGTGCAGACGGTACCGTAGTTGCTAGTATTGCCATCTTGCGGTAAAGTCTGCAAACCGTGACGTCGGACTACGGTCATCTCCCGGAGCGTTAAACACGCGATACGAGAGCGGAGAGAGCGACGCGACTTCCGATCATCGCGCGATCGCCATTTCGGTTAATGTTACTTATGGCAGCGAACGTGGCGGCCCGACTGACCTCTCGTACGGGCGCCACCACACGCCGCCATGTGCTAAACTAGTGATAGATTCACGGTAGTTCTTGAACAAAGTAAAAAAGGGGGGAAACGTCTACTAAAGGCAATTTTAACGGCAAGCACGCGACTCCCGATCGCGACAGCGAGGCCGACTTAGCGGAGAGCGACGCGACTCCCTATCATCGCGCGATCGCTGGAAAAAAAGTATGATAACTTTTTTATTTTTCGTCTCCGGTTCAAAAGTAGGGTACCGTTGAACTCGTCTCGGTCCCCTGAGTTCAAATATATAATCAAAGTCCTGAAATTCCATAGGGAGTAATCTGTAGTATACCCTTTTTTTGTTGTTGTATGCAGTTTCCAGCAAACTTTAATGCATTTTTTCTATTTGTGAAAATTTGTACGTAATTCAAGGGTAATTTTTAATATATATCTTATACAGCATCATTAATTAATATGATTTTGGAGGTCGCAGAACGTATTAAATTACTTTAAAACATGAAAAATAATTATATCATTTGATTTCATATTTTGTATATCTTAAAAATAATTAATTCTGTCCCGGGAAACAATTCACTTTTATCCAGGAATCCCGGGACAAGCAAAAGACCGGGAAATGAGAAACCCTAATTATTACACATTTGTGAGGACCCGAACGGGGATCGACTGGGAGGTCCGAATGTGGAATATCAATCGAGAAATTAAAGATCTTTTCAGACGCGAATGGGAGGAATTGAATGTCTCGATTGAACAATGGAAGTTTTTTAAAACTATTTAAAGAATAGAAAAGACTAAAGTCGAGGAAAACGCGGCTGGAGAGAAGTCGTATTCAGTCGCGACGTTGACCTCTCCCGCGCTCTCCATCGGATTTCGAATTGTCACCAGGTGATGATGAGAGACCAATGGAGAAGCGACTTTGGATGCAGAACTTTTAAAACCGCGCGTTCAAGGACATTCAGAGTTCTTGGTTTCCGGTTGTTGGTGCTCACCATTAGGATTTTCCACCGTGTGGACCAGCATCGATCGACCAACTAGTCGACGCCCGAAACTAACCATCGCTCCTGGAGACATCGTGTTTCTCCTAGATTCACCCTTCTCCCGAACTTTCGATCCGAAACCGTGCCGCACGCCCCGGGGCCGTCCACCGAAACATACGTATACGAGGGACCGAGAGAACTTCAGACCGAACGTTGGACACTCAACCAAAAAGAAAGAAAAAAAACCTTTTTATTTGCTCCCAGAGTTGCGTTTTGTCCAAGCTTTGAAGAAAGTTGTAAGAAACTTCTGTTTTTATTAAACGGTTTTAAGATGGAAAACCTGTCTTGGTGAGTCTTTCCACTTCCACACGACTGTGTCGATCGCTCGGTTATCGAGGCCCCCAGTCGGCTAACCTCACACATTAGTACGTTTTTGCTCATTCAGTAATGACGCCTGAATTTTTATCCATTGATGTAACTTAAAGTTTTTCGGATTGACCAGGTTTGGTTTTAGAGAGTAAGTTTAAAGAGAAGATCGGGATGTCTCCTTGTTAAACGTAAGTTTGAAAGTTGTTTCCGTATTTATGTCAAAATGTTATTTTGAAAATGTGTGACGCAATGGCGTGCCGTGACATTTGATGACGGAAGCTGTGTTTCTGTAAGAAGCCGACTTCCAGGGGCAATCAGTTAATTGCGCGTCAGTGATGGTCTAGGGCAGGAATAGGTAGCCTGCGGCCGCATTCATATATTTTGCGGCCCGCGACGCATAAAATGTGAATAAATATATCAATTTTCCAGCTTAAGGAAGTATGCAACAAAAATTCAAACGTTATTTTCTACTATACACACATTATTTTCTACAACTTATGTATGTGAATAGTTTTTCCCGCAATGAATTTAGTAAAAATTAAAACAAGAAACCGGCTAATAGACACATCGAAACTAATTTAAAACTAGCAGTGACGAATATTTAACCAAATATTTCCAATATATTACGTTTACATCGGTTCCAGAAGCTAAATTAAGTATACCTATGCTAATTTATAACTATATATGAATAAATAATTCTGATTTACCAACATTTTTTCCTCTTTCTCTGGTATGCGGCCCGCATCAATTCAAGTCTTAAAATGCTGCCCTTACATAGAAAAAGGTTGCCATCCCTGGTCTAGGGTCCATTCGTATTCATTTGTTCGATAAGCCAGTAAAAACTGTAAACTTCTCTAAATGTATTTTTAATATCACAATTACATTCCGAATCGCTAGCCACGATATAAGGGCTAAAATTAAAAATAAATTATAAAAACTTACTCGGTGAAATAAAATGTGCGGTGGATATAGATACCTGGTACAATATATTGTTCAATTGTATTAATGTACTTTTAAAGAAAATTAGAATTAAATGTAGCTTTGTAAAGAAACGTACATAAAAATAACATAAAATATTCTTTACTTTTTAAATTTTAAAACAATCCACTTAGTCAAATAGCTCGATACGAGTGGCTTATGATGGAATCAGAGACGGTCCAGGTAGGTGTGCACTGTGTGCGTGCCAAATCCCAAGGGTACCGATACCGGTCAATGTCAAATGCCTCTTGTCGCATCACTAATGTACCTCAAAGAACGCGACAGGGTTGTAAATTTTAAACGTTTCTCACCATAGCTGTAAACATCTAAATATGTTAAACTTAATACTAAGTAGATTGTCTGTCATTTGTTTTCTAACTAATTTGTTTTAGGACCAGGGTCCACGAAAATTTCCAAAGTTTACAACCTTTTAGTCACTCTCATTGAACTGGAAAAATTTCTGTCTTTGTTATCTAATATTACGAAGAAATCAGTCTCCACTGTACTGGGCTAGAGATTGGTTGGGTTAAACTTTTATTTAAGTAAAATTATGGCTCTTTCGGCAGGGTTTTATTTATGTCCCCAATTCCCTAATCTCTTAATTATTTAATTACTTCTTAAGTAGAAATAAGTTGAAACCAGTTACTTTGTACCTGAATATTTGTAAAGACAAATTTTTATGACAACGGATATATAAATCGTAAATTTAAGGAAAATAAATTCTAGAGCTTTTTTTACTTTGTGCGTCTCATTCATTAAATTTGGTTGTAAATGATGCTGCCAAAGTAACAGTTAATTTTTTAACATTGTACAAGAATTGTACACGTTTTTTTCTACATACCCTTATAGATGGGACGTACGAAATCGTAATATCACACTGGTTTAACATTGAAATCCGTAAGTAATACAAGATGGGAGAGCGGAATAAAAATATCAAATATTTTAATGGATTTTTTTTAAAACTTTTGTCAACTATACAGAACTATCATAAAAACATACCAGCAAATTCCTATCGGTCGGGTTAAGTTATAAAAGTACTTATGATTCACATAATGAGACGAGGGAGGCCAAATATCTAACAGGTAGGCGGCTAACAGCCCAGGACCGGTCCGGGATAGAAACATTGGAAGCGTTATGTGTGTAGCTTCCACCGGCTAAACCGTGAGGTTGGTGCTCTGTAAAGCGCATGCGCGAATGCCTATAATCTGGCTGTTTGGAAGCAGACCCGGTTTCGACAATACAGCGCTTCCATTCCGCCATTGGTATTTGAATATACAATAGCAATCTTATCATTTATTTCACACGTAGTATAGAAATTTGTAATAAGATACATAATGCGGTTACAATAAAATATAAATTTTAATTAATTCAAAGTACGTTCAAATATGAAAATTTATATTTTAGAAAATACAAGGGAAGCGGCGCTTCCGCCGCTTCCAATGACGGCACGCCACTAGTGTGACGTCATTCGACTTCCTCTTCGCGCCGTTTACACGGAGAGTCAATGTATTAAAACGCGTAGTGTAACGAATGAATAATAGGCAACCATAACACGTCTTTATTCCCGAACACTGAGCTTTCTTTGTCGCAGATACCGAATCAAGAAAGCCGAAATTAGAAATACAGAACATTAACTATTTTATTTCCAGAATATGTTTTAATTTTCATAAAATTTACAAATATTTTGCTTAATAAAAACAAAATAAATCGTTCAAAAAAGATTAAAGATTAAGTTACAAAAGAGTAGTTTTACTCGTATTTTAATCCGAGAATAATTTTTATTTTTAGAATTTACAAAAATTTTTAAAAATGAATCGTTTTTGAAAGTCTTTACTTCCAAACCTACATATTTGTACAGAATACATTTTATTTTCTACAATACATTTCAATTGTATGTGCACGTGTATGTTTGATGAATATGCGAGACATTTTGGCAAATATATAAAAAAATTTAGAAATTTATTTATACATTTTCCATCTCTGTGAATTGTAATTCCGTGTCTAATTATTCAGCAAAATTACCGGACATCGTGATTTGTTCAACAGAAAAATATGGAATTATTAAATTTCTTCAAAGTATTTTCTATCGAAATAATGGTACTTAATTATGAAATTGCAAAATTCAAATATTAAGAACAAATTTATGCGTGATAAAAAATAGTTTGATTATTAATTGCCACGTTTTGATTAACTCTCGAAATTCTAGAAGAGCAGCGCTTCCGACCGAGTACGCCCGTAAGCTGAATTAGAGTTGAAAAAACTGAATAGAATCCACTTATTACCTGTAAAATGTACAAATGCTTAATTATACAGAAAAAAAACGAAATTATTCATAATTAATTGTAATTGAAAACTCTGAATATTATTATTATTTTACTCATTCTGTTCTATAGGCTATTATAGAGCCTCTATCCACACGTCACTGGCCTCGTTGGACAGGCCAGATAGCGATGGACGAGGTCCTAAGTGTCCCGCACAGTCCGGCCGTGTAAAATTCTCGGTGTTTTCTGCCCGGGTTCGACTTTGAGTTTACCTAAGCGGTGACAGTAACTGCCTCGGCCACCGTTCGGCTCATTAATAATAATAATACTTTATATATTTTGTTACGATAAAAATATATCGTATATGTTGTTATATTTATACGTAATAAGTTTAACTATATTCGTAACATACATTATAATCCTGGTACATATATTAGTATTATTAACTAAAAATATTTATAATTTAAGTATAACGATCTATAATTATTTTAACTTTCTCGCTTACCCGAATAACGAAGGTCTTTTTCACATAAAAGAATCCCCCAACGGATATTCCGAAAGGTCTTCCTCCAAATCTTTTCATGAATCCGATAACCTGAAATTAACTGTTTATATTAAATAATAATTAATCGCGATAATTGAACGTAAAAAGATACAATACTTTGAATTTATACTCCAGAGAGAGAGACTGTAAGTGGAATTTCCCAATTGAAATGAAATTATCGTACGCCTAAAAAGAGTTTTAAAAATTTTTTGTGATCCGAACAATGTTTTAAGTAAAATTTATTTAATCTCACTTAATACTTACAATTGATGTACACAACGAAAGTGCCCAAGAAACTATAAATGTTCCAATTAAAAAAATCAATGCAAACACAAATATAGTTAAACGTAAGATTATATCCATCTTGACGAAAAGCGCTCCGTATAAGAAGAAACTGGATTCGTATACAAAATGTATATATATAATGGGAAATAATGAACTCCACTCTTCGTTTACTTCTAGAATTAATTCACACAATTCCAAGAGTTTCTCCATCAGATTTTGTAAAAACGATCTGGTGGCTTCGTTTACATTTTCTAACTCTTTGGAGATTTCCATAAATCGTTTTGTAATTATTAGCGCGGCGAATGAGAATAATAGAAACACATAACCTACTTGTAAGCACCCGTAAATTAACCATACCTGAAGGACTACTGTGCAGAATAACACCGTTTTATCTTCACGTATAACTTTGGCTATGGAAAAGTAACTGACGAACGAAAATATTGCAAAAAGTGTCACGAGAAGAAATGAAACAAATGCGAAGAAAATGAAAACGTATCTTTCGCCTTTGTGGATTAAACCTTCTTCGCCGTCGTATTTGCTATTCAAATAATGGAAAGATACTTTTCTTCTGCTCAAAATACTAAACTGAAGAGCAACGTAAACGGCAACACCCAGAAAAACTATTTTGGCATAAACTGCTTCTTTTTCAAAAATGACGAATGTTTCCGAGCAAATAACATTTTTATTAATTACCATCGATATCAATAATAATACTGTAAACCACAAAAGACACTCGATAATGCGCGAGTAAATTGCGAACAGCGTAGAAAATGGTTGTTCCTTCGGCTTTCGACATTTGCACGGTTTACAGAAATCCAATCCGAAAACTTCTCCGACAGATAAAAGCGGCCGAATCAACAGAAGAAAACAAGAATCCGAAGGATATAATTGCGTTGATTTAGACATCACGAAACAAGTCTCCGATGTTCGATAACAGCGACTGCCTTTAAGGCTATAATTCGCTATAAATCGATGTTTATAGGAACGACGACTCGTTTGGTTTGTCGAAGAAACTAAAATTGCAGCCGCTTTTTCGGAATGAAATCGTTTCGGAAAACAAATTAGAGAACTATTTTCCAACAACTAAACTGTTCGTTTAATACGAAAACATTTGTTCAATTTCTAAAATGATAGACGCATTCAGTGATATTAATATTGATTCCGTTATTGAATAACATAGAATGTAAATGTTTTCAATTCTTGAAATCTACCATTTCCATTTTCCCGTAATATAAACAGAAAGTTAAATTTATGAAATTATTAACGTTATTGAGAACGTAGGGATCGAAATTCAATAGATCGGTTGAATTACTTTATTACACTCTCATATGGGACATCATTGAATTCATGTTATTTATAGAAAGAAAATGTTTTTCATTCGTTTACCGAATGAATTTTTCTTCGATATTTTTGAAATGTTAGAAATGCGTATTCCAGATTTTATTGTTAGAATAGAAATTTTACTTTGAAAAGAATAAACTTGGCAACCAGATCATTCCTTACATTATTTTCATTACTCCGAGACCGGAAACTTAGCGAGATGTTTACGCTTATAAACATTGAAGTTAAAATTATTACCTTTACGAAAATATGCGATAGAAGTCCACTTTTGTAGTATTTGAATGCTATTACGACATTACAGATAGAAAGATATTGTTCATTTCTGTAACTAATTAATTTAAAAAACCATTAAAGTATCACGCCTAACACGTCCGGAAAATTAGTTGTTTGAGTCGAAAAAAAATTAAGCGGATTAACGTGTTATTGAATTGATTCTTTGATGTTGATTTCATCGTGTTTATTATTCGTTCGGAAGTGGTGGAATTACTTCGTACCAATTCTAAGAAACGACCTACCAGAGGACCGGGATCGAATCCGAACGGGTCGAAATATCCTCGGGAATTTTTCGGGGGTGGTCCGTCCGGATATGTCGTGCCCCGTCTTCTCGTCCCTTACCACCTGGCTGAGCCATTGTGAGCTTGGCTGAACCCATAATGGGTTTGCTAAAAAAAACCCCTATTAGTGGCCACAGGGCGGAGAAAGTTAAACAAATAATAATAATACGTCATAGTAGAATAAAGTAAAAAAACAAAATTCGCCGTGGCAACTTGTATTAATATAAAGGGCATTCGTGTTATTCAATTTTCGTGTATGACGGTACGCGTATGAGAGATTAAAGAGCGTTTGTGTCTTATCTCGGGTCGGGTCAGATTGAATGAAAATTTTAATCGTTACTGGCAATTATGGTATTTTCAGAAACTCATCTCTACCCTTAAAATTTAGCCTTTAACCTTTCTATAATAAAATTATTCAGCTCGTTGCTGAATTCTGTGTTGTCTTCATATTTTTTAATGTTTCCGTACTTATCGTCTTGGATTTTTAATAATTTCTGATAATTATTTCTACAGAATGGGTGTACTATAGATTACCACCTATGAAATTTCGGGACTTTGAGTATATGTTTGAACTCGGAGAACCGAGACGAATTCAACGGTACCCTACTTTTGGGCCGGGGGCAAAAAATAAGAAAGTTATACTTTTTTCGGCGATCGCGCGATGATCGGGAGTCGCGTCGCTCTCTCCGCTAAGCCTATCGCGTGTTTAAGAGGCAGTCCGGCAAGTCGGCCATATATACCTTCAACAAAGGCAGATGTTGATCCACGAGCATACCGATCGTCTACAGTTCGAGTTAAGTCCTTTTTGCACACCCTCGCACTCGTCGACCTTGGGGGCTACGGCTCCTCGGTCTCGCTATCGCTCGCGGTCGGCTAGTAAGTACTACGAGCCGACCGCGCTATCGCGATCGGGAGTCGCGATGCTTGAACAAAAGAAAAAAAAGGAAGTGGCGTTCGACTGTTCGTGCAATTTCTTGCCTTTCAGAGTGCTTTTTTTAAATTTGTTTGCAGACTTTACCCGCGAGGTGGCAGCACTAGGAACTACGGTGCCCTCTGCACGAAAGCATTAAAAAAGTATGATAACTTTCTTATTTTTCGTCTCCGGTCCAAAAGTAGGGTATCGTTGAACTCGTCTCGGTCCCCTCAGTTCAGATATATACTCAAAGTCCCGAAATTTCATAGATAGTAATCTATAGTAACCCCTACAGAATAAATGTGCTTCTTAAAATGCTATTATTTTGTTTGCCTGGAGACTCGTATTGCCTACACGATATCGCCTTTCTACTACTATGTAAATAAATGGAATTTATTGTCGTATCTTGCATCACCAAACATTTTTCATAGCGGGCCAGATAACAGAGAATGACAAGCGCATTTTATTCAATACAGCTTATTATACACAAAAAATAAAGACAACCAACATATTTATTTACCAACACAAACACAATGGCTTTTTATAATTAAGCTCGTAATCGCTTAGAAACTTCATTGCAAGAACTTACACAAAGCGCTCCGGTATCCAACGTCACAAAAAGTCGCCGAATTTATTTCACTGATTTTCCTAAAAGTTATATTACTGTCAGATGAATTTTTACTATGTAAAAAAATTAAAATAAGTGTAAGTTTAGCTACAATCTATTATATTTCCACATAATTAATTATATTTTAGCTCATCTGTAACACAGTGCGGCGGCAGGCCAGATCTAGCCCGCGGGTCATGGTTTGGTGACTCGTCTTATATGATAGGCAGTCAACTTGTTACAATTACTGTATATATTGGGAGAGACAAAACTGTTTTAAAAGCTTTCTTTTTTGCAAGAAAAAGAATCATTTTAGATCTGTTTTCTATGGAAATGATAACGATAGACTTTACTGAAATTTGAAATTTTCTGGTTTTATTAGAGCAACGAAATTGAAATAAAAATGGCCCAAAATTTTAGGTATTATCTGTAAATTTGGGCCTATTTATTTTGATTTTGTTGCTCTAATAAACAGATTTAACCACGAAAGTATCTAATTCCAGTAATCATTTCGATAGAAGGCACATCTAAAACTAACCGGGCTTTCCTTTTATATTTTGCAGTTTAAAACTCACATTCGACTTTCCAAAGTCAATTTACATTGTGTTTCCGTAAAACAATGCTTTAGAACCGTATCCTTTTGTAGCATTAAAACAAAAAAGACCTTCGGAAACTTCATTAAAAATTCATTTTATTCTACACACAGACAAATTAAATATGGATTACAAATCTAGAAGCGACGGTAAACTAACTGGACCCAATCTTTGTTGCGTCCTCGCGTTTCGTATGTCCATCCGAAGAGATTTGGCACGAGATTATTTTACGTACAAAATCATATAAAAAACTAATCGACGTGCCGAATAATTCTTATACGGAATCTCGCCCGCGCGGTTTTAATCAAAACTTTTACGTAAACCGGATCCGCGGGTAAAAAGAATTTACGGACCGGAAAAATGACTTTCTTCGAATTCTGGTCGCCGGACGTCCCGCGGTCAGACGGTGACGGGAGAAGTGATTCTCGGAGAGGAGGCGGCGTTCCTGGCATTCTTCGCTTCCAGTTCCTGCTTGAGTTCGTTTACCTTCTGCTGTAACTGCGCCTTTAGGGCCAAAAATTCTCGACTACGCTGCTGTACGGATTCCTGCAAATAGCAACGCCGACATTAATGACAAAGTTCGAGTTCGAGATAACACGTATCTATTATTTGACAGAGTTTATACCAAACTAATGTTAAAACGAATCGTTATTACAACAAAGTGCAAGAAAAGCAGATTTTTGTACGGTTAATTGTTCTATCCATCCAAAATAGCCGTCTGAAGGTAACAGAAGTTTGCCGGGATGAATAAAAAATTTTCGAGCAGTCAGTTTGAAAAACGAACTATTACGAGTTAGTTGTGATATTTACTTTCTATATACTATGCTCTCGTCTGATTATTTCGACAAAGTATATCGATACGGTGTGAACCTGGATCCAAATTTATTAAGTGTCGCGTAACACACGATGTGCAATCATTTCTCGAAGCCCGGATGGCACAAATCTTTAATTTGAAAAAATCTTAATTTGCAATAGTTATCGGAATTAAATTCAAAGGTTTTCTAGTTTGTTTATGCAGAGGATTTTTTTTGTATGGTTAATTCCAAATCGATGGTATTCGTGTCAAAAATTGTCACTCGCATTAATCCTCGCGTAGAAAATGCTAGTAAAAATTTTGTTTTTACCCAAACTTTATTAATGATTAGTAGTATGATAAAGATATTCTCATCCCGCCAGGTGCAGAATATCCTTAGGGCAGGCGTGAGAGTATGTGCGCAATGCTACTCGGTGTGTGACCGAAGAGCGAGGGTATGTGGATAAAAACGACACTCCTCCAAACACCATGTGACGGACCTCCACAAGCACGGTGTTTTTCCACCACTCTCTAATTTACTTCGTTTAGTTTCTTGTTTGGACGTACTAAACTGTTACTTTGGCAACCTAAGGTCGAGATTCCACTAGCGCAGGGGTGGAGAACCTGTGGCACGTAAGAGAATTCATCTGGCACGTAATGATTTCTGTTTTTTTTTTTTTCCAATCATCCTTTCTGTTTATCACCTGATCATCCTTTTTTCAATCAGATTTTTAAAATTTATTCGAATTAAAGGGTATTCGGTTAATTTCTTTAAATATCATTATTAGAAGTCTAAGACTTTGGCACGCATTAACATCTTTAAAGCTAAGTATGCTTACAGTATGGGCACGCGGACTCAAAAAGGTTCGCTATCCCTGCGCTAGCGTAAAAACTTTTAACCACGTGACCTATCACGCAAATGCGAATACATTTGCGCTCGGATTGCAGTGGAGGTCCGGCTAGCGAGGTTTTTACGGTGACGGTGCTGTCGAAGTTATGCCTGTACAGTACGGTTGTGTACGTGATACATCGCTATAAAAACAATGATTATATTCTACGAGTTTTTTCTGTACTATAATTACAAATGTAGTAAAAATTATATCATCTTTACTTTCATATATCAACTGTTATTATCGTATTATTAAGATAATATACAACACTTATAATCTTAGCTTTTTTATTATATACTCCTCTAAATTGAAAGATTTTCCTTTGACCGTCCGTATCGCGTGTTTTAGGCATCCATTATTATAATCGGGATACCTCTTGTAGATACACGAATACTTTCGATGTTTTCGATAAATCTTTCCAGATCTATTCTAGAGTAGCCACCAGAGAACGTACACAAAAGCTCGTTTTCCGCCATTTTCGCACCGTGTCACAATGACCTAGATTTCACTGACTTCTGATTGGTGGATGGTGCCGTTTTACGGCCGTATTCGCGTAGAAAGTTAAACACTGCTCAACTCGCTTTTACGACCTGTTGAGGCGTAAAATATCATGGTCACGTGATTAAAAGCTTTTACGTCCGTTTTTACGCTAGTGGAGTCTCAGCCTAATAGTGCTGTTTTTCCAAAACTTATCACAATGGCTTGTGTATATTACAGACATGGGCAAATGCGGCTCTTTTTGAGGTACAGGCGGCTATTGCCGAAAGTGTTAATTTCTGTTTTTTATTATTTTGTTTATAATTTTATTTTTATAATTTTGTGAAAATATGTTTATTAAAAAAATTCAATATTTGTTTTATATTATATTTATATTATATAATAAAATCGCGCGCCTTACCATACTATCCGCCACAACAGTACAGAACTGCGGCTCCCACGCATTTCGCAAAACCTACATTTTGGCTCCCACTGAACTCTTGCTTGCCCACTCCTGGTATATTATAACACTCTTAAGTACCTTTAACAAAATGCATTTTGGACTCTATCGTCCTTCTTCAGTTGTTTTACAGTTGTTAAAATATTAAAATACTCCCTAATTTGTTTTCCGTCATCGCGCATAACGTTCGTGGGGACGGTCGCCACATATTCTACTTAATCTACTAACTAAACAAAATCAATCATTTTGATATTTAAAAATAGAATGCACTGCTATTTGAAGAGAACTACGAGTAATGCAGAATCTGCAGTCCAAAGCGAACCTAGCAATAGTAGCAGGATTACTAACCAGACAAGTATTATCCACGATAAAGGAAAGAAAAAGTGCAGGTAATACGATGCAAGTTATGTCGAGTTTGGATTTTCTCGTTTTCATAACAAAGTGGCATTCAACAGCCTCGGTGCATCGTTTGTTTTCGAGTTCTCGCCAATGAGAGCCTTAGACCTGCGAAGATCAAAAGACATATGAAAACAGTGCATGAAGATCATGTACTGTACAGTAGGTAAGGATTGTGAGTTTTTTTTGTTTGAAAAGACACGGAACTGAAACCACAGAAGACTGTAATGTCAAAAGATGCCAAAGGTTTGATAGCGATAATAAAACAAATATATTTAGTTATTTCAAATTTACCATATCTCAGTGTTGAAAGCTTCTTATATAACGGCTATGAAAATCGCTAAATGTAAGAAATCGTACACTATTGCCGAGAATTTGTTGCTTCTGGCAACTGTAGAAATGTGTTGTGTATTATGAATGAAGAACAACTGCGAAGCCATTACGAACTATTTCACTGTTAAATAATACAGTTTGACAGCTTAATATGGGAAATGACAGTTAGAACTAAACATTGATTGGTACTTATGGGTTAAGAGGACGCCAGTTGGAAAGTGTGATTTTTCCGGATAATGAAAGTTTTTATTTTTCAAATTTAAAACAATTGTTAAATCAAACAATAAATTAACGATTTACAAAAGGGTTAGTTTTAATATTTAACAAATTTCAAAAACTGCTTAATTCTTACGATTACAGATAATGTTACCTATGGTGACAAAATGGCGGCTCGTCTCTGATTCCAGCAAATAGAAGAAACAGTGGGGACGCACGTTCTAACCTAACCTATTCTAATAAATTACCATAATTATTATCAACCAAATTATTAGAATAGGTTAGGTTAAGTTAGAACGTGCGTCCCCCCCACTGTTTCTTCTGTTTGCTGAAATCAGAGACGTGATATCAATAATCATCCTTCTTGCTGTTTTTTCATTTTTACAACTTAAACAGTAATTTTTCTTCTTTTTAGAGTTAAATTTACTAGTCTATTGTTATTTAGATAATTTCATTCAAAAACGCGATTTTGATCGCAATTTCCGACTGGCATCCTCTTAACCCATAAGTACCCATTGATTGTTTGTGCAATTCGAAACAAGCCCAAATTTCACATTGATGTTTACAGTTTATGAAAGTATGCAAAACATTTTTTAAATTTACATTATTATAACTTTAATCCTTTTGAATAAACTCTTGGTTATACAGATATTACCTATTTTATTTGTGCAAAGTGTATAGGTGGTGTATCTGTAGGGTTTTTAATAGTGAAATTATATCACAAGGTACTCAGCAAAACAGCAGACATAAACATACAAATAACACCTTATCCTTGCCGAGAAAAATATTTATTTCAAAAACAAATTTTTTCAGCCTGATTTACAGGCCATCATCAGGTTGTGAACAAAATTATAACTAAAGCATTCCAAAAATAAATACAAAATTCAAAAATTAAATAACCAACAGAATAACAAAATAAAATTAAAACAAAAAATTAAATAATCAAGGGAATAAGATAAAAAACTTAAAATAAGTACATACGATTGCTTACTAATAATTAACATAACACTCCTAATAAAATTACTAATTTAACTGGTTAGAGTTCTTAGTAAATTTTTTAATCATAAACTTCCATGCAGAGGGAAGACTTTTTGCATCCCTCGCATTCAAACATCCTTCATGTAGTTTACTCCTATAAATTTGAACCTTTTCGGCGGTCATTGCCAAAGATGGGGAATATATAGGTTTGATGATGGCTGCATCATTCCATTGGACCCTTTTTTGACATTATATTTAGGTTCCTTGAGTCTAAGTCCCAAACTTCTGGTGGTTACTCCAATATAATCTTTTTTAATATCCAATTGCATATTCTTGTATGGAATTCTATAAACTCCAGCTTTTTCTTCTAACCCTATGCTATTTTTATCATTTCTGAGGATTTTATATAAATTTGGGGCCCTCTTTATAAGCATTCTGGAACCTTTTTTTGTCTGCAACTTCTTTCATAACGTTATTCATATTTTCATTATAGGTAAACTTCACGATTCCGGTCGGAACACTTTTAAAATGACCTTTTCCTGTTGTTTGCTTCGTATTTATTTACCATACCTAGGATTGTGTTTTTTCGGTAACCCGGGGTCTGGGCCACGTTCGTTATTCTGTCTATTTCTTTAATCCCGTCTTGGATTCTGTCACAATACAAAAATGCCCTTCTTATCAAAGCTCGAAAGGCTGAAATTTTATACTTAAACGGATCTTTGGATTGGGATGGTATATACAATGGACTATGGGATGGTGTAATAAAAACGCTAGTGGATAGATGGCCTTTTTTGAACTTGATATTGATGTCTAGAAAATGCACATCTATAGAACTCTTCTGTTTATTAGGGGTGTTATATTAATTGTTAAAATAAGTACATAGGATTGCTTACTAAGTTTTTTATCTTATTCCCTTGATTATTTAAATTTTTTGTTTTAATTTTATTTTATGTTATTCTGTTGGTTATTTAATTTTTGAATTTTGTATTCTATTTTTGGAATGCTTTAGTTCCAATTTCGTTCTCAACCTGATGATGGCCTGTAAATCAGGCTGAAAACGTTTATTTTTGAAATAAATATTTTCTTGGCAAGGATAAGGTGTTATTTGTATGTTTAGTGAAATTATATTTTGCCATTACTGTGACAGGTAGCATATAGCACTTGTCTGCATGGAGTGCAGTAGTGTTTTGCCCCTGTACATCATATTTTTCCTGCTCACAATAGTGTCATGCCAGTTATAGGGAAATTTTTTAAGTTGTGTATCTAATTCCGTTCAGGGGGAAATTTTTGAATTGAAATAATGTGACTTTTGGTTCAAATTGGAAGTTTGTTTATAAGCACAAAATCATCTAATAATCTTTGTTGTTGTTATTTTTGCCCAAGCAACACTAGGCTTATCTGCTAGTTTGTAATAAAAGAAAGTAAGTATTGAATACAGAGCAATAAACATACATATGCAAGGGGAGGCTCCGTTGCACATGACAAAGGAGGAATACTGTAGAAATGGTTGGGAACTGCTGCTTTAAGTTACCCATATACTCTTGCCTGTAGTGGAGCAAAGAATTTAACTTGATGTCTATTAACTCTGCTAAATTTTATGCTATAAATTTTCCAGTTATTAGTTTATTCCACTCTATAAATTTAGCTTTTTAAACTAGTTCAAATAATAATCAAAAATAATAATCAAAGCAAGTTATGTGGGCCAGAAGTGAAATATATTTGGGAGCTAGTTTGGAGACCCTATTTAGATTTGATCAAATTATTTAAATTTATTTAGCTATTAGTTGTTGTTAATAAATAAAATATACACAAAATATTATAACTGAATAATTAACCACAATCCTAATTGACATTTGTTTAAATAATGCAATATTAGTAATGGTAGAAAAATTATATAATTACCTGATGCCTCATACATGGATTCCATCTACAATAATAGCCTTTCCATAACTGAATGTGTCTCATGGTGGTTGCGGGATATAGAACATGTTGCTGATGATACGTTGTGTAGAGAGGATTACAAAAATCCTCATAATTACTGTTGATAAAAGACCATAGTGATATGGTTTTATTTTTTACGTCCTAAAAAATAAATTTTAAAAATTTTTTAAATTTATTTTACATCCTATAAAATAATCCTATTAAAAAAAATTTGAATAAAACAAACTTTACTGGAAAAGTGCATTTAATGTAATATGAATGCCAAACTTGACAAAAATGTCTAGAAAAGAATTTTGTCAATAGAGTGAATTGCAACAATGTCAAAAATCTTGATTCCTCACTGACATCATTGCAATAAATAAGCATCAAACTACGGAAGTGTCATGAAACAAGACAGCAGACTAATAATGTGTAGTTCTGTCTTTTTTAGCCAATAATGGCCTATGTGCATTGGGGTGGGGTCAATGAGATGTCAGAATTGGGGTGAGTATGGTTGTCAGGGCATGTCAGATGCCAGTCTATAATTCTACTGTGTTGGTTGGAGGTGGCACAGAGTTGTTGAGAGTAGTTTGAGCAGTGTCTCAAAGTGTTTGATTTAGTTCGAATCTGATAAGTGTAGAAGCCACAGAAGTATCAGGAAGTCACTGGAATGTTCCTTGAACCAGTCCCGTGTCATCCATGCATGAAAAGTTATCAGCATGACAGTGCTAGCTCCACATCTCCACTGGAAATATATATCTGTACCTCTTTATGTGCCACCTATTAGTGGCACATAAAGAGGTAAGATGGGTAGAGATGGTCAGCAACAATATTTGTGTAACAGGAACTTCTCAGGCTCCACATTTAGTAGTAGTCCATCTTAAGAGCAACAGAACACACCCCCAAACTAGCACAAATCCTCCACTAGCATGTAAAATTCCTGCATGCACAAGGAAGCAATGGCTTTGTGCAGTCTCTTCCATATACGTACCTGGTACCCATCTTCAGCTGTTTTGAGTGCATTGACAACTAACCATGCAAGGTACAATGCACAAAGCCTGGATTTGAGCAATGGTATAGGTGTGTGTATACAACTATAAAACCCCATGGAATGGAGTGTCTGCCATACAGTTTGCAGACCAGATCAGAAAAATATTAGGGCCAAAAAGGGCTACAAATCCTACAGCAAAATAACTAAGGCATCATGCAAACCTTTTAATGAAAAGTACAAATGAAATGGAATTTTATCAGACTCAATAGGAACTGGCATTAAAACAAGATATAATTTGCCTCAATGTTTATCGCCGTTTACACAAGGCATGGAAGCCTGGAAAGCCATCGGCAATTCCAATCTGTAATCATCCGTCCACATTCAGTATCAACTTATGGATTGCCCATCCGTAATTCTGATATTCCTAGTAGACTCTTGCCTGGAAATATTCAAAAATGGAGTATTCAGTCTTTCTTGCACCTACAATCTGTCCTTGATGAAAAAATGAGAAAGCTCATCCACATGGCTTTGCTACACCTGCTGATTTACTATAGTTGGTGGCCTATTAATATCACACGAGCAGTCACAAACTGCTTTACATTTCCTGTAAAGGGAGTCAAGAAGTAATCATCTGCTGTATCTTCTTTTTTGGGATTTTACAGTCTAGAATTAATAAATTGATATTGTAGGTACACCAATTGTAATTGAAATTGTAAAATAGCTTTTCATTTTAAGTGCCTTTGAGACAAACAGTACACAAACCCATCAAAATTAATGAGTAAGGCAATCAAAAAATATTTTTACTCAGAAATGTTTTCAGCTTTTTTCAAGCTATCTTCAGTTAACAAACTTAGAGCAGTTACATATTCTAAAATGGAAAATTTTGTTTTTCTTATTTTGTGATCAAGCTGTGTAACACTCAATGATTTTACTGTTCTTTTGCACTGTAATAAGTCTTATTGTACATTAAAGCCAAACTATTATATCGAACTACATTATTACTACTATTATTATTATTATTAAATAAATGCTAAGTAATTTGATACCAGAGGCAGACATTAGATATCTTCTCTTGCTAAATTCAAAAATTATAATTAAATTAATATTTTAATAAGTAATTTAGAAAGTTCTAGAAAAGAATCGGCCCAAAGCAGGACTCGAACCTGCAAGTCCCACTTAGCATGTGGTTGCATTGCCAATTAAGCTACCAGAGCCTTTGCCCAATACTTGCTTCCAAAACTCATTAATTTGAATATAGTCATATTCGGTTACTTATGGCACCAACTGGAGATGATTCAGCACCTATGCCTTCCAGAACCTTCTAAATTAATTATTATAATTCTTAAATTTAGCAAGAGATGGCACCTAATGCCTGCCTCAAGTGCCAAATTATTTAGCATTTAATTAATAATAGTAATACTGATAAATCAAAATGTAATTTGGCAATCATTTGGCTTTAATATGTAACTATAAGGTTTAGATGTTTATATTTGTATTTATTATACATGTAAAAATTAACTCAATTAAGGCTAATTTTGAAATTATTTGAACTTTACACTCAGTTTGAAAATATGTACTAATTGTTTATTGTCTTTGTTACTGATTCTTTAAATAAATAAAAAATCTAACATAACTCATTTTGAATTATTTTACAAAACTTATTTAATCAAATAAGACTTACCTCTTTCATTCTTTCACGTTCTGAATTATAAAGGAATGTTCCAAAAAGACAACTATATAAATGATCCAATATTGTAATCAGAAAATGCTCATTAAATTCAAATGCATTGGGAAACTGAAAAATTGAATATATACATTATTTAAAAATCAACAAAACAAGTATAATCTGTATTTTTTCATACTTTGCATTCAATTATTTTAAGAAATTAAATTGCAGGTAATAGATAAAGTTTTTAATCTATGCAACAATACGTTTTATCAGAAATAATTTAAATGCATGCAAGTTTAACTTCTTATTGGATTTACTTTAAATATTTATTTTGCCTTTAAACTGACAAAACAATTCACGTGACATTATAATTCTGTACATATAATTACTGACATAAATCTATGGTAAAATCTCTCTAAAAACAACACAATGTGATACAAATAAGTCTTGTATTTTTGCAGAATGACCAGCATGCTGGTGATTTTGCAAAAATACAATATCATAACTAAGATATTTTCATTGATTATAGAAGATATAGTGCTGAAATTCAAATTTATAGTTATTAATATAATAACTAAAGTCTATTTGTTTGTTTGTTTGTTGTTTCATTTGATGTCTTTTTTTCTCAAAAGATAGCACATTCTTCGTAATCATAAGCCGTACGCTCATAATTTAGCCATTTTTTCTATTTTCTGTCAATTTTTGGATTTTAAGGACTACACATAATGTTTTCTTAACCATTTAATCTTTTCCCTTTTTGACTTTTTACCCCAAAACCGACTGTTTATGAATGCTCATGTCAGAGTCCCATCCTCTCCAGCTGACATTTCACCTGATCTGTTGTCAGTAGTCTTTGCATTTGTTTTAACAACTACAGTTTACTTTTCTTCCCTCCCTCTTACATAACTAACATAGCTTTTGATCTGACTCGACAATAGAGTTAGCATTTTCGCTTCCAATTTATTTGAAATTAAATTTTTGTTTTGACTCCCTTTTTGGGAACCTCACAATAGCATATGCTGTATGTATAATGCAACAATGATGACACATATTCAAAGTAAAGTGTTCTTTTGATTAAAAAATTTACATTAAGGTATGTTTAGTATAAAATTATATGGTAGGCCTATTTAATTATTTGTATGATTTAATTTCAATTTTTTGAACTACACAGGAATAATTATTAATTTGTTCACAAGTTGTTTTAATTTTGCATGCAATAATTTATATTCTTGGGAAATTTTTGATCCCAAAAATATTCTGCACCTCTGTAAATTAATACAATAAAACTTTTTAAATGGTAAACTGTACTGAATTTTATTATTTCAACACACTTTAAATTTTATAAAAAGTTTAGCAAAGTATAACAATTTAAATGAAAAACTGTGGTATTTGTAAATTTTAAGTAAGAAAAGGAAAATTAACTGTTCTCATAATTAAAAAGTCACCTTTATTTAGAAACCATTTTTTGCATCCCCAAAGATGATCTTTTAAAGCAATTTCTACCATAATCAAAAGCAATCTAAAGTAATATTTTAATTTTACTCAAAAAAATTTATTTGAAACCTAGGAAATTTGCATTTGTATTATTTGAAGTTTAAAAACTTTTTCTTTTCTAGGTGAAAATTAATCATTTCTATATAATCCAGAAATCAAACACACAAATGTTATTTCAAGTGTTATTAAAATATTAAACATGATTTTTCAAATCAATATAACTTACTTGAATTAACATCTGCCAAACGCAATCTACAAACTGAAGAAAAACGGGCGATCTGTCAGCGTCGGAATGTTTATCGTCTCCATGCCCAATACGCTGCATATTATTATTATTATTATTATTTTATTTTGATTGTCAAGGGCAAATTATTAAAATCTGAAAATCAAAAATTACCTGAGCAAATTTATGGCCGAAACTGATCCACTCCTTTTCTACGAGTATTTCGAATCCTTTAATTGTACGATAAAATGGATCCAACATCAGCATTGCCAAACTGGTAGACTGAAAGATATTTCTATATTTTAAAAGAAATTACTATAACTTAGATGTTTCAATTATCAAAATACTTTATTTTAAAATTATTATTAAATGAGCTTTAATTCATAAAAACTTTAAAACATAGGCACTGTCTTTAAATAGTAGTTATATTATTTCAACATGACCAATGACAACGACTCTAAAATATTTAAAAGCTCATAATAATACAAAAAACAGGTTCATCATAAAAATGCAAAATTCATAATTTTGATTTTTTCTAGAAACATTTGATGTGGGGTATAAGGTATAGTAACCTGGAGGCATCCATAAATTTCATTGGAAATAGATGAATTGACAATGTCTGACAATATGAAACTTTCAAAGAACACATTCGCATGCTGTTGTTCTATTGCTTCAAAAGTGGCCACAATGCAACAAAGGCACACGATTCAGTTTGCAAGGTGCTCGTTAAAGTGTTTGTGGATGAACAAAAGCCGACCTTTGACACTTGCAATAAATGACAAAGGGCTGACATTGCAGAAAGAAGCAATAATTTGCATTCGTTTGGCATTGTAAGGATGGTACCACTTCCTATAGACATCACAGTCACAAAAGAACTGTACCATAAACAACTAGATCATTTAAACACCAAAACCAAAGAACTTCATTCAAGAAAAAAAATTGATAAAGTCTGATATTGCCATGCTAACATGCCAGCACAACGACCTTAGAGAAGTCTGCTGGCCAGCCAGTCTGGGCCAGGAGGTTCTGCCTCATCTACCTTACGGTCCAGACTCGGCACCAATCCCCATCTATTTCGTGCCTTGCAGAGCCATATTCCAATATGCCGTTCAATGATAATACCTGACACTCAAAACTTTCTTCAAAGAAAATTCCTAGTCATTTTATGCTCAAGGGATAGAAAGTTTGCAGCAAAGGTGGGAGGATGTGATCAATATTGGTGATTACCTATAAGATTGAACTGTAATCATTGAGTTACTTGTCAATAAAGCTTCTTTCAAAATGTCTAAATTCACCTTTACAACCCGATAATTGCCTTTATCCGAGATCCAAATATACTTGAAAAAATTTTAAGGCCTTCGATTTATTAAATTGTTAAATCAGGAAATGGATAGAAAAATTTTTGATATTCTGAACGCCTGAAAAGTTTTTATCACATGTTAGAAATTGCCTTACTTAGTCAAACATAACAAATTACTAAATTTTCTCTAATTAATAAAATTGCATGTGTTAACTTTGTTTTCTTAAAAATTTGTACTTTTCCATACATCTTATTTGACTAAAATATCTGCTACTTTTATAAATATCATTTTGTTCTCTTTAAATGTTCTTGCTCAATATTATAGCTATGCAGGAAAATAATGGCAAAATAACCATATGGAGAAAAACTCATTATTGTGTCAAATTATAATAATTATAATGTAAATATTAACAAATATTTAAAGTCACTCGTTGACTTTCAAAATTAATGCACTTCATAATTTTTAGAACCTACATGCATTTTAGCACACTGATCAACTTAAAAGAAACCAATTTTACAACTAAATTTGCAAATCTCATTGGCTTAAATTTATCTAAGTTTTCATTAAGATGGAATAGAACTTTAATGACAAAATTTGACTGCTTAGACAGAAAAAAAGACAAGCAATTCCAATTGAATAATATTTAGATATTTCCCTAAATAAGTCTCAAAACATAATCTTTTCTGAATGCTAGACTTCTTGAATGCTAGACTAATTAAAAAATAATAATTTGTAAGAAGTTTTTAAGTTATAGAAGAGTAAAATCGGCAATAATAGGCTTAGACCAATGTTAGAGTCGCTAAATCTAAAAAATCAGAAAATAGCAAAGATAAAATAAAAATAACATTGTAATATTAGAGTGCAAAAATGAAGAAATTTATAATTATTATGATTTTTGCTTATTAATAAAAATTACATTGAAAGTTCTTAAAAATAAAGCAAAGATTATTTTTGCCATCAATATTTGGCATTGTTATTTACTTTCATAACTGAACCCAGATCTTATTTATGGAAGTATTTGGTATTATTGAAAGATTTTCAGACTGCAATTTTCAAATTTCTGACCAATAAATTTTGTCTGTCCATCCTTTCTTAATCTTGAGAACAGATTTAGACAAAAGTCAAGATCAGATATGGAAAACATAGGGGCAGGAGGCCCTGATTAACTATATAAAAGCTTCCAGTTTGAAACAGAGGTCAGATTATTTCAATTCAAAAATCCCAGTTAGATAAATGATCAGCACGACTCTATTGCTAATGGGAAAGTACGATGTACGAGGGCAAGACACTACTGATCGAGAGCATATATTTTAAATTAAATAATTTAAAATTATTAAAAATTCCAACTCAGCATTGTGACAATATCACAATAAATAATTGCTTGTTTTTAATTTACTCTCATCATAAATATTTCAGTAAAGTTGTAATATTGAATCTTTCTAGTAAATGATAAATTCGATTGAGGAGAAACACATGCTACGAAACTTACAGATAATGCAGAATTTAAGTTTCTATATTATATGATCAACTAAGTAAATTTAAACATGATTTACATCAAATATAAAAATCTTACTAAATACACTTGTGTAAATGGTTTTGGAATAGAATGCTGAGAATGAAAAAAATTTGTTGTTAAGAACAAAAATTATCCTAATCTAAAAGATTACTGGAAAAAAATATAAGATAAAAAATAAATAACAGTTAATAGAAATATTACTGTTAATTTGAGAATAGCTAGCAACTTCTCAAAAATTGGTTAAATTGGATTTTTTAACATAATACTAAGAAAGTAAGAGGTAAGAAATGATCCTTTTTTTGATGACGTAATAGATGGATGGCCCCAAAGTACGTAACTAATGAAAGTATTAAAGATAGATTGATGAAATTGCATTAAAATAAAAACTATATCAGCAGTAGTTATTAATTATTATTATTAGTTATTAATTATAAATTATTTGTCTTTAAAACCTGAGCAGTTCGATCCCAACCATCACTGCAATGGACCACGACGGAAGTTTTATTACTTTCCACTTTATCTGCAATACGTAACGCTCCTGCCAAAATTCTGCGAATGTGTTCCAACCAATGTGTAGATTCAATATTTGATAGCCAGTGGGCTTCATCAATTGAAGGAAAACACACTTCTTTTAATTTTCTCAGACTCTCTCTCATAACATGAATGTTATGGACATCAAGAAATACTAATTCTGCATTTTGATATGCATCTTCACTCTCATAACCACCACCTCTTGCCTATAAAAGTTTTAAAAAAATTATATTTTAGAAAAAATATATATAAATAAAAAACCACATAAAAATTTTTAAATTATTACTTTATTAGCAGCAGCATTAACACTAGGTCTTGTATCCATAATGAAAATTTTATGTGATTGAGCATTTGCATCTAAAATCATTTGAATATATTTTTCGTCGTCTTTACTACGTTTTCCACTGACACCAACAAGTGGCTGGCTGCAACGAGTTATGGTAGCTTGACTTTCTGGATGTATCCAAGATAGTACCTGAGAAAAACAAAAGATTTACTTTAAAAATTCAAATTATAATATTCATCCTCATGGCTGAATGGCTGGAGTGATGGCCTCATTTAAGCTGTGCTTTGTGCTTTGGTAATATAACCAAAGATAAAATATTAGTTGGAAATTTCCCATCCAAACTACAATAAATCATATTTCTTTCCTTTCTTTCCAAGTGAAAAAGGCCTAGAAATGTACCTACTGCAAATCTGGCAAGACTCCATCTTGAATAAATTAAAGAATAGATAGATATTCTAATGTTCCCAAACTTGACACACCGAAGTGGTTTACAGAGGTAAATAACTTAGGGAAGAATACAGATAATAACAAGTGAAAACTGTATGACCGCTACGAAAACAGTGCTTTGTCTTTGTTCCGGCTCTAATTTTATAATTAATTTATTTCTTCCATTTCTTTAAAACATTTGGTTGTCTTATTTTTGTTTTTTGGCCTTTGGTGCATGTGAGTATTAAAATTTGTATTATTTTGTTGCTAGTCAACCTTGCACTTGTGCACCTGGTTTAGTGTGATAGCTAAGCCTAATCTGCAGCAAGATGCTGGGGCACAAATCTAAAGCTACCCAGAAAACGTCTGCAGCCTCTGAAGAAATATTGAAACTATGATTTACAGAAGCCATCAACCAAGTTTTTATCAGCCAATAGTGAATAAACACCCATTCAACCAACAAGAAAGCTACACAATGGATCAACTAATACAAAGAATAACTGACATCCATTTATGTTGTTTAGATAAATACAATGTGGTACAAGAAGAAATAGTTAAACTGCAAAATGATAAAATACATTATCAATCGCAACTGAAATCATATGCAAATGCTGTTAAAGCTTCAAGAGTCAAAGTCCATAACAAACCTGGTCAAGGAGACATTACTGTTAACTCCGGGGATTAAAAACTCACAAGTGGACAAAAACACAGTCAGAAGTCATTTAGAATCTGTTCTAAAACTGGCTGCCAATGGTATCAGGATTGACTCCTGTCTGGTGCAAAAAGATGGGAAAGTCAACCTTTAAATATCCAATACTGCCAGTGTTAATAAAATTATTAATCTTATCAACAACAATGATGACTCTGAATTCAAATTTTTGGCAAGAAAGAAAACTAAAAGAAAGCGCTTAGTTCAAATACACCACGTGTGCTCTAACCTAAATAAAGAAGAGTTGCTTAACACTGTCACTGCAAAGAATGATAACTTAAAAAAAATACTAGAAGAAAAAGATCAGATACTACAACCACTATTCTCCTTCAGATCCAAGGCAAACTCTGCTCAGGAAAAAACATGGGTTTTGTTGACCACACCACAAGTTCATCAAAATTTACTAAAAAACAGAAGGATGTATATAGGACTTAGATCTCATCAAGTCTTCAATTACTTAGGAATCAAACAATGCTACAACTGCTGTAAATTTGGTCGCATTGCTTCAAAATGTGTACCGGAACAACAAGCCTGCTCACGTTGTGGTGTCGAGGGTCACAGCTATAGAACGTGTGTGGAAAAGACCAAGTCTTCTGTTATTAAGTGCATTAACTGTATCAGATGGGCTAAACATCTAAAAATAAATGTTCAAAATGTTTCTCACAAAGCCACGGACCCAGAATGCCCTGTATACTTAAAAGTTAAATCAAAACTGATTGAAAACACAGACTATGGAGAGTCCATATACCAAGAAACATATTAAAATTGTTCAATTTAATGCCAATCACTCCAAAGCAGTCACAAGAAATCTGGCAAAATACTTAATAGATAATGACATAGACATTGCTCTATTATAGGATCCCTACATATACAATACCAAAATTGTTGGCTTTCCTAGGAGTTTCAAGATTATCTCTGCAGCTGTCCCCAATCCCCTAGCTTGCATTATTATATGCAACCCAAATATCCCCATATTGCAGCTAACCCAGCTATGCAATTAGTTCTGCACTGTAATATCTATTACTCTGGATACTGTTCTGTTCTTATCTTCAGTTTATTGCTATCCCAGCTTGTCTCTGAATGATGCCATCTCTTTTTTAGAGGAAACCTACAAAACAATTGATAAGTATAGGCTGCTGATTAGTGTTGACTCTAATGTCAGAAATCCACTTTGGCATATCATAGAAAATAGCAGAGATACCCAATTTGAAGAATTTTTAGAAAATCAAAATTTTACTGTTATAAATGAACCAAGTGATCCAACTTATGACTCTATTCTGGGCAAAAGTTGGATTGATTCAACTATCACTAGTTCCTCTCTGGCTAAAAAGATTACAGGATGATCTCTGGTAAAAAAGGAGATGCTATCTGATCACAGAGCCATCTCCTTTTGCATTGAACAGCAACACAGGCTTTGCCTTACAAAAAGTAACTCCTTCAACCTAAAAAAGGCAAACTGGCAAATGTTTTAAGGTCTAATTCAAGAAGAACTGAATAATTTAAGTTATCTTAACACTGAACAGGAAACTGATAAAGCTAAATAACATTCTGAAAAGTGCAGCAGAAAAAGCCATTTCCAGGAAAGTCCCTCTAAAGAAGGCTGTGCCACGGTGGACCCCAACATTAACATCTCTGAGAAAACAGGTCAATTCTCTTAGGCGCAAATTTCAAAGGCAGAAAAATCCCCAAATAAGAGTCAATCAAGAAACTGAATACAGGTCAGCAAAAAAGAAATATATCAGAGAAATGGAGTCAGAAAAGCTGAAATCCTGGCAAAACTATTGCAATACAAAGAGAAATCTTGATCTGTGGAAAAACGTTTACAGGATTTTAAACAGAAACAACACGGATCTTACACTTCTGGCACCCATAGATAACACCCATCAAAGTTATGATATCAAATCTGCTTTATCAGCCCTGGCTGCACAACTTTTTCCTGGAGATAATACCACAGATGAATTCTCTGAACATAAATCTATCAGAAAAAACTGTCAAAGTGTGTGTTCAGCTCCAACTGAAATAGATTATTATTTCTCCACTTTCGAACTCAAGAAAGCAATTTTCTCCATGGAACCTCATAGATCTCATCACCTCCAGGAGGTGATGAGATCTATGCCAAAATGCTACAGGTGTGTTTCAACAATTTGGAGCCATTTCTACTCAGTCTGTACAACTCCTGCCTAAGACTTTCTTACTTTCCTGATCACCGGAAAATTGCCAATGTCATCCTTATCAAAAAGCCAAAGACTGAAAATACCGACCCCTCCAAACAGTATAGACCAGGGGTCAGAAAGTGTGGCTCACGAGCCACACGTGGCTCTTTGCATAGACGTTTGCGGCTCTTCGGACATAAACTCCAATCTCACCTCATCTCAAGCAGTTTATGAGATAGAGCCGCCGAACAAACTTCAACTCGTACGGCATACTCTACCATTCTTTAGCCTGTCCGCACATGACCACTCACATTGATCAATACGAATCGCATGCGAGTGGTAGTATGTAAAGCATATCTATATATGTAACCTATTGAACGTGCATCCATCAGTCCGAGTAATGTTATGCCGAAAATGGCCACTAGAGGCGCCCCTGTCATGTGTTGTATTTCACACATTTAAATTAACAATATAAATTATTATTTACATTAACAGTATAAATTGTTATTATTCATTTGGCCAATATCCAATAACAATATAAATAATTCAGTATATTTGTAATAGGAATTTATTATTGTCACAGAATGCCTGTAACGCGCACTAGGAGGCGTCCTTCAACACAACTAGTCGGCGATCGGCCAAGCAGTTCAGCCTCGATGCAGCTCTCTGGTACTTTTGGTATCTTGTTTCCATGACAATTTGGCTCTTCTCACTTAATAAACTGCTGACCCCTGGTATAGACCAATTAGCCTTCTTCCAGTAATAGGTAAAGTTTTTGAAAAAATGATTTTAGGCTGACTCAAGTGGCATGCTAATATGCACCACTGGCTAGACCCAAACCAGTATGGCTTCAGAAAAAGCAGAAGTGCTGAAGATACCATCCATGCCTTGACAGACATTATAGAAGGAGGTCTGAATAACAAAGTTTATACCGCAGCTATATTTTTGGAAATTAAAGGAGCCTTTGGCACCCAAGCATTATCAACAAGCTCTCCCAACTAGATTGTTCCATCTATCTTGTCAAGTTGGTCTCCTCTTTTCTAACTAATAGGAAAATAAATCTATCTTACCATGATCACTCTGTTAAAAAAACTCCTAACTAAATCTTGCCCTCAAGGTAGTGTCCTGTCACTTTTTTTTATGGAACCTGGTGGTAAAATCCTTTCTGAAAACCAAACGTGACAAGGCAATAAGTGTACAAGCCTATGCCGACAACCTTGTCATTGTGTGTCAGCATAGGAACACTACTTTTTTGGAAAGTGAGCTAAATGAAATGTTGAGTATAGCTTTTAAATGGGCCTATTTTAATAAAATCCAATTCTGTACTTATAAGACCAAAGCCATGCTTTTCACCAACAAATACAAATTTTCATACCCCAAGGTTTTATTAAATCGTGACTCAATCAAATGGATAGATCGGCAAAAGTACCTGGGAGTAATCCTTGATACTAAACTCACATACAGTTATCATATTGATTATATCTTGGTTAAGGCCAAGAAAATAAACTATATGCTGCTAAAATGTATTAGATGTACTGTACCTGGGGACTAAATCATAAAGCTTGTAAAACTCTAAATAATGGGGCAATACAACCAATGCTACTTTACGCAGCCTCTAGCTGGGGGTCATGTAACTAGTAAATATTCAATAGCAAGTAAATTACTCTCTCTTCAAAGACAGTTTGCCATCAGAATTTCAAAGTGCTGCAGAACTGTTTCTACAAATGCCTCTCTGATACTAGCAGAGCTCCTTCCTTTGCCACTATGTATTGAAGAAAAAGTTCTAAACTACTACATCAGAACCACAAACATCAAGGCTCTACAACAGTCTCTACTCCTGTCTACAGCTGTTCATATGCTTCCACACTGCAATTACCCTACTAACTGTGATCATCATCCTGTATGCTGGGTTATCCCCAGGGTGCATCTGGTGTCATCTGCTTCCTCCTTGGATAGCTATGCTGACATTAATACCTAAACAGATGGGTCCAAAGGCCCCCCTTCATGTTGGCTCAAGTATCTGTATCTTCCTGAAAACTGACATATTTTACCCAAAATAAGTTAAAAGGTACAGATACCCCCCCACATACCTCCATCTATCAAGCTGAAGAAGATGCTGTCTACCACGCTGTTCAGTGGGCCACTTCACTACCTAAGAAAACTCTATCAACAATTACAGTGACTCTCAGTCTGTCCTAAAAGCCCTTTTAAATCCCAATTGCAATAGCAACAAAAATCACATATATCCAGCACCATATTAAAAATCATGTTAATAAGAACTTTTATTTTTGTTCCTGGCCATACTGGCATACTAGGAAATGAAAAAACCGACTTTGAAGCTAAGTCAGCTGAAAAGGACACTGACTTGGACTATACTCTCATCCCTCTCTCACGTAGCAGCCTTAAAAATTATATTCATGTCAATGCTATGCAGAAGTGGAACCAGCAATGGTTGAGCAGTAAAACTGGTAGAATAACAAGACTTTATTTTCCTAGTGTTGAATGCAGGTTCTCATCACCACTTAGAGATTTAACGTTTGCTACTGCTTAACTACTTACTGAGCATGGTAATTTTCAAAGCTACCTGGCGATGTATAACCAGGCAGAAACTGCCTTTCGCTTGGGCTCTGTAGTAAACCTTGACACCGTCGACCATATGATCTATCACTGTCCAATTTACGATCAAGATAGACTTATTTTGAAATTAGAAATCTTCACGCATGGTTTCAGGTGGCCATGTCCACTGGATAAGCTTGTTCAGAAGCCACTGTTTGACGCTTTTTACAATCATGTTCAAAAAATATGGAAGAAAATAATATAATTTCTAATTTCTAGTTTTTTTACATTTTAGTTTTCACTAAAAGCCAAATACTAATTTTATGTTTACTTTGTTTCATTTATTTTGGTTTATTTATCCTTAGTGTTATACTTCCATAGGAGTGGTGCCCTTATTTCTAATTTAAAAAAAAGTGAAAACTGTGGTATATTGAATACAGTTACCTCAATGACAATGAGAGGAAGTGGTGATTCATCTAACCCAATGTTTCCCAAAGTGGTTCCTATGGCCCCATGGGGGTCCTTGGAACTGCTAATGGGGTCTATGGAAGGTTCAATAATAAAAAGTAAAATGATTGCTTTTATAATAATGAAAATGGTTCACATACATTTATTGCATATATTATGAAATTTTAAAATTTATTTTGTTTGTTTATAGAATTTTATACATTTATTTAATTTTTCTTTTTATCAAAATATTTTATTTATATGTTATTTTTATGTCATCATTCAAGACATCAAAGTTAAATTTGTAATTTTGCTATTATGTAGTTGTGTAGAATTATTTCATTTGGGGTTCATGGTCAAGTTTCTGCTATGAAAAAAGGGTCCGTGGGCATAATACGTTTGGGAACCATTGATCTAACCCCACCATAACAGATTAATTTTTACAATTAAAACATACTGTTTTGAAATTAAATGCATTAAAGAAAGAATTTTAAATTACTAAATTAGGAGTATCTAAATTAATAGAATTTTACAACTCTAAAACAAATATATTAACAAATCTCAATAAAGAAGTTAACACATTACAGAATTAATTTGACCTTGTAAAGAGTAATAAGAATTTACAGAAAAACATAATGGCCTAACCATATATACTAGGCAATTAAAACAAAAAAAATATAATGTATTGGAAGTATACGATATTCTAATAATTCTTAACGAGAATCCTTTAAATAGAAAAGATATTAAAAACTTATAGTTGCTAAAACAGCATTTCTGCTTTCAGAACAAAATCTTATAGTTCTGGGAGATATCTTCCTCGTTATAAAATTAATAAATTTTTACATAAAAACAAAGCCTTTATTTTTATCTTACAAAAAAATTAGATAAAAATTTAAAAAAAACTCCAGCAACTCTTCAACAATCCTCTTGGGAAAGGATCAGAGAAAAAAGTTTAACCACAACTGGAATATCATAAAAATATTACAAATTAGCAAATCCACCAAATATAAAAATGTTCATAAAACAAACAACTTACTGGAATATAAATACTTAAAATAACCAACACCTTAGTATTTCCAGCAATGATGCATTTAAGAAATGATAAGAAGAAAGAAAACCAAAACAATAGTACGAGAGTGTATTCTATTCCTTTAAGTGACTGCCGTTTTAATTCAGATCTGATTTACGTTGGTGCTACTATGAGGCTTTTGAAACAGAGACTTAAAGAGCATAAATATTCCATCACTAAAAACTTGGACAGTATCGTTCTTGCAGCCTTCGCTAAGCAACAAGATATTAATGTTCATTGGGACAAAGCATCCATAATTAGGACCGCTGCCAACAAACAAGCACTTAAACATATTGAAAAATTTGAAATTTACAAGGCCCATATTGACAATGGATGCATCAACCATAGAGATGCGGAAAGTTTATCCTCCTCATGGAAATCTTTTTACCACAGCGATTAATTTTCTTAATACTTTATTTTAATTTATTTTTGTTTTTTACTTTCATTTTTATTTATTCTATGTAAACCACGTGCACTATATGTTGGAATTATTTTCAAATTTTTAAACCGTTGTACGGCTTGCATTCTATTTTACATTCCTTTTGTTTTAAAGTTGTTTAACTGAAGAAGACTATTAAAAATAGTTGAAAATGTTTTTATTTTATTAAATACATCGTTGCTGGAAATACTAAGGTGTTGGTTATTTTAAATATAAAAATGTTCAAAAATTACACAAAGTTTTGTTAATTGATAACTACATACATTGAATAACTGCTTCCATCAGGGTCAATAAATTTTGTCACTGTTTTCCCTTGATCTTCTCTTAATGAAAATAGTTTTTTTAATCTGTGTATCTTTGTATGGATTTGTTCCATCATATTTTACAGAAATATTTGCAAAGGTTAAAAAATTTTTTTCAAATGATAAAAAAGTAATTTTTAGTAATCTGTAATAAAACAATTTAAAGTGATATATGTTGAGAGAGAATTACATTTCAAAGAAACATGTAAATGAGTGAATGAGAAATCTTATTAATAAGATTTTTTTAAAATACTTTCAAAATATTTACACATCATTAGGATTTACTTCAGAAGTGATAGAATAAATTACTAGGTAATAGAACTAAATGATAACACCACTTAGCCAGTTTTAGCCAGTTGCACATCATTACTTTAATCATGTGTTCTTAACAATTAAATTGTTTTATTAATTTATTATTTCCAAATAGAAATAAAACTAAACACGAAGTTAATGTGTTGTGGTGTTTTCAATGGCAAATCGATCTGTAAGCAGTGATGTCACAGATTCATTTGATAAAACAAACTCTTATTGTCATTTGAGAGAAATTTGTGGGCTTTGTAATTTTCCTGTAAAATATGATTGAACTGATTTGTAAGAAAATATATAAGACAAAAGATAAATTTCCCAAAATAAACTTGAAAGAAAAAAAAGAAATTCAATGACATGGTCATTGATTTTGTGTTATGATTTTCTAATTTCAGTAATCACTTTTCTGATGTTTTAATTTTGTGCTTCGTATGTTAAATAAATGCAGAAAATCCTGAAAAATGACATAGTTAATGATTTTTCCATTACAGTGGTTACCAATTCATGTTTATAAAGAAAAGTAAAATAAGTTGATATAATAGATGTGTATAAAATCTAAAGTATACATACAGGAAGTCTTCCCCTACTTCGAAAATTGGCTACAGCTCGCAAATCATCATCAGTTGCTGCAGATGGAACAGCTAACTGAAATAAAGAAAAAGTTAAACAAATAATATTTAAATTACAATTTAAAATATATAAATAAATAAATAATTGCTAATATCAAAAAAATCAACTTTTTATTAATTAAAGGAAATGTTTTCAGTCAAAATCTGGCCATCCTCAGATTAAAATTATGCTGCATAGTATATACAAATTAGAACAAATTAAAAATTAATATTCTGGCAATTATAATCTTTAAACTTGAAACAGATGCAATAGAACATGTAAAATTGGATAAAATAAATAATTACGAGTTAAAATAAAAAATAAAACCTAGAAATTTTGTACAAATTCAAGGACAAACAGATATAATTAAGCAAATTTTGCTTTTAACCTCTAGCTGTAAGGCAAAAAAGATTCATGAATGGTTCCAAGAACACAATGGGAAATTATCTTTAATGACTAGGCCCCAATTCCTCAGACATGAATCTCATTGAACACACATGGGATGCTTTAGGTAAACAGTTACAAGCTGCATAAACCCAATCCCATAATTTACAGAAACTGAAAGATATTCTGTTTCAGACTTGGTATGAAATGTCAACTTCTATTTACCATCATCTCATTGATCTCACCTCAATGGGTAAAGGCTCTTTTGGTGCAAGAGGAGGACCCGTGTTGTATTAGGTGGTTAGTTTTAATGTGTTTGTCTCATAAGTGTATGATGGTATAAATGTACAATTTGATAAACATGTTGAAAAATGATAACCTTCACTCTAACATTAAATGTTAATTTCTGGAATGTTTCATAATCTATATACTTACTATTGCAGGATATGTATCACAAAGTTCAAATTTTTCATTAATTTTTGTAATTTTCCAGCTTTCATTAGGAAGACCCTGAAATAAATAGGAAACATTTAATTATAAATAAAAGAAACATGAAAAACTTAAAATTTTATTGATTTGTAGACATCTGCCTGCTTTGAAATAGAACTATTTGCAAATAATAATAATAATATTTTCAAAAAGTAAATTTATTTTTGAAAAGAAAGAAAGCAAAAATCTTAAAACATTTTAAAATTCAATTTACGTATATATTGTATAATCTTTATAGTTTAAGAACACAAATAATTCAGTTTTTTACAATACTTTATGACAAACAAACTTTTACCAAAATAAATATTTGTATTATTTTTATTTATCAACGTTGTGTATTTCTAAATTATGAGGTTTTTTGAAGATGACAGTTTTAACTCTTAAATCTTTAATTTTTTCGTAATTCAATTTTCTTCTTATTTTCAAATAAATCAAGAGAAATTTCTTCATTAAATTATTTAGAAAACCTTTGAAAAAAATTCTTTCTGTGTAAGTTCACACAAGTATGAAAATTGCCAAGAAACTCTTTCTGCTGTAGTTTCTGATACGTAATTCAACATATGATAAATTTGTAAACACAATTTCATACATTAATGGGCAAACAGTGACCTTTTGAAAATAATCTCAGGATCAATAACAAATACAGTCAAAATTAAAGATTATGGATCAATGACATGACTGAAATATTCTTTTATCAAGAACTGTTGGCAGCTTGAATAAAATTCTGCTTTAGCTAAAAATTTTCATGCATTGGCAAAATATCATAGCTGAATATTAAAAAAATGGCTTGATAATTAATGAAACAAAATCAAAAATAAAGTTTTGTACAGGAAGAAAGCTTGGGCAAGCAATTAATCTTTATTCAACAGAAAATTGAAAATAGTCTTGAACTTTAAGTACAGTATTTATTTTCATCACATCATTCATTTTGTTTTTCACTTAGAAAAAGTATTACTAGATTCTAAATTGAAATTTTTTAATATTCAGAAACTGTTAATTACAATGAAATTATTTTTTGTTAATTATTATTTTAGACTTCTTGACTCAATAGTTAAGCATAAGCTATATATTCCCAATCTGGCATACTAATTTTGCAAAAAAAATTGGAGAATATACAGTTATTTTTAAATGAATTTTCCATTTAAATCCTCAGTCTCTGGATATCTGAATCAAGTACACCATTCTTTGCTATTGGTTTAATTATGAGTTTACTTTGTTTTGGTTTAAAATTCTAGATTTATTGGAAATTGACTTTAGGACACTGGCTTATAACAAATTAAAGTCAAGTCTGAAACATCATTTATAGTGGTAAGGCTTTTCATCACAACCAAAAAAATTGTAGAATAACTTAAGTTTCTCAGATACGTACCAATCTCGGCTTTCTGATAATGGGCTTTTTTTCTTTTTACTACATTCATTAAATGATAAATATTGGCTACAAGATAAAATGTATGTCAAATGAAAATATAGTTGGTTGAATATTTCTTCCTTTTCTTCACAGACTACGCATTATTAAATGTCATTAAATTTAAATTATAAGATTAAAGCTTTAATGATATAGATTTATTTAAATAATTATACTAACTTTTTAAATGGTAACAGACTAAACATTATGGAAAATACTAAATGTTCCTTTTGTGCATTGGCATGTTATGGCTTTGTGGGGACCCAGGCAAATTTGAATTAAGGCCCCCCCCATGTACAGTGTTGACTTCAAACATTTTCTTTCAGGGGAATCCACCGGTATCCTTGTTCATATTTTAATGTAAATTACGGCAGGTTAGGTTGTACTGCGCCAGTGCACACTGGCAATTTAGGGTCATCAGATATGTCCAAAATTTAAATTTTGATATTCTTACTACAGTAATGAGTTTATAAAAGATTGGTTGGGGACCCCCACAAACGGGGGTTAATTCCCTTTTTGCCTGTAGGATAATGCACCACTGCTTTTGTGGTCTGATGCTAAAAAATATCAAAAATCATCTATTCATTCTATGTGAACCTCTTTAATATTTAAATTAATCTTTATTGGAATGTTCAGTTTATACTCTTTGTTTGATGATAACTTAAGTTTCACTATTTTATATATAAGTTTATAAATCTTTTCTTCCTCCTTTAACATCTGAAATCACCCTCAGCAGGAATTAATCAATACTCCAAATGTTATTTTTGCTGAGAAAATGTTTATTAAACATTCACAAACAACTCTGACTTGTTCTACGATTCTACACCCGAATATACCTTGTAGAACAAGTCAAAAATATTTGTGAATGTTTAACAAACATTTTCTCAGAAAAAGTAGTGTTTAAAGTGTCATTCATGTTATATTTAACTTTAAATTTGTTATATTACTCTTTTAATATCTTACTAAATTTGTTTAATTTTTTTATCAGTGCAAACAAGAAATTTCTGTGCCTGCTATTTACAGTAGTACCAGTCATCCTGAGAATTTTTTTGTACTTAATAAAAAATTGAATACTATTAACCAAAACTAATTTTTAAATCATAAAATTTCTAAGAATAATCATAAAAACACATTAATTTCAAAACAATGAAATAAAGATTAAGTTAATAAAGATAATGAAGTTAATCCATAATTCTTAATATTCAAACAGTATAGTCAAATTCTAATTGGGCTACAATTATAATGACATATGTCTTTTAAGAGAACAGTCCTTTATTTCACTGCTGTCTTTCAGGTTTATTTTTTCTAAAATAGCTGTTTTGTCTTTTATTTTGTGAACTGAAATTATAAATTGAATATTGGCACCTGTATATGGCACCAATATTCAATTTATCAAATTAATTTTATGCAATTTATAAATTTTACCAAACTTGTATTGATAATTTAAATAGCTGAAATGGCTCTTTAATGGAAATGAAAGTATTTGAATGGGTCCTACTAAGAGAAACTCCTCTGTGGGTGGGGAAGATCAAGGAAAACAGTTTGTTAATTTCCAGTCACTGGAACTTAATAAATGATGGCAAACTATTTTATGAACTTTTGTGTATTAAAAGTTGTCACCAGTGAAAAGATTTAATATCAGCAAAACAAGTTCTGCCAATGTAGATAAACATATATCTTTAAAACCATTTTAAAAATCATTGAATTTTGCTTATGCCTTCCAGATCTAATACTCCTACTGAACAAGTACTTTCATTACTGAATAATATGTGCTCAAGCCCTACAGGAGCTTGTGCCCAAGCCAGCATTGCTCTATAGATCAGTAAAATTACTGGGTTCTCCGACCATGATCAGATGGTGACCATGGGGCAGTTGCTGTTGTTATATTTCTGCTAATTTTATAGACAATTTTATAACAATGTAATAATCATAAATTATTTCTATTTATTGCTAAATTATAAAATAATACCTGTCGTTTGTATTCTGCAATAGGTTCATAAACTGTCCATCCATTAATGGGATATTTTTCTTGAAATTCAAATGCAAAGAGAGGCTGTTAATATTATATAAGTTAGTAATTTATATACTGTAAATTAATTAATAAGATTTTAATCAATGATATGCACCAATTTACTGGAAATAGGGAAAGCGTATTGCTGTAATTTCTCAAACACATCACGTCTCGAATGATTTTCTTGTTTGTGAGCAAATCTCAAATTTCTCATGTCTTTGCAAAATAATTCTATGCCATAGGAATTCTCTCCACGACTGGTAGCTCCTCCAACTTTCTCAATTCGACTGACAACACCAAGAGGAACATCCAACACAAAAGGAGAATCCTGAAATGATATTAAAAATATAAACACTGTCAAAAACAATTTTACATCCTGTACAAATTGTCCTATTAACATAACAATTTGTATATGACATAAACATAGCTTAATTAAAAATGACTAAATTTCTCAAAAAACAAACATTTTATTTTATAATTATAAAGCTAAAAAAATAAATATTCAGTAGATGGTGCTTCCACTCCTGCTGACAATACATACTGCAATACAGTTTGGTAATAAATCTTACAAATTCTTAATTCTGTCCTAGGTAGACTATTTTATCCATTTTCCACTTGTTGTCATAATTTCTTGATGAATTTTCGGTGTAAATTAGAATACCCTATAATCCCAAACATGCTCAAAGATAGACAAATCTGGGGACATTGCTAACCAGGAGAGGATGTCAACAACTTGAAAACATTCTACGTATGATATCTGTAAGTACATAAGCATTATCTTTCTGTAAAATGGATCTATAGGGATCCTATAATTCAGCTGAAGAGGACAGACTGTAAAATGTAAACTATATACTGCTGCACTGTCAAACTACCGATAATAAAGATGAGAAGAGACTTGCCATTGTAAGAAATTGCACCCTATACATTACACCACTTGCTCTTACTGTATAGTGATAGCCTATAAACAGTATGTCAAATCATGCTGTTAGCCACAATGTCTCTACACACAAATTTGTAATCACCCTGTCCTATGCAGAAAAGAGACTTCTTGTCAAAAATGACTTGTTACATTTTGTTGTCATCCATCCTTCTCAGGCTTGAGACCATTGCAGTCAGGTAGCACAATGATGTACCAACAAAGACAGGTATAAAAAAAGACAGCATGAGTGAAATCTGACCTTGCACAGGCATCAACCAATAATGTTAAAATGATACTAGGTGCTGGTACAGAACCAATTACATTTGTCTGGATGCTATAAGCAGGGATGCACCTTTTCTGAAGAAGGGCCGGTTAGGATTAAGTTTACTGACCAGAACGCTAGACCATTTTACAATCCTCTTTGTTGACACAAGGGATCTAATTACTTTAGCCATGGGCAGTGTTGACAATCACGAGAAGTTTATGGCTTGACATGGTTTGAAATAATTATTAAATCCAAACGGCATCCTTTTAATCATACTACTCTATTCCAACTATTAATTTTCTTGGTCCAACGTAATAATTTAAAATTTTGGCGCAAAAAAATTTTTTTTCTATTGTTAGTTTACGGAGAGACATTGTAAATAATTGGTTGTTATAGCTTTTGTACATTCCTTTTTGAACTCTGGTTGTTTTTTTTTTTTGTACTTTGAATGACATTAGATTGACAAATAAGTGTCTTTTCAGAAAAGATTGATTCAAATTTTCTGAAAAGTACCATACCCCCAACTATACCAATCAGAATCTAGAACATAAACAAATGCTAAAAAATCATTATTTTCATGGTCTTTCAGCACTATTTTCACTTATTTTTATGTTATTTGACACTGTTTAGACGAATAAGCAAGTTTTCCAAAGCATAAAATTGAAAATTTTCCACCAAAATAGAAACTTCCTGATAACACTGAAAATGACGTTCTAACATCACTTATTCTATTTGATTCTTCTAAACATTGTTATAACACTATGTATTAGAATTTTAAAATTCAATATCTAAACCAGTGTGTGTTAGCCAGAAATAGAAGAACTTCATCTGCTTCCATTTCTCACCTCAGGGAAAGTCATAAAATAGCTGGGTGCTAATGACTTTGTGAAAGGGAAAAGTTCTATACAATAGAGCATCGATTATCTGAATACCTATCAACCAAAACATCGGTTAACCGAAAGCGTTCCAGTCAGCAAATTCAAATTTCTGCTAGTGCTGTGGCATTGCAGCACTCTCCCCCTCCCTGTCAACCTAAACTGTAGGCCTAGTTTAATGTACTGTACTACATTATGTAAGGTATGCATTTGCAAGACATGTGATACAAATTATATACAGTACAGTTTTGTGTTTAATATATTTTTTCGTAAATGATCAGTTATTCGAACAACCCCAGTCCCGAATTGTTTCAAATAATCGATGCTCTAATGTTCTTAGAAACTTCAAGCTTGTTTGAGAGAGGAAAAACTTATCTAGCTAACAGATGTATCAAATTGAACTAATTTTTAAAAAATTTGTTTTTTGCCTAGTATGTAGTGAAGTGAGTTTCACAAGAAAAATGTTATGGCTAAATGTTTCAGATAAAACATTAATGGTTTTATTAAACAGTCAATCGACATAAAAATTAGAAAAATTAGAGCTAAAAAACAGAAAATATAGCTACTTTTAGTTTGTTTGTTTACAAGTGCACTTTGATGAGAGCTCGAGTGGGCGTGGTTTTGGCAGCAATTTTCCCAGGTGTCAGATTCTCGGTTACTTTTATTGGATAAAGCCAAATCTTTCAAGCCAGAAAGCACCAATCTGAGCTTAAAAGGGGGCTCAAAGAATCGATCTGAAGCTCAAAAGCTTAAATCTGAGCTTCGGGCCAATTCTTTTCTTCCAGTTTAATCTAAATTATTTAATTATTATAATTATTAATTTTAATAAGAGATGGCACCTAACGTCTACCTCTAGTGACAAATTACTTTGTACCAAACATTTAAGTAGCCATATAGTAGCCCGAATTTAGGCGATTGTTTGGTGATTTATTACCTATACTCACCACACAACATCCACAATAATCAATAACAAACTTTGGTCACTCTTCTATGCACTTAATGATACCAGTATTTCTATACGGGCAATGCCACGATGCATGCAGACATGTTTAGATGACAAAATCAAGATCATTTGCTTGTTTATCCACGAGAAGCTCCCTGCAAAATTCATGCTGACCAAACTGTTTTTTAAGGTGTAACATTTTATTTGACAGTGTACTTTGAAATTACAATTAGTACGTTTTCACAATATTCAAACTATAATTTCATACAAATCATTCAAAATACATAAAAACACAAAGATTTGAATTGCTAATGATTAGGATATGCTTTGATGTTAAGTCAATGCTTGATCATTCTGTTGTAGATGCATGCTTTGTAATATTCAGAATTTTGAAAGAAAGGAAGTTTGATCTGATTGTAACTAACAATAAAACTTTAATGTTCTGAGTGAGTTGTACAGGAAACTGGCTACATCAAGCTATGTGGTTGTTCTAGAGAAGTTGGGAACCAAACTGGCAATATGGCTGACCAATCCTACTAAAGTGCTGTCTACCATATCTTGATCGGAGGTGAATTTACAGATATATTATTTTTTTGTAGGTTGTTACTACACTGTAACTGCAATATCTGTTCAGTTCAGACAAAATTAAAATTCTGGATGTATCTAATAATTAAAACTGGTTATTTTATATTTAATTGAATCTATTTTTAAATCTAATAAGAGGAGCTACTGGTCACCAGTGAACTTGTTGTGAAAACCAAATATCAATTTGATGTAGTGTTAATATAGCAAAAAAAAAATTATAATTTAAATGTTATTGTGCAACTGAGCTGAATATTCTTAAATGTGTTAACACTAAATTTAATTATATGTTTATTAATTTGCCCTAAATTAAGTCAAATCCACGACCCCTTCCTTGTTCCACACAACAAATATCTGTGATGTGCAAAAAAGGACAGAATAGACTGCATAAGGAAGTGGATAAGGATAATCAGTTTGATATTCCAATGAATGAGAAATCCAACATGCGGAAGATAACATATATATGGAGAAGTAAGTTGAAAAAGATCAGAAGATTTAAATTCACAAGAATATTTCAAATTGTTAAAAGAGTCAAACAGACATTGAGGTAGAATTTGAGTGTACTTTGAAATCCCTATTCAACTTAATTCAGAATATTTTTACAGTTGAATTTGAAATTACAAGGGATAAAGGAAGAAATTAGATCATCAAGAGAGAAAAATACTCCCTTCAAGGAAAAGTAACAAAACTCTTACAAAAAAACAAGTTATGGAAGTCATGACTAAAAGTTATGGTTAGATAAAAGTTGCATTAGAATTTGAAAATGGATAAATCAGTTAATGAAAGATTTAATAAAAATACAGTAGAGCATCGATTATCCGACTTAATTGGGGACTGGGGTTGGTCGGATAACTGAAAAGTCAGATAACTGAAAAGTATGAAAAAATACATTATTAGTATAGTGTATTAGGCCTGGTTTAAATACTAGCCTCCCTTTCATGGTCGAGCCAGTGCTGCCAGCTAAAACATGCAAAAATTTAATAAAAATAATATTAAAGTAGCCAAGACATAAATAAATATTGTAGCGCCACATCACTAGCGGACATTTGAATTTACCGACTAGAACACGGTCGGTTAACCGATAAGTCGGTTAATCGGGGGTTGGACAATCGATGCTCTACTGTACTGCAATTATAAACTTCCCATTCAATTCAATTGATTACTCTATATAGATTAGTAGGTTTATTAAGACAAGTTAGGAGTATCAAATATTTTGGTTGAGAATCTTATCTGTCTGGCCAAAAATAAAGTTAAACCAATGGTGAAAATTTTTATGGACTGACTACACAAGGAATTTAATATTAAGAAACGTTCTTTGTAATTAAACACAAAATTGCTACAGAGAACTTATCATACAAGAACACTTTTTTCTCAATGGAAAAAATAGATTTTATTTTCTATTTTTTTATAAAAGGAAATGCATTTTATGCCATATGACCCTCTTCAGTCTTTATTATGTATAATATAGTAAAGCTATATAACAAATTACAAAACACATTTAATAGTTATTTATATTTTACATACACATACAACTCAAAAAAATACAAAAAAATTACCTATAACTAATGGTGACTACTGGAATAACTACCGTATATCTCGGCGGATAAGACGATAGTTGAATCATAAAAAATGGCCCCCAAAATCCGGGGTCGTCTTATAAAACAGATACAAAAAACAAATTAGATTGAAATTTATATAAATTAAAACCATTATAAAAAGACAGACAAACCGTAATTATTTACTAGAAGAGAGTAGGGTATGTGCACAAAATAGAATAGCCCATAGAATGTTTTTGTGAATAGTCAGTCATTGCCCGAATCAGTGCGAATGTTTGCAACAATCGCAAGGCAGTGCTGCCAGATGCAAGAAAATAAAATTTGTTTATTCGAAAAATTACAAATAGGACATAATTCCATATACACTATACAGTATTATTATTCAGATGATGATCGCTGATCTAAACTAAATTCATAGGCCATTGATAGTTTGGGGTCGTCTTATAGGACAGATATATGCTAAAACCATAAAACTTTGACGAAAATTTATACCTCGTCTTATCCACCGAGATATATGGTAATTGTTAAAAACAGAGTAACCTAGTAAAACAAAAATAAATTAAAAAGTAATTATTATATATATAGCAAAATAACTAAATACTAATAAAAAGTAATAAAAGGATAAAAGGCTATACCTGTAAAATGAAAAAATAAAATTTGCTAAAATATAGAAAAAATTGACAAATAAAAGGGATAAAAACAAAAACTTTAAAACCAATAAAAACTGACTAAAAACAAGGTATAAAGTGCTTCACTGTACCTTTATCAAAAAGTCTGATTGTTATAAGGCACAGTGAATTAAAAAAAGGGAGGAGGAAGAACATCTTAAAATGGACTCTTAGTTTTGTAGTAATGGTTGCCAGATCCATGAGAAGCTCCCAGTGTTTAAATTCATTCTGTTACTTTTGTTTATTTTGATAATTTCTAGATGTTCAAAAAGTATTCCTTTTATAATATTTTTTCTTTTTTAAGAATTTTGACACTGTTGAGCAAGATCTTGCAACTGGCATGATTGCAGTGTGTGGCAACTGCTGAGTTATTGTAATTATACTTCATAGCTTGTATATGCTCTATTGTTATAATTTTTAACATTCTTCCAGTTTCACCTACATAATAAAATTCTAGTTGACAAATACAAGTGAAAATATAAACAAATTATTGGGACCTTGAATAAGTTCTCGCTGTTTTTTCGTAAAAATTAATGCTTTATTTAAAAAAAGTCATAAAAAACATGTCACTGAAAGTATTGTCCATCACTAGCCACTACTTTCTCCCATCGTTCTGGCAGTATTTGAATTCCACGTCGGAAAAATGATACGTCTTTTGAGGCTATCCAAGAATCAACCCAATTTTTGGCATCTTCATAAGAATGGAAGTGCTGCTCAGCCAGGCCATGTGCCATCGATCGGAACAAGTGATAATCGGAAGGGGCAGTGTCTGGTGAATACGGCGGGTGGGGTAGGACTTCCCATTTAAGTGTTTCCAAGTAGGTTTTCACCGGTTGTGCAACATGTGGCCGAGCATTGTCATGTTGCAAAATCACTTTGTCATGTCTCTGCTCGTACAGTGGCTGTTTTTCTTTTAATGCTTGGCTCAAACGCATCAATTGTAGTTGATAGCAATCTCCTGTGATGGTTTCATTCAGTTTGAGCAGCTCATAATAAACTACACCTAGCTGATCCCACCAAATGCAGAGCAGAAGCTTTGAGCCATGGATATTCGGCTTTGCCGATGATGTTGATGCATGGCCAGGCTTACCCCACGATTTTCTACGCTTAGGATTATCGTAGTGAATCCACTTTTCATCCCCAGTCACGATACGATGCAGAAAACCTTTCCTTTTCTGCCGTTGAAGCAGCTGTTCACACGTGAAAAGACGCCGTTCGACATCTCTCGGCTTCAACTCGTACGGCACCCAATGTCCTTGCTTTTGAATCATTCCTAATCCTTTCAAACGTTTTGAAACTGTTGTATGATCAACTCCTAATGATTCTGCAAGTTCAGCTAGCGTCTGACATGAATCTTCATGAAGTAATGCCTCCAATTCCTCGTCTTCAAACTTTTTCGGTGCGCCAGAACGTTTTTTATCTTCAATGTCAAAATCATTATTTTTGAAGCGTCTAAACCAATCTCTGCATGTTGTTTCTGACAGAGCATGGTCACCGTAAGTCTCAACAAGAATTCTGTATGCTTCAGCTGCAGATTTTTTTTGAATAAAATAATGCAATAAAATTCCCCGCAAATACTCTTTTTTTGGCACAAAATGCGACATTTTTAACACCACGAAAAAAAGTTGTTAACACTTCAGCGAAATGACATATACTGATTTTCAAGGTCGCTTATTGTACTTCCTTACAGATGTGTCACAATCTAAAAATACACGCACACAGTTCTAGTAACACCACCTGCTGTAAAACAGCGAGAACTTATTCAAGGTCCCAATGTTATTTAACATTATATTTATTTTTCTGGGCAGCAGTTTTGGTTGACACTTTTCAGAGTATTATAATTATTAATTTATTTAATTTTTTCAAATAAGATTATTGGTATTATTTGTCATGTCTAAAAGGAAGACCTATTCACCAGTAAGTCAGTCAGAGAATAGTAGATCTAAGACTTTTTACCCAGACCCTTTGGAGGAGATGAGGATTTTGGAATTACTTCAGGGAGAACTGGATGTTAATGATGGAATATCATTATGAATTCAACTAAATCTAAAACAGAATACTAAGTTGGAAGAAATGAATGCTAAAATCAATAGAATTTTCTCCTAGGTGGAAAATTTGGACAAAGCTATTGTTAATTTAGCTTTGTATTGTAAATTATATACAGCACAAAACTGTACTGTATATAATTTATATCACACGTCTTGCAAATGCATACCTTACATAATGTAGTACATTAAACTAGGCCTACAGCAGTGGTCCCCAACCCTATGTCCGCGGGCACCATAGTGCCCGCCGATCGTTTTACGTGTGCCCGCCGCTGTGCGACCACAATAAAAATAAAAATATTTCGGTTTTCAATAAAATGCTCTGTAAAAGTTTTTTCGTTTTTAATGATTAACCACTCAAAAGTAGAAATGGCGTCCAACACAGATAAAAGCACAAAGCGAAATGCGACCGATCTCTTTTTCTCCTCCACCAAATCTTCACCAACCAAATTTCCCATACCTGAAATGAAATAAACTGGTCCGTTCTGAATATCATAAAATCAAAGTACAGATCATGACTTACAGATGAACACCTTGACGATTGCTTACGAGCAGAAATATCATCATACTCTCCTAATTACGAAGCAATGGCCAATGAAATGCAATGCCAAAAATCACATTTACTTTCAGATTTATATTTTTTATAAAGAATTTTTATACTTTGTAGATTTTGTATGCATTGTTTAGTAATTACTTGTTTTGTAAAAATTATTGTTAATAGTCTTGTATATGTTTTATTACATTTTTGGAATTAAATGTTTTCTGTACATTATGCGTATGTATTATTAACTATGTCCAAGTATAAATTCACCTTGAAAAAATAAATGGTGCCTGCCTTCCAGCTGGTATTCTAGAATGTGCTCTTAGGTACAAAAAGGTTGGGGACCCCTGGCCTACAGTTTAGGTTGACAGGGAGGGGAAGAGTGCTGCAATGCCACAGCACTAGCAGAAATTTGAATTTGCTGACTGGAACGCTTTCGGTTAACCGATGTTTTGGTTGATAGGTATTCAGATAATCGATGCTCTATTGTATAGAACTTTTCCCTTTCACAAAGTCATTAGCACCCAGCTATTTTATGACTTTCCCTGAGGTGAGAAATGGAAGCAGATGAAGTTCTTCTATTTCTGGCTAACACACACTGGTTTAGATATTGAATTTTAAAATTCTAATACATAGTGTTATAACAATGTTTAGAAGAATCAAATAGAATAAGTGATGTTAGAACGTCATTTCCAGTGTTATCAGGAAGTTTCTATTTTGGCAGGAAATTTTCAATTTTATGCTTCGGAAAACTTGCTTATTTGTCTAAATAGTGTCAAATAACATAAAAATAAGTGAAAATAGTGCTGAAAAACCATGAAAATAATGATTTTTTAGCATTTGTTTATATAAGCTTCTGTATACATTTTTCATGGGTCTGATGTAAAGATGATATTTAATTTGTATAACTATTTTCAAAAATTTATTGTTTGAGACTACTGTAGTCTTATTTTCCTTTTATGTTTAGAAATTGTATGAGGATCTACTGTAATAACATTGTTCTTAAAACTAACAATTGTTAAATAAACATTGTATCATAATCCCCAGGTAATAGGAGAAATCACTCCTTACAGAATAAAAGTTTACTGAATTGAAATCTAATAATAAATTAGTTTTACTAAAACTAAGAACATGATCCAAAATTTAATAAAGAATAATTCTGACCAACCAATACTATTTTTAAAATTTATTACTTAATAGTTGAAAACATTCTTATTTTATTAAATTAGTTTGTTGCTGGAAATACAAAGGTGTTTGATTTCATTTTTACATTTATTATTTAATAAATATTTATTCTAAATTCATTATCGACAAAATATTATACCTTAAATTACTGAAATCAAAATAAGTGCATTATTACAATAAAACTATTAAATTAATTAACAGTCGCAGAAAACTTAACTCTTCAAAATTTCTAAAAAATATTCAACTACTTACTTTATCTGCACTTTTAAAGTATAACTTGTAATTAGTAACAAAGAGAGTTCCACGTACAGGTCCAATATAAGGACATAAATATGTCACATCACGAGCTGTAATATTTAAAATTATCATCAAATAAACATTACATTGTACGAATTCTTTAAAATATGATAAATTTATTATTTAAGTGAAACTGTAGATTTTTTTTTAACACATCTCCAATCCTATTTAAGTATAATAGACTAATTAATTAATAAATAAATCTAAAATCAGATGTTATACACAGTAATAGTATTATAGATTAATTTAATAATTTATTTTTCAAAATATATAATCAAAGTTTATAAGTATTTTTGGAGAACAAATATTTTAACAATAAGTCAAAAAATATTTTATTAAAAAATTTTATGTTAATGTAATAAAATTTGTATTTAAATATTTTCTATCTAGATCTTGTAAAAACTCTATTTTGCTCTAATTACTGTTAAGAGAAAAAAACAGATTTGTAATTGGATTTAAATTAGAATATGTCAGCATATAACTTTTGGTTAATGTTACTTTAGGTAGCCAAGATGGCGGCTCGTCTCTAATTCCAGTAAGGAAACAGTGGGACGCACAGACGCACATTCTAACCTAACCTATTCTAATAAATTACCATAATTATTAGCTACCAAATTATTAGTATAGGTTAGGTTAGAACGTGCGTCCCACTGTTTCCTTGCTGGAATTAGAGACGAGCTGCCATCTTGGCTACCTAAGGTAACATTAACCTAACTTTTTTATTCAGATATCACTGTTACTATGCTGTTATCCTAACCTTGTCTGATACAATGAGCAAATGAATATGCTATATTTAAATGTAATCAAACAAAACTTTGTAAAATACCATTTTGATAACAAACAGAACCATTAATTACGCAGTAAAATATTTACTAATTGAACATTTTGAATCCTTTTTCATTGGCATTCATCAGGAAATATATACATTACATATATAGTAAATATTTTAAAACTTGGCCAACAGTATTTAATTTTAAAAAATAAAAAAAATATCATGAATATACAAAGTAAAATTATTGTTTTCATTTTCCTTCTGTCATTCACACCAGCATATTTGTGATATTTTTTATATTTTAAAAAATGAAATACTGTTGGCCAAGGTTTTAAAAAATTTACTTTATGTATTATGTGACCGAAGGGTCGGCACTTCTTTGATGCCCTGTCGGGGATGACACCACCATGTCTTGATTGATATGGAAGCTGCAACAGCAATTCGGTTTGGATTAGAAAGTAGGTCATGCAAGCAGCCGTGTGAGTGAACGGATTCAGATTCAGATGGAGGCGATTGAGACAGCATTGGAAGCAAGACACTCAAGAGACTAGGTTAACAAAACAAATACCCCTTTATTTATAAAGGAAATTACATATAATACATTTTATATTGTTAAACGGGTTACAATAAATCAAGCTAAAATAGGTCTATATACCTCTGCGTTTCTTGAGAGAGAGAGAGTTTACATTGGTTTGTGAGTCAATAAACACCTGGAGTTGAGGATGTCCACAAGGTGATGATAAATTTCGTTGAGACTAAGGAAACCAGGGTCTTGTCCATTATCGTTCTGGACAGTTATCGAAAAGTTCTGGATCGGGAAAGTCTGGTTTAAGATTGTTGGGAAGGTTTGTCCTACCGGCGCCGTTGGTCGAGGGTGAAAATCTGATTGAGTACAATTTGGCACAGACACAGGAAATTTGGAGGACTTTAATTCTAGAGGAGCAGGTGACAACTGACTCTGTGGCCGTCAATTATGATACCAGCACAATATCACCCGGCCAAGAGGTCACATCACAGGAATGTGTCGTTTTCGCCATCAAGAAAGTGTAAGTGGAGATTTTCTCAGATAGTAGATGACAACAAGTTGTTAAAAATTTTCAATAGTTAACAGATGTATCTATTGTTCCTAGTTCTTAGAGAATATTTCAGCAATATAAGTATTACAAGTATTTCTGCAGAAGATAGTATCATTTTGCAACCCTTTAAAATTTAAATATGACCCAATATTGGATCATGACCCGTAGTTTGAGAAATGCTATTCTAGGCCATGTAATAAATCAGTATTTCTCAAACTTCACCTTTTGACGTTGCCAGCCAAATTGTAAACACAAGGTAACAACAATCTAGCTTAATGTTAGTTAGCTTTATTTATAAAGTGACTAAATTAAAAACAGCTGTGACACACACACACACATATATATATACGTTATGGACAAAGTGATTAATCGGGCATTATGAATAATGACCAAAAAGGGTGGGCAGTGTGATAAATATTCATTCATTTATCAAATTGACCGGTCATTATGAATACTGCTACCACCTAGTCGGGCAAAGTGATAATAATACGTTGAGGAGTGATCATCCGACATACGCTAGCCAATCGGCACTCAGTTGCGTGTGCATATTGTGTTTAGTACCGAATTTTAAATTTGATTTAAAAAAACTCCACTTATTTCATTTAGAAATATTTATTTTTTGTAAATTATTTCAAAGTACTATTAACTATATTAATTAAACTAATATTAACAAAAAGTATTTATTAACAAATTTATACTTAATTAAAAAATCAATTTACAGGAAACTCCTGGAGTTTCATTTTTGATATAAATTACATAAAATATTAAATGTTTTTTAGTTTATTTGAGCAATTAAGATTTTGATGACATTTGGAATTACATAATTTTTTTTCTTTGTAGCATTTGCATCTATTAGATTTGCAACCAATTTTGCAGCAGCATCGACTATAGCCTTGACCTCCAGAAATTGATGACATTCTTGCACATTCTCTAAGCGAAATTTCTTCACCTGGTACAGTACATCTTCAACAGAAATGAAGTTTTCTTTACAAACAGTAAATTGGTTTCTGGAATATAATACATTTAATATGCCATATTTGGTACCCAGTTTGTAAAGGTTTTTATCTTTAACCGCAACAACGACACCTAAAATATTTTTTCCATCACTGCGGGCTCAATCTACATCAGGTACACGAATCCTTACTGTATCACCAACATTAGCTGCTGTGTATTTGGAATTTGATGTACCAATCATTTTTTCTGCTTGCTTTTTAAGATTTAACAAAGCCATCTCCCTTGTTTTAGATACATTTCTTATTTTTTCTTCTATTTTTGGATCAATTGTTTGGATTGTTTCTTCTTCACTCATCAATTCTGTAATACTAATAACATCCTGGTTTAGATTTTTTCATGTGAAGACGATGTAGATCTTTGAACTTCATCAGTTATATTGCTATGTGAGGATGGCATTATCGAATAATCTTTTATAATGTTTTCTTGGACGGTACCTGAACTTTCAGAGTTTGAACAACTTTGACTTACTTCGTCGATAGTTTTAAAAAGTCTCGCTAGATCCTCCTCTGTATTAACGTTCGTCAACGATTCGTTGGGTATAAAATTCTTTAGTCCAACTTTTAACTTTGCTCCAAACATGGCCTCATAAGGGCTGCAGTTTATACCAGTATGATGCACTCGATTTTTCATCAGTTGTACAAAACGTAATCCCTCTGACCATTTGTTAGTATTGTTGGTTTCCAACCAAGAACTAAGCATATTTTCTACGTCTTGATTACATCTTTCCACTGAACCCTGACTTTGTGAGTGCCTGGGCTTTCCATGCACCATTCTTAACTCGGGCCACATATTACACATTTCTTTGATGACATTATTGGTGAATTCTCTGCCGTTATCGCTTTGTAGAATACTCAGTGCACTGAAAATTGTAAAAATGTCTAAAAGAACATAGGCTACATCTTCAGCCCTTTTGGTTTTTAATGGTTGTAGTTGAACAAATTTAGTTAGATAGTCTTGATACACGAGTATAAATTTATAATCCTCATCGGCTTGCGACTGCATATCTATAAGATTGACCTGACATCTTGAGTTCATTTTATTACATAAAATCGGTTTAACTACCAAGCCTTTCTTAGGAACATTCTGTTTTTTCTGACAGATTTCACACAAGTTCAAATAAATTACAATCATCTCCCTTGTAATATTTTTATATTTCGTACTTAATTCTTTTTCCATACGGTTTCTACCACCATGTCCAATAGCGATATGGGCATCGTGCAATATCTGAAATATTTCTTCCGTGTGAACGTAATATTTAATCGCATTACCTTCTTTTACAGGCATAATTAATTTTTCTAAATTTCCGATAGATATGTCATATCTACGTAAACGCCGATATTCTTTCGGTAACTTAGAAGTAACTTTCATTTTTGACTGTTTCACTTTTTATATCATTGACAAATATGCTGATTTTGTAAAAATTTGATTGTTCTCACCTTTTTCTGCTATTAACTCGTTTAATCGGTTGTTGAAGCGATTATTCATATCGCTTAATGATTCCTCCATGATCGTTACTTTTGTCAAAGAAGAAAGATTAACTACTGGTCACATAAATTTAAAATTTGGTACTAAATGCAATACGCATGCGCAACTAAGATGTAAGTTCTGATTGGCTAGCGTATGTCGGATGATCACTCCTCAACATGTTATCATCACTTTGCCCAACTAGGTAGTAGCAGTATACATAATGAGCGGTCAATTTGATAAATTGTTGAAATTTATTACAATGCCTGATTTTGTTGGTTATTATTCATAAAGCCCATATTAATCACTTTGTCCATAACATATATATAAAATATCACATAAGAGGTGTGTCCCAAAAGTAAGTGTACTGATTTTTTATTTCAAAGTAAACAAGAGTTACATCAAACTACAAATGATCTCCTTCAAAGTATAACCCTTGCGAGGTCACACAGTGGTTCCAAAGTTTTTTCCACTGGTCGTAGCAGTACTTGAAGTCATTTTCCATAAGGGTGTTTAGTTTGTCTGTTCAACTTTTTTTGATGTTTTCCACTATCCCAAAATGATGACCTTTCAACTTGGATTTTATCTTAGGGAATAGGTAGAAGTCTCATGGAACTAGCTCCGAACTGTAGTGGGGTTGTGGGCATGTGGGGATTTTTTATTGGCCAAAAACTCTCGAATTTATAGTGCTGTGTGAGCAGGCACATTATCATAGTGCAGCACCCAATCTTCTGTAATGTCCCCGCAGACTTAGCTTGACCCGTTTTCAAAGTCATTCCATGGCATCTTTGTAGAAGGCCTGTATAACTGTCTGTCCTGTAGGTAACAATTCTTTGTGCACAATTCCACGGCTATCAAAAAAATGATAAGCATCATCTTTACCCTGATCTTTGTGCCATCTAAACACCACGTTTCTCGATAAGGTAGCATCTCTATAAGCTTTGGTTAAGTCTGCAAATATCTTGGTTGCAGATTTCTTGAGTTTTACACAAAACTTGATAGCATAGCATTGTTCAAGATTTTTCTCCATTTCAAACGTAATGATATGTTAAGACACTATCTTACACAAACAGAGATTGTGCACATTTAACTTAACCAATCGACTTGAAATAGGTCTAGATATGCTGCTAAGATATCTAGCAATGCAAAAATACCAATTAATGATGTGTTAAGCTGCACAGTCATAAAATAAAAAATAGTACACTTACTTCTGGGACAGACCATATACAGCAAATCAGAATAAAAGTTTCATTTACAACATATGATCTGTATTCTGCCAATCATACAAGTCTAATTCTGCACTCCAGCATACCAAAAGTGCCAGCATTATTTGTCACTTGCTTTGAAAACTTAATTAATAATTTTGAATACTTACAGCACATTTTTACTATAATATCATAAGTATGTCATATTCAATTGCTGTATATTTCAAATGAAATGTTATTTATATAATAACAACACACCTGAATTTTATTTGCCGAGTTTTTTCTCTTTATTCCAAATGTTTTCAGCCTATTTTGATAGGCCATCCTCAGGCTATCATTCATCATTCCAAAATGGAACCTTTTGTTTGAATTCATCTCATTTGAATTTTTAAAAGCAATGTCAACAAAAATTTTTGTATATTACATAAAATAAATATTGAAATGTTATGACATAATTATCACTTTTATGGAACATACCAGTTATCTACTTTCTTTAGGAATTCAATTAGTTGCATTTAACACCCTTATATGCTATTTCTCACAGTTTTCTTGCAGCTCTGACCATCACAGCTTTTCTGGATTCCTTTGACACCTTATGGCCGATATTTTGCCAAAACTGTCGAAATCCTCTCAAATTTTTTGATTACAACTTTCATTTTTACATATTTTCTTTTGCAGAGTGCCCAGAATCTTTTGATTTCTCTTTTTTGCAGGACATTGATTTTGTACAGAAGATGAAAAATGCTCCTAATTTTTTTCTACTTTTAAGGTATTGGTGACTTTTCTTGAATGCATTGACTATTGCAATGTCTGGTCAGAAAAAATCCTCATCCCTCTCATAAAGTTGATCTATGAAAGATATAAGCCTGCCTTGAATGCATTCTATTAAGTAAACTTCACCTGTAATAGTGCCTTCAGAAATGTAGGGTTTAGATACATTGCCAAATCAGTCCATCATTTGCCAGATGAGATACTGTTTGTAGAATTTAGCTTGAGATTTGACCTTTTTATCACAGGTGACTTCTTTTGGGTCTTCATGATAATACTTCTTGCATGGTACATCTGAAGAGTTAAAGGAAACATGTTTCATCATCAATAATGAGGATTTTCCTCGAAGATTTTTTGTACACTGCAACATCTTGGCTTTACTTGGATTTCCTGACTGCCAGAGTTCTTGGGTACAAGTTGTTTTACATGTGCCTTGATTTCCAGTTTCTTTGTTTTAATATAGAATATTGTACACCTTGGGATTTTCAATTTCTGGGCTGCAGCTCTTATGGACATTGATAGGTACTTATAAAACAAAACTTTTACTTTGTTTTCATTCAATGGAATAATATATTGCTTTTAGGCCTTAACACTATTTAACACTTAGTCTAAATAAATAGACACACATGCATATAGGCTTATCACACCAGTAAATGAGATTAATTCACAAATTCTTTAATGATTATTGACACCTTGATAATAAAACTCTATAATAAACTATGGCTCTTTTAACATGTACAGTACATAAAAAGAACACTCAAAATGCATTTTGGACACAATAAATAGTCCCTCTTCAGTCAGTGTTCATACATCAATATACATTAATAAATAAATTATAAAATACATTAAAAGGCTGTCTGTAAACATGACGACTTCACAAATATTATAGGCGATATCTCACACATCTAATAAGAGGGACTATTTATTGTGTCCAAATGCATTTTAGTGCCTTAACACTATTTAACACTTAGTCTAAATAAATAGACACACATGCATATAGGCTTATCACACCAGTAAATGAGATTAATTCACAAATTCTTTAATGATTATTGACACCTTGATAATAAAACCTTGTAAATTAATCTCATTCACTGGTGTGATAAGTTCATATGTATATGTGTCTATTTATTTACACTAAGTGTTAAATTTGTTTTCATTGATTTTTGTCTTTAGTGTTCCTGAATATTCAAACTAAATATTCAGGAGCACTAAAGACAACTTTGATTCCATTCTTGTTATAACATTAAATGATGCAATAAATCTTGTCCTTCTAACTTCTTCCAAAAAATGATTTATTGTTGCTTTTTGCCCATAAGATTTGTAATATAAAATTATACATTTTGCTAGACTCTCCTTTTCAGCTCTGTACATTTTCATAGAGATGCTTGCGATTGCACCTGCTACATATTGCACAATCATCATCTTTTCACATGTGTGTCAAAACAAGAATGCATGTGCAGATGTTCTAAAGTTCTAAAACGAAATTTGGTTGTCCCTCTTCACTTTGGACACACTTTATTTACTAAATATTTTCATGTTTATTGCTTTTTGAGAAGAAAACAATTCCTATTCAGGATGATGATAACAGCAGCACATTTTTTTTCATTATGGTGCAGTTCTATAATATCTTTTAAAATTTATTATCTTAATTTTTTAAAATAATTTCTTAATTAAAATTTTTACATTATACAAATTTTTCCCAATGTCTTGTAAATAGCCAATCAATGCCATTAATTTAAAATACTGATTTATTAACACATTGATTCCTAAATCTACTCTTTATATACAAAATACTTAGAAATAAATGTTGGTAATTTTAAGCTATCATAAAAAAAAAGTAGAAACAGTGGCAGCAGAAATTGATGAATGATCACAAATTTTATAAAAAGCAGGTGGGGACTTTTCCCCACCAACTTCATAGATTGCACTGAATAGTGCCAAAATCACCACTTGGTGATACTTTTATTGAAGTGGTGATAAAAATGTAATACTAACGATAACAAGTGGCAAACATAATCATAGTCTGCTTATTTTGACATTCAGCATGAAATTCGGCATAAAATTATGAATCACACTTCAAGAAAAACAGCAGAATGTCAAGCTTCTGTGTAATGGGAGTCTCTTGCACCACATAGTGATTTCATGATGTCACGTGGCAAGTTCGGACAGAGAAGTAGGAAGTGATACTGAAACCGAAGACAGTTTCGTGCAATGCCACCTGGTGTTTCCAAATTGATGATTTTTTATTGACTAACAATTTCGGAAATTTTGGGAAATTTTTGGGGTGACTTTTTTCACTTTGATCTTTTTTCAGTAGACTAAAATAAAAATTTTGACATGACAGAACCTGTGAAATACTGTTTAAACATTGTGATCAAACATGTTATTTGGAATTATTCATTAAAAAGTTATTCAAAAATGATTCTTATTGCTAACAAAAGGGCCAGATATTTGGGTCAAACAAAACTTGGTCAGCATGTAGCCTTAATCACAAATAGCTCCTTGTCCAAATAATAGAACCCACTTCATATCTTAAATAAATATGAAGAAATGAAAATTTTATTTAACAACATAAAAGAGTTAATCTACAGAGACTTGTTTTCACTAAACAGATCTTTAACTATCATAATTTTTAATCTCTTGTTTTAAGAGCTTTAAACTTGAAGAATATTAACAGTAATAATAATGCTAATGTGGTAAAATACATGTTACACATAAAAAAAACAAAACTAAATTAAAATTCCACAGATTCAAACCTAGATTGACTAAGTCCAGTGCCTAGTGTCTTATTCAATCTGTCACTCCCTGCTCAGAGACATGAAACTTTCAAAGACATAACCTAAACATTAAAATTTTTGGGAAACACAAGAAATGGGTCCTATTATTTGGACAAGGAACAATTTGTTTAAGGCTATGTGCTCACTAGGCTTTGTTCAAATCGGAGACCCAAACATTTGGTCTATCCTTCTATGGGACAGCTTAACACGTTACTTTTGCTTTCCACACGCCAAACTGATAAGACTACCAGCATCTGCATTAATTAGCAAGTAAACCTGTTGGCAATAAATAATTTAAAGTGGTGAAATAAATTTAAAACTGCCAAATGATTGGCAATATTTTAAAATTTTCCAGAGCAACCTTTGCAACTTATTCAACAAATGTCTACTCTATAGAATTTAAAAAATGAAGCAAGAAAGGACTATTTTCATTATAAATCCTATTGTTTGAAATCTTTTACTAAGAAAAAATATTAGATAAGTATATTTCATAAAACAATTTCTAATCCTAAAAATTTTAAACCTATTAAATATTTTACAAAAATCTAAAACATTTTAAAAATCTATTACAAGTACTTTTCTATATTTTTCATTGTAAAAAAATAATTTAAATAAAAATCAGACTGTTAATACATTGAATATTTATGAATTGTATTTAATTCATTGAATATTAATGTCAGACAAGAAAAGATTCTACAGTTGACAAAAAGTTGCAATTTGTAATCTTCTGAAAAGGACAATCAACTAACATAAAATTATTTTATCAACCTTATATATCTTAAAGTAAAATAAAAAGAATAACTACCTCTTAGTTTATCAGGGATCATTTCACCAGGTAGAAGTGGAGGTTCGTCGCTTCTATGTGGGATAACATTCAATTCCCGCTGTTTTGACTAAGGTAAAGAAAGAAAATGATTATTTCTTACAATTTAAATATTTGTTATCTTGTTTAATTTATTTATATTCAAAAAGTAATTAATTTTTAATACAGTTTTCAAATAATAATTTAATCATTTATTTAATAATTATCGATAACTTTTTCCAATACAGATAGATATACCAGAACTTGTAATACTCCTCTGTTCTGACAAAGGAGTATTATAAGTTCTGGTTATCCTGATTGTAAGTCCATTTGGTTGAAGGCTGACTTAATACAGTAAGACCCCGCATAATGCGGGGAATGCGTTCCTAGATAAAAAAGCACTAAACAAAACAGCAATGAATAAATTTTACGTTAATTTTAAGTTACTTTTATATTAATTTGCATAATAATATATGTTAAATAACACAAACATATACACACAGAAATATAAAGTTTATTTTTTGTGATGAAGATCCTAGCTTTTCTGAAATTCTTGTTTTTTTTGATAAAGTCGTGTAGTTTCATTTGTCACTTTTCCTCTTTTGTTAAGCAAATGTCAGTAGCAAGAGATTGCATCCAAAATGCCTCGTCTTATTTTTGCACTCCTTTCAAAATCCAGATCATTCATCAGATTTATTGAAACAATATTCAATGAATTTGATAGTACAGCTACCCATCAACGTGTAACACGTCTATGGATGAAGTTGCACAGGATGGACGGAAATTTCAGAGTCTATGCTCCAGTTCACTAACTGCAAAAACATAAGAACCATATTTTTTTTACTTAGCAGACTTATTTGTAAAATTCAATGACATTCAAACAAGGCTCCAAGGAAAGATGTCACAATTATCCAAGCAGGGACAATTCTTTTCGGCTTCCAAGTTTAATTTAACTTATTTAAATCTTCATTGTTACATAAAGTTTTTCAATGCTTTCCAAAACTAAAATTTACAAATTTTGAACCAAATATTGCTAACCTTGCTATGGATCATCAAGCTCACTTGTCTCATTGATTGTCAGTTACAAAAATTTTTATTAACACACACATGATAAATGTAAAAAATGTAAAATTAAAAGAAATGTATTAAAATAGTGAGAGCTTTTTTGTTTATAACACAATCTTTTTGGTGGGGGTCAATGTGAGGTTTCAAAAAGTTGTATGGGGTCGACGATCAAAACAGTTTGGTGACCCCTGCTCTAATACATGCAGCAAAGGTCTGCTTCCAGGTTTTTCTAATAGTATGTATACATAGTAGTTTTGTTAATGAGACATTATTTTGCAAGACCAAGATCAGACTGAGACATTTTTTCTTAAGATCAAGATAAGACCAAGAGTTGTATTACTATAAAGATACTTCATATCTAAAACCAAAACTAAATTTGAGAAACTTATATATCATAGTTAATTACTAAAACAACAAAACCGAATTACCAATAATACAATAAGTTTCAAATTTAGAATGTTATTAGCATTACAATGCATTTGTATTTATTACAAAGTATGCCTAAAGCATGTTGTGAAATATAGAATTAAGACAATTCTATGGAAAAAGTACTGATCAAACAGAATGATATTTAAAGGTCTTTATTACATTTTTAAAAAAACCAATAATTCTAATAATGAATCTGTCATACTAGCATGTTGGGAGTACATAATCAAACCACTTTGAGAAAAAATTCCCCAACAGAGCTGAGGTTGCTGGAACACAAAACATGCAAGAAAAGGTTTTCTTTTCCCATGCTTTGAATACTCCAGAACTAACATCTAGATTACAGTGGACAGAATATTTTTAGCACTGTTCCAATGTGTGACACACAATTTTAAATATATGAATAATTTTATTACAAATTTTTCCAAGGCTTTGACTACCGAGACCAAGACCTTTACCTTCCAAGATCAAGATGAGACCGAGATGCTCCATTTTGGTCGATACTTCACAAGGCTACAGTATGGCATGTACTGTACTTCTGTTCTTTCTTTGTTTTTCCATCTATCTCTACCATTGTAGCACAACCTACATAAGGTGGGCAGCAATGTTGCTGGTAAGTGGAAAGGGAAGATTTTACATAATATTAATAACTTTTGTCATATTTCCTATAAAGATTAAAAGGATGGAAAAAAAATACAGTTTATGAACTAGTGTTAAAGTAGTTGGAGAACAGATCTGATGTTTAATTTTGTTCTTTAAATACTTAAATTTTAAATTAGTAAAATTTCTAGAGTTGACTTGCCTTAAAACAGATACTAATAAAGTGAATTTTTACATTAAATAAAATTTTGCTGTTGCCTGGCAAAACACCATTGTCACAGTGTTAATTTCCACATGATAAAGCAAACAAAAATTTTATCAGAATTCGTTAAACCAAACTGTAAATTATTTTTTCACAACTCCAAGAAATAATGCTATTTCCAATAATGGTTGCTTTTCCACTTTTCAACATGAACAATAAAAAGTGAAAGTGTAATAAATGCTTCATTTTAAGTAGAACAGATCTTCTTCTAGTAAGCAAAGACAGGTTTGACTTCCGAATGTAGAGCAATTCAAACATTTGGTTTTAGCAGATCATTCTACTGTACTCAGAAAATAGGAGTTAAAATTTATGAAAGCTCATCCCTTTAAATAGATGCAGTTCCATGCAAAGATATGCTAGTTTGCATATTGGGGAGTGTGATGCCAGGTTTAGCTACTTTGTGTTAAATTTGTTTTTTTTTTATTTACTGTTTTGACACTAAAAATTATTTTCTACTTTTTCAAAAAACCTTCACAGAAAAAAATTGCAGATTTCTTTTAGCTTTGTTTTGTTTAATAACTGTGATATACTTATTACTTCATACTTCGATGGCAAATACTGTTTTTTCCTCATTTTGTTTGATTTGAAAATCATTTAGAACATTAATTAGTTTTTGTAAATAAATTTTATTTTATTTCACTTTTTTGTTTCTATATTGTTTATTTGGACCTCGTTTATCAATAGGAGTTTGTCGTATTCTTTTGAGTTATATCGGTAGACAAAATAAGCACTACTTTTCTTTATTCGTCGAAACGATTAACAAATCGAACTGCCTTGACATCACAAACAACACAATTTGCACCTTAGACGAGAGGCCAACGTCAAACTTGCAAAAAACAAGAGGAGGTGGTCGTCGACACGCCGCAATTTTAGAGACGAGACATAGTCTCGTCTCTAAAATCGCGGCGTGTCAAAAACTTTCATCTATAAACGTTTGACGAAAATTTTGCCAAATTCAAAAGTTCGGGGATAAAAATCGATCAAGTCGTCGCGGGCAACCAAATCTCACCGAGGTGACAGATTAGAAGTCTTCCGACGAAAGTAACGGTAACTCCAGATGCCGACGACAAATCTAAATCTACACGTCATACGACCACAAAACATAAACGAACCAAACATCGCAAAACGAGCGTATTTAAAAAAACAAAAGAAATCCATAAAATCGGAATTATAATACCGCCGACAAACCCGACGTACGAATCTCGGAGGTTTCCCGAACGGCCAAATCGGACGCCCCCTTCTCCACGCCCACATTTTTACCCGCAGTAATTTTACGATTTTCGTGGGTTTCCAAACATCCGCATCCAGAGGCGAAGAAGATCATCCGAACGGAGACGGACCCGGACGGGGACCAAACTTTGCCGTGCCTTTTTTTCTTCCGGTCGTCGTCGTAAAGTAAATTTATCGTCCTAGAATTTATTTTTATTAAGAAGTTCGTCAATTCATTAAAACTTTTGTTAGACAAGAAAAGAATGAAAAAAATGATTATCTACAACTGGTAAAAGACTTCTTTTTTTTTTTATAAAACAGATCTAAGAAAAAGAGACGGATCCCTCATCCCTACGACTAAACAACACAAAATTCAATAATTAGAATAAAAAAATATATATATTACAGAAAAATTTCGACAGTAACAAAAATATAACCGGAAAGCAAAACATTGAAAGTGTTTCTCAAAGCGTAACACACGAGATGAGAAACTCACCACGAATGTTTATTATAACGACTTCAGTATATAAAGCATAAAGAGCGACGGGAGACGGTCCAATACCTTTAATTCTTGCAGGGGGATGTTTTCGGTGGACGTCGACGAAGAGGAACACGACAATTTGGATGGAGACTGCGACCCTTTGGACTGCGAGCTTTGGCTGCCTCCGGATTCTTGGCCGATTTTAGAATTTAACGAACTGGATTTAGACTCCGAACCGGCTAAGGAATCCGTACTCGTAGTCTTCGGCTTTGCGGCACTTCCTTCTCCTACTTCCATTTCTTTAAATCGGAAAAAAAAGTTAATTCTAAACACTTTCCATTTGCAAAACCAAAACGGATCGAACTTAAGTCTAGCAAAACACAAATCTGCCAGAAACGCCCTCTCTTATCGATTGTTAGTATTTTTAAAATAAAAAATATATATATATTTTTGACTGTTTTTACGTTATTTATAAAATTCCATAACGTTATATTTCTTTCTCAGATATTTATAATATTTCGTGACCAACTCGAGTGTTTTCCTTGCTAATAAAAAACCGTAAGAAATTAATCTTTTAAAATATAAATGGTTTCGTAATATTTAGCTAAAATAAATCCTTTTTTTCCAGAATCATTCGGGTTTTAATTGACTCTAAATTCCACAAATAGAATTTCATTTGATTTCTGTAGAAATCGTTTAAATTGATATGACTGGTCCCTAGACGCTTAAAGTAAAACGTTCCGGCGACACGCGGGTGGAGCCGTATACAGTCAAACCTGTTTTTATGCGCTCTTTTTATGTGCGATTTTTATTTGTGCGATTTTTTTTATGCGAATTTTTAATTTGTGCGGTATAGTTGGCGACTAGTCCTCGTGCGATTCGTCATGTCTCACGTTGACTTATTATAGCTAAATAAACTTATTATAGCATAAATGCACTTATTATAGTAATATTATTGCATGAATATGCGAAAAATGAAATAATTTACTTTTTAAGTCAACAAAACACCACCTGGACAAAAATATGTAAAACAGACGATAGACCAGACGATGCAGTCAAGTGCTGACATCTGTTGTCAATAAATTCTATTTCGTACGGTTTTGAGTTATTTTCTATGTGAGACGTTTTTTATGCGGTCCCTGTTGACCGCATAAAAAAAATATTTTTTAATTGTGTCGCGAAAACTATTATTTACAGCCATTCGTGAAGTTTGGTGAGATTTTTTTTAATGCGTTTTTTAATTGAATGCGGTCCCTACGACGCTTAAAGTAAAACGTTCCGGCGACACGCGGGTGGAGCCGTATATATGTAAACATGGCAGAAATTTAGTTATGTATATTTTTTTAATACTTAAATTTAAAATTAATATTGCTAAAGTTACTTGTGTTTGTTCTGCCGAGTAAAACCACGAGAACAATGAATAAGATGCATTTAAATACAATTTTATAACTCATTAGGATGCGATTTGGACCCTGCAATAATGACAAATTTACAAAAGGATACGATAAATTTACAGTATACTAACGAGTAATAAGTAATATAAATAATTCAAACTTTAATGAATTTCGTCTCCGGACTTAGCTGTTGACTCGCGAATAAAATCTGAGCTATCGTCTAAAATTTCTTATTTTGAGTATGGGTTATTTGGATCTCCGGGCATAATTATAGCTTTCATGCAAAACCCTTGTAACTTTATTGGATAATTTTATGCGACGCCCAAGACAATTATGTGAAAGAACGCTTAGTTCGCACACTCTTCGTTTCTTGTCGTTTTGTTCGTTCGGAAGTTCCGACAGAACTGTCGAGAACGGCCGACTGCTTTCGTCTTTCTTCTCGAATAGCTAGGAAGAGATGTTAAATTTTCAATTGATTTTTTCCTGTTTTTGACTCTTTTCGTCTGTGGATCCTAAGAGGGTTCTTTTCTTTTAACGAGCCATCGTAGATTCGGCCAGGTCCACAATGGGCGGTTGAGAAGTGAGGGACTGGACCCGACGTATCCGGACCGAACATCTCTCGAAAAATTTCAGGGGTTATTCGAACTATCCGGATTTGCTTCCGGGTCATCCGGAGCAGTAGACTGATATCTTAAACTCTCGGGCATTCGGCTTCCTATTTGATTTTAAGCGCCTTTTTTAAAATTCTGATATAAAGTGTAAAAGTCTCCAAAAGAGATCGATAAGAAACGCTTTTGGACACGATGTCCGTTTTTCAATATTTGCTAACTTACATAAACTAGAGAATATAGAGCAGCTCTATATTTTGCCTCAAATTCTCTATCCAAATCTGCTGTCCGTAACGTAGCCGACTTCCAGGGGAAAACAGTTAATCACGCGTCAGGAAAACCTAGGGTCGAAATCGAATGTGGGTGGTGGCGGTAGGAGACAAAGATGACAAGTGTCTTACACAAAGCCGTTTATTCTAACAACTAAGTTAACTTACATATTATCGTGGTACAACACGATCTAGATCGTTATGGTAATGTTGGTATGGTTACGTTGGGAACGTTCCGGAGAGACACTTTTCTTGTGGCACCGGTGTATGGATGGATGGGGTCCCGTTGTAGCGGAGGAAGAGTTCTGTCGGCCGCTGTAGGCGGAAGAGTTGGTTTCACGGGATCTTCGGACAGTCTTGACTGGAGCAGACTCGACTGGAGAGAAACCGCCCTTCGACCCTGAGATCCTGGGGTTTTATAAGGTTTTATAAGAGACCGATCCGGGTCGAGAGGAGTTGACGGAGTCTTTGAAGTCCGCGCTCGTATTTTACGCCATTATGGCTTTCCCTCTGACGTTTTGTCCCCAAGCGGTCTGCCAGATGTCTCTGCGGCTATTTACTTCCTCCTCTTTGTTTCTCAATCCCGACACTTGTTTGAGAGCACCTGCACAAAGCTCCTCTCTCGGTTGACATTCCCCTCGGTCGTTCGTCATCGAGTCGCGTTTGCTTTAGGATAAGTTTTAGGAAAGTTTCTTTCGTGTCTGGTTTACATCACCAACACGTGTTCCTGTGTCCGAGTTGAACCTCGAAATATCCGACTTTGGAACTTTATAATTATTCACCATTTCTACGCGTTTTTGCGACCCTTACGTCTTGTTGTTAATGCTACCTCACGAGTTAGGTCTATTGTCCTGCGCTTTGCAAGGACGATTCGATCTCTTCAATCTAAGCAACGCTGTCAGTAGTGATCAAGTTATGTAATCCGTGTCCCACACACGAAAACTGCCTAGCACCGACCGAACGAAAAGCCTTCAAAATGTTGGTTCCTCGATCCGAAATAACAAACACTTATATTCATTAAACATTAATCTGAAGAAAAATATGCTTTTTCCGAAATTCGTTAAAATTTTATTTAAAAAATTACTTTATTTTTACTTAAAATTTATTACTTTAAATAAATAAATTATTAATTCTTGCTGTATTCATTAACACTAAGATAATTAAAGGGGCAGGATTAACTATATACAGGGTTCCTACTCAAATTTTTGTTTGAAATTCCATGACATTCCCTGCCCAACTTTGTACAAATTCTCGGACAGTATAGCGCATTGACAAAATAAAACAGCATACTATTTACTATGCAAATAAGCTATTGCTTCTTTGACCTTTTAGTCAGTTATTTTTTCTAATTAACAGTTACAAAATATATATAATTGCTGAATAATTAAAATTAAAAATAAAATGTTTTATTAAATTAATCCATAACCATAAATCTATGTGGCTTTGAAAAAAATAAAAAGCCATTATTTATTGATCCACGTACAAAAGTATAAATTTACTGAATTTATCTCTTAAGAAATTTCCTGGACTTTATAAAATATTAATAAACGGGGTAGAAAGATCAGAAATTGTTTTTATAACAAAATCACACAACAGATGGCGCCACACACGATTCTATTTATTATATCGTAGTTAAAAACACAAAAGTTATTTTCTAAATAAAATCGCACAACAGCCGAGAAAGTTGCGCAACTCGTTGCCGGGTTTTTTGACTATAAAAAGAAAATTAAATCGTTCGTTTCGAGCAGTAGGCCCGTCATTTTTCTCCATTTCGTACAAGAACAACTATATTTTGATTCCTTGGTGTAGAATACGTACTGTACACGATATTTTCTTTGTGGCAGGTAAACTCATAAAATTCGCTTATTTAATATATAAGTCACTTTAATTAACGTTGACGTAACTAAACTATAACACGCATATTTCACATAACCAACGTCCAATGACGTCAGGTAACCGCTTTTAAAATGGCGTCGGATAAACGAAATATTACGAAATTTAGTAAAAATTGCGCTGTCGTTAAATCGGAGAATACTGGACGAACGAGAGGAATGATTTGTTCTAGTTTTGGGGGTGGCGAGATGTGCCGAGATAAAGATGACGTTCGATTATAGAAAATCTTGCTTCTAATCCCTTGTGGAGAATGGAAACCGAAAGCGGAGGGTGGTAAGGAGTCTCTCGATCCCAATTCGTCGTCATTCGAGGGATAGAAACATAAAAAATGCAGATATTTAGCCTTAAAATTCAAAAAGAATCCATTACGTCAATCGCGTTCGAATTCGTTAAGCGCTTTCTAATCTCCATAGAAACGGCAACAATTGTCGTTTCTATTGTTGCAACACGATTTTGCGTCACTTTGCACGTTTTTTGCTTGCCGAACGGACGTGTGCGCTCTGTGCTCTTGTTTTCGCTGTGTTTTTTGCCTTTTGTCAGTGCTCTTTGCTACTGGAACGTGGTTTTAAGAAGACTTTTGGACGCCTACATTATACCAAGTAAGATTTTAATTAGAATTTAGCTAGCTGTAAGATTTTATTTTCGTTTCGTTTTGTCCAACTTTTAAAGACGACATCGGCCGGCGTATTTGCGTTTAAATGTGCCGTGGCTTGTGAATTCTTCTTCTTCTTCCTGGTTTATATGGAGATGTTAGCCTTGTATGCTCTTTCTCCGAATAGACGTCGCTTGTGAATCAGGATCCGAAATGACTTTTAAACGAGCCGCCACATTGGAAAGCGACCGAAGCGCCGGAAACGGATTAAGTATTTGCTCATTGGTTTATTTTCGTAATTAATTCTTTTATATCTTATAAACACGGCCAAAGAATAAGGATTATTTATAGAAATTCAATTAAAATTACTTAATACTAAGTTTAAATACGAATTCCATCGTAATTTTAACTGAAATATACTCTGGTAACATTGATGGACGGAGACCGAATTCCGAAGCATGGGATGTTCCTTGGACAGGTCAAAACTTTTGCCCTTTAACCTCCGACTTCTCCGTGCAATTTATGTACTACTTACAACGCTTTTCAATGGCTTATTTTGCCAGAATTAAATTGTCTGCAAACACATCTAATACTAATACACTTAACAGTTATCTATACAGGCTGGACACAAAGAATTCTTTTCCTTAGGCTGTTTGTCTCTTTCCACGAGGTGGTCTTTCTGTGTGCAGTCGATCTGCCAATGCTTTGCTTTGTGCCAGTTAAACGTTCGTGTCCCGAATGGCGAGTTGGGCTGTGCGCACGTTTCGCTTCTTCGTACGTTTGTCTTGTGTTTTGGTCGACTCGTTGGCAATTCCTTTGCAAGAAACTCTTTTAAATGCCGTCGTTGCGTTTATATGACGTACACGATAGGTAAATTGCTCTAGAATTAAACACTTGTTACGACTCGGATTCCAGTGCCTTTTCCTCGTGGCTACGTGCGGCGTTTCTTTAATTTACTGTCGTATAAATACAAATTACACGTAAGAGATTTTCTTTGTTCCGGGTCGGTCGTCTCTACTGCAAATACAGTTGCAATTTCCGGTAGGATCTAACGCGAGCTATCCGAATTCCGATTCGTCGTGAGTATAATCTTGGACTTTTTCTGCGTTAATCGGTCCCAGAAGACATCTCGGCACGTCGTTCGATGGTCGGATTCGAATATTTTAGATTTAAAAAGGCATTTTGCTTTTTTTCGGAAGAATTTAGACGTTAATTTAAGCTTTTGTTTTAATGGACTAATTACAATTTTTTTTTTTTTCAGAACGAAGATGTTGGAGTGGTTTCGCCGGAGGTTCCGACGGAGGAATGCGGTGGCGCCGGAGGGAGGGAATTCCTCGGACGACGCGGAACGAGTCTGTCGTTCCGTGCCGTTGGAGGAGCAGGGACTCGACGAGCGAGAGGCAGCGGGTGAAGAAGACCTTCCCCAAGTGCGCGTGGCGTGGCATCCTCCCGGAGTCGGGATCATGCGACGCTACACCCTGGGTCCAGTGCACTTGGCCAAGGTCTTCGGGGGTCATCCGGCCACAGACCTTGCTGTGGAGGATATAGAAAATGACAACTCCTCCGAGTTGACATTTTCTGGTTGGTCGCGTCCTGCCCGTTCGTCCGCGACGGCGACGCCACCGCCTTGTCGAAGTCGGAACGGGGAGGAATCGGAGGAGAGAGCCGCCGAAGTTGAGGGACCGTGCTGTCCGTGGTTTCGTTACTGCGGACGGCTGCGGTTTCCTTGGCCTAGACGGTGATCCTCTTCGATTTCCTCTTCTTCACCTGGATGCGACTTTCTTACCGGATTCGACACTTTTCACCCGGACTCGACACCTTTTCCCGGACGTGACTTCTCTTACTCGATCGTGACCCACGGACTTGTCTCCCGAACGTGAGACAAGTCCGACGACAACGGATTTGACTCCCGATTGTGACCACCCGGACGTGACACTTCTACTCACCGGACGCGACATTCGGCCGACCTTTCTTCCCAAACAGCTGTTATGAGGATTGAGCTTCCGGTCAGGGTAGGTTAGATTAGGCTAGGCTAGGCTAGGTCAGGTCCTTCGCTCTTCTCATAACACTGTTCGGGAAGAAAGGCTGTCTGATAAAGGTAATAATATTAACCTTAGGTAATAAATGAATGAACTTCTCGTTTTCTCACTGCCTTTGTGTTTTCTAGGAACATTTGGGAGGAAGATTCTTCTCCCTCCCCAACTTTACCACGAAGAGGACGAAGTGGCCATTTTATCGTACAAGCGAATATTTTCCGAAATCTCCGATGGTAAGAACTCTTTCGTTTCATTTTCAACACATCTTATTCTCGTATCGTAATTTACTGTTTTTCTGTTTTTAGACACGCCGGAAGATGTTTTTCGATCACACATACACACACGGACACAACATCACTGTACACGAAGATATACACCGTTTAACTTAACCTTTACTCGAATTCTCACACTCGCGCTTACACGTCAAGCGCCTCGTTCTCTGTAATTCGACACAATGAAACAACCCGAACACTCGCTTCCCACAAATCCAACCCCTGGGTCCTCGTCCCGGGAAGTGGAAACGCCAATTTTAAAGATTAAAACACTTTATATTGGCGGCCGAAGGGGCTCTGGTAATCACGCATCTTGCATGGATTAAATGGAATTTCATACATTCGCATCAATAATCGCTTTGTGACAAATTTTTCTGTTAAATCTCTGTAAATTTATTATGGTAAGAAATTATCTGCGCACAAATCTCGCTCGTATTTCAGTATTGCTAACTCTTACCTAAGATCATCAATTAAAGATCTTCGTGCTCATCGTATATTTCATCACACTTGCAATATGGCAGCTGGTGAATTTTTTGTTTTGTTTTGTTTATGGAGGGCCGTTTTAATCTTGCCCAATCCATCGTCGGTTTCTGAAGATCCACAATTTGGGCTTCCGGACTGTCTTGACACACCAGGTACAGATCGCCCCGGGTTCTTCAACAGCCCGAAATCGATCTCAGAGCGGTAGACTGAAGTCTTAACAGCTCATACATCCGGCAGTCACTTTGTTATACCAGGTGCTGAAAGTATAACAAGCAGCGACACTTCCATATAAACAGTTTCTTATTGTACGCAGGACACTTGCGCATAAATTGTTTTTAGTTGGTCTGCAATGTACCATATCTCTTACACAATATATTATTTCGGTGAGAAACTGACACCATTTTGTTCACGACGCGTTTCAGGATCTAAATAGCCAATTATTTCTAACACGACCGGATTTCAACAAATCTAACTAATCTAGGGCCAAAGGTTATACATATAACACATAGGAAAGATGGGTGGGAGGCCGACATAGTCTCGCTTGGAACGACTCGGGGCCGGTTTTGGTAGGTACGCAATGCGTGCATGCATGCTGGCGGCCGATAGTGCACTAAAATATGTAATTTTTCATACTGTAAATATAATAATCAACTGGCTCCTGCCGGTCGTTATCTAACTCCTTTCGGGAGAGAACTTTTTGAATGATTTTTAGTAGTTAATCGGGACATGCCGCCCCCAAGCTTTCTATATTTGCTCTCGAGTTTCATGTATCGAACTTCATTCTCGAGATTAAGAAAGGACAGTCGTACGGACGGACGACAGTGGCAATTTATAGATCTACAATTTTTTCAAATTGCAGCCCAATTTAAATAAACAAAGAGATGCGTTGTTAATTTAAATAAATTTTTATATACACATATTCATATACTAAATAAGAAAAATTTTATTTTAATTTGCAGCTTGTATTTCATGGCAGCGCAGAAAGGCGCCTATTATCAACGGGGAGGTTTGATTTAAATAAAATTAAAATTAATTTTAATGGATTTTTTTAACCCCTGTCAACTACATGAAACTATCGCTCATGGGTACGCTCTCATGGGTTTTGAATTTACTCGCGATCAGCATTGATAGGGTCGGTCAAATATGTGTAGCACGCAGGCGGCTAACAGTCCAAAACATGTCCTGGTGGCGTGGACAAGAAGAGGTCAACATCTGCCTCCCACATATTGTAGTATTTTCCATTATCAGAAATCGCTTCAACAACAGCTACCGTGAGAAACTATATTCATTCCACATTAAATAAATGTTCTAAAAACTGAAACATGAGAAATAATTTCCTCGGGGTACAAAGTATTAATTAATCATACCATTTATGTTGGTTCCAAGGCTGGTCACCTTAAGCAGGTCCTACTGTATTTCTATTTTTATATAAAATTTCAAATTATGTCTGCAAAGACATCAAGTTTATTAATTCCAAATTCGGTCAGTAATGAAAGTATGGCCGGATGACCGAGCGGTCAAAGTGGAAGCCTACCGCTCTGAAGAAGCCAGAATCGAATCCGGACAGAGGTTGAAAAATCCTCAGGAATTTTTCGGGGTAGTCCGTCCGTCCCTTACCACCCAGAGGCCCCATTGCAGGTTTGGCACGAACCCATAATGAGCTGCTAAAAGAGGCTCTCTTAGTGCCCACAGAGCGGAGAGACTAAAACAAGCAACCACGTATTACATGCCAGAAACAGCGATCGATTTATTTTGTCAGATTCGGGGAGACTCCCACTATTACTGTCTACTTTATTGGCAAAATTCGTATTATATTCGGGTCTCGGCCCGAATGTATAAAGCCACCTCCAATTTATAGCATCGTTTTTTCTTAATTATATTCTGGAAATTACGATATCATCGATATGTAAATTCATAATTTATATATATTCTATTATGTTCACGCCGGCGTAAAGATTTTCGAAATCGGCGGCGGCACAGCGAACCATCTACGCACCTCAGCCGCGATCTTCGGTCGGTGCCTCGGAACGAAGAATTAAAATAAAAGTCCGACCGCTAAATTAAAACAAAATTACTTTTTTATTAAATAACTATAAATAAGAAAGTATGTTACGCATTAATAAAAAAAAACTCGTTTACAAATTTTAATTAATAAGTTAACATTACGACAATAACGATAAGTATAATTGTATAAATATCGAGAGGACGCTGTAGATCGGGAAAGGTTAGAGGAAATCTGGAGGTACAGTACGAATGTTTACGTTAGGTTAACTTTTTTTCTTTTAGAATTAAGAAGCCTACGTTACGATTATACGATTTTCTTTCATACGGATCACCAAAGTAAAGATACTAAAGCGCGTAGTGATCGTAACAGCGTACTCAAAACTATCGTTGGAAAATTTTGGTTAATTTTTAAAAGGACCACAGCGCCCGTCGGTCGATCTACCCCAGAGTTTTTCAATCTTTTTCTAATAGTGCACACCTAACCTGATTATTTTTCTTCAAATGCCTCTATCTCTTTATCGATGTAGTTATTGCGTTTTTCGTACCCGTTTACGTGTAAGAAACGTTGCGGTGCTGCTCAACATCATATTTTGCTGTCTCCCCAAACTGCAAAATATGATGTATGAAACTGCAAACCTTTGTGGCACCCCGGTCGAAAACCGCCGAATTATTCTATAGAGAATGCAAAATTTCTATATTCCTTTTAATTACATTATTTAGAGATGTATAATAGCTTTATCTTTCTATTAAAATTTTTTGTTTGCTTTTTGTTTTGGAAATTTTTTGACTTTCAAATAAGAGTTACTTATTTATTTGGTTTTTATCAAACATTATTTAAAAACTTGAAAAATGATTTTATAAGTGTAATTATAGAACAGAAAATTAAATTGCTTGATTTGATTAATAATTTTCATTTTGTGTGTAGTGGATTTCCTGCACGTTTCGTGCTAGTATGAACGAGTCCTCGCTTAACGTCGACGGGTTGTCGGAAACTGCAACGTTAAGCAGAAATCAGTTTTATTGTAGGCTATAGACAAGACATAGTTCAGTTAATATTACTCTAATTTGCAACCTCTGCATTTATTTTTCAGTCTGTAGAATTAATTTTACTGTTTAGTAACAAAATTTAACAATAGTAATTGTAAACAATTAGAAATATACTTGTATCTTTCTTCAATTACGTCGTGATGAAATGTTATGGGAAGACTTGTATAATAATTACAAGTCAAATTACAATGTTAAAGAGCATAAAATTTTATTATCTTAAAAAAAATGTTTAATAATTGAAAGTTGAAAAATATTCTTTGATTATGCCTGAATTAAAATGTATGGCCAGTCTGTGCAGTGATCCAGATCGCAGCATTTTCTAAGTAACATATAAAGTTTTAAAATTTATTACTTGTAATTAAATATCTGGCTATTACAACTTAAATTTTTTTAGATTATCTTCTTATGTTAAAATGAAGGTTTTTATAGACTTATTTGTTTGTATTTTTTAAGTATATTCTTGCAAAAAGTATTTTTTAGAAAGCATGTTAAGAATTTCTTTAAATTCAAAATATATTAATCTGCATGTTGCTATTTTTTGCCAAAATGACAAAAGCAGCATCATAATTTCTTGTAACATAAGGATTAAAATTAATGATGCAACAAATATTCGGTTACTATTCGGTATTCGGCCGAATACCGAACACCTAAAAACAGGAGTAAGAAATAACAAAAACACAGTAAATTAATCATTTTGGTATTTAGATTTAATGTTATCAGGTTAGTATTGTTTGTTTATATTTATTTATAACTTATAATCTGCACAAAATAAAAAACAAAATAATATTAGTCACATGTATTCACAATTTATAATTACAAAGATCAGCACATGTACACACCTATTTGTTCGAGAATTGTCGCACATCTGAGGGTCTGACCTTGCCTATTCTTCTTTTTAAGTGCTCGTCTTTGCTCTTCTCCTTTTTCGACTATCGCTCTAGTCCACGTATGCATAGGTATTCGATTTGTCACTTTTCTGTCGTAGATTTCCCATTTTACAATTACGTGACTCGTAGCCTGGTGATAATGGAGAAAAGAGACAGATAGGACATTGGTATAAGTCACAGTTATGATTTCACAGATTCGAGACAGCTCGGTAGCCCGAACGGTCCCAGGCTTTCACCTGTGCATGCTAAGTGACTTTTGTTACAAGCATTTAGCTTTCCAAAGTCTATGAGAACAATTATTTGGCATTGACGGCCACAAATTTCGCGCCAATAAGCTGCCTCGAGTTGTTCGATTATGTTATCGACTCAATTTCATATTTATTTTCATATTTTCACTTTGCGGTTCTTCTCTGTTCTTTTTCCGTTATTTACACGTGTAGCATTGTTATCCACATTTGATATCATCATTTATCACATACTGCCATGACGCTCCTGTCTGTCCACCACAACTGTCAAGAATTAATGCGATTGGCGAAGCATAGTGACAGCAGCCAATAGAGAGCAGGGTCCTTGCCATAATGCAGTTTGTGCCAATTTTTGTACGTGCATTAATCAAGCTGAATAGTTTGGTCAAATATTCAGCCTAAGGCCGAATATACTATTTGTTGCAACACTAATTAAAATATTTTCTTCTATGAGAAAAAAATTATTTTCATGCTATATCCATTGAAATTGTATTTGACTACATCCGAATTGATTATTTTTCTTTTCATTTGTAAAATTAAACTGAATATGTGATTTAAACCTGATATATTTATGCCCAGAATTGGCATGAAAGATTGACTAAAGTATAATGTGCATTAATTGAGTTTACAGGTAAGGATCACAATATTGATTATTTCAAGTAGATGGTAGGATGGCAGAGGTGATTAGGGCATTAGCATTGGCATACTGCATTGGGAGATCTGGGCAAGCAGCCGTGGGCAGTCTCTCCCAGATATGTCGGGCCTCGTTTCTTATCGCTGCCATTCCCATTGTTTGCCAAGCAAAACCCATGATGGGCATGGAAAAAGTCAAAAATTGAAAAGGAAAAAAACAATAATATTTTAAATATATTTTGTGTATTGTCTAATTAGTTTATCTATCAGATAAAATAAAATGCAAAATAGTTAGGATTAGATAATTTATTGAAGTCTTACAGCAACATTGTTTTATTATAAATGACAAAATTTTTAAAAGTAAAAATTTACTTATTTACATTTCAGATAACTTGGTTTGTAAACATTGGGAATGGCACACATAAAAACTCCTTTTACAGATCTGTTTGGCCAGTATGGAGTTTCTCTTGCCGGACGCCGCTGTAGAGATTTTGAAATGAATGTGGTTGAATGTCTCGAAGCTTATGGACTTCGCAAAGGAAAAAAGAAATGCAAAGATGAGATTGATGACTATAATGAGTGTACTTTTGCTTTGAAACAGGTAATTCTCTATTTTATAATAATACTAGCAGATAGGCCTGGCCTTGCTCAGGCAAAAAGTAACGACAGCGAAGATTAAGATTATTACGTTATAGTCAACCTTACCCGTTTTCACAGAATGCAAGAATTGGGTCCCCCTGTTTCCAGACTAATTAGAGAATTTTTAGATGGGTCTAAAAGTATGTTCGATTTCCCGTAAAAACGAAAAAAACTGCATCTGCGTCTTGTACGTCTCTTTCTCTTAACAATTCCATTGTTACTTGACACATCCATTGTTACTTAACATTTCCATTGTTACTTAACACTTCCATTGTTGATGGAAGTGTTAAGACTTAATCTTGTCCCTCTCCCCCGTGGAGAGGAATTTCGAAAAATCCCTTTTTAGTGTGCGTTTTCGTGACGTACCCTAACTGTGTACCAAATTTCAACTTTCAACTCCTATCCGTTTGGGCTCTGCACTGATTATTATTATTATCAACTCATCTCGATTATATATATAGACAGATAAATTTGTAATAATGGAATATTATATATAACAATGGTAGAACTAGATTGGAACTTGGTAAGTGGGTGAAAATTGAGTTACTTTATCTGGACAGACAGACAAACAGAGTAAGATATAAAAAAATGTATAAAAACTGGATGTGTTTAATATCGATAGCTCTAAAACACCTTAGATCCAGTAAAGAAAAAATTTATTGATAGAACTAATGTTCTGATGTTTGTTTAAAGGTCGTCATCAGGTTCTAAAGATGAAACAAAAATTGAACAAAAAGCAAATTCAATTCTGATATGTATTGAATAATTTCATTTTTGAATTTGTTTTCTGTTCAATTTTTGGTTCATCTTTAGAACGTGATGATGACCTTTTAAACAAGGTTGAAAAATTAGTTCTATCAATCAATTTTTTTTCTTTATGGGATCTAAGGTGTTTTGCACTAATCAGTTTTGTTAAGTTATATGGTACTTCATATTCTAATGAAGGAACAGCATGACATGGGGGTCACCAAATTTTAATCAAACTCAGTGAAGTTATAGTGCATCCTTAAGAACTGACATGTGTTAAGTGGTAAGACACACTACTCATAATTAAATGAGAAAATAAAAGCTGAAAATTTCATAATCACTTAAAACCTTTAGAATTTCTGTCATTTATAGAGTGGCTGGTGGTTCAGTGAAGGTGTGCCTGCCTCATAATCATGATAGGTGTTTCAAATCTGGTAATTATCTATGTAAAGCTATAATTTTTATTTTATTCTTGGTATTTTTACATTTATTATATTATCAGAGAGAAAAATTGATTTATTTTCAGAAAACTACAAATGTACATTAAACAAGGCAATAAAACAATAAATTGACCTTTTCAACTAACAAGTCAACATCAAAAAGCAATTAAAAAATGCTATCTAACCATATTTATTTAAAATCAACCCATTTTCTGTAAATTCATGTATAGTTCATGCTTACTTTGACAACAAAGTTATTATTTAATCTAAATGTGTGTATAATTGCATTTTCATTCACTAAAGCAGGGATGGGCAACCTGCCCTCGGGCCACATGCGGCCCGCAGTAATATTTTTTGCAGCTCGTGTCGCATAAAATATGAATAAATATATCAATTTTCCAGCTTGAGGAAGTATTCAGTAAAAATTCAAACGTTATTTTCTACAAACAACCAAACACCTTAAGTTGCTGAGAAAAATTTAATAAATAACAAACGTTTTCAGCCAAATCTGTTGGCCATCATCAGGTTAAACAAATTCGAATGCAAACACAAAATGGAACAAAAAATTTAAATACAAATAAATAAAATAACGGATAAAATATACATATAAGAAAGTAAAAATTAAATATAAATAACAAAAATATATAAAAAATATGTATAGGTTAAATTAAATAATAAACTACACGAAACTCTAATAAATGCAAGAAGTGCATTTATCAATAAATTATACGAAATTCTGACAAATACAAGATATGCAGTGATAACAAAATCAAGGCATTAAATTAAGAGCTATCAAACCTCTTAATTAAATATTTCCATGCCGAAGGCAACCCTTCAGCATCCCTGGCATTAATGCAGGCATTAATTTTGTTATCACTGCATATCTTGTATTTGTCAGAATTTCGTATAATTTATTGATAAATGCACTTCTTGCATTTATTAGAGTTTCGTGTAGTTTATTATTTAACCTATACATATTTTTTATATATTTTTGTTATTTATATTTAATTTTTACTTTCTTATATGTATATTTTATCCGTTATTTTATTTATTTGTATTTAAATTTTTTGTTCCATTTTGTGTTTGCATTCGAATTTGTTTAACCTGATGATGGCCAACAGATTTGGCTGAAAACGTTTGTTATTTATTAAATTTTTCTCAGCAACTTAAGGTGTTTGGTTGTTTGTGATTTAATTTTGCTGAGTGAGTTCACTTCAATGTTATTTTCTACAACTTATGTTTGTAAATGCAGGTAACCCCGTATAACACGGGAGTTACGTTCCAAAAAATTGCCGTGTTATGCGAATCCGTGTTATACGAAACAAAGAACTAGTACGAAAAGGGGGGTTAGATTCCAAAAATTTAAAAAACATGCTATTATATTTTCATAATTAAGATAAATATCTTTATTAAAATTTTCTTAAGAAGTGATACATATTAATATAAATTAAACAATGTTTTCTTCGTCATCACTAAGCGCTATTAACCGAGGGTGTTTTCTTTTTGGCAAGTTATCCTTATCCTCTGAGCATTTTTCTGCATTATCTTCAGATACATGCTTTACCTTTTGCAAAAAGTTTGTAATTTTAGATTGCTTGCTTTTAGTTAAAAGATCTTTATAAATTTCCTTATATGGTGCTAAGCACTTATGAAGAATAAAGGAAGTATGGAATAAGGGAAAAACATCTGGCAACATTAAAAGCAGAAGTGTCGAGATCTTGCAACATCGAAACAAGTTTCGAGAAAGACCACGTTTATCGACAGAAGGTGGGAAAATAAAATTTACATACTTAAGTACTAATAGAAAATTATTATTTTTGTGAACTATTAGTACTTAAGTATGTAAAAATTTATTACATTTCATGTTGTACGAGAGTTTCACCCAATTCTCGAACCGTGTCGGAGTGAATCCGTGCTATAAAAGTACCGTGTTACACGGAGATGGTCCCAATTCTCGAACCGTGTTAGAGTGAATCCGTGCTATAGAAGTGCCGTGTTATACGGGGGTTACCTGTAGTTTTCTTGCAATGAATTTGGTAAAAATTAAAACAAGAAACCAGCTAACAGACACATCAAAACTAATTTAAAACTAGCAATGACTAATATTTAACCAAATATTTCCGACATATTACATTTAGATCAGTGCCAGAAGCTATATTAAGTATACCTATGCTAATTTATAATTATATATGAATAAACAATTATGATTTACCGACATTTCCTCCGTTTTCTCTCGCGTGCAGCCCACGTCAGTCGAAATGCGGCCCTTACATAGAAAAAGGTTGCCCATCCCTACACTAAAGAATGAAAAGATGGCTTTGATATCTCAAGCTTAAAATCAATAGAAATTTGTTCTGCAGAAGAATCATTGTATGGAAACATTGCAAATTTATGTTTAAAGCAACAGTCACTAACTGGTGGTCCATGTTTCTGTCATTTATGTGAAAATTTTGGTGGTCTGTGGAGAAATTTTGACATTGATCAACTTAAGGTTATGTGAAGTATTACAAAAGAAATGCAAAATGCTTCGTTTCTTTTTCTCACTCATTGGGGATTTTTTATTTGAATCTAAAACCAAACACGAAATGACTTATTAATTAATAATAACGTGAATAAATCAATAAAGAATCAAAAGTAAATAATGTGAGTGTGATCGTCGTCTTTTGTGGAAAAGAGCCAAGAATCCATAAACTTATTTCAAACAAGCAGCAACAAATTTTACACTTATTTGTTATAATTAAACAAGTGAATTTCATATTAATAAAGTAAAATGGAACTTTTGTGATCAGTATTCTATAGATGTTTTATATTGTTTAAAAAAATTTGTGATAGTGATTCTCAGGATTCAAAATTGTGAGTTTAGTGATCCGTGAAATCAGAAATGTTGGCGAATGCTGGTTTAAAGAATGATTTTACATATTGTGAAAGATCTAATAGCAGCCAAGGGTTCTTCAATTTCAGAAGTTGTAAAGACAGTAAGAGAAAACATTAAATTCTCGGATATTTTCAAATGTGATACGATATGCATGATTCTCCTCCAAATTGAAGAGCTTGTTTCCAAAGTAATGTACCTCCAGAAAATACAAATTTCCAAAAAACACAGATTTAAATATTTAAATAATTGCTTTAAATGTTGAGATAAAAACCTAATTATTGGTACAGAGCTCTACTTTTATATTCTGAAAGTAGTCTTAATAGTAAAAAAATCCTGAGGTAAAGGAAATGGTAACTTCAAACCATGGAGGTAAACCACTTTGAAAGATTTGCTGCTTTCGGATTTACTAAAGCCACTACTTCCCTCAACAAAAGTATGAGGTCGTCCTATCGTACGGTAGGAGACACGACGCTAATTAAAAATAATTATTTAGTGTTATTAAACATCCTATAAATACATCAAAATAGTTTAATTTGTTTATTTACCTTCGCTGGTAACATTCGTCATTGTTCAACGTTCCCGCCATTTTTCAATATCCCTCGAGTCAGTGCGCGACGGTAACGTGTGGCTCAACGTGTTTTACTCGGAGTTTAAACGTCAAAAGTGTACTTCTGCTTGCCGTTTGAACGTTTGAACTTCTGCCGCAACCTCTCTTTTAACTTAGAAATAGCGGGTTTCTAAAGGCTGTTATCGTGCCAGTTTTAAATGCAAACTAAGACAATGCTATCTGCTTTTCTTGCGCAAACGAAACTTATTAATTTAAATAACTATCGTTGTAACCTGCTGCCATTTTAAGGAACGACGATATCATTTTATTTAACTGGCAAAAAATCTAGACCGAAAGATTTAGCTTAAGTGGCGAGTAATACGGCGATAGAACGTTTACTAACGCGACTTTAAATCGCTGATTTTTTCACTGCGTATCGTTATAATTTAAGTGCAACCGAAAGATAAAAAAGATCGAAAACACCGCTCTACCCGAATCGCAACCTTCCGAATTTCCTCCGGCGTCCGAGGAGAAGAAAGAGTTGCGGTATAAAGAAGCGTTTCGGGTGGGGCGGACGGTTTTGCCCGAAAAGGCCGTACGCGTTTTTCGATCTTAACGCCGCGGCCGGAAAACGCTCCGCGTTACGTTAATTACGTATTAAAAATAGAGCGGGCCGGGGCTCCGGCTTTACGGGTGGAGCGTCGTCTGTCCTAACGAAATTTCATTCTTCCCGCAGTTGAAGCGCGTGATGGAGATGGAGGCGGAGAGAAAACGGCGATGGAAGAACAAGGAGAGAGCCGGAAAGGAATATTACGCCCCGCCCCCCAAGATCGACAGCTTCGAAGACGTTTACCAATGAAGAATCCCCGAGGGTAGCCACGTCTGCTAGAACGTCGACGGATCCTTTCTTAGTCCCAGCAGAATTGTATACCGGACCAATAAATAACGTACGATAGCGCCACCGCTGGTCTTCTCTGGGTCCGCGGGCGGAGGGGTAAGAAAAGCCGGTTACGGAGGAATTAGCGGAAGAGGAGACGGCGGCTCCTCCCGAACGTTAGACTATTTATAGCCGCGCCGTCGTAATTAGGCCAGGTATTCGGGCGCCGGAGTCGGACCGTATAGGGGAGAAAGGTCGGAGGTCGGCGGAGACGTCCGGGACTGGGTGTTTTCCGGCGGGCGGCGGGTATTTTTCGTCGACGGAGACCGGGAGGAAAGGCTGAGAGGGGTTTCTATTTGGGCGCGGCCGTCGGAGTCTGCGGTTGGGTCCGTTCTAAAAATAGACGCTAGCAACTAGACCGAAACTCGGTTAGCGCAGCCAGCTGGCGCCTCACCCTGCCGCCGGGACACGTTCCTACCGTCGATATGGCGTCGTCGGGAAATTATAATATCCCTCGCACCAAAACCTTCAAGAGGATCTACACCGAGGTGAGCCTCCCCCTCGCCGCCGGGTCCGCGTTCCCCCCTCGCGGTTCGTCTTCCGGAGAGCCGGGAGGCCGTCGCGCCGTCCTCCCTTACGTAACGGGCGGAGGCCGCGGCCGAAGGACGGTGGAGAACCGCCCGCCCCGACGGAAGTGCGACTCTCCTTACCGATTCGTCGAAAGCGGGGGGAGAGGAAACGGCGCGTTCCCCGTTGCTTCCGGAAATTACGTTTTGCCCGGAAGAGCTTTCTCCCGCCTCCCGGCTTTTAAATCTCCGCGTTTTAAACGCCTCGACCGGGCGGATCTTCCTCCCCGCGTCCCCTGGCCGCCTCCGGTCGCCCACGCTTTGGTTTCGGCGGTCGGCGGCTCCTCCCGGTGCGGCGCGGGTACCTTTCGGGTAGAATAGGGAAAAAAGGAAAGGAGGAGAAAATCTAGGTATGTTTCGTTTCGGAACTGACATTTTTAACGAGAGAAGTTTTTAGCCACTTTTCGTTCCCGGACAGAACCGATTTGGCCCTCCTCTTAATTTGGTCGAGCGAACTCGACGAGTGGAAAATACTGGCCGTCCTCCGGTAACATGGCTTCGTATTTTCCTTTATTTTGTTATTTGAAATAGAGAATCGAATGGAGTGGAAGACGAGAATGGTTTAATTCCGACGATTTTACCGCGCCGAAAATTAATTACTAAAGTAACGGAGGGGCAAAAAACCTAGCCGCCACTCTACCGTCATTTTACCTGGAATTACTTAAAACGGCCGCGAAAATTTAATAATGGCAACGTAAGGCTGAAGTCGATGACTTTTTTAAGTTTGCGCGTCCGGTAATGCAGGGAAATGGACGTTTCGGCGTTTTTTCCTCCGTCCGTCCGACAAACGGATTTTTGTTGGAATACCAAGGGAATGGGTAAAAGCGCCGTGATTGGTCGAAAGAAATTACCTTGCCAAACGTTTACCACTTTTTAAATACGAATTTTGTACTAAATTCTTATATAAATATCGCACGGTTTTTGTCGTCGACAAAAGTTTTACAAAATTCAAAGAATTAAAATTAAAAATAAACTAATTTTCGATTCTGTGATTTTACGCGTCATCCTCCCCAAACCCTCTCGACCTTTAATCACCAATTTAATAGTAACCATCCCCTAATATATAAACCTCCCTGCAAAATTTCGAATTTTCCACAAAGAGCTCAGGAGTTAATAAGCTTCAAACAGGGTGAACGTGCCCCACACGCACGCACATCCATACACACGGGAAAACTTTTCTTGTTGTTTTTTCTGCATTTCTCGAAATTTCGAAGTCTCCCGAATTCAAAAAGTAAAATCTTGGGGGTCGTTTTTTGACCGATGGCCATACTTTTCCTGTTATATATAACCAAGCCAGAAAAGTAAAAATACGACGACACAGCGAGGAATGGTTTATAATTTACTCTCTTTTTACGCGGTCTTAAGACTTTTCCGGAGTTTCTTTGCATTTTATAACGTCTTTCGAAATAACGTTCATCCACACTTATCCGGCACAAAATTATATCGATTCGTTTTCGTGTTTTGTAAGCATATTTTTTGACACCATTGCCATCTCTAACATTTAAACTTACTCGGAAACCTCTAACCCGTTTTAAAATCGCCCGGCTTTTACATTTCCGATCGTTACGAATACATAACGAGGAAAAGTATCGAAATCGTCTCGAATTCGAGTCTCCGAATTTTTTACAAATCGACGTTTGCAGACCCCGAACCAAAAACAATAGTGAGGTTGAGGCCGAAGTTTTAAACGCGAAAACGTGTACCTCGGACGTTCAGCGCCGCTTTCCTGTAAGCCTAGAAGTTTGACAATGGTGTGTGGAAAGTCGGTGGAATCATGCTCGACATTCCAAACGCCATTGTCAAACTTCTAGGCTTACAGGAAAGCGGCGCCGAACGTCCGACGTACACGTTTTCGCGTTTAAAACTTCGGCCTCAACCTCGTTAATAAGTAAAAAATCCAACAACGAGAGTTGCGAATGTTCTCAGCTGTTATGAGTTTTTTTAATAAAAACTCAACAGCCGGGAGAGTTACTGTATTACGAAAAACAACAAACCTGCGTGTGGCTTCATCTGTTATCAATTTTTGTTATAAAAACATTTTAATTACAGTAAGACCTCGCTTCCTCCGTTAACGCTGATTCGATATAACACGGTCTGCTTGAAGCCTTAAAAAAAGGGCCAAAATTTACGCTGATTCAAATTATCGCGACATTTCATTGATATGTATATAATACGATTATTCCCAAACACGAACCAATCAGCAAAAGGTGACAATTCGTCGTAGCGCTGTACTTCCCGTAAATCTGTTTGTTTTGTGCAGTTTTGGAAAAATATATAACATCGTTGATGCCATGGGCATTATCGACTTGGCAAGAATTAACTGATAAAGGCACGAACGGAGTGTGGATGAAGTTATGGCCGGAGGTATCCAAGGATTCTCACCCGGAAGAGCCTATCGTTGATCAAATTGTCAACCTACTCGATACAGCAGGACTAGGAGATGTAGACCAGTGTTCGGCAACCTTTTTCTACTTGCGGCACACCCATGACTCGACATGCCTCAACACCACGGCACACGAAAATGTTATTCCCCTCAAAAACGTATGATATGCAGTGGTGATATTCAGCGGGTTCGCACAGGTTCGGCCGAACCCGTTGTTAAAATTTTCAGTTTTCCGAACCTTGTTAAACACGCGTACCATTTCTCAGTAGTTTTGTTTCTTTTAAAAAATATATTAAAATATACGTATTATACTCTGTAGTACTACTAAACTAGAGCCTTATACCCCGTTCGCACCGAGCATTTCAATCTAGATTGTGAGCTATGTCTTGGTGCGATCTCTCTCGACCGAAACGAGGTTTAATCGCGATCGATTCGAGAGAGTTCTCGAAACTAGATCCAGTCATAAGAGAGATCCCACAATCTCACGCACGTGAGATAATACAAGATGGCTGTGGGAACACGTGTCGGGCTATGGACAGCGAAATAGAAAGGATATTGTATTTCGAGAGACGATGACATCTGTCTATTTGGGGTGAAAATTTTCTCTGCCTAAAAAGAAAAAAAAAAGGTCGACAGCAAAAAGCTTAATTTTGAGGTAGTGATGAGTTTTATGAAAAAGTAAATGTTAATAACGAATAAACCCTTAAGTCTTATTCTTCGATCTTTCACCACCAAAAGTTAACAGCAGCAATGTCCGTGGTACAAGCCACCGTGCCAAATTCCGTTTCTTAATCTTTACTCCATCCCGAGATATTAAGCGAGATAGACGCCAACACATACCCACGAATTATTATTATTATTTTTTTTAACTTTTCGGGAGGTCCGAAAACGTAGAGATTTTCAAAATCCTCGGAGGGTCAAATTTGATACGATTCCCATACTTTCCCTCGTTACGTATACATAACAGTCCGGAAGGAAAATGCGCGCGTGTGCATCTGGGTGTATTTCGTTAATATCTAGAGATTCGATGCGGCACGGTAACCGGTACACTGGGGGGAGCGGTGCCATTAAACTGTTAAACTGGCAGTTAAAATCGGTGGAGGGAAATAGAGGAGTATCGTAGTACTGCGGTGGGGTGGGACCGGACGAAAAATTTACCGGTTATCGATATTTACGATATTTTTAAAGTACGCTCCACTATAGTGGTGAAGTGCTTATGTTAGGACTTTTGTCAGTCAGATGACGACGTCCGTCAATTTCCACACGCATGCGCAATGGTTTCACTTTCGTTATCCAAGTTATGTTCCGTTCGATCCATTTATCGCGCGTGTCCACGCTCATGCGCAACAACTACTTGATTCCAAGAATTTATAAAATTTAAACAAAATTAATATTTGATTCGGTTTTGTGGTGCCTGCTATCAGATCGGCTCGACTAATTTTGTTTTATTATAATTATTAATACGAAAATTATTTTTTTGAATAAAATCTGTAAACGGTGGGGAAAGTTACGCGGCCCGTTGCTGAATTTTTCGACGTACTAAGAAGGCGACCGGGATAACCGATCCGGCCGTATACGGCCTACGGGAAATCGGCCAGAGACCGTTCCGTATCGAAACGATATTTTATATACGCACTTAAAATATTACGGTGAATACTCTTGTACAGTAAGCGTGGCCGTTACCGTACCGACGTCCCCTATCATCGGGTTGCCAATCTAACCGGCAACCGCGCAAATACGACGTTACGTAAGAGTCGGCAAATTTACTATTAACGCGTAGGTAACACTTTCGTACGTACCGAGTCGATAGAAATAGCCGGGCGCTCTATAAATAGAAGACGACTCCCGTAGGTTTATCCGACGATTTTTCCTTTTCCGGTGCTTTTTAATTAAATCTCTTGGAAGGGAGAAGGAAACAAAAATTTGTTTCCTTCAAATACGGTTTCGGGAGGAAGAAAGTTATCGGAAATCGGTTATTTTTTATACGGAAATGAAATGCTTGTTGGCTTTTCCTACGTGCGGAAGACGGTGAAATTATGGTTTTAATCCTCGTAACGCGAGCGTAAGTTTTACGGCCACCGCATTATCGGCAACGACATTTATTGGCAATTGCTTAATTTATTTCGTACTTATTAAAGTATGTCTAGAATGTTCAGGATTAAAAACAAGATTTATGCGCTAAACACGTTCTACTGCCGTAATTTTTAACGAAAATCCGAATTAACGGTTATTTTCGATAAAGTCGATTTTAGTTTATAAAACACATATTAAATTTTATCAATATTAATGTCGTTAGTTACGAGAGATTTTATCGCCTGGGTGGCTATCGGTTTCGACCAGTCGCGGCGCGAAAGGACGTGGCTTTCGTTGGCGGCGGCGGCGGCGGCGTAAATAAAATTCATGGCCATCCGTCTAGGGAAATTTCCCGGTTCGGACCACTAGAAAGTCGCATTCCGTAAGACGAAAGACGTCGTCCTCGGAAACGGTTTTCTACGTGGCGTTACCGCAGCCGGGAGGAAAAAGCGCGCGATATTTATCGGAAATGTCGCCGTAAAAACGGCGAAATAAGAAACGATCCGTCTATTTTTTTGCAGGCAAAATTGCGGAGGCCGACGGCAAAGAAATTACGCCAATTCGTCTTTTTTAAGCCGGGTATCCGCGCGCCCGACCTAGAAAGACCCGACCCGCAACCGGGAGGGGCGACGGGGCGACGGGACGAACGGTACAACGGAGCAAGGGACAAAGAGGAATCGAGACCTTTTGTTCTTAAGAGGAATTAATTCTTCCGCTTTTAAGAACGCGTCGGTCCTTCGCAAATTTGCTTCTTACGTAATTGTCGCGTCGGGTGGAAGAAAAGTTTACCGGAGGATGGATCCACCCACGGGCACTCGGGTCTTTCCACTCCCCTCTTTCCCCTTCGTCCTTCGCGCCAACGAAACGGTTCGACGTCGTTTTCTAGTAATTGGGCCGATGCATCGACCGGAATGTTAACGAAGTCGAAATTTTTGATAAAAATAATAAATGGATCTGGGTTTTGTTTTATCCACAAAAGCGGCTCCGAGACGACCGCGTCTCGTTTGTTCAATTCATTATTTTGCATTTTCGAAACTACGTGTCATTTCGTCCGGATGGCCCGCCGCTCCGGAGTTCTCCGGCCGGTCGAGAACCCTCCGGAATCTTCGAATGCGCCACCGCCCGAACTCGTAGAGGGTTGGCTAAAAAGAATACTTCGGCCTCGAAGATGGATGGCGTCGTCGTCCGTCGTTTGTTTATTCTTCTTTGTTCCTACGGAAATCGCTGGCGCGGTGGTTTTTATTCGTTTATTTCCGACGATAACGTTTGTATTTTATTTCGGTTCGGGTGACGGGACGAACCGACTAACTGCTACGGTGACCGAAGCTTGGATACTCGTTTATAATAAACTATACCCAGTGGTGTAGCGTAGTGGGGGCGGCAGGGGCGGCCCGCCCCGGGCGGCACTTTTAGGGGGCGGCATTTTTTCACAGTAAATAATAATAATATCTTGTAAAAATTTGAACCATTTCGTTTCATATTTTTGTCGCACCTACGATTCGGACCGATTGAAATGAGAACGGAATTTTTCATTACTTATTTTGTGACGAAACTGGGGAATCCCCTTTCTTTAAATGAATGTATAATAATGGCATCTTGCTCATTGTAGCGACTGATAACACCGTCTGTACTGACTTGTAGGGATTCCCCGTATTTTATTTAAGGGGGCAAAATTTTAAGGGGAGCGAAATTTTCTTCCGCCCCGGGCGGCTGACATCCACGCTACGCCACTGACTATACCAAACTATTTTATGGCCCGTCGCCCACCGGCCGGGTGTCGCTATCGACCTGGCGTACTTTTGAAAATAATACGCTAGCTGCTCAATCGCGGACTATATCACGCCATATTAAATTCCTTTTATATTTCAATGTTGATTGTATTTATTTTCGTTACAGTTAAATAACTATAAGGATATTTACGAATCGGTATATAGAATATCCGTAAATTACGTAACGCCGTCGCACATATACATCTCCAAAATTACGTAACGCGCTTCGATCCACAACCTGAATTGAACTAAGGAATAATATACAGTACGGACTATCGAAAGTTACGTTATTTTATTTTATTAATCGCGTACAAAGAAGTGACAAACGGTACTGTTCGCTATGCAACTAACGAGATCCTGCATTACGTAACGTTTTTGTATACATTCCATACCTCGTAACTCGTAACGATTATTCGCGTGCCATCCATCCTACGATTATAAAAGAAACAATAATTTCAAACTAATTGCGCTGATTGGCCGTGCGCTAGACGGATGCTTAATATAAATTATCGACTGTAAAAAGTTTTAATGAACAAAACAACTGCACTATAACGGAATGGGATGGGAGATAGGTCGGATGGCCGAGCGGTCAAGGTTAGCAGCCTACCGCCCTGGGGGACCCGGGATCGAATCCGGACGGGTCGAGAAATCCCCAGGAATTTTTCGGGGGGTGGTCCGTCCGGATATGTCGGTCCCCGTCCCTCACCACCCGGCCGCCCCATTGTGGGCCTGGCCGAACCCATAATGGGCTTGCTATAAGAGGCCCTCTTAGTGCCCACTGGGCGGAAAGAGTTACAAAAAAAAAAAAAAAAAAAAGAATGGGATGGGATATGCCGCCATTGTTATTGCCCGGAATTGAAATCATTTTCTTCTCGAGCCATTGTAAACACGAAAATAATTAGGAAAATATTTAATAAATAGTTAACGACTGTCGAAATATACACAGATTTCGACAAACTTTTAAGCCAAAATGCGCTGTAAGTACTTGGAAAATCTTCGATTAAATCTTGGAAGTCAGCGAGAAATAACGGCCGAACTTCCGGTTTGCTAGAGTGCGATGTTAGACTCGTATGATGGGCAGAATATAAATCACGTGTCATAGATGAAAATAATTTTGATTGGCTGTGTGTGGCGTGTTCGATGTTTATTCCTTTATATATACAGATTATCGGTATTCCTGTACAGCATGAAATTACCTCCTCCCACTAAATGCAAACGGATCCAATAACAGTTAAAGTGCAAAGTCAACGATAAAGAATAAAGTGCAAGGCTAAAAACAGTAAAAAGTAACGTATTTGTAATACACTTTTCACACTTGATTTGTAAGGTTAAAATTGTAATACAAAAGTTGTAAATTTAGAAGTGAAGAAACATCGCGATAAGAAAAAGCACTACTACGGCACTAGACAAAAGGCAAAAAAGAAGTAGCGATTGACAAGGTAAATTTCCTGTGGCTTTTTGGGTAAAATCAAAGCCGTAAAACTCATTTAGAAATATGGGCACAAAGTTACACTTATTTTGTAAATATATATCGATATTAAATTTAATATTAGGCATTCGGCTGTCGATAAATTAGGCGACACGCGTAAATATTACAATTAGGTTTATCAAAGTTGAAAAGGTTAGGAGGTGACAGACAACAGACAGAATTCGCGAGAAACAAACATGAAAATATCAGAGAAAATAATTGATAGCGAGGTTGCGGCCGAGTTTTCATCGCGAAAACGTGAAGATGTTCAGTCGTTCGGACGTTCAGCGCCACCTTCCTGTAAGCCTAGAGGTTTGACAAACGTCATTTCAATCTTCTAGGCTTACGGGAAGGCGGCGCTGAACGTCCGACGTTCACGTTTTCGCGTTTAAAACTTCGGCCTCAACCTCGCTATTATTTGAAAAGTGATCCGTATTGAATAGGTTATGATGGCCCGCATGTGATCCAAGTTGCTAACCTTAACATCCGAAAGACTTGATATAAGACTTGTTTAAATAAAAAAAATAATCTTGTAAAAACGCGAGAATAATTGCTTTTGTGTGATCCCGTATAAAAACTAGTGAAACCATTGTTTTAATACAAAGTTAAAAAATATCTACATGCGTTATCCTCGATTCGTAGCCATGCTCTTTACATTTCACTATCGCCACCACAAAATGCGATGGCAGCCGTGGGAGAGAATAAGGATGGCGGCAAACAGTGGCCGAATGGATAAAACTACTGAATACTGGTAGTTGGCGGTGGGGTCGCACCTGGTCACTATCGGACCACGGCCACGTGGAATTTTCCGGGTTTTCTTCACGTTGGTAACACCTAAATAGGGGCCAGTTTCCATAAGTCTTCCCGGAGACATCGTCTCTCGGCGGATCGTCTGTATCGTGTTGCCGTAAATGAATAAAACCAAAAGTGACTTAATTTGACCCTTTTTAAAATCGAATTTTAGGTATTTTTCAATATTTTTTGCATAATTTCATACAAAATAAATATCTATCCACTTTTACCTAGTGTTTATATTTATAAGCAAGCATAATGAATTTTTCTGTGTGAAATATTAATATACATCACATAAAGTTCGGTAGAGGCAAGCCGTCAAGTAAGCGAGCGAACGAACGAAGGGCTTAACGAAGCCAACCTTATTATACTGGAATTAGACCACCACCTGTCTCTTCTAATTCACATTTTATTTTAAAAAAAAAGAAACTAAAGATATACGTGTCATCCGGACAAAATATGAGTATGGTCGTCGTCTGCTAATTTATTTCGACCTACGTATCAAATTTCATCGAGTTTCGTCCATTCATTCCTGAGATAAAGATCAATTTTTATTAAAATTCTTTTCTTTTTCGGTCAAAAAAGTTACGTTTCGCGAAATTTCCGCTTGGAACGCGCTCGCCTTTACCTTCGCCATTTTAATTCTAAATTTTTTTTAATTTTACATAACAGAATATTGAACTTATTTAAATTATACTAGTCTATATTAATTTAATGTTCGTAGAGGTGGAAAAAAATCCAGTTTCGCTTGTGGAACTGGAACTGCTTCAAACGCCAAACTATTCCCACGGAAAGGTTTCTCGAAACTGTTTACTCGACTGTTTCTCTTCGGTTTTATATATACAGTGGAGTCCGCATAAGTATATACTGTATGTTTTGTAATTGCAGTAGTGAACCGAAAATCGGAATCAATTGGGGACTGGGGTTGTTCAGATTAGGGATTTGTTCCGATTACGGATTATGTACGAAAAAATATATTAACCTGTCCCATGTTCAAATTTTTCTCCGTTGCGTGTCGCTTCGTGTTGAATTTTCGTCGATTTTAAGCCTAACGAAAATTTTTATAATAATAATCGAGGCTATCGTATCGTTAAAAATTATTTCTGCATTTTGTACAAACAAAATAAATATATTGAAGAATATAAAAATATGAAAATTATACTTTAGAAGTAAATTTAGTATCAAAAACGTTCGATTCAGCACGACACAGTCCGACTGAAAATCGTGCCAATTACCGGCGATTCCGATTACCGGGGTTCCGATTTACGAGTCTCTACTGTATATATATTTGTTATTAAAATTTGATATTCACATTTTGAACTTTTTAAAAGCATATATTGATATTTATATAATAAAGTTTCTTTGTGGTCCGCTGAATATACTTAATTTCTCATTTGGCCCATTAGGAAAAAAGGTTAGACAACCCTGAACTAGCCTATAATATGTAAGGGGCTGTTCACACTGGAAGGGAAGGGAAGGTGGAGCTTCAATGGACGTCGTTTATTTTATGAAATTTTATATGGTTTATGCATTTTATTATATTTATTTCAGTTTCTTTGTATGTTTCGTTTCTACTTACAGTATCTCTCATCCGTAAAGTAATAAAACTTTACGGATGAGAGATACCGGTTTTCAGGGAAATCGGATTTTGTTGGACTTCTGAAGAGAGGAAGAGGTTACGGAAATTCGGACAAGAGGGAAAGGAGCAGAGAAATTTCAAGAAAACACGACTTGTTTTCCCAAATTCTACAAAACTATTTACTATTCAATGTTACCACCAAATTATATGGAAAATCCTGCAATTACTCTTCCCGTCGGATCCGCTATCGATCAAAAATCCTGCATAGCAATTATTGGACTTGCGTTTATTACGATACAAAATGTATTGGTATATACGACGAATATAAATTATGGTAAAATGTCTACGAACTCAAAGTGTTCTTACGAAGATTGTATCCTCATATCGACATCTCTGAAATTTCCGGGAGTACGGCAACAACCAGAGTCGAGTGCGGTGTATACGGAATGGCTTTGGCGTCTCCTTCGCATTTGGTGTCAAATCCGATACAATTCGATACGATCGTAAATAAATACGCATGCTTGAAAATATTTATTTTCAAGCATGCGTAGATCAATCGTTTTCAAATTATTACAGTTTATCTTAGATGTACGCGAAACAAAATAAAGTACGAAACCTTCATTCAACAACTACGTTTCGGCCCACCAGTGCCCAAGCGATCTTCGTACCTCGAACACCGAAAATTCGGTCGGTAGGTTCGGCCTCGCCCGGAAAACTCCACGTGGCCAGCCGCCACGTGGAGTTTTCCGGGTCTTTTCCACGTCTGTAACGCCTAAATAGGGACCAGTTTCCCTTAGAAAGACCTCCCGGAAGGCACCACTCCTAGGCAGATCGCCCAAGCGTTGCGTTCCCATAACAAACAAACGACTACGTTTTACATTCGTAATTATTCGGCTATGGAAAGTCGTGATATCGGGGGAAGTCGAATAATCGCTCCGACGAAAAACCATAACGGTGGTGTACAAACGTACATTTGGCGGTGCATTACGGATTTATTTCACTAATTATTCCAAAGTTAATTTCATCATAAACAGTTTTAAAGAATTATTATCACTTTAAAGCGATAGGAGAAGGAATTGCAATCTGTAATGAACACACCACCAAGAGTGCGTTTGCAAGCCGAAATATAATTTTATTAAAAATGACATTGGCACCGATACCAAACCCGTATCTTAGAAAAATTCTCGACACCACCTTTACGGCTTTTGACTTCGGAGCGACTTCCCCCGATACCACGACTTTCCATAGCCGAATAATTTCGAATGTAAAACGTAGTCGTTGAATGAAGGTTTCGTGTATATATAAGATAAAACGGCAATGATTTGAAAACCATTGATCCTCGCACGCTTGGCGGCAGTTTCTGTACCTGTAAGGTCTACAGGTATGTTTCTGGAGATTTTAAAATTTTATAAACTTATTTTCTACTTTTACAATCTCTATTATACTCTAATATTTTAATTAAACTTAATAATTTATATCGCTTTTCAAAATCATACTTGCTCGTTTTTAATGTACGGGATGATAATGTTAAAGATGATGTCCATAGGTTTATCTAATGATTCTTCATTTTCAGAGTGGTTTGTTTATTTTTCTGTTATAGTGCTTTTTAATTAAATCTTTTTGAACAACAGTTTTTATTAAATACAATTTTGAGAAGAAAGAAAACTATAAAAATATGATGCGCGTGAATCGGTTATTTTTTTCAGTTATGTACATAAAATGTATACGCTTTTTTAAATATATACAAGATGATAGTAAAAAATATTATTTTATTAAAGATTTTAATAAATATGATTATAATCGCAGTTAGTATAGTTACTTAATCTGTCTGATAACCGGGACCGTGGAAAGGCATGGGTAGCGAACACCGATAACGACTATGGGGCAGCAAAAATCCAAAATTATTACACGTGCGAAGTAATAAATTCATAATAAAAGGACACAAGACTTTAGAAAATTTTATTTTTTCAAGAAAACCCAGGTAAAGACTGCGTTTTCTCGAAGATGGTCTTATTGATCATCATAATTATGGCTTGCACATAAATTCAACTTCAAAATACAGCCATTCGCAGTGCCGCTATCGCCACAATATTTTTTTCAGCACAAAATATTACGTTTAGAATTCATTTCTTTAATAAAACGAATTTGAAGAAAACTGGCATTGCAAGCTTCAAATATACGCGTATTCTTTAAAATCCCGTAAATTTACAGATAACTAAATGTAAAGCGGAGAAGTTCGTTTTCCCGCTCGATTTTTGAAAATTCCAGCATTCACGAAGTTTTTCGTCGGGCACGCCAATGTCCGATTGCTATATATTTCACTTTTTGTTTAAGTATGTTCAAACTTTATTACGTCGTTTTTCGTGGAAACGAAGAACTCGCCCATCCAGGGCGAAACAACCCTAGTTGTTTTTTTTTTTTTTTTAACATTTCCGCCTTGCGGACACTAAGAGGGCCTCTTTTAGTGAGACAGTTGTGGGTTCGGCCTTGTGGGCCCGACATATTCGGACAGACCACCCCGTTCACTTTCGTACGTTAACATATCTTAATACACGCTAACGACAACGATCCGAAAACACGATAGAATTCGGACGGTTTACGCACTTCGGTGGTCACCGATTCAGTGACCCGGTTATCAGACCGATTTCGACCGACGGCGGCATAAATAAAATTCGCGTCTCGTTTGCATCCACCCGGGAGGAGAAGACGGAGGTTTTACCGAATAAAACTTCTACATAAACCGACGAGAGAGAGAATTTTTGCATCCGCCATTTTAAATTTATACGGCGCCTTCTATATACATCGTCTACGGCGGTGGAAGGCGACGGCCAATGGCCGCGGGCCTTCTACGTTCGTTCTAACGGTTTCCGAAGATACTAACAAAATATCGATAATTTTACAACGCAATGCAAATACGGACTTAAATTATTTCGATAATTTAAATTATTTATACGCGCTTATTTCAATCGATAACTTAAATGTAATTAAAAGTTTTAATGGCGTTATCGATAAGGAAACGGAAATCGTAGGGGGAAATTTTAAGCTCTGATTGGTTTGTATTAATAATCGAGGAAGGTTTAAGAAACGAATTTGGTAATTTGGCGGCACACTAATTTCCGTTTATGTTTGGTCGGCAGATATCCCACGAGTGCATTCGGCGAGACGGAGGCGCCGGTTCTCCGGAGCGGCAAAGTTTCAACATGGCCTCGGGCGAGTGTCGTCAGCCGGAATGGAGAGGCGGAAGAGAAGAGAGATCGGAGAGGATGTTCGGCCGATCAGATTCCGTTTCTCGAGTGACGGACAGACTTGTGGAAATGTTGGATCACGTCGAGAAACGTGTGGAGTTGCTCAGGGAACACGCCAGCGCCGTGGAGCAGGAGAGGGACGCGCTGCTCACCATGCTGCAGACCATCGAGTCCAATAAAGACATGAGATTCATCAGCGAAGGTTCGTATTTTTAAATTTACGTCTGCCGTCCGAACTAAAATCGCCTATCGATCGCTCGTATTTCCTACTCGTTTCCTGCGCCGATTAAAATATATTTGTTAACGTTTGTCCGCTTCGCTCTCCTCTCAGAGACGAGACGAAACTAGTTCGTGGATGCCGCGAGCCCTCGGTCTTTACGTTCGAAACGTGTGACAAAGGCCGTTTACTTAGAAAAGTTTTGCTTTAAATTTGAGATAATTTCGGTCTGTCGAATCCTCTTCCACCTATGTTCTCTTCTACCGTTAATTTTTCTTACGTTTCGATCAAAAGACGTTTACCGACGTCCGTCTACCTTTTGTTTTATTTATTTTTTATGTATAATTCTTCGGCTATTTTAAACTTGGTTTTTGTTTTCCTACGCCGAGATTTGACCGGCTCCGCCATCGTATCTTAATTGTCGTAGGCCTAATTCGAAATTAAAAGCCAAAACGTTTACCTGTGTTTACAGCAGAGTTGCTTTGTGCCCGGAAAGGACTAACGACGCCTAACTGATTCTGCTCGATTTTATCCATAGTGCGATGAGATACCGAATGGAAGCACGGCACAGATTACGGATTACGCGTTTTTTTAATCTCCGTGCTCTCCTGTCGAAACACCGTAATTAATTCTCTAGGAATTGTCGCCTTCGTGGATGTGATAATTCCTGCAAAATGGACCGTGAGATGTATTCTGTTTTTATTTTGTTTTCCGTTTTGAGTTTGTTGTATTTAATGTGAATGTCCGTCCGAAACGTAACGATTTACCGGTGCCGTCTAGTCTGCCCGGTTTGCTCCGGAGTGGTCTCTCTCTCCCCGGTTTTTGTGTCGGTGGGACTCCCTTTGATGGAGTGCGGGGCGGCGTGCGGAACTCCGTTGCCTGGCGGCGTGCCGGAAAACTCTGACGTGGGCAACCGTCTCGGAGACTCGCAATGGAGGCAGTCGGAGGATCGGGAGAAGTGCGTATTGCGGTATTGCGTATTGTCGTCAGCCGTATTGTCGACGGTCGGTGTTCGGATTCGGCGATATCTGTCGGCCGGGACGGCGGAAGGAGAATCGGAAAGACGCGTGGGATTTGCGGCCGTCGGATTGGCATCGTAAGGTAGATCGTCTCGGGAGTGCCCGTCGCAGTTCAAAATTATCAGAAGTATGGCGACGGCCTTGGTCGGATCCCTCGGGATCGTCTTCGGCAGAAGAATGTCGGATGCGCCGTGTGGCTGGCGGATCGATCGCTTTCTTCCGTCGTCGCAAAGAGGTGCGAAGAAAGATTGACGGTTTTTTTGCCGACAGTTAAAAATGCGTATTGTGATTTATTTGTTCCCGTCTTGGAGAGTGCTCTTCCGCAGGCTTGGAGAACGGTTCCGACGACAATTACGCGAGCTTGCCGGATTGCATCCTGCCTCGTGGGTGACGGGTGGCTCGTCGACTCGAAGTTGGAAAAGTTATGTGGCTTAGAGACGACGGGAAGACGGGGGTTTGCTTTTTGAAATGCAATGTATGATATTTGGTTAACCTGGCGTCCCGTATGCTACCGAACTCGATAAGCCGGCACGTCTACCTTGTCTTTGGGGGTTATTGGTGCGTCGTTCTTTGTCGTCATCGTTGTCGGCAACCGATATAAATGTCGTGAAAACGGAGGAATACCGGACGATGTGATGATGTGCTAGGTATAACCAGTTAGCTCGTGCATGATTTTTCTAAAGACTTATTCAAAGACATTAGTGCACACGTTTGATATGAGAAGAGAAATATTTAGCACACTTGGAATTGATAATTATCATGTAAACAGCTACAGTACAATACTGTTTGTTTATTTTGATAATTAGAGTAAGTCTGTATTTATACACAATAAAAGTGTACAAAACACAAAGTAAGAATAGTGTGTTCTTGTTTCAAGCTGACCAAAGATAAGAACAGCCTGAAAAAATTGAAATGGCATGTTACACGTCATAAATGGCAGATTTGTACAGTTTTACATTCAAAGATATGTAAAATTGTATATGGGGAATTGAAAAACCTGGAAAACTCCCACTGTCCTATAAGCAGGATGTTCGTTGGTCTCGATGATGCTGTGTTAAATTTCTGGGAAGAAGTGAAAATAATATGACTGGTAAATATACTGTACATACTGATTATTCGACAGAACAATAAAATTGATGATATAAGAATGGAAAATGATATAAAAAATATAGTAAAACTATAATATGATGAATTTTAATATTTCCAAATGTTAATAATTACCTAGTGTTTTAACACTTCTTTCAGTAGTTATCTTCTTAATAATAATAACATTTTTGGCCTCTTCAGTGGCCCATTTCAGGTATTTGACTGGAGAAAATTTGATTGAGCCTCCAAAAGTTTGATGAAATTTTAATACAGCCAATGATGATGCAGTATTCTGTGCATTTGGAAAGTTTAAATTGATCATTGTCCAATGAAATTCAAATTTATAATCCTAAGTATTCAAAAAGTTTTAAAATAGCTTCAAACATTCCATTCAAAATTCAAAATTGGATCAAACAAAAAAAAATATACAAAATTAATATATTATATTATATCCACTTTCTTATTCCTATTCCATATAAACTAAAGTGCCAAATATTAGATACAACAGCACATGCAATGTTGTTACCTTCTACCCATAGAGGAAATGTTTTAAGTTGGAACATTTGCATTTGACACTTTAGAGTAGCAATGGACCATGTAAAGCAGTGATTCTCAAATATTTTTCACGACCCCCAAGGGGGTTGCTGAAAAATTGATGCCAGATCAATTTTTTTCAAATATTTTATAAATTTACTATGGATTCATGTTTAGAAATAATAGAAAAAAATATATATAAATTAATTTTTACTCAAATAAATTGCACATATAAATAATAAAAACAATATAAATATTTTAATACGAGCCTAATATTCATAAATTTGTGTGCTATTGGGGAATTCCCCGAGTTCCACTCTCAGCCTAAACTATGATAGAACAACATTGTCATTTGGAATGGTGTTAGCTAGCAGCGTTGTGTCTGCAGGCAAGTCGAGTTAGAAATACAATAGAGCGTCGATTTTCCGAAAATTGATCGATCGAAAGCTTTTCATTCGGCAAATTTAAATTTTCGCTAGTGCTGTGGCGCTGCAACATTTGGCTATGTCTTGGGCTACTCCAATATTATTTTAGTTGGTATGCATTTTTAGCTGGCAGCACTGGAGTGACCATGAGAGGGTACTCCCTCCAGGATGTTTTCCTACACAGTCATTCTTTGGGGGTCCTTTGAAATTTTTAAGTGCAAATGGGGGTTGCGGACCAAAAAGTTTGAGAAACACTGATGTAAAGGATTCATTGCTGTTCGATTGTGGACAGATTGTTGGAGCAAGAAGAATGGGTTACTCTATCAGTGAGGCTCTTGGATTTTCTTGTATAACAGTTTCAAGGATTTATCAGAAATACTTAAATTCTGGACAGACATCAGAAGCACATGCACACTGTGGGCCCCATGATTGATACAAGAACATGACTGCTGGTGACTAACCAGGTTAGTAACCACACAACAAAGGGCAACTCTGCACCAAATCACATCAGACTTCAACACGGATGCTACTGAACCCATCAGTCAACACACTGTACAAGATATAGCCTACTGCATTCCTTGGGGTTTGGTAGTCACTGACCCATTCTGGTATCACTACCAACACTCAGGAATCAGGCAATGCGCCTCACCTGGGTCAAAGAAAATCAACATTAGCAAGTGGATGACTAATGCAATGTCAGCTGAATCTCATTTTCAAATCTTTTGAGCTGATAGTTGTGTTTGTATGTGGCAAATGACCACATGAAGCCATGAATCCATTGTGTCAGCAAAGTGGTGTGCAAGCTGATGGTGGCTCTATCCTGATTTGGAGTATGTTCTATTGTTGTGAACAGGAACTAATGGTGAGACTTCAGTTTACTTTGACAGATATGACATACTAATCTTGTGGCAGATGTTTTCAACCCCTTTATTCTTGCTACAGTATGTTTCCTTGACTGTAATTGTACCAGCAGGATAATGATACTCCCCACAGGTGGCACAACAGTAGCTGAAAATCTGTCGTGTTCTTGACAGATTTTCAGCTATTCACTTGGCCACCTCAGTCACCAGACTTGAACCCCCTAGAATATTTATGGGACACTGTGCAAATGTCATCAATGCCTTGCAGGACTATCCAACAAATGCAACTGAATTATGGAGATCCATTGAACATGTCTGGATTGTAATACCTGTGCAACAATTCAAACACCTCAGAGTCTATGCTACGTCACGTAACTGCTGTTTTTCGGGCTCATGGAGGAACTATTAATATTAGATAGGTGTGTCTAATATTTTGGGACTTCAGTTTATATAGGTTAAGTAAAACCTGCCAAGTCTGTAGAAGACTTAATTTATCTTTACTGTTAATGCAACCTCCAATTTGTTCTTGTTTGTAAATTTCAATGGCCTCTAATGTTTTGAGTTTAGATTTGTCAAAATTTTGATGTTTTGATGTTTCCAAGTGTGTTACAAGTTATAGAGCTCATAAGACATGAAAAAGTGAAGATATTCAAATACCATGAATAACCTCCTGCCTGATCTTGTTACTTTGGATAAGGGAGCATGATGCAGTGATCTATGGATGCTCCTGAGGAGTGGACTGAACTGTATTATACTATGCAGTAGAGAGTCATTAATTTGAACCCCGGTAACCTGAATCGCCGGTTATCCGAACAATTTTCAGTCGGACTGTGTCGTGCCGAATTGAACGTTTTTGATACTAGATTTACTTCTAAAGTATAATTTTCATGTTTTTATATTCTTCAATATATTTATTTTGTTTGTACAAAATAAAGAAATAATTTTTAACGATACAATAGCCTCGATTATTATTATAAAAATTTTCGTTAGGCTTAAAATCGACGAAAATTCAATACGAAGCGACACGCAACGGAGAAAAATTTGAACATCGGACAGGTTAATATATTTTTTCATACATAATCAGTTATCCGAACAAATCACTAATCCGAACAACCCCAGTCCCCAATTGATTTGGATTAATGACTCTCTACTGTATATACAAGTGGTAGGATTCAACTGGTCTACACTGGTTCAGCAGAACCAGTATGTAATTTTTTATTGAGTTCAGTGAGCCAGTGGTTAAAATGGCAGTTGTAATCAGGGTTCTCTCTAAAGTGGGTGCCTGGGCAGCTACCCATATGGAAATCACGTACAGCATTTTACATTCCTTACTCTTTTTTAATGTTCATCTGTACAACAGCATATTCTTAGCATCTGTAGTAATGTTCATTTTGTTCATAGGTAAAAAAAAATTTGACAGAACTATTCTTGTAATATTTATTTATTCATTTCATAAAACTCATTATACCTTTGATGAAATACTACATTTTTTTTATTTGTATTCACTACTAGGTGTATTAAGAGACACAAGGCTTTTTTTACATCTTTATTTCTGGTTTTTCCCTATGCCGATACGCGTTTCGGGCTTAGGCCCCTCTTCTGTTGGCATGACATGTGAGATTTCTTCCAGGTGGTATTGATAAATGGACATTTCGTTTAAAATTGCGTATTTACAGTATCTTAACAATTTTAACTGTAAATACTTTGATACTGATAATTTGATAAAGGAAATAAAGAAAGCAAATCAAGGAAGTAAAAGGAAATAAATCAAGGAAATAAAGAAAGTAATTAAATGTCATGAGCATTCGAAAGCTTTATGTTCGAATGTAGAACTGTAAAATTTTCCTGAAGATGACCTATAAAAATAGGTTGAAAACGTTAGAAATTAAAATTGCAATAAGCTCAGCAAGTGTTCTGGTGTTTGAGTATAGTTGAAAGTAAATAATTCAAAAATATTTATTGATAAGATGTACTGTATTTACTCGCAGATAAGACGACCTCGCATATAGGACGAGGTGTGACTTTAAACATCAAAATAAAGAAAATTAGCTACTATAAGAATAGATATGTATTATATCAATGGTGCAGTTTTCTTTATATTGCTTTAAAAATCAATTCTTTAAATATTTCTTCAAAAAAATTGATGAGACTTCATAGGTTAAATTCGAAGAAGTTAACTGATGTTTTTTTGTCTGGACCGCATTTCATCACAGACAAAAACTTCTGAGTGTTATCTTCATTATTCTTTATTTACTATGCATTTCGGATGCAAGATTTTTTTGTGTAACTTGCACCCCTCATCAGGTGTTACATTTCTGTTTTATGTTTAGACATACAGCTATGTGGTGTTGATGTTGTATCCCCTAAGGCATTTAGAGAAATTTGGTACACAGTTAGGGTATGTCATGAAAATGCACACTAAGAAGGGATTTTTCAAAATTCCTCCACGGGGGACAGGATTAAGGCTCAACTTGAGAAATGGCTTCTACTGTACTATTTTAGATGCAATTTTTTGTTTTTGATAGTAGTAACTTAATTTCAAAACGTACAATATTTATCAAATCATTCAAATCATTTGCTCGAGCAATACTGGGCTCATTTGCTAGTGTTTTATAAAACTCATCCCTACCCTCAAAATTAAGGTTTTTGCCATTTTATAATAGTTAAAAATATAAAAAGTTTTTAAATAAAATATGATAAAAGATGGTACCACCAAAATTTTAAATGTTGCTGGAAAAGTTGAGCAACTTGTTGCTGATTTATTTTAGGTAAGTGTCGTCAATCTTTTTTTTAACGATAGGTATTACTTATGAATCATTCATAGGTACTACCTATGAATGATTACTTTGTAAAAATGATAAATGAAATATTGGCTATATCTCAGTACTTGAACAATTTGGTATTTGAACACAAATTATGAAAAAAAAAGTTGCTTGATATTCAACCAAACAAATGCAACTCGCTAGAACAAATTTTTGATTAATAACATAGTTTTATTTTGCATCCATAAAAACTGTTTATGCTAAAAATAAAAAATTTGAAAATGTTCCTGATATTTCTGATCAAGATTGACAAAAAAAAAAACGGAGACAACGACAATACTTTGTAAAAAGAAAATGCCATTGTTCAACTAAAATGAATATTAATGTGTTATTTACAGTACTTTTAATTGTGATGGTTATTTAATTATTGATTGGAAATAAATTATCATTTACTTTGATAAACATATTTCTCTTAGTAACAAAAAAGAATAGTAAGCTTTTTGCTAACTTCTGGAATGTAACTAATTTGTATTAGTCCTTTGTTTTGTGTAGCACAGATTTGTGTAACATGACACATTTTCAGAACATAGCTTTGATGTTATACGAGGGATAGCTGTATATAAAATTATTGAAATTTTTTCAGGAATTCTGATTATACCTGTATATATAAACCTGTTATAATTGCACCAGTATATAATTAACTGTTAATTGAAACAATTATTTTACTGTAAAAGTATAATAGGTTCATGTAATACTTTTAACTTATTTTATAGATTCTTATTGAATTTATTCTAGACACCCTACAGAAAAAATGTAAAAGCATTAGTCTGTACATTAAATCTATGTTTATCACTATTAAATACACACTCAAAAGAAAAGCTACTGTAGAGTGGGGTTAATTTTGATCATTGTCTGTTAAGATCTTAGGGTTTAAAGCTTTTAGGATCTTAGGGTGAAATTCCCATTTAATCTTTCACAAAGAACTACAACTTGGTTAGTTATAGTGGTCCAGACTGGACTGGTCACATCCTGCTCATTCAACTGACCCAAACAAAAGACATCCCCGAATCTTGCGCCCACATGTAGGCGTAACCAGAACAGTCGTTGTTTTCACATGCACAAAAACAACTGACCCAACACCTCCCCATTTAAGAAGGGATAAAACTGAACGCAATGGCAGTTAATGCAATGTAATAGTTCTTTCGAGAAGGGTTGATTTTAAGCCGTCTGGTTAGGATCCCAGTGAGGGCTGATCAATGCAGAGGCTGTGGTGCTAAATTCTCAGGTGGCATTTCTTTGATGGCAAATGATTTCTCAAGTGACAGGGACTCGTTATCCTGCTGGGTTGGTCTCTCAACCTGATGCTTTAATTCTGGAATCAGAGTGGGATGTAGTGGAATGGAGAAGGTTTCTGTGATGATAGTGAGGGGATCACTCTTTGGCTGCAGTCAAGAAGATTGTCTCCATATGAGTTGGTTGATGTGAAATTGTCAAGCCAATCCATTAGTCATTTCCACTTTGTATACAGTGTTTCAGGTTTTGTGCTTAATTGTTCCTGGCTGTCAATTTTGAGAGCATCAATGTCGTGTGAAGACGAGCTCTTTAGTTGCAAAATTTTGCTCCCAGGCTCCATGCTTGTGGTTGAATTGCCTCTCCATTTTGATGTCATGTTTTGTTGGATATTTTTGTGGCAACAATGGGTTGAGAGATGTTCAAATCTTTTGTCTGAAGAAGAGTTTGGCTGGAAATTTGTTATCTGGTAGAGTAAAATTTGGATTTATTTGGTAGAAGTCTCTAGAAATATGTCCAAAGCATGTTACAACATGCTTTGGACATATGTTGTATGTTTCCCTCCCCTTTTAACTTGAGGAGTGCTTGCTTCAGCATGTTGATGAATTGTTTTGCTTGCCCATTGGATTGAGGATGATAAGGTGGCGAAAAGATGTGCTTGATTTCATGTTGGTCACAGAATCTTTTGAATTCGTACAAGCTGAACTGCATTCCATTATCACTGACGAGAACTTCTGGCAGTCCATGATGAATAAGGAGTTTCTGCAGCAGCATGCTGATTATTACAATAGACATAGTTTTGTCCATGCTGATGATTTCTGGATACTTGGAATAGGCATCCTAGTATCCACCATGATGAGAAAACTATGGCCCTGGAAGGGTCCTCTGTAGTTGATGTGGATATGCAGCCATGTGGCAGCAGGTTTTGGCCAAGAGAATAGTTTGGAAGTTATTGGTTGTTTGGCTACTGCAATACATGGAGAGCATTGTTGTATGGTTGACGTGATATCAAGGTCTAAATTCGGCCAATAAATGTAGTTGTGAGCTAGAGATTTCATGTTCTGGATGCCAGGATGTCCACGATGTAGAAGTTTAAATACCCTACGTTGTAGTACCTTAGGGATGATAATGCATTAGTTGTAGAGGAGACATCTCTTTTTGACTCTGACTCCATCACATTGATGGTAGAATTGTTGAATTTTAGTTCAGTTGGAGGACTCTCAATGCTTGTCGACATTCGGCCACTTTGAAGAGATATACTGCCTGATCATTTGAAGTTTATCCTTTTTTTGTTTGCTTGCACAGTTTGTTGAAGGTTACTGGTAGATCTTGGCTTGGATGATTGCCATGACCATTTCTTCATCCCTTAATGATTCAGTGGAGATGAGGTGTGACAAAGCATCTGTTTGTCTGAATTTGATAGTTTTTGATATTTGATCTTAAAGTTGTATCTAAGAAGAGTCACTGCCCAACATTGCAAATGGTTGATGCTGTGTATCAGAATACCTTTCTTGTTACTGAAGATGGCAGGGAGAGGTTTGTGGTCTGTGAGAAGAGTGAAGGGTCATCCGTAGAACTTGGAATCATCTTGTGGAACTTGTAAATGGCAAAGATGAGTACAAGACCCTCTTTTTCAATTTGACTATAGTTCTTCTTGGCTGGAGTGAGTGCTTGAGAAGAGTGAGCAATGACCTTGATTGATTTGTCAGGAAGGCAGTGTTGGATGGCTGCACCAAGTCCCAGGCTTGACTCATTGGCTGCAACAATGATGTCGAGTACTGGATCTTAGGGAGTGAGAAGTAAATCCAACTTGAGAATGTCCTTGATGTGCTGGAAGGCCTGTTGGGATTTGTTCAACCACTGTCACTTTCAGTCTTTCTGGAATATTTCATCTAGTGGTTGGCAAATTTGGCACATGTTATGGGTGAAGGTTTGGTAGTATTGGGTTGTTTGGAAAGTAATTTCTTTTTTTACCACCAGAGGAATTGTATTTTTACCCACCAATTTCATTTTAAACTGTATTGTCATTATATATTTTGACAGCTGACATTTCAAGGCTTATTTGTAAAAAATTTTGTTTCATTCTGTGCAGTTTTTTTTGGTGTCACATCAAATATGGAAAATCGAAAGCAGCATTTTCAACATATTTTGCTTTTTTATTACCAAAAAAGTAAAAATGCTGTTCAAGCAAGAAAAAATTGCATATGTATGAAGATATATTGACAGAATCACAGTGCCAAAACTGGTTTGCAAAATTTTGTTCTGATAATTTTGATATTGAAGATGCACTATGTTCTGGAAGGCCAGTTGAAGCTATTAAAGACAAAATAAAGGTATTGATTGAAGCAAACTGCCAAATAATAACACAAGAAATTGCTAAGAGATTAAATTTGTTGAATTCAATCATTTATGATCGCTTGACTTTGTCTCATTTCAAAGCTCAATATATGGGTTCCACATGTTCTTAAAGAAAGAGATTTACTCTGTTGCATTGACATCTGTGATTTGCTTCTCAAACATCAAGAAAATGATCAATTTTTGAAGCAAATCATAACTGGCGATGAAAAATGGATTGTTTATAATAATGTCAAATGGAAGCGATCATGGAATAGAAGAGATGAGCCTGCTCAAAGCACTTCAAAAGCTAATATTCATAAAATAAAAGTGATGCTCTCTGTTTGGTGGGATTTTAAGGAAATTTGTTTTTTTAGCTTCTACCAGACGATTCCACAATTGATTCGAAAGTCTACTGCCATCAACTGGACAAATTGTGTGATACTATCAAACAAAAAAGGCCAGAATTGATCAACAGAAAAGGTGTAGTGTTTCACTATGATAATGTCAGACCTCACACAAGTTTGGTAACAGGTCAGAAACTTTGTAACAGTTTTGATGGGATGTGCTACCACACCCACTATATTTGCCAGATCTGGCACCCTTGGATTACTACTTGTTCCGGTCTTTACAAAATTTTTTAAATGGTAAAACATTTAATTCATATGCCTTTGTGTCCTTATTGTGTACAATTTATTATATAAATATCTACTAGGACATATCGTATTATTAGGACTTTCTGTACTGGTGTTCAGTTTCTGTAAATTGAAGAAAACTTATTCAGCTTATTCAGAAAAAACAATTTTTATTGTTCACCTGGTATTTCACCTGTACACACTATGTTTGTGTTTTGGACCTTAAGGTCTCTCCTCAGTGAGTTTACATCAATGAGGTGCTAAAACAAGATTTATAAAATTACAACAATATTCTAAAAAATTTTTCCGACAATAATATCTACAATATAATGACTTAGTTTTTTTGTGGGTAATTACATTGAGATTTATATAAATCAACAGAAAAATTCTCATCACATTTAAACAATTATACCTGTATAAAATAAATATGAATTTAAAAATTACAATATTTCACATAGGCAGTTAAAACATTTCTCTAAACTTACATATCCTTCACTTGCCATTGCTTGTACAATTACCTTAGTGCTAACATCATTCTCTTTATAAATCCATTAAGTGTTTTATAAAGGGAATGATCTTAGGCAGTGACACTGAAAACTAAAAGTAGGATGGTTGTTTTTTAAAAAAAAATAGAGTAATCACTGTTTTGTTTTTGCTTTTGGATTAATGAAACATATTTGTAAAGACTTATTTGATCAAACTCTGCATTTAAAAAAAATTCCACTGCTTCTGATCTCTGTCAGAGGCTTCACTTTATGCATACAATACAGTGATATTTTTTGGCAAATATGAGTATATTACATCACAAAAATCCATATTAATGTTTTTGAATAAAATAGTAATCTCCATTTAACATAAATTGTATATGTTTTTTTAACAGAAAATTACATTTCTTGAGACTATACATGCAGGATGAGTCAATTTCCTTCGGTCCCTTCACACGCTGTGGAATTGTTATTATCTCAACAGTGTGTGAAGGGACCAAAGGAAATTGACTCATCCTGTATGTATAGTCTCAAGAAATATAATTTTCTGTTAAAGTAAATTTGTCCCAGCAATTTTTTTAAAATGTATATGTTTTGTTGGGATTCACAGATGTCATTTTCCCATGAAATGGACAATTCTTTTATTAAGAAACATTATTTCAAAGAACAATAAAAAAATATTCGTAATGATGAAAAAAATTCCACAGACAATGAAGCACACACTTCTTACAATAATGCTTTACTTGTTGTATTGGGTCAGTATTTTATCTTTCCTGTAGTTGCTATCTGTCAGAACTGCTAACAATATTTACTTAATGATAAAATTATAAAATGTTAACCTTTTTTCCCTTTTTCCCCATCAGTGTAAATTATTGCATTTAAATTAGTATGTTGTTGTAACTGGTGTGCACATGGTGATCACACTTTGCACATACCAATTGCTAAGGCATAAGATAAAAATAGAAACTGTGAATATTGAAATTCAGATACTCAAGAAATCTTTAAAAACAGCAAAAACAATTATGAATGTTTGTGGTAAATTGAAAACATTCATAATTGATTTTGTGTAATCATGATCCACTATATGTCTTGTAGATCACTTCCCGCCTTACCCATACTCCATTGCCAACACCCTGGAATTAATGGAATGTCTCAAGGATCTGATGGTTGAGAGCCCATTATACTTCACTGTTTGTGACTTCCAGTCCCTTTATCCATCCATCCACATTAAACCATGTTTCTGTTTTCTGCATAACTTTTTCCTTTCAAATATTCAAGACTTGGCAAAACACCACCTTAACATTTTAGAACTTGCTGATCTCCTTTGCCACACTTCCTTTTTTGCCTTTGAAGACATGACATTTCTACAAGGTAGGGCATCCCTATGGGCAGCTCTCTCAGGTACTCTTTGCAAACTACTCATTTGGCAGTTTGAGACCTCTGTCTTTCCCATCTTTGACTGCCATATTCTCCTGTATCTCGACAACATTCTTAACATGTGGCAGCAAAAATCTTGTGTCCAAGACCTTGCATGTAATCAACACCACCACCTATGTCCTTTGTTCTCCACCTGGAACAGGACAGTAATCAAGAAGTTCCTTTCCTGGACCGCCTGTTTTCCTTATCTAATAGACATATCACAACTAAAGTCTATAGGAAACCTACACACCATCCAATCTTCATTCCGACCCCTTTCCATGATCCCTTTATCTTCAAGATGGCTGATTCCAGTAGGGTAGGGTTTTCACTCATTCGTCTGACATGCAAGACAGAGAGAGAGAGTTCCAAACTATTGCTCTGTATGCTACTCTACATGGTTACCATTAAAGGATGTCATCTTTCCTCCACCACATCAAACATTTGCACCCAGGCCGCTGTATACAAGACTGCCACATATGACAGAAGACTAGCACCCTGTAATAATTTTTGTTTAGCTTTCCAAAGAAGTTCCTCAGTTTTCACCCTCCTATGTAATGCTAAAGACTGTCCGAACATGCACTCCAACTAGACATCTACACAATTTCCATTACTGATCACAGAACAAACCACAACTTGGAATACGTAGGTGCTGCAACACACTTCTTAATTAAACACCCACCTCAAAGAGCATTGGAATTCCATCTTGAAAATGTTGACAACATTGCATTAGTTATCTTTGCCTCCAACTCTGACATAGATATGCACTTTGACCAAGCATGTCTCTCTCATACATAACTCTACCCATAAACAACTTTTCAGACATTTAGAGCAGGTTGAAATTTACAAGGTCATCCACAAAATTACTGCCATTAGTTTTGCAATGTTGATTCTTTCTCCCTTGTGTGTAAGTTGTTCTATGAACTGTAAACTTACTATCCTCTCCTTCCTCCCTCTTTCTTTCTTACATCATCTCCCCTCTTTAGGATTGTATGGCAATCCAACAGCTGTGGAGTCATTTAGCCTGATGATGCCCATTTGACAGGGGTGAAAACATTAGCTCTATCACCTTTTTCTGCTAGTTATTTGGTTTTTGTGGCTGTTTTTAACAAAGTTATTATTTTGTTTAATTTTGAAACAATAATTTCAGTTAAAATAATTGCATTTTTATAATTTATTATTAATGAATTACAATAGAATCTATATTTAGCAGCTCGGGACTCTACTTAACTGGATGTTCCTTAAAAAATTTCTGTGTATTTTACAATGCCTGATGGTATTTTAAATGATCGATCAATTTTGTAATAAGAACAATAATTAGAAATAGTAAAAAAAAAAAAATCAAGATTATAGTGCTATTTTATGTGATAGTTAATATAATTTGGCACTAAAAGTTTTGAGTGACATTTTGTACTAAATTTAATAATTAGAAATTAATGATTAATTAATTTAGAGAAATCTAGAAGAAAAGATCTGCAATGAAGTGATATTGCAGTAATTGGTAAAGTCATCTGTCTTGCAACTATTTCAAGATAGATGACTTTACCAATAACTAAAGCTCTGGATCATGGGTCCTCAAAGTGTTCCCTGGAGTGTCAATAGGACATTTTCAGGTACCACTTGAAGACGGTTCATTAAAAATTATCTAATGAGTTATGTAGTCTGTATTTGTTCAGGATGTTGTAAGTTTGTCCATACTGTAAGTAGATCTTCTCTATGAAAATGTGTGTGTGGATTAATACTGGCACAGTATTAATCCACACAGACATCTTTAATTCTCACAGATTTATTTCTTTATTATTAATTATATAAGCAAAAGAGAAGTGAGGATGTTAATAAAAGGTCAAGAAATTCTTCAAGGGGTCGACATTCAAAAAGTTGGGGATTCCTGCACTAGACGTACCAAAATAGTGCTGCAGCTGCCGGTTTTGTCCTGTAGTATTTTGTGCTTTTAATTGAAACATTATACTGCTATATCTTTCCAGTTACGCCACTCGGACCCCAAGCGAGTCTTCACTTCCAGAAGTATATTAACTTAGATATAACCTTACATAGTTAAATATGGCAACCAGATATTTTTTATTTTTACTTTTGTTTGGTGTTCTATTATATACTCATCAGGTGTAGAGATGTTATTTGTATATATATGCCTCACCGGATAATCAATAGCTGGCCGAGTGCCGTTGTGGAGATGTCCTTTGGCCGTGGGCATAGGAGTCGTCCCCAGCCAGCGCCGTATTTAACCACATAAGGTTATATCTAAATTAATACGCTATATCTTTCATTTCAGAAAAAGTAGTATAGTCACTATTTTAATAAATAGGAAAATGATTCTAATTTTTTCTACCTATATGTAGTGAAACCCTTGGAGTTTTTTATTTTTACTTTCATAGATAACCTATGAAACAATTTACTATCTTTTGGTCAGTCGTAGAGAATTTACTATCTTTTATTAAAGCGTACATATAAACAGCATTGAACCTGTTTTTAATGAGGAAATAAAGTCCAAGGAATATAAGAAATGTTCTTAATGTAGAGCAGAATGGGCAGAAAAAATTAAGATCTCAGATTCACAAACATCTCGTAAAATATGATATAGTATTTCTCCAATATTGTAAAGTAACCAGAAACCAATAATATTTTACATTTCATATTCATAAAACATTTCTTAGTATTTATGACAAAACAGAAGAAATTGGTAATGAGAGTATGTCTTATGACATCACTAGTGATTGTTTCTGTTTTAGTAGTGCGAACAGGAAAGCATTTCTTAGTGATATATTTTCAGAATTTTCTCACATTACATGTTTGCAATGTCTGAAGAAAGATAACATTTTATTTTGTTAGAATTAAAATGGGTAGGAATTATTTTTAGGTAAGTTAAATGTGTTATAGATAATACCTAAAACTCTATTCTGCCAAAAACTGTAATTGACCAAGGCATGGAATGAAATCTGCCCAAAATTGATACTGGTAATTATATTAATAGAAGTATTGAAGAAGTTTAAAAGAAATTGAAAATTAATAGTGTTTTGATTTATAAAAGAAAATGTTAAATTATAATGAATATTTATTTTGTTTGACATTCTATAAACAATTTTAATTACACCATATGGAATTCTGTTAATTTTTTTTTTTTGCATTTGATAACATTTTAAAAGTTTCAAATCAAAATTATTACAAGAGAGAATCAAGAAAAATGATTGATTTGATTATCCATTGATAGAGCCAAATATTCAGACACCACTTTTCCCGTACATTGTCTTACACAAACTCTTAGATATCAGAATTTCAATTGGTGTAACTATCACAGTTTGTTCTATATACTTGCCACCAGATGCCAGAGTCAATGAGGATGAATTGGATGCCTTGGTTGAACAGCTGCCAACTCCATTCCTTTTACTTGATGATTTCAATGGCCACAATCTGATGTGGGGCGGTCCCAACATCAATCGTCGAGGCAGAGCCATCAAAGGACTTACAGGTAATCACCAACTGTATCTGTTTAATACTGGAGAAGTGACATACTTCCATGTCCCAACAAGTCCATTCAATGCCATTGATTTATCATTAGCAACTCCATATCTGTTTTCAGCAGATACATGGGAGGTTGGATCTAATCCATTCTCTAGTGACCATTTCCCAATATTTTTAAAATATCAAGGCAAAGAAAGCTGTGGAACAGCCTGTCAACCATGCTGGAAACTGGAGACAGCCGATTGGCCTACATTTCCCTCTATTGCCATCATCTCTGGGAAAATGGTCAATATTGCTGATATCAATGGTGCAGTTGAAGCTGTCACTTCTAGTATTATTCAGGCAGCTGAAAAAACAATAGGGGAAACATCAACCAGATATCCAAAACATCTGAAACCATGGTGGAATCAGAATTGCAAGGCAGCATTTAAAGAACAAAAGAAAGTGTGGGGGATTTTCAGAAGATACCTCACTGCTAGCAATTTGATTGCTTTTCAGAAAGCAAAGGCAAATGCCAGAAGAATAAGAAGGCAAAGCCAAAGGGATTCTTGGAGGAAGTATGTATCTAGCATAACATCTGCCACTAGCTCAAAAACAGTCTAGGACAAAATCCATAAAATTAATGGACTTCTCAGTCTCTGTTCATGCTGGAAAATAATGGCACAATAATCAATGATATACAGGGTATTGCTGATTTGTTAGGTGAAACATTTTCCTCTTCATCCAGCAATATAATGTATACAAGGAATTTTCAAGCTTATAAAGCCCAAAGAGAAAAACAAAATTTAAACTTCTGTTCCCTTATCTGATGAGGAATACAATGTGCCATTCACCAGAATGGAACTACATACAGCAATCTCTCGCTCAGGGAATACTTCTGTAGGCCCGGATAAAATCCACTACAGCATGATTAAAAATCTGTAAAACAATTCCCTTAGTAATCTCCTGAATCTGTTTAACAGAATATGGACAGAACATATTTTACCTGACTCTTGGAAGCTATTATTATTCCCATTCCTAAGTCAGGTAAAGACTGCAAGAATCCCTCTAACTACAGACTAATCTCTCTGACAAGTTGTATCTGTTAACTATTTAAAAGAATGAATGGTAAACAGACGTTTGATGTTTCTCTTAGAGGAAAAGAATTACTTTACACCACATCAGAGTGGATATCGTAGGAACAGAAGTACCACAGACAATTTAGTAAACCTTGAAAGATGTATACGTGAAGCATTTGTTTGACGACAGCACTTAGTGTCTGTGTTCTTCGATATAGAGAAGGCCTATGATCGCTGCTGGTGATATGGAATACTCCATGATCTGCACCAATTTGAATTGCATGGTAATTTGCCTATTTTTATAAAAAACTTCCTACAGAATCGAAGATTTAAAGTTAGGATGGGCACCACTTTGTCTAGGCCTTTCACACAAGGTGTTCCTGAAGGTTCTATTTTGAGTGTGACTCTGTTCCTAATTGAAATTAACAGCATAGCTAACTGTCTCTCTCCCTCCTAGTGTGAAACACACTTTGTATGTGGATGTCTTTCAGATCTCCTGCCAGTCTAGTTACACGAGTTTTATTGAGAGACAACTACAAACCTCCCTAAATCGCATATATGATTGGTTCAAGACCAATGGCTTTACGTTTAACACAGGGAAGACCTCTTGCATTCACTTTTGCTGAAGGCGTGATTTGCACCTGGATCCTGAAATTCACCTAAATGGGGTTAAAATCTCAATGGTCAATGAGGCTAAGTTTTTGGGTGTTGTTTGACCAAAAACTGATGTTCTTGTCACACTTGTGCAATTTGAAGAGTAGATGTTTAAAATCCTTCAATCTTTTGAATGTGCTATACTGCTCATCCTGGGGAACAGACAAATGTTCAATGCTCAGGATTTATAGGCAGGCCCACTGTAAGCGGGCGTGCAAGGCGTTCACCGCATGCGGGCGGCAAATTGGTATTGCTGGAAGCTCAGCGTAGATAGTCGTAGTTAAACAGGGGTGGCATAATCGGTATTGCACACGAGCACTCAAACAGCTAGCGGCACTGCTGTTTATAGGGCCCTTGGCCGCTCAAAACCAGATTATGGATGCATTGTGTACGGACAGCTCTGCGCGTGAATCTACTCTTCAGATGCTGGATTCAATCCACCACCAAGCATTGCATTTGTGCACTGGTGCTTTTTGAACTTCTGTTCAAAGCCTGTATGTGGATGCTTATGAGCTTCCACTAACCCTCAGGAGAGAACAGTTGTCTCTGTTTTATTATATTAAACAGAAATCTCAGAGTTAACCTTAAGTTGATGTACAGTATGAGATACTCAGCTGGAAAGATTATTTTCAACCCGCCCAAGTAGTGTCCCTACATTTGACATAAGAATGGAGAATGTAAGCAGTATGATTGACCTGGACACAAGCAACATTTCACAGGCTGAGAATGATAGTATATCACCTTGATCAACTCCTGTTGTAGAAGTAGACTTTAGCTTAAAACAGTTTCTAAAGGAATCCACTCCAGATTACATCTATAGACAGCACTTTGCAGAAATTCAACACCATGACAGGAATTCAATTTTTATTTATACTGACGTATCTAAATCAGATGACTACATTGGCTCAGCCTTTGTTTGTCAGGATGAAATCATGGCAGAACAAATAGCACCGAATTCTTCCATCTTTACTGCAGAGCTGCAGGCTATTTACCTAGCCTTAAAGTATGTAATCAGAAAAGATCATTGCTGTGTGATTTACACTGACTCAGTTAGTGCACTTCAGGCTTTGATCTCATGCGAACCCAGTTCTCACTCCATAGTGATTAAAATTCGTAAACTGTTGTATCATCCGACTGCAAGTAATTTCTCTAAAATTTTGTTGAGTCCCAGGCCATGTAGGTATAAGAGGAAATGAAGAAGCTGACACAGCTGCAAAGTCAGCAAGTCCTTCACACTATACAATGCCTATTGAAGAAGGCGATTTGAAGGTAGTCATTAAAAAATGACTAGCAGAGAGATGGCAAAATGTGTGGAATGCCCAAGTCCACAATAAACTACATGAAATCAAACCTATGGTAGAAAATTGGACACACAGTAAACAGTATGATAGGAGATCTGAGATTCTCCTTACCTGTTTGAGAATTGGACATTCTTGGCTGATTCATCAATACCTTTTGAAGGTTATGACCAGCCAGTATGCCAGAATTGCAATTGCTCTCTAAGTGTAAAACACGTACTGTGCTATTGCTCTGCCTGTGGGACAAGGCGTAGACAGTATTTTGGAAATGCAAGTCTGAGAGAGGTTTTGGGCCAGAGGCCAAATCTTGACAAGCTACTGGACTTTCTGAAAGTCACTAATATGTATAGACAGATTTGATTTTTTATTCACTCTTTACTTTTATATATCCTGTTGTTTTGTTTGTTTGTACTGTTTTATATGTTGTTTTTTTTGTTATTTATATTTTATAGTATGTATGTGTTTATATATAGTATTATGTAATTTTACCATTTGCAGCATAGCCTGTATGGCTCTTGTGCCAAAAAATCACCAATCAACCAACCAACCAACTTAGATATCGTAGTGTTTACAAGACTTTACAATATTGTAAGTATGATGTGTTTTTTGAATATGAGACTTTTCAAATCTGGAAACTTATGAAAAATTTCATCATAACTTACAAATATGAGATGTTTGTGATTCCTGGCTTAAATGTTCAGTTGTCAGCAAATGTTTGAAAAAGGATTCTGAAACTTTAATATATCCATAGTTCTATTGATTATGTTATCTTGGCTTCTCTAACAGATTGTTTGCCAATTTTCCCAACACATGACTTGTTTGATTGATTCTGCTTCTCTTATTCTTTCTTTCTTCAAGATTCTCTGAGTTTCTTAATACCTTTCTTCCATTGTGCAAGGAAGAAAGGAAATATTACAATCAATTTACAAATATTTGAGGCAAAGAATATCAAAATACTATCTAAAACTGTAGAACTGTAAAATCTTCATTTGAGAAGTTTAAAGACACATGAAACAATATACTGTCCGATGAGAAAAAATTACCAGGACAAATATGACATTTACAGAAAAATATATTTCTATTTGACTATACATACATAGATGAGTCTTAGTCCAGTTTTTGTCCCTTCACACGCTGTACCAGGCAATATACTGTCTGCTTAAAAGAAGTTTTAGAGAATAAGAAGGGTAGAAAATTTTTGCCCCTTGTCTGCAAAAATATAGTGCCCACTTAAAGTAAAATACCTTAATTATTAGTCCTATTCCTTTGTTAGGAATTGGACATTCTGTATACTAAGTACAGGTGTCTACTAAACCCGGATTTCATTGTAATATTATAGAAGTATTACCATAATTATATTTATATTAATTAAATAATATGTGTCTTTAATAACAATAGATGCTAGTGAAATTCACATGATTTCAATTTATTTAAGACACTACCTGGTATCAACAAAATAAAGTTTGCATGTTTTAAGAAAGTATTTTTTACAAGCAGAGTTTGTACATTTTAATCTTCTTCACTTATTTTTTCATCATATGTATAATTTAGATTTATCAGTTAATTTGTTCTGAACATTTTTGGATTTTGTATTATTTATTAAATCTCTCATGTTCATAAATGGTTTCATTTCTAGTTATATTAGTTTGTTTCGTTTTTATTTTTGTTTTTTTACTTAAAATTTGTTAATTTAAAAATACTTAATCAGTAATATTGGGAAGTATTTATGAAATTTAAATTTATAACAATCTGTAAATATAACTACATGATGAGAATAAAGAAGCTGATTTTAGATTTATATTATTTTAGGTGAAAGAGAAGAAATAGAAATAACTGCAGACCGACTAAGGTCACGTACCCTTACGGTGGAAGTTACGGTCACTACGCCAAGAAACGAAATTCAGAAAAAAGCATTAGAGCAAGTTAATCAGTACATCGACGATTTGCTCGTCAAATTTCGCGTCGATGTGGATAGTGCCAAACGGACATGTCAGGAATATCTAAACGCCTGTTTATCGGAATCACGTGGAAATATAGATCAGAGGTTTCAGGCGGCGATTATCGAATGCACCGCAGACGATCAGAAAAAAACACGGAAACGATTAGAATCGCTACTGATGACTGTGTTTCACGCCGAAGAAAGGATGAGGCCCTAACAAAAAACACACCTTAATGTTAAAATAATTTTATAGTTTATAACTTCTTGAGTATATATATTATTATTCGTGAAAAAATTGTTCAGAAAATCAGTATCATTTATTAGAGAAAAATCCAAAACCATTTAATGCAAATATTCAAAATTTTCCAATTCAAGAATCAAAACATTAAATATTTTAAAAATTAAGTTGAAATGAAATTTAATATCTCTGCTGTACATAATTTTAATAGTTGCTTTGTGATTAATTTACATACAAACTAAAAGCAAAAGGAAAGTATATGCAGTGTGCGCTATCTCTTCTGACACCATTTATAATTTAGAAGTTTAAATGAAAATAAATTATTATCGATCATATTGGTATTTTTCTACAGCACGAAGGTACTTTACATTTGAGATAGGTACGCGTAATCATTTTCTAGTCTGTTTCAAGAGAGCAAATTCTTGAAAAGTGGCTTAGAAGAGTAAAATATTGTGATAAGTCAACAATTAGCAGAACAACTCAATATTTTTTAAAAATTGTTGTTCAGTAAATTATTTTAATTTTGTATTTATTTACATTATACGCTACGATGCAGGGATCGCTAACACGTGAAAAACACAGGAACCGTCCGACTCACCCGGTTTCTCAATCGACAAAATTACGACGACAGAACGCTAGCTTCATTTGTGTTTACGGAGCTTTTTTTCCTTTTAACTAATATCAGTAAGAAAAAAATATTTTAATATTTGTATATATTACGTATGAGTGAATAATAAATTCAAATCTTTCCGAAAATCAAATATATTAATTGTTTTATAACTTCTGTGAATATGTTTTTTTCCCTCAAGAAAATAATTTTGAAAAAATTTTGATTTTGTTTAAAGTTCTGCAGGTTGAAAATGATGATATTAGAAATAATACACAGTATTTAACATTATATTGTTTGTATAAAAAATAAATTTAATTTTATAATAAATTTAAATTTAAAAACTGTGTGTTTTTTTAAGCTTTCTCAGAAAAAGTAAACATAAACAAGTTGCATTGGTTAGAAACAGTTTGTAAACATTTAGTAATATTATCAATAGATCAACTCCAATAAAATAGTAAGTATTTTTATATGCTTTTATTTTTGCTAAGCTAAATATATATATTTTATGTGTATGTGTGTGAGTGTAAAAATTAAGTTTGTTTTGAATGTGTATGATTCAAAATCATAAAAAATGAAAGTGCTTGTATTTAATTTATTACTAATTAGTTTATTTTTGTTTAAAACAATACAAAACAGAATATTGTGTAATATTTCTGATGAAAATTTTTATTTAATATAAACCGGATTGTTTAAATGTTTGATCGTATTTCAGTGTTAAATGATTCTAACGACAGTTAGTATTACATTTTTAAACTAAGTATCCTTACAGAAGCGAGTCTTTTCTAAATTAGAAAAAAAATGCTTCATATAGAGTTTAGTATTTGGATGATATTTGTAACTCCATATAATACAGATGTCGACAAAAAGAAAAAGTATGGCATCATCTGGAGAAATTGTTGAGAAACAAAGGAAAGCTATCGACCTTGAGACGAAAAAAATCGTACAAGACTACGAAGCTGAAAAAACGGTTAAAGAAATAGCATGTGGCTGATCAGGAAAGGCTTTAACTTGAACCCAGTGGCATTCCCTCCCAACAATAACGTGATCCTGTCTTTAAAAGCCTTGAAACTAGGCATTGTGCTTCTGTGCATATAGGACCTTTCAGGCATTTTTTCCACCAAAGCTCGGTTTCATCCACATTGAATATCTGTTCCGGGCATTAAATGACTTTTTTAATTATTCCATTCAATTTGTCAACGAATTTTTCTGCTGCTTCTACGTCTGCGCTTGCCGCCTCACCACTAATTCTCCAATTATGCAGGTTGAATCTTCTAAACTGTTGAAACCATCCATTGGCTTGCTGTAAATGATTCTGTCGATTTTTCGCCTTCACGTGCCTTCAAAGTCTCAAAGATACTGCGTGCCTTATCTTGAATTATTAAAAGGCTTATCGGCATATTATTTTGCATCTGATTGCTATCGTGCAAATAAAAAGGCATGCATGACGCAACCTTTATTTGAAAATTGGTTTTTGAACTGCTTCATACCCTCAGTCCAGCATTATTGTTTGAAAATGGGCGTTCCTTTTAAAATTGTTCTCTTGCTTGATAATGCTCCAGGCCACCCCACCCTGACGTAAAGGTAGTGTATCTTCCTAAAAACACAACTTGTCCCTACAGTAAATGGATCAGGGCGCTATAGCTACATTCAAAGCGTTTTATTTGCGCACGACTTTTTCCCAAGCTGTAGCAGCAACAGAAAATGATGTAGTAACCCTTCGTGATTTTTGGAAATCGGACAGTATTTTAGATTGCATTAAAAACATTAAATCGGATAGAGTTAGAGGCGATGCAGCATTTGGAAGCGGAAGAAGAGGATAGAACTGAAGAAGTAAACACAAATTCACGGTACATGGGTTAGCTGGTGTGTTCTCCAAAATTAATGCGGCTATGTTGGAACTTGAGGCTATGGATCCAAATACTGAACGTGGAATGAGTGAAGTACTTTTAAAGTGCTATAGAGAAATTTATCTGGAAAAACAGATTACAAAGCAAACCACACTTACGAGTTTCTTTTCGACTGTTACATCCAGGACCTCCGCCCCTGAAGATACAACTTCTGTTTCATCGTCTTCATCGACCCTCTACAGCTTCAGATAACCCAGTAAAGAAATGATAATATGTACATATGCATGTCTTTTTATGAATAAATTTGAAGTTTGTTGAATAATTTTTATAATTTTACAACGATCCTATATTCCTGGCTTAAGCTCCTCGCTTATCGACCAACTCGCTTAAGACGTAGTCGTCGGAACGGAACTCGGTCGTAAAGTGAGGAGTACCTGTAAGTTTCCAAAATTGCACTAAACAAACAGATTTAAGGAAAGTACAGCGCTACGACGAATTGATACCTTTTGCTGATTGGTTCGTGTTGAGAATAATCGTATTATATACGAAACAATGAAATGTGGTGATAATTTGAATCCGTAAATTTTGACCTTTTAGGCATCGAGCAGACTGCGTTATATCGAATCAGCGTTAAGTGGGGTCTTACTGTAACATTAAGTTATGTTAAATAACTCGTATCACCGTACTATGTAATTTAAGATATGTATAATATCAAAAAAGAAAATTATGCGAATCGGTTACAGCTTTTTTTAATTCATTTTTTCATTTTTAACTGTGTAGTCATCTTTGTTTTTCAAAGATCAAACTAATACGAACTACAAATTTTAGAATTCATGCAATGACAAATTATATGCAGTTCGAATATTACAACTATTTTAGTTTTTATGGTTTATTAATAAAAAACAATTAAGAATTATAAAATAAAAGGTGAAGAATTAAGACAAATCTAAATGTTAGTGTCACTACGGGTGAAGAGCAACACTAAATCTATCTCCTTTTGAAACTGAGTCCTTAGAGCAGGATCTTTCAGTTTCCTCTTTTGCCCCAGGCCGATGTTCAGTTTGTAGAGTAGGAGAGGTCGGTCCATAGTCGAGGACGAGATGGAGAATGTCTTGCACTACGACAATTCGGAGAGAGAGACGCTCTCGTTCTCGAAATTCTGAGTTTTTATTTTCTGTCCCCGATTGCCCATTCCGATCGGTCGCCTACCTCTTCCTTACTTTTAGTAACGAGTGACGACCGCTCGGAGTGTAACGAGGTCTCAACTTTAAATGGGAACGAGTCAAAATTGGCATTCGATCCCAATCGGATAAACGATAGTCTATCTCGGGACTTATATTGTCTAGTTTTCATTTAAGTTATGGCAACTCAACACTTGGGCAATCTGCTTAGGGGGATGCCTTCCGGGAGGTCTTTTAAGGGAAATTGGCCCCTATTTAAGCGTTACAGATATGGAGAAAACCCGGAAAACTCCACGTGGCCAGCCCGTTCGAGCGAGGCGCTAACCCACGACCGAACTCCCAGTGTTCAGGGTACGAAGACCAGGCCGGATGGCCGAGTGGTCAAGGTGGTAGCCTACCGCTCTGGGGGACCCGGGTTCGAATCCGAACGGGTTGAGAAATCCCCAGGAATTTTTCGGGGGGTGGTCCGTTCGGATAAGTCGGGCCCCGTCCCTCACCACCCGGTCGCCCCATTGTGGGCCTGGCCGAACCCATAATGGGCCTACTAAAAGAGGCCCTCTTAGTGCCCACAGGGCGGAAAGAGTTAAAAAAAAAAAAGGGTACGAAGACCGCTTAGCCACTGTTACTAGTCTAGGTGGGCCTAGTCTAGTTTTCCTCTGTGTTATTTCCGAGAAAAGGTTTATTTAAATCATCATTATTGATTTTCTTATAGAAATTAAATTTGATAATAGAGAGGTTGCGGCCGAAGTTTTTCTCTCTAAAACATGAACGCCGAACGTGAGCGCCGCCATCCTGTAAGCCTAGAAAGTTTGACAATGTGTTTGGAACATTACTGGAATCATGCTCGAAGTTCCAAACGCCGTTGTCAAACTTCTAGGATTACAGGATGGCGGCGCTCACGTTCGGCGTTCATGTTTTAGAGATGGAAACTTTGGCCTCAACTTATATCTACTATGCCCATTTTTTCAGCTTTATAGTGTCTTTCTTTCTTTCACGGTATGCCAAAAACGGCCACTAGGGGTAGCTCTAGCTATTATTTAAATTAACAATATAAATTATTTTATATTTTTACAGTATAATATTCAGATATTATTATTTTTATTTGTAATTTAGTATGCCCCGATGCCTGCATCGGGCCTTTCGACTTGTTACTAATATAAAAGCCGTCGTGTGTGTGTGAATGTGAGGTCGCCGAAGCGTGAGTGGGCGCGTTTGACACAGATAAACTTCACAGTTACAAATAGTTACCTGGTTTATTATAACCAAAAGAATAAGCTTACAGCTACAACAGTCGACAGTAGGCGATGTAGGGTCTTCTAATTTGTTTCGTCCCTCGAAGGGTGAATCCCACTGGAACTATTCTTTCGGATCCCTTTCGGAAAGTCGCTGGCCCCGGCGTTGGAAGGAGATAAGGTCGAGGTGCAATCCAGTTCGATAGCGAGAGGCTATTTCTTTTTCAGCATATGATGCTCACAATAGGAAGACGGGGAGAAGCTCTCCGCGTCTTTGAAAATGCCCGTTTTATAAATTTTTTTTGGGGGTCCCAGACTTAACATTCCGATAGATCGATGCCGACTCGCCTCCGTTCTCGTTACGAAATGTAACGAGATCAGAACTCAGATCGCGGGATGAGTCAACACCGATTGACAATTCGACCCTATCGAAGATGTTCGATCTTAGGACTTATATTTATCTATTGTTTTGACCTGAGATTCCCTCTTTTCTAACAATTCCATGAAACATATCCTTATTTGGCACGAAGTTTATACCGTTTTCTCAAATCTTATATATAAAATTCTCGTGTCACAACGTTAGTTACCTTACTCCTCCGAAACGGCTTTACCGATTTTTACCAAATTTTATATGCATATTCAGTAGGTCTGAGAATCGGCTACTATCTATTTTTCATACCCCTGCACCATTTCCCCCTTTCAAAAATATATTTATGTATGGATTAAGGCTTTTATGTCCAACAGATGGCGATAACTTCCGACGACCTAAGTTTGCTTTTCTGTGAGAATGGACTGAAACAGATCATTTTCTATCTATCTATATAAATAAAATATAACGTTCGTTTGTTCCTACCGATTCCTTTGAAATTTTGACACAACGTTGCATTCGAATACGCACATGTTTTTATATAATATACATGTCGAAATTCCCCCCAGTGGGGGAGATGGACGGGATTAAGGCTTACCGTGAAGAACTCGGCTTCTATTATACTATTTTACATGCGGTTTTTTGCGTTTTTAATTGCGTTTTAATAGGTTACGTCAACAGAATATACACTAAAAAGGGATTTTTCGATATTCCCCAGCGGGAAAGTGACGGATTAAGGCTTACTGTGAAGAACTCGGCTTTTATTATACTATTTTAGATGCGTTTTTGATTGCGTTTTAATAGGGTACGTCAAGAGAATGTACACTCAGAAGGGATTTTTTGAAATTCCCCTCACGGGGGAAGTGTTATACATTTATAATAGATACATTTTGAGCCACAACAACGCGTGGCCGGGTCAGCTAGTGGCTTTATAAAATATTTTTTCTATAAAAGATTTTTTTTTAGAGTGGTTCCGGCCCACTTTTGGAGCTCCACAGGTGAATTCCTTATAACTCCCGCAGTCTTTGTTCAATTCAGACAAAATTTAGGTTATCGTTTTATGTTTTCGACAGAAAGTATCGGCTACTTATTTTGCGGAAATATTAGCTATAGAATAAACGTTTTATCGATTTCCGATCGGTGATCATGCTTACGTTGCAGTGACGTCGGTGACGTTCACGCCGGACAAGAACATTTCTTTCAAGTAGCATTTTAAACTTACTCAATTAAATTTAAACTTTAAAAATGATAGCCCCATCGTGTCACTTCTATAACAAATTTTTAAAGAACTCTTCCGAAACATAGTGAGCACATGACATTCTATTATCCAATCTGAAGTAACCATCTAACGAGCCCGTCATTTAGAAAGTGTTATCGCTAATCTCAAATGTACAGTACATATTCATCTTTGTTTTATCAACGTGAAATTAAACAAATTCGGTATTTTGCCTAGGAGAAAACGTAAGAGTAGAATTGGTCAGGTAAATTATAGATCTAAATAAGAACCGAGACTACCGAAGGCCGCGAAGTCCGACTTGAGAAACATGGAATAAGAATGGCTTTGTCGAGGGCTGCAGAAACAGCATCACAGCGTCAAGCTCGACTCGAAGCTCTTCTCAATTCTTCAATCTCCGTCTTAAAAAAATATTCCGTCAAGCTTAACGGAAAAATTTCTAGTTTTAAAATGTAATTTTTTGGATGGTTCCGGGACATCTCCGGAGCCCGAAAGTAGGGAGAACTTCCCGACCGGACGGAGTGTATCTGTTTCCTTATTAATTAACCCTTTTCAGTCTTTTTCACTTTGATTTTTTTTAACAATTTTAATTAAATCTAACACAACCCGAAAAATATTGTTATTCGAAAGCACTTTTCTTACGAACGCGGCAAAAGTTACGCGCGATCAGTACTGACGCCTGCTTCTGGTGAAACTATCCTGACGGTGTCTTCGTTTTACCCTAGATTGAGAAAACTCCGAGCCCGAGCTAAAGCTCGAGGCACGATGAGTAATAGCATCAGATCACAAAGCAGTTTTGGGTATACTATAGATTACTCCCTATGGAATTTCAGAACTTTGATTATATATTGAAACTCAGGGACCGAGACGAGTTCAACGGTACCCTATTTTTGGACCGGAGACGAAAAATAAAAAAGTTATCATACTTTTTCACTTACCATACTTTTTTAATGCGCTCATGAAGACGGCACCATAGTTGCTAGTACTGCCATCTTGCGGTAAAGTCTGCAAACCGTGACGTCGGACTACGGTCATCTCCCGGAGGGTTAAACACGCGATACGAGAGCGGAGAGAGCGACGCGACTTCCGATCATCGCGCGATTGCCATTTCGGTTATGGCAGCGAACATGGCGGCCCGACTGACCTCTCGTATGGGCGCCACCACACGCCGCCATGTGCTAAACTAGTGATCGATTCACGGTAGTTCTTGAACAAAGTAAAAAAAGGGGAGAAACGTCTACTAAAGGCAATTTTAACGGCAAGCGACTGGACTCCCGATCGCGATAGCGAGGCCGACTTAGCGGAGAGCGACGCGACTCCTTATCATCGCGCGATCGCCGAAAAAAGTATGATAACATTTTTATTTTTCGTCTCCGGTCCAAAAGTAGGGTATCGTTGAACTCGTCTCGGTCTCCTGAGTTCAAATATATAATCAAAGTCCTGAAATTTCATAGGGAGTAATCTATAGTACACCCGCAGTTTTACCCTAGATTTACCCTCAACATTACCTCAGAGGTTGAAATTACCCATGAAACGGCAGCACTGCGTACGATATTAAGCATATAATGTATTTTCGAGTTCTGCGATACATAGGGTGAGTGCGAAGTAACTAGGCATCGGGAAATCGCCATAATTTTTATAATTGTGCAACGATAATAAAATTTGTGAGCACGCATACATCGGTCAAGATGGAATTCATAATTTTGGTATCGGCCAGGTGGGCAGCGATCGAGAGAGGCAACGAAGACGGCCGCAGGCTATCTGGGACCAAGTCGGCGGTGGCGTACAATAAAGCCTGCTACTCACATGCGGAAACGGTAAGCCAAAAATTGCCATTCCGTCTTCTTTCCGCCTCGCGAGTATTCACATGCGGAAATTACCGTTCAATCAAAATGCGCGCCATCTGCGGCCGTAAATATAAACAAGCTAGTAATGCAGGTTGGCCACGCCAGACGACAGTCTAACTTTCTGGTAAACAGTTCTAAATTAAACCGCTACGGCGAACAGCGCCGGTAGTCGAAAATGACGCCGACCGGGATTACTTTGTTATATCAATTAAACTTTCTAAGTTTGCTTACGAGCTTATGGCAAATGAAAAAACACAAAAACCAAGAATTTGGATAAGAAAAATATTCGAAATGGTCGGAAGTTAGAAATATCGAATATTTTCGTAACCAAATTATGATTACATCATTCCCAATACGACAAAAGATCACCTTGGTAATCCCAACAGCCGCGCTTCCGGAATCTCGACAGCAGGCGCGATTTGAAATCTGATCTAGGTGGCGCTGATCGTATTGACGTATCAAAATGCAAATGACAGTCCAACTCCCCCTCGGAGAAGAATTATGCAAATTTTTTAGTTTCAGTTAAATGTTAACAGAAGGTGAAGGTTGTGTTATTATGACAGCGTTAATATTATTCCAAAGTCTGTATTTTCATTGTTTTTTTCAGTTAAATGTTAACAAAAGTAGAATTATTTATTTTTCATTTAACAAAATAATGTCAGAAGGAGTGAAATTGTCATCCGACGACTTTTGGAAAAATTGCAATTCTAGAATTTTCTTTCACCTGTTAAAATCCGAATTTTCTTTTATCGATTTAGACGTCGATAAAAGAATGCCTTCAGATATCAAATTAGCTGTTCAACTTGATTTGCAACACGTAGGTGAAATTTGTACTAATTGCTCCTTTCGCCGGAAATTAATTTACAGAAATGATCGTACTTCCGTAGCATTAAGATGTAACAATTGTAAAATGAATACTTCGGCGTTCGAAGGGACATTCAAAGGTAAATTCGGGAATATTCTTTTATTTGGCATTTGGTTAGGTTGGTTTAAGAAATCAGGAGACCGTTTTCAGTTATTTGCTGAACATTTGAGTTGGATATATTCAGGATCACGGAAAACTCCAAAATGGAAAGAACCAGAAAGTGTATCTACTGCCCCGAACCCAGCAAATAGTGGAAAAGAATACCTAAAAAGAAAAAAAAAGGAAACGTCTACTAAAAATTAGTCAAATCGTCAAATAAGAGAAAGGAAGGTTCTAAAACAGAAGTCGAATCAGGTTGCCAAATGAAAAACACGGGAAAACGAACTAAAATTATGGAAAACGTGAGTAGCATATTTACGTTATAAATATATTTTAGTTAAAAAAAATAAATAAATAGGTACAGTACAGGACGTATTGATAAGTTCGACGGTCGCCATCTTGTTTGCGCGCGCACGTTCACAAACAAGATGGTGACCGGAAGCGCGGCCATTGGGACTACCAAGGTAAACTTTTACTCCCAATACTTTACGCCATAAGTACCGGTACGTCTATTCGACATTAATATTTAAAGCTTATACTAAATTTAAATGGATAGTAATATAGAGAGGGTGCAGTCACGTGATATAACGTCATCGCTTCGCCCAACAAAATAATCGTCCGCCATATTGATTGCTGATTTCATGTTTACCTCGCTCGATCACTGTTAAGAGTAATGTTATGAGTAATGGAAAGTCTCGCATGAAGATACGTACTGTACCTTTCCTACAAACAAAATTAAATCATTACGAACAGCTCTTGATAAAATATCACGATGAATAAATCCTCTTGTCAAATAATTGAGCATCGGGTGATTTGTATGCCTTCGTCTGATACAGTGTGACAGCGTTAGTTGTTAAAACAAAATAATTTACTGTGTCTCTATGTTCTATAGTTGTTCACGTGGTTAAATCGTTGGATGAAAAATCCGTTTGTTTCATTTCGTATGGATCCCATCCAATAAAATAAGTTTTCTCTTTACATTTTATCAAATCGGCTGCAAAGCCTGGTAAAATTCCTTTCTTTCACGTTGACATAATAGCGATCAAGCGAGGTAACGTGAAATCGGCAACCAATATGGCGCGCGCTTCTTCGCGCAGTCTCTGTTTATGTAAACGGAGTCATGTGACGTCACGTGCACCCCTTCTATAGCGTATAAACGAAATATATTAGCGTATTAGTGTATAAAGCTTTTTAGCCTCGCCCACCGCTATAGCCGAATAACGTCCTCCCACGCGAAGTTTATTACATTGCTAAACGGCTTTTCTATCGGTCTAATTTTTACCGTTTCTGCACGTAAGTACAAGCTTAAAGGACGTCGCGTCAAACTCCGTCCGGAGCCGAAACCGCCGCAAGTCGGGTGGCGGATGCACGGAAGCGGTCGTCCGTCCACCGGCATCCGCGTTTGCACAAAATAATTTTCAACGTCTTCGTCTTAGAAATATAGAAATTATAGCGATTTCTCTAAACTCGCTCCCTTTCTTACTTCCGTGGCTACGGACGGCGCAATCTCCGTCTCGCCGGACGCCGGTGGTCACGGAAAGAGGGCCAGGGGTGACAAAAATCGCGGAAAAGCCGCCGAGTTTCTGTTTTCCTCGCCGGTTTCCACCCGCTTTTCAAAAATCGATCGGCAGCCGAGAGGTTATCGCGGTAGAGGGGAACGACTTACTTCGTTTTCCGAACTCTCCTTTTGGTCACCCGGAAGGCCGTAATGGTCAGACGTGACCGACTTCCGCTTTGTCGAAAACGGGCATTTTTCCCTCCCCCGGTATTGGCGGATGGAAACGGACGACGGAAGGGGTAGGCTAACAATTGCCGTTCCGTTTTCTCGCGTGATGAGTATTCGCAGGCGGAAATTTAATACCGGATAGGGGTCTATAAACACCAGTGGCATGCCGTGACGTGATGATAGGAAAGCTGCGTTTCCGTAAAAGTTTTAAACAAATACTGTACTGGAAATGACAAAAATAAGCAGTTTATTTAATTGACGCGAAACAAAGATACAATAACTTGTTTTTATTATTTTTTTTATAAACTAACGACTTGGCGGAAATAATTGCCGAATAGAGTTAATCACTTTATCTTAAAAATCGCTGGTCGTCGATTCCATCAAAGTATTTAAAAGCTATTTTTCTATCAAAAGCAACGCTAGTGACGATAATCTTTCCTCTGACTGACTTCCTTGCCAATGTATCAATTCGCTTCAGGGTTGAAAAACTGCGCTCAACAGAGCATTGGTAGATGGTACCGTAAAAATTAACTTTATTAAATCATATAATTCTTGGTACATCTTTGTTCGGGTCGTCATTAGTTATAATCTGGACACGAATATAAATATTGCAATTCACTATTAGATAAATCAAAAAGTTGAAGTTTACTATCTGGGACCATCATGGCCGCTCTTCCGGTTGAGAGTACTCTCGCTCCCAACGACGTCCTAACGCGTCACGCGATAAAATAACCTAACTTATTCTAACATACTATCGAGTGCAATTACAGAATTAAAGACTACAAATATAAATAAATAAGATTAGAAATAAAAATTTGCAATAATCGAAAAAGGTTCTAATTTTTGACTGGCGTCCTGCTAACCCATAACTACCTATAAATAAAAATGAATCAATTAAACATTACTCACTATTATTATCCTTCATTCATCAACTGTAATCCGCTTTTTAGAACTCCTTTCAGATTCACGAACGTTGGTTCCCACTTCATTAACTTTTTATACATAAAAGCATACAAATAGGAATCGCACAATTCCTCCGTGTAATGAAATGGCAGGTTTTTTTACCTGCCATTTCATTACACGTTTTTTTTCAAACATCGCCACAATCTTTCAATAGTTTGTAAATCCAGTTACTGGTGGTCATGCCCAAAAATTTCTGCATGTTTCACTGTTTCGTGCTGTATTTCAATTCCTTCACTTCAAATCATTGTGGTTATACCCCGTCCACTCGTCTGTATATATAATACTTCCTGAATGTACAAATCTACTCGCAACCCAATTGAGGCTCACTTCTGATCTATCATTAACATAATACACGAAACGTTTCTTGTCCTCCCTACAAATACCACCCACAACCCATTTCGTACCTTTCAATTGCCGACCTTTATCATATTTCCTTTTGCTTACCACGGTCTCATCTATATACGGTCTTTTCCGGTCCTCCAATTTTCATATTACTTAAATTACTCAACGAAACCATCATTACATTCCTAATGTAATTTGCCCAATCAACGGCCGTTCTTTTACTTATACCTACAGTCAAACAAGCGGATTTCAACGAACAGTCGACACAGATTAAATGCCAAATAAACGAAAGAATACTTGACTAGGATAAATTACCACATTTTCCTTTAAATGTCCCCTCATAAGCAGACATTTTAAAGTTATATTTCCGACATGGAAAACTAACACGACACGCATCAGTTCTGAAACAAATTTTACACTTGCCATTACATTTAACATAGACAGTTTCGACAGTTTGAAAGGCTAGTTTAATTGCGAATTTTACGTCTGATTGAATTCTTACATCGAGACATCATTCGTTATTTGCTATCTGATTTTTCCGAATTAAATCCACAGTGGTCCAATTCTTAAATTCCATTGTCAAAAAAACAAATTAATAAACACACTTAACTAAATAAACTCAATAGTAGAATTATCGACTCACACACCTACCACCCGCACGAAACAAATTTGCATAATTTCTCACAAGTATACATTTAGGCGATAAGATAACCGGTTTGCAAATCGACACGACATTGTTACTGGCGCCGCTATCCAAGGTCCCAGAACCTTGGCCGCTACCGACCATTTCTAATTGCGCCTGTACTTGAGATTCCGGAAGGGCGACCAGGATGGTCCCGGATAGTTAACTTCAACCTCAAAAGATTTTACATAAAATTTACGTAAAGAATTAAAACTCGCTTGGGAAAATTGTTTTTTCATAATATTTAAAATTATTAACATCTAAAAGTGATAAAAATTCTAAAGATTTTGTCTGAAAATCTGTCAATATAATTATAATTATAGCTTTGTAAAGAAACATACAGTACATAAAAATAACATTGAATATTCTCTACTTTTTAAATCTTAAAATAATCTATTTAGTCAAACGGCTTCCTACCAGTGGCTAACGGATGGAATCGTTATACGATATTTTGGTGTGTGTGTTTCCGCCGTGGAAACTGACAATACGGCGCTTCCATTGGGAATATGCGTATACCGTACGAATTTATATTCGAATATACAATAGCAATTTTATCGTTGTTTTTCACACGTATAGAAATTTGTAATAAAATACATAACGCGGTTATGATAAAATATTAATTTTAAAAAGTACGATAAAATATGAAAATAATCGCGCAATACAGTATTTATATTTTAGAAAATACAAGGGAAGCGGCGCTTCACAGCTTCCATGGACGGCACGCCACTGTTAAACACCGGGTCGGGACGACCCGTGTTCCTTATAGAGCCGCCATATTGGTTCCTTAGTTCCGAGGTCGCGGTATGGATTTCGTGCTCTACGTACTGTACAGTAAACTGCACATCACTTGGAGTTCGAGCCGCGGAATTCCTTTTATAATTTCAAATAGAGTATCTTTTCATTTAGAGGTTACACTGACAGAATTAAAGGCTTTAGCATTTTATTTTGAAATGTGTTCAGTCATGTTAATGGTTCGTACGAGGATAAACTTATTTTTAGAAACTGTTACCCTGTGACAACATACCCCTAGACGGGGTATGTTGTGTTTGACGGCCGGATGGCCGAGCGGTCAAGGTGGCAGCCTACCGCTCTGGGGGACACGGGATCGAATAATCCCCAGGAATTTTTCGGGGGCGGTCGGTTCGGATATGTCGGGCCCCGTCCCTCACCACCCGGTCGCCCCATTGTGGGCCTGGCCGAACCCATAATGGGTCTACTAAAAGAGGCCCTCTTAGTGCCCACAGGGCGGAGAGTTAAAAAAAGGGTATGTTGTCAGAGTAACGGGTATATGTAGTGTTCTCACATTTATTTTGGTTATGTTAAATTATGCGTAATATGACATTTACTTGTGCTAATTCTATATAGTAATTTACTGTTATTTTCTTATCTATTTATTCTGCGAAAGACAAGTAACTCGAATCTTTACATATTGTCTTCAGTCAGTTGTGACAAACATTATATGGATTTACATCTGCTCGTGAGACCAAACTCTCACCACAAACCAAACAAAAGGTCTTTTCTTTCTCTTCTGATGAGTTAGTCTTAGTGACAAGTTGCCCCAAACGAACTTCCTTAACAAATCGGTTCATAGTTTCTAATTTCAAAATAGAAAATTCGATTGCTCGTAATGTACTGTAATGGACCCATCTAATAGGAAATACAGTTGTTACTCACCTTTTACTAATTGCAAGCTTTCAAATGGCACAAGACATGATGCATCAAAATTTACGCGACTTACTGTAAATCTTTTAACTGCTAATTAACGGAAAACAATGCAACGGATATTCGAATTTTGTAATAACGTAGACGAGCGGTAAATGAACCTACTCCTAGATGACGTGACCATTCAGTTTTGATTATATAGGCGATATTTGCACTGTGACAACATGCCCCTTGTGACAACTAGCCCTGGTCTCCCCTACACGTGCATTTTTGTATTACCCAAACTGCAAACGGGAGCATCGAAGTAAGCATTTTTATAAATTAAAATTGAGAGAAAGGCTTTTAACATCATCTAAACTATGACACACACGCCTTATCTCCAAGAACCAACATTTATTGCTTTAACAAACGTTTTCAACCTGATAAACAAGTCATCGTTCAGTATTTTCAATTATCTGGAACGTTTTATATTCAAACGATTATGCGAAAAGAAATTCAAATTTATAAATGTTCAAACACTTCGTCCAAATATCAAATATACAAAAAATTTAACAGTGTAAATATGTGAATTTGAATGAATTAATCGCCATCCAAGGCAAGAGACATTTCCAAGCCTCCCCAACGATTCCACAGCCGTCTTGAAACCTGCACACAGTGCCTCAGGTATTTATAACGACACGCGATGTCACGTAAACACACTCTCTCGATCGTCAATTCATGTATTCATTTCCGTTAAATTAAATTGGTTATTTTAGCTGTTAACCTTGTATTAGAGTCAATCACTTCCGTCTCGCCTTCTCTCAACCCTCCTCCATCTCGAATCCGACCGCTCGCGCAAATTCCGAATTTGCGGCCATCAAGGTTTCTGTGTCTATCCTGACAAGACACTAAAGAGGTGCCGACCCTCTGGTCACATCTGCTTGTAAAGAGATGGTAAAAATAGTCCTGGGTGCAGAAGCTGATAGTGAAATATCAAAAATTTCCCTTTCTGCTGACACAATCGATCTCCTGAGTTATTGAGATGTCCAGTGACAATTCTATTAATGGTATGTCATACGTTTTTGAGGGGAAAAACATTTTGGCTTGCCATGTTGAGTCGTGTCGAGTCATGGGTGTGCTGCAAGTAGAAAAGAATTGCGGAACACTGGTCTAGCTACACAATTTACTAATAGGAAGAACTTGAACTGATCAGCCTAAATTGGCATTTGCAGGAATTGGAAACAATTTGTATATTGTAAATGAGGGTATTTTCACCCAACTAAAAAGTAGCATAGATTCATGGTGAATTGAAGTTTACTACTAAAATTTGTTAAGGCAAAAACAGAAAAGATTAATAATAGATTAGTTCAAATAAAAGGTGATGGATGAAATCTGACTACCTTATTTGATATAAAGAATGGAGAAACTCATACCAATTATAAATGTTCATGATCATAACATAAAGGTGAAGCAAAACAAGTATATGGCCGAGATAGAAAATACAAGAGAAGACTGTTTAAACCCAAATGTTAATTACAGAAAGGAAACCAAAGGAGATGACTTAGTATTAGTACAGAATTGAAAGAGAAAAGATTCAACCTCATCAAATTGACATCATCATCATCTTTAATGCTGCCGAATGGCATTTGCGACTTCATATTGATATAGTTCTCTGTCTTCCACTGTGTGTAGAATTTGTGCTGTTGTCATGTGAAGCCAGGTGTTGATGTTGTCAAGCCAGGCCATTTTTGGTCTGCCTGGATGTTTCTTGCCTTCAATCCTGCCCTCCAGGATGAGTGGCAGTAGATGGTATTTTTGGTGGTTCCTAGTGATGTGGCCTAGGTATTTGCATTTTTTGCTGATGATGGTTCTGATCAGGTTCCGGTCCGTGTGCATGTTCTGCAGGACCTGTGCGTTGGTTATCTTGGCCATCCACAGGATTTTCAGCATTCTTCGGTAGAGCCACATTTAAAAGGCCTGTAACTTTTTTGTAGTGGCTGATGTTAGAGTCCACGTTTCTACACCATAGAGCAGGATTGGCCAGATGTTCTATATGTCAATTTGGCCAAATGCTACATCTGGCCAAATTAACATATAGAACTATAACACATCAAGTGGAGCAATTCCAGTATATGTTGGTGCATTGCTGTATTGGCCATTCTTGTAAAGAGGAATTCTCAGATCAAAGAAACAGGGAGGTAGTTCTATTGAGGGGTACAAGGATTGAAAATCCAACAATGTAATGTATTTGGGTAGGTGATTACTTTGAGCTGCTCAATTAGTTCCTCTGGGCTGGAGATGGCAAATTGGTATCTATCCAGATGTGGAGTAAGCAGGTTGTGTGTGGCTTTCTCCAATTTAGGTGTGAGAGCCCTAACCTTGTCAACAACTGAGCATAACTGTTGCCCTTGCTTGTGTGTTTTGGCAAAGGTGAATTATTTAGGGACATCAGGTGCATCCATGACAATGTTGCCCATAGCTAGTTTGCCTGCCAATTTTGTGTTGGCAAAACACTTAACTCTTGAATGTAACTTATCAATTCAGTTTTCCTCAACCTCAGTGCATTGGATTATGTCATTGTATTTGCTTCTTTCATAAGCACCAAGAGTTTGGCTTTGTGTGCCCTGATTAACCCCTTCTGAGTTCAGGCATCTTTTTAACTGTAAACCAGCTGGATCCTCTAAAATGAATACAAATATGAAATTCGAACATATTTGAATGATGGAAATTTCATATGACAAACTCCTCTGCACATGTGTTCTTGTGATATGATTAAATATGTTCTAACATAACTTTAGTACATGTATAGTTTTGGATAGAGTCCTCGCATGACAATATGAGGACTCAATCCAAGACTTGAACAATTGCACCTCACATCCCAAATCTGCATTGGCACATTCATACGTCACTAGACTCGACGGATTTTATTGTGGAACCCAAATTTTTATTGGCGGCACGCTAGGTTTCTGCAGAACACAAGTTGGGAATCCTATTCTACAAAGAAGTGAATATGACTCTTTTAATTACAAATAGTCTATAAATATTTATCCTTTTAACAATTTAACAGGGTTTTATCTTAAATTATGAGAACAAGTATAGTTCTTTACAAAGAAAAGATATAGTTGCAATGAAAGTTAAGTTAAACAGCAAGTATAAATATACCTATTGCAATTTTAATGAGTTGCAATAATCACAAAACAGATCAGTTTGTCTTTCATTTCAAATTAAAAATTTGAGTGTCACCTTAACTATTGCTTCCTTAGCTGGAAACACCAAACTTGTAGGAGAAAACTGAAAACTTACATTCTTGATAACACTCTTTTTTTACCAAATGTCAGCAAGTAGATAAGAAAGAAACAACTACGAGGTAGATACATTCGTTCTTTTAATATTGATAATAAATGGTACAGACAACAGCAATTTTCTCAGATAAAGCCAGTGTTAACTACAATTAAATAATTTGTTAAATAAAACAAAAGGTTTTTTTTAACCGTTTTCAAATACCGCTTTTAAAATAAAACACTTACAGACTGTTTACCATTACAGTTTTATCCACGAATCTAAAAGAATGTCATGGTATTTTAAAATTCTGTACCAACCGAAAGTGATAATTTAAATCAGCTATGGTGATGCAGTCAAATTTTATAAAGGTTTATATTTTTTGTAATTTTGAAATTTCCTGGTTGGGCAAATTCCTACATTTTTCTATTACGATAGAAGTCGGATAAACTATACGCGAATAACGATTTAAGTTAAACTAAATAAAAAAATGGTTATTGCTTTACATGCTCTTGAGCTCTTTTGTAGGTGAATTACAGAATTTTTAATAAAAACTATAATTTTTGGAAATATCCGTTCACTTCTCTACTTCGTGTCTACACAAGTAATAATTTAAAAGTGCCGGAAGTTCGTCCATCCTTTTAAATAGAAGTAAGGAATTAAAAAAAAAATCTTGCCGAGTGTGAAAACGACCGTACGATAATTACAATACATTAGATTATTAGCATTTAGAATTTCTCAATAACAACTTTATTTTACGATTCCAAAAATAATGACTTTCGGAAAGGAGGAAATCGTAATTAACGACCGTAGTAAACACTCACTTTTTAAAAACAACATGTGACTATTTATGATCAGAAGGATTCTTGTGTTTTCAGTCCCTCTCGGGAGAGCTCCACGACTGCGAACGAGTGTAACTGCGACGTAACGAGTGTGATCGACTGGACGACGGCGATCTCGAAGTCGACCAAGAACGGTAGGACCAAGAACTCAGACTGCTCGGCGTTACCGGCGAAGGTCGTCTGTACGGAACGGGTCGTTTGCGTGCACTGCCGACATACAAAAGAAACAAAGGTCATTACTTAAGAATGGTAAATTATCGTAAATAGGCCAAGGACAAAAAGTTCCTCTCCATTGCCTCACCACTTATTATATCAATTCAAATTTACATCTTGATTTGGTTCTTTCTTTTATTCGTTAGAAGTAAACACAAAATTTGTAATAATAATAATTTTTCTCTATACAGAATACTAGCTTTTAGACTGAGAAATGCCATAGTTATCAAATAAATCCTCTTTGATTTATTCTTGTCAATTCTTAGATATATCCCCTATATCAAAATATTTTAAAATTTGTAAAACACTCACCTTGTAGTTAATGTTATTTTTTAGATGTAGTTATGAGCCACAACCAAAATAAAAAAAGTTCTTTTAATTTTTTGGCTCATAAGTACATTTAATATTCTCAGCCAGAAAGGAACTTGTCCTTCAAATGATATCATCAAAATGTAAAATTAAGAATCATAGTCAAAGTAAACACAGCAATCTTTCCAAAAGCTTAGGTGACCAACAATTATATTAAGGTAGTTTAGAATCTTTCCAGACTGCTATTTGAAAACATTATAATTCTTATATTCACATAATAAAAATTTGACCTGCATTTAAATACAATTTAAGTGGCATGGTAGAAATTTAAATAATAACCACTAAAATATCTTACTTTTTCAACACGAACACAGATCTTCAATTGAGAAATTAATTTTGGGAAAAGTATAACAGAAACTCTATATCTGCTTATTTGTGAAACAATTAACAAGAATAAACCAGCAATGAATTGCTCCAATTTCCTGGCTACATTTAAAATTTTGGTGGTGCCATCAGTTGTCATATTTTATTAGAAAAACTTTTTGCCATTTTATAATAGTTAAAAATATTAAAAGTTTAATTTTGAGGATAGTGATGGCTTTTATAAAAAATTGTAAATGCTAATAACAACAAGCAAAATCGTTATGGAGTTACGTATACCACCCCCCTCACCTTTAACCAACAACTCCCCTAATTTTCAATAACAAGCACAGGAGTTATTTTGAAGAGCCCCTCTGAAGCTTAATAACAGCTTCAAAGAGGGTGAACAAATTCATGCCCCCACCATGCACACACTAACATTCATACGTCGAGAAAAGCAAGAAAACTTGGGGTAATTTCTACAAGGGTCATTTTTTGACCAATCGCCATAATTTCCTGACTGTTATATATAACAGATCTGAACATGTTTAGCTCTGTTTTACTGTTAATATAATTTTTAATCTTAATTAAATTAGTCTGCCACTATGCTGGGCTAGTCTACACTACATAGTAGATGCTTGTGTTATTTTGGTATGCACACTGGTGCAGTCCAGTTTATAATAAAACAAAGTAAGAGAATTTTGTGCTAGTTTTACAGTACAATTAATATGATAAAATAGTTGGATAACTTTACAAATTGACATAAACTGGTAAGATGCTTAATGAAAATGGTTAACAAAATTGGGGATGTTTCTTTACCCAATGTGAGTAGAGGATGCTTTTTTACATCCACTGCACCAAGAATTCTATGGTCAGAATACAAAATGTTTTGAAATTTTCATTATTTGCCATTTTTAAAATAGTGTATCTAATATATTTCCCCCCCTCAAAATGTGGCAAAAGAAGTAACCAAGATTTTTTACCTGGAAAATGCTCTAATCAAAAACTAAAATGATATTTGAAAAATGTGTTGTAATTATCAAAGATAAAGGAATATTTATTAATTAATATTTGGCAGCATCAACAAACTCTTTTTATGCTTAAAACAAAGATATTTAAGTGGTTACAGAAGAAAAAAATTATGTACATTCAAAAATTATTTTCTGATTCTAAATTACCTTTAATATAATATAACAACCTTCACCTGTACGTTCAATTGCAATGTATCTATTTTACTCTAAATGTTATTTCCAAAAATTCACATTACACATTCTCAAGTCTTAAAAGCAGTTTACAAATAATCCAACTGTCTTTGGTAAGTATTGTTTTCAATAGTCTTTTCTAAATGTTGTAAAAGAGTAATGTGAATTTTTGATGAAAAAAAGAAACTAGGTTTAGTTTGATCAAGTTTGATTTATTAGTATGATTAATACACCAAAACTTTCATTACCAATGGTAAGGATTAATATTTGTGTTATTTGAGATACAAATACAATGGTTAGTAATGTAATTATGCTCATTATTCTAATGGATGTTAGTAGTTAATGAAGAGTATGTGACGAAAATTAAATATTTTTAATTTGCTAAGAAATTAAAATAAGTAACAAAACAAAAATATATTCAAACTGGCAAATAAACAAACATAAACTCTACCTGGTTTGTCGGTGATACAGGAAGATGATCAACTCAAGAAGAAGAAACTGAAAAGAAAATACTTAAAATAAAAAGAAAAATTCATTTCTTTTAATGAATTTTTACAAAAAAATTAAATACACAGAAAGAATATATAAAAAAAATTGACTTATTACGTAAAATGTTTAATTTTCACTGTCTGTCAAAGAATTTTTTCATTAAGGGTATTTAATGATTGTGTGCTGAATGTCAATGAATTAGGAATAAAAATTGCATAAAATATCAAAAATAAATAAACAAAAATTAAAGTTTTTTCGATCGTAAATTTTACGAAACAAAAAATTCCATTGTCATTCAGCCTGTTCCAATTCAGAATGATAAAAACTAATGTAATGGGAAGAATGATACTTTTTTTTTATAATTCAATATCGGCGATATCGTGGCTTGTTATAATCGTGTGAGTAACTACTACTGTAACTGCGACTACTACTGTATCTTTTCCTGTGAGATCTATATGGTGATCTGGAATATGAACGGGAATGATGCCTATATCTGCCTCTGCTATGTGACCTGTTGGAGGTTTTCGTTAACAGAGAAAATATTAATAAATACAATTTTATAATAGCAAAATAAATATAACAAACTTGCACATTTGCCATAAATTATACCTGGTGATGCGTCGTTTATCTAGGAAACTGGGCGATCCTCTACGCCTGGGAATGGATGGACTCCTAGAATGGGATCTAGAATGGGACCTCGAACGTGAAGAGTACGATCGACTGCGAGATCTAGAATATTAAAAGCACAGTATAAAGTTTTAGTTTATTAACACTACGTATATAGCCGTGTCAAATTACACAACCTAGTCTTCACTTTCCTTACTTTTGATGTTGTAATGTTTGAATAAAGTTTAACAAAAATGTCTCAAAACAAAAAAGTTGTCATTAAAATTTACATGCACAAGGAATATCTAGATTGGGTAGAACTAGTGCCATCTCCAGATGCTCGTCTGGTGATGGGATTAGATGAAATGTACAGTCAACAACAAAAGTAAACTGCCATTGCATGCCAATCGACATGAAGATGACATCACAGAATCAAATTTGATGCAATGCACAAACCAGACTAGATTAAATAAAGTATATTTCTAGATTTATATTTGAAGTAACTTAAACATTCAAGTAACATTCTAATTTTTAATAAATTGCTTGACCAAATATAGATCAACCTAAGCTAATCACTAGATTCATTGATTGTACTAATTGATTAATACCATACAATTTGTATAACATGAACTGATATTAAAAAAAAGTTTTTATATAATATATTTATTCTGGATGGTAGTAAGCACAATTTTTGTAGAGGACTTATCATACAGGAACATCATGAGATTTTTAAATCATAGTCTGTATAATCAAGGAGTAAATAGCACAAAATACATTTCCTATCAGTCCTATACATATTTGGTAAACTGAAACAATAAATTACCTTCAATGGTATATTGGTGACAACTGGACTATTAAGAGATAAATAGTAAAATTAAAAAATATACAAATTGACCTTAAAACCCTAATAAAATGTGATAAAAGGGTATACTTGTAAAACAAGCTGAAATATTAAAAAGCATTTTAAAAAAACACCAAAATATAAAAAGGTATAAAAACTTCACTATTCATCAACTGAGCATATGGTGAAGTGAATAAAATCAGGAAGTGCACTCCTGGTTTTAATTATTCACATCACCCTATGCTCGTATGTCAAACCGTACACTCATAAACATCATCTGGAGTATAATGGCCATAATTGTATCCTTTCAGAATATTGCCACATACTGAAGGAATACAATGTTCCCAACAGGCATGGCCTTCTATTGGCCAGGGACATTGAGAGTCCCTGGCTAATAGAACTTTCATCATTCCATTAATCTAAGTAAAAGGTCACACACCAAGTTCAATCCTTTGTGAATATTTTTACCTTTGTTTTCTCAAAACAGCTCGAAATATGAGGAGTGCCTTTGTGGCATACAAATAGAACATCAAAATTCATAACGGCCATGTCGAAATTCTGATTTAGAGTGAAAGAAGACACCAAGAGAGTGTGGAAAGAAAATCATAAATGTAGATGAAGTGAAAGAGGTATGTATGGACAGATGGAAATAAAATAAAACTGTCATGTATGAATGTAGTTCAGGATTTTCTGATTTCAGCAGTTCCTAGAGTGAAAGAGTGGGTGAGTATTCCTGGTGCTATGCCCTGCATATATGACATTCTTCAGAAAACTGAAGGTTAAAGAGCATTGTGAATAAGAAATTCACTTTTTTCTTAAGTACCCCCTTTTATGGAATACCCCCTTTTATGGAGTGATTGATTGTATACCTTCATCCATCTGAGATCCTGGGGACAAGGACTGAATTTATTTAAATAATATTTTAAATTTCGACATAAATTAGTCATTAAAAACAACAAATTTTTATGCTTTCAAAGGAAAAAGCTTGTGAAAGGAGAAATAAAACTTCCTTTCTTGACTGATGATTTCCATGATGAGATGCATCACAAAGTTTTGATGAACATCTGGTGGTCAACTCATCAGTGCATCCCCCATCGTATGATGATAATTCGAATGGCTAATTGGAGAAAACCCAGAATAAAAAGGACAGAGATTGCTGTCTTGGCGCAGATGGCCAGAGATCAAGGAACCATGATAAAATGGCGAACTGCCATAGAAAACACCCATAGAAGCCAGCGCAGACTCTGCCACAAGGAGTGCAAATCCCAGCTTCATCCGTCTCCTAACTCACGCCGAAAGCAACGCCTTGTATACTAAGGAAGACATCTGTCAAGTCGCCAGAGGTATTATCTAATCAATTGTAAAATCTCTCAGGCCATTGACCTAGATATAATGTTTATAACTGCATATACTGTTTATGCCAATTGTATTTATCCATTGTTTGCTTAGTTATTAAATGCTTGTTATTTGTTAAATTAAGGTTGAGTGATATTACTTTAAATACGGACACGGACTCTGATCGACTGTATTTGCACACTGAAAAATAAAAATAATCTCCTCACTCAATGATACATACAGCCTTCCTATTTGACTTTAGTCCTTTACAGCCATCCAGTGACAGTTGAGCAGACTTCACAAGTCCGACGCCACAAAAAGGCCCGAGTAACTTATTTCAATTCCCACGGCTTCTCACAATATACACATATATAGATGAAAAGAATTGTACAATTCTGAGTGAGTATTCTGCAATGTAAATTAAGTTCAGATTCCTTTGAAATGCATTTCTACACTCAAAGTAACTATTTCTAATCAAACTACATAAACAAACTTTCAGATTTTCTCCATGAAAATTGAACACAGAACAACATTCAGATTCCATAACAAAACAATTCCTTTTTCAAATTGATGGAACATTACAATTTTTTTTTGAATGTCCCTCAGAAAATGTTCTAATTCCAGGTTATGTGGTTCATCTTCTTGTTCCTAGACTATTTAACCCTCTGCAAGAGACTGCTCTCTCAGCCCAATCCTTACCTCACTTGACCTTGCATGAGGTGGGCAACCTAATCCCCATCCCCCTACTTGCTTTGCTCATCTTCAACTCAACAGAAAAATCAAAATTCTATCATTATACTGGGTTACCAGCATGCCCTGGGTTGCCAGCATGCCAGTTAAACCGTGACTAAAAAATAAAATCAATCAGATCTAACAAAACTAACTGTTAAAGAAAATATTCTTCAGAGTACAAGAAAATAACAACTTTACATTTACCAGTCACTCGAATTATAAACGCTTCCTGATTTTAAGACAATAAAACAATTAATGACTTATTGACAGCAGCAGCAGCAAGTCAGTCAAGTGTGCGCTACATTGACAATCTACTGACCTTAAAAATAACATCCTCCTCTCACACAAAGCCATGTTTATTGGTGTAAGTTGAGATAATTTACAGCAAGTTTCTTAAATTTAATGTGTTTATTTTTGCATTTTTGAATTAAATTACAATAAAATAAATATTAAAAAAAACACTTTTGGCATTCCATGATTATTTTACATTGTTAGAAAGAAGATAAAATGAAGAAATTAAACACACAATCATAGGTTTTGATGTAATGCTGACAGTTTCACAGTTTTAAAATAAAAACTCAATTTCTTTTTATGTGACTTAACTTATATATATTTTTTTAATGCACCCTCTAGAGAGGAATGTATAACCTCACGTAAACTGGCATGCCAGTTTTTACCATATGGAAATATATAATTTAATGATTAGTCTCCCCAGATAGACCAATATGCCAAACAATCTGTGAAAATACCAAAAGCAGAAACAACATTCTATTTCTAGTCATCTTTCAATTCTTCTGAAGAGTAACATAAGACTAAAGCTTATTAACTAACAATGAATTTCATAATTATAAAAATTTACCTGGAACTATGTCTGGAACAACTTCTGCTTTTGGTTCTGCTATGACTTCTACTATTACTTCGACGATAGTAACTTCTGGACGACGAACTACGAGATCTGCTTCGGCTCTTCCGTTTAACCGGAGAAGCCGATTTACTCAATCTACTCAAAATTTGTCTTTGACCAGTATTTGGAGAATTAGTTTTAGATGAAGGAGAACAACTGATGGCTTCTGTTTCTAACACATCATTTTTGTTCAAATTTGTGGACAATGGAATGTCACTTTGGATCAAAGGACTGCTTCTTTTGCCAGATTTTAATAATTGATTAATTCTTATTGAAATCTGGCCTCTTTTCTTATCAATGTCAGTCTTTGATGTCTTAGACTGGTTCAAATTATCATCATTGTTACTACGTAACGTTATCAAATCTTGACTATTCTGCAAATCAGGATTAGAGTCATTTGCTATTTTTGATTCCAAAGCATGTTTATTATGAGTATCTATGTCAGATTGGTTTACCTCTTCCACTGTTTCTGTTCTTGATTTTCTTAAAGAAAAAAAAAGAAAAATATAAATTTTCTCATTTTAATTTTAATTTAATTCTTAATTCAAATATATGATAGAAGCTGGTTATAATGATCCACATACAAATAAAATTGGCAGGCATAATAAATACATATTTATATATTCATACACACATTTTTAATTTCCTTGAAATTTGTCTTCAAGATACTTGAATAAATGTATTTCATGCACATAACCTGTTGATTATCTGTGTTTAACAAACAAACAATTTCAAACACATGCAGGTTATATAATGGGTTGGTTATATGCTGATTTTAAATTGCAGTCACAAACTCATGCCTATGGAGCAATGGCACACGAAGCATAAAGTGAAGTGGATTGTGGAAAAGTTTTATTTCTGTTCTAGCAATTTTCTGCAGGACAGCAGGTTTTACACATACAAATATAAAGTAATAGTTTTTATTCCAAAACTTTTAATTTTGCATTATTAATGTTTCAATTTATGAAAACAGTCACTTAATGCAATTTTTCAAATTCTGAACTATTAAATTTGTAGACCAGTTTCAACTCATATTAATACTAGTTCAATTCTACATAATCATCTAGTGTAGAAGTGGTCTCAAAAATGAAACAATAAATATTCCAAAAACTTGTAAAAATGTTAAAATTTCCTTACTTTTTTATTTAAAGATTTCTAACCTGTTTAATAATAAATAAAACCTATACTTTTATTAAATGATTTTTAATTATAATAATTTGCATATTTGTTAATTATTGTTAATATTAATTATTAATTTGTATAATGTGGCATAAAGAATAATTATGTAAACATCTGAATGATAAATACTTGTCTCCATGACAAGAAGCAAAAAAAGTAATAACAAATTTTAATAAATGAAAAGTGAAAACTTGGATCATTGATGTAGTTGAATCAAAGCCTAATGAAAGTGTGGTTGCTGATACTGCCATGAAAAACAGAGTCAGAAACCTGAAAAGTATTCCTTTACGAAAAAATTTTTGAATAAAATTTTTCGAAGAAGGGGAAACAAAAGGAGAATGTTAAAATTCTTCCCAACGAAAAAAAATGTTAAAAGATATGATTATACCTTTCTCCGGATTCACTTCCTTTTAAAGGTGACACATCTTCCAAATGTGTCACCAGGAACCGAATGACCAGAATTCATCCATTAGATATAAACTGTATTACGACCAAAAAAGAGCAAGAGCAGTGAGGGGGAGGGTGTTTGTCGATCATCTCGTATTGGTTGGAGTCGAGGTTCGCTATCACGTCGGTTGCCAGCTTCGACCTTATCTGACAGTTCTCCTGCTGTTCCACTATTTTGGATATCAGACAATTTACTCTTGAAGACGTACACGTATCTGGAAAGCTACCTCTTGTCCAGGGACATCTTATCAACATCTGCATCTTTACTAAATTTTCAGAACTTCTCCAATGCCATCCATCATCCATCCACATTCTTGATGTCCCAAAGAAAGATTCATCTCTCTAGAATTCTAGGGTATTTATCAACCTTGTGTTCGATTGTAAACTCTCTCTCAGTTAGGGATTTGACACAATTTAATTGAGAATGATACAGATACTATTTGATTTCTATACTGTTAACTTTAGTATGTACAGTACATATGTGTAAATAAGTCTATATAAATAAACGGGTATTTGTCTAGAGATTCTGTCATCAAGTGCACTTCTTTCTTTGGGTATGATGTCTCTTGGACCTTCTCCATCCCAAATCCCACCGCCTACAAATGAGACTGCTCGCGCATGATTCTAACGGCCATTGTAATTTCTGTGTCCCTTAAAGAACAGTGGTGTCAGTCCTGACGAGGCATCTTGACATGGTGCCAACCCTGCAGTCACAGTATGTTGCATATAAGAACATGGACCATCCATAGAATAAGTCAAGACAAACTAGAGGTAGTCAAAACTGAAATTGACTACTGCTGATCATTTTGACTCTAATAATTATGCAGTATGGTATTTAATAATTATTAGTACTGAGAATTTAGCCAGATTTTAGCTGGTAATTTGGCTACATTTTGCTGGTTTGGCTGTGATATGATCATTGCACTTTAAAATGTTTGTGTGTGTGTGTGCTATGCAGAAAATGATAATGCAACTCTATTTTTATAAAGGTGGTTCAACTTTTGTCTGAAGTTTTAATAATAGCAATGGATCAACATCTGCATCTCTACTAATTTATGTTTCTTTCTCTAGGTACTTCATCTCTACACATTTACATTCACTCATTATTTTGGCATCAGTTATTTTTGCTACAGAATATAAATCTTTTGGATTTGGGTTTTGGCAGATCAGAGAATGACTCTTCAAACAGTGGAAGTGATTGAGGAATTTGAAAAATTCTGCATCACCTGGCATACTGTCTGGATCTGTGACTATGCAATTATCATCTGTTTGGCCTTTGAAAAAGCTTTCAAAGACAGGAAAATCAGCCAAACACTGAAGTCGCTCTGACTTTGGCATCATGAATCTTCTGAAGTCAGAGAGTTTGTCATACAGTTTATCAGTGGCTCTGACGTCAACCAAAAGACTTCTATTCTGCAGACATACAGTAGAGAGTCAAAAATCGGAATCAATTGGGGACTGGGGTTGTTCAGATTAGTGATTTGTTCTGATTACCGATTATGTACGAAAAAATATATTAACCTGTCCGATTTTCAAATTTTTCTCCGTTGCATGTTGCTTCGTGTTGAATATTCGTCTCTTTTAAGCCTAACGAAAATTTTTATAATAATAATCGAGGCTATCGTATCGTTAAAAATTATTTCTTCATTTTGTACAAACAAAATAAATATATTGAAGAATATAAAAACATAAAAATTATACTTTAGAAGTAAATCTAGTATCAAAAACGTTTGATTCAGCACGACACAGTCCGACTGAAAATCATTCTGATTACCGGGGTTCTGATTAACGACACTCTACTGTATTATTATTGCCAAAACAATGTTAGAAGTGTCAGCCTGTGGAGAAGAGTACTGGAGAAAGAAACAAACTGGAATTATGCAGTATATATACCATCTGTCGGAGAGTTCTGGGACTGACTTTTTATCAAAGAGATGAGTAATGCCATCTACTATCTGTTTATTGTGTAATTTTTTAAGTTAAAACTTTCATGTTTAGAGATTATTTATTTCAGACTGCTACTGTCAGTCTTTTTATTTTTCTGACTGTTAATATATAGCTGGGAAAGTATGGTGATTGGTCAATCAATGACCCTTTCAAGAATTTTACGTATTTGGACTTGGTATCTTGAAATATCATGAAATGCAAAAACTTAGGGTTTATTTCCTGTATGTATGGATGTTAGTGTGTGTGGCACAATTTTGTTCACTTAATCTGAAGCTTAATAATTCCTGTGCCTTTTGTTGGAAATTTAAATTTTGCAGGATGGTTTATGTATTAAGATGATTGATATTATTAAATTTTGGTAGTTAAAGGTAGAGGGAGTGGGAAGATAGAGGGGGATATCTTGAGTGGGGTTGAACTTAATGAAGATTTTACTTGTTATTAGCATTTTCAATTTTTTATAAAACTTGTCTCTACCTTCAAAATTAAGCTTTTTGCCATTTTATAATAATTAATAACATAAAAATGTTCTTTTAATAAAACCTCATAACAGATGGCACCACACATTTTTAAAGTTTGGTCAGGAAATTTACATAACTTATTGCTGGATTTTTTTAAATACTGCACTTGTGATGAACAAACAGTAGTAATTAAACTTAATTGTAAACTTGGTAAAACAGTTATAGAAACATAAAATGCCATTAAAATTATGTATGGAGAGGATTACTTAATGTATTCAAAGATGTTTCAGTGGTACAAGCAATTTCAAGAAGGGAGGCAATCACTTGAAGATGATACAAGGTGATGCTCATTACAGTTTTTGATGCTGATGGTCTTGTTCATAAAGAATTTATCCTGGCAGGCATCACTGTGACTTCCTGCTTCTATCTGAGTGTGATGGATGAATTTCATATATTCGTGTTATATTTTTGATTCAAAACAAAATTAAATCTTAGTGGAGTAATATGAAAACTTTCAGTTATTCAGAACAAGCATTATTCTTTCATAGTAACAACACTTTTTTACTAACAACTTATGTGATGTAGAATTGCAAAATGTTCTTGTAAGAGCAAAGTTGGATGTTTACATCACAAATTCTGTCATAATATATTACACCTTTTCCCAATAGTGACAAATCGTTCTTGTGAATAAAAGTGATTTATAACCTTCATTTAACTGATAGATTCAAACTAATTTATAATTAATTCAGAAATACATTGTAAATTTCAAAAATTAAAAAAACATATTTTTTGAATCCAGATGTCAACAGCCACAATTCTTCTGACTGACAAGGACTAAGAAGATGAGTATATCATCCAATATATTTTAATACCACTCTTAATGTAAATGCATTTTGGGCTTTAACCTTTAAAACCTGCATGTTCTAGAGGTTTAGTTGAAATGAAATTCTCTTGTTTCACTTCATTCAGAATAAAGTTTTTACTTTATTCGGCACTTTTTTATGACTTCAAATAATCCTGGGGCCAAACAAACAAGTTATTTTTTCTTAATGCCATTTCTACAACTCTGAAATCTTATCATTCAGTAGAAATGAATGCCCTCATAACGAGAAACTTACAATCAATGATATCTACCTTACATTAAGCAGATTGGACAACTTTTAACCATGTTAAAGCTAATTTTATATTCCTAATTTGTCCTGTATACATATTGCTGTAAGCTATAACGTGTTTTTCATATCTAAAATTTTTTAGATGTTCAGAATACATGATGCTACTTCCTGTGCACCTCTGGATGCAACGGTCTCATCCCAAAGATACCTGTAAACATTATCATCGTGGAAATGATGAAAAACTGGATTTAAAACGTACATACTATGCTTGTAATATGCAACTGAAGTAGTCAACTTTGGGTAAGGCAGTGCTTTTTGCAAATTAAAACAAAAAGCAAAATAGTGATCTGGATTACATAATGCTAGATCTTGTCTTGTTTGATGATTTTCCAGCCACTTCTGATCATCAAAACTAAGTATCGTGTTCTTCCATAAGATTTGCCTCTTTTCTTTGCCATTATTTGATGGCTTAATTTTAATGTTTATTAGATCACATTTTTGGCATGTATCTTTCCACAGCTGGTGGAAATGTAAATTAAATTCTCCTTTAAAAATTTTTCTATAAGACTACTCATTAACAGCACTTGTTTTATTTTCTTTACATTCAAGCAAGTAAAAATTAAACATTGCCTTTATATTCAGGTTAGGATCTAAGAATTTTCTGTCTGGATCACCGGAGGTAGGGAGCAGCACCATTTTTAGATATTTAATAGATTTATTATTGTAATTATTAACTAATAAAATTTTACTCCATAATATATGGTATATTATTTTGAAACTTGTCAAAGTGGACTTATATCACATTCAAAATAAAATTATTATTATTCTATTAACCAGCTAATTTTCTGTTTCCAAAATCTTAATGAATTTTGAATATAATAAGCTGCAGATTGTTTAAAATGAAAAATAACGTAAAATTGTAAACATAATAAAACAACTAATTTAATTTTTTTGGAAAATGGACTTAGGCCACTATTAAAATAAATGGCTCGATTATTGTATTTAAAAATTTTTCATAACTCTAGCATTCAGTTTTTGTACATCAAAGATTTTTTTAGCATTGTATCATCCCAGTAAACATTACATTGCTGGAAAAGTGTATAATAATATTTCACATTAATATGTAGAAGTTCTAGAGTTAAAGTACTTCAAAATTAAATTATTAAAACAAGCAAAACTCCTGACAAAATCCTGTTTAATTCTTCCAGATCATTCAAATTGGAACAAAATTGGTATGCTTCATTTTCTAAGTGATTTTATTATTTTAAATAAAACCTTTTGTCACCTAATCAGGTTTATTTGAAACTACATTCTTTCTATTTTATTACAACATAAATCTTTGGATGTTATCATTTGGATTTTGTTTTACAATAATGCTGTAAACTTTTCTCTAAATAAAAATATTGAGCTAATATACAAACCAGATTATATTACAGAAAGGCTTTTTCTCCCAACATATTTGTTATTTGGATGAAAATTTTTAAATAAATAGTAATTATAAATGTTCTGTGTTGCTGCCATAAAAATTTTTGCTACTATATTTTCTAATAAAATCCATCTGAAAAACAAAGCATTAACAAATATATCTCACTAACCTTATGAAGCTTTGCAAAATTTAAATTATCACAAATGTTTTCGGTCCCCTTAGGAACTTCTTTGGGTGGAATTCTAGTAGAGAAAATCTTTTCATTCTAATTTCTGTTTTGGATGTGTTCGAATCCAAAATGGAAATTAGAACAAAAAGATTTTCTCTACTAGAATTCCACCCAAAGAAGTTCCTAAGGGGACCGAAAACGTTTGTGATAATTTAAATTTTGCAAAGCTTCATAAGGTTAGTGAGATATATTTACTATATTTTCTATTGACAAGTTTTAAAAATCCACTTACATGAATGAGTTGTATCAGTGTTGTGCACATCTGAATATTTCATGTTACAGACAATTAATTTTGCTTTGAAAACAACATTTTAAATGTAAGTAATGTAAATTAGATCTTTTTGAGTCAATATAAGTAAAAATCCAAATATAAATTTGAAATGTGAAGTTGTGACTAAATGAGAATCATTACCGCTACACTAATTACGGGGGCAGGATAGGATTTCCAGAATAAACAAATGACGTGACAGTTAAGGTTTATTATTAAATTAGAAGCATCATTTATAATTTTTATTTCGTCATATTTTTTCATTCTATTTTGTGGATATTTTTCTTAAGTTATATTCTCAAAATTATTATTAAGGAGAAATTAAATAATTTATAAATTAAGTACAAATTATTTATCAAAAACTAACTTATATATTGTGAAAATAGACATTCAAATTAGAAATTAGCCAACATAACCAACTATATATTACAAAGAGTTAAAAAATTATATAAATATGAATTTGAAAAATTTAATTTTATAATTTTTTAAAATTTAATATAAAATTAAAAAATATAAATATCAAAAAAATATATAAGAAAATATGTTTACAAACAACTAATAGAACTTTCATATGGATATTTTAACAAAATATGAAAAAATTTTTAAACACAAGTCACCAAAATAGTGAGTTGTGTTTAAAAATATGCAATTATCTTAGTGATGGGAAACAGTTGAAACAAGTGAAATTTATGATGAAATCCTGTCTAAAAGGCTACAACATTTTGAACAACATTATACAAAAAATAATTTTATCGTCAATATTAAAATTATTTTCTGTTTAATATATTACTACTACTGGGTAAAGGAAATTAGTCATAAAATAAAAATGATAAAATCATATTTATTTATTTTTACACTTAATTTACATAATTGGGACAGTTTGTAGATGTCTGCAATCAAATTAGTAAGAGTAGCCATTGAGTACAGGAGTGAATAGATTTCTATACTACGAAGTTTAAATAATAAAGCAAAACAGTAACATTGTGTTTAGTTTCAATTCACTAATTATTATTTTGAAATAAATTTAACAATTATCAAATTGAAATTAAATAAAATTATTGTAATTATTAATAGATAGTCAAACTATAATCTAAATAACCCAGAAATTAATATAATTATTATAGAATATTTGGGCTTGGTTGTTTATGTACAATGATTTATTAACAAATAAAACAGATAAAACAATATTTTAATGCTTGAGACGGCAACTTTTAACCAGCAAACTTCAATTATTTTGATTTCAATGGCTGCCACTAAGGTGCAGAATATACAAAAATTTTATTTTCATTCTCCCAATTTTCTGCAGGAATATGTCTTGCAGATTATCCTCACGAAATTATGGTAGATATAATGTTTAAAAAGTCATTAATTACATATATTGTAGCACAATCATAGTATTATAATTATGTTTAAAAGAAATAGGCTAAACTATATATATATATATTACAGTCAAAACCTGTTTTTAGTTAGAATGCATTTTAGCTAGTTGAAACTAGTTTATACTGCATGTCTTTGTTAAAACCAGTTTTGTCTAGTTAAAACTAGTTTTAACTCAAATTCATTTTTGACTAGCAGTAAATTCTAGTTTTAACTAGACAAAACGGGTTTAGCAGTAAATTAACTAGACAAAACCCGTTTTGTCTAGTTAATTTACTGCTGTACATGTTTTGATTTTAGATAAAACTAGTTTTAACTTCTAACATTAGTTAAAACTAATTTTAGCTACATAAATATGTTTGGGGGAAATAAAGTTATGTATAGTGATTCGGAGGAAGATGACTAACATTATGCTTATAAAGGAAATTATAGCGATAATTTGGGTTTTGGAGGCCTCTAACGAAAATTGAGCACGTTTTTCAAATAAAACTTTGGAGTATATGAAAAAAATTGTATATTATGTTTGCAATGACGACTTTTTTACTGTCTGGCATTTTAGGCATCTCACCCTAAGTATCTGGGTAAGATGCCAAATGCCATTAGGGTAAGATAACAAATATAATTGCATAAAATTAATTTTCGAATAAACCAAATTTAATTTATTGCATATGTAGTACAAAGTACTTCATAGTAAGTATAACAGCGCAGTATAAGTATTGTTAAGTTTCTGCCCGTTCTAACACGCTCTATAGCTAGCTGAAAGCTTTTTTAGTCCATAAACCTTTTTGAGAAGTTTTTGTATAATTTCTATGCATATCCTGCAATAAAACGAGAAAACAAAAATTTATTTAAAATAGGCATATTGGAATTCAATTAACAAAAAATAGGCATGTTACCCCATGAAAAATGTGGCATCTTTTCCATTTGTCAGGGTAAGATGCCTACGTTGTACGTGTTCTAGCATGTCTGATCGGGATCGGCGGTAGCTCAGAATGGAAACTTTAGAATCGTAACTACATCACACATTAATTCCACAATTTTTAATAAATTCTATTTTAAGTTTTAGTTTTAAAATGATTCTAGAAACATTTCGCAACAAAAACTTCGTTCTTACCTTGCTTTTATTCTTCCTTCTCGGTGAAGAACTTCGTGAAGGACAGTGAAGAAGATGTCACCGTTTGAAAATATCAAAAAGTAGGCATCTTCCCCCACTTACCATCTTACCCCGAATCACTCTATATATGTTGCAGTCAAAACCAGTTTTTAGTTAGGATGCATTTTAACTAGTTTATACTGGATGTCTTTGTTAAAACTCGTTTTGTCTAGTTAAAACTAGAATTTACTGCTAGTCAAAAATGAATTTGAGTTAAAACTAGTTTTAACTAGACAAAACGAGTTTTAACAAAGACATCCACTATAAACTAGTTTCAACTAGTTGAAACGCGTTCTAACTAAAAATGGGTTTTGACTGTAACATATATCTATATACATAAGTTAATAAGATAATATACTGGTTCATTATAAATAGCATTAACCATAATATTTTAAATTATTTTAATACTTTATCTTTTGATGGGAAGAATCTGACTCTGAAGAGGAAGAATGATGTCTAACTGCTGAAGATTGTGAAAGATTACTTTCGGAGGACAATGTAGATGATGATGAGGATGAACGATATCCATTATATTTTGAAGAACTGCCATACTCTTTTTTCTTAGAAATTTTAGTTAATTTAACATTTTGTGATTCTGAGTCATTTGGAGAATTTTCTATGTTTTTTCCTTTCACTGAAGAGTTTTTAGCTGACTTTTTTGGAATTCTTTCTTTTAATGTTACTTTATGTTTATTTTTTAAACTTTGATGTTCTTGTTTTCTTTGCTCCGATGGCTTCTTTCTTGATGTTCTATTAATTATAAAATTTTATATTATTTATAATCTACACAAGTTAATTTACAAAAATTTAAATACAGTGCCATGACAAAAATAAACAGGCTTTACACTAAATGATTGCATCACCTCTGGTTTGACCATTGCTCTTATCCACTGAGGCATAGACTCAACAAGTTTCTAAACTACTGTTTCGTTACTTTCTAACACTTTTGATGTAATTTTTGTTTCACAACAGCCAAATTCAATGATACATCATTATGTCTAATTAGACATTCCAGTATATCCTAAAGATAATCAATTAGATTAACGATGGGCTCTGTAGAAACCAGTTCATTACAATATGAACACAAGCATTACTGTCTTAAAACACCGCTGAACCATCAGGGTGAAAATGATAGATTATGGGAAGTATTTGGGTCATTATCATTTTAATATAGTCGTGTGACTTCAGGGTCTGCTTGACAATGATAGTTGATCCAAACCACACCAACAAAATATCCCAGACCACTACAAATCTGCAGAGTCTTGAACTGTTGAACACAAGCTGGATCAGTGTTTCATGGGTGTTTTCTGTGCACACATTGGCATCCAGTGCAGCAAAATATGAAGAATCTTTAGTGATGGCTTAAGTGACACTTTCTCAGTCAGCAAGAATACAGTCTTTGTGTTCACTGCAAACTGCAGAGATTTTCATTCCAACTTGCATGAGCTGAGTGGCTTAAACTGGAAGGAACATGCCAATAATCAACAAATCCTGCTGAAAATCCATGACTGAGTAGCAAACTGGTTTACTATTCAAAAGATACAATCACACAGCAACATCTAAAACTAGATAGTTATACAGTTGAGTCCGCACCCCATGGGGAAGTGAAAGTGTGTCGAGTTATCCGATATGACGACTAAAGCGAAGTTGAAAAAACCGCAATACAGTAGAACCCCCTATAACACGGTAGATACGTTCCGTGTTGTACGAGTCCCTTAAATATATGAGCCAATCGCAGCCCGGCACGTGTGCAGTTTAAGGGCTACGGCTGTTTGAAAGGTTTTCTTCCATAAAATTAATTGATTCTAGAATAATTTGACTCAACATTTCCAAATCACATATAATTTTTTTGGGAATAATCCGTATAAATTACGCTATAAACAAAAAATTGCTGGATTACTTACTGAGTGTGCACTGTTCGAAGACGCCATTGCCTAAGCTTGTTTTCGTCGCGGAGCAACTCATCAAATGGCGAATGCGTTTCCTGATAAGTTATTCTTTTTGCGAAGAATTCGCTGAACTTTGGAGACATCATTAATAGAAATATAATTTTTATGGCCATTGAATAATACTGTAAATGTTTTTTTCACAAGAACTGTATAAAATTTATCAATACTTTCCAGCCTAAACTCTCTGTATATATGCCTGGCGCTGGATGGCAGCAAGTAGTTCGGCTGCTCGTCCACCATTGGTCCAGAATCGACCAATCCTGTCTCGACACGAGTCGGCGATGATGTTTTACCATGTTATACGAGTCTCTTTTAGCGTGTTATACAAACCTGATCGCAATTTTTTCACCGTGTTATAGGAAACTGTGTTATATGAACCCGTGTTATAGGGGGGTCTACTGTACTACAATTAGGAAAATACGGTAGTGCAATGTACCTCTCTGACCATCTATCACTGGCACTAAAGTTGGTTTCTACTCCAAGTACCCTAGCAATTTCCATTGCCTTTTGTTTCAGTTCATCAAATCTTCCTGTTTTCAGTCCCAAAACAGGAAGATTCGATGAACGAATTTGCTTTAGCCAATGTACGAGAGCATCTTTGACATCTTTGTATAGCGACTTTCTCTGGCATTTTCGAGACAGCCGCGATGAAAATCCAAGAAAAAGTTTATTAATTTCCTCTTTTTTCTTCAGGATTTCCACCAATGTTGTTTTTGGTAGAATTTTTTGTTTTACAAATTCGGCTTGCGGAATTTTCTTACATTCAAATTCAGATACAAGTTTGTATTTTTCCTTCAGCATAAGCATTGTTAGTTTTCGGACACCCATTTCTAACAAAAATGTGAAACACGTGCTACAAATAACGCTTGACGTGAGAAAATGCAAAATCGGATTCTGCTGTGACGTTGGTATAGATTGTACCTTTTCTTTTTGTTTATTTTATATATAAAAATACATAAAATGTTAAGGCATTTTTATTAATATTTATACTGTATATTAGTAAATAAGTTGACTCCCTGCTGAAAAAAATGAGTTCACACCACACAGTAAACCGTGGTGTGAACTCATTTTTTTCAGGAGGGGAGTCGACTTATCAGATGTCTAAATGAGTGTGGGACAACAAAAGTATGTCAATTTATCCAATGGTGATGAGTTAAACGGTGTCGAATAAACTGGAGTTTTTTAGCATTAACGCCTATGTAAGTCGGCCGGGACCACAGAAAACTGACTACTTAACCGATGGTGTCGAGTTATCCAGGTTTCGACTTATGCGGACTCGACTGTATTTGCTATTAAAGTTTCTTTTGATAGAAAGTTAAGAAGTGATACTATTTCCTAATGAAAATATTGTATTCCATGTAGATGAATAATATCACAAATTAATAATTGGATTTGTGTTAGTTTTTCTTAACAAAACACAAATTCTTTAATCAGGATCCTCCAATACTCTTTTTCTGCCATATTTAAAGTAATTTGCAGATAAAATTAAATCATATGTCTCTGTGTTCTTATCTTATAGTATAGTATTTAAAATGTCTACTCAGACTAATTTTTTAACAGGACATATTATACTGATGTCTTTGTTCAGCAAAAGTTAAGAAAGCTTATCAGAAAAAACAGTCTTTATTTTCCACCTGTTATAGTAATTTGCAGATACTTAATTATATTGATGCTATTTGTTCCAGACTCTCTTGACATTAGTACGGTATAACCATCCTTGGTACTCTAAATTATTAGTACATGATATCTAAAGTTTATTGAATATTTTTAAATGTCATACTGTCAATTTGTTTGTTGACGAATAATATTGCAACAGTGATTGGACTCTTGACACGGTCTTGAATCCTCAATGAATAGTTGTGAAAGCCATTACTATTAGTGAACTGCCAGTTCGTGAGTATCTTCAACAATAGTTTACGACTAGGTTATACCTACTTTAAGCAATACATAAAATATTAGGGATGAGTGATAGATGGGAGAATAATGCATAGGTTAAAATGAGTTTGATTTGATCTTTTTGTCATGGCACTATGTAATTTATAATAATCAAATAATTCTTACTTAAAATGTTAAAAATAATGCTTAACAAATTTAAGTGTTAATTTTATAACAGTAATTTTTAAATGCAGTAATAAAAAACATTTATAATTGAATCTATTAAGTACACTTTGTTCTTATACGCATAAGAGTTACAAAATTCCTTTTGGGAAACAATAATGTCTACAGAAATGGTAATTGTATCTATCAATTTTTATTAAATTGATGATGTTAAATTTGACAACAGCCAATCCAATAAATTAGAACTAATTTTTAATCAATAAGCAATTATTGATTGTGTTTCACATAAAAGTGTGTAGAATAAATAAGAAGATTCATATAGATTCATATTTTGATATTTTTAATAACAATTTTCATATTGAAGAAAATCTAATAGCATCATCAAAAATTAAAGTTAGCATAAAATTACTTCAGCTTACTTTTCTTCTCTAATAGAATTATTCTGCTTGCTTCGACTATACGGAATTGGTGAATAACTTAAAGATCTCGATTCTCTGGTTGACGATAAATGTTTTTCATTTTTCTTATGATTTTCTTTTTCGTTAGGCAGTTTCTTGTGATGTTTTTTTTTAACGGGTAACTTTTCTCTATAAACAAGAAAATTGTCATCATTGAAAATTAATAAAAAAAAATAAAATAAACTATATTCATTTTAATAGCAATCTAATTATTTTCTTAACAAAATTATTATTTTAATCAATTATTCACTTATTCAATATTAATATAACTGTGTATATTCTTTACTTCTATAATTTTATACAGTTTTTTCCCTCTTTTTACTGTTGTATATTTAATTATTTTTAGGCTAGTTTCAGAGTTGGTCAACTCTGTGTGAATTCAAAATAAATCAAACACTAAGAAGAGTACAGGAGTTAAATTTTTTTATTTGGTTGAACATTTTTTAGTATTTCTCTGTCCCATTGTCAGAGAAAACAGAACAGTTCAAATCATAAATTTGAATGAGAAATCCTTACATTTCCATTGAGTGTCCCGGAGAAATTCACAAGTGTTAGTAGTTTTTTTAAAGATTAAAACAAAACATACTTGATTTAAAATGTTACCATAGTTTTTAAAGGTAGATGTCATCAATTTTGTAAAATAGGACTGATATTTTTGTTGCAGAATTGAAACAAAAAAAAGAAGTAAAAGAATAAAAATAATATAAAATAACAAAAATTCTAATGAAAAATAGAACATAACACAAAAAACAAAATAAAATAGGATAAATTAATATGAATGGACATATATCACATAGTAGCCTTATAAATGTATTTTAATCCCAATTCAGGGTCCTGGAGTTTTGAAAGTTAAAATCAGCACTGGGTGGGAAGTGGACAATAATATTTGCCAAAAACATTCATTTTCCTCAATAAATTGTTTGCCAGAAATATTTATTATGTTTAGTTTGTGTTTCATTCCCATACTTCTTACTTATTGAAATTTTAGGTAACATGTTACAAGTCTTAAATGAATGTTCAAACTTTCAGATGTTCAAAAACACTAAAATGCATTATCAACATTTGTGTTCCATTTTTTTTTGTTTATGGATTCTGATAATGGAATTTATGGTCCCAAAAAATGTTTAAATCTGAATAAAAAGATAAACTCCTTAACCGTTCAGGTGTTACGTTTTCTTCTAACATTTCGAGGAATCTAGTTTATGTAAGTGTTTTCGTATCTCCATTTTTTGACTTTCCTAACCAAAAATCTGATTCAATTGTGAAAGCTGGACACTGGTTTGTCTTGTTTGAACAGCTTATTTTGTGTATCTTGTCAGTTGGACCATCATTTGGCATCCAACAGGCCTTGCTGAATTCCAGACAAGTTCTTATCATGTTCACACCAGCTCAAGGTAGTTCTGGATGGGATGCAGCCCAGGTAGCTGCCATTGACACACAAAGTAAAAAACCCATTGATGATTACATTGATAAATTTTCAATTGGCAGAACCCAAAGTATTTGTTGAAGAAGACAAGAGTTCATTTTCTGCTTACTTCACATATTTTTAATATTTGCATTTGATTTATCCTCAATTATTAGCTGTTAAAAATAAATAAACAAATTATAGAAGCATGTTTTAAATTATGTGAAAAACAGCATAAACATTTATTAGACCTCTCTTTAAAAAGAACTGAGTTTTTTCTTCAAGAACAAACACGTTAATTGCGCGTCAGTGATGGTCTAGGGTCCATTCACGAGGACGGTAGAACCTCGACAACATACATAAAAGGTACTTTGTTGCGACGATCGATGACATGCTGGCAAGAGAGCTGGACTCAGAGTGCAGTAGGTAGGTCAACCTATGCCTTCGTGCCTGATGTTGGCCTTACTCCAGTGAGTTTTGTGTTGGTATAAAACGCAAATACTGACCGGACATGGGAGGTTTTCCCCACTTCAAGTCCAAATTTGGACAAGGAGATGGTAGCTGCTCCTGTGGGTGTCCTCGCGGAGACGCGAGACACTATATGCTTGACTGTCCTCTAAAGCCGGATGCACACATGCGGCGCGGCAAGGAAAAGCGGCAGAATGACGTCATTTTTTCTCGCCGCAGAAGTCAATTTTGTGCCGCTTTTCTCGTGCCGCAAAAGTTGGTTGAATTCTATCTTTGGCGGCGGTCGCCGCCAAGACACATTTCTATCAGCCAATAACAGTTCGTCTGGTAATCACGTGAGAAAATACAACCACGTGGTGTTTTAATGGCAGAAAGTTCGACGCAATTAACCGAGATAACAAATATCAGAAGAAAGGAGGATGCACACATGCAACGCAGCAAGGAAAAGCGGTGACGCAAACGCGTCTTTGCCGCACGGCAGCACGACCACACAAGCGGCAATCCGTTTACATTTCGGCGCATGCATTCAGTATTCAAGATGGCGAACGATATCGACACTCCGCTATCCACATGTTTACAAATTTTGTTTTGTACCGATTTTGCTTTTGTTTAGCTAGAAGATTTCGTCGAAGATTCGAATGAATATTTTGGATTAGAGATATCGTATTGGCAAGAATCTTGCCGAGATATTTTGTTGGATCGATAAAGAACTGATGTACAAAATAGGCTTATTCTTCGATTAAGATCTCTCGATAAAGAATACTATTTTGAGTAAGATTCAGTTGTTTTGTTCTTTGAATTAAATTATATATGATTATTTGTGTAGAATTTGTGTTAAATTTATTATTCCTGATATTTGTTATCTCGGTTAACCACGTCGAACTTTCCACCATTAAAACACCACGTGATTGTATTTTCTCACGTGACTGCCAGACGAAATGTTATTGGCTGATAGAAACGCGTCTTGGCGGCGGCCGTCGCCGCGAAAGATATAATTCGACCAACTTTCGCAGCATGAAAGAAGCGGCACGAAATAGACCTCTGCGGCGAGAAAAAGTGACGTCATTCTGCCGCTTTTCCTCTGGGGCTATACCTCTGAGTGCGGCCCATACTCGCCTTAACAACTGCCGCTTTTCCTTGCCGCGCCGCATGTGTGCATTCGGCTTAAAGGGGAAAGGATAATAAATTTAACACAAATTCTACACAAATAATCGTATATAATTTAATTCAAAGAACAAAACAACCGAATCTTACTCGAAATAGTGTTATTTATCGAGAAATCTTAATCGAGGAATAAGCCTATTTTGTACACAAGTTCTTTCTCGATCCAAGAAAATATCTCTAATCCAAAATCTTCGTTCGAATCTTAGACAAAATCTAGCTAAATAAAGCAAGCGCGGTACAAAACAAAATTTGTAAACATGTGGATAGCGGCAGTTCAGTATCGTTCGTCATAGAGCTCTCTAGTTCGTCATCTTGAATACTGAACGCATGCGCCGAAATGTAAGCGGATTGCCGCTTGTGTGGTTGTGCTGCCGCGCGGCGAAGACGCATTCGCAACACCGCTTTTCGCTGAAGCGCCGCATGTGTGCATCCTCCTTTACTGAGGACTTTCGCCTAGGGGCCGACCAGGTCAACTGGAGCATGCCCCCTGAACGAGTACTTAGAACGCTAGCAGCTAGTAAAGGAAACCTAAAGAAACTAAAGGAATTGATGGTAAAGGTCATGGATCTACTTGACCTTTAGAGCTCAGTGGACGCACTAAGCAGGGTGCCCCACTGGGCAGGGTGCCCCTTCTTGTAGGGAGGGTACCCCGCTGTCCGATGTTCGAATGTCTGAATGCAATACTGTTTGAACGATGATATTTTCTATAAGTGAGCTAATACTTGACAGAGCAAAGCTAAACTGCAGCACAGACTGCATATATACACACAAAAGTTATGCCAAAGTTAAAGCGTTGGGCCTAAGGGAACAGATGGGAGCCCGAAAGAAGTACCCGGTGGCCCAACTAAAAGAGTCCAAGACTACCTTACGGTACGAGACCAAAGCCTATGATTAAGGCATAGTCTCTTCTAACCCTGTGGTGCCAATAGGCGGGGCAGGGCAAGAGTTTGCTTTATGAGGTTAGGGTCCATTCGTACGTGCGTGGTGGCGGAAGAGACGTATCTGACAAAAACCGACAAAAAGAAACATAAAACAAACATATACTATGTACAAAATAGTTTGCTTTAGAACAATCGGCCGTTCGGACATCCTGGGCGTCAATGTGGTTCTTTAATGGTCGATCGAAGGTGGCCCCGGGACAGTGGCGTTGACAAGTCTGTAGGGCACGGAGAGACTTCGTCTGTTGGCGTCGGGGACACGGTCTAAGTCCGAAGTGGCACGGGTTACGGGTTGGCACAATAGACGAGAAATTGTTTTTTTTTTTTTTTTTTTTTTTTTTTTTTTGCGCGTTGACACACGGCGTTTTGGTTATTCGGAACGTTAACCGAGTGCAAGGTGTCCTCGATTGTCGGAGATTATATCAATCTCCGTTCTTTCTTTCGTCCATTTGATTAGTCGTTCTCCCTCAATCACGCTTCCCGAGTGGTCGGTCCCTGGTTACTAAACGTAACGAGACTCTTACCTGGAGCGCAAGAAAAGTCAAAATCGAAGACGAATTCGATCTTCCACCGATGACAGACGACTTCCTTCCGCCATTTATGGTTTCTGCCTGGCAGTTTGATATAAACAATGGGTGTCCGACTACAAATGACGTTTACCTTGTTTTTTTAAACTAATCAATTTTTCTCTAAATTAACCGTTTTTTCGCGTCTTTTGTGACGGGTCAGACCTGTCCGGTACATGACATTTCCATAAAAGTTTTAAACAAATACTGGAAATGACAAAAATAAACAATTTACGTATTTTAGTTCTAAAATACAAATAATACATACATAATACAAATTGACATGATACAAACAATAATAGAAAAACTTGTTTTTTTTATTTTTTATAAACTAACTCTATTTGGCGATTTTTTTCCGGCAAAGTCGTTAATTACTTTATCGTAAAAGTCGCCGGTCGTCGACTCCATCAACGTATTTAAAAGCTCTTTTTCTATCGAAAGCGACGCTAGCGACCACAATTTTTCCTCCGACCGAGTGTTCCTGGCCAATGTACGAATTCGCTTCGTGGTCGAAAAACTGCGCTCAACAGACCCACCGGTAGATGGTCTCGTAAAAATTAACGATATTAAATCGTATAATTCTTTTAGTACGTCTTTGTTCGGATCGACATTAATTATAATACTTTTTATGTCTAAGAGTTACTTGTCAATATAGTCCGGACACGAATATAAATATTGCGATTCACTACGTAATTCAGATAAATCAAAAAATTTCCCATATAATATACTTAATTCAAAGAATTAAAACACGCCTGGAAAAATTGTTTTTCATAATATTAAAATTATTAACATTTAAAAGTGATAAAAATTCTAAAGATTTTCTGACAATATAATTACAGTATAATTAAAAGAAAATTATAATTAAGTATAACTTTGCGAAGAAACGTACATAAAAATAACATTGAATACTCTTTACTTTTTAAATCTTAAACAATTCACGTAATCAGACAGCTCCCTGCCAGTGGCTAAGGAATAGAATCGTTGAAAGCGTTATGGTGTGTAGCATCCACCGGCTAAACCGGCTGAGGTTGGTGCTCTGTAAAGCGCATGCGCCAATGCCCTCTGGCTGCTTTACACCATTCAGTTATTCTCGCCGTGAAAGCTGTCTCGGAAGCGCTTCCATTCCGCCACTGATATTCGAATATACAATAGCAATCTTATCGTTTTTTTTCACATGTAGTATAGAAATTTGTAATAAGATACATAATGCGGTTATAATAAAATATTAATTTTAATTTATTCAAAGTACGTGAAAATTTATATTTTAGAAAATACAAGGGAAGGTTATTGGAAGGTGGAAGCGGCGCTTCCACCGCTTCCAATGACGGCACGCCACTGGTTAAAAATAAACAAACAAATTATAGAAGCATGTTTTAAATTATGTGAAAAACAGCATAAACATTTATTAGACCTCTCTTTAAAAAGAACTGAGTTTTTTCTTCAAGAACAAACACTATTGCTACAAAATGTATCACAAAAGATTAAATAGTAAATTCTTGTTAAGTTTAATGATCATGAATCGAAGACTTTTTTCAGGTTTAACCCCTTTTTTCCTATTTTAATTTTTTAATTATTAAGTTTAATGTAATTAAACATAAAAACGAAAAAAAACGAAAGAAATGTGTTAATTTTGAAGAAAAAGCTTCAAAGTACAATCTCCTTTGTCTCGCCTTTCCGCGAAATCTGACACCGATGAGTCATTGTGTTTACAGCTGGATGACCTTGAGAACATCTGGTATTGTCTTTCGCGGGACATTCTCATGAAAGTCTCAGGAGAAGAAGGGTAAAAAGTAGGGTGAATACTAGATGGCGCTATATTTCTAAATATTTTTTAAAATTACGATTTTAATTGAAATTTCCGACCCCGCCGACTTAATTAAACGTATATATAATAAAATCTATTGGATGTTGTTTTTGACATCAGAAAATAGCTTTAAATAACTTTACCGAAGTAAAATCGGCGCACTAGAACTTTAGAACGATGAATGAAATTCCATAAAAAACAATTAAGCGTTAATCGCATGTCATTAAAGGTTAATTAAAATCGCAATAAAATTTTTTCGCGCAGGTAAAATTTTTTTTAAACAATTTAAGGACTTAAAAAACATTCGAAACTTTCAAAAAAAAATTATTTTTTTTCCCAGGGCCCAAACGCTCGTTTTGTTTGTAACGCTATGGAACTAACAACTACATATATTCATTATTTACATAACAGAATAAAAATGTTGCTAAATGTCCAGATGGTTTCATGCTCAGAGAAAATACTATTGGATTCCATTGTGTTGGAACACACTAGTTCAATTTACAATCTCATAACATGTTACAGAATGTAGCAAACAAGTTCAATTTTAATCTATATCTCTGTACTACAATGCATTATAAAAGTAAATACAAAGATTCTGAAAACATTTTTACATATCATTTTTACACATTAACATTATTATATAATAATTTTAAAAAGCCAATGCTAATAATTTTTGAAAAGTCAATTCGTTACTTAATAAAATATTTTTCAAAACTCTTAAATGTTTCACTCTTCCCTAAACTGGGCAAGTAAATAAAATAATAAACACACTAACATGTGTGCATGATTTTGGCACCAAATACTCTGTGCCAAATTGCAACTCCTGGCATGTACTCCTTGTCGCAGTGCTGTCGACAGCAGTGCGATTTTAGAAATGAGACATAGTCTCGTCAATAATCAACAGTAAATAATGTTAGTGCAATTGTCATCCTTCAAAGAAAACAGTCAAGAATCCTTAAACTTCTTTCAAACAAGCAACAACAAACTCCACACTTATTGTTATAATTAAACAAAATGAATTTCATATTAATACAGTAAAATGGGATTTTTGTGATCATTATGCTATAGATGTTTGTATCATTTTAAAAAATTCATAATAGTGGTGTGTGGGATTCAAAATTGCAAGTTTAGTGGTCATGAGGTTCAGAAAGGTTGACGATCGCTGCTCTGTATACTTTTATCTACATCTGTTTTATATATTATATATTTATATTATTATTTTATTATATACAGTATATTAAAAGCAAAATGTTCCGTCACCACCAACCGAAACCAAAACTTCACAAAAAATTGCTATAGAGACTCAACTCTGACTTCCTGGATGAAATATAACCAAATCAATCAAGACAAACAACAAGTACTTTATCCACATTTTCCAAAATATTGTGTTTCAATTGAATTGATTTTAATTTAAATTAATTAATTTTTATTTTACTTTTAGTTTCGGTTTTGGTGTAAAGGCCAGAGTTTTAATTATTATTTCATTACTTTTAAATTTAATTATTATTTTTAGTTTTAATTAACTGGCTACCTAATTGTGTATAAATACAGATGAATACCTAGTGCATTAATAATGGGGAGTTATTAATGCAATAGGTATAAGCTGGACATGCTGGCATACCAAATGACATGTTAACAGAATTTCATTGTATACTCAATCTGAGATGACATGCTGCAATGTCAAACGTGCTTGTTTGTAATTAAAAACCTTTCAAACTAAAGAAGTTTAATGCCAAAAGACAGTTTGGCTTATTCTTAACAAACAGATTTTACAGTATCAATATTATAAAATTTTATTTATTATTATTATATTCATATACTAATAATAATTAAGCTTAAATTTACTTAATATACTAACCTAACTTTATGACTTATGGGCGAAGATGATGACGACGACGAAGAATACGAAGACGACGACGACGAAGATGAAGAACACAATTCGATTTTCTTTCTTTTTGAAATTTTGTGATTTAATTTAATGGTTTCCTCATCCGAAGACATTTCACTGTAATCCCTTTTTCCTTTCTGTCTGTTTTGTGATGATTTTGAATGTTTATCAGTTATGGATTTTGATCTATTTCTTATATCTGTCCGATCAATTTGTCTTTTCTTCCTACTACGAGAAGTTATTACTATATTATTTTCATCTTTTGTTATTTCTGGTGATGAATCTGATGATGATGATGAACTCTCCTTTTGTTTTTTCCTGTTTCTCTATTAATGAAAATTAATTTATTTAATACTTAATATTATAAATTATAATTATTAAAAAAAAATCTTTGAATATTAAGTTTTAAATTTTAAATATCTCAAATTAAAAAAATTGTTAATTTTAATCAATTAAGTAATAAATTTATTAATGTATAAAATGTTTTTTTACAAAATCATTATTATTTTAATTGCAAGAAATTTTAATTATTTTATTTTATATATAATAAAACTTCTATATAATATATAATAAGTATGAATACTTTTAATAATTATCTATATCAATTATGTTGCAAGTATAAAACAATTACCAATTACAAAATTTAAAAATTATACATAATTCTTATATTTAAAACTTGTTAAAGTATAAATTAAATAATAGTAATAATTTATCAAAAATTAATAAAATTATTACAATTTTAAAATAAGTATACAAAATATTTTTCTAAACCTTTATATAATTGCTTTATACATACAACTTAACAGAAAATTGGATCAAATTCATTGAAACATCTGTGACAGGACTCTGGTTCAGATCAAAATTCCATACTTACACTTCAATTTCTCCTATGGTGGCAGTTCAATATTAAGACAAAACGAATTTTATTGAATTACATATAAGATGATTGATAATATGTTGAGTTGATATACCCATACTCAAACTCAGAGTTTTAAAATTAATTACAATCTAAGTTATTAAACAATAGCATTCCAATAACAAATATATTTATTTTTTAAATTCAGTGTTATATATTCATAAACTAAAAGTCATTTACTAAATTTAATTATTACTATAAAATGTTTACTTTATATAATTTATAGCTATCAATTGCTTACATTTATTTAGAGCTATATTGATTAAAACTTCTGGAATTTTAAAATTTGAGTAATTATGTATCTAAATTGGTAATACTTAACTGTTTTGCATTGCCGTAGAATAGAATCAATTGAGTAAACAAAGAAAAAAATAATAACATTAAGATTTTTCAATGCAAAGGCAAGAAAGATATTCCAAAACTTCTCATACATACCATCAACAACACTTGAAATCTATTTTAATTTTTATAAGTAAATATTAACAATGAATGATATATATTACTGAATTGAAAAAAAAATTTAAGTTTGCAATTTATTATTAATTTTATAAATATATAGCAATACATTTGCAAAAAATATTTAAATTTTATGCAAATGTAAATTTAATTAACACACACATATATATTTATCATTATTATATCAGTTATATCAAGAGGAGTTTAGATGGACGCAATACATCAGGAACTAAAAGAAGATACAACCTTCACATATTAATACTCCCATTAACATCGAGATTTTTTCTTTCTTCCTTTCCTCATTTTTAAACAATTATTTATGGTTCTTTACATTTTCTAAAAAAATACTGCATATTTTTATCCTTTCTCAAAATTTATTAAAAGAATATAAAAGCTTACAGAACAATATGAATTTGGAAGGAAACTACTTATAGCTACAGTTTATATATCAATATATTTAATTTTTTAAACCATTTTCTAAGTACCACATTCTAACTTCAGATGCAAAAATTTATTTATTAAACTGAACATTACGATTTTTAAGATTTAAACCGAATCAGTTTGTTGTTATTAGATTAATAAAATTTCAACACATTTAAAGAAAACACGACAACGTATTTATTCTTGGGATTCTACCGCTAATTTACACCAGCAACCAAATCCCAACATTTTGCATCACTATAATTTTCTCTGCATACTTTTTGATTTATAAAAATTCTTTGTATGCAATACTAGTTTCATATTCTTAATCTACATATCAAAAAAATTTATATTGACCACACTTTAAATACTGAATGTATTGAACATTAAAAACTCCTAACTATACCTTAATCCAGTAAAGTACAAAAATTTATTGACAAACTAACATTTTCAATTTCTAAAATGGAACATAAATTCAAATGTAATTGGACAGATATACATTGTGACACATCATGTAAGCGGCATTAAAAGAAGCACCAGGAATCTATTGCAAAAAGTTGAACAACCATAGCATTGGTCATTTTTGCTTCAGATCCAGACTTTCAAGTATTTTTTGATAGAGCAGTCTTCTCCACCAAACCTCAGTTCTTTCTCAGCATAAATATTTGGAAATACTAGAAATATATAGAGGTATACTTAAATGCATTGAAGTCAACCACAGGGACACATCACCTTTGTCACATGCATGGAAGGCCTCATTGAAGTTGACAAACGATAAGCATACACTATTATATTATTTGCTACATACACTTAAACAGTGTATACACTCTTTCTATGGAAAGAATCAACTTGAGAGCAACATTGCACTTGATGTTGCTTCAGTTAAACCAATCAGCACATTCCCTGATGATGTCAGCACTTTTTGCTTAATATATCAAGGAATATGTGAATTTCATTTTATTTTCTTTCATTAGATGGCAGAATAACTTTTCTGTTAATTGTGATAATTTTTTACACCATTCATAAGCTGTGAAGAATGATGCACTTAACTACTACTACAGCAAACTTCCTCATTCTAATGCCATTATCTGAAGCTTCCAAAACACTGTAATGGTGATGACATGTTTAACAAAAGAGAAAGAAACCAGAACCAGCTTGCCACAACTAAGCAATCAATGGCTGATGCTCATTGGTTAATACCCAAGTTGATTCTTTGTATAGACAAACTGTACTTTATACAGATTGACTTTCATATATTTTTTAAAAATTTTAATTATTATTTTGTTGGGATTTATTTATTTAATTATCATATTCTGTATTTACCTTTCCTTTATTAAATTTGTCTTGTATTTAGTAGTTTGTTTATTTCTTTTTAATGCCAGCACATGATGTGTTACAACATACATCTATCCAATTATATTTGAATTTTGCTTTCTGTTCGAATTTACATTTCATCTTTAGAACCCAATGATGGCCTTTGAAAAAGGTTAAAAACATTAGTTCATCATTAAATTTTTTCTTTAAAGGATTAAGGTGTAGTTTTTAATGTAAAAAAAAAAATAATACTAAGATAAACTAAATTGCAATTTAAGATAATGTTTAGCAAGTTATATATTTTTTCAAAAATGGACAGTTTTCATGCCATTTTGTGTGTAGACATCCAGCATTAAATTTTGATGCCTTGTAAAACAAAATGCAATAGAATCCACCTATTGTAATACTTTTGGGACTTGTCTATACTGCTAACAATAACTGAATGATGACAATATTAAACAGCATAATTAAATGAAACTACAATTAGTGAACATTCTAATTTTATTGACTCCGGCATAAAAAGAATATATTAAAACAATTAAAAAATGCATAACTTGAAAATTTATTAATTATAATATTAAGTACCATCATCTTACATGAATTTGATATTCTGATAGCATTATAAACAAGTTATGACAATATATGTGATAACAATAAAAAGGATCATTAAGAAAAGAAACCAAAATGGATAAATGCATTCAAAAATAATCATAGAAATCATTAGGCAATCACAAATTTTGCTGGAATTTTTGAATAAGCATAGTCTACTGTGCATTTTGACTTTTTCTGATTTTGGATTTTTCTATTAGCATCCAATGAACCATTTCATGTCACTGAATAAACAAATGAGGCCAATGTAACTACAAATAACATCTTTTGAAATGAAATATTTATTTTGTACTGAAGCTATTGGTTTTAAATTTACCTAGTTGACTACATTTCACCAAAAAATGTATTGATGTCTTATGATCTGCCAATTACTCTTATGCTCTGTGAAATTTCATTCTCAATATAGTAGACATCATTTTTACAACCTCCATTTTTATGAGTGGTATAAATTTTCTATTGTATTGCATGGAACAGTATCTTAGAATATATCTACTGTACAATTTATTCAAAATTTATTTCCAGGAACAGAATCTCAGTTTCAAATACTGAGCCTATAAGAGAGCAGATTATGATTTTTGGACTGCTTAATGTTCATTGAAGTATTAGTAAGGCCATAGATATAGAAATATACTGTACTTTTCAATTTTTTTTAAATGCAATTACATATAAACTAAAATAGATAGATATAACACATGAATAATATAAATTCTATAAGTATAAATGGATTATTGTTGCCAAATTTAACAGATAAAGTAATGAATTTAAAAATGTCTAAATTTACACAATTGGCTAATATTAATTCTCTCAGTAAAAACTGATATTTAAGCATTCAAACTTAAATATTAATTGTTAATTAGTTTTATTAATTGTAAATTAAATAAGGTATAATTTAAAACTACCACACAATAAATACAACAATTAGTAATCATTATTGTAATGCTAACTTTTTATCCTTTTAATAAGAAATCTGAATAACAATTAAAATTTTTTAAATCAATATTTTTCAAATACAACTTATTAAACATTTTAAACTTGAAATCATTCCATAGAATCTTATTTGACAATAATCATTAATAAATAATTTAATTTATTAACCTCTTAATATAAATGTCGATCTGTGAGACTGTTACTATTACAGTGCAACAGAACTGTTTAAACTTTGTTCTTCTCTTCCATGGTACTTTATTTTCAACCAGTTGCTTATAGCATGCATTTGTGACTGATTACTTCAAGATACATGCAACTCTTTAAAAATGTAGACATCTTACTGACCGGGTGCTACTTACTACATATTAGAATGCAAAGATATTTACAACAGGTCGTTTCATAGTTGTACGTATATTGTATAGTTTTCAATTGCTAGTTTTGTTGCTTTGCAATGAGCTTTTTCTTAATTTTAGAGCTCTTTATTATGGATATTCCATAAATAATAAAATCTTCAAGAACTTATCTGTCAATTGTGATAATACAGTCATCAAAAAATTCCATTTTTTTAAATGTTTGTCTCACTCTGTTGAACCCACATATCAAAAGATACTCATTATTCCCAATCTGCCCAGAAATATTACAGCATAAAATATGAAAATACTGCTGCTGGAGATGCTCAAGTTTTGAGTGACAAGCTTGAGAAGACCTGTTCCAAATGCCCATTTTCCAATGACAGAAAGATTTTCCTAAAAGTGTATCAAATGTAACAATCCAATTTGTCTAAAGTGCAGCAGAAAAGTTTGCATCACATGTGCAACAAAAAATAACTAAATGTAAGAATTTTTTCAAAAATTTCCTTAATTTTACTGCTCTAAATTAGTTTTAAAGAACTTTGAATTACTAATCACAATTCTGCATTTTTATTGTTCAAAAACATCACAACAATAAACTCTTGTATAGTAATAAACATGCAAAACATTAAGTCTACAAACAGCAAGGTCTCTCAGACTGATGTTTCCAATTACATAGTAGAAACCTAGGTTTCTGTTTAGAGGTTAAATCACTTATGTTTACAAATTAATTTATAATTTACAATCAAACAAAAATTTCACACACATATTTTTGAAATAGCTGATTCCATCCTCACAAAATATGAATTAAAATGACAATTAGGCAATTGTCAGAAGATTTCAAGTTATCTTATGATATTGTCATGATGTTATTTTACTTTATTTATTTCTAATTTATTTCACTTACTATGTACTACATAAATACAGTAGATATGTTGTGCTGGTTCTTGTAAATGACTGGCTGAACTGAAATACAAAGTCTCATTTCAAATGAAAAGATGAGGCAATGTTGAGTAATGATTATAGAGTAATAAAAACAGATTTTTTCTCGGCTAGAGCTTATTTATTAGAAATAAGAAAACTATAAAAATATATACAGTCGAGTCTGCATAAGTCATCATAGGTATAACTAGACACCTTCGGTTAAGTAGTCAGTTTTCTGTGGTCCCGGCCGACTGACATAGGCATTAATGTTAAAAAAATCTGGTTTACTCGACACCGTTTAACTCATCACCACTGGATAAGTCGACATACTTTTGCTGTTCCACACTCATTTAGACATCTGATAAGTCGACTCCCCTCTTGAAAAAAATGAGTTCACACCACACAGTAAACTGTGTGGTGTGAACTTGTGTGGTATGAACTCATTGTTTTTAGAAGGAGAGTTGACTTATTTATTAATATATTATTAAAAATACCTTCACATTTTATGTATTTTTATATATAAAATAATAACAGATAAACAAAAATATACAATCTATATCAATGTCACAGCAGAATCTGATTTTGCATTTTCTCACATCATGTATTATTTGTAGCATGCGTTTCACATTTCTGTTAGAAATGAGTGTCCAAAAGCTAACAACATTTACGCTGAAGGATAAATACTAACTTGTGTCTGAATTTGAATGCAAGAAAACTTTGCAAGCCAAATTTGCAAAACAAAAAAAACTTTCCAAGAACAACATTGGTGGGAATTCTGAAGAAAAAAGAGGAAATTAATAAACTTTTTCTTGGGTCTCCGTTGCAGCTGTCTTGAAAATGTTAGAGAAAGTCTCCATACAAAGATGTGGAAGATGCTCTGGTACGCTGGCTAAAGCAAATTCATTCATAGAATCTTCCCGTTTCCAGACCGATACTGAAACAAAAGGTAATGGAAATTGCTGGGTACTTGGAGTAGAAACCAACTTTAGTGCTAGTGACAGATGGTTACAGAAATTTAAAGGTCGTCACAGCATGACTTTTAGAAAGCTATGCGGAGAAAAAGAAGAAAGAAACAGTTTAACAAGAGATTGAGAAATCGTATAAACCGGAAAACGTTTTCAGTCTTGATGAAACTTGATTTTTCTACAAATTGCTTCTGGAGAAAACCGCTTTGTTTAAAAACAAAAGTTGCCATGGCGGAAGCAAATCGAAGCTGCGAGTTACAATCCTTTTCGGAGCAAATTCTGATGGCTCTGAAAAGCTGAAGCCCTTAGTTATAGGAAAATCTCGACAGCTCTGATGTTTCAAGGGAGTGAAGAGTTTGACCATCATATACAAGGCAAACTCGGAAAGTTGGATGACTTCCAAAATTTGGGAGGAAATTCTTCACCAATACAACTCCCAATTTGTTCAGAAAAAAAGGAACATAGCATTCGTTGACAACCGTCCTGCTCATGGAAAAGATGAAGGACTAAAAGCAATTAATGTGTTTACTCTACCACTGAATCTCCACTGAATCAGGGTATTATTCATTTGCTCAAACATCATTATTGGAAGAAGCTTATTTTGGATTGGATTCATGCAGCAGAAGGCAAAAAATCGATTGACATTTCCCTGTTAGATGCGATTCATTACATGAAGGTTGCGTGGGAAAACGTAACAGGTTTAACCACTGCAAACTGCTTTAAATATGCAGGATTTTGTTCTACAGTGGTAGTTCAAGATGAAGATAAGAGTGATGAACAGAATGTTCAATTGCATGAACTGCTGTGACGTCATGATTTACGACAAACTGCCTCTGTTGATGAAACTGACTACACCACAGTGGACGATCGCGTGGAGATGTGTTCCTCAGCAAGTGTTGTTGATATTGTTGCAGAAATTCAAGACGAGAATAATGAATCTGGAGGTGAAGAGAATGAAACACTAGAAGAGCTAACCCCAAAACCAACCAAAACCGATGCACTAGAGGCATAAAGAATCGTTAGACTTTACTTGCCAACAATTGACAATTGCAAAGATGATGTTTTTGAGTCGTTCGTGATCGTTGAAAAAGAAAGTCGAGACAGTTAAGTGCTCAAAACAAACAACACTAAATGAATTTTTCAATTTTTCATCTATGGAGTAATTGTAAATTGAGGACACAATGTATTGTAAGCCTATACTACTGTATAAAGCACTACTGTATTTTCCTAATTGTAGTTTTGTGATTTTCTTTCAACTTTGTTTTAGTCATCATATTGGATAACTTGACACATTTCCACTTCCCTTGGGGTGTCGACTTATGCAGATTCAACTGTATATTTTTCCTGGCAAAAACTGAAAATTCTCAAAATTAGTTAACCAGTTTTCAACAAAACTGATTTTTAAATATCAGATGCAAAACTGGTTTTTGTACCAATTTCAAAGCTTTCAAAGCTTTGAATTCAGTAGAATTAATAATAATAGAATATTAATTATTGTTCCATGCATGAAAAGCTAGAACTACTTAAATAAGTAAGACAAAGCCTTTCACACTACGTTTCTAGCAGTTCAATTCATAATAATGTTCTGCCAAAAATGTTTGTCTTACTTATATTAATTATTAATAAAGTATGATAACTGTAAATATGCTCCTATTTACAGTTATCATACTTTATTAATCATAATTAATATTTTATTATTATTAATTTTACTAAACAACATAGAAGAATGACACAGAAAATGGGAAAATTTAGCAGGGAATGCCCATATTGGTGAATATCGAAGAATTGCGACATTGAAAAGTTTCAAAAAGTGCAATGCCACATAGAAAACAAATATGAGCCTATTCTCCGAGGAAAACCATATCCTAAAAGTAAAAAAAGCGGATACCCATCACAAAACAGTACTTCAAATGCAATTACCCATAATCTTTCCATGGAAACTGTTTTTCTTACGTTGATATTTTTATTTTCTTCCCCACTATTTAAAATTTTCAGCATTGACTTTTATAATTTGTAATTCAATATACAGTGAAACTTCCATTAATGGATACATTCGAATAGCAGACACCTCTACTTAACAAACATTTTTATAATCCACTGACCCTTCAAATAGAACATCTACAATATTTACCTCTAAATAACAAACACAATTGCCAATAACCTACTTTATGAAAACACAAAGTCCCACCTTCAATATTCCGGAAGAATTAATTACATACAAAATGTTTTAAAACTAAAAGAATCGATTCATATACTCTTTTGGAGGACGAGTTTTGACAATAGGTGTCAAATAAAGACATTGAAAATAGGAATAGGACAGCAGGTAAAAAGTCAAACAATACTCTATTTGTTAGAGAAGACTAATCTGGATAAGTTATCAATCATTATTTATCATCATACATTGTATTAATAAGACAGAGTTTAATAACAAGCTAAAAATAGCCTTATTTGCTGGATATATCATAATCATTCACTAAGGATTAAATTGTCATCTGAGTAATTCTTGAACTCTGGTGAATGTCGGATTCAAAGGACATAACATTTTGGTTTATTTATCCGAAAACCCCTTTTAAGTGATCATAAAAGCTTTGTCTTGTTGTTGGAATTAAGTTTATGGTACCAAGAAACAATAAACTTTTCTGAAGTTATTCATTTATTCAATAAGAACCATAGTACCTTAGCAATGAAAATAAACAGTTTTAAGGTTAAGAGAACTGTTTATTTGGTGAAAGTTCAAAGATCGTGTTACCAAGGGAATTTGCTGACCACTTTAAAGTGTACGAAGATTCAGTTTTCTCACACTTATGATCTTAACAACTTTGTGGTGACTAAAGTAATTTTTGATAAATCATTTATTGAAAAAAGCAAAAATATTTGAAAAATTATACCTACTTGATAACTACAAAGTAGACAAATCACTATATCAATTTATATTAGTCACTTAGATTATAAATGCAAGAATATCGAATATACTTCTTACCCCTTGGAGTGGCCAGCAAATTGCCTTCTTAACTTGACATTTGAACTCTCATTGCCAAAACTGACCTTTGTCCACCCTTAACAGTTTCATTTTTCTTTTTCATTACTTCAACTTGGGTCATTTTTGATGAATTAATAATTATTCAATGTTTATGTTCCATTTAACGAAAGTATCCTATACAATCTGTTTGCTATTTAGAATTCAATTAAAATGTGATTTTTACAGCTGAAAAGATAAATAATATATTGTATATATATATTAATTATATATACTTTTTGGTATTTTCACATTCCTAACACATTAACCAGGCAAAGCTCGTCTGCACTTCATCCCATACAAAACACCTAAAATGGCTAGAGGCCATTTACATATATAAATCGAGCCTCAATGCCACATGCATCAATTATAAAGAAGAGTTGTTTTGTTGGTAGCCTGGCAGGTGTTGATGGATGCCAATCTTTAAAAGTCAAGATCTGCCAGCCTTACGAATACACATGCGTGGCTTGTGTTACGGATTCAAATGCTTTTTCAAATCTTTGTAATCCGAAATGGTTATGTTCCATTGGGAATTCAGTTTAACACCCGAAGAACAACTCAGAGCAGTTCAAAAACATTTGTGGTGTGGTAAACTTTTTTCTTTTTTTCGCCACACACTGGATTAAGGTTCTCAGGCTATGTTATTCCTAACACAAATTTGATGTTTACGTAATCCAACATATTCTTCATTTTATAACAACAGGTTAAAAATACAGTTTGGCAGCTGGCATGTACTGTACCTCCAAATAGCGGACAAACTTTTTTCTCCCAATGGAGTTGAGTGCAAAATAATTAGATAAATTACTATATATTTAAAATATATAAATGCAATTTGAAACATAAAAGTTTGTCTTATTGAACTGATATCAACATCAAATAATGTGAAAAATTAATATGATTTATTATTTATAATAAATTATTTTTATCAAAATCATATTTAATGGATAGTATAGTAGGTGAAGTTCTGTTCAATGGCCAAACTGTGGCTCACAAGCCACACATGCCTCTTCTACACCCTAGCTGTAATTCCTATACTTATACAATTTCGTTTTATAAACTTAGTACATACTACTTACATATATACTAAGCACAGTTTATTTTCTGTCCAACAATAAATTAAGAATTTAGTAAAAGCACTAACAAGTCAATAATATTGTTTCAGGGGCACAGCTACAATCATCACTTGTTGCTGCCAAGGCAACAAAGGCTGCTGGCATAAAAAAAATATAAAAAATTGTGCGTGCTCATGCTAGCAATTCTTGTATCTCAGAAAAGAATCACAGACCCTGGATTTTTGTTACATTTTTAATTTCCTTGCTTCATATTATGTAAAATGACAAAGTTTAATCAAAATTGGTCAATCAAATTTTGAGAACAAACTCAATTCTGTAAGCCATATAGAAGAGGCTTTGCTAATTCTCTGCCTCAAATATTTTTGTAAGTTTTCAGACTGTCATGTAGCGTAATATATAGAGAGAATGTAAGTGTAACTCACAACTTAACCTCAAACAGGTAACCAAAAGCTTAGTATACGTTCATAAAGTCAAAGAAGTCAAACTGTTTACCTAGTCAGTTATAAAGTACCAGTAAAATAACAGCAATATTTACTACAGAACAGCAATAACTTTAGTACTTTAATTATATATAATATAAATAGATGATATGGCTCTCATATGTTTCTGATAGGCAGAATACAGCTCTTATAAGGACATGGTTTGGCCACCTGTTATATAGTAAGAGTGTTTATTGTTCATTACAATATTACATTTATTTAATTGCTGCACTGTACTAGTAGCACAAAATTGATTGCTTAAAATAAAAAATAATTTTTTAATACATTAATTTTGGTTGTCAGATATAAGAGACTGACTACATTTTGAAAAATTAATATAATAAATAATAATACATTTAAAAAAATTATTGTAAATATTTTTAATTGCATATTATTTACTTTATTTTGAATATTTTATATATATAAGCTGTTCTATTAAGTAAATAAAGATTATAACACTGTGGCAAATTAAGTTCTAATATAGTTAAATGTAATTTTTATTAAAAGAAGTAATTTTAGTGAATGAAATGTAAATTAAAGATAATATGTTAGATGGTATTTGTAAATTAGTAGACATTAAATTTTACGTTTTTTGTTTGGAAATTTATATCCCATTTCTTACAGAAATAGTTAAACAACTTTTACTCGAGTTAAAACTATATAAGAATTATATATGAAAATGATTTTAACAATACTTTAATATTTTTGAACAGTGTGCTTCATACTATACCATAATATTCTATTAAGTTTCATACATTGTTTACTAATTTATTATATAAACCATGGTAATTTAAAAATTTTATTACTATCATGCATACTTAATTTACATGCGTACAAAATTTAACAAAGACCTTATAATAAAATATATATTTATATCTAAAATTTGCTGATATCAGTACTCATGCATGGTATATATCGAATAGTTATAATTTAAATTTTAATATTTTGAACTTTATAGATCCATTTAACCAATTATCTATTCTATAAGAAATTAAAGATATATCAAATATTTTTATATTATAAATATAATGAACTGCATATAAATAAGAAATCTATAAATTATTTTAATCAGTTATTTAAAAGCATTCAATTAAAATTTTACTCAGACAATTAAAATTTAGGATTTTTTTTTTTAATTGTAAAATCAAAACCATTCAAACTTTTCCAGATAATAGGTTTAATGAATAAATAAATATGGTATATTCATTAATGGGTTCCAGCAATGGGTTCAATGAATGAATATACCATATTCATTCACTGAACCCATTGCTGGAAAAATGTGAATGGTTTTGATAAGTTATCTGAATGAATTTAGAATGAATTATTATAATTTGAACAATTATTATTCATAGAGACATGTAGGATGAGCCAATAAAGCAGACAATTTTGAAACATTATAATTTATTATACTGATTGATTTAAGCAACTTCACTTACTCAAAATCTAAACCACACACGGTTGAATTTAAGTGTATCTCATAACTGAATACAATATCCTAGAGATGATTTCTATTTACTGCATGGCATAGCAAATGCAGGGAGATTCTAGCAACACAATTTGCTGCTAGTCATTGTATGGTTGGTAACACATTCATTATTATTATTTTTTTTTTAAATTAATAACAAGAATTATGTTATTGGCACTGCAGCAAGATATATCTGAAAGGGTAATAACCTCAAAATTAACCTTTTCCAGTCTAATAATGTGATGATCAAGATTACACATTTGCACCCCATTAAAAAAAATGCTTTTATTTTTTATAACAACAAAATTATAATATTATTGATTTAAAAAAAACATTCAAGAAGTGTATTTAACAGGCAATGTATTTTGTTTGATATTTATATACTTTTCAGAATTTATTCTTAAGAAATGTTTTGAAAAATATATATATTATATGTAAGCACTTTGGATAAATATATATATTATTTATTTACATTAGAATAACAAGCAAAAGCCACATTTAAAAACTTTTCATTTTCCTCTATCAATAACACTCATCTTATCTTTCTATAAACAAAGGCCACAATTTGACACCACCCTGGGGACAAAGAGTTGTAAAGAGTACAATGTTTCTAATTAGTCTTGGTAAGATATTAACACAGATACTGTAATTGAAATTGTGCTGTTTCAATACTTCAAGAAGAAGATTAATAATAATATTGATTGTAATAACCCTGATATAATTACAAGATAATCAAATGAAAAGCTTACTTGCAAGAGTAAAGACTATCACCTCCAAACTTGGCATTACCAACAAAGTTTCGAATGTTACAGATTTCATAGTAAATTAAATGTTCAAGATTTAAGCATTTATCACATTATGTATCAGATTAGTAAAAAAATATGGCCAGCTTATAGCATTTTCAAACTTACTTGGCAGTAAACTTTATTCAATCACCCAGTATAAGATGATAAATAGTTAAAATAGAATTATTAAAATTAAATTAACATTATTTTTTTCTAATATTTCATCTTACCCTAAATGATTAGTTAGAATTTGAAGTTCTTACTGAAATAATCTTATTACTTATCAACTGCATACTTTATAAACAAGAAAAAAATAAAATAAAGCCGAACAAATTATAAAAGTCTTCGATTAGCTGAAATTAAACGTAAATATAAAATTGATTTGAATAAAGAATGCTTTTGAAATCAGTTTATAATTGTCATTTTTAAAACATTCAGCCTGAGAGAAACATTGAATGTCAAAAATCTTTAATTGCAGCTAATATATGACCCATGTAACTTACTAAAAACCATTCAAACTGGTAAAAAAATTGCAATCTTTTTACCCAATTAAATATTTTATGTCAGCAATACAAGTAGATCATTTTAAATCGATATTTTTCAATTTCTACTTTCACATATTTATTATATTTAATTTATCAAAATAATTTATAGATAAAGTCATACTGATTCTATTATATTATATTCTTATATTCTCTTTAATAATTTCACCATTTATTTTACAGTTTGTAAAAAGTTTATACCTTTATTCGACATTAAAATTTAATTATAACTATTCTTATATAACAATATCTGATAATTTATAATTTTTTGGAAAAAAACAAACACAAGAAAACCTCACCTGCTTTTGATATATCTGTTCACCCAGACTGCATGAGCCAACAAATAAATTGTTTTATAATCATATAATTGCATTCCAGAAAAAAATAGGCTGCTGTTAAGAAACAGCTATCTAATGCAGTTTTCTATCAAAAATCTATATCTTCAAAAAGATAACATATTGGGAACTTTGATATAAATCTTATTTAATATTTTATTTAAATATCAAACTTTTTAAATTGATTTACTAAACAGATTTATCATTTTTAATAATTTCATCTTCCATTTTTATGCAATCAGAAAATGCAAAAATAGTCAATCGTATAAAAGTTTGATAACTTTGTTACAATATAAATTCTGTCTGGAAGATATTTGATTTTTGAGAGCTAACTGAACTTAAAACTAGTTCTTGACTGTATCTGTTCAAACTATAAAACAGCCATAAAACTTTGATTAAAATTAAAAGAAATATAATTATTTACATTTTTATAAGGATATTTTTCAGAATATGAATAACTTAATTTTAACTCGACAGAACAAATTCCATCTACCGTGTGCAAACTAAGACAAAATCATCAATATGTAAACATTTAAAAATCAAATTTAAATGGCTGTTTTATTATATAATTATGTTTATACATAAATAAGTTATTTATAAAATAAATGATTGATCATTTTTAAATTAAAGCTTAGTACTGAATTTAATATCTGAAAAAAATGTTTTATATTGCTCATACCTTTAAAGATTCACATTGGTCTCTTCTTGATCTTCTTATATGTGAATCTGCACTAGAATCTCTTTGTTGTGATTTTTTACTTGATTTTAAAGATTTTCTTAAATGGCTCTTCTTTTTTGCAGTCTTATCATACCTAATAATAAAAAACATTTAAAAACAATGACATATTTTCAAAGAAAACACTGTAAATCACATTATAAAACACATAATCTAAGAATATTGATAAAACTTCGTGTCAAAAATAACATTACAATGTACCGTATTTGGGTTCATCAAACTTTTCACGATATTATTTAAAATTTAACCATTTGTAGATTTAAAGAAAAAATTTCTATAACAACATAATGTTGTATTATCTTTTAAATAATGCAAAATAAATCAGAATATTGTACCTAAAAATAACTTACCATTTCACATTTATTTCACATGTAAATTTTTGTAAAAAACATAATAAATTCATATCATTTAATAAACATTAATGTTCAAAATAGAAAATCAATTGAACAATAAAAATATTAATTAAAAAAAGCAATCATACATTATGTTGTTAATTTAAAAAAAAAACAAAAAAATATAGATAGATAAAATAACATAAATATTTCAATATTTAATCTCTCACTAAAACAGACTTTAAAGATGTTTAAATTGTCACAAGTTACATACGTCATATAACCATTACCTAACTTTATAAAGTTCTTTAAAAATTTCATTTACAATATAGATATAAACACCATAGACAAACTACAGTTGTTGTATCAATAATACATAGTCACAATCTTTAATGTTACATTGGTAATGCATGTCACATTTAGATGAAAAAACTTTAATAATAGTAATAAGCATACATTTAGCTGAAGAGAACAGATCATACAAGGAACAAACCAGTAATTGGGCATTTAAACTTTATTATACAATGAAATGCATTTACTTGTATAATAAAGTTGGAATAATCAATTATTGTTGTGTTCATTGTATGATCTGTTCTCTACAGTTAAATTTTTGTTTATCACTAAAGGATCTATCAAGAAAATGATTAACAATTAAACAATTTTAATAAAAAATTCAAATTATAAAGAAAATTCTTTTTCTCAGAACAATTACTTATTACAAACTTACTACAACACTCGTGCATTTGTTGAGAGAATTTTTTATTAACAAACGTTTTCAGCTTACTCCTATATGCTATCATCAGTTTTTAAATCTGTTTTTAGGAAATTAAAATTACCTTCTTAATACTGGAATGAATCACAAATGCACTGTAAACAATCTTTAAAGTCTAGTAATAAAAATTCTTTAATAAAAAAAAGGTTAACGCCATAATAACTGTGGACAGTTATATCTTAAGTCTTATATATGCTGGAAGAGGAGATCGAACTGAAGGTCCGGGTAGAGTAACTGGCAACACATCTGCATGATAAGCAGGAATTGCGGGTTCAAGTCCCGCTTTGGGCCGATTCTTTTCTTCCAGTTTAATCTAAATTAATTAATTAAATATTATAATTATTAATTTTATTTAATAAGAGATGGTGCCTAATGCCTAACTCTAGTGCCAAATTTATTTCTAATCTATAATCATTTATCCAAAATTTAGCCTGATCACTTAAGGCAGTTGGTGTATTTGCTTAGGATATCGGGTTTCGTTTGATGTCTGTTTGTTGCAGCTTTACCGAGGGGTATAAGGAAACAAAATCAAATATCGTAATATGTGCCTTATCCATTAACTCTACCTGCTGTAAGATATCTATCAGATCAGTGGCATTCTTGATAGTTAATGTATAACCTTTCAAATGCTCTGGTGTAATGTTGTGTACAGCATTTTCTAGTAGTTGTGGATAAAGCTAGGTCTCCAACTCGAGTCTAAGGCAGGGGTGTCCAACCCGCGGCCCAAGACAAGTTCCAATGCGGCCCAATGTACGTGTAAACAAAACCGAAAAATTTTTAAATTTTATTTTTATTTATTCATTTCAATGGCATAAACTGAAAAAGAAGTTTCACAAAGCCGTAAACCTTTATGCATATTTTATTTTTGAGTGGGAAGGAAATGTTTTCAAATACTTGAAAATGTGTGAATGAGGAAGGAATACTAAATAAAGCTGGAGTTGTGGCTCAAAGAATTATAGACCCAAATTTGGGGAATGGAGAGAAAGGCCAAAAGATTAAAAGTAGTGAGAATAGTTAAACAGACCTTCTGTTATGCAAATATTGATCCTTAATTTTCCAACCTTCCTCACTTCTTTATCTTTTGTCTTTGCATTTGAGTCTATAATCCTTTGAGTTCCAACTCCAGCTTTATTTAGTATTCCTTCCAGCGTTGCAAGATTTGGTTACTTTGTGCAAAATTTGGCTACCCATATTTTTAGTTTGGTGTAAAATATATCATTTGGTGCGTTGGCTACTTTTTGGGCTACATATTATTTATAAATATATTAGTCAAATAAAAATGCACTTTAAAATGGTGTTTCGTTGTTTTTATTAATTAGAGACTGAAATAAAACAAATATTTGTGTTTTTTAAACAAATTTTTGTTTGTCTTCTTTATAATAAATGAATTTATCTATTTCTAAGTAAAAATTGAAAGTGTCTGTAGAAGTAATTTTTTTAAATATCCTTTTTCCTGATAAAGTTTTAATACTTATTACTATAATCTAGACATGTTAATCCTTACATATAGTTGTATATTTAAGGATTGGGCCACAAGTATATACAAGATACTTGTGGCCCAAAACTCCATGACTTCTTTCAATGTGGCCCAGAGAAACAAAAAGGTTGGACACCCCTGGTCTAAGGGAAGGCGACAGTTTATCTGTTTTTATGAAAGCAAATACTTCAGGTGTGTCTGGTGGGGGCAACAACTGTCCTGTTTAATTTCATCTTTTTGGCCAGGGATGTATGTATAAACCGTGTGACCCGGAGCCTGTAACTTGTTTACATAACCACCGTTAACTGGTTCACAGTCTGTGTCAATGATGTACTGATGCATGAGAGATCTGTAAATCTCCTCAAGGTATTTCTCAAAAGTATTTTATTAAAAAATTTTTGTTACTGGACTTTAAAGGTTGTTACAGTGTGTTTTTAGAAAATGTTCCACAAAAAGAACATTCTGTTAAAATTTTAACTTTTAAAGTATTCTAAATACAAATTTAAAGTTAAATGAATTAAATAAATTATGAAAAATATAAGATTAACAATAGATCAAAAACTTAAGAAATATATACAGTTAATAAAATACAAATAAAAATGAAATTAAAAAAAAAAAAACATCTTATTTCAGTTATGTAAATACACTTTGGCCTGTTGGCCTTTTTCAAAGTGTTTAATAACAAAAAAAACAGTACAAAGAACACAAATATAAGACAACTAAAAAATACAAAAAAGGAGGAAAACAATGTAAAAAAGCTTCTTTTAAAAAGTTTATAATTGCTTAACTCATTCACTTTGTTGTGCAAACTATTCCAAAACCTTATCAACAGAAACAATGGAGCTGTTTGGTCTACTGTTAGTTTAATCGATGGCAACAAATAATTATTTTTCATTTTAGAACTGTGGTTTTTCAGTCTACGATACTTACAGGCCTCAGAACAAAACATGATTTCAAAATAAGTGAGAATAGTAACTCCCAGCAAGGAAAAAGTGACTAAATAGTGACTGAAATAAAATTAGTTGGCCATGATGATATACATTATTTGTGAGGAGTCGATTCCAAATGTTATTTTTGTTTATGGGTTTTGTTTCATTTGACAATATAATTTAGTTTGAGAATGCTTTCTTTTGTTTAAAGGACAATAACTTACTTTCATTATTAACTAATAGTAATTACAAGTAAAGCAATAATAGTTTATAATTATGACCAGAAAATACCACAAATTGATCTTCCACCTATTGGTGCTGTTTGCCACAGTGATAATTTAGAATTAATGCTCACACAGGGTTTAGACGTTTGTATGCATTTCTTGTGTTTGGTGAGAAATTCATTTCTCACTTCTGCATAAATGGTGTCACAACTGTGAATTCTGGTCTGAAAAGTTTGTTTTTGCATGTTTTTCCTTCTTGCAATTGCATTAATGTAGCCTTACAGCAAAGACTCAAATAGACACCAATCTCTAGCAAAACCAAAACTCAGAAATTTCCAGTTTCATTTTTGAGTGCATTGTATCCAACTCAATTGACCAAACTTAGCAAAAGGGGTCATCAATTATCCTTTGCTATATCTGTATATTTTGATCTGTTCTTTACTAGGTTTCTTTATTTTTTGTAGAATATAACCGTAGGTAATAAGTGCCAAGTTGGTCAGCCAGTTCGGTAACTAAATGCAGGCGGTGTCTATTAGGAGATATACGGCATATCTCTCTTTTAAAGAAATTGAGAGAAAAAATCACCCGTATATTTACCATTCTTTCTAGTTATCTTCTTAAATTTTGCAAATTAAAATTTTTAATTGATTAAAATTATTAATTAAAAAAAGCTTTCTGAGTTGCAGAATTATTAAAACTTAAAACAAGACACTTCATTAAACAAAAAATCCAGAAACAAAAACATGACGACGTAATAGAACAAATTTAAAATAAGTTTGCAGCATCATCCATTACGAGATTTTGTTTTAAAAAACGAAACCTTATATTATTAATAATTACAAAACTGTAAATAGTTTAATTTTGAGGGTAGAGACAATTTTTATATAAAATTATAAATGCTAATAACGAGTAAAATCTTCATGAAGTCAGACTCCAGTCAAGTTATGACACATGACCCCTTTCTATCTTTCCATCTTTCCATTCCTCAATCTATAACCACTATAATTTAATAGCATCAATGTCCTTTATACACAAGCTCCCACACTAAATTTTGTTTCTTAATCATTACTCTATTCTGGGATATTAAACAAAATAGATACCAACACACACAATTCCCCCCATGTTATATACATAACAAGCTGGAAAAATAAAATACAATTATTTTATTTATTATTCATCAATAAATCCCATAATCTGTTACAAAGTTATGAATTTATTAAATTGCCCTTTAATAAACTTTCCAAATTTTATAAAATATTAACAAACTTGAAAAAAAATTTAATTGGTAATTTTGTCACACTATCAAAATTATTAAAAAAATTGAAAAACGATAATTTAAAACCACACTATTTATGTTTATTTTTCATTTTTTGCACTTGATCTTTATTTTTAGGCTGGTTTCTTAACACCTGCCCTCAAATTGAAGAAGTGAAGGTTAATTGTGAGGAGCTCGAAAGGAATTAAAATACTGTAGTGCAAAAATATTTTATCAACATTAGGCTGTGCACTCTCAAATTTATGATATTATATAACTAACATTTTTAAGACCTCAAAAGTCATGTAATAACAAAGTTTTCAACATGCAACAAGAGAAAGACATTATGGGTGTCGTAATTTAAGTATTTAAACATTAATTAATGAAGGAACGTGACAGTTTGGAATCACAAAAATGTTGTTACCCATAAGAACAGAAAAAGTGAGAAATAGTGATATATCACCAAAACAGTTGAGAAAAACTGACTAATTTACAAATTTAGTAACTTAAGTAGTCCAAGGGTAGTTGTTTTTATATAAAGTCTACATTTCATCTATTTTATCTTGAATATAATAGGAACACGTGGAATCATTATAGTAGAAACTATGAACTGATGTGATAAAACAGTTTTGTTCTACTTTCAACTTATTTAAATTATAATATGAATGGGAATCCCAGATTGATATTCTGTACTTAAGTTTTGCTTCAATAAAAGTATGGTACAGATGTTTAATAAAAATAAAAATTTTAAAATGGCTGTATCTTTTTCATTATTCCTGTAAATTTGGCCAACACTGAAGTGAGACAGTTTATGTGCAGATTCCATCAAAGTTTATCATCTATAAAATAAAAACTATGAAAGTATAACACAAAAGCCAAATATGATTGTAGGGGGCATAATTCAGGAGTTTTTATTCAGGGTTTAAAAACCTGATGATAGCCTATTGGAATAGACTGAAACATCTGTTAATCTAATTGTTAACAGCTATTTTATGTACAGTATCACACACAGTTTGTTTACCTTACACATAAATTTTACATTTATAATAAAGCACTGTAAATAATATGCCACAATAGATTTGTTAGAAGAAAATGTAAATAAAAATTTACAACAGAAAACAAGTAATACATTGTTATATATTTTATCAAATTTCTCTGATACTTCTGTAAATTTTAGAAGTGATCAAACTTTACACTTACTGTGTAAAGTTTGATCTTTTTGCAAAAATCTAACCGCTTGACCAAACTTTACCAGAGTCCACAAGAGGACAGATCTGACATCTCTGTGCAAACCAAAAAGAAACTACAGTTAGAAAAAATACTATGTACACATGAATAATAATTAACAACAATGAAGAAAATCAACAGATTATTCAATATACAAAAATCCTGGTATAATACTAATAAATACAAACAACAATGGCTAGAAATGAATTTAATAGATGTATTAATAATGCAAAAATTCAATGGTTAAGATAATTCAAAAATACAAAATATCAATTAGTAAAAATACATAGTATATTTCTATGCATATAAAAACATGCTCTTATACATCAAAATTGCTTGTTTTCATAGTTTTGAAACAAATGTCTTGCTTTACATATAAGAACATACTTTGCATATAAGAGCATACTCATGTACCATATAATACCAGCTTGTTTCTGCATTGTACTTTTGTGTTAATGTAAATATAATTATGAAGAAACTATTCACTGACATCTCTGCAGTAACCATCATTAAAAATAAAAAGCCAAAATAAAACAAAAATACTCTTTTGACAAATATTTTTAAATATAGTGTGCATTTTTCACTACTATGCAAATTATAGAGCCAATTTTGCTCCATCTATAAGAGCATGCTCTTATATATGCAAAAATATGATATATATTCCAAAGCAATACTTAAATCAATACACCTAAAGCAACCTCCAGTTTATTGTTCTAGCAGTGCTAGCAATCCTCTCCTCAACATTACCATCTCACAATTGTCTTTTTATGATGTTACAACTGCTGCTTATCTCACTTACATATGCTGATGGTCTTATGATTTATATGTTCCCACCTGACAACAACTCTAATTTTGAAAATGCTGGAACAATTATTTTATCAGAGAATGAAATAGATGGCTATTTTTTTTTATTGTTTCAAACATTGTTTTTTTTTATCTTTTACTCTTACTTCTAAAAATGCCATCATGAGACATGCATCGAGCATGATATGCTGAATGATAAGATTGGTTAACTTTTTTTTTTTCTAGTTGGGAATAAGAAATAGTTGTCCTAACTAAATAAAATTCCTAAAATAAACATAATTGAAAATATAATTCACTAACATTTAGCTTTAGATAAAATTTTCCATATAACCAAAACATTTTTGATTTCTTAAACACATCTTCAGTGTTTTCTAGATGAAACACTTCCTTTCAAAAATGACGATCTTTTAAGAACACTATTTCATATTTCCAAATGTACAACATTCTTTAAGGAATGATTATTTTAAAAATTTTGCAGAAGGCATATGTTTGAAATAATTATTTTTTCAAAGAATTTTGCTTTCTCCAGGGAGACAGTCACAAGATTTATTTTTTTGAAAATTTAAAGAATGTTCTTTGTTTGGAAATCTGAAATAGCTTCCATTATGATGATGATAATCTTTTAAGAAGTGTTCCATCTAGAAAACATTAAAGATGCATTTAAGAGGTGAAGAATGTTTTGATTACATGAAAAAATTTTAGCTGAAGGTAAAGATAAATGAGTTATATTTTCAATATATGCTTTTAGTTCAGAAAATGCTGACAAACATGATTATACAAAAATAAATAATTAAGAACAAAAGGAAGTCAGATTCCCCTTGCTACTGTTAATAATGTCACAAAAGCACATTTAGAATTTCCGACATAAGGGATATTAGTAAGACTTTTCCAGCACCAGCAATATCAAAGATGCAAATCTTGTTTGTTACAACAATCAACCCCATTTTTCAAAAATGTTTATATGGGATTTTGATGTCCTACCAACAATTTTTTCAAAGTAACTGAAGACTTTTTCCACATATTATTTTGTTAAAACTGCTGTATTTTTGTAAGAAAAATCTCCTTCTACATAAACATTCACACAAAAAAAAAATTATCAAAATACACAAACACACACGTTGCTCGGATATTAAAAACCAAATGACATTCCACTGGAAAAATGTTATCCAGGAAAATATTCTGTGGTATGCGCATACTATATTTCAAGAAATATAAAGTGATGAATAAAATAATGAATAACATTATGTTAACTACAGTCATTGAAGAGGTTCAGTAATTTGTAATAAAATGTTAATCAAATTCTAAGATGTAATATTCATTTTAGTGAAACTAAAAATTATAATAAATTTGATATTTTTCTATTTAATATATGTAAATTAATTCAATTTTTTAGAAAGTCTTGTGTCTCAAGCAGCTTTTTCCAAGACTCAAAACAAGAAAAATTTTAAAATTTTCTAGGAATTCCTGACTCAGAAACACTGCCATAAATATCTGCACTAACTACTATAAAGTGCATTTTCCATAGCAAAAAGATCAAAATTATACTACTCAAATAAATGAGCTCCAGAATAAAATAAATGATTTTGGAAAAAAGTAATCAACAGTAGAAATGCTGACACATTACCAATAGCATGGAGGTGACTACTTAGGAAAGAAAAAATAGCAAGAAAAAGATATTAAAAATAAAGAATTAAATACTAAACCAAAATATATCAACAACTTAATTTACCAGCAAAAAATGTTTTAATAGTAAACACACTAATGTTTTTGATATTTTCAATGCCCATCCTCAGATGATCTCAATATAATAAAATATCACAATTAGAATGAGAAAGATAGAAGACTTACTATCTCTCAAATACGTCTCACTAACCTTGTATAGCTTTGCAGGTAAAAACTCAGAACGTATCACTAACATTTTTGACCCACTTTTTAGGGTCTTCTCCATGTGCTCTATTAGCTTTCACCCTTGTTAGGGTCAGGACAAGCTTTCTATATATTTTGAGTTTTTACCTGCAAAGATTAGTGAGACATATTTGTATTATTGCTTTGTTCATTGGATGGAGTTGATTGAAATGGCCAAACCGGCTAAATTATATAGAAAGCTTGTCCTGACCCTAACAAGGATGAAAGCTAATAGAGAACCTGAAGACGACTCTAAAAAGTGGGTCAAAAATGTTAGTGATACGTTCTGAGTTTTTACCTGCAAAGCTATACAAAGTTAGTGAGATGTATTTGTATTATTGCTTTGTTAATTGGATGGAGTTTACTATCTCTCTCATTAATATTCTCTCTCTCTCTCTCGCTCTCTCTATCTTTTTTCCCTTTAATAATTTTATTTTAAGATTTAAATTCTTAAAATCTCATTGAACTTCTTATTACATTCACAGAAAAACTTTAGCATTAATAAAATGTTTTACAAATACTAAAGTGATGCAAAATAAAAAGGAAACAGAAAAATGCTATATATCATCATTATGATAAAAGCGGTGACCAAAACAAAAAACCAGCATAAAGAGTAACAAAGCGAACATTTACACCCATGTAAAACGGGCATTGTCAGGCTGGTTTTGGTCCCTGCTTTTATCAAGTTTATCCAGTTTTAAGTAGATGTTTCATATCATCACTATGACACAATAATAAAATAACTAAATGTTTTATAATTAAAAAATTACCTTTTGTTTCCAGAAAAAGAATCATTTGAACTTTGGTTACTGTTCTCATCATTAGAAGCAGTATCACTTTCACTAGCAGATGAACCATTGGAATTGGAATCAGTAGAAGGTGAATGGTCTTTATGTTTCCTCCGTACTAATCCTTCAGATGATAAACTGAAAAACACATAGATTCTCTGTTAAAACACCATTTCCAATTAGCACAACATTAACCAATAAATTAATAATTAAAGTGATAGTTACTTTATATTATTTAAAGTCATAAGCTAAATTTTTCCTATACAGTAGTACAGTATTTCAAATGCTTTGAAGTTTGAACCTGAATTTCAACAAAAATATGCCCCAGAGTTCAAACAGTGCTTCAAAGTTTGAACTGTGTGCTAATGAAATAACGCACTAAAAGAGTAGATGCAATTTGTTGTGTGCCAAAATCATCTCTCGCTCTCATTATGTTCTCATGTTTTCAATTTTTTTTTTTTTTTTTGCTTTATTTTTGGTATATTTGATTATATATATTGTGTGTTATTCATTGATTTTTAACAACTTCTTCCTGTAATTTTAATTTTTCTTTCTTGACAGCTTTTGGGCACTCCTATACTATTTTCATCCTTTAGTTCAAATTTCTGAAACAGAACTTTCTAAACTGCATTCAAAGTTTCCTCGTACGTATTACAAATTTCTTTTATTGTTTGTACAATGTTATATCCTCTCTGAAACCCATAAAGCATATGCCTGATAGGATTTTGATCTGAAGACATTAAAACTTAATTTTATGTAAACAAAACGTAAATTAATAAGTTAGAAATAACCTTGTAAACAAAGAATGTGATCTCATATATGCAATAACATGTTAAATCGCATAACTGTTATAATGAAATTACACATCTATGTTAAGTAATAACAGCTGTTAAAAATATACAAAAACTTTCTGTTTGACTAAATGTAACCTTTACTTATTAATCATGCATCGAAGAAGTGTATGGAAGCAACCAAACCTAAGAGGAAGGTTGTAATATCGACAATTAAGGTGAAAAATATGCAATAATATTACTATAATAAGTTTATTCAGCTATAATACATCAATGTGTTATAAATATTCAAGTTGTAACCCTTTAGTTCTGATATTTTATATATTTTTTTAATTTTTAATTTATATTTTAATTGAATATATCAGAAAATGTTACATCTATTGCTACTGGTAATCATATGTTTATTACAAGAGTATATAATCTCATTCGATATGAAGTAAATAAAGTATATTAGTTCATTATATTAGTTGATAGCAGAATAAAGTTTTGTATGATATAATGCGTGATAATTTCACAACGAATAAACATACATGCATAAGTGTTATATCGAATTGTACAAAACAATATGCTACATTGTTCTGGCTCAGTGCCAATAAGAATGAAGTAACCAGACAATGTTAATTTTGACAAAAAGTAACAAATTCTTAAGTTTGAATGTCAGTTATAATTTTTTTTTTTTTCCATAAATTTCTCTAATAAAAATTATTGAAAAATATCATATTTAAAACAAAAGATATTAATAAATGTATGTGATTTTTTTCATACCAATATAATAACTTGATTTTTGGTGAATTTTTAAATAAATATTGCCTGACTGACCTATAATGCCCTTGGCCATTTTACAAAATAAACGTAAACAAGGGGCAGTAATATTGGCCGAAAAGGGTCCCAGTAATAACACTTTAATGGAAAACTAATGTTTTCGACTGTACCTTGATTTTCCTCAGTATTCACTTTAAAAATTGTGAAATTTTTAAGTGAAAACTCCATTTTTCAATATTTTTTTTTATTCAAGTAAGCATACGTGTTGTCTCAAATTTGGCCACAGATTTTAATGTAGGATGTTGCAGGACCTTCCAATTTTGCTGTGCCAACCACAGTTTGGTTTGATTTGACATGTGGAGTATAGTCCAGATTTAGCCCCTGTCAGATTTTCATTAATTCAGACCTTTAAACCAATTTTTGTGGAGAAATGCTTTGCAGATCTGAAGGAATTGGAAGACACTGTTCTGGACTACTTCAAGCAACTTGAGAAACAACAGTACTGTGAAGGGATGTTCAAATTAATGTCACACTGGGATAAATATCTCAACGTTTAAGGCGATTATGTCGAGAAATAAACAAACTATGTAGTTTTTGTGGAATGTATTAAATATTTTCCTTAATTATAAATGTCAGTGTAATTTTGGCCTATACCTTTAATATTGGACTCCCATCATAGATTAATCATCGCATTTAGTAAAGTTTATTTAAACATTTTTAGGCATGTGTTGTTAAACTTTTTTAACCGTAGGTAAGTACCGTATATCTCGGCAGATAAGACGAGGTATAAATTTTCATCAAAGTTTTATAGTTTTAGCATATAGCTGTCCTATAAGACGACCCCCAAACTATCAACGACCTATAAAGTTAGTTTAGATCGACGATCATCATCTGAATAATAATACTGTATAGCGTATACGGAATTATGTCATATTCGTAATTTTTCGAATGAACAAACTTTATTTTCTGCCTTGCTATTGTTGCAAATGTTTGCACTGATTCAGCATTCGGGTAATGACCTTGACTATTCATAAAAACATCATATGGAATATTCTATTTTGTGCACATACCCTACTCTCTACTAGTCCGTTTACGGTTTGTCCATTTTTATAATGGTTTTAATTTATATAAATTTCAATCTAATTTTTTTTGTATCTGTCCTATAAGACGACCCCAGATTTTGGGGACCTTTTTTTATGATTCAACTATCATCTTATCTGCTGAGACACACAGTAATTATTTGTAAAAATGATGAATGAAATACAGCAGTATTGCAAACTGTTCTCAACTCAAACACTTCAGTATTCCAACACAAATTCTGGAAAAAAAATTGCTCTGTACTCAACTGAACAAATGTGACCCTCTAGAACAAATTTTTGAGTAATAACATATTTTTGTTTTTATTTTGTCATCCATAAAAAATTATGATAAAAATAAAAAAATGAAGATGTTGCTGATATTTCTGATCAAGATTGACAAGAAAGATCAGATGATGATGATACTTTGTAAAAAGAAAACGTTCTCATTTGACTAAAATTAATATTAATGTGTAATAAGATACTTTTAATTGCGATTGTTAATTAATTATCAATTAAAATTAATTATTGATTGCTTTAATAAATATATTTCTGTTAGTGACAGAAAACAATAGTATACTTTTGCTAACATTTGGAACCTAACTTCAGATTTTGGATTAGTCGTTTGTTTCGTATAGCACAGATTCGCATAACACGGCACTTTTTCAGAATGCAACTGTAGTGTTATACAAGGGATACCTATATTTAATTCTATTTTAATAAGTCATTCAATGTAATCACTTTATCCCTCTCCTTTTTCTTTAAATAGCTGTTCTAAATGCACATTACTTTCATTTGTTATCTAATAAATTGATCTTATAAAAAGTATGATCATTAATAAATTTTCCAGTTTAATTACTTTTAAATTTTAGCAGCTGAAGACTTAAAAATCATATTTTCACTTATGTTATAGCATTAATTTTCATATTATAATGTTTCAAGACAACATCTTGGAACATTACAATCACAAAATTCTCTCATATCCATACAAGAAATATTGTTAGACTAAAATACTATTAAGAAATATTTATTTAAACAAAATCTATAATTAAATTTTAATCATTACAATTTCTTTCACATTTGATTTGCCCAGAATATTAATGCATAGCACAATATTTTAATTTCTCAACAATTTAAAATGAATTACCTTCTTCTGTGTTTATGTTTTTCTTTTCCTGTTTTTCTTCTTTTCTTTTTCTTCTTTTTTTGATCATGAGATTGTGATCTAAAAACAACAATCATAATTATAAGAACAAACTTTTAAATTTTTTAATTGAAAATATAAAAGAAAATTATATATAATTCTTAAATAAAAAAATGTTTTCAATAAAATTCCTAATAAATTTGAAACACTGACTATAATGATTAAAAGTATTATTTCTATACATTTTGGAATTAATTGTAATTAAGTTTAAACAAATAATTTATTATATATAAATGTTTAATATTGTATAGTCATTGTATGTTCCACCATTTCTTCAGTAATTTCTGTTAATCACTTTTTTACATTTTACTTTTAAAAGTTTTAAATAAAATTAATCATTAATCTTATACATCACCAACTGCCGTAAATAATCGGGTTAACTTTTGGATATATACGATTAAAGATTAGAAATAAATTTGGCACTTGAGGTAGGTGTTAGGCACTATCTCTTATTAAAATTAATAATTATAATAATTTAAATAATTTAGATTAAACCGGAAGAAAAGAATCGGCCCGAAGCGGGACTCGAACCCGCAACTCCCACTTACCGTGCGGTCGCATTGCCAGTTACGCTACCCGGACCTTCGGTCCGATCTCCTCTTCCGGCCATATATAAGCCAAAGACAACCATCGACGGCTATTACGGCGCCGACTGGGGACACCTCCGTGCCCACGGCCAGAAACATCCACTCGAGGCACTCGGTCGGCCATGGTGATGTATTAGCTTAATGTTATCGGGTTTAGTGTGATGTTTATTTGTATCATTAATTTTATTATTGTAATAGCAAATAGAATGTTCTACTCGATGTTTAATAATTTTCATTTTAATGATTAGCAAAAATATTTTTCTTTCATCAATCAGTTTACCAATATAATTTACTTTTGAAATGTAGATTTCATATTTCTTTTTAATGTCATGTTTTATTAATTTACTAATTAATTCTATTTGAAAAACAATGTATGGATGTTCACATAAAAATTTACTAAAACAACAAAAGTATTTTTCCCCCAAGAATTATGCTTATTTTTACAATTTGTAAGAAATCAAATTTTTAATAAATACATAATATAATATCTATGACTTTAACTGATTTGTATGATACAAATTTATATTTGATTTAATTTATTGTGAAACAAATCAATTAAATACTAATAAATACTAATTTAATATGGCTGATATTGACAATTGTCAAAAGTAAAATACGATATCGTATTCAAATAAATTTGTAATATTGAACAGAAACCAATAATGCTTTATTACAGCTTATTTAAATAACTTAATGCTTACTATCTCAGAGAAAATTATTTTTTGAGTGAAAAAATATTATTTAAAATCAAACAATATTCTAACACCATTTCACAGATATTCAACTAACATTCCTAAAATAACACAGTTATAAGATATTGGCATTATCGTAGTAAACAGTTTAAAAACTAAAAACAAAAACTAATAAATAATTTAAATTACGGTAATGATAAACTACGTGGTTGTAATTACAATAATGTAAGTCGTATCCATATTTCAATCATTCTTTAAATTGAAAATCTGTAAATTTAAATGTTGGAATATTATAAGATTTTGGCTTTATCTGTTATTGTTTTAGAAACATTAAAATGAGTAATTTTTGTCAAAACATATTAAAATTATTTAAATATACTGTATATGCACAAATAAATAATTATAACTTGTACATAAACAAATATGTCAAAAATGCTCTTAGAATTCTTTTTGCATAACAGGTAATCTCAAATTGTAACAAATATTAATAATTTGTAGAAATGTTTCATTTGCATGACTTTTTCAAATACTCGTGTGCTGGATTATTTTATTTCTGTAACAAACTATAATCTTAAATATTTGATTACTTTGTTATTAATGTATGAAGTATTATTAATGAAAATTTTCCATCAAAATAATGAATGTAAACAGGCTGCATTGATATAATTTCAGAGATTAAAAAATTAAAAGAAAATATTTCTACAAACTACTTATTAAATCGTATTTTTATGTATCTTTATGATATTTTTAACAAAAAATTGCTATGATAGAACCCCGATTATACAAAATGACATAACCTATGCTTTCTTGGATAACTGAAAACTCAGACAAAATGGATGGCTGTGGCCATTTTAAAGTTAAAATTATGAATATAAAAGATTTACATGGTATCACTTGTAAGTACTTTTTATACCTTATTAAATTTATTCATTTGTGAGAACATTAGTTACTATTTAGCTGATATGTACAATAGCTTTAAGAATAAAAATGTGTATTATTCCAGTTACATTTTAAATATACAAAATCACAAAATTCATAAATAAAGTAGGTAAAGATCAATCAAAGAAAGCATAATTATCTTTAAAAATATTTGCATATGCTGAAACTTGCAGACTGAAAAACAATTTTTAAATAAATGAAATAAATGTGCTTTAAATAGAATTAATGTAAAGGAGCTGATAACATACTGAAATGAATACAAGACTATAAAAATAAAAAGAACTAAAATTAAGATAAATTAAAATTGAACAGTAAAAGTAAACCAAAGTATAAACCAAAAACTGGAAAAACTTCAACTGATACATCAACATTTTTACTTTCCAGTAATATGTTTTAAACAAACATTTTAGCTCACTTGATAAGCCTTCTTCAGGTTAACAACTGAATCAGAACATTTTGATAACTGATGTTCAACAAATGCATCACTAATTAATATACTAAGAGAACATAAATATACCATAGAAACATATAAGCTAGTCACTACATTGGCCATGTTTGCCAGTGAAACAGCAATGGAGACAGAGTTAGATAAGGCTGAAATCATACATCCTACTTTTGGAATTGATCACTTTAGGACTTTCGAAACCCTTGAGATCTTTAGAGAGGCAAATGGGAACTGCATTATTTAAATAAGGTATAGCTACTTGGAGATCGGCGTACATTCCAGGAGTTCGTGAAATGTATGAAATTCCCATTAAAAAAAACTTTGATAGGGGCTTAATATACATTGGCTCAACAAAAAGATCATTATTGAAATGGTTTAAAGAATGCAGGTATGATATAGCATAAGGAAAGTCATCACCACCCTCTCTATTTATGTCTGAGATGAAAATTCTCAGACTTATGTCTGAGATGTGGTTCCTTTGCTGCAACATGCCACTCTTCTCGAAACACAGCAAGAGCCAAACACATTAGAGCTATGGAGACCCTGGTAATTTTAAAGATACATTAAAGGGTATTTGTATCAATTACAAAAATGAGAAACCCTTTTCCAGATCATGGCAAATCCATTATGATTTGTCACTGTAAGCCAGCACATATCAATGAAAGGTGATAATTTTGACAACGTAATTGCATTTGATCTTCGAATTCCATCAATTCAAGTTTTTAGAGTTTGCATTCTATTGTACATTATCATTCCATTTTAGAACTCAGTTGTTCCAGAGGAAGGCCTTTGGTGTAGGAAAAATGTTTGAACTGCACTGCTGTTGTTATCCTGCTAAATTGGATGTAAGGTTACTGAAATATTCATGGTTATTGTCCAGTTTATGTATTAATATTTAGTGTCAAGAAAATCTAATTAGAACATAGTTTCTTTCAAACATTAGTTACCAAATATCAAAGTGTTCCAATTCAGTTACTAACTTGAAGAAAGCTTATCAAGCTTTATCAAAACTTTTTAATTACACAAAGCTTATCAAGCTTTGTATAATTAAAAAGTTTTCCTGAAAAGTATGGGTGTTGATGTATGAGTTGTTGAGAAAAAGAAATTGTATGACATGTTTGTGTCAGATAATTTCTCCCAATATCCCATTTTGAATACTCATACCATAGATTAGTCGTCCCCATTATAGATACTTTTTTTGATTTAACAGTACTAGTCACAAACTTCTAAATCTTTAGATGCTTTTTCCATGAAAAAAATATTATTCTATTTTTGCGTAAAACCTTTTTTAATAAACTAGACATGTTCTTTTTTTCATTTGCATGAAGTGTAAATTCAAACTTATCTTACAAGTATGTAGTTAACAAAATTGCTGAATGTTTTGTTTTGCTTTAATCACACAAAGTGAATTTAAAGTTAACCATTTTGGAATAGCATTTTATGCTTTTTTAAATGAGCTTTACTGTAGTGTAAGAGAATTTACATTTGCTCAACAATGAGTGATTAACAATGTGCATTTTTCCAAATATAAATATTTTCACATGCAAACATGCAACTAAAGAAAGGCCAATATCAAAAAGTAAACTAAAAAGTGTTATGTAGGAAAGGTCTCTGCATCATGTCTTCAAACTTTCATCACTATTGCATCAATGGTTTTTTTCTCTATCCTGGGATCTAAGGTAAATGTTTCAAAATTTCTCTCCTGTTGACATTTTTCTATTTGTTTGAAATGCTTGTTATAAGCAAATTAGAAGCTATAGTATAAACAAGTAAAATTTTAATGTCAGAGTTTTGTAAATCTTGAGAAAACAATTCCAACAAAACAAATTTGGTCAAAGTTAGACTACCAGCTCTTCAGTAATTTGGATTTTAAATTTTCACTAAAGTGTGTTGAGTGACACTCCTGGTCCCATAAACTAACACCAAGCATATCATATACTTTGTACATGTAGCATAGCATTATTGTGATTCAATATTTTCCCCTTAAAAGAAAAATCCAGCAACAAGTTGCTTAACTTTCCTGGCAACATTTGGTGACACCATCTGTTATGATATTTTGTTTAAAAACTTTTTATATTTTCAACTATTATAAGATGGCAAACAGCTTAATTCTGGGGTAGCAACAGATTTTATAAAAAATTGTAAACACTAATAACCAGTATAATTGTCACTAAGTCTGACCCTACTGGAGATACACACAACCCCCCCATTATCTCTCCACCCCATCAAGCTTTAACCACCAAAATTTAATGCCATCAATCCACTAATCCACAAACCTCTCTGCAAAATTTCAGAAATTTTCGACAACTTTCCCCAGCAAAAATACTTATAGTTAAGAAAAACTAAGACACATTACCACAAAGTTAAAATTTTTATGTGGTACCATCTGTTATCACAAGTTATTAAAAAATAAGTTTTATATTATTAATTATTATAATAAGCCAGAAAAGATTTAATTTCAAGGATAGAGATGAGTTTTTAAACAAATCATAAATACCAATAATGAGCAAAATTTTCATTAAATCCAACCCCACTCAAAATAAAACACACAATCCTCCTTGAGTTCCTTGCTTCATAATTTAAATAGCATCATAGCCAAATTTCAGTTCTTAATCTTTATCACATCCCGAATATTAAACAAAATAGATGCCAACAGACACATATAAACTTTTTTTCCAGTTTTTGATCTTTTGGGTTTAATGGGGTCTCAAAATGGCAAAATATTCAAAGAACCCAAAGGATCATATTTGACACAATTACAATACTTTCCTGTGTTATATTATAATAACCAGGAAAGTAAAAAGTACTCAAAATTTTATTAATAAAATTAAATATGTGGTACTGTAATATCTCCACAACAGGACTTAACTCAAACTAGATGTTACAGCACACAATAAAACACCAAAATACCTAAAATAAGTTATGTTTGGAATAGTTTATTTTTGTGATCTTCACTGGACTTGTTACGTATTGTGGTGTTTTATTCTGTGATACTGTATTGTAATATTATACATATAACTAAGATAACAGCATATTACATGTTTCTTATAATTTGAAACTTGTATAATAAATATTGAGGTTAATGTTACCTATGATAGCGAACATTGCAGCTCGTCTCTGAAACAGTGGGGATGCATGTTCTAACCTAACCTAACCTATTCTAATAAATTACCATAATTATTGCCAAATTATTAGAATAGGGGTAATTTATTAGAAAGGTTAGGTTAGGTTGGAACGTGCGTCCCCACTGTTTCAGAGACGAGCCACCATATTCGCTACCACAGGTAACATTAACCAATATTGAAATATCATGCAACATTTAAAAATTAAAATTAAGAATAATGCAATAATTACATAAAAATTTATAAATAATTACTTAACTTTAAACATATTTATCAAATAGTATTAACTTTATTTTCTTTTATATGAAGAATCCTTAAACTTTACCAATCACTAATAAATAATAATTATCAATTCAAATAAATAAATATTTACATATATAAGTATATGAATGTGGCATTATACATCAGTAATAGTAATGAATAAATTCTGTCAATGATGTTAACACAATATTTTAATAAAAAAGTAAAGTACAGTATATAAATTAACAAAATATGAAAGTACATTCAGAAATATATAAGCCTGCCAGCATCAGGCAAATTGAGCACACAATAGCAGAAAACAAAATTTGAATATATTGGAATAGAACAAAATTTTAAAATATGTCATGTCATAACTTTCATTACAAATAATATATGTAAATAATGACGTAAATCACAATTATTATTTACATTGCAAAGTATTAGGCAAATATAAAGATGAAATAGGAAATATCCCGAAAGGTAGCCAATAAATGGAAGCTAGACAGTTTCTTGTGAAGTAACACTCAATGCTCAGGCAGTACGAATGTAAGACAGTTACACATTCAATTGTTCAAAATGCATAAGATTTCTTGTCACCACAAAGCTGAACTAGCCGAGTTTCGGCTCAAAAGAGGCAGTCAACACTGACTTAGAAAGTCCCTCTGGTATTTGCTGATATGATGAGATATCATTCTGATAGTTTCCCCTGTAAATTGTGTTATAATGTCTTCCATTGACAAGAAATTGATTTATATATAAGAAACGCTATGAATTTTCAATAAATGTGTAACAGCCATACATTTATACAGCCTGATCAGTGGGTATCACTCTGCAAGATACAGTCTTAGCTTCCATTTATTGGCTATCTTTCTCAATATTTCTTATTTTATTTTTATATTTATCCTGATATTTTGCACTGTAACTATTTAAATCTTATTTACTTATGGCATAAGTATTTCATATTTGTGTTACAAATAATGATTATAACTTATGTTATTGTTTATGTATAGTATTTGTAACATAGGTTATGTCAGTATAGTACTAATACTTGTAGATGTTATATTCAAAAATTTTTATTCTATTTCAATAAAAAACACCTCTATGTAGGCTGAAATAAATTTAGCTTCAACAACACCTTAAATACTCTTTTGAGCAAGATTTTAATTTATTTAAATGAATGTTTTCATGAAGAAGTTTGTTTAAATAAATTAAAGTCTTGCTCAAAAGAGTATTTGAAATGTTGTTCAATCTATTCCAATATTTTCAGATTTTGTCCTCTGCCAATTATGTGTTTGTTTTGCCTAATGATGGCAGGCTTGTACCAATATATTGCCAAAGTACTAGCAAACTCTGTTAATTCATACATTTTGCCTATTCGTGAAAATTTTATTCTTACATCATTGACAGAGTTTTTTCTTCTATTCATTTATATATATATATCTACAAATTATAACTAAGTACATAAATTATTTAAAGATTAGACATGCAAACATAAATACAGATCCCAAAATTTTAAAACAGAATAATTTTTATTTTAATATCCTTAAAATCTTTAAATATCAGGTAAGTGTACAATATATTATACACTTAAAATAAAAAAACTTCACATTACCTTACAAGAAAAGCCCTGAAAAGTCTTTAAAAACAAGAAAAATAAAAACAATCATTGGTTTTACTAATTTGATTACTATTAATATATGGTAGACTTCAATATTTGTATTTAGTCACATGATTGAAATTTCAAAATTAAATGATTATACAATCAAGTTATAATGATAAGAATACCCATAATTTCTAAAATCTCATCAATTCTGATTCATGTTCATTTATTTAATTATGTTTCCAAACAGTACAGAGCATCCGACATAAAACTGGCCCCGATCACCAATGGAGTAATTTACCATAATCTTCATATTGGAAAAAACAAACAAAAAAAAGACAAAAACTTTTTGCAAACTTAATTTTATCTGCAAAATATTACAGAAACTTTCATAACTGATGCTTTGTTTAAGGCAGTCCGGCTTTATTCAATCGGCGAGAGGGGTCGATTTTACGTGGGATATCCCATATATTAACTCTTAGAGAACCAATCAATTTCTCGTACATTAATTATTTTAAAATATAAATAAAAATTTATATGAAATATAAAATTTATACATAATATTTATTAGATAGAAACTAAGCAATTTTTCAAATTAAAATACAAAAGTAAATGCAAAATATTTAAAAATATAATTTTTGGCATTGAGAAAATTTTAGATATAATTTTAACTTACTTTTCCATAACTGATGGCAATATAATTATTTTTCAAAAGCAATTAGATTTATGAAATTTCAAATTTAAGTAGAAAGAGCAGATTTAATTTTTAATTTTTGTTTTGAAATTTATAATCATTTTATGAAATAATATATCAAAAATTATTATTTATACAAAATTATATAATTCAAAATATTGTAATTAAGTAATATATTTGTCTCCATAGATTCTGCAAGCTAAAAAGGGGGAGAAAACATTAAAATTTTATAATGAAAAACTTCAGCATTCATTCATTCATTACTTCCATATTAAGTATTAATTCACAATATCTTCATATAAAAATATTTGTGAAATAATAAATTAATTGTCATATTTACTTATAAATTGACAAAGGTTATATTATTAATAGTGATGTAACGAATATTCGGTTACTACCCAGTATTCGGCCTATTTTTCGCTATTTGGCCGAATACCGAATATTTAAATCACTATTCGGCCGAATACCGAATATCTAAAAACAGGAGTAAGAAATAACAAAAACACAGTAAATTAATCATTTTGGAAACTTTTATTAATGCTAAACATTAAATTATAATTATTAAAGTTAATAAGAAATAGAATCTAACTCTAGTAAATTATTTCGTAATTAAAATAATATTATAGCCTTTATCTAGCCCGATATCTTATGGCATTGATGGCGTGTAGGTTAGAACGTATCGGGCATTAGTGTTATTGTTTAGTTAATTATGTTATATTCGTATTCGCGTATATTTTAATATTTTTTACGATATTTTAAAATGATTTAGGAAAAGTTTTATTGAAACTTATCGTATTTAATGAAATAATTATTTATTTCTAGAAGATGAGTAATTACTATATAATTTATTTTATATATAAAGCAAAGAATGAGCATTTCTCATTATATGCAAAAGATAACATTTGAAATCATGTTAATTTTAAAAATATTGACAAAAACAATAGCAACAAAATATCACAAAACTTCACAAATAGAAACCCCCCAATAATATATTTGAACTGTTTCACATCTGGGGAGAAACTAGACCATATGTCCCCACTAAAGTATATATCCTTAGGGTACTATTCAGTCTACAAATACGTAGTAAAAATAAAATTTTACTGCTTAATTAAAGAGTTAAAAAGATCGATTGCAAATAAAATAACTTATAAGTTATAACTTACATCTAAATACCAACAACTGCCGAATCGTATCGGGCTATTTACGGCTATTACATAAATTATAAACCAATTTGGCACTAGAGGTAGACGTTAGGCTCCATCTCATATTAACTTTAATAATTATAATTTAATTAATAAAATTTAAATAATTTAGACCTACTGGAAGAAAAGATCGTAGTGACATCGGGCCAATAGAGAGCAGGGTGCACGAACCTTGCATAATGAGGTTTGTGCGATAATTTTTATGTGCGTTAATCAAGCCGAATAGTTTGGCCGAATATTCGGCCATTCGGCCACGCTCCTGGCCAAATATACTATTCGTTACATCACTAATTATTAATAATGAAATAAAAAATATAATGTTCAAATGGTGAATTTTCCATGAATTATTCTTAAGTAGCAATGGATTATCAACATACTTAAACTTACCCATACATACTTTTTCAGATAATAAATACAATGCAAACATAAATTATGCCAATAAAACACACTGGTTTACAATTTTTGACAAGTTATTATTTTATACAAAATTGATTTACCCATAAATTATTTTTTAAATTAGTGTAATTTCACATAAAGACTTGATATTCTAGAAAAAAACTAATTTCATATATGTATTATTTTATAGAGAAATTATACTTTTCTGATCATCATCTTAATAACACAAACAGAGAATAAAGCTTAACTTTTCATTAAATCATAAAATTCTTCTACAGGAAAAATTAATAATAAGAAGAAAAAATACATTACGTTTTTTATATATATTTATTTAATCTGTTATTTTACAACCTAAGATAGTTAATTATGTTAAAAAATAGATATTTTAGTAGAATAACTATCTTGGAAACAAAACAACATTTAATAAATTTTCATCTATACATAAATGAATAAAACAATACAGAACAACAAAAACAAACTAATCATATATTTAGATATTGTTTACAGATTAATTACAAAATGTAATAAAATAATATAAACTGCTGGACAAAATTACCACATCGTACATTAAAACTATTAAATCTTAATACATTAAATCAATATAATCCATTTTATTTCACACTTTTCTTCCAGAACCTTCTAAATTAATTAATAAATTTATCAAGAGATGACACCAAATGACTACCTCTAGGCCAAATTATTTCACATTTAATTATTAAATAGTATTATTATTATAGCCAATGTAATTGGGCAATCGTTTAGCATTACTCTAAAAATTGGATAATGGATGTTTATATTTGTACTAAAGTATCTTTTCCACTAACTGCTGCTAGAGTTTTGGGTTTGAATTTGTATGCTAAAGCAGGTTGCTTACTTTTGTCTCGATTCCATTTCATTACTTGTCAATTAGAAAGTTACAGTAGATCAAGACATGAACAGCTAGAGCTGTTGCTTTTGCTGATGTTGAACTTAGCTGATGTGAAACTGTGTGGATGCTCTCTTTGGTTCTTTGGCAATTCATAGAGATTGTGAGTTACCTCAGAAACAAATCCAGGTAAAGATCGTGCAAAGCGCACAGAAGTGAAAGCTAAGTGGTTTCTTCACCTGTCAAATCTGAGGAATTTTTTTCACAGAAGCACTCAGCTCACAGATCTACTTCAAAGGGTGAGAAATGTGTCAATTTTCGGTCAAACTGTGAGGAGCTGCCACGGCCACAAGATAGATTGCAAGTTTCTGACTAGATCATTTTGTGTGGCCAGTCTACTGTTTGACAATCAGTATGGTTACTGGACGATGGAGCAGTAGAGCCACATTATATTCACTGATTAATTCTAATTTGCTCTGTGCATTCCAGATGGTTGATAAAAATTGTAAAGACACCAAAGAAAGCAATATACAGACTGCAGTATTACTCATAGAGTAGCCTTTAGTAATGGTTAAATAAAGGCTTGGACAGGCATAATTTTGGAGGTACACACTGACCTGTACATCATACATAGGAGTCCACTAACTGCAGAGTGCTACATATAAGACATTCTTGAGGAGTATGTGATGGTATTTGCACCATAAGTCAATAATGAATTTCTGCTATTGTACAATAATGCTAGATGCCAAGCTGCACACACTGTTGCTGAGTATATAAAGAAAGTTGGTAGTAATGTTCTATCTTGCCAGCACAAAATTAAGACCTTAATCTCATCAAGCATGTATGAGATAGGTTGGAGACACAGCTTTGGAACTGTTTAAACTGTCCTATGAAATTACAACAGCTTCAGAGAGCTCTTCAAGACAACTAGAGAACATCCCAAAAAGAAGATACTAAAAATGTAATCAGATCAGTGTCTACACTTGTCAATGAAAAGGCATAACGCATTTTTAAACACTCTTTCTCCACATGCGACGCTCTTAGTTGTCACAAAATAAAGTAAATTTTTTCTTTTTCTTTTATACCATTTTTTCTATCAGAATAAATTCTAGTTTCAAGCATTTCTTTTACATTAATTAAAATTAATAAAAAAAAATCATAACACTGTTAAAAAGATTATTATAGGTGACCAAGAAAAAAAAAACTTTAAAAACTAAGTGATGCATAATTCTGTCCAGTACTTTATATACAAATATAAGTCCTTTGAAGTCAGGTGTTAACAATTAATAATAAATACACCTAAATAACAAAAAACCCAGTAAATATTTATATTAAAAAAAAAATGTTTTCTTCCATTTTAAACAGTCATCTTCAGGTTAGAAGAAACAGATAGAAACAAATGTGTATTCTAAAAATAGAACAATACAAATTTGAAAATTGAAATCATTCTGAGATGTGTGCACGCACAGTGTGGCATTAACATTGTGTTTCAATAAATATATTACAACATATAACAAATTAAAATATAAAAGATGTTACAATACAACATATTATAAATAAAACATATATGTATTAGTACTAAGACTTATGCAAGGTCATATAATGCTTGCCAAGCAGTCAAAATAGAGTATCTTGACTTAATGAAAAGTGTAGAAAAAGTGACACTTAACATAAAATATTACTGTTTTCTTCTTTTAAAAAACTTTAATTATAAAAATGGTTAAAACTTGTTTTAAAAATAAGAACCAGCATTAACTTTTTGTATAGTCTGCAACTGAGGATGGGTCTAGGCCCAAAATGAATCTTGCAGAATGATTATCTTAAAGATTTGATTTGTCCATCTAAACGAAGTGCATTCCTCCTTGAATTATCAACATAAAATATGATTTAGAAGCACAAAGTGCATCTCCTTATAATTAATCTCTGTACTCTTCTGAAGGCCTTGAATATTTCAATCATTATTTGCAACGAAAAACCACACTTGTCGTCATTCATACGGACATTCAACGACAACACCTACAGCCACTCTCTACAAGTTGTGCAAGAAAGTTGTGTTCAAGTAATTGTTTCAACATAGACATGACCTCACAGCACAAGCAGTTGATGATGTAGATATTCCAAAAAAGCTCATATCCTCCACTCTTCATCCATGGAAAGTAACAAGATTTTTTTCACTTATAAGATCATTGCTTTTAGAGCCATATTAGGAAGGTCTATACACATTGTTTGTAGGGAAAAAGAACTTAATTACATCTCAAAAATAGCCAAACAGCATGGATATTCTGTGCACCTAATTAAAACTCTTATTTTTACATTAAGAACAACCCACAGAGCAGTTATAAATCAGATGACAGATCATATATGGTGGTTATGTATAAGAAGACCCTAGCTAACATCTATAGGGAAATTTCCCATCTCACTCCACAAATATCAAGATTGCATACAGGAGATCACCTACTGTTTCTTCAAGCATCAGAAATGATGAAGATCCAATAGAGAAAAACAGCTTGATGGGGATCTACACTATCCCTGTACAAAATCATAGGAAGAATTGTCTGTGCAAATATATTGGGGCCACTGCTAGATTCCTGAACATCAAAATTAAGGAATATCATTATACAATTCAAAAGAGACTTTCCACAATGACAATGACTAGTTTTGCAGCTGATAATGACATTTAAGTTGATATTGATAAGGCATGTATTTTAAACCACTCTGATGACCCAATAGTCTCAAAAATCTTAAACAAATCAAAATATTCAAGGCTTTCAAAAAGGATACAGCAATTAATTATAAAGAGATGGACTCTGTTTCAACTGCATGGTGAGCATTATATGTCCTCACGTAAGTCTTACTACTAATACATATATGTTTTATTTATAATATATTGTAACATCTTTTATATTTTAATTTATATGTTGTAATATGTTTATTGAAACATGATATTAATACCACATTGTTCATGCAACCATCTCACGATCACATTTCTTAGTTAAGTTATGGCAACACAACACTTTGGCGATCTGCCTAGGAGGGTTGACTTCCTGGAAATCTTTTTAAGGGTAACTGGCCCCTATTTGGGCATTACAGACGTGGAGAAAACCTGGTAAACTCCATGTGGCCAGCCTGTCCTGGCGAGGTGCAAACCCACGACCGAACTCCCAGTGTTCAGGGGACTTGGCCACTGGTGGGCCACATGATGATTTCAATTTTTAAATTTGTATTGTTGTTCTATTTTTAAAATACACATTGATTTCTATCTGCATTTCTTCTAACTTGAAAATGACCATTTAAATCAAAAGATAACATTTGTTTGGTTAAGTATATACATGTTATTTGTTGGTTTTTTTGGTGTTTAGGTGTATTTATTACTAAATTACATCAGTATTGTGGTCGAGACTGTGTTAAAAATTAATAAACAACAAAATGCATCATTCAAAAAATACAGTTAAAATTAGATTACAGTCTTTTTTTATTTATTCATTTTCTATGTTAGTCAGTGGGGTCTTGTTTTAAACAGGATTGTCATGTGTAGATTCATGTTTGGATGGATGGCAGAGGGTTAAATTTAGCCAATTCCTAGTGCCATTAAATTTGGGCTACATCTGCAGACTGTGCTTTTCCAGCTTCTGACATTCCAAATAAACAGAACTACAAATGCTACTGATTAGTAAAAACTCTAGTTTGCTTGTATTTTAATATGCATGCACAAATAATGTGGTATTATGCTACACAAAAAAACAATGCTCATTCAATACAATATAATAAAATTTCTCTCTCTATTCAGAAACACCAAATAAAGATATTATCCATTATGTGATTACCATGATGACATTATAGTTAAAACTTTATCCATGATGACATTATAGTTAAAACAGATTAAATTGTGTTTATGTTGAATTAAAATGTTATGTTTTCCTGTTAATTTAAAATGGTTGCCTAAGTGTCTAGAGAAATTTCTAAAGCTACTCGGAGTTAATCACAAATTTACAAAGAATTTCATTTCATGCTTTACCTGAGGACACACATCACATCATATTAAAAAAAATTAATTTTAAATATCTGTTGTATAGAAATATATATATATATATATTCTATGTTAAAATTTGGCCCACAATACTCAGTAATAAAGACAAGACATTAAAAATTTGAATAATTTCATTTTTAATTTTTTCAAAATTTAACATTACTGTATTACTGAGTAATTTGTTGTGAAAATAAATCATTTTGAATGTTAAGAAATAGAAAAGGACATCTATAAAAAATTTAAGTAGCAAAAACACTGTGCAATTACACAACATATTTAAGAATTTCTATAGATAATGGGGAATAATAATAACTGAATATGCATGACTGTCTTAACTGAATATGCATGACTGTCTTAACTGAAAAGTGGACTCTGTTGCAAATGGCTTAAAAGTTTCGTCTGTACTTCATGTATAATACAAAATATACATTCTACGAATTATATATATTTCTGAAGTTTCTAAAAAAAATTAAAATCTTATAATATCCTAAAGTAGAACTATAGTTGTATATGAAAAGGTACAAAACATTAGAATCAGTGCATTTTTGTTTTAAAAAAAAAAAATCACAATTTTTTCTAAACGATTATAAAATATTAGGATTCTGGAATTGCTAGATATATATAAGGCCAAAAAACAAGGAAGAAGTACAGCAGAGAGTTGTTTATCCGAACCCCAGTTATCCGAATCATCAGTTATTTGAACGCTTTCCAGTCGGACTGTGTCTTGCTGAATTGAACTTTTTTAATACTAGATTTACTTCTAAAGTATAATTTTTATATTTTTCAATGTATTTATTTTGTTTGTACAAAATAAAGAAATAATTTTTAACGATACAATAGCCTCGATTATTATTATAAACATTTTCTTTAGGCTTAAAATCGACGAAAATGCAACACGAAGCGACACGCAACGAAGAAAAATTTCAACATCGGCCAGGTTAATATATTTTTTCGTACATAATCGGTTATCTGAACAAATCACTTATCCGAACAACCCCAGTCCCCAATTGATTCGGATAAACGACTCTACTGTATTAATTTCTAAGAGGAAAAACAATTGTCCTAAGCATGGCAGGTATTACTTTAAAACCACAACTCGATGCATTTATAACATTAAAATAAATTTTGAAGTATTATCTGTTTGAATTGCTCTTAATATTTTGTACTGCACTTTATGATAATGACATCACGCAACAAGCTTAAACCTGGAGAAGCATTCGATGAATGGAACATGTTTAAAAATGGATATTTATGAAACGCAGAGTTTGTGCTGATATTTGAAAGCATTCAGTTTCTAAAACAGCTGACCTGATGAAGATCCAGACAAAGGATTGAAAACATTTGTTCTAAAGGTGATAACTTACTGGAGATTTATTTAAGAAAATTCTCTAAAATCTTTAATTCTTTAAATCTCGAAACAAACATACCACTGAGCTTGCTACCGGTGTGCGTCTTCTAATAAACAGATCATTATGAATGTTTTTGAACTCTCAGGTTCTTCAGGTAACTAATAACTCCTGAACGAATGCAATTCAAATTAAATTCAATTGCATTCGTTCAGGAGTTATTAGTTACCTGAAGAAGAATCTGAGAGTTCAAAAACGTTCGTAAAAGTTTACTTACATGCACCATCATGGCTGCAGTAGTCCTGACTGTTTATGCTCCCGACGGACTCCTCCCAGAGGGAGGAGTCCTGCTGCCAGCAGGTTGCCGATTGTTTAACATCACTAGTTATTGATACGTGTGTTCAAGAACTACTGTGAATCAATAATTAGTGATGTTAGACACTCGGCGGCCTGCCAGCAGCTCCCCTCCAGGACTAGTTTGTCAGGAACACAAAAAGTCAGAACCACGGCCATGACGGTGCATGTAGGTAAACTTTGACCAAAATCTGTTATACCATAATTTTGTATAAATAACCCATGGATTGTGTGTATTTAAAGTCAATTTGAAAGTAGATACAGGTTATGCAATGATACAATTATTCTGGTTAACATGCAATTATAAACACATCAAATAGATTGTCTTTCCTCTGATGTCACTAAAAGCATCTTCAGAAATTGTAAAAGATTGCTACAGGCATTCACCTCTCCATAATTTTTCCAAACCACAAAGATATGTATATGCATCTATTTCTCTCCCATTCATTTGCTGTGTATTATGAGTTGCAATAAAAATAATTTTATCAATACTGGTACTTCAGAAAGAAAGCTCTCAATATTGCAATTTTGATATTGAAATCAGTATTTAAAATTTTTTGTATATTTTTATTCAAGTTGATAAATTATTACAGTTCTCATTTGAATTTCATTAAAAACTGATAAATAATGTACAAGGTACTGCAATATTAAGTATAACAATTAATAAGATATTCACACCTTTTGCTAACTGAATAACCAAACCACTAATTCATTCAAACCATTAACAAAATTCAGTAATTTTACTTTAAATTTTTATTTGTTTTGGCATGCAATGACCTGAAAGTATGAACATAAAAATAATGAATCAAGAGTGTTATCCCAAGACAAACCTTATTTTCATGCACACCAGTCCTAATGCAAAATGTCTCTTTTTGCCTTGATACTAGTAGAAGGAATGGGCAGTAAATAACTATATTCAAGTTGTACACAAATCCCCAGGAATCCTCATTCTCAAATAATGTCATTTCTGTTTTTATGAAAGTCCCTTTATGTTGTAGCTTTTTGGTTTTGCATTGTTTCTTGTATCTTACATCCAATTTCTCTAAGAGAAAATGGTTTGTCCAATATTTGCTGAGGTTCCACTCTCCCATGGCTTTGGGCAAGAGCATCAGATGAGAAATCTTCAATTTTGTCATAGGCACGAATGGCTTCAGTTTCCCAACTGGCACCTGCCATCTTGGTTTCCATTGTTTATTCACTTAGTTTACTTAGGTATTCCACCAATGATTTTATAGCTCGGCATAACATAGTTTCCCTGAAACTGAAAACATTCTTTAGCTGTTCTGACAAACTTTTAGTTTTGAAGTTCAAATTATGCAAATGCTACAGCAGATCAGACAATATAATTCTTCTCTGTTGTATTTGATGAATCAACTACATTATGAAAATTCTTGCTTAATTGCAATAATCAGCTTTCAAGCATTTTTAGCAAAATCAAACAGTGCTGCATAAGCAATAAGAAGAATCACATCATGGTGACATACTGCTACTAGTCAATTTTATAGGCCCCACAACAGTGATAATTTTCTCTGATAATTAAAATTTGGATTCAAAACACTTTCAACAAATAGTTGAAATCAATTAGTGTCTTTTGCAAAGAAAAGCATAAACTGAAGAAATGCTGAAGCATACAATCACTCTACACACCGGAATATAACTATATGTACTCTTCAAACTTGTTAACTGGAATGGTTCCTTTTCTAGAGTCACGAACGTTTTCGATGCCCTTCCTGGGCTCTTCCTCAGGCTTTACAAAATTGGCCATTACCGTTTGAATAAATGTTAGATATGAATTTCTTCCAAATACTATCATGTGCTGAAGCATAGTTAGCATGCTAATCCATTGAGTCCTGGAATCCAAAAGTAAACATGGTTCTTTCTCCCAAACTCAGATTTTGCACAATTTTGTCATTTTTTGCTGAAGAACATCTAAACATTTTCACTATTTGGTGTATCTTTTAAATTAAATGTTGAGTTGACAGAGTTCACTGTTAACTTCATCGTAGTGTTCCTGATCCTTCATTATCACTTCATGACCACAAGGTTCAACTTAAGAGTTCAGTGTTTCATCCCACATATCATATCATTAAACTTGGAATATTTTTTAAGAGTATTTAATTAAATGTTCACTATCATTCATCTCTTATTCGCCTGAAAACGACGGAAATACATTCGTCGAAAGCACTCGAAAGGAAAATATTTGGTAACGCCACACACAGTGAGTTCTACTTCTTACTGTAAATATCATCATCATGAAATTATTTTGAGTTATCTGCATCCCTCATTTGACTTTCATCCATGTTACTTGAACATCTGACACACCTAGGTAATTATTTTATTGTAACATCGTCACAATGCCAAGCTGCAATTTTAATCATATTTTTTAATTTATTTAATTTAAAATATATACTTTTCACCTTCAAATTAACAATGTCTTGCCCCTGTACAGTACATCATACTATTCCTTTAGCAATCAAGTCGTGCCAGTCATCTATCTAACGCCTTTCAGAGAAAATTTTGAACTGAAATAACATGACTTCCGGTTTCCATCGAAAGTTAGCATATAGTTAATTGGAGCCTTCTGTCCCTAAGGTTTTCATATCTGGTCTTGTCTTTTGTTTACCTAACTCTGTTCTCAAGATAAAAAAGACAGACAGCAAACGGTTGACAGTGGGGATTTATAGATCTACAGTTCTTTCAAATTGCAGTCCAATTATTAAATTTAACAATAGATGGCCTAATACCTGCCTCTAGTGCCAAAGTACTTAGAATTTAATAAATAATAGTAGTAATAATATAGTCTAATATAATCCATCAATTATTTGGCTTTAATACATAACACCTAAGTAAACAGCTGTTTTAGAACCTGAAAAATCCATTTTTCATTATTATTGTGTTGATGGAGTGTTTCCTACATCACATAATGGTGTCTAATGCTGTGCAATGCCAAACCTAAGTCAAAGCATAACAACAGCAAAAGTACTTTGTTTGTTTATTGTTCATCTATGTCTCTGTGTTTAAGAATTTCCTGACTATGCAACTAATTTAGTATGACAGCCCTACATAGTATAATCTATGTGCTGTTGTGAAGCTCTAATATTTTAAGACTTGAGTAATATATGTGATACTATACTTGTGCAAAGAAGACTACTGGCAATTCGTCATAGATGGTTTAATTTATAATTACTTCATTTATTCTGAAGATTATATTCTATCCATAGATGCATATGAAACTGCATAAATACAAGTTAATACATTTAGTTTTGGTTACTACAAAAAAAAATTTAAATGGAATTAAAAATCATTATATGAAGTTAAAATGTTAAAAGTGGACAAAGTAAAATTTCAAAATTAAATAACAAAGAATTCATTTCAATTTTTCAACTGCTAAAATGTAGGTCTTTAAATTCTTTGAATGTGAAAATGCACCCTGACAACAAGCTTAGCAAGCTCAAAAGCAATCGGGCTGACACATCAGAGTAATTTCGCATTAGTTTTCTGCAATAAGATTGTTTTGAAAATGTGTTGAATGCAAAAAACTTTTATCATTTTTCTTAATCTCTTTTTAAATATTAAATTTTTTTTATCATTTCAAAACAGACTGACAATTACATGTAATAGTTCCTAACAGTACACCTAGTTAATTATCCTGCAATTATATAAGATTTTTGCACATAATTCCTTAATAATTAAATCATGCAATCAAATGTTATCATTCTGATAATTTAGTTCTTAAAAAACATCAAAGCAAAACTTCCAAGATAAAATTTTTGTCTTATAAAAGGTTGACTGTATTCATGTGTGGAAATTTTTTCTATTACTCCTTAAAAATATTAATATTTATTATTAGAAGTGTAATCTCAAATTCTAACAATTATGTTAAAGAACATGACAATCTTTCTGTATTAAAATATATTAAACTGCACATATATTGAAACAGAAAGATTTATTTATCTTTAAAAGTTTAAAACATTATTTCCCTTTAAAAATAATTACATTTTACAACAGATATACAATTTTAAATTAAATTATATTAAATATAATTCAAATTTTCCTACGATTATACATTTTTAAAAAATATACTTGTATAGCATACATTCTTAATTAAAATGGAGCATAATATACGCACATATTATATAAACAATAAATACAAATAATTTTTATCTAATTATAAACTTCATTTATATGTTAAATGAAGGGATGTTTGGTAATAGATAGTTGAGTCACTCACCGCTCCCTTCTATGCTTCTTCGAGGACTTTTTCTTTTTCATACGGACAGGACTTTCGGATCTATAATTAAATTACCTTTTACTTATTTTACTTAGTTTTTACTTATTTGTAATTCTTACATTTAAAATTTATCTTCTTTAAAATGTTCTACTTTTTATTGCTATATTAATTTTTAAGACAATTTATTTTACACAAAAATTAAAATACCAAACTGTTAGAAAAATATAAATGGAAACAATTATACAATGATTTATTATTGTGAATTCACAATAAATAAGCCATGTGGAATATTGATATCCAAACAAAAACATCGTAGATGTAAAATAATTGCACAAAGTAAAAAACTGTGACAATTTAGATGAGTCAAATATTTTTCCTTACGACATTTCCTTTGGTAAGGATAAGTTTGGCACTTCAAAGTGAAAATTAGAAAAATGCATGTAAAACTCTTGTGGGTATTAAATGAGCTTTCTAGACCCAGTAGTTTCCCTCTAAGGGCATCTGAAGTGCCAGATGAAGAAAAAGAAGAAAATACAGCTTTTTTTGTCAAACTTTGCCCTTTTTGATTGCTTATATTTCAGCAACCCTTTTATAGAAAAATCTGAAATTTTGCACACTGTCTAAGAAAACAATTATCTTTTGAACTAGATATCCAAAATTACTATATGCTTTTGGGGAGCAGAGAAATCAACTCCTAAAAATTGGCAACTTGATTCCCGTAAGTACGTATGGTCGGTCAGTAACTCTTACTTGGCATTTTGCCGTAAAAATCTGTTAAAACTTATCCAACCTATTATAACAGAAAAATTAATTTAATTGTTCTATAGTTGAATCCAAATCAAATTACCATATTTGCCCAAATGTTAATCAATTTTTCTTTGCAGTTTTAAAGTTGCAAACGGTTACTCTCGACTCACATATCAATCTTGACTAATATTCAAATCCAATTAAAGTTTACCATGCACAAAACCAACACAAGCACTATGGAAAGACAAATTTACTAATAAAAATTAGATTCACTTGAATCTTTAACTGGTGTGTATTACAATTAAATCTGGTAAATTGAATGCTTTCTTGACATCTGGGTTCTTCAGGCATATTTTAATTGTAATTTAGCTGGATCTTCTAAAACAAATACGAATATAAAATTCAAAAATATTCAAATGTAGTGATGGAAATTTTGTATGTTAAGCTCCTCTGTACATCTTGTGAGAAGTTTAAATACGTTTGAACATACCGACGGTTGTTCAAAAAGAAAAATTTACTAATGTTTTTGTCTATATGAAATAGACATAATCACATACAAATGATATAGAACATAGTTACAATATTTTATTTGATATAGAACAAACATGGCTAACAAAAATAGAATGTTTTTTTTAAATGTTCAAACTGATTACATAATTAGAATACATTGCATTAAAATTTATATGTTACGTTTCGGATAGAATTTCAAAATATGTATATTATTTAAACAATAAACGAATAAATAATGAATTAATTTCATATTAATTATTATGAAATAACTTAAATTACCATTAATGCGAGTTTGTGTTGGTGGAATCTAGTTCAAAAATGGTGCGCCATGCTGTGGAGAGTGTGTCTGTTTCCTTGAAGCATTCACAAAACCCAATAAGATTGGCCAACAGTTACATACAGTAGTGGATAAAACTACTTCTCCCACTATTAAAATAGAGAGACTACTTAACAAATACATCACTAGCAATATAGATAAACATATGTACACTGTCACTAGTCCAGAACAAGTACTTCAAAAATTATGGGATCTTAACAACTCACACAGTGATGTATTTCACAGTATGTGACTATGAAGCAATGTTCCCTTCTATAAAACTGGAACCCTGTTTCTGCAAACTGAGAAAGTTTCTTCTGGCAAAGGTGGAGGGCACTTATAAGTATCTCTCTCATGTGTTAGATCCAATGCACTTGATGATGAACTCTTCCTTCTTCAAATTTGAAGATGTTAACTACCTATAGATAAGGGGTGTACCAATGTTAGGAACTCTGTGTGAATTAGTGGTCAGAAAACACGAGAATGCCATATTATGTAAATTTCAGGAAGACATAGCATTGTTTGTCAGATACATTGATGACATTCTCATAGTATGGAAGAATATACCTAACCTTGACTCGGTACTTAGGTACTTTACTGTTAACCCCCTGTGACCTGTCATTCAGAGTTGAGCAACTCATACAATGGTACATTTTTTTAGATACCAACATCAAAATGGAACACGGTCATCTTTCCACCTGTGTTTTCTGTAAAGAGTCATATTCACCTCTATTTATACCTAACCATTGGCATGACCCTTATTGTTACAAAGTCTCCACTTTTTGATCTCTGGTAAAAAGGGCCCACACACATTGTTCAGAGCTAGGGTTTGGAAAGTCCTGACAGTCTCAAAGTCCCGGGACACAAGACAACCCACGATCAAAATCCTGGGACTTCGAGACTTCTCAGAATAAAATTATAATCGAGTTCATTTTTAGCAAGATGTATCAACAAAAAGCAATTTTAGTAAAAATCAACATTTAGTGAACATAAAATCAAATCCTAACATTTATAACGTTAATTAAAGTCTAAACAATTCGTATGTTTAATTCTTATAATCATAAATTCATTTTTCGGCAGTAAAATCTTATAATTATAAAACCAACTTAATAATCACCAACATAGTAATCATAGGAATTAGACTTATTCTCTGATTTAATAAAGTAGTCATTTAAAAAAAATCAGAGCATTAACAGCTTTGTCTGACAATCCGTTTTTTATTTTTGTAACAATGCCTCCAAACAAGAAGACTCTCTCGTTTTCAACAGATGTCAGTTTTATTGTGCTTAAAGCTTTATAAAGCAGTTCCAAACTTTCAGTATGTTTTCCAATTGCTTCAAATAACTAGAACTCCTTTTTTTAATGTTACTCTTGATTCTTTTGCAAGGATTTCAGGTACATTTTCTTTGATTTTTTTGATTGCCTGTTCCATTTGACTTTGAAAGACTCATTGGGCTCGTTGTGTACTGTAGAGCTACTGGTACTGGGTTCGGCATCCATTATTTCCAAATCTCGTGTTTGGATACGAGGGATATTTTCAAAAAGTCTGCAATACAGATCTTCCGCAAAAACAATAAGTGCAGTTTTATTCAAATTCAAAGTAAAAAAATCCATATTTTGAGACTGTGAGCTGTGGTGGCCAGTGTGCAAATATTTTAACAAACATATAACCCATTGTAATCTTTCTTCTAGATGGGCGTTTCAAAAAACTGCACTGCCAGATTATCATTTGTCGTCGTCAGTTGAATTTTTTTCAGTAAAACACCAATTATTGCTTCGGCTGTGAGTAACAAAGAGTTTTGTCTGCTTACACCTGTCTTGACTGGCTGCATAAAAGTAATGACTGACTGCAAAAGAAGATTGTCTTCATTCCATTTGTCTAACATGTTTAAATTAATCAACGCTTTCTTTACGCAATTTTTGAGCTTCAGAAACCTTTCTGCCATTACAATTATAGAATTCCACCTCGTTTTGACATCCAGTAATAAACTGAGTTCTATCCCAAATTCTGATTTAACATATTTCTGTAATTTGCTGTTTTTCGGTGGACTCTTTCTAAACAATTTCAATAGGAATCGAATTTCATCAAGCACTATTTTAATTTCATCAATTGGTTGTAATGGGTAGTTTGATTCGTGGCTGGCATTGCAGTCCTCTTCTTCATCAGAAGAGTTTTTGTTCTCCACGATTTCATCATCACTATCATCAGTATCTTCGGAGGTAGAAGCTGTGGATGTGGCAGTAGCCTGATTTTTTTTTTTATAAAATTTGTCTACAACTCCTAGATATATTGTGCAGTTCAAGCATAGGATCAGCTCTTGCTGGGGCTTTCCCTTCCAAACTTCTTCATTATGTTTGGACCATTGCTGGTGGTGGCCACAATATGTTTTTCAAAATCCAATTGAAATCTTTTCAATGTATCTTCAACTATTTGGTCTCTTTGGCACTGCATTTTCTGGGTATATACACTAATCCCAAATTGAAAACTTCTTTGTTCACACCATGCAGACACAAATTAAAATACCTCCGGTTTCGGACACTGATCCATTCGTCAACTGAAAGACTGAAATATGTACCAGAAGCGACAAAATCTTTTAAAGTCTGAATCATTTCTTCTTTTCTCTCTTCATAATAACTCAATATGATTTTCGTGACATCAGTTTCGTTCTTAGGCATTTTATAACCTCTCTGGATAATACTCTCACAAATAAATTTACTCTTTGTGATTGTCCTTATTGTAAGTCCATCCTTTACTGACAAATGGGAAATTATTTCAGGCAAAGACTTTTTTGCAACATATCCTATTATTGTAGACTGCTTTTCAGTTTTAATTTTTTTCGATTCCAGTTGGCAAGATGACCCAGGCTGTATAACTGATTTTGATTCTTCCGGCTGATTTACAAAAATATTGTGGACTCTTTGGAGGTGCCTGTCAAGGCCTGTAGTATTCGACCCTTTGCATGAAATTTGTTTTTAACATAATGAGCAGTGTGCAGTTGATTTGTTTATTTTTTTATAATGTTTCCATACTTTTGCTATACATTTCATATTAAATGAATAAGTTGGTATCTATTTAAATTTGTTGATGATCTGTAACAATAATAATAATCCAAAATTAATGTTATATCTTTGTTTACTGAGTGTCACTATCATATCAATTACTTCTTTTTATAAAATAACAAATCTCATCCAATATAAACGTCTAACTGAAGTAAACAAAATCTAGTGTTTGTTTAAACTTACATGAGATGGACGTCGTTTCCACGAGTGTCACAACACAACCACACACAGCACTTCACCTCATAAAGTGAAATTGAAGACTCACTGACTTAGCTGACAGTGCTGACACAGACAGTCACAAATATCACAATCTCATAAACAAACATCACAAAATAACAATATGGCGGCGAACGCATTTATTGTGTACTCACTCAGTAAGTTACATAGGAGTATCAAGTAATTACTCGTTAAGCTAACAGATGATGCTCTCAATGACAGATTGCAGGAAGCTAATAACGTTTATTATGACCTTTTAAAAATAACATTATTACAATACAATTTCGACAAACATGTCTCAAGTCTCAACCCGAGACAATTAAATTTAGAAAAAGTCCCGGGATTTCGAGACACGAGACGTCCCAATACCCAAATCCTATTCAGAGCAAAATGAAAAGGAAAACAAATTGTCTTTGATCAAGGCCCTAGAGCAAGCAGCATGGATACCCATCCTCTTTGGTCAAACATCTCATAAAACAATATATAAATAAGGGAAACAGAACTATTCTACAAAAAGAACGAATGAAAGTTATCACATACAACGAAACACTTTCTAATATATATAGAGAAATCACTAGAACCACTAAGGTGCACTTACCATATCGACACTCTCCAACAATCTTTTCCCTCATCAGAAATGATAAAAAGAACTCATCACTCATTCTCTTCAGGGGATTATACAGTACCTCTTTACAAAGACCGAGTTTACCACTCATTAATATACATTGGAGCAACGGCAAGAGGTCTTGCCACAATGACGAAGAAACATGAATATTCCATAAGAAAAAAAGCCGACAATTATGGCATTAGCAACAAATGCGGGCAGTGAGGATGTCTGGGTTGATCTATTGTTACACAAAGTGTCAGATAAAGCACAAAGTTGTTACACAAAGTGTCAGATAAAGCACAAAGTTGTTACACAAAGTGTCAGATAAAGCACAACTCAAACACCTCAAGGCAGTTGAGTTCTATTGTGCAAGTAAAAAGGGAGTCACTATTAACTTCAAGAAACAGACACACTCCACAGCATGGCACAGCATTTTTGTACTAGATTCCACTGACACAAACTCACATTAATGAGAAATTAATTCATTATTTATTCATTTATTGTTTAAATAATATGTTTGGGATAGAATTTCAAAATATGTATAACATAAATTTTAACAAAATATATTCTAATTATGTAATCAATTTCAATATTTAAAAACACATTCTATTTTTGTTAGCCATTTTTGTTTTATATCATTTATACCTGATGTCTATTTCATATAGACAAAAATGTTAGTAAAATTGTCTTTTCATAGTACTGGTGTTGGTTTTGTGTGTGGTGTATTTATACATACCCAGTTTTGGAAATACAGTGGAACCTAAAGAATAATTAACACATTTGTGTTGCGGCATTATTAACAGGGGAAGAAATTACTTACATAGGAGCAACCACAAGAATGCTACACACCCGCATACTTGAACACCAAGAAGATATCAGAAACAATAAACCAACAACAGAATTAGCTAGAAAAGTATTAAATCAAGATTTTCTTCCACTTTGGGGAACACAAAAATGCTAAAACCTTGCAACGATCGAAGAGAGCCTTTATAAGAGAGCCTTGCAACGATCGAAGAGAGATTCATATGGGAGAGCCTTTACATAGCCACCTTAACACCGTGCAATGCATCAACATTAGAAATTCCACAATTATGGATAACTTTATTTACACAATCCAGATTATAAATTGTCTCTGTTAGGTACACCACAAATACGGCACCTTTATCTTTATTTTATATTAGAGTAGCATGTTATATCAGCCTGTTTTTACATCCATAAAAATTTATTACATTTTAATATGTTTAATTGAATTCCACGCATGTGTTTTACGTAATTTAAATAGTCTGTTAAAAAAGCTAATTTATTCGAAAACCACAATATTCGATTTCGCCTGAAGATGACAACAGTAAGTTGTTGAAAGTACTTGCATTTAAATGTGAAACATTTCAATTAACTGTTAATAACGCCGCAACACAAATGTGTTAATTATTCTTTATTTTATGTTGGCGTGAAGTGTGTTAATACTATTTTGTTAAAGTGGGACCTTGCTTAACGAGCATAATTTGTTCCAGAATCTTACTCATAATGCGAAATACTTGTTAATTTACGCAAAACAGTTTTTCCCATATAAATGAATGTAAATACGCATTTCATGCTGAAAAAATACTCAAATATTTTATGTATAAAATTTATTTTAAAAAAATATACAATATACATTGTTAAGGAGTGTGGGATCATCATCTTTTCTTCTAGAATGGAATGAACCAACCTGGAATGCAAATTTGATTTGCAGAAAACAAAAAAATTCAAAAATATGTCTCAAACAGCCAAACAATATGCCAAATTCTTGAGCTATGCAAAGGCTATAATTACTTTTAGAAATTAAGTTGACTGGAGGTAGATAGTTATGCTGCTATCTCGTATTAAATTTAATAATTATAAATAATTGCAGTGGAACCTCGGTATACGACCTTAATCCGTTCCTGATGTTCAGACTTATACCGAATAGGACAGTACGTATCCAAACCAATGTTTCCCATAAGAAGTAATGTAAAAATGATTAATCCGTTCTCATGTAAAAAAAACCCTCTTGATATGATATATTAATGGGGTGTAAAATAATTTAAACACCGTTTGAGCACATTAATAAAACAATAAATTTTATTATAGATTTTAAAAGTTATTACAGTATATTGCATTATATTACAGTAGAGAGTCGAAAATCGGCACCCTGGTAATCGGAATCGCCCGATAATCGGCACGATTTTCAGTCGGACTGTGTCGTGCTAAATCGAACGTTTTTGATACTAAATTTACTTCTAAAGTATAATTTTCATGTTTTTTATATTCTTCAATATATTTATTTTGTTTGTACAAAATACAGAAATAATTTTTAACGATACGATAGCCTCGATTATTATTATAAAAATTTTCGTTAGGCTTAAAATCGACGAAAATTCGACACGAAGCGACACGCAACGGAGAAAAATTTGAACATCGGACAGGTTAATATATTTTTTCGTACATAGACCGTAATCGGAACAAATCCCTAATCTGAACAACCCCAGTTCCCAATTGATGCCGATTTTCGACTCTCTACTGTATTTAAATCATTAAATCAAAATCAAATTAAATTAAACTCTCCTTATTACTAATAATCTGTTTAGAAATTGATTGAACCCCTTTCGCAACGTTAGCAGACTTAATAATGTCGATATCGTCGTTCTCGGAATACGGTATGCAACAGTTAAATCTCGAACACCCATGCCACCTTCGTATTTTTCAACAATCTCTTTTTTCAGTTTCATCGTGATTCTAGCCATTTTTTTAGTTTTCTGTTGCTTTTCATTTGCCTTTTTGCAATTCATGATTAATAAAAATAATAAAATTTTACTTACAAATTAAAATCAGAAGAAATTTAACAAAGTTATAAACTGTGGGACCGGGGTTGTCTAGTCTGGTCTAGTACACCGATAGTGCTTCTTGTTCATAGATGGCGGATATAATTGAATTAAGTGGTATACCGAGCAAAATTTGTTTCGTCCAAACAGGACGTATTCCGAATTGGACGTATTCTAAAGCAGACGTGTACTGAGGTTCCACTGTAATTTATAATTTAGACATTTTTAAAATTTAAGTTGGAATTGGTCATTAAATTTAATATGAGATGGCAGTGTAACTGTCTACCTCTAGTCAAATTATTTAATTTCTAGTATTTAATTATAGCCTTTACATAGCCCAAGAATTTGGCATGGTGTTTATTATGTAACGGACCATGGTTGTTGATGTTTACATGTAATATGTGTTTGGAAAAATATGTAATCACAAATGACACTTAAGATGCTAGCGGAATGAGTGCTAAACATAGACGGATGGAGCATGAGCAGAATCCGGGACTTACCCTCTCCTCATCACTCATCACTCATTACTCAAAACATTGCTGGGTTAAGCGAGTCATTTTCTTTACAATTTGTTTTACTCGTTATGAGGATTACTCGTTAAGCGAAGTTCCACTATATACCAATTAAAGTTTCCTTTCATATCAAGAACTGTCTGTAATACATGTCCTACAAAGTTAATGCAATGATAAAATTTGGTGCGTCAATTATTTATCGATGCCGAACGCTAGGAGAGTTTCAACCATTATGCCGTAGTCCTCAAACTACGTACGAGAGTTAAGCATTTCTCACGATTACAAATAACCAACATTTGACCCGTTCAAAAACACTACCCACACCGATTTCGGAGAAGTTACGATACAAACAGTTAACAAATAAAGAAATGTATTTTACTTTTTTCTTTTTTATCCATATGCATTTTGACAAACTATTGGGCCTCATCGGTGGATAGTGATATTTGTTTTACATCAGCGCTTTTATACCTTACAAAGCTATCCCGGCATGCATCATTTGGGTAGGGTTGCATACACAGGGGCAAGACAATACTAAAATTGAGCATACCGTGGCAAAAATTTGCTGCCCAACATCGTGACGACATCACAATAAATATACTGGATTCTCGACGTATCATTTTTTGCAGAACTCGGGGGGAACGACTTATGCGGGAAAATGATCAACACAAGAGATTTACGACGTCGGAGTTTTTATTGTTTATCTCGTATAGAACGTGCATTTTCCAGCAATAGGCTTATATGACGACTTTCTGTAATACTAAATGATAGAGTATGTGCACAGACTTTTTTAAAATGTAGAATAAATCATAGTTAAAAATACTGAAATTTGTTCTATTTTCTCTATTAATTCTGACGAATTTCCTTCTATTTTTTTCCTCTATACGAATTTCTATATGAATCCTCTATAATTTTCAATTTTCAACAAGGGTTCCAACTTTTCTCACTTGTCCAGACACAATCTCTACCTCAAGACAACATGCTAATTTCAACCAGCGTAGGAACAAATTTAGGAACAAATATCACCAATAAAGTACAGTATTTTGTAAAGCAGTAGACAAAAAGTAGTCAAAAATTACAATAAAAACTGGTTAGCTGTAGTCAAAGGTTTAACTGTTAAATTTGGCACGCTTTTATTTTTAGTACAGGAACATCGGTGTTTCTATTGCGAGTAAAACGATCGATGCAGGAAAACATTTTGCTTTCAGTTAAAATACAGAACGAACACTGCAAAAAAATTAAAAAACCAAACGATGCGGAAACGAAAAATACGGGAAAAATTAACATTATATATACGGGTCCTTATTTGGACCGGAGAAAACAACCGATAGATGCGGGAAAACGATCGATACGGGAACGATAAATCGAGAATCCACGGTAATTGCTCGTTTTGTTAATATAATTACATAATAAGAATCAGACGGGTCCATTTTGTCAAACTCGAAAATGATTTTTAAGATCACTTATAACTTTTTAACGAACAAGAATGACGTAAAGATAAAATATGCCATTTAATCAGCCTAAAACTATTTTCTGGGATTTAAATACAGACAATTAGAGCTGAATGATTTGCAACGTTCAGTAAAAGCGACTTTGAAACTAAATTTGTGAGAAATAAAGGTAATTTTAAGTTACATTTCGGACTGCACAATTTGCATTCATTTTAATCCAGAAAATTCTTTTATACTAATTAAATGGTACTTTTTAGCCGTCATCGAAACTTTAACGTTACCTTTGCTCATTAAAAAGTTTATAACATCAAATAATCTTAATCGTTGTCAACAAAACAGTCGATCCGATTCTCCGCAGATGACTTCAAATGTATTATCCCACTATTAATACATTAACAAAATTCATATATCTTCGGTATCTTTAAACTATAAAAAAATACAACGAACTTTACCAGTCACCCCATATAGTAAAAAATAGGGCGGATTTCCATTCGAGGAAACGAAGTCGACCCATTTTCACCAATCGTAGCACAGTTTACAATAAAACAGATTTTTATTCGTGCAGGTTTGTTACCAGTTACGCCATCCGGACCTCGGTCGGATCTTGGCTTGGAGAACTATTGCTTTAGATTTAATCACATTTGCCGTTTTTATCGTTTCCTGGATAATAATAACAGTAAACGCCGTCGACTTCGGCATCTCAAACCCGGCCGCAAGTTTCTCTTTCTCCCCCGCGACCTTCGCATTGGATTTCGTTACTTCCGCACTATGGCCACAATCATACAACGGAAAGCGTCTAAATTTACGTTTAAAAAAAAGCACCGAAAACATACGAGCACAATTCGGGAAACGCTGTTGCGGCAACACGGAGAAAACTCAGGAGCGCAACAGACGGCATTTATATGACAAGAGAGCTTTTTACCGCATGTGTAGATGGAACGTTTAAGTATCGTTCGAACTCCGGATTAGATACACTCAAATTTAGCTTTCGAACCGCGGAAAATTTAAAGTTAGAGTCGTCCGAAGCACGAGATACCACCGTATAAAATAACTTATTTACACTTTTACACTTCACACACGTTTCGTATGTTTATGTTTTAAGCTTCTTTAATTTAATTTTTAACGGAAAAACAAGCGGATGGTCACAGCACTCGTACCCAGTTCCAGAACCCCCAATAAACTATATATATATATATATATATTCGAAGCAGAGCCGTAACTAGAGTATGGCCAACCTGGCTCCCATTATAGGCGCCGATTTAATAAAGGCGTCAACGAGAAGGTTTCGGAATAATATTTATTCGAAATTAATAACACAAAAACACTTCTATAATTATATTTATATAGTATTTGTTATCTGTAATTTCTACGAACATATATTTCAGAAATAAACCACCATTTTTAGTTTTATTTAATAACAAAAATTAAAAAGGCGCCATTTTTATTCTTGGCCATAGGCGTCCAAAATCCTAGATACGGCACTAATTCGAAGGTAAATCCAAGCTAAGTTAATACACTATCTAAGAGTAAGAAACACGTCACATTAAAATATAAAAACACGGGAAATAATAATCCTAAACAAATACCATATCTACATTATACGAAATTTATACAATATAACCAATTTTGTACGCTACGCGCACATTAACTACAAATTATAACTTACGTAAGATTAACTACAAAACAGAAGCGAAAATGCGCGTAAGAAATAGTTTCTTATTCTAATTTTTATTTCTATTGGGAAAACAAGTAATTTAATTTTTTTAAAAAGTTTGTATTTATTTAAAAGGTAAAGAAGATGCACAATTTCGACGGGCCGACAAAAAGTCCACTGCACAAACACCGTCGGACGTCAATAATAATTAAAAACAACAACCGACCGATCGAGGCACCTGCCGACGGGTTCGACGGCGCCCCGTAATCGGAAGAGAGATTTAAAGAGAAAACGGAGGAGGAAAAGACTCGACGTTTCCTTCCACGCACTTCGAATCGGTAAAAGAAGCGGCCAAAAACGGAAGGCTTTTTACGCGGTCGACAACAAAAAATTTCTGGCGGCGCGAGAAGAAAGAAAACGGGTCCGAAGCCAAGACTCACCCTTCTCTGCACTTTTTCTTCTTCTTGACTTTTTCTTTCTCTCCGACCGGAGGGGGAGAATCGTCGTCGTCGTCGTCGTCTTTCACCAACCTGCAAGACACCAAACGAAAGCGTTAGCGACGGAAGGAAGGCGACCGCCGGCGAAAAAAAAAAAAGACGCACTCACCCGTACTGTTTGTTCTTTTCGGCCAGGGCGGCGGCGGCCGCCGCCGCCTCCTTCCTCTTCCGATCGGGATCCAGGGAACTGCCCTCCACGAAAAACGGACTGATACCAAAAGCTTCTTTCACCCGTCGGTTCTTTTCTCGGTTGGCTTCCGCCATCTGGTGGCTTTCCTTGACGCTAAATAAGCAAAAGTCCAGAGTCGGTACCGAAAGAGCTCGCACACAAAAAAGCCTGAGGAACCACACCTCTACCGGCCACCCGGTTTCGGGTGGTCGATACAGGTGCGGTTCCTCGGACTTTTCGCGGTCGACTGTTCCGCCCTCGACCGGATATGATCCCCCAAATCGGACCGCGACCTTTCACCGGTCGGACGCGCCACCGCGCCAGCTCGGAGTAACCCGCTCAACCGTCGGCATTATATAGTTTTATGGGCGCGGGACTGGCTCCCACCCGGGCGTCCGGGCCAGAGCGACGGCCGGCAACGCGGCGCGCGAGTAAGCGCAGAGCACGGAGAACGGGCGATATGCGGGCACGGATTAATTCAATGATTCTCAACCACTTTTCGTCACGGTACACTTTTAACAATTTAAAAATTTGGCGGCACACACGGTTACTTCGGTAAGTACCGCAGGACAACCGGTGACGTCATAACAATAATTTTTAAACGCGGTTATTTAGGTCACGTTTTCTAAATGCTTTGGTAACTACCGGCAGTTACCGGTAACACCAGTTACAATTTCCAAACGCGCCCTTGGTAGGTAAAACTAATTGAACCACTTGTCTGACGTCGCTTATGTATAAGTATTTGCAGTGGTGGCACACTTCAAAAATCTCGCGGCACAGTGGTTGAGAATCACTGGGTTAAATGTTAAGTTATGGCAACGCAACACTTGTGCGAGCTGGCTAGGGGAGATGCCTTCTGGGAGGACTTTTAAGGGAAACTAATTCCTATTTAAGCGTTACAGACGTGGAGAAAACCCGGAAAACCACGTGGCCAACCCGTCCGAGCGAGGCGCGAACCCAGGACCTAACTCCCAGTGTTCGGGGTACTAAAGACCGCGTGGCCACTGATGGGCGGGCCCACGGGTTAAAAACTGACATTGGGAGGCGAATATCTGGCCGAGGGTGGCACGTACGGGTAGGGTTCCGACTTTTTTTGATGGTTTACGATTCTGGGTGGGTGTGAAACCCCCGTTTCGGAGCCGGAATATTACGCAAGAAAGGGAAGTTTCCTTTTTTACAGCTCCCCCTACAAAAACACGAAAAATTGAAAAATAATTACGTAATTAATTTACTTAAATGTTTCTTTAACCGGCAACTACCGAAAAAAAGCCGGTAATAAAGATTACAAAGTCTTTACGCAGAAAGTCTAAGAGAAAAGAAAAAAGCACCGACGTTTCCAAAAAGTTACTATTCCAGCGGTCCCACCGCACCCCGCCGCGGAGACCCGGTGGAAATCCGTCGGCGCTTCTACGTAGAACGCGCGGCAGACGAAGCCGGAAAAGAGAAAATGACAGGCAAAGGGGTCAAGGGCAAAGATGACGTACCGCGTTCCGTAAGGAAATTCTTCACTTTAGAAACAAGAGCGGCGTTCTCTCTAATCGAAAAGCGTTCAAAATAGGGAGACGCCGCCAATCCGAAAACCCGGGTCCGGCCCAATTCTGTTAGGACGGAGGGCTTGACTTATTTTACGGTCCGGGCGGCGTCGACGTACGCGCCTGGCCATACAGGCAGAATTTTCGCTGGGAGGTTCGAATGGAAGAGTATTTTCCGCAGTAAAATAACAATATGGTAGAATACTAAAAACGGACTCTCCACGTCCCGTTGAAAAAAAAGGGGGCAATTATTTGACGGGAGGCGGTGGCCGGGCCGGGTGGCAATTTTTAATGGCATTTTTAATTTAAAGTATACGCTCTGCGCCCGAAATTAGTAGCGGCTGCCCCCACATGTCGCACTCTTTCCTTTAGCCATAGAGCGGTGTCAGTGATTTATCTAAGAACTGGGCGAGAACTAAAGAACGAGACGGCAAAAAGATGTATTTAATGGAACAACGTCCGGCCGAGAGCGTTAGAAATTCTTTCTTTCCAAAAGGTAAACGTTAAAGGCACGAATTGTCGGGGAGAGTTTCGGAGTTAGGACGGCCCCGGGTCGAACGTTGACGTCCTCGGGCCGGGTAACCACCGTAATCGATCTTTTCCTCGACTTTTTAGGCAATTCCCGAGAATTTACCCGACCCTCCGAGCTTTCCGGCCCGCGGCCGACTCTTAATCCTTCGGTGGGCCTTTCATTACGCCGTAATGAAAGGCCCACCGAAGGATTACGGCGGCGGGCGTAAAATCGCCCTCTCCCCGATTAAAAGGCTAAAACGTAATAAAAAGGCAGGAAGGAGACTTACCGCCCGCGATCCGCCGGAGACTGTCGGTCGGTCAGCGCGGTACGGGCGGGAGAAGCGGGCCGTTTACTCAGTCTCTTTGCACAGCCGGAGCCTTGTTTACCCGCCGACGCCGGCGGAACCCTTCCGCCCGGTCCGGGCGTCCGGGACCGGGCGGGCGACCCGAGGTAATTTTTCACCGAGTCATACGTACAGTACTACAAGAGATAGACCCCGGAGTAGAGAGAAACGAATGCCATCCGTTATCCCCGCACCTAGTCTAATTCTTAAGTACGTGGTAGCGGTTGCCGGGTAAAGGGACCCGTCCCCCGGTGAGGGAAGGAACGAATCGGAAAAGGGTAACGTAAGGCTTTCCGAAGATTTCCGGGAGGACGTCTGCGGTATTGGACGGTGGTTACGTTCCCAAATGGTCCCTGTCCTCGCCGTACGAAACTGCCGGAGGACCGGAGCAAAATACCGGACGGCGTTCCGGAAGTTAACGTAAGCGCAGTCGATTTCCGTGGCCGAGATAAATACCTTTATTAAAGCCGCGGATAATTGATAACTGCCACCGTCAAAACTACCGTATTACGCGTTAATATTAATTTTAGTTACGCCGGAGCGTTTTCTTTTTTACCGAGTATCGTCGTCTTCCTGCTCTTTTTCGTCCGTCTCGTATTATTATTATTATTTTTATGGTAAAATATTTTTACCGACGACGAAATAAAAATATGTTATTGGTGGAAAATTTGTAAAAGTTCTTAATATTTCGAATCGTACGTAACCCCGGAGTGGCAACACGGTGGAAAAGGGGGCGTAAAGACCGGCGTGGGGCGGGGACCCTTTTCTTTTTATTCTGGCGCGCCAGAATTCGCTCTCTATATACCTAATTCGATACGTTTCGTACGAATATGAAATTACGTCGGGCGTGACTTATTTCTTCTCCCGCAACTTTAAACGCCTGACACCCAGAAATTACCACTCATTAATCGTCGGCCGAACTGGTTTTCGTTTTTTTAGTCCGCCACCGACGGAAGGAGCGGGACGAGTCTCCCGATCTTTGGTACCGGCGGAATATACCCCGCAAACCCTAGGTCACCGGACGAGGCGTGCCGTCCGTACTCGGCATCCTTACGTTTTTGGCAGACGGGTAAAGTCTGCCCGAAATCGGAAACCGAAATAGAATTTTCGGTTAAGACCGACGATCGATAAAACGCTGAGAACAGCGATGACTGTTTAGAAATAAATAATTAAACGTATACGGTACTTTTGTCGGTCGGTCGACTCGTTTACATCCTCTGTTTCTATACGTTTGGCCGATATTCGTAAAATTTCAAGGCCACGCCATTTTGCCTTTTGTCCATCATTCTCCCAATAGCGGCCACCGCCGGCGTAAATCCGGCAGCGATTTCCCTGTCGGGCCTCCGGTACGGTACGCCCCCCCTTTATACGCAGGGAAAGCGGTTTTCGTTAAAATTGCGTTACGGTTAAAAAGGTTATCTTTTTGTGGGCATTCGCAGTCGGCACGGCGTGCTATTATACCATACCGTACGTGGATTTTGTTTCCCACGCTACCTTGCTCGCATCGTACTGTATTTACGTACGGATAACGTCGAAATAAAAACGCCGGCGTTTCTTTCGTCCGTCCGTCCGTGGTTTTTTCGTTCCTCGGAGGAGGATGCCACCCGGCGTTTTTCTACCGCCTTTTTTCGCGTCAGTAAGGCCGCGACTCCACTAGCGTGAAAGCCGGCGTAAAAACCTGGCCGTAAATACTTTTAATCGCGTGACCGTGATATTTTACGCCGGAGCGGGCGGTAAAACTAGAGTAAAGCCAGTCGAGCGGTGTTCGCCTTTCGAAGCCAATACGTCTGTAAAACGGTACCGTCGAACGATGAAAAATCGATAGTGTACACTGTACAGTAAGTCACAGTGACACGTGCGAAAATGGCGAGAAACGAGCTTTTACGTACGTTCTTTAGGGGCTACATGGAAAAGACATGGAAAGATTTATCGAAAACATTCGAAAGTAACCACGTATCTACGACAAGAGGTATCCCGATTATAACAACGAATGCCTAAGACGACGACACGGATGGCCAAAGGAAAAGCCTTCAATTTAGACGAGTATATATTTAAAAAACTAAACGTATAAGTGCAGTTTAGTACCTTAATAATATGATAATAAAAATTAATATATGAAAGTAAAGATATTATTTTTACTACATTTGCAATCGCAGAATATAGTTATTAGAGAAATTGCGGCTGACGTTTTCATTGCGAAAACGCGAACGTCAGACGTTCAGCGCCGCCTTCCTGTGAGCCTAACAGTTTGACAATGACATCTGGAACGTCGAGCATGGTTCTACTGGCGTACCAAACGCCATTGTCAAACTTCTAGGCTTAGAGGAAGGCGGCGCTGAACGTCCGACTTTCGCGTTTTCGCGATGAAAAAGTCGGCCGCAACCTCTCTATTATCCTTATATCGATACATCACGTATACAACAGTAACTTCGATAGTACCGTCGAAGTAAAAATTTGGCTAGCGAAGCCGGACCTCCACCGCCATCCGAGCGCAAAGGCAAACAGGTTACGCGATTAAAAGTATTTACGGCCTGGGTTTTTACGCTAGTAGTCTCGGTCTAACATCGAAATGTTAAAACCCGCGGCCGACGTAATTGCCGCGCCGTTTGGCATTGGATGGACCGACGGTAATCCGACCCGTCCCGCGGTGGGTGATATAAGGCAGGGGTGGCCAACAAGTCGATCGCGATCGACCGGTCGATCGCCAAGCCAATTTTGGTCGATCGCTAGCGATGTCTTGACTTAATGCGTTATATTTGTAACCGAACGCAACTGTGTGCATGCAGTTATGACTCGACTCACAAGCAGTGAGTGCACTTCGAACTGAAACAGTGTATAAACATAGTATGTATTTCACACTTCCCCCTCCCCACTTAGACTATGCCTATGACAACAAGTCGATCGCGACACATTTTTACGATAAAAAGTAGATCTTATGTGCACAAAAGTTGGCCACCCCTGATATAAGGAACTGGAGGAACAAAAGTAAAAAGTGCCAAACCGAAAACGACTGGCGTGTATACGAATTAAGAGAGAATATTCAGGCCGGTCGATAGCCATTCGTAACTTAAAATACCGGTAAAAACGACAAAAGTTGGAGAAATCGTCCACCATCGTCGACTCAAGGGAAATTACTTACGCTGCCCGAGTAAAATTAAGACTATGCGGAAAAAGAGAGACAGTATTAACCAATATTACGCAATCTCCAAACCGGTCACCGGATCGAAAAAGAGCATATAATCGGCCACGAATACGACGAGCCAAGCTCCGGCTTTAATTACCTCTCCACAGTTAACTAAATCGCAATATATAACGTTACGACGCAGTGCTGTAGAAAAAGGTGTTAATATTTATCCGTCCCGCCGCGGCACGAAGAAAGCCCGTCATCCGTCGGATGCCGCTACTACTGTTAGGGAAGATGAAACCGATATCAAACTTTACTGGACCTAAAGACGGAACGTCTTTCTATCACTAACAGACGTAGTAAATAATTCCTTTCGAGAATATTACCAACGTTTGCCGATGGGAGTGAAAGAAAATTTCCGAGACGTATAATTACCACGTCTTTGGTGCGTATACCGACTTTTGCTTACCACAAAAGCTGGAGAGATAATTTTACGGCAAAATCTTAGACCCGGTTCTACCGGACATTCGTTTTCGCCGAGGAGAAAAGTCCGTACGAATTTATTGGCAGGGAAAACCAGAATTGTGAGATACAAAGTACCGAAATTATATATAAGAATTTTACTTTAAAGGTAAACCACGGTCGACACTAAGGTCCGTAACGCTTTAACGTCGAATAAATCGACCGGAAAGTTACGTACGTAGTGCCGCATTCGACCAAACCCACCATCTACCTAACGTTAAAACCGAGAAACTTTTCGGTAAATTTGGCGGAGTGCACTCTTCTCGTAGCGTATCGAACTGATAACGAAAAATGGCAAGTGCGCAAGACCGAAACGAGCAAGAAAGAAAAATATCATCGAAACCGGTCTACTTCCGGATACTCCTCGGCCAGGTGGCGGAAAGACCGACGACGGTGATTCGGCAAGAGATTTCTTTCCAAGGCTACCGTTACCGTAGATATAACCGGCGTTAACTCGGTTATATTACCGACACCGGTGTCGGCTAGGAAATCGATACCGGCAAATTCGAAATTTACGCCGAAAGAACGGCGGAGTTATACGTCAGGCTTTATCGTCAGCGGAGTTTTAATACGCAAACGGAAAATTGCGTTTTCGTTTCTCGTTCCCACAAGACGATGGTCCGAAGAAACGCCAGCAATTTTAAAAATTTCGCCAGAGTTATTGCCGGAAAACTTCTAGAATAAACACTAACATAGATATTTTACGTAATCTTTTCATTTCTTCGGATCCCGTCGTTTCCAAGCTTACATCACTGATTTGTGAGTAGGAAGAAAAACCATCGTTAACATTAACAGCTAACGTTTTAAGATTACTAAACGCACCCAGCGCCATCGTACTACAGTGTAAATTTTTAGCGGATACGACACGTAAATAAAAAACTTTTATTATAAAAATGTATTTGGCCAGCCTTAAGTACCGCTAGAATCGTGTCACTGCCTACCGTGCGTCGAAAGAATAAAGGATCCAAACGGGACGGAAATCGATAATAAAGTCCGAGCAGTTAACCACGCGGAAATTATCCGGCCGGGACCCGGACCGAATCGGTGGAACCAGGAAAAGGACGGGACCATCTCTGCCGCCCTAACTTCTCGGACAAAGAAAGGGAAGCCTTTCCCTCCCCTTTACGTCTCCCGAAAAATATCCCCGCCGTCCGCGGCGCTTCCGGTTAACCTTTCGGCTCGCCTTATTTTTTGCTTGGACTCCGCCCCGGGAGGCGAAAACTCTTTCCAGAAGTAGGGCCGTAGTTCTTCGTTCACGGCGAACGGACGGAGTGTCTCCTCCAATCCCCGGGCGGCCTCCGCCGTCGGCCCGGCCAGTGGGAGGAGTCCGGCTCCGAACCGCCTCCGCACCTTCCGTTGGACGGCGGGCAAACGCTTCCGCTCAAAATTCTTCATCCTATTCTTAATTTTTTCCTTTTAAAACGTCTCCGATTTGCTACGCCCGCCCTAATTTTCTAATCGAATCCGCGCCAGCGGAAGTTGACCCACGGTTAATCGGGTCTTCCCGCCCGTAAGCTCTCCGTCTCCGATCCGTTCTACGGATTCCGGGGGAGAAATTTCACGTTTTTGGACCGACCACGCCAGACGCGTGGACCTGGGCCCGCACGGAAGCGCCGTTTTGTCGGCCGGCTTCTAGACAAAAAGACCCTCGGAAATGAACGCCCGACCGCGGTAAAGTCGGCCGCATCTTACGGCGTCCGAAGGGCAACGTTTGGGGACTGTCGGGCCGGCGAAAGCTGCCTCCTCCCTCAAACACCCAGCCTGACATTTTCCTTATTCCGGTTTTAAAAGGAGTAGAAGATTTTTCCGTCCGCTTTTTTAACGGAAAGCGGCATCAAGTGGGAGATAAAATACAGAAATTTCGAAAGTTAGGTAGACGCGGTTAGAACTGCCGCTTGGCGTTTTCAACCTCGGGCCAAACCGGACCGAAAAAAAGACGTGGGCGGCATCGGGCAAGTCCTTTCGACGGTAACCGCCTTCCCTTTTCTTATTTCTTTTTACAAATTTCCGATCCAGTTTGTCATAATTCAGGCCTAATTTCTACCAAATTTTCTTTCTACGTCTTTACCCCGTCCCCACGTATTAAACAAAATACGTGCCGACGCATGCGCAATTTTTTTTTCCTTCCTTTTTCGACGTTTTTGAGGTCGGGAAGTCTGTAGACGTGCAGATTTTCAAAAACCTGCGAAGGTCGGATTCGACCCCGTTCTCGCACTTTCTCCGCTTTCGTATACAACCGCCTGCCGAATATACCGCCCTTCCAAAATATTCGTTTTGTACTTTCGATTGCGCCTAACCGTTTTCGGTTACGTTTAACGAATTTAATGTTTTAAATTGAAAATTTATTTAACAAAAATTCACCGATGCAATTTTAAGTGCGTTTTAACATTGGAATGTAATAAGGAGTCAGAAAATAATTTAAAACTTCTAACCACGTCGATACTCCAAGGAAAACGCGTCTGGAAGAAGAATCGCCACACTACTAAACCTAAGTAAAACCGCAGTTCGAAAGGTCATTAGAAAATTCGAGTTACCCGGACGTCGTTCCGGCAGATTTAAAAATCGTCAAAATTAGAAAACGAAACTCCCGGAAAACGTGCAAATCCGGGAGGAATCGTTCCGCAAACGTAATTTCGAAAAAGAGAGAGAAATTTCGAGTCCGAGAGTCTTCCAAAACGGTTATTACACGCTTCTACGGGATAATTACCGTAGTAGCCAAACGCCTAATGACGTCGAAAAGCAGAAACACCCCAACGGACCGATCGGCGACTAAATCGGGCCGGAAAATATAAAGACCGGAAGAAGATAGTTTTCTCGGACCAGGATGCGGGGACCATATCGGGACGAAAGCGCGGAAACCATGGAAAAAATTATGAGGAGCGCGCCTAAAATCCAGTTTGCATTCGCAACGGTACCGTAAATGGCCGAGCGTATCCGTATATTTTTAAATCACTTTTCGTTTCCGTCTATTGGATAAATATTCCGAGACGTTCCTCCACCATCAGCCCAGCAAAACGGTTAGGGAACGGCCGTGGCAAAACGACATCGAGACTATAGACCGGCAGCCCAACGGTATATTTGTGGCATTTATCGAAGAAAAATAATATCTAAAACAAAACCGGCCAGGAGCGGGAATGGAAATTGGCCGTAAAGAAAGAGGTCGGAACGAAATTGCGGCTTTAACAAAAGCCAAAGGTGATTTTACACTGGCGCGGTCTAATACTTTCGTCCATCTAAATTGTTTGTCTGGCACCAACGATTCCAGTTCGTTTTTCTAATGTTAAAATTCTTTCGTGCGAATTTTTCCGTTAAATAGATACTGAGTTTTGAGAGAAAACCAAGCAAGTTTGTAATATTTAACCAAAAATGGTTACACGCCATCAATATACAGAATCGATGTCTTCCAAGGGCGACCAAGTACTTTCGGCAGGAAAAAGTAAAAACCGAAAGGTAATGGCCGCTAAAATTTTCTGCTCAGTCGACACGCAGCAACTCTCTCCCGTTACCGTCCGTCAGACGGTCCCGGCCTCTAACCTTCAAAACTTAATGGCATCCCACCCCACGCGTAAACCTGCCGGGAAATTCTCACAGGAAGGGGAGAAAACGGTGCCGCCAGGCTCAATAACGTCCCTAAAATTTCCACGTTTCCCGACGTCCGCAGACGCCCGAATACAAAACTCTCCGGTCCGAGCGGAGTTTTTTCACCGGTGGCCGTTCTCTCCCTCCATCCGACGTATTGGCCGGAAAGTAAAATATCAATTACGCGGCGGGTAGACCGCACCGACCTACTCCCGTTCGACCGCCCGCGTAAATGTTCCGGCAATGAGTCGCTCGCGCCGATTTGCGCTGTTCCCCGGCCCCTAGAACGGAGGTGGAGAGCTATAAAATTCCGGTCCGCGGAAGACGAGCGGCCCAGTGGTCGACTTACCCGCCACGCCTGCTTCTTCGCTCTCGTCCTGTTCAACCCACTTCTCCCGCGAAAATCCCCGGCTATTTAGTCCCGAATTAAACTCCGCCATCCCGGTCGGGGTAGACCCAGAAAACCTACCCAAACGCCGGGTTCCGTCCGTTGTACGGCTCGTCCCGGAGACCCGCTGCCGATAAACGCGTTTAAAGCCAACTCTCCGCAGCCAAAACGGAAAACCTCCCACTTTTCCTTTCGCTCGGCCCCGGCCCAAAAGACAGCACTTTCCGCCGCGACGGGTCACGGCGGAAAACGCCAGACGCTTTCTCGCCCCTTCTTTTAGAGGGACGCCATCCGCCGACCGACCCTAGGACGCCGTTACCGCTGCACCGCGGCGTTTTCTTTCCGGAGGAGGCCAATTCGGCGGGGAGAGGAAACCGCGGAGGAAAGACCCCTGTTGAGCAGGCCGCAGAGGGGAGACCGCCGTCCGGTCCTCCCCTCCTCCCGGCGGTGGGGTGGAAGGACGGGACGCGGAGCGGCGCGGCGCGGCGGCGGACCTTACCTGACCACGCTGCGGAGGGTGGACCTGGCCCTGTTGCCGGCCATTCCGGAAGCCACCAGCGCCCGAAAAGTTCCTTTCCACAGCCTTTCGAAGATGACCTCGCCGTCGACGGGACGGTGGGGCGGGCGACGACCGCCGCGGCCCGACATGGGCGGCCGAGGGAGCGCCCGGAAGAGAGGGACGATTGGAAGACTTGCGCGCGGAGGCGGAGGACCCGGCCTTTCGGGTCCCCGACGCTCTAAGGCCAGAAAATGGAAGACTGCGTGCGGGCCGGGCCCGCTTCGGCCGGCCGGAGGTCCGGTCGACGGAAGCCGGGAAACCAGCCGCGGGATCAGACGGAGCGACGACTCGCAGACGGAGGGCGACCCCGCCGAGGAGACGGTCTCGGGGTCCGAATCCCGTCCAGGCCATTGTGGAAGACGGGGAAGCGGAGGACGGCGCCCGGTGGCCTTCTGCCGGACCGTCCGCCGATGCACTGACCGGCCGACGTCGTCTCGCCCGACTCCTCTCCTTCTCGCGCCCGCCATTGGCGGGGATGGCGGCGGGCCCGGCCAATGGCGGCCGAGGAGAAAATCGATGGCGGCGCAGAGGACGGTTCCGTCGCCTCGGCCGGGCGGGGGCGCACGAAGGGGGAAAGACGTCGGGATTAGACGACGACCGGGATTAACGGTGTTTTACGAGTCCGGGGTACGGAGAAACGTGCCCGAAAGGCGACGGGCGACGGAGATAAGGAAAGTCTCCGGCGGGTCCGGCTCCCGACTCCCTTTCCCGCGCGGCAATTTCCATTCCCGAAAGCGGAGGGGAGAAAGGCGGACGGCTCCCCCAACGAAAACCGACCAGCCTAATTAAAATTCCCCGGAGGAGGGCGCGCTCTTTCCTTTCCTCTCGAATTAATTTCGTTCGGGATCCGGTGGAGGGGAAATCTCCCGGCTCCGCTTCGATCTATCGGGCCAGGCGCGCGGAAACGACGGAGGAGAAAACGCCACGTTTTGACGGCCGAGGTCGGGGTCGAGCGCCGGTCCCCGAGTCGCGTCTTTAACGCTTTTTTTCGTCGGTGTTTGTTCACGAAAGAAAAACGGCAAGGGAGACGGCCTTTTGATTAGCACCGCGGCAGACGAGACGGGGAAAAACGGCACGGGTCTTTCCGCCTGGAGGAGGAAGAAACGGAAAACGCGCGGTCGGGTTCAGGCGGCGGGGACGACGCGCGATTAATCCTTTTATTTCTGCCGGGGGAGCGGGCGGCGCAAGACGTTTCCGGTCGGTCCCCATCCGTCGTTCGGTTTGGTTAGGCGCGGGCCGGCGGCACATCGGGCCTACAACCCGTAAAGTGCGAACGGGAGGAAGCCCGGACGTTGGCGATGGAAGAGGCAGAGAATCCGTCCACCCAGCTAACGACCATAACCGTTACGTAACAGACACTTCCGACGCGGCAAAATTTAAACCGGTGGCGGACGACGAGCCGAAGTCTAACCCGCGGCCGGTAAAATCGAGTCCTCTAAAACCAATCTTTTTCTCCAAATCGGCTTCCGACTAAAAAATTAACTTCCGGTAACAAAATCGTTATTTATTAAAAACACCGGTAGTGGACTTAACCGGAAATAACTGCACGTAAAATAAAGTTCCGGGTCCTTTCTAACGGAAAGAAAACTCAAAACTGTCGATATTTTAGTTAAATCTTTCCCCCTAATGGAAGGGTACGACCTCCTTCCTCCGGAAGCGGTAAAACACGTAAACGGTAGGGCGACGCATTACCGCCCCGCCACCCAGCCGGAAGGCCAAGGAGTGGGGGCGACTGGGCCCGAAGTTTTGATCGTAATTTAGTCGGATCCCACCCTCGGATCTTTCGCTACCAAAATTTAACGGTCCCCGTCCCCGGTAAACGTATCTTTCCGCAAAATTCCGGAAATTTTCCAACACACACGGCGGCGCGGGACTTATTCAGCCGGGAAGAGGGAGAAGGAAACCGTGACCCCGTGCCCGTGAACGTCGGTACCTAGAGAAAAGCGCCCGAATTTTTTTCATTTTTCGACGTTAGCGGGAGCTGTCGAGTACAAAAGTGTAAAAACGGCTTTCCCTCCGCTACTTGGAACGGAGAGGGAAAGTAAAAACGTAACCGGAAACCACGCGGCGAGAAGACGGAAATATTTATCGTCGACAATTTTGCTGACGTTAGAATCCCCGACTACTCGGCAGAGTTAAGCCTTGCCGCGGGCGCCTTTGGCTCGTATTTAAGTTTCAAGCGTTGGAAATCGTAATTCGAAAACGAAATTTGTAATTTTATTCGCTCGAATGTAAATAAAAATTTACGAAAATGGACGACTTTTCTTTAGAAAATCGGTAGGTACCGAATAAATGTCTTTAAACAGGCGACTTGTCCCGCCAGGGAACAGAGCACTGGGTCGGTGTCCGTATTTCGGCCGGTCGAAGTTTCTCGCCGGCGCGATAATTTGTGACCCGGCCGCACTTAAATGACCGGGAGGTGGTCGGACCTCTTCCCGCACTTCTTTCCCCCCCTGCCTGGCCCCACTACTCGTTTCTACCCGACTTTTACAGTCGCCGTCCTCCCTAATGAATACTCCGGAAGACGGAAACGAAGTCGATACGAGTCGAAAGTGGCCCGGCTCTAATGCACTTTTAACGCCCGATCGATGACAGATTTCGGCCGTTAATCGTCGTCGCTGGGTGGAAAGCCGGGCAATTGTTTTTTTAAATCGTCCGGTAATTTAAAAATACCGCGCCGCCGGCCGGCGGGCTGCTAATAGGTTCTAGATCGACGGACGACGGCGGAGGAAAAATGTCCGGTTTTGAGAAAATTTGGCCGATCGCCGATAATTAATTAGTTTTTTAATAATGTGACCGATTTTATACCGTGCAAGGGTAACGGACGATCGTATGCAAAATATAACTTAGATGGTATCACTAATCCAGCCGTTCGATCGGGCGGGAGACAGACTTTAGGAATCCGTGCGGCAGACACCCAACGGCTAATCGAAACCCACCGGGAAGAATTAGCCAACGTAGAATTTGTGGAGGTACTACGTCCAGATAGGTTAAGGACAATACAGCATCCGATCGGACACCGGTCGAATCGTTGGGAACTGAAGGGTTCGCTTCGGGGAGGATCTAGATTTTTCGGGCTCTAGGGCTTTTTCAAGTCCAGCGGGGCCCCAGTTTTACCATATTTACCAAACCTATCTGAACAAGCTTAGAACGCTCCTGTGCAATGGCAGTTAAATTTTTCCTGGATAAGCACTAAAAGTTTTAAATAATTCTTCCATAAAACCGGGATGAATTTAAATAATACGAACTACCTAGGTATGTTTAATAAAAATTACTAATTTGCCATCACAATTATGCAAATAAATAATAATGATAAAAGATCAGTGCGCAAAATCCCCCGCAAACTACGTCATCTGGATAAATTTGTAACGATCAAGTGACACTAAAACTTTCCTGCATAAACACTGGAAATTTTATATAAGTTTTCGATTAATTCTGACAAATTTAAATATTAAAACACATCTAAATCTGTTACGTGAAGATTAGTATTTCGCCACGAAATTTATGCAAATTAGTCATAAAAGAAAATAAAACAGACGAGTGCGCAGAATCTGCCGCCAACGCGATAAATTTAGAATGATCACGTAAACGAAAGCTAACACTAGGGTTAAAAATATGTTTAAAAACTAATGTTAATGTAGAAATTAATAAAGTTTAACAAATTTCATCAAAGAAGAGAATATTTTTCCGTTTATATGTACAGTACAATAAATGATTACTTCTTCGAAACACTCGGCTTTCACAAAAACAAAGTCGATATACACGAATAAATAATAATTATTTAATAATGTTTATATCAGTTTTAAGTTAATATTGAAAAAATTAAGCTATTTAATTTGCGTTTGGCTTTTATAATTCAGAGTTTCCGAGTAATTTACCCGTAAAATTCAATTTAGTAAACGGAAAGATAGATAAGCTATTAAAAATAAACAGGACAACACAATTTTTACATAAATTCGGTGTAAATACAAAAAAAAACGAATTATATCAAAGATGGGATGAATAAGTAAAAATTCTACTGCTTACTGTTGGTAAAAAGTTAATGTTTTAGAAGAAAAATATGTATTCTTAGTGAAAAAACATAAACGTATTGAAATATAATATTCAAACAAAAATATTCATATATGTCGATATTAGAAATCTATATTTTTCCGCTATTTGAAGTAATATCATGACAGGAATATTAGATATATAAAATACGAGACATAAACATTTCTTTCTGTCAAATAAATTATGAATTAAATAGGTTTATTTAGGAAAATTCAATTGTGAATAACTGAGGTGAAATATAAAGAGAGTGTACAGTATGCTTTTTATGTGAGAGTATCTGCGTTTACAAATTATCACAATTTTCAGTCTTTATACACGTTATGATGCTATAATCTAGGAAACTGTGTTTAATACATAATAAATAGTACAGAAGGGGTAATAAAGGAACATCAGCAATTGTAAATAATGTATTATTTACAGTATTATTCATATAGAGAAATTAATTATGTCAAAAAACATTTCACCAGAAGAAAATATACAGTATTTACGTAAAATATTGACAAAGTAAATTTTATTATAATTTAGATAAAAGGACATCTTTTTTCCCACGTTTACTATACCATAAGTGCTCATTGTCAATGGAAAAGTATTAAAAATTTATGATAATTTAATTTTTGCCCTATTAGTCCCTACGTAGATCCGTCCCTAGCATTCATTTTGATTAAAAAAAAGGAGTGAGAATTTTTCGATTATCGGAAAGACATCCCGACGGACGTAACCGGGCCACCATAAGAGGAGAATTAAGCCAGAAATGGCACGCTATAAAACACAGAGCGATGAAAAGAACAAAGCAATTTAGCTAAAATTATACTGGGCTGCAATTTAAAAAAATTGTAACTTCAAAATTCCCACCGTCGTCCGTCCCGAGAACGGAGTTAAATAAATGAAATCTGAGACCAGATATGGAAGCCTTAGGAACGAGATGCCCCAATCAACTACTGTATATACGAACTACCCGTGCAGACCGAAAGTCGCGTAATTTCGATCGGAAACTTTCCCCCGAAAGGTGTTAGCTAGATGACCGGCACGACTCCGTTGCTAAAGGAAAAGTAAGATGTACGGGGGTAAGACACTACGGTACTAATTTCAGATGGAGAGTATATATTTTAAATTAAATAAATTAAAAATATGATTGAAAATTGAAGCCCGGCATTGTGACCGCGTCACAATAAATAATTGCTCGTTTTGTTTTAGGTCGCCGTCAAAATAAATTATGTAACAGTCTTCTATAAATATGTAAAGTTATACAGTATGTGTGTGTATATATATATATTAAATGTATAAGAAATGGCATTTGGCGATACCACCACTATTTCACTCAACACATTATATATGCGACCCGGGATATGCCGGCATTTCGATACGGGCGGACGACGGACGTGCCTAAAAACTTTAAACGTGGATAGAATCGGAACCGAACGCCATTTGCCCGGCAAGTACGCCGGGTCCGGGGAAAAAATTAGTTCCAAAAGCCATCGATAGGTGGCGTCAAACGGACGAGAGGTGCAGACCGCCGCCGAAACGGCTTTCCACGCGTTTATTACGCTGCCGCGGGGTAGGACGCGCGATGCGAGTACGGTACGTGGTAAAAGGCGAAGCCGCATTGTTAATTTAGTGGCCGAACGATATCGGCCTTCCCTAGTAACGGTTGCCCTGATTCGTCTGTCGCGGGTCGTACCACGCGTTATACCCACCATTATTATTATTAGCTACACTTTTTCACGCGAGAGGTTTGTTCTTTACTAGTAGGACGTTCCGTTGTGCGTTTGCAAGCCGTAGGACGACGTCTTCGACTCCCGGAAGACGATTAAATTGATTTCCCGGGAAACAGAAGGGTAAACGGTTGTGCATTTACGGTTAATTGTTGTAGTATAATTTATTTAGTTAAATTACAATTTACTATGATGTTAAAATTTATTTATAAAGATACGGTGTAACGAAGTATTCTCCAACGTTTTCGACCACGCAACTAGATCAAACGCATTTCTAGGGTTTAATTAATTTTCTCCTTTAAATAAATTATTTACTTACACCGTTGTAGACACGCCACACGCCTAAATGAATTTAATTACAAATAGCAAAGTAATATAAAAAACTAAGACTTTATAATAATAATTCAACTATTCAAGAATTAAGTAAAAAATACGGAATAATAATAATAATCACAAATTATAAATAAAAACGAGAAGAATTGTGCATAAAATAATTGGAAATACATTGATTGATTGTTCCTAAATAAGATAATTTCGTATGCAGATAAAAAACTATTATTCTAATTAATTTGCTAGAAATATATAATACTAGCAGTACTCGCCACGCGTTGCTGTGGCTCAAAATGTATCTATTATAAATGTATAACACTTCCCCCACGGGGGAAATTTCGAAAAATCCTTCTTAGTGTACATTCTCTTGACGTACCCTATTAAAACGCAAAAAACCGCATCTAAAATGGTATAATAGAAGCCGACTTCTTCACCATAAGCCTTAATTAATCCCGTCTCTCTCCCCGCGGGGGGGAAGAATTTCGACATCTATATTATATAAAAACACGCACGTATTTGAATGCAACATTGTGTCAAAATTTCAAAGCAATCTGTGAAGAACTTTCGGAGATTATCTATTAGGAACAAATGAACATGTACTGTACATTTTCATTTATGTAGATATAGATTACATACTACAATTATATACCTGAACTACAATCAGTTATTTTTCTCGCACGTTTTTTACGGACGGCAGGAAAAATCCCAAATTTGTTAATAAGCCCGCATTCCAGAATTTCATTTAATCGTATCGTGCAATCGTGTTATAATTATATTAAACGAAATAAAAATTTTAACTTTGCTATCCGGATATGTCTGTTTTTGTCGGCGAAAGCGCTCCTAATGTTACAGTCTGCAAACATTGACGGCATCCTAATCGGGATGTTTGTTAATTAAGACGAAACCCGGGCTAGTGACGGTATGCAAGGAGAATCCGCACCACCGTCGCCGGCCACAGGGCGGTCGAAGAGGGCGCAGGGACCCATCCGGGCACGGCCGACGGCACTTTTTCGTTCCCGCCGGGAAATTTAAAGGCGGATGCGACTTTCCTAGGCCCGGGCCCTCCGTCGACCGTTCGGAAAGCGATTTTCCCTGCGGGTCGTTTCCCGGACCTTTATTTCTGAACGTTTCCGGGTGCTCCGACCAGGAGGAAATCGCCTCAGTTGCGTGTAAGGGGCGCTTACACGCAACTGAGAGGAATCCGGCGTCGTTCCGCAAATTGGAGACGTTCTAAACGGAATAAATGAAAAATGGGGTAAAAATTGCAGCGCCGCCTGGCCGAAAATAATTGCCGATTTTAATTTCGTTCGGGGTTTACGCGCTACGCTTTATTACTTTTCTGCGGCCCGTAATGCGGGTTAAATTTCGTAAATCCGAGGCGAATCTATTTAAATGTTTCGCCCGGCTACCGGATAAAAAACAACAATGCGCGCGCGCCGTCGCGTGGATAGGGTTTAAATTTCGATTACGACTTACATCGGTCGTCCTTGATCGTCTTTCGGAATCTCTCTCTCTCTGGTGTCCTCGATGTTGCTCAACATAAAACGAAAAGTGGCGACTTTTTCGTCGATTTCTTCTTGCGAATAACTGAAAAATGCAATTGATTTGTTATAAACGTGTAATGACCGTTTACGCTTTTCTTTAGGATAAGTAAATATTCCGAACGTTATCTACTAAAAAGTACTATTCTAAATCTTTAGTATCGACGCATCTTCTTACCGAAATAATTTGAATCTAGTAAATTCTCGCTGCCACGAAAATTTTTACGAAAAACCGGTAATATAGACCAACGGTGCAGTGTGTGGTTGCGGTGGCTCTTCTACGCCCTTACCCACTTTCGCCGTTTCTTTGAGTAAGCTTACTTTATACGCGCGCTACCATTCTAATAGAGATTGTGGCTCTGGAGTATTTCCCACCGGCGGCCACCCCCCGGTGTGTAGTTTAAAATAAACAGATTTCGGAAACACACCGCGGGTTCTTCGCCTTTTCCTTCCGTTCGTCCCGCGTAAAAATTATTCTTTTTCGTCGACCTTAATTTTTTTATTTTTTTATTTTTCCGGGATTTGCGTAATATATCCGGTAAATTATTAAATCGGTTAACGAATTTACCACGCGACTGTTATTACTGCGCCGCAATTTTCAAATTTCAGACCTATGTTCCCACCGTCGTTCGTCCTTCGTTAATCTCGACGACACAGTTACCTAGCCGAAAATCGAGATTAGGTATGGAAAGCCCGAGGGGCCAGAGTCCCCGATTAGTTAACTACATACAGACTTCCGGTCTAGACCCCTGTCGCGTTATCTCCATTCGAAACTTTTCCTCCCGTACGGAGTTAGATAGGGGACCGTCCATAAATTACGTAAAGCATTTTGGGGTGGGTGGGGGGTCAAGGATTTCTTACGATTTCTTACTTAGGGGTAGGGGTGATCGATCTCGTCTTACGTAATATTCTTATTTTTTGATCTCGTTGAGTGGTGAAGTTTTGAATTTGGCTTCAATTTGGCGGTTTCTATTAAGATCGTGTGGTGGTTTCTCTCTCTCTCTCTCTTTTTTTTTTTTTTATTAGAATAAGTGCACCACTCCTATGGGTGTATAACACTAAGAATACATAAACCGAAATTAACATAAAATTAGTATTTAGCTTTTACTAAAAACTAAAATGTAAAACTAGAAATTATAAATTATAAAGTCTTTTCTTCCATATTTTTTTAAACATAATTGTAAAAAGCATTAAAACAGTGGCTTTTGAACAAGCATGTCGAGTGGACATGGCCACCTGAAACCAAGTGTAAAGATTTCTAATTTCAGAATAAGTCTATCTTGATCGTAAACTGAACATATGATAGATCATATGGTCGACGGTGTCCAGGTTTTCTGTAGAGCAAAAGCAAGAGGCAGTTTCTGTCCGGTTATACATGCTCAGTAAGTAGTTGAGCAGAAGCAAACGTTAAATCTCTAAGTGGTGATGAGAACCTGCATTCAACACTAGGAAAATAATCTTATTCTACCAGTTTTACTGATCAACTATTGTTGATTCCACTTTTGCATAGCGTTGTCATAAATATAATTTTTAAGGTTGCTGCGTGAGAGAGGGTTGTGAGTGTAGTCCAAGTCAGTGTCCTTTGCAGCTGACTTAGCCTCAAAGTCGGCTTTTTCATTTCCTAGTAAGCCAGTATGGCCACGAACAAACATAAAAGTTAGCTTATTTATAAGATTTTTAATATGGTGCTGGATGTATGTGAATTTATTGCTATTGCAATTGGGATCTAATAGAGCTTTTTGGACGGATTAAAAATCACTGTAAATGCTGATAGATAGTTTTGTTTGGTAGTGAAGTGGCCCACTGAACAGCTTGGTAGACAGCATCTTCTTTAGCTTGATCTGTGGGGGTATCTTCTAACATATTTTGGGCAAAATATGTTAGTTTGGAGGAAGATACAGATACTTCAGCCGACAAGAAGGGGGCTTTTGGACCCATCTGGGTAGATATTAATGTCTGCATGGTTATCCATGGAGGAAACAGATGACACCAAATGTACCCTGGGTTAAACCTTGTTTACAGAGTGATGATCAGAGATATGGTAATTGCATATTAAACAGCTATAGATAGGAGTAGAGACCGTTGTTGAGCCTTGATGTTAGTAGTTCTTTTGTAGTAGTTTTGAACCTTTTCTACAATACGTAATGGCAAAGGAAGGAGCTCTGCTAGAATCAGAGAGGCATTAGTAGAAACAGTTCTGCAACACTTTGAAATCATGAGGGCCAACTGTCTTTGAAGAGAGAGTAATTTACTTGCTACTGAATTTTTACTAGCTACACGATCCCAGCCAGAGGCCACGTAAAGTAGCATTGGTTGTATTGCCCCATTATATAGAGTTTTACAAGCTTTATGATTTAGTCCTCAGGTGCACCTAGCACATTTCATCAGCACGTAGTTTATTTTCTTGGCCTTAGCCAAGATGTAAATATGGCAACGGAATGTGGTTTCCCTCTATTCTCTCTTGTTTTATTTTGTATGATGTTTCTGTTTACATGTGCACTAGCTACTCGATTTGTCAAAGATTTTTGCATTCCATTGTAAAAATTAAAATTAATATAAAAATGAATTTTATGACGTTGATTAATGATGATGATAATAAAGAGATTGTTAATAATTAAAAAATAACATTCTTAAAATAAATTGTTCATTCGAATTTATTAAATTTTTATATTTTAAAATGTGTTCACATAAAATGTTTAATAAATAATAGTACATATTAATAAACTAATTAATAATTATATATTTTGGACGTAAGGTTTTTAGGGTTTCATAAAAAAATATTTTTGTTAAAATCTTTCTATAAAATCATGCCTAAATATTACATACGATAGGGAAGGGGAGGGATCAAAGAAAATATTATGGTTTCTTACACAGGGGTGGGTGGGGGTCAAGAATGACCGAAATTGCCCTTACGTAATTTATAGACAGCCCCTAGACAACCGGCGGCACAACTCGGTCGTTATTGGGAGAAGTGTGATGTAAGGGGACACAGGTAAAATGAAAACAAGATATGGAGCCCGAGAGCCCGATTAACTATACGGAAACCGGAAGTCGCATGTGTTTTTTTTTAAATTAAATGATAATTAAAAATTGCAGCCCTAAACTAGCTAAAAATATAAATATAATAGAAAAACAAAGAAGCCACGTACAGCAGGGGTATTGACGTCCGAGATCGAAAAGCATTCCCAAAACAGAGATTACTATGGTATTTGGAAGGAAATTTGCGAAAATTTGAATGTATTTTTGGATTCGGAATGCATTCGTGAGAGTAAAGGCAATTTGTAAATTAGTACAAGGATGTTGTCTGCTAATGTTAAATGTGTGGGTTATTTCTTCAGAATTATCACGATGATTGGAGATAAGCAACGACAGTCGGCAAAAAGTAAGGATTTTTTGTGTCCTTCTCCCAGATGTGAAAAAAAATCAGACATCGTAAGATATTGTGACTGCTGGTTTCCAGGAGGTGATTTACAAGATCGTGATTAGACTAGAAAAAATCTATGACAATACTAAAATGCCAATTTGGTCCACCAAAGATGGAATTGGACAACAAAGACACATTCTGAAGCATGTTCTCCATGCAAAAGTCAGTTTCGACTTGCTTGGCCAAAAGATATGTGGTATCAGACAAAACTATGAAAAGAATAGTGTTTGACATGGGACAAATGGCAAAGAAACAAAAATCCAGGTTGAGAACAGAGACGAAGATGGCAACTCAGTTATTCACTCTCTTTAAAAGAACCAGAGATGTTCCTTTCATAATTTCACAGATAATGAGAGTTACTATCTTTTCCTGCCTCTACATCCTACAACTTATTTTGTAAAAAAAAAAAGAAATGATACATTATCACACCTTCAAGTTCTAGCAAAGTAATTTTTAATGATAATGTTTTTGGTTGGATTAACTATCCTTTCTTGGAAAACATCAAATAAAAAACAGAGATAAATTATAAATTCGAATGTTACGAATATCCTGGATATTGCAAGTTAAGGAGTTAAGCTGCTAACAGCAGAAATGATTAAGAAGAATGGGGTAGTGGTAGTAAAGGGAAATGAGACCAAGACTGCAGTTCTGATGTGGGAGTTGTATATTATTACATCAAATGTTAATATCAAGGACACAGAATGTGATAAGGCATCTATGTGCTGGTTGAATATGTATGACAACATCCTCTCAGTGGATAATGATTGATTGTATTTGTGAAAATGTATAAAATGGCATCACAACTTAAACCCATGTTGGATAAATGGTCATCCCCAACTATTTTGTTCAAACAGAAGCTACTTAAGTTTGTCACTATGAATTTATTGTAGTATCCATATTGCATTTGGATGCACAGCAGTCAGTGCGTAAAGCAATGCACCACTTTGTCTTGGAAGTCCGAACAAGCATTCATAAAATCAGAAATTCTGTATAAAAATAAAGTTGGAATATAATAAATATATGATATCTAGAATTATATCATGGTTAACCTAAAAAAGCATTATTTGTTACAGCTATTAAAAACAAACAATTTCCATGTTCTAATAGACAAATTTATTTTACTCTCATGCATGCATTTTTCCCTTACTGGAATTCAAGACATGAACCCTTTGCCATTCTTGTCTTGAATTCCAGTAGGGGAAAAAACTATGATGCAACAGATCGATCTCAATCATCCAGACATTACAAGAAACACTATTGTAATCAGAAATGGTATTAGTTGACAGATGCCCCAATTCAGTATTGGAGTCATTTTCTTAATTTGGCTGCAGCATATGCAATAGCTAACATAAGACCAATGTGTATAATCACCACAATAACCATAATCCAGCAAAAAAAAAAAAACATTAACAAAACTAACATTTTCAATCATTGGCAATTGTCAAGTTTACAACAAAATTACTGTTAAACATAGAATAAAATTTACAAATTTGAATAAAAAGAATGCATATTTTAATTGGAAATTGCCACTTGGATCATAGCTTGCATATGAAGGAACTTCACAGCTTGGCAAGCCATTTTTGATTTCACCGACAAAAATGCACATTAAGGATAATTTAAATTATGGAGGATATTTGTGTTATAATAATTTACGTGAAATTAATTGATTTTTTTATTCGGATATGGTATAAATATTTTACATATTTTAAAATTATATTCCGAACATGACAAATTTTGATGCAACATATTTGAATTACGTAACCAACCTGATCTTTTGAAAAAGCGTTCTATTTTACTAGCTGTTGGTTCGATATTGTTGAGACCTGAAAATGTCTATTTCATACAGATGAAAACGTTTGTAAGAAGTTTTCTTTTTTCGTGTCATGAACTGGTGATGGTTTGGTAAGCAATATATTTACAAGAACCCAGTTTTTGAGATATATTTTCAAATAAAACTTCCTTTTTAAAAGTGGTTGTCATAGCAACCAATAAATCATTCAGATATAGCACACAAAATAAATATATTAACACTTTTTTTGATGATTAACAAATTTAAAAATATTTATGTAACAATACACACACAAATGAACATAAATACATAAGTGTTTTTAAAAAAAAAAACTGTCAAACAATCCATTTTTGACACACAAGGAAATAGCCAGAGCAAATAAATGCAGAATAGCTTACAAAAGAAACCCAACAATCTATTTGTTACTCAAAAATACTAAAGATCCTAATAAACCTAAACACCTCCCAGATTCAATAACAAATTGGAGTACATAGGAGCAATATAATATAATATATTTATATGCTACTGACCGAGGGCAGATCCATCCAGACAGAGCACATCTACTCCATCATACCCAGGACAAAGCCCAACTCAAACACTTAGAGAGAATAGAAGGCTAGTAGAAATGCATATATATGTATATATATAACCGAGATGGGTTGATAATGATAATGATGAGAATCTATTTTACTGCTTTAAACAAACATTTTCAACCTGATCAACAAGCCATCATCAGATTATCAATTCTCTGAATCGTTCTATATTCGAACAAATATGCAATAACAAATTCAAATTTAAAACGGTTCAAACATTTCGTTAAAAAATCAAAATATACAAAAATATAACCAATCTTATAAATACATAAAACTGAAAACTGAATGCATCAAAATAAATAGAGTAGAAACTCCTAAAAATACCGGGTTGTAAACAAAACTCCAACACAAACCTAATAACTGATGCAAGTCAATGGAAAATTAAATAGACTTGCACCGGTTATTAGGTTTGTGTTGGAGTTTTGTTTTAAATAGAGTAGAACAAAATAAAATAAAAAATATGATATGATCAAGAAGGAAGAACAACCTGGCATATACAAGATACCATATAAAAACGATCAATTAGGTTTGAACAAAGAGTATGTGGGTTTCACCACCAGGAACCTCAACAAAAGGCTTAAGGAGCATATATACGACGTAAACAAGGAATACTATTATACAGCACTAACCAGAGTGGCGCAAACGGCTGGTTCGGTGGTTGAATGGGCTGAGACCAGGATTGTTACACTGGTGTGTTCACCAACTCTGGCATTGAATTTAGAAAAGTTTGAAATATATAAATCCAGCCTTACTGGTAAATGTTTAAATTACAAGGATGCCATGGTGTTACCGTTGGAATGGAAGTATATGATCAGGAATAGCTCATAAAATTTGATGCATAGTGCACAGTTGATGTAATTATACATGTTATGTTATTATACCTGTATTTTTATTTTATTTTATTTTGTTCTACTCTATTTATTTTGATGCATTCAGTTTTCAGTTTTATGTATTTACTAGCTGACCCGGCCACGCGTTGTTGTGGCTCAAAATGTATCTATTATAAATGTATAACACTTCCCCCGTGGAGGAAATTTCAAAAAATTCCTTCTTAGTGTACATTCTCTTGTATGTATTTATAAAAATAATAATCCAATGATCACTTTAATATTCGGGCTATAATGTGGCTATAATCAAATAATTAATACAAATAAATTTGGTACTAGAGGTAAGCGTTAGGCACCATCTCTTAAATTAATCATCTAAATTAATAATTATAATTTTAATAATTTAATAAATAATTTAGAACCTTCTGGAAGAAAATAACTAACCCAAGGCAGGGATCAAACCCACAGCCTCTGCTTGCCATGCGAATGCGCTACTAATTGCGCCAACTGGACCCCGAGCCAGCCTTTGCTTCTAGAAGTATTTAAATTTTGATATAACTTTCCACGGTTACTGACAACACTGGCTGGAGACGACTCCTACGTCAACAGCTAATAAACATCTCCTCTATGGCACTCAGCCAACCATCGCTGTCCGAATATTTAGGCGATCATTGAATTATTATATTAACTCTTCAGGCTTTGAGATGTGTATCATATATGGTTTATATTTTTGTATATTTTTGATTTTTTAACAAAATGTTCAAACTCTTTTAAATTTGAATTTGTTATTGCATATTCGTTCAAATATAGAATGATTCAGAGAATTGATAACCTGATGATGGCCTGTTGATCAGGTTGAAAATGTTCGTTTAAAGCAGTAAAATAGATTCTCAGCAATAAGGTGTATGTTATATAATATTCAATAACTCTGAGTATATGTTGAAGGATGATGATGATGATAATAAGCACAAAGCCCAAATGCTTAGGAGTTGAAAGTTGAAATTTGGTATCAGTTAGAATACGTCATGAGAATTAAGAACACTAAGAAGAGATTTTTTGAAATCCCACCTGTGGGGAGAGAAAAAGGATTAAGGCTTATTCTGAAGAACTCTGGTTCTACTGTACTATTTTAAATGCAGATTTTTGCGTTTTTGACTGCGTTTTAGTAGTGTATGTCATGAGAATGAACATTAAGAAGAGATATTTGGAAATTTCACTCCCCAAGAAAAGAGGAGGAGAGAATGAGTTTTAGTCAGTATAAAATGTAAATAATAAAGAAGGAAAGTAAATAGTAGCACAAATAGTATATATTTTGGCAATTAATAAATATTTTAATCATTTCCACTTTTTGGGTAACCCAAAAACAATAAATCCAAAATAAATGAATTTGAACAAATATTTGAAATTAGATATCCGATTTTATTCAAATTCGTTCCAAATTCAAAATTTGAAAAATTCAAAGTATTGAATTTGAAATATAATGTTCCAAACAAGATTTTTAGATTTTAGAATTTAAAATTAATCATTTTATTCAAATAAGGTTATCATCAAGTAAGTTAATGCTCCATTATAATGAAAAATTATCTGATTTTTTTTTATTTTGTACGTTATTTCATTTTTTAGGTTACTTAAATAAAAAATCTTTTTGAATACTAAAGATTTATTCAGTTAATATTCAATAATAATTTTAATCATTTTTTCTATTAGCTATCTGATAAATAGAATAGTGAAAACAAAATTTCTCATAAATTTGACCCTAATCTTATAATATAATTGAGTTGGTTGATGATAATAGTAATAATATTAGGTGCAGAGCCCAAATGGTTAGAAGTTGAAAATTGAAATTTGGTACACAGTTAGGGTATGTTGTGAGAATGTACACAAAGAAGAAATTTTCCAAAATTTCCCTCCATGGCAGGAGAGGGTTAAGAATTACCCTGAATTTGGAGTTTACTATACTATTTTAGATGCGGTTTTTTGTGGAAATCAAACATATTTTAAGACCCATCTAAAAAGTCTCTGATTAGACTCAGAAGAGGGTGAACCTAATTCTTGCACCCAGTATAAACAGGTAAGGTCGACTATAATCTAATAATCTTTGCTATCATTACTTTTTGCCAGAGCAATGCTGGGCTCATATGCAAGTAAACATATAAAAGGCCAGATGGCTGAGTGATCAAAATGGCAGCCTATCACTCTTTAAGATCCCGGGTTCAAATCCAAATGGGGCAAAATGTCCCCAGGAAATTTTCGAGGGGTGGTCTGTCCAGATATGTCGGGCCCCGTCCGTCACTACCCGACTGCCCCATTGTGGGCCTGGCTAAACCCATAATGGGCTTGCTAATCTAATAATCTTAATCTTCGCTATCGTTACTTTTTGCCCAAGCAACACCAGGCTTATCTGCCATGTGTGTGTGTGTGTGTGTGTGTTGTGTGTGTGTGTATATATATATATATATATAAAGAAGAAACAGACAGTTTTACATGCATGGAAATTTATTTTGAAGTAACTTAACAAGTTCCATAATGTTCAAGTAACAATACAAGCAATAACTTCCAATTGAATAATTGTCCTTTTTATTCACATTAGTAAATTCTATTTCATGTTTGATCTTGTTGTAAACTGATGATGGCCAATAAAGTCATTTAAACATTAGTTTGATTAAGATGTTATTCTTTTTTGCTGGACTTATGGTTATTACAGTGATATCTTAGTTATACATCCAGTTTCTGTAATTGTTTTCTATGTTATAATGTTATTTTTTAAAAACAAATTTATTAAATAATCATTAAATTACATGAAATCACATATTTGGAAAACTTTAATAATTATTTGATCATCTGATGTGTAATAAAGTATGCAGAAGTTATACATTAATATCAAGTAAAAATTTCTTGTCTGAATTGAAAACTGAAATACATAAAAATTCATTTAACTATAATGTATCAGTTGATATTAATTAACAAAAGTATAAGAAGTAAAATCTGTTTAACATTTCAACATTTTAAAATGTTTGCAATTGATTACATACTGTAACTTAAAATAACTTACCCTTGTTCTTTCATTAATTCTTCCATTTCAACACACTTCAGTTCCATCTCTCTTTTTCTTTGATGTGCAAGAATATCTTTATTTGGTACCTTATTTATTGATGCATCTAATAGTTTTAACTCTTCTTCCGTACGATAATTCACTTTCTCTTTGCTTTTCCTTATAAAACATAGATTCCGTTGTACGTAACCATTCGTACCACTTCCACGTGGTGTTGCTAAGCCAATACCATTATACATGATGACTCAGAAAGATTTGAAATGTATAACCCTATAGTGAATAAAATAATAAAAGTAAGTATTCTTTCACAAATAACATTTTTATCTTATCTTTAAATCAAATAATACATAATTATTATTTGTTTTAAGAAGTATTAAGAAATGTTCATTTGTTTAAAATAAAAAGTATTTTTCTTAAGTAAATGTTTCGTTAACCATTGGCTTTTAAATTTTATTTCAAACAGTTATTTCAATTATATTATCTATTCTTATTAGTGTAATAAAAATCATCTCAATCGACAAGATCAACTAAAATATTTAAATAACTTATCAGGCAGTTTGTTAAATGAAAACCAGAGATTGCTACTAATAGTAAAATTTCTAGTGTACAGTGCAAATTTTGCCACATTGTGATATTTTTATCATTCTGGCAAAATAAATCAGTGACCAGTGAAATAAAGTGGCAATAAATAATACAATTCACAAATTAAACAAATACAAAAAATGCGTGTTCTTTTATTTAAAAAGTTTGTTTGCTCAATGTTCCATTGTACAAAAAATTTTTCACCCAAAGACAGTAATGCACCGTTGAAAGTACTTAGGTATATATTTTATCTTCATTAAAGAGTTTTGATCAGGGCTGTGAAGTCGTTTAAAAATCTACAGACTCCGCCTTACCATCCGACTCTGAAACACCAAAACTCCATGACTCTCGACTGCACAGCTCTGAGTTTTATACACATAACAAGTTGGGAAAGTAAAAAGGAGTCAGAGTAGGCAGATTTTTGATGATTCTGACTCCACTGGTTTTAATGCCAAAAAACAGTTGTTTTTTGTATTACTTATATAATCTGGTATCAAGTGTATGTTCAATTTTTAAATTAAACACACACTTATCATAATGCCATTCTAAAACACTTGATTGGGTGTTTGGAATGGCATATATTGCCATTTGTATTTTCTGTAAAGACATCTGGTCCTCAATGAATCATGGGAGTTATTTTGCAGCCTAATGTGACAGAAGAATGCAAAAACAATTCTTGAGCTGATGCTTGTGATCCATTAATAAATGTATATTAACTATTCCGTCGACAAGAAAATGTAAATTTTTTATTCACATTTTCTTCTTAAGATAGATAGCTTTACAAAAAAGGCTATATTCAGAAGAATTTTTTCACAAAAATGTATGTAATTAATCAAAATTTTATTTTGGAAAAAAAATTCTTTTAGCATATAAAAGTTTTGATAAAATTATTAACAAAAATAGTTAATTTTTATGAAAAATAATTTTCATCATTTTTCAGTTTCTTACTTGAAATCAACTCAAAAACAAAATTTGCATATTTATTCAATGACATCCACATCTCTTCAAATAATAAGGGAATGTGGGTTAAGAATACAAACTGCACTTTTTGTCTTGTTTAAAAAGTTGTTGGCAACACAACCTATCACTTGACAAAGCTAATGGTAGATGTCTACTGAATACGATTGCACCATCACAGAGGTTAAGGTTTGTTCGTTATTTGAAATAAGTGGTTTTTCTATGCCCTGATTTTATTTTTCTATGTATAGAATTCTGGATTCTGCCTTAAATATGTATGTATATAAAGCAACTGTTTAAACATGTGGTACATTCTTTTGGTTATTACTAATGCTACTCGTGTACTGACAAAAACACAACACCATTAACTTAGCTAGTGTAACATGAAAAGTGCCCTGGTGGAGAAGAGTATTGGGCAAGAATATGATTTGTTCTCTTGTCCCCAAGTAACTCATTAAATGACAGAAAACTGAATATTTGAATCAGTAAATGTGTAAACACAAAAAAGACTTTATAGACTTGAACAACATGACTACTGTAAGTGTGAATTAGTAAACAATTTCCTTTGTTTTTTATCAAATTTTAGTGCAAACATGATGGTTAAAAATTATAAGCAAAAATCAGAGAGAAAAAATGCCCTAGAAATGATTCACAAGAAGAACACAGAAGGTTAGATGTCAAAAAAAGTAAAACCAGTATGGCAGAGCATCTGGGTATACCCGTGTCAACTTTACCGAAGAATTTCAAAGCAAAACGTTGCTCTCGCAAATTACTGTTTAATATTATCAATGAAGAGGAATTATTTTAACTGACCAATTCCTCTTCATTGATTACTTGAGCCTATCTATCTCATTTAATTAAGATCAGCAGTTTCAATTTAAATGGAAATATGAAAATATGTGGCTTAATTGATTTATTAATTACAGGATCCTAACTGCATTTCAAAATCTCTTGGGAAATTTACACAAACTTTTTAACCAAGAGCAACTCAAGGAACTTAATCACAAGGAGTCAGAGACAGAGGCCTCATTTGTTCTTTGTCCACATTGACAGTATTGCTGGAAACATACAAACAAATCAGTTTGGTCATCAAGTATACCTTGTACATTAGAATGATCCAATTACTATTATTAATACCACCAAAATTAAGGAAGGCTACCAACTTATTGAGCTACAATTTTCAAATTACAGACCTACACATTCCAACTGTCATCTGTCCGTTTGTCCATTGTTAATCTTGAGAACAGAATCCCATTGAGTTGAGACCAGATATAGAAAACTTTGGAGCAAGAGAGCCCAATTAACCATATACAAACTTCCAGTCTGGACTTAAAGTGACATGATCTTTTAACTTAAATTAGTATTAAAACTTGCAACTGGACATTGTGACAATGTTACAATAATATAGATTCAATTTTTACAGGAGATATTTCTATCCATGCTACCTAAATATGTTAAATGTGATCAATGCTAAAGAGGTAAAGCTGAATAAAATTTTGGCTGTATTATTAAATACAAAAAAAAAATTCCTCACACTTACCACATATTTATTGCTAAATTTAATTAATTAAGCTAACTTTCTCTTTGTTAATCATTATTTCTATTTTTGATTACTCTCACATCATTATCAATTGTCACTTCTATGTTTATAGAATCAATGTGTTTATTCTATATAGAATTTTTGATTTAAAATTATATTTTGGATTAATTTTACACAACTGTTTAATTATTATGCATACTGCCAGTGTTTGCAAAGAAAAAAACTAAAGGAGTATTTATAATGACACATACAGGGTGTCCCAAATTAAACTTGACATTTCCCAGCTGGCTATAGCAAAAATTATTCATCAGAAAGTCACAAAAGTTTGGGAAATGCCTTAATGAGATGAAGGGAATTTTTCTAGAGCAAAAAAGTTAGTTTCAAAAACCATCACTAGAGGATGCTTTTTTAAGCTGAAATAGTGGCTTATTGGTCTTAAAAATTTCCAGACTTGAATCCATGCAATTTTTGGCTCTGGGGCTATCTCAAAGACTTGGTCTACCATGATCCCATAGCATCACTGTTAACAGGACAGCATAGCAGGTCAGGTGCATAACATTCCAAAACATACACACATGAAAGGGTTGAACATGTTGTTTTACACTTTCAAATGATAGCAGACAATGATGGCCATCATGTTTTGAACATGTTTTGTTCACAATAGACAGATAACGTGTGTAGCTCATTGTTATCTTCTGTATAAAGTGATAATATGCCCTCTAGTGATGGTTTTTGAATCTAACTTATTTGCTTTAGAAAAAATTTCCATCTCTAATACATTTCCAAACTTTCATGACTTCCTTATGAATAGTTTTTGTGGTAGCCAGCTGGAAAATGTCAAGTTTAATTTGGGATACCCTGTAATTTCTAAATTGAGCAGTAATGAAAAAGTTTACATAATTTAGACAATTAATGCTTTCACTTTGCTTCAAGAACTGTTTTTGAATGAACATATATTTATAAAAAAGGCAGCATTTAAGGCTTTGGTTAGGAGTTTACATCCTTCGCTCAGACATTAGAGATATACATCAAGAATTAAAATGTATAAAGACACTGCAGCAATAGTTGTTTGGCTTATTGAATTTTAAGATGTTTGTACAGTACATAGTAGTATCAAAGTTCATGGTGGACTGGTACCATTACAAAAAATAATTACTTTATTTATATTTGGCTAGCATCACCTTCAAAATACTTCCCTTGCACATTGATACCCCACTCTCAGCATGTCTGCCACTTTTGGAAAGCTCCCTGGAAGTCTTTCTTCAAGGGTATCAAATACTTATACTTCCTCTGATTCTCTCCGCAGTTTCAAAATAGTGACCTTTAAGCTTCATTTTAGTTTTCAGGAACAGGAAGAAATTATGGGGAGCCAAATCAGGCGAGTAGGGCAGATGAGGAAAGGTGATGATTTTGCAGGCTAAAAACTTAATGTTAGCAATGCTCTGTGAGTAAGTGAATTGTTGTGATGGAAGACCCAGCTGCATTGGCTCCAGAGTTGAGATCTCTTTTGCCAAATATTCTCCTTCAGTCACCTCAGAACATTGTATTAGAACTCAGCATTGACGGTCCTGACCTCAGGGACGAATTCACAGTGCACAACCCCACAAATGTAAAAAAAAAAAAAAAAAAAAAAAAAAAAAAAAAATGTCCATTATGCTCTTGTTTGAACTCCTGACCTGCTTTGCCTTCTTTGGTTGTGCAATGTTAGGCTCTTCCACTGCGAAGACTGTTGTTTAGTCTCCAGGTTGTAACGATAGATCCATGTCTAATCCCCAGTGATGATCATCAACAAGAGGTTTGGGTCGTCCACAACCTGCTGACAAAGATCCTCACATACTTTGACAAGGTGCACCTTCCATTCCAGAGTCAGAAACTGACACAAACTTTGCAGAGACACAGTGCATGTTTAACTCTGTCGCCAGAATTTCCTGGACTGTCCCATATGACACAGATGATGGCAGCAATGTCCAATGTCCACAATGGTTCTCAGATGATCCTCGTACAGAAGTTGCCTAATTTTATCAACATTTTTGGAGGTTCTGCTTGTGCCCTCTGTTATCATGTTACAAAACCAGTCTCAGAACTTTTTGATACTACCATATATATGATTACTGTTAGGATAAGTTCCAGCTTTAAACCAGAGCTGCAGAGTCAGTAAAAAACACTCGACTCTGACTCCTGATAATTTTAGTAGGTCGACTCAGACTCCAGCAAAATTAAAAACTAAATCATTTTATGGGGGCAGAGGCACTCATAGGGAGTTACCCTATTCTGAACTCTGAAAGGAGCCCCTAAATAGTTTTATAGTTAGTATTTTTAATATTTAACTTACATTAATATTTATTTGTATAAAAAAATTAATTTTTAACAAATATTTAATAAGAGGAAAAAATGGGGAGCAATAAAATTCAACATCTACATATCTTTATTCTTTAGCTTTTGCACTTCAATTTCACCTTTCCAGAAAAGTTAGTCCAACTAAAAAGTGTGCGATCTAGCTATTTCAGTAGCTCCTTGTTCAGAAAAGAAAAATATATACTCTGATCAATCAGTCTGGCTCATTCAGAATAATAGAGTACTTATTTAGAGCAGGGATAATAAAGGAATGAATCAAAAATATTCAAATTCAATTGGGTCAAAATAGTTAACTTCTTAGCATTATCCCACAGATGTAGGGTCCGCTATTCAGATCTTCAAACGCCACTTTGTTCGATCAAGTACATCACCTGGATTCAGGTGAGGGGGCCTTTAGGTCTGGGTTGATAGCATCTTGCCATCGTTGCTTAGGTCTTCTGCGGGGCTGTCGGCAGTTCACCTCTAGGTGGTATGCAATGTTGGCAACTGTATCTAAGGCTGATCGTCGGACATGGCCAAACCAGCACACGTCTCTCTCTCATTTTTGCCTCAATGGGCGTGATGCCAAATTGTTGGCATATCGTGTCATTGGTGATATGGTCAAGGAGGGAAACACCAAGCATCCTACGAGCCATGCGCATCTCCATGGAATGGAGACACTGTTCAGTTGCTCTCATTGATGGCCAACATTCGGAACCATAAAGAGTGACAGGTCGTAGCACAGTCTGGTAGATTTCGATTTTAGGTACATGGGCATCTTTTTGTTGCAGAGAACACTGGTGACTTCTCTCCATCGTAGCCATGCCACATTCACCCTCGCCTGTACTTTGTCATCAATGCCTCTGTCACTCTGTAGGGTTTAGCCAAGATAGCGAAAGTGTGTGTTTTATACAAGTTATCACCGTTGACTTGGATCATGCCCACATTTGAAAACATTTCTAGATATTCAGTTTCTTGGTGTTACGGCACAAGCCAAACAACTCAGACGGTCGTTCCAGGCCTGCACTTGGCACTGTAGCTCTTAGCTCTTCTTGAGTGGTAGCTGAAAGCATGACGTCAGCAGAAAGCAGCGTCCAAGGCACATCACTCTGTATATTCTTTGTGATAATGTCCATGATGAGAATGAACAGCAGTGGTGACAGTGCAGAGCCTTGATGAATGCCAACGTTTACTGGGAAGTTGTCAGATGTACCAGCCGCACACCTCACTTGGCTGCTGGTATTTGTGTACAGCATTCTGACCCAGCTGAGGAAGTCCTCAGGCACTCCTTGGTTGCGGAGTGCATATCAAATGAGCTGGTAGGGTACATGGTCAAAGGCCTTTTCCAAGTCGAGGAAGGCAATGTGTAGTGGTTTATTTTTCTCCTGGTGTTTTTCCATCAACCTGTGGGCTGCGAATATTGCGTCAGTAGTTCCACAACCTCTCACAAAGCCACACTGGCCGACACTGATCCGAACAATAATGCGCTCAAAGATTTTCATGGTGTGAGAGAGTAATCTAACTACTAAACACAAATACTACAAAGAAAACTATTGATACATATTTAATAAATTAAATTGTTGCATTTTGTATTTAAAATAAAAATGAATTTTAACAAAATACAAAAACATTTTTAAAAAATTAATAAATATAAAATAAAGTTCCTATCATTTAAATAAAAAAAACTAAATTAAATTTAAAATACCAGAGTCAGAGTCGACATACTTTTCCTGACTCAGACTCCTCTGACCAGAAATTCCTCCCAACTCCAACTCCAAGACTCCACAGCCCTGCTTTGAACAACACATTGTAGGACCTACAATGTAGGTAGTATATTCAAAATGACAGAATTCCTGACTTAAATTTCATTGGAAAAAATTTATGGATGAATAAGAGATTATTCTCTATAATTTATTTTTTGCATACTAAAATAGTGAAAATGAAGTCTGAATATAGATATAATTTAAATCAAAACCTAAAACAGAAAATATCAACTAAATAATCTTTCTTTATTATAGAAAATTGTTTAGTCCAGGTTATCTAATTAATATAGATATTAAAATAATACACAGTAGTTAACTGTAACATGGTTGGACTTCACACCAATCATTGAATAAGCAAGAGACCAGAAAATTAACATACAAGTGTTAAACTATGTACAAATATCCCTAGCGCTTTCAACAAAATTATTTCCATTTTCCTCAGGCAGATAATAATGGTTAAAATCCTTTTTCAAACAAAATTTTTTAAATTAAACTAACGGCATTAGAGCTTTGGAACAAGACCAATAATGGAACTGAACATAAAGAAATTTAAATACACGTGCATGGTGACAAAGCGCATGCGCTATAAAAGGCTGAGACGTGGAGTTAAGAGTCAATGCCTTAATCTGTTATATAAGTTGACTCACATAGCAGGCAAATTAGGATTTCTCATTTCCCGGTCTTTTGCTTGTCCTGGGATTCCAGAATAAAAGTGAACTGTTTGAATTTTGTATATCTTAAAAATTAATTATTTTTAAGATATACAAAATATGATGAAATCAAATGATTTAATTATTTTTCATTTTTTTAAAGTAATTTAATATGTTCTGTAACCTCCAAAATCATATTAATAATGCTGTGTAAGATATATAATAAAAATTACCTTTGAATTATGTAGAAATTTTCACAAATAGAAAAAATTTATTAAAGTTTGCTGGAAATTGCGTACAACAACAAAAAAAAAAATGCCTTTGAATTGAGTTGAAAATTTAAAAAAAAAAAAAAACAGATCAAACTTCTAACTTAGAAGGTAATTTTTGTTTTTTAAATAAAATATAATACAAAATATTGTAAATTTTTATAAGATTTTAAAAAGCAAAAATGGTCAATACTCTGATCACTCAATCTAATTCCTATTTTAGTCATGAAAAGTACTGCTACCGAGAATGCCATTTCCGATTCAATTGATGTGATTGGAATCGTGTTTAATGCATTTAAGAGAAGACAGATGTTGTGGTTTTTCACCTGTAGCCTGGAAAATTTCTAGTTCATTTTCAAGATTGTAGTACAGTAGTGAACCGAAAATCGGAATCAATTGGGGACTGGGGTTGTTCAGATTAGGGATTTGTTCCAATTACGGTTTATGTACGAAAAAATATATTAACCTGTCCGATGTTCAAATTTTTCTCCGTTGCGTGTTGCTTCGTGTTGAATTTTCGTCGATTTTAAGCCTAACGAAAATTTTTATAATAATAATCGAGGCTATCGTATCGTTAAAAATTATTTCTGCATTTTGTACAAACAAAATAAATATATTGAATAATATAAAAACATAAAAATTATACTTTAGAAGTAAATTTAGTATCAAAAACGTTCGATTCAGCACGACACAGTCTGACTGAAAATCGTGCCGATTACCGGCGATTCTGATTACTGGGGTGCCGATTTACGAGTGTCTACTGTACTTCTTTTGTCTACCTCGACTGCTTTAATTGAAACATCATAGCCCAATAATTTGGCAGTTCATTTATCTTTAATAATCAAGTTATGAAGAAAAACTTCATACTTGCAGACTTTGTACTCGTTTGTATCTTTGCCCAATTTGCACAACTTGGCATTATGCAGTTATTGAAGTTACTGGGCATGGTTAAAAATTAAGACAGCGTAAGCACAATTATTCCAGATATTACTGGTAAAGAATTTTGAGAGTCCTGCCACAAATAAGCTACTTATTGATTATTGATCATTTGTGATGTGCCATAATGAGGAAAAATTAAAAAAACTAATAAGTAGGTTTAAAATTAATAAATACAAATTTATTCTGACAGTTTATGAGTTAATTATACTTTCTATTTGCAAAATGTCCTCAATCTTAACACAAAATAAGAAAAAAGTGAATTTTTAAGAAATTTGCGAGATTTCCGAGATATTTCCCGGGTTAAAAAAACAACTGGGATCCCGGGATCCCGTTTGAGAAACCCTAAGGCAAATCAAGCGAGGGAGTGTTGCACGGATTTAGTGCAGCGGTAAAGAAGGCCCCCCAAATAAGCACGATGCTCCTGTTATCACAATGCCTGAGCATCACTACCTAGTCCCACAGTGGAGTGTATTGGTGCTGCGACACCATTCTTGCTAGCTTGGTATCACACTTGCCTGCCCTGATGGAATGCTGGTGTTCGGAAATGCAACAAGCCAACATCCAATTCTATCATAGTATCATTAGTATTGGAGCAGTGTGTAAAAGCTCTATTTATCAATGCTCTAAACACTGTCAGTCACTAGAAGTGGTGGGAATAAAACGTGAACAGTATGTAGGCATATAATATACATGTTTTTCAACTCTCACGTTATTTAACACAATGCAGAGATCTAGGAAATGGACTTTATTGATGCTAATTTGGTTCAGTTTAAGGGTATACCCATAGGGTTGTCAATGAGGAGAATAACTCAATACAAAATGGCATTAAAGAACTTTTTAATTCTTTGCAAGAGCTTTTGACATTCATATAAATGTCGTCTTCAGTCACTAACACAAATTGAATGGTTTTCAAACAAATTTTAAAGTACAGAAAGGTATGGCATTAACTGAATCAAATACAAAAATTTTAAAACAAATAATTTTTAAAAAATTTTCAAAATCAAGCAGTGTCTACGCACATGCACTTAGAGATTTGGAGACAAACACACAAAAAGGTGTGGAAAAGGTGAAGAAAAGCAGTAAGTTGATATTATTTATTAGCTTGTACAAGTTGATCCAAATGTCAGATAATTGGAAATTTGTTCAAAAAAACATTCAATTTGTGTAAGTGCCTGAAGACAACATTTATATGAATGTTGAAAGCATTGCAAAGAATTAAAAAGTTCTTTAACGTTGTTTTGTGTTCAGTTATTCTCCTTGTTAATGCAATAGTTTATTCACATCTGGTATAGATTTCCAAATCATCAAACTGTCAAATTTAACAGGTGTAAAAAAAAATAAGCTCAGGTAAGAACTCTTGTAGCACTTTGTTCTGAAGTAAGTGAACTATCAGTTTGCATAAATTGCCCGATAAAGAGCTATCTACTGGTATGCTTTGTTTCTGCATATTAAAACTAAAAAATGAAGTGAAGCAGAGGTATGCTAATTCTCATATCTGCTGATTGTATAAATATGCAGATGGCACAAGTTAACTAGGTTCTCCCTTAAAGTGCAAAAGCAAAGATGTAACTAATGGACAGAAACATGAAAATCATCTTTAGCCTCTGTGAGAGCTAAGACTTTCTTTCTGTAGGGGTTGGGTGGCATCACCACAGTATAAATCGAAGGTCTGCAACCTCTGATCAGTATTGTGCCAAATCTAAGTTATAGTGTTATTTTGGGTGCCAAATCGATTTACCAATTTTATTGTACGTAGTATCAATATTAGTCCAGTTATAATGAGTTAAAATTATATATTAAATATTTTTAAAACACATTCTAACCAGATCATATATTATTGGTCATTCAATATTTTACAATATATAGAATAGATATCATATGTGAAAAGAACATTTTGTCAAATTTTAATATTTATCACATTCATTAAAATTGTATTACAAATTTTTTAACATGTTTTTTTCCAATACAACATGCAAAGTTTGACTAAATAGAAAATATCAAAAATTCTAATATGATTAATTAATATGATTCATTATTATTAATCATTGATTCCGGTCAATTAATGTAAACTTTGTCTCTGTACTTTTTTGCTCAATTGATCAATATCTTGTGTGTAACTCTTAACTTTTAGCTTTACACAGGCTTCTGAATGTTCAGGTGTTAGACAACTTCTTCGTGTGGTCAAAACCTTTTTTGTATGAGAGAAAATTTGTTCTCATTAGTAAGTTGAATTTCAAATCAACTCACCTGTGTGAAAGCAGAATACATGCAATTTTCTTCAAACAATTAAATCTTTCAGGTAAAGATATTCAACAATTGATGATGACAGCTAACCTTTCCAGACAATTTCCTGTGTGTTTTCTGCAATTCTACAAATTTTTTTCCACAATTCTGATATTAATTCAATGAGTTTTATTTCAAAACTATCCCTGTCCAGCCACTCAAAAAGACACAAGTCAAATGAAATCGTCATTAGATCAATTAAGTTGGGTTTGATGAGAAAAGATAATATGGGATGTATGAGTTTGGAAGTCTTCACGTTCATTAGAAAATTCTTCTTTCAGTGCTTCAACATACTTTTGAAGTTCATCGTTGTTAACAGTAAATCTATTTGTATGGAGCTTTACATTTGGGAAGTATTTATAAGTGCTGGTAGTAATAGTGAAACAAAATATATCTAATTTTTATTCAGATCCTTTCCAATATTCAAAAAGTGCTAATACTGTTTATCCCTTTCCATGCAAATGCAAGTTTAAGTCATTCAGGTGTTGAGTTTGGAAGCCTTCACATTGACATACCAGTCAGAAACATCATTTGCATAACCAGCCTTCTTCATTTAATTCTGGGAAATGATGTTCTTTTTTCATTAAGAAATGTCTTTCAGACATGATACAAATCTGTTCAAGATATTACCTTGACTAAGCCAACAGACATTGATGTGTAACAGGAGGTCTTTCTATTCACTTTTCATTTCTTCCAAAAGGGATTTAAATTTCCTGTGTCAATTAAGAATAAGAAACTATGAAATTAATTCTCTTAATGACAAGTGTCCATTTCAAAATTCAAGCACTGGGATAAAATTTTTGCAACTAAACTTTCCTGGTGTATTATGCAGTGGAAACTTAATATTCAATGTACAATATTATTTTCGTAGAATTTAACAAAACCCTTTCCTTTCTAACCATTTCATGGGCAGAATCAGTAGTAACACAAAATATTTATACTAATTTCATTAGTAATTCAAAAATAGTGTAATATCTTCTCCCTTAGTTCTGCCAGAAATAGGAAGTAAATGACATAATTCTACAGAAACATTATTGTTAAAACAATATCATGAAATATCATCTTACTGCTAGGCATGCCTTGTTGTTTATGTCTATGCTCTCATTAATAGTAGCACTTACAAATACAGTAGAGCATTGATTATTCGAACACCAATCAACCAAAAGCGTTCCAGTTGGACTGTGTCGGGACGTGTGTTGTGCTGAATTGAATGTTTTTGATACTAGATTAACTTCTAAAGTATAATTTTTTTTGTTTTTATATTTTTCAATATATTTATTTTGTTTGTACAAAATGAAGAAATAATTTTCGTTATGCTTAGCATTGACAAAAATTCAACGTGAAGTGACACACAATGGAGAAAAATTTCAACATGGGATTATTAATATACTATTATTGGGATATACTAATATACTAATTACATGGAATATACTAATATACTATATTAATAATGTATTTTTTCGTACATAATCGGTTATTCAAAAAAATCGGTTTTCCAAACAACCCCAGTCCCCAATTGATTCGGATAATCAATGCTCTACTGTACAGCAGCTTGCTGTAATCCAGTTTTCTGTTTTTTGTTACATTTTCAAGCATATCTCTTATTAATCTCTCACCTGATCTCACAGAAGCAGGTATTTCTCAAATTTGAGACAGTATTGTTTGTTTGTTTGGTAAATCACTGAATAAAATTTCAATACTTTTCAAAAATGTTTCTTTGATGAATTCTCCATTGTGTTGCCTGAAAGATTTTCCTTTTCAGGAAACACAATGAGCAATTGTATAACTGCAATCAGTTGCTTTATTTTTGGCACCAATTATTTGACTGAAAGAAGTTATTTGCTTCTTACAGCCAAAAACAGTCCTTATAATAACTTCATTTTTCTCAACAATTTTTTAAAATGTGGCCTGATGTTTAGTTTAATAATGTCTTTGTACACTTTCAAACCATAATGCACACATAACATGATGTAATATGTGCATTATGGTTTGGCCAAATACATATGAATTTGTATTGGACAAATCCATATACATTTGTCCAAAGGTCTACAAAAGAATAAACATCAAGTTTTTGTCATTTTTGAGACATTCTAGAACCATACATTCACTAAATAACAACATACTATGGCCTGAACTGAACATAAGGTTTTTTCTTACATGTGAGGTGCAAGCACAACAAATAGATGGCAACAAGGAACATAAACACATGCACTGTAATATAAATATATAAACAGGAGATTCAAAAAAATAATATCTAAATGCAATTTCAGCAAACAACATGTAACAATTTACTTCCATCATTCGAACATTGTCGCATTCCAATTTTTTAAACCTATAAAAAAATGTTTGATTGAACAGTGACACACCATTTACATCATTAATGACATAAGCAATATTTTACAAACAAGAGATTCATTTTTAATGTATTAGCTTACACTGAACTATGGTTTCCATTTAAATGTGTAATTAATAACTGAAATATATTTTTTATACATTTCTACTCAGTTCACTTCTGATAATGATCCCATGTGCCATAGGTTGCCGACACCTGGTATAAATCATGATCTCCAAAAGCTAAAGAGTGTATAAATAATACAAAATACATACACACTCTTCCTGAAAATAATATGTATTGAAATAAAAACAAAACATTTTCAGCCTCTTTCAGGACCAAACATAGAGCACTGATAAATAACCTTCACAAACTGCTCTAATGCTAACAATACTATGATAGAACTGGAGAACGTTAACAACATAGCAATGATGCTTGGATACAGTAGAACACTTATTTCATCATTGGCTTTTAAAATCAACTCAACACCACACATCCAACTAACAGGAAGGAAGAAATATAGTCATATGTGCAAGAGCACAGACATCTAGTGCACTTTGACCCAAGGCTGCAAACCACGTACAGAAAGATAGCCAAATATTTTAACATTAGAATAACATACTGGGGCAGTCCAACCATCTTTCATACATTATCCAATACTAAAGAAAAGTTCAATGAGAATAAGGCCCCAGGAGTATATTCGGTCGCCATGTTGGATAATAGATTTGGGAGGATATCTTACCTATATTCTAAAAACATTATAGCAGATGTAAATAGCAAATGTAAAATGTAAAAATAGCAGATGTAAAAACATTCTAAATATAAATTTAGACTGTTTTTACATCTGCTAACATTCTATAACAATTTATGCTAAATACAAGGCCTTAAAAGATGCTGAAAATATTCCTTTTTTTATTCCAATACATATATGTTATAAGAGAGAGTATTGTTTTGTTTTAATTAGTAGTTTGGACTTTCTTATAATATGAAACAAAGATTTACTCAATTTAAAAATAATGAATTATTTCTTTCCTGTATGGTCCACTGTCTCTCCATTATAACTAAATCACATTGCAGCTAAGAGTATATCTTGTATTCAAGAAATAATACTTAAAAGAAACCCTCAAGTTCCAGTCAAAGGATCATTTAAATCTAGATCTATAAATTCTCACTGTTGTCCATCCACCAGTCTTTCCTTAATCTCTAATCTTCTTTCATCTATCTAACTCCATTCTTGAAATGGAATTAGATAGATGAAAGCAGAGACCAGATATGGAAATCTTACAAGCAGGAGGCCCCAATTCACTATATACAAACTTCCAAGGAAAACTGAAAGTCACATTATTTCAATTCAAAAATTTTCCCCCAAAAGGAGTTAGATAGATGACTGGCATGACTCTCATATAGAAGGAAAAGTATGATGTACAGGAGCAAGCCACTACTAATTTGAGGTAGAGAGAATATATTTTAAATTAAATAAATTAAAAATTGCAGCCCGGCATTGTAACAATGTCACAATAAATAATTGCTTGTTTTTTATAGGTTTCGTTGTACATTTTTAACTGAGTGTTACTTGATGAGACAAGATTTTTGATAGTAAATAACTAGACAAGTAAGGCTAGTCCTAAACCATTTCAGCATAACAAAAGTTTATAACACAATTTCTTACTTGTCAGAATATTACCATTCATAATTTTTGTAAATAACTGTACTTTAATCAAGAACAAAAATAATGACAAACTTTGAAGCTGGAAATGAACTGAAATACTGAAAGTAAAAATTTACAAAACATTGAGAAATAATTATATTGTAATAATTATCAAAATAATTTTGATAATTATTACAATATAATATATCTCCCCTCCATAGTTTGTACCCCTCCACAAATTTAACATCATGCTTCAAAGAATTAACTGAATTTTTGATACAACAAAATCAAAAGGTGGAGAAATTCATGGAAAACCTACAAGATTTGGCAGATCTAATTTGTTTTCATTCCTTTTTTAAATTTAATGGAGTAATATATAAACAAAAGAAAAAAGCCCCTATGGGAAGTCCTATGTCTGGACTCCTATGTGAACTAGTAATAAGAAAGTTGGAAAAGAACATCATCGAAGATTTCGCAGATAGCATCATTATATACAAACGCTATGTTGATGATGTTTTAATAATTTGGAAAGATGACCAACGCATTAGCAATTTCTTGACTGCAATCAACGACAATGAACATGGTTTGAAACTAAAATTAGAACAAAAAAGCCGAAGAAACATCCACTTCTTGGATATTAACATGGAATTTAAGCTAGGAAACATACAAACGACAGTATATTTGAAACCAACACATGCTCCGTTATATATACCGGCATGTTCGAAAGACCCGTTTAAGTATAAGCTATCTGCATTTAAGGCGCTCGTCAAAAGGGCCTTCTTATACTGCACTAATGTACTAAATCGGAACAAAGAAATTAATAGAATCCAAAAGGTAGCAAAGAATTTGGGATACAAAATGTCCATAATCAAAGGCCTCATCAAGAGTTACAGTAAGCAAAAAGGTACAATGGCAACGAATAACTGCACCACAACTTTCAACAAGTTCGCATACAATGAGCAAACAAGGAAGGTGGTGAAGGAATTGGGAAAATACAAAAACACAAACATAATTTACAAACGAGCACCCAATATTTATAGACTATTAAGAAATAATAAAGACAAAATTGGAATGGAGGAACAAGCGGGTGTATACAGTATACTGTATGAGAACCAACAATTAGGAATTGATAAAAAATATATAGGAGTGACAAGAAGAAGCCTCAAACTACGGGTAAAAGAACATAAATAAAGTGTGAGTAAGGGACTCGACAGCACGATTTTGGCGAGTATGAGGCAGGCGGACAGAGTAGTAGTCAAATGGAACGAGGCAAAGATAGTTAAAACGAGACATTCACCGTCCATCAGAATGGAAATGGAAAAAATAGAAATTTACAAAAGTAAAACGAGGAACAGATGCTTAAACTCAAAAGATGCAAATGCATTACCATCGGCTTGGAAGTACAAAATTGAAAAGAGTATGGGTTTTGATAATCCATAAAAATATGGGCTGGAGTTTATAGGAATTAGTATTCACACTTAATTAATTTGGATGTAAATTTTTTGTTATTATTCAGTTATTATATTTTATTATTTATTTTTACTTTTTTACTTTATGTTTTTGTTTTTTGTTAATTTGCAATGCGTTTTGAGAGTATGTTAATCCATTAATTTAAAGTGCAAATTCAAATAAATTCGAATGTTACCATTTCGAACAAAAAGTGTAAAGCCTGAAGATGGCCTATTATAGTATACTGAAAACGTTTAGAATAAAACAATAAGCTCAGCGAATATAAATCAGGTGTGTTTATTTATTAATTGATATATATCAATTAATCAAGTAAAAATTATATATATATATACAGGGCTTAAAGCAGTCATGGCAATAAAAAAAAGTGAGAAAAGAGAGTTCACACTGAAAAAAAGCTAAAAAAGCTAATAGTGTTAAAATGAACGAAAACAGGCGTTATTAAAAAAACACACAAACGAACACATATTTTGTATCAATAACATTGCATATGATATTAGATTGATTATTAAGTGGACTGATAAGATTAAATATGAAAATAGTTAGGCTGAGTTTATACTCCAGAAAAGTGACCAGTAAGACTGCATTAAGCCAGAACAGGCCCGCATTAAGTTTTCACGTGCCCCGTACAGAATTCCCACCGTTACACAGCAAAGCAAATGGAATAGTAACATAACTACCAGAATGTGTTTCCATATAACATGCCAAATTTCAAATGCCATTTATTTCAAGGTACATTTTTTGATTTCTTCATAAAAAAAATGTAATTAAAGAAGAAAAAAAAAACAACTTCTGGCAGAATCAGTGGGTTGCATGTTCATTATATAGTAGGGGTGGGCAAGCAAAAGTTCAGTGGGAGCCGAAATGTAGGTTTTGCAAAATGCATGGGAGCCGCAGTTCTGTACTTTTTTATTCTGTACTGCAGTTCTGTACCTGGATTTTATTATATAATATAGAACAAGTATTGAATTTTTTTAATAAACATATTTTCACAAAATTGTGGAAATAAAACTGTAAAAATAATAATAAAAAGCAGAAATTAACACTTTCAGCAAGAGCCACATAAAATTCAAAAAGAGCCGCATGCGGCTCTCAGAGTCTCATTTGCCCACGTCTGTTATATAGTTTGTGATGGAAATAAGGACACGTTAGAATGCGAAAACCATGGTGCATGCCCAATATATAAGCATCACTTAAAACCAAACTTTTGTCTTTGTCTAAAGATTGTCTCTACAGAAGTTATTAATATTTAGGATATAGTTTAAAATCTTTATTCTGCACGAGATTCGCTCGACTTTAATTTTACTGAGTGCTAGAAAGATACAAGCTTTAAGAGTGTCCTACAACTTTTATTTAATAATACAGTAGAAATCAATTTGTTATGCTCAACATATTTTCGTTTTTCTACAACTAGTCACAAACGAGTAAGATGTCATGTTTAACTAAGAATAGAGGCGGTTGGGAAGAAGTTTGCTTAGAACTTACTTTAGAAGTATTGGTTGTCCTATCGATTTTCCATGGCGAAACGGCATGAGTTTCTACTGTTAGTATTAATAATCTATTTCTTTCTTTTGTCCACTGCGCTTAAATAAATACAAATGCTAAAATAATGCTGTATAAATCACTCTAACGCCGAACTAGAAGTGTACTTGACTTAATGCAGCGTGATTATATCGAAGCACTGCGGAGATCGTATTCACAAGATACAAGCAAGAAGAACCCACGTGCAAATTCCTACAGCATGTGCGAGTATCAAGCTTTGGGAAGCTCTTAGTTTTGTTAGTCTATATAAATGTAGTACACTACATGTGTGTACGACAGTGCCTTAACATGTTGCGCACAGTCCATAAGGCATATGGGGAAGTGCTGGTTGCTATTTCGCTCCTGAGCACATTTACGAAAAAAAAATTTCACATGGGAAGTGAAAAAAGCTAAAAAAGTGAGTTTTTCTCAGAAAAAGCTAAAAAAGAGAGGAGCTATGAAAAAAAGCTAAAAAAGAGAGTCACTTTAAGCCCTGTATATATATAATTTTTACTTGATTATTTTGATAATTATTACAATATAATATATATACATACATATACACACACTTACCTCAAAGTTACAGAGAAGCTATATTCCTAGATGTACAAAATAACTTGGTTTCGTGTATTGTAACTGTAAGTATAAAAACAAACTGTTAACATACAATTTTATAAAAAACCACACAGATAGAAACACAGTAAGAGATTAGTTACAAATATATTAAGTAATATGTAGGATAATTATAATTAAATAGTACAAACTTGCCAGTAATTCTTTCTACAGAAAGCTCTGAATACCTACTTTAACCCTGCAGTCACATGTAATAACTGTAAATGTTATTTATTTATTTATCGTTGATATATATGTAAAGTCACTTAAGGACTACAGATCTCCACCCCCAGATAACAAGCAAATCCCAAAAAAAATATAAAAAAACAGACAAAAATCAATGATTAGTTTTTCATGAGCTTTTTCTACCAAATTAACTTAGTTGTGTTCCCATGATATCCTCATGCTAAAGATTTTCCAAAAAAAATTTTTCACTTATTATACGCCCTCAGAAAAACTTGCCTTACATATGCAATTTCATACAATTTTTCTTTATTCTTCACACGATCGTAAAATGGCGATTTTTCACTGTTACATCATCTTCAATAATCCAATGTCATAAAAAATGACATCGTGCAGGTCTCTCACAATCACCCTTGCACAAGAAGTAGGTATAATGTCATGGATGTTATCATAGATATTTGTCAGCTATGCATAATCTAATGACAGCTGCCCTCATTTCCTTCTCCACATTGATTTTTGTGTGATACTTAGTTTTTATCACAGCAACAGCCAAAAACCCAGCTTTGCACAAATAAGAAGTTGCAAATGGAATTAAAATTCTCTGAGCTTTACCATTCAAAAGAGGATATTCATCTTTTACTGATATCCAAAATTCAGTTAATTCCGTGCTGCTAAATTTTTTTTTCAACATGTCACAAGACAACTCAATAAGATTCTCTTCTTCTGTAGCAGTAAATTTAGATGGCATTAAATGGATCTTGAATCCATGCAAATTTATCAATATTATCATTTTGAAAATATTTCTGAAACAGGTGATAAGCTGTGATAAATGTTCTTCAAAAATGGATTTAATACCTTGAAAGAAATCAACTCCATTGGAGGTCAAAAACTTTTACAACAAGGAGAAACATTTTTTTCCTCCATCTGCATTTATTTTTCTTTTCCATAGTTTTAACTTTTTTATGAAAGCTGAAATTTTCTCAATTGACTTTAATAGGTATATGTTGCTTCCCTGCAGGGAGAGATTCAAAGCATTCAACTTTTCAAAAATATCACGTAAGTATGCTAGTTTTACCAAAAACTCTTCACTTACAAAATTTTCAGCATACTTGTGATCTTCCCTCCTCTTTAAGAAAAATTAAATTTCCTGCTGTAGTTCAAAGGTACGAGACAAAACATTACCACAAGAGAGCCATTGCAAAGTGCTCTTGTGGGTAACATCAAACAAAGACATGTGCTTGGATCCCATATCTTCACATAGTTTTTTGAAAAAGCTTACCTTCAACGGCCAAGTTTTTATAAAGTTTACTGCATTCATTACATATTCTAAGGTCTAGTTCAAAGTAGGACTCAGATATTCTGATGCAAGTGCTTCCGTGTGAATAATGCAATGGATTCACAGTTCATCAGGGGCTTTGCTTCAAATACTCTAAATGCTTGCAATCCTCCATAACAGCCAGACATAGAACAAGCACCATCAGTACAGATACCAACACATTTGGTCCACTCCAAATTATTTTCAAATATAAAAGTATCAAGGATCACTAACAAGTCTAATAAGCCTTAGCATCAGCAGTAATACTTTTACAAAAGTGAAAGTCTTCTACAATGTTATTACTATCTATATATAACCTGTACATAGCAAATCAAGTGAGCATTGTTATTATCATCATCATCTGTGGTCTCATCCAACTACAACCCAAATTCCTTTCCTTTTATTTTTTCAATTAACCGACCATTGAGGTCCTCCACTATGTGCTGTATTCTGCAACTAATGGGTGTTATTGGACAAAGGCACTTCTGAAAGTTGCCTGCCAGCAGATCCACCAATCGGAATGTTCACCATATCTACAGCAGCCGGTAGAATGAGTTTTTCTGTGATGGTACAAGGCTTCTTACATTTTGCAATTCTGTGTCACCTTGTAAGATGCTAGCAAAGTATTGCTTGGTATTGATGCCTACCTATGAAAACAATTGTTTTTTTGATTTAACTCTTAACTTTCTAGTATAGTAGTCACGATATTTAATAATCATGCTAGGATGATTGGTTTCTAAATGGCGTTTCAACTTACTTGGTAGCATGCACTCTGGTGCCAAAACTTTCATACACAGTACACACTGTGTATAAAAGTTTCTCTCTTTACCACTGACCTCCGTATGAAAGGCTCTCATTACCACTGACTTCTGTCAATGTTAAACCAAAGTCCAAATAACTGTCATGATATTTTTGATATTTACAGTTCACACGCTTGCCACTGATCAACAATGTGCCCTCTTTACTTTTGCTCTCACAATGCTTATTACTATTTAGTAAAAACTGATCCATTTTTAAAAATGCATACAAGAAGAAATACTTCAAAATCTTCACTTGACTTAATTATGACAATATTCAGTCGATACAATCTCCGAAAACTAATTGAACACTGAAATCCCATGAAACTGACAGTTATTTATATATGAACACAAAATACTGATTAAGTTCAACAAACTACTATAACAATTAAGAGTTATTACTAAGTTCATAGTTTGTACCAGATCAGCTAAATTTCACATCTTATCAATGAAAATGAAAGTATTTCAAATCCGTGAATTGAAAAGTTAAATTGAAGTAAATTGAAGTTGGAAGTTGCTAAATTCCTTGTTGTGACCCCAATATAGTCTTTCTTAATTCCTAATTGTTGATTTTGTTCAGAAAGATTATATTAGGGTCACAAGAAGGAATTTAGCAATCACACTTAAGGAGAACAAGTATGACATTAATAAAGGGCACTGCAACACAATTTTGTCCAGTTTGGCACAAGTAGACTTTGCAGTTAAATAGAATGAAGCAACTGTCATCAGGGCCATGCGTTTCCTATCGTTAGCAATGAATGAAGAAAAAATTGAAATCTACAAAAGTAAATTAAAGGATGGTTGTATTAATGCCAAGGATGTGGCTGGACTAGCTTCTGCATGGAAATTCTATAAAAGAAAAATTTTAAATAAAAATACTTAGTCTGCACCTGCCCATATATTTGAATGCATTTTTTGTGCATTTTATTTTTATTTTATTATTTATATAGTTATTATCTTTTTATTTAGTTTATTTAATTTATTTTATTTTATTATTTATTTGTCAATTAATCTAATATTTTCATTTTAAATTTAAATGTTTGGTCATTCTACCTTTAAAATGTTAAATTTTTGAAAAGGCATTCGAATTCAGTTACACCTGAAAATGGCCTATGTATTAGGTTGAAAATGTTTGTTTTGTTTAATATACATTTTTTTGCAACAGGTGATATTGATAGTTTATTAGGAGTTTTCATATTTATCACCTGCAGCCCCAATCCTATTTTGGCATCAAAATATTATGATTGGCCATACCCATACTGAACTTTTACAATTGGGGGTCACAGAGTTAGTAAAAAACAGAACAACTCTGACTCATAATAATTTATTTACATTACAATTTAAATTCATGTTAAAATTTCTTACTTTCCTCATAATAATTTATTACTTATATTCTACACTGACATATACAGGTATTCCTAATATAAGATAGTAGTTATATTCCAAAAAAGTGCAGTGTTGTATAAATCTGTGCTACACGAAACAAAAGACTAATACAAAATATGGGGTTAGGTTCCAATATTAACAAAAGTATATGGTTGTTTTCTGTCACTAAGAGAAATATATTTATTAAAGAAATCAATACTTTATTTCCAATCAATAACTATCATAACTACAGTATATTACACATCAATATTAATTTTAGTTAAAAGAAAACATTTTCTTTTAACTAAAATTACTTAAACTAATTTATTTGAACTGTTCCCAACTTGAACAATTCAGCATTTGAACACAAATTTTGGAAAACTCGCTTTGTACTGAACAAATTCTAGTGGGTAGAATTTGTTCTGTCGAGTACAAAGCAAGTTTTCCAAAATGTGTGTTCAAATGCTGAATTGTTCAAGTTGGGAACAGTTCAAGTACCAAGATACAACAGTATTTCTTTCCTTGAATTATTTATCTACAGTTAAAAACAAGTTTAACAACACTTACCTAAAAATGTTTAAATGAACTTTACTAAATATAATGATTAATCTACAAAAACAAAACACGGTGACAGTTTTAAGGGCTAAAGTCTGAAAGCAACAATGACACCTGGTTGATAGGAAAGCTAGGACAAGGTAAAAAAAGTTCTACTATCAGTTTTCATTAAAGTAAACCTCACAAAAAGCACAAAATAATTTGAAAATTCTAAAATCCATGGGCAGATTAGAAACAACATACATAATTACTTGAATAAACAAATATTGAACAACAGAGTTAGCAGTTAAAATTGTGAAATTTTTTTTACTAGGATTTCCTCAATTTTCAAACAGTGTTGTAGAAGTGCAGTGTTATATGAGATACTTGTAGATAAGAGAGTAACAGTCTTAAAATAACACAAACCAAGAAGTCAAACCATTCAATATGGATTCCACAGCTCCACTTTTAATAAAATAATAGTAGAAACCCATCAAAATCAATAATTTTATTCATTTAAAATACAAGCGCATTTAAAATTTTACATTCTACACAAAAGTCATTGGCAGAGCAAGTGTTTTCCAGGTTGTTTGTGAGCAATTTGCACCTACCCATTCTCCAGTACCGCGAGACTCCTCCCACCAGTCCCCTCTCGACAGCTTCTTTCCATTTTGCATTAGGTCTCAGGGTGAAAATTTAGCAATACTGAGGCCAATCGACTTCAAACAGCAGGATTTCGAATTAACAACAAGAGTGGTGTCGGCCCAGTCACGGCAACATCGTCAGCCGTTGCAAAACTCTCAACCCATCAATGGTCATTTATTCAAATCTTTTATTCTTTTAGCTGGTAGATTTGTCAAGAAAGCCACCGACCGACATTAGGTAACAAATCAGATGATTAGAATCACATTTTGGTCTTGTCGTGAAGTAATACTAAAATAAAAATCAAGACCAGCACAAAATCAGTAGATGGTTCTGCGGTCGAAATCAACAGAACTAATGTACCAAAAAAATAATGCAATGCATCTTTTAATTAATGCATAATTATTAAAGAAAACAGGAATTGCAGAAGCAATGAGCAACAGGTCGTTCAAAGGCTTAATAGTTAAGAAAAAGTGAATTGCCAGTTTTTCTTAATCCTTAAACATGCAAGAAGGCATGCTCAAAATGTCCATTGCCACCTTCCCACAGACCCGACGTTGTACCTCAGCCACCATCAGTAGTCACTTACATAGCACCAAAACTGCCACTTGGCAATATTTTTATTAAAATGACAATAAAAATATAATACTGGCAATAAAAACTAGTCTACTTATTTTGATACTTGGCACAAAATCAAATCGCATGCACATTGCACAACCAATAGAGGCAATAAAGACATGCAAAAGATTAAAAAAACTAACAAAGATATTCAACAGACACCTGTTTATTCGATAACAAATACGATCGCCACGGGGCAGCCACACGGACCACTATACGACGAAGCATATTATAGACGACAGGATTAACAGTAACACGAGGCTTCCCCGGCCGAACTACATCCACCACGGTGGAAACATCGTCTACCGTAATCAGACGAAATCCACGAATTCAACAGGAGATAGATCCGGCAGAGCCACCGGATAGGGAAGGATGCGAATTCCATTCCAGCCTGCAACGATTCACCACACAACACGCAGCCGGCACAGTTTCGTCGAAAGACACGTCGGGGGCGCATCCCGCACCGGCTGCCAAACCAAGAGCTCCTCGTGCGACATACCGGTCCACCAACGAAGTACCAAAAACGTGCACCAGGACAGCACCAGCTATTTTAATGGCAACGTACCGCACGTTCTCCGAACGGAGGCAGGTAGATACACGCAAGTCGTAAACGATCGCCTTTCCTATTTCAAAGAGGGTGTCGAAGTGACGGTAGAACGCGACAAAAACACGGCGCGCTGTAATAAAAGCCAATTTTTAATCCGTACGCCATAATCGCGTAAGAACCGTATCATTTAAGAATTCGAAGCGGCAAGTCATATCGGTCGAACTTAAAATTACACTCGGACCTTCTCAATTTAACACTACGTGCAGATATTTTAAACGAATTAATATATAATTATTGGCGATAGATCTTACCCGAAGACGGCCTATCGGTGTTTACTCGATATATGGCAATTACGTAAGCAAAGTATTTCGTCTGGAAGATCTTGCAATAGTCCAGGCGATCCCGTAATTTACCATAAAAATCGCTATTTATAATTTACAATTGTGCGTGTGTAAACAGACATTTTCCGTAAACGTCGTTTTCGTTTATATTTTACTAACGCGCGAAACGAATTCGTTATTTGGGATTTAGAACTGAAATAATAGAAACGTATTATGTCCGACTCACCTTTTCCGTCAACGAAAATTACTCGAATTAATTACACACGCAAAAACGACGCGTTACATTAAAAAAATTTTACTCCGTACTCTCGAACGGCGCGATTGCGAAGTAATAAAACGACGCCGTCGTGACATGTTATGGCAAACCACGCCGAAATATCGCCAAAATTTATTCCCGTCTTACCAATAAAAATATATACGAAACGTCAATACGAAAGAAATTAAATTAACACTAAAAAGCTTCAAACATCCAAATAACTTGTTTAAAAATCAATTTTCTTAAAAAAAGATCGGTGTTATTTTATCAGAGACTGATAAAATAACAACGGTTGAACTTATCGTTCTTAATTGTGAAGTTTCAGCAATTTTTTTAAAAAAGAAACATCTTTTTTTAAGGAAATTGATTTTTAAACAATATAAAGAAGCCGCACCATTGATATTACATATCTGTTACTTATAGAATCCAAAGATTTGTAGAATAAATAAATTAATTATATACGACGTTCTCACTTAATAATTAGCGAGGTTGAAACCGAAGTTTTAAACTCGAAAACGTGTACGTCGGACGTTCGGCGCCGCTTTCCTGTAAGCTTAGAAGTTTAACAATGGCGTTTGGAATGTCGAGCGTGATTCCACTGACTTTCCAAACGCCATTGTCAAACTTCTAGGCTTACAGGAAAGCGGCGACGTACACGTTTTCGATTTGAAAACGTCGGTCGCAACCTCTCTAATTCTAACGGCGCGACACTACAAGTTATTGGACGGCAGGATGACCGAGCGGTTAAGGTGGCAGCCTACCGCTCTAGGAGACCCGGGATCGTATCCGGACGAGTCGAAAGTTCCCCAGAAATTTTTCGTCGGATGGTCCTCATAAAGCTAACTGTGCCCTGTCCCGCCTAATGGCATCACAGGGTTAAAGAGACTATGCCTAAATCATGGGTCATGGTCTGATACCCGATAGGTAAACTGGACTCTTTTAGTTGGACCAGTGAGTACTTCTTTCAGTAGGATGGTCCGTCCGGATACGTCGGGTCCCGTTCCTCACCACCCAGCTGCCCAATTGTGGTCCTGGCAGAATCCATAAAGGCTTGCTAAAAGAGGTCTTCTTAATGCCCACGGGGCGGAAAGAGTAAAACAAAAGTAATATTATAGATGTATACGTATGGATATATTTTAGTAAAGTATTTGATAAGGACGGTTCAATCGCCATCATTTTAAGAAATATATTTTTTTATTTTATGATTATATTTTATCATTATCATGAATAGTCATTTGAGTCTCTATTACATTATTGAAGGCAGTTATGACACGAACTTTTGTAGAAAGACCACAAAATTCAAAAAAAGAGATCATTTAAAACTGCTAAATTCTTTTTCTACTTTTACATATTATTTTTATATTTTTTACTTTAAAAAGTTCAGCAACGAGTTGTGTAACTTTCCTGGCTTCATCAGGAAAGTTTGCAACACGCTGTTTTGTCGGACTTTATTCGCCAAAAGTCATGTTGCTCCATGCTTCTCCTTTGTAAACAATTTCCTAGGACAAAATCTAAATCGACTATATTCATATTGTTATTAAGTATTGTTTATTTATTTCGGCCAGTAATTATTAAGAATAAAATTCTGTTTGACGCCATCCTTTACGAAATTTTATTTACAAAAGTTTAATGTGAGGAGCCGGGGTTACTGCGTGCGCCTTAATCAATCGATAACAATATGGCTTTGCCGATAACAATCGACGAAGGCCTCAAGAACAAAATATAACGTGTCCAATGCAAGTACCGGTACCAAGTTTTTTTCTGAATACATTGACGGCTTCTTGAGTTTATCTTCCTTGTCTGAAACCATATTGTCTACTATCCAAATGTTACATTTATCTACATAACGAGTAATTTTTTTTATGAATAATATTTTTAAAAACAGAAGAAACCAAAATACTGATATTATGTCAGTGACGTAACTCTGGTATATAAATTTCCGTTTTTATGTATAGGATATGTTATATTATACTTTAAAGTATCTTACAGATAACATAACTATAATAACTATAAAAATAATCCTACACATAACATAACTATACATGTCGTACAGATAATGACCAATCTTTAAAAGTTAAATTTATTACATAGGACAATATTCTATTATGAATTTCGCGATGTTATTTATAATTTTGCTGTCATTCCATCTTAACCGGTGACACAAACAATTCGTAATTTATTAATTACACCGAAAAGTTATTCGTAAGTACTGTACATAAAGTTTCTGTTTATTTGAATCTATTTTCTTTTACATCCTGTTTGCAATTTTGGTTTCATAATTCTTTCTATTTTGCTTCCCCATACATTTTCTAAATAAATCAGCAACTTGATGTGCCCTACATCGACCAGCTTATCATGATTAGAAATTATATATGAATTTAATTATAAATTAATATACAAATATGTTATTATGAATTATTTACGTTTTCAAAGTAATCTTATATTCGTTGCTATATTTAATTTTAAATGACAAATTTGTACTGAAAATTCCAATAAAAACAATTAATTGCAATGACAAGCATTGAGTTTTTTTTTTGTTTTGTTTTGTTTGGCAAATAATTTCAATTTATTTAATAAATCGAATAGCAACGAGTATCCAGTTTTATTCTCCGATTGCTATTCTGTCAAGCAATCAGGGTCTTTTTGGTTTCCAAAAACTACCACAAAATGGGTGTCGCCTTGACGTGGCTTTGTGGCTTAATGTGTGAAAATCTTATCGAAGTTTTGCAGATAATATTTTCCACAGACTAAGTACATCCGACAGAAATTTCAAAAGTATTTTAAAAATTATTTATTGATTTACTTGTGTCAAAAATTCATCCATTATTTATTTTTATAATTTATTGTTACGTATGAGAATAAACCTAAGAGTTTAGTAAACAAAGAAAAATTTTCAGAACTATTGCAACTTAAATGGCTTTATGACTACGATCTTACATAAAATAGCTATTTTGATGTTATTCAAAATAGAAAAAAAAAATCAATTTCATGTGCACACATCTTATTTTTCTTAGTAAATGACAATAATAATTATGTTTTCAAAATTTTTTCAGTACTTTACAGACGCATCTATTGTTCCTAGATCTTAAAGAATATTTCAGTAATACAAGTATTTCTGCTGAAGGAATATGCCTTTGCCGATAACAATGGGAGGCCTGACGAAGGCCTGAAGAACAAAGTAAAACTTGTCCAATACAGGTACTGGTACGAAGTTTTCTTAGAATACATTGACGGCTTCTTGAGTTTATCTTCCTTGTCTGAAACCATACTGTCTACTATCCAAATATGCACATTAAGAAGACAGCAGCTGTAAATTTTGCCGTAGCGGCTGAATTTTGAAGTAAAAGAACTTTTTCATGAAAATCACAATCACATACTTAAGACGGTATGCGTACCAAATTTAGTGGAGATTTGTCCAAATAGTTTTTTTCTTTTTTTTTTTACAGAGATCATTGAGACCTTACTCTTTAATTTTAATTACCTGGCATATTTCAAATAAAAATTATACAAATAAAGCAATCTAAGAAAAATATTTCGGGTAAGACTGCATTAGCAACATTCGTAACTTAGAAACTGCCATTTTATTGTAGAGAAATCGGTCGAAATGTCTAACGAAAGTAAGAAAAGCGGTGACGCAATTCTCGCTTAACTCGTTCGATTTTACGAACGTACCCAATAATAGCAAAATACATTTATTACAAAAGTTTTTTTAAGGTTTTTATTTGTTTATTTTAGTAGTTAATCTGGTGAAATTTTGTCAGCAAATCTGGTAGAGAAAAATATTTTTGACGTCTGGCATCATTCTGTCGAACAGAAGTCCGCACATTTTATCTCTATTTGGCTCGAGAAGAATAATTTAAATCCGAAAGAACGGTCGAGGAACCTCGACAAAAACAGTCGTAATGCCTATCCGTCCGGAGGTCTATTATATAAGATCAGGACACACGTATACTGGAGCCGCCATTTTGGGACTTTTTGAGTCGCATGTTTAAAACAAACTTGTACGAGCAGTCAGTTTTATACGACATTAATTTGACTAAAATTGCATAAATTAGTTTAATTAATGTCGTATAAAACTGACTGCTCGTACAAGTTTGTTTTAAAGATGCGACTCAAAAAGTCCCAAAATGGCGGCTCCAGTACGCGTGTCCTGACTTGGTCCGCTCGTCCGTACGTAACGCCCCCTGTCGAGAGAAGTTGGTTTACGGAAGCCGACAAGTCGATTCAGGTAAATACAAACGAAATCGGCGCGTTCGAAGGATACGAGAACGTCACCGGTCAATTTTCCACCCATTAATTGCTTTATTTTTATGAAAAAGCCGATTGAGAAAATGTTAGCCTTTGTTGTTTAAATCGAAACAGAAATATGCCATTCGGTTTAGTTTTGTCTCGTTCGTAGGAAAGAAATGTCTGGTTATTCGATTACCGATTTTTAAAAATTAATTTAATCGAAAGATGTCTCTTTTTAATCGTTTCTAGAAAACTGATTTATCTTCGTTCTTCGTTTCTCAGTTTTACTTAGTGAATGTGCCACCCACAAACTGTATAATTGACCTATTAATAATTTAGTACAGGTAATGTACATCGGGACAAGAAACATTCCTCCCTATAATAAACCCAAGAAACAATAATTAACACATATACAAACAAAAATAACCAAATGAAGACTTCTAAGTCGAACGGTGCCCGTTGAGTGAAGAGGTGATTTGTCTGGTTTTTTTTAATCTGGATCGATTGCCAGGCATCTCTGAATTTTTTATTTTAGACTTCGAAATTTGATTATGCCGAGCTATTTGTTTAAAAGCGTCCGGAAGCCTTGCTCCGGTTTGGGTGACCGACGGAATTGGCAAAGGGTGGATTGACGAGTTTGTCGAAAAGGATAAAGATGTTTTGTTAGTTTGTCGCCTGGTTTAAATAGACCGAGAGTGGTGGACAACTGTGCCGGATATGGTAATCTATTAAAAATTAGGAATATGTAAATAGAGGATGCACAATACTAGCTTAGATGATGTTGGCTCCCGAAATTGTCTGAGTTTCGGGGGCAACTTGTCGGAGTGTACCTTGACTCGATACTAGTCTTTTTCGTTTGGAAATCAAAAGAATTAAAGATAATTTAAAGTAAAAAATTATGCCTAAATTAGTGATCGATTGTATTGAACAAATCAAGTGTAACTACTAAAATTACTTACGTTCGATTTGTCAATAAAAAAAACAGTTGGTCGATCAATATGGAGTGGTTCTTTTGATAGGATAAGAGAAGGCGGTGCAACACGTGGGTGATCTTCCAAAAGGGATTTGGCTTCCTTTGAGGACTTTCTTTCTAAGGGGAAACTGGCCTCTATTTAGGGTTATGCATGTGAAGAAAACTTAAAATTCCAAGTGACCAACCTTTTGGTGAGGCACAAACCTGCGACTGACCACTAGTGTTTGGTGGTGCACGGTCTAAAGTGTCAAAGAAACAACCTTTGAACCAGAGTACATAAAATATCTCAAAACTTTTTTAGATCATTTATAGTATAATTTATAAAATTAAAAAAAAATTATAGTGTGTCATAAAATTAACAGAATTTAATTTAAAAAGGTTTAATTTATTCATTAATTGTCAAAATTGTTACATTATTTAAAGGGTAAACATAGCAGTTAAATATGGATTATAACATCCAATAAATGTTTCCCACCACTCATTCTTTTGACAAAATTTTCAATCACATCTTTGCATAATTGTGGCTAAATTTTATCAAAAACCTCAAATTACTGCTTTCAATCCAGGAATTGTTCTTATTTTTGTGGCATAAACTCTGGACTTTATAAATCTCCAGCAAAAGAAGTCGCACAATTTTGTGACCAATTCTGGTTGGCACTGCACGAGACGAGTTGCCCCCGAATGTTTTGCTGCAACAACTCGGTTGTTTTGCATGTTATATGACAGGTGGCACCATCCTGATGGTACGATGTCTTCCAAATCCATGCAATGAGAGAGAATAGATTGAAATAATTTAAAAATAAAAGGTTTAATAATCAATTTAAAGAATTTGCTTATAAAAGTAATTACTTCTATGTAGATGACAAATTTTAAACATAGAAATCAGGTATAAGCATAGGGTCTGTAATAGGGCCAAAATTAGCTGAACTCATAATGGAGGATATAGATAATGATATAAATAGAATAAAAGGTGTACAAATTTACAGATATAGATGGTATTTTCACAATATATGATAGTAAATTTATTGATATTAAAGAAATAAATATAAAAATATTCCAAATAAATGATAATATAAAATTTCAAATAGAAGAGATATAAACAATGAAATCAATTACTTGGATATTACAATAGAAACAAAAAATAAGAGTTTAAAATGTATAAAAAAATAAATAGTGTTAGAAAATAGATTTTTGATGAAATAGTCCTTTGAATATAAAAAAGAATATATATAGTACGGAATATAAAAAAATAAACACTAGAACAAGTAATTTATTAAATAAAAATAGAGATATAAAAATATTAAAAGAAAAAATGATGTTAAATAATTACACAGAAAACCTTAAAGACAAAATGGAAAAAAGAATTAATATAACATAAAAATAAACAAAAACAAAATATAAAGTTAAAATATACAGAAAGTTGTTAGTTCAAAATTCAAGGGACAAAATAATTGCGACTTTGAATTATCGAGTTTCAAATTATTTGAGATTTACATATTTCTGTACAATATGCCGAGTGCCACATAATTGATGTAATTTATTAAGAAAAGGGAATATGGCTACATATATAGAATGCTATTTTTGTTAATTAATTATAATAATATAAATGTGAAGATAAACAACATGTGTCCAGTGAGAACCTCATAGGTTGCCAGATAGGTTTTATAAAAAGTAAAGCAGAATTCCTCAAAATGTAGCCCAAATTATTTTTGAAGTGGCTCAAAAGTAGTAAGTTGTTTAGACCTGGAGCCATACAAGTATCCTAATCTGCTACTTGCAGCCCAATCTTGCAATCCTGAAAACCAGCATATTTTATGAGATAAGAGGAAAAGGGGTAGTCCATGTGTAAGGTCTATATAAGGTGTATAGCTGTGCTTTTATAGTAACACACTTTCAAGTGTGTTACTATAAAAGCAAAGCTGTATTGACCAGATTAGAGTTGTCAGTCTATCGTTCTCTTATAACATGGAGGCACTTCATCTAAATGAAGGAGTTAACGTTCATTATAATTGTTTATATTATAATTATAGTTTCTTTAAGAGAAGTTTTACATTTCTTTCTCAAATGTAAATTCTGTATTTATTAATTTTCAATGTAATATATGTTTATATTTTTTAATTATGTTTGAATGGCAATTTTTGAAATGTATTCAGAGTTAATTAGTTTAAAGAGTTAAAGTAGTACCTTAAGATGTGTATCTGAAAATAACTTTATAATAATCTGAAAATACTCTTTCTCAAATAGAAATATAGTATTTTTATAGCAATAATTTTATTTATTTTAAAGAAAAGTAGAAAGTTTTATATTGTTAGTTTTATGTAATCTGTTACCATTGAAGGATTGAATAAAATTTAAGATACTGGAGATAAAAAAAGTTAAAATAGAAATCAACTGAAAAAACAGGTTTAAGTTGTTATAAAAAGTTTATTAATACAGTCAACTTGTGTTAATATGAATTGCTAGGGGAAAAACAGTTAGTTTGCTTTATCGAAAAATCTTATTAACTATTTTCAGGATCAAGGTTAAGGTTGTATAATTTAGCGAGTTAAGGCTTGATAGGCAATCAAAATCTTTAAATTATAACGTTTCGAATTTACTAAATAAAGCTAAATAACATTAAATTTATTTACGTAAACAAATTAATGTTCTAAATGATTTTCACATCAAACAAAATGAGGGAGGAGATGGTATATGCCATTTAAGAGGGAGCAAGTAATCAGAGTAGTTAAACAAAGCAAAGCTAAAAGAAATCTATGATTTTTTTCTGTTGAAGATGGTTTCAAAAAAAAAATCTTTTCTGGTGTCAAAAGAGTAAAAAAAAAGTAGCCCAAACCTGGCATCACTGTATGTACCCCAGTGAGGCAAGTTAGCATGTTTGCATGGTATTGCATCTATTTAAAGGGATGGGCATCCTTAAACTTTAACCCCTATTTTCTGAATACAGTACAATGGTCTGCTAAAACCAGATGAATTGCTCTACAATCAGAGGTTGAACCCATCCTTGCTTACTAGGAGAAGAAAATCTATTCTACTCAAAATGAACATTTATTACACTTCTTTTATTGTTCATGTCAAAAAATGTATAAAGTGATCATTATTGGAAATAGGGTTGTAAGGAACTGAGTCCGAACGTTATTTTTATTTTATTATTATTTCTGTTTTATTATCTTTTGTTTGGGGTTTATGTTTATTTAGGACGAAGGTTCCCCACCACTCTCTTGTTAGTAATGAAAAATGAAGATAAAACAACTCACGGAGAAATAAGCGCCGTAGGAAAAATCTTGCGCACTTGCGCTGCCCGGCGGAAGTAACAGTCCGCAGAAAAAAAAATGGAGGGGGGAGTCCCCACAATCACTAGTAGAGAAATACTTGATAAACCGTCTTAAACATCCCAGAAAATTATGATAAATATTTTGTAAACGGTTTATAAGCTTTGTCGGAAACTTAAAGCTGCCAGAAAAGAAAGTTAATGTTAGCAACTAAGTATGTAAATAAGGGGAGTAACCCAGCTCAAGTGTGACGTCACCTCACAGTATAAAACCCGTACGTTAACCGAAGGAGGAGAGGTGAATTCCAAATCGAGGCGACTGTGAGAGCGAGGTAGATTCGAAAGCGAAGTGTTTTCTGATAGAAGTCCAGATTGATAATTGGACGATCCAAGGTGTTAAAGAGGAGTTCGATTGACGATTTGACGATATCGAAAGTATTGAGGAAATAGTTTCTTCGTATAGTGAGGTGATGGATAGACGTTTAATTAGTAAGAGATTTTGTTCATAGTTTCTAAGTATTTGATTTGTCGAATTTTCAAAGGGGAATTAATATTAAGTTAAGCTAAGTAGCTAAGTTTATTGTCGGGTTGACTTGTTGATTTTCGTTAATAAATTTTGTTTGGATTATTGACATTTGTACGTAGTACATTCTAGTTGCTAATTAAATATATTTGAACTTTTGATCTGACTTGATATTTATCGTTATTACTACTAATTTTTCGGTGGACGCTTAAAAGTCCAGGCCTGGCAAACTAATCTCGAATCCGCGTAAAGTACCCGTTAGGTTAACGGAAGTTTCACCGACCGTAATTATAATCGGTTTCCTAAGATACTAAAATTAAGTACTTTACAGGGTTATTTCTTGGGAGATTATGAAGGTAATTTACAGTTTGGTTTAACAAATTCTGATAAAATTTGTTTTTGCTTCATTGCATGAAAATTAACATTGTGACAGTGGTGTTTTGCCAGAGCAATTGCAAAAATTGCTTTATCGGTGTTTGTTTTCAGGCAAGTCAACTGTAATAATCTATTGGCTTTTAACAAAAACTATAACTAAATTAATTAGATTTTGCAGTTTGTCGGAAAAGATTTTTTAACATGACAGTTTTGTAATACAATAAAGTTTTTAACACTTACTACCATGTGTGATTTTGTGGCATGTGGCCTTTATCCATTGTATCAATGATACAATTTTGCATCATTCCAATGCTGGAAGTTTCTAATGAATTACACATGAATTTTTTTCAATGTAATTGGTTACTAGCAGAAGTGTAAAAAACATTGTAGAGGTTATATTTTATTGCTTGGTTTCAAATTTTCCCAGGATGTATTTCATTATAATGGTTTTTTGTCATTTTGTTTCTTGAGAGGTACCAATGACTCACTTTTGTATTGTCATATATAATTTCATAAATATTGCTCAAAATGAAAAATTTTTTATCTTTAATGTAGGAATAATGATTGAAATAGAGAACCAGAAATGACAATAGTCTACCAGCATCTTGCAACCATCTTGATAGAACGATAACCTTTTTCGTAATGTCTTTTGCCCTTTCTTCCTTTCATGCTGTCACTCACTGTCGTCTTCCCCACTTCTCCTCTTACTTGTTCTCGCTCCCTCGTTCTCCTCGTCTCCCCTGCAACCTCTTGTAAATCTTAACGCTCTAGGAATGTTACTCGTCTAAACCCCACATTAATGTGTGTATAACAGTGGCATACTTTATAAAAAACAAATTTTCATATTTAGTGCAACTTTTTGTTTCAATGGCAGCAGTGAAAATGTTCTGTTATGTTGATATCCAGCATACAGTAAGGAGAAAGTAAGCCCAAGGAATTTATCCAAACATTTTTTTGATGACTTGTTAAAATTAATGTTAAAGTTTAGCAGAGCATAACGTCAATTTCATTTTTAAATATAAAGACCATGAGGTAGGTAGTCATGGAACATAGATGTATGCAAAGAACAGTTGTTATGCATTTTGTCTTCATTACTCTTCAAAATAGAAGTTACTATTAGAAGTAAGAATACTTTATGATTGTTTATTTTGATGACAGTTAATAATTTTTAATTTTTAAATAAATTTTAGAAAAACATCAGGTTAATGGATATTTTAAAGCAATATTATACAACTGTATTTGCTCAAGAGTTCTCACCATGTGGAAAATATTTGGCAGCAGGAAATAATTATGGGAAGATTGCTGTTTTTAAGTAAGATTTTTGAAAATCATTTTATATTTGCTAATATTAAAAATGTAATGTGAAGAATTACATTATTTATATAAGATTCAAATTGTAAAAATTCTTCATTATTTTGTTGTTTATGTTATTTTACTTAAACAATGTTTATTGAACCGGAATACCTTGATTATTATGACTTTATTGCAGGATTCACTAAAATTTAATATATTTATTTACTTGATTAAGAAACTCAATAGAGAAAAAACTATGAGTATAACAGATGTTGAAAAACAGTTGACTATATATTGTTAAATCAAAAAGTTTTTTGACACTTGGCAGCGCTTTACAAGCATTCCCCCATCGAATCAATGATCAATTCAAACATCTATCTGGTTATGCTTTAAAATTTCATTGTTCCACAACTGGAAGATATGTGGCCAAATGTTTATTTTCAGCATGGCAGGTGCTTCCCACATTGGATGCAAGGTTTCCTTAATGAGAATTTCCTGAATTGTCATATTGGTCAAGAGGGATCAATATTTAGATAGAGTTAGATAGCCTAATTAAATAGGATTTGACAATTTGGAGGACTTATCATGCCAAGGCCAACAGATAAAAAGACCAGGGCCGTATTCTGGTCACCGTCTCTGGTCTCTCGTCTCTCACAAGCCGGTCACTGATTGGCTAATCATTTGGATTAGCCAATCAGTGACCGGCTTGTGAGAAACGAGAGACCAGAGATGGTAACCAGAATACAGCCCCAGATCTTTTACAAAAAAGGTTAGTCTTTAATAATTACTTTCAAGACTAACCTTTTTTGTAAAAGATCTGGTCCTTTTTTCTTTCAGCCTTGGTGTGAGAAGAAATCCTATTTATTAGGCTATCTAAATTAAAGTTGTGGGCTAAAAGCATTGTTTATTATTAGGGATCAATGTCATGACCACTGAAGTCCCCTGATATCATTGATTTCTTTCTCTGGGTCTACATAAATGACAAATTGTGCATGTATATGCCAAAATGTAACTAGTTCAGAGGAATTACTGAACAGGATTTTCCATACTGTGAACATAGTATCAGAAGAGATGTTAAAAAGCATTTGATAAGAAATTGAGTACAGACTCAATATTATAAAAGTAACAAAAGGAGCACATGTGGAAATTTACTAATAGGTTATCATAATTCAAAAGATTTATAAAAAAAAAACACTTTGAGTTAATAATATATAGTTAACTGTTTTACAATATCTGTTATAGTTTTTTCTCAGTCAATCATTTACACACAATCTTGTACACCAACAAAAAACATTTATTAAACTGAAAAAAACTAATGTTTTCAGTCATATTTAATGACCATCAAGTTGATGTTCCAAAATTGAATATTTTTAAATAATGATGAAAAATAGAATAAAAATATGCAAATGCAAACATGGTTTAAATATAAAAAAATTCTACAGTCTGGTAAATTGCTGTGATGTGCAAAAACTAAAAGAAAAAATAGTAACCAAAAAGCATGCATTTTATAGTTTGTAGACTTCAAATTAGGATTTCTAAGCTTTCAATATTGTGTTTATGTCCATGTCATTGAAAGTGCATGGACATTATCTATAAATCATCCAAAATTATAAATCAATGCATTGTGGCAATACGCCATAATTTTGTATATATTTCCTTAGTGTTAAGCCTAATATTAAGTTTCGCTAGTCCTTTGTTCTAGATCATTTCCTCAAACTTTCTAACTGTCTTTTCTTCCTGCTGGTGGGGACACATATTCGTGGAATTACACAAAGGAAAACAACATGAGTGGTAAAAACCCTGAGGAGAATCGAGGGGTGAAAGGATTCATTCTCAAGCCAGCGTCGAGAAGAAGCAGACAAAAAAGGAAGGAGGTCGAGGTCGTTGTCACTGATCGAGACAGAGAGTGCTGAGGTCAGCTGAAAGGACAGGAATGAAATAGAAGCAGACGAAAAATTGAAACTTTGGTGAATGCCAAAGAATCAACAGATCGGAATGAGCGAAAGTGATGGCCAAAGGTGAAATCGGCACAAGTCTCCATTTCGAGAGGAGTGAAGAACCGACGAACAGAAAATTCCGGGTACCCCACTAGCAACTCTTTCTTTGACTTTTACTCTTTTTTCTCATCTTTTCATTTTATATTTCCTTTTAGATCATAAGTTATTTTAAGTTAATCGTAATATTTCAGGATAAGCTACAAACAAAAGGCATTGTTGTGAAATCGTATCACTCTCCGTGATTTGTACAAAGTTTTTATCACCCCGTTATTGTATCATTTATAGATTTTGAGGCCTTGACATGTTACAGGTGGTGTTTTTTCCGATGCTTGGTGACTGTATCTTCTTCCTATTGAACCTACCTTAACCAAATTGTCCAAGTGTAAGTGACCAGGGCTGTGAAGGGGTGTGACTTCTTAACAATATGCTCCTTTAATTGTAAAGTTAGGGATTGCACACTGGGTCCCACATATACCAGGCATGGGTTGGCACATGCTATAGAAAGTTGTATGTTAGACCTCTGCATTTTGTATAGTCTTTTGGTGGGTTTTTCTGGTTTTTTGTATTGCATTATAACTCATTGGGTTCCTCTCATCAGTGAAATAATTTTTTCATTGCATTAATTCTTCACTAAGTTACACAACTCAGAATTTCTGAAGTTTTGCTGCTTGCTCCCAAGCTTTCATCAATGAGTAATAGGGCAATTTATATATATTTACTATAATCCTCTCCTTTGAAGTTTCTAGTGATATCTCATTTTTTTCTTGTCTGTCAATTTTTACATGAATTATCATTTATCTTTTGTCAGACTTTTTTTGGGTCACAAGGGCCTGTTGTTTGAATTTCTCTGTTTTTTCCTAGTTATAATATTCATCCTGATAGCCACTTGTTATCTTCTAATTTCTATTTGGATATCTTTGTTTTTTGCCAAGTTCTGGTTTCTCAAACTTTCTGTCTAAACAAATGCAAATCATTTCTGTACCGAGCAAACCATTGTTCTCTCTTTTCTTGAACCTTCCAGAAGGTTTTTTTTCTGCTTTATATTTCTGTCTGAAATATTTTGGTATTGTCTTGGGCTGCTCTGTCTACTGGGTATGCCTCCTCCTCCTCGTTTTTGGGTACTTCATGGTGTTTTTGTTATTTATTCATTTGTTTATTTATTTTTTAGTTATCATTATTATCTATTATTTATTTTATTAGTATTTTTCATTATCACTTACAGACTCCCATTGGTGGGCTAGTTTTCTGATTGAGCTTCTACTCTCTTTTCTGCATTTTTGGCATCACCATTGCCAAAATGCATTTTTTTTTTGCTTGGTACTTCTGAATTTTGCAAAACTGCTTACAGGATTATGGATGAAGTTAAGGGCTAGCTAGTGGATAACAGCAAGTATCACTTAGGTACTTGCAAATCAGATACATGATATCATGAGTCAGGTGCAGTACATTATTGACTTGGCTGAGTCTACTTTCTCTGTTAACAATCTCCTTTGTTGTTAATAGCATTAAATTAAATTGTTACAAAATAAGACATTAATGATTTTCTGGTGGTTTATTCTGAGATGGCTAAAAGAGCTCTTTCTGAGGCCAAAGAGGCCATTGACGGCTTTCAGTGTATTTCCTCCATCAGTGCTACAGTACAGATAAACCCTTCTAATGTCAGTCCAAAATGCTGCTAGTTTGTACCGGTAGGCATCATTTGACTGGGAAAGAGTATAGAGTGGGCTGTGTGTTGGTTTAATATATACATTGGTGACTAACTGCCCTTCTTTAAATTTGATGTTAATGTCCAAAAAAAATGTATCTTTAACAAGCGTTTTTGTTCCATTTTCAGTTTTAGCCTATCCTTATTAATATTAATCCTATCAATGAATTTACTAATTTTTTGGTTATTCTTCCATAATATAAGAACATCATCCACATATCTTTTAAAATACACAATATCCATTTTGAAATCATTAAGAATGCTTTTTTTTTAGTTTTCTTAACACCAGCTCACATAATAGCCCTGATACTGGACTCCCTGTGGGGCTGCCTCTTTTTTGCCCATATAATTGGTTGTTAAAAATAAAACCAGATTCATGGCATGCCAAACTGACCAGCTCTATAACGTCATTAGTGTAATTGACTAATTCGGGGTTTTTGATGAGTATAAATTCCATGAGTGTTTCAAAGCAAGATTCTATTTTTATTAAAGGATATAAGTTCTCAAAGTCCATTATCATCCCAATCTCTTCATCCATTAACACTAAGTCTTGTATCTCCTTAACCACATTTCTTGGGTCGTGTGCCACAAATATACTATTTTCCAGTTTGGTGGAGATGAATTTATGCAAGCATTTTTTCAGAACATAAGTCGGTTTCCTGCATTTCTCTATTGTCAGTCTTATTTCTGTTATGTTTTTTGTTTCAAACTTTTGTTTTGCAATGGAATTCAAGGTTCGAGAGTATTTCATACTCTCGCACCTTGAATTCCATTGCGAATTTTAATGTTTAAATGTTGAGAATTTTATACTGCCTGTAGTGACATTCTGTTCCAAATCTGAGATGTTCATTAGCCTGATGATGACGATTTTGTATTGTTGAAAGTATTTCTTTTTATTGAAATAAAGAACTTTATACATGGACTTCACAAGAAAACAACATGGCTGACTTGCATGTGGTTGATTACAAAAAACAAAGTTAACTCTTCTGCTGTGCATCTTGAGTGGCATCTTGTCACATTTTTCTTTTCATTGTAACAGAAAGTACTTTTGTTATAAAAAGGACTTTAATGCCATCTGATAGTGTTTATCTTTGTCTATTATTATATTACATTTGGTGGGGAGTTTAACATACTATTTATTTTATTCTAATATAAACTGTGAGAAAACACTTTTACTTTGTGTTAAAACTAAAGAAGTAGTGGCTAAAATTTCATGCCCAGTTAGGGTTTCTCCTATGGGCAGAACTCTCAATCATTTCCAAGTGCATTTCTTTCAAGTATGAAAACCACACTACTGCTTTGGTTGGATTTGACAGTGAAACCTGATGTGTTACTTTGCTGGTATAAAGCTAGGTTGTTAAAAATAATCTTTGATAAGTCAAAATCTAATACTTATGAAACCGTGGAAATTTACAAATGAGCAAAATGGAGAGTGCATTAATAGTAAAGATGAGTCAATCTGCCAAGCATTAGGAAGCATTATATATGCTATGTAAGAGATGAGGACTGGATGTGAAGAAATATTTTAGTTGTTCATGACCTTTTTGACAAAATCTAATGTTAACCTTTAATGTTTATTATTTGAAATGTTTTTGTATGTTTTAAATTTGAATTGAATATTCAAATGTGTTTGACATGAATCAAATGTTATTGGTTGTTGGCTTTTTAAAAATTTTCAAATGTGTAGAAACACAACTGTCTCTTATCTGGGAAAATTTATTTGGTCTTTTGAATTCAATCAAACTTACTAACTTATTGTTATACCTGAAAATTTTGTATGCTTAAGAGGATGTATGCTGGAAGTAGTGTTTGAGATGGTTTTAAGGTATTACAAAGAGTGTCTTTAAATAATATGAAAAATCCTTTACATAATGTACTGTACAGGGTGTTTTACAGCCTCTCCACAAAGTTTTTTTTGAATAACTTTTTTGAAAATTGGAATTTTTTAATAAAATTTTCAGCAAAGATAGAAGATGAAAAAGGAAATTAATGCAAGATATTTTCAAAATGTCTGCCCTCTGTCGAGATGCAGTAGTGCAATCACATTACTACAGGTCTGATCTGAGATGCCCTTCGTGATGCTCTCGATGCTTTCTCTCATCTGACTGAGGGTGGTAGGGTTATTCTTGAATACCTGATCCTTCATGTATCCCCAAAGAAAGAAGTCTAGTGGACTCAAATCAGGGCTGTAAGGTAGCCAGGCAAGGCCACATTTGAACATCTCTGGATAGTTTTTAAAGGTACTAGATCACTTCTGACAGAACAAAGTTGGGTTTTCTCCCAACTGGTACCAGAATTTTATCATATTCACACGGTCTTCGATTGAATATTAGGACATTTTGCCAAAAATTACGGAAAAATCAAATGTTTTGAAGCAATGTGATTTTGTGATAGAAGCAATTCCTTTTTGCTCAAAGCGCCACCTACAAAAAATTGAGGCTGAAAACCACACGGTTCAAAAGTTATTCAAAAAAAACTTTGTGGAGAGGCTGTGAAACACCTTGTATATAGCTATCAGCTATCTCACGATTGAAATATTTCTGAATATTTTAGATTATGAATTTAAAAATAGAACATGTAAAGAGTTTTAAAATTTTATAAGGAAGCAAATATTTGTTTTGCAATTTAAATCTGTTAAAAAGTTATTGAGATAATGTTTTAATAAAATTATAAATGAAATTTATAATTCTTTTCTCTTTCTAGTATTTCTTCCTTTTTCATTGGTGATGATACCATTCAATTAGAAGAATCTCGTCATCCGATGTATAAATTTACAGGTAAATATTAATGGTTTTCTATTATTAAGTTACAATTACTGAAATTTACTATGCATTTTCTGCAATGGCTTATAAGTAGTGCTCTGTTTCTAAAAAATTACTACTATTACACATATATGGTGACTAAAGATGTTCTGTTTTAGAAAAATGTACAATTTTTTCTGAAACATTTAGAAAACAATAACTAAAAATTCTCAGTATTTAATACTATTAATTATTTATTTATTTTTATAAATGTGCACACTTATATTGCAGCATTTAGTATTTCCAAATTTTTTGTAGCTCTTCCTATCTGCACTTCTTCCCTATTTCTTGTTTTGGATTTACTGTCACTTTTGCTCATTTAGCACTTTCATGTTTAAAAAGCAGATTTATGTCAGACCATGAGCCTTGTCAAAGAACAAAATATGTAAACTTACTCTTGTTTTAAATATGTTTTCTTGTATTTCCAATGAGCTTCAACCTTCTGTTAAATAATATAATGCCTAGCTCCATCTGTTGACAAGAATAAAATAAAATATTTTAAGTTTTTTAATTTTTATTAAAGTTTTTGCAACAAATAGTTTTCCTGCCAAAATTTTCATTGCAGTTATTACTATTATTATTATTAAATAATTTAATATTTAGGTTTTTTAAAATATAAATATAAAAAAGCAAAATCGTCACAATTACTACAGTTCGATACATCTTGTATGGAGTGCTAAGTTTAATATTTACCAGGATGGCATATGAACAAAACCAAAAACTAACATCTTCATTAATCTTTGTCACATGGTAGAAAACAATCGACGGAATGAAAATAAGCCTTTAATGAATCAGAATCTAGTGGAGATTTTTCAAATGATGCAGTAATAAAAAAAATTACAAAAAATTGGTTTTTGCATTTGCTTACATTAAATTCAAGTTGTTTATATCAAACTTATATCAAACAGTCCTCACCCACTATATATCAAATTAAATGGGGAAAAAATCTTTATGAATTTTATTGTTAGTTTATGTTAAAGTTATTTATTTTCAAACACTTGCAATTTTAAAAAGGTGAAAAAAAAGATCAATCCACACATTCACAGCATAAAAAAATGTCAGTCCTGAACATGTTAATAAGCACAGTTTTATCTTTTTCTTTCAAAATATCATTAGTACTTCTCCATACCTTGTTTCTTGACAAAAATGCTGTGGGAACAGACAGTTATTGGATGGTATTGCTTGTTTTTTGAGAGATGTCTCTGTTGAAAGAGAGAGCCCATGTTCCATTTGTTTTTTACATTGGCTTCACTTGGCCCATGGCATTCATTCTGGTCAATAGCATGATCTGGTTTGCTTCATTCATTTTTGTCATGCTATATTTTTGTTGCAAAAAGTTTTATATATCCAGGCAAGAAGTCACCAGACTTCTTGCCTGGATATATAAAATGTTTCTTACTGAAAGTACTGACAGCTGGTACTATTTAACAGCTGTCAATCTTTTCTTTACTATTTGTCACTACAGCATACTGGCACATTCAAGCTGAAAATAGCAATGCATATAATCCACATTGGTATATATCCTTTGGGAAATTGATAAAACACAACTAAAAACATCACCCAATCTATATTGTTATATACTTCACATCCAAATTTTCTTTTGAAAATGTGATATAAGATGTCCCAATAGCAATGCTGAATTTAATTGTGGAATAAAACTCATCATTTATTGGACAACTGCGGATATTTTTATTTCAGAATAAAGTCACATTACATCCCATTTCAGTGTTAAATAGTTTTTATATATTATTTATTATTTATTTTATTTATTTATTTGTTGATGAATATACATAAGGTACATGCCCGGTGCCATTAAGTACAAAACCGGGTGAGAACATGAGATACATTAAGCAGTTTTCTGAAGAACAAGAATTATCTATAGTGGTATTAATAGGTTTAAATATTATAAAATACATAAAATACATCAAGAATAAAGACATTAACAATTCGGCATTATATAGACATTTAGAGCAACAGCACATTCATGACATCGAACATCATAACATAAAGAAATAAAATATTAATTGAAGTTAACAAATATGGTAATATCTTTGTGCAAGCGTCATCTATGTGAATATCACATAGAATAATTTATGAACCATATAAAGTATTATAAATATATATAGCATGAGAAAATAAATATCATGTATAAGTAACAACAAACATATTAACTATCATCAAATAAAATATTAACAGCAAATAATAACACATATATATATAATATAGTAACCTGAATTTAAATAACAAAACTTAAAATAACACCTAAATGTAACAAGTGAACAACTTTTTGTACAAGTTAAGCTGTACAGTCCATCACTCTTCTGTAAAGATGGGTCGGCACAGGTAGAATTCTGTGGAAGGTTGTAAAGCAGAAAAGAACAGCCAGTGTGCAACTGCGCCGTCCAAATTGAGTAGTAGGTTCTGTGTTCACGTAGATCTGAACAGTTCTAAAGTTGCATAATGATGGATCATCATCTGTCGGAGTCTGAAGAGTTCCTGTATGAGTGAGTCAGCACATGTCAATCTGTGCAGTCCAAGTAGTTAAAAAAAAAAAAAAAAAAATATCTTTGTACAAGAAATCTGTACAGTCCGTGAACAAAGTAAAGCGTGTATCTTGTTCACTCAAACCAATCTGCAGTGCTGTCAATGAGGCGGTATTGAAGTTGGAATCAGCACTAATGTGCAGACAAGCCAGCTCGGTCCCTTGATGTTGCCTTGCAGAGTTTGCAAAGATGATCGGTACAGACGAGGTGCGAAGCCAAAATTTCTTCTTCTTCTTGCTTGTATTCTGAATTAGGTGGTCATCGTTGAGAATATACATCGAACAATAATTGAAGAATCATCGTAAAACGATCCAATTGTGTATTCCTGAGTTATCTGCTGATGTAGGCTGGGACAGTAGTTCTTTTGAAGTACATGTTGACAAGCCGGATAAATGCGTCGTATGTGTCTTTAAAGATAAATAAACTTTCCAAGTTAGGGGGTGGCCAAACAAGGTTATGCGCTGCAGCGAGAGTTTTAAGCACAAATCTCTCAGGCTCAAGCATGGGGCATTGTAGAATGTAGTGTTTGCTTCCATCCAGGCACTCGCAAATAGTGCACATGGTAGTGGTGGTGCCCATAAATCGAGATTGGTATGTAAAAAATCTACCATGGTTAGTTAACATTTGTGTCAGATTGTGATTTGGGTAATACCATTTAATAGCGAGAAATTTTGGAATATCAGGAATAAAGTGATTGGTAATTGAATTATTATCCTCCCATTTTAATTGCCACTTGTCGATCACTTCCATCCATAATCTAGATTTGATTGTTTGTATGCTAATGTTTTTGTACGCAATTGGAAGATCAGTGTTAGTCGAAGCCAGACGTGCAAGATTATCAGCCCGCTCATTACCAAAATGACCCTGATGGCTTCTAATCCAATTTATGAAGTATTGGCAGGTCGAAGAATTCATGATATTTTGGATTTCATTTACAAGTGGATGAAAGCTTCTTGTCTTAAGAGAAGCTATAGCAGAGGCACAGTCAGTTATAATGTTAATTTTTTGCTGCGAAAAATGATCTCTACACCAGGATGCAGCCATGCGTATTGCATATAGCTCAGCCTGAAAGCTTGAGCAACTCTCACCTAGTCTGAATTGTTGATGTTCAATTTCCGTGCCTTCACGGAAAGCCACGAAGCTGCATCCTACCAATGCTTCTGACTTAGATCCATCAGTAAATATTTCAATATCCATATTATCGTTAGAATCAAATTGGATGTTGTTTATCATAGCAGGGTGACTAGAGCGAGAGAACAGAACGGGTCTTTCAAAATCTGCTGCATATACGATTTGGTCGTTGATGTTAATATTCCGTCCCCATCTGATGTACCAAAGTTTTGTATAATATTCTACCACATTCGTTATCGGAGGTGTTCTAGCCAAGACCTGAATGGAGGCATTCGGTGAAGTGCGATACGCTTTTGTAATTTGAATAAGAGCTCTCTGTTGAGCAGCAATAAGTTTTTTGTAAATGTGTACCTTGTGAATGTCGTGACCCCAGCTACCACATGCGTAGGTGACGATAGGTATGAAAATCTGTTTATATATAGTACTGACTGCCTCTGAGGCTAAGCCCCATCTTCTTTTCGCCATGCTAGCGAAGGTATTGAAGATTCTGCCAGTGCGTTCATTGAGATATGACACATGTTCCTGCCAGAGCAGTCGGTGTTCAAGTATTACCCCAAGGTATCTGATGGTTTTTTCAACCTTCACAGTGTTTCCGCCCATTTTTATAGTCGGAACCCTCCTATATAGGTGCTGGTGTCGTGGCTTATTGAAAATTATGCATTTAGTTTTCTTGGCGTTAAAACTGAGTTTATACTCTTTCCCCCAGAGTAAAATGTTTTGTAAGATATGATTGCCATTTTGTTCAAGTGCAGATCTTGAGCGTCCCCCATACAAAACAAGCGCGTCATCCGCATAAGCAATAATATGATGTTGTCCAAAGTCTTGTCTCAGAAAGTTATCAAACACTACATTCCATAAGATTGGGCCGCAAACCGACCCTTGCGGGCATCCACGTTCGACTTTCCTTTGAATGGTGTGTGCCCCGCAACAAAGATCTGCGTATCTGTGATCTAAGTAGTCAGTTAATAAACGATATAAGTTTCTAGGGCATTGTCGGCTCCTTAGGCTATTCAGTATCGACGGCCACCAAGCGCTGTCAAAGGCCTTGGCAATATCAAGGCTAATTGCTAAAACGTATCGGTTATCTTCAAGTAATGAGTTAATACATTTGATTACACTCTCAATAGCAGCTGGGGCCGAGCGTTGTGGTCGGAACCCAAACTGACAGCTATGTAAGTATTGATTGGTCTCGAGGTGCCAATGTAATCTGTTGGCTATTAATCGTTCTAATATTTTACCAAGTACCGGTAAAAGTGAAATTGGCCGGCATTCGTCTGTAGTTGCAGGTTTAGGTACAGGCACAATGCGCGCGTGTTTCCAAGAGTCAGGGAATATACCTAGAGTTTTTATAGAGTTTTATATATGAAAGAGTTTATATATAGAGTTTTTATATATGAAATATAGTGTCTGCCAAATGTTTCCCATGACTGGTAGCACATGCATACTACATACTATTTTCACAAAACACCTTATGGCACTGCTGCACAATTCTTCCAATAACATGTCAAATCTCTATCTTGAAGTTGAGGTTAAGAATTGTTCCTCAGTTGTTGGCAAAAACATGAGATTTGACAAACCCTCACACCAATGGCATGCAACTTATTTGATAGTCAACAAAACTGGACAAACATATAACATAAAATTAAATCGCCAAGACAACAATGTGAAACAATACAGGAGAAAATAAGAGCTCTTACAAGACAGATTAGAAGTAATATTAGGAGTAAAATAAGGGACTATACTAATCTGTTCTTTGACATAAATTTATCATCTCAGTTATGGAAAGGTATTAAAAAACTACTTATAGATATCATAAAAAGAAAAACTGATGGAATGATAAAACAATTAGTATATAATGGAGAAACCTATAACAACGAAGATAATGTCAGAAATATCTTTGCAAATCATTACCACAAAATGGATGATTTTACAACTCAGCAAACTTTAACTTCATTTCAAACAAATTCAATCAGAAGTTTTCTTAACTCTTTTGTTCTTGCAGAATGAACTCCACAAGAAATATATGGCATAATTATAAATCTAAAAAGCAGTATACTGGATGTAGACAAGATTAATATTGAGATATTAAAACAAATAGCTGGCATAATTGTGATAACTTTTTTATATTTAATAAATAAATTGTTTAATACTGGGATTTTTTAATATTATAAGAAAAGAGGAACCAAATTGGCTATTGAAAGTTATAGATCGATTATTATAATTCCAGTTTCGACTAAGATTATTGAAAAAGTTTTTTACACAAAATTCAGCAATTATGTTAGTAAAAATAAAGTAATTCATAATAATCAATACAGTTATAAAAAGAATTTCACTACTGATGCTTTGTTACATTTCAAGCAACTAATTACTATAGAACTTTACAAATCCCACTCAGTTATATCAGTATTTGTTGATCTCTCTAAAGCTTTTCATAATGTCAATCTCAAAAACTAATTGAAAAATATAGGATTGAGAGGTACATCATTGTGCTTGTTATTATCTTATTTGTTAAATCATAAATATTATGGGAAAGTGAACAACTCTGTTTCAAATTCATTTATATTTAACAAAGAAGTCTCTCAAGGGTCCATTTTTGGTCCCTTATTGTTTAATATTTATGTTAATGATAAATCCTCTTATAATTCAGGTTTTTGCTTACATTGTACTGAAAAACAATTTTCCGAATCTTACAAATACAATGTCTCATCTGTTGTGATGTATTGTTTTGTTTCTAATTATTGTATACAGTCATAGTATATTTTGTGTGTATTGTTTTCTATGACTGTTTGATTTGTGTATTGGTAGTATAGTTGCTAGATGAGTAAAAATGTGTGTTAGTGGGCAAGCTTTTGAATTCTCTTGTTTTGGTAAAAAAAAAAACAAAAAGATAATTCAAAGTGATTAATTTTACTCTTCTAAAACCTTTTCCTGTATGATGTCCAATATTTATTAATTTGGCAGATTTAAGAAGTACAACAATTGAATAAAATGACAAGAAGCTCTGAACACATGTGCCACTTTCTTTTCTTAGAATGGTTTCTAGTTGTTGAATCACTAGTTCACATAAGGTGTCTAAAATTAGGCTACCCATAAGTACATCCTTTCCTTGTAGTAAGTTACATTTTCAAATTGAAAGAAGGATGAATGGCAAATGATATCCACTATCTCAAGGACATATAAGTGACACTTTCAGGGTTTTTGATGTTGTTGAACAGGAAATTGTGTAACATACAAAAGCATGATTCTATTTCATATTGATGAGTGTAGTGATTGAAAGTTGCAAATGATAAAATATATTTTTTCCTGCATGGTTAAATTGCAGAAATGTTCCAGCAGGCCTTCTAAGCTGGTTAGTGATTGATTGTAAGTCTGTAGGTTGTTTTAATAAACTTGTTCAGAATTTTTTACTGGCAGATTGTCAGAGACACTGCTTTAATGACCATAGAGAATAATTCAGTACCTGATTTGTGTATTTTTGCAAATGAAAAAATGTGAAACACAATGTGTTTCACACATTCAGTTTTTTTTATAAATTATAATTTTTGTTTTATTGAAAATTTAATAAAAATCACTAAATAAGCAATGTAAAAAAAGGGAAGTCAAATCAGACTAATGAAATGTAAATGTATATCTTTTTTAGTCTTAGATCCCATCACAATGCTGCCCTACAAATAAGTTATACAAATATTCCAAAATCCAAAACGTTTCTTATCTCAAGCACTTTTGATAAAGTATTCTCAACCTTTAATTTTTATTGTAACAGAATTTTTCTAAACAGCTAATAAACAATACAAATGTTCAATCATCTGTCAAGTAATATACTTAAGAAATTTCACTGTCATTTGGCATAAAATTTATTTGTTTAATGAATTAAACAAGTACTTTTTGTCAGATATCATCACACACATTATAAGCAAGGTGATGCGACTCCATGTACGCTATTGGCACTATTCTGGATTGTTCAGTGACAATTGATTATTACTAGATATGCCCACTGTCAGATGGCATTAAAATCTTTTTTTATAAGGCAAGTACTTTCAATGACCGTCATCGAGCTAATGAATGCTTCTAATTTAGAACAGAACATCGCTACGTGCAGTATGACATTCTCAACATACTGTATAAATATTCTAAAAATTTAAATTTTATGATGGAATTTGAAGCTCACAAGTACGAGAAAGAACAAAAATCTACTATATAAAACTGAAAAACTGGGCAGTCTCTGTTATGGTATGCCAAAACTGGCCACTAGGGGCACCCCTAGCTATTATTTAAATTAACAGTAAATTCAGTTTTTTGCGTAACAATATTAAAATAACAATAAATGAGGTTTTTTGTGTTTTTGACAGCGTTTTCATAGGGTATGCCATGAGAAATTCAGTATATTATTATTTTTATTTGTAATATGAATTTATTATTTATACCATGGAATGACACTACTGCTGCTAGAACGCCCACTAGGGGGCGTCGTGGGCTACTAGTCTGAAATAAAAGGCAATTAAAAGCAAAAGGTGCAACAGAACTCAAACATTTTTACAGTATGGGACCAATTGAGTAAGGCCAATAGTTTACATGGAAGTCCAATAAATGAATGCAAAATAAATGCAAATAAATGCTTATAACATGTTTGACCAATAAATGCAACTGTCTCTTTTGCTGATTGGCTGTTTAGAAAAATTTCAATTTGTCGTAAACAATATGAGAATGTGAAAAGAAAGAGAAAGTGAAAAGGGTGTAATATGACAGGTATGACATTCGTGTGGCTGAACAAATGTCTACGGAACTGTTTTCAACCGACCTTATTGATATGATACTGTATATGTTATTATTTTTGCCAATTATGGTCATAAGTGCACATGCTTCCTAGAGACTAATGTGAACAGATGCACTAAGCAAGTTCCTGCAATGGTAAGATAACCAACATAGAAATTTTACCATGTTATAATAAAATTATGCAGTCAAATCAATTTTAAGAACTCAACAGGAAATACAGTAATGGGATTTGGAATTGAGTTGGCTGAGATTGAAGAAACTCTAAGCAAGAAAACCGATTTAAGAATCTACCATTGTTCATTAAGAGAGGTCTTGACATCATCCTTAGTGCATTTCTTGCACATTCATGTCTATAAAAGTGTTCTTCTAAAAGAGAAAATTATAATGAAGTTACATACTTTTTGTACCAGACTACAAAAATTGTTCATTATGATAGAGTTTCTATTTCAGTGAGGTGTTCATTAAGAGAGATTTTAATATATATATATATATATATATATTCATGGATTTTACCAGTGTGGAGCTATTTTATACTTTTAGTTATCGTTTTAGCCGCCATGCATGCTGGCAATCATATTTATATTTGTTTTCTCAAATCATTAAACAGTATCAAATCTGGCCAATCCTTTTGACTACAATTATGGCTTTTCTCAATGGTTTTAATATTAAGATTTACAAATGTTGTATAATATAAAGATTTACATTAAGAAAAAATTATAGAGAGTACAATTCTGATGTTTTGATTTATAGAAAATTAGTAATAATATCAACAAAAACTAGGATGAAATAAATAAAATAAAAATATGTAATTTAAACAAATGCAAAAAGAAAAGGATAAGCATAGAAGAATAGCAGTGGTTTTGAAGTTTATATTAAATGACTGTTGAGATGTGGACTTACATGACATTAAAGTCAAATTTATAGTGTTTGTCCAATTTGCTGATTCTTTCTACATTTCTAGAGCGCAAATATTTTATCATCTTCCCATTATCTATAGCAATGTATTTCTCATACTTCTGTAATATTGCTTCATTTAGTTCTGAAGCTCAATGTTCTCTTAATTGTTCTTCTTAAATATTGGTTTGTTAAGGTTTTACAAATAATAAAAGAGCTATTTGTTCTGAAAATCTGAAGATTCAAAATTAAACTATTTAAAAAAGATATTTCATTTGCAAGTGGTGCTGCTGTAAGAGAGATTTATTTTTTGTTTTTAAAGTTTTTAATTTTGATTCGAAAAATAATTAAAACATTATTTGTAAATTTTTAAAAATTGTTTTAATAGAGCTTAAATGATGACAAAAATACAAAATTAATGTCATTGCATTCATAAATTAATGTTACGCACTTCAATAAGGTGAAAGAAAAATGATCATAATACTAATTATTCTTCTGTGATCATACCAATGTTTCTAACTTTAGATCCCCCCCATAGTTTAATTTTTGAATCTGAAAAGATTTAATTTTGCTTTTTATCATCATTTAAGTTCTAGTTTATGTTGATTTTGGAAAGACATTTATGTCCTAAGAGCAGTTTATTTTTGTATACATTAATTAATAATCTGATATTTCGTATTATGCATTTAAAATTATTTATAAATTTTATTTATTTTTAATACAGCACATAATAGCTCCATCTACGCATTAGCTTCAACAGATAAGTTTTTAATTAGGTAAATAAATGAGATATTTATTCTGTACTATTTTTGTATAAAACTATGAAATAATATCAATGTTTTAATGTATAAATTTCATTTGATTTTATTATATTATGAATTCTTGAATCTTTATTTATTTATAATTATTAAATGATATCAATTTATATACAATTGAATATTTGAAAAGAAAGAAGTTATGTTTACATTTAGTGGTGGGATAGGAAATATATGTGGTTGGAGTTGGAATGATATTAAAAAAAAAGAAGCAAAAGTATTATGGAAATTTACTATTACTCAAGGGTAAGTTTTATTGTGTATCTGAACTTATGATCATAATAAATTTTAATCAATTAAACATTTCATATAATTTTTTATATTTTTAAAGGGAGAGTTTGACTAAGCCAGAAGTTAACAGCATGATTATTAATCCAAAGGTAAAGATTTATAATTTGTAATAATGAAATTTCAAATATTTAAATTTTTCATTGCTTTTCTTAGTTATTGAATTGTAATTTTCAAACAGTTACAGGAAATTTTCTAATTAATGAACTTGAAGGAAACAAATTTTGAGTGTTTGATATAAGGAGAATTTTATGTATGAAGAATAAATAACAAGAAATGTCAGTTATGATATTACAAGTATAAAATGCATTTATTCATAACTTCTTGTTGACATAAAATATATTCCATATATTTTATGTTATATGAATATATGTGAAATATAATATTGCATATTATATTAGCTTAATTTTCTTGAATTAATGATGTTTTCAATGATGAATAGCAATATCCATTAGTTGTAACTTTGTTATCTGGTTAGTTCCAAATAGCAAAGTCACAACTAACAGATACTGTAAAGTACTATTTTAGTTTACAACGATTATCGACTCTACCGTGTCGGAAACAACCGTTAACCTACCGGGTACTTTACTCGGATTCGCGTTAGCGTGCCAGGCCTGGACTTTAAGCGTGCACCGAATTAAATAAAGACAATATTTGTCAATAGAAAAAAACCAAAGATTTAATTAGTCGTTTAGCAATAACTATGTACAATATTTAGTAAAAATCAAACAATAATTTATTCTAAGAAATTCAACAAAGTCAACCCGACAATTCTCGATTCAAATCTATGTCTAACTTAACTCTATTCCCCTTGGGAATCCGACAAAACCAAAAAGCTTAACTTATAACAATAATTCTTATAAACTAGAGATCCTAATCGTCACCTCAATATACTCGGAACCTATTTCCTCAACTCTCAAGACTTTCTCAGACTGTCGATCCAAATTCGAATCACTTCAAATCACCTTGGAACTATTCGAGATCCTATCGGACACCTCTCTATTACTGCTGCGAAGCTCACCAAGCTCGTTGCTATCAGAATTCACCTCTCCGTCTTCACTTGAGACTCGGGATTTATAGTGTGAGGTGACGTCACAATTCTGAATGCGGTCACTCCCCTCATTTACATACTTAAATGCTAACAATAACGTTTTTCATCGTCTGGCAGCCCTTTTTCCGACAGTTTACTCACTAACCTTTTACATTATTTGTTTTTACAATTCTTTCCGGGACGTTTTTATTACTTAAGGTTTAGCGAGTTTTATTTCGTGCTTGTGGGTTCTCCCCCCCCTCTTCTCGGTGCGGACCTATTCTTTGCCGCTCGGGGAGCGAAAATGTGCGTGAGTCTTATGGCGCTTTTCTTTCGTCGGTGAGTTGGGTTTTATTTCTTCTCTTTTTAATTACTGAAGGTGAATGGTGAGGAAACCTTCGTCCTAACAAAACATAAGCCCCAAACAAAAATAGAATAATAAGCAAAATAAAAGTAAAATAAAAATAACGCTCGGACTTGGTTCCTTACACCCCTTCCCCTTTAGAGTAAAGAGAAAGTTATTTCTCTTTTTACTTACTGCCAAAATCCTCCAACTCTTTTTTTTCTTTTAAGTAGTGCGCCTTATTTACAATTGCTGCCAGGTTACAAAGGAATCCGTCCCTTACAATGATTTATCATAAGCGAGAGTGACTCGTTGCTTAGTAACTTTATTCTAACGTAATGATACAATAGAGGGGAAACTGTTGACATGTGCTCATTTCGTGTTCCAAGGTTTGTTGCCATTTTCACGCTCTAATTTGGCGTGAGCAGGGTGAAACGTTAACCCAAAATTTTGTTCTAACGATTATTATCATCTTTCTTACGCTACGGACTGATTGTCGGGTTATAATTTAGCATTGTTAATGGTTTTAGTGTGTGGTTACTCCAGTCCGTCATCGTGAGAAAAACAAACAAAAAAATTTTGTTTTTTATTTTTTTTTTCTTCCCCCCCGTAGCCAAAATCCTTTCCCTTCTAGGGACCCTTGGATTACAATTAATTTGGTCAAGGACCATCTGTAAAGAAAATATATATACCTCTGGTTTCCTTCTCTATCTTTGGGCTCTCGGCTTCCTGGTGAGACCGGCGAGTTGTCTGTAATCCACTCGTTGCATCGGTCGTAATCGTCGTTGGATGACTCCAGACGGTCTGGCTCTGGCGATGGACGGCGCTCGGGTTCCGTGATCCATCGACGATCCCGTAACGGAGTGTGATCCTCTAACGTTGCCCCTATTGGTTGCGAGTAGGGGTGTAGTAGTTTTCCTCTTTGGAAAAAGGGTGTATCGCTTCAGATTAGCGATATGTTGACTTCCGTGGCTGGCCCCAGTGTGGGGATCTTTTATCTCGTAGACTACTGGTGAGATAATCTTAGCGATCTCATAAGGTCCTGACCACTTAGGTGCCAATTTAGCGCTGAAGTGTCGGCTAGAAGAAGAAATAGGGTGAGCTTTTAAAACAACTAATGAACCCACCTTGAATGTATCTGGCCGTCTTCGTGAATTGTAAGCCCTTCTCTGTTTCTGTTGTGCAGTTCGCACGTTGTCTCGGGCTTGTTTTCTTATCTGTTGTAATTCTGCCCATTTTTCTCTAATAGTCGTAGGGCGACTTGGATAAGCCGTTAGACGGTCCCACGGGAGTGCAATCTCTCTCCCGAGATGTAGTTTAGCTGGCGTATATTTCGTCGAATCCTGTTCTGAAGTTCGTAAGGCCAGCGCAAATTCCGATATGTGGGTGTCCCATTCTTTGTGGTTCCTTTCGATGTATGCCGCAATCATCCTACCCAAGGTGCGGTTCGTTCTTTCCGTAAAATTCGACTGAGGGTGATATGGCGTCGTCAGGATATGCTTAATTCCGGTGCGGTTACAAACTTCCGCTAGGAGGTGAGATATGAATTGGGGTCCGTTATCGGATACTAAGATTTTTGGCATGCCATACCTGCAAAAGTATTCTTTATACATACAATTTACCACATTTTCCGCGGTAATCTTCCGCAGGGGAAAAATCTCCACCCACTTACTGAAATAATCCACCATAACAAGAAGATACTGATTACCTTTGTTGGACTTGGGATAGGGTCCCATAATGTCTACGCCTACCTTTTCCCCTGGTTCCGTTATCTCGGGGACTTGCATTAGTCCGGCCGTTTTCTTCTGGTCGAACTTCGTTATCTGGCATGTATGGCATCCTAGTACATATTCTTTTATGTCCTTTCTCATTCCAGGCCAATAGCAACGTTGTTGTATTTTTTTCGTAGTCTTTCGTACACCTAAGTGGCCAGCAGTGGGATGATTGTGTAGTTCTTGTAATACATCCTCCCGTAAGTTGTACGGAATTACTGGTCTGTAACCTCCAGTGTCATCTGTTTTCCGGCTATAATATAAAACATCATTTACTAGCCGGTAATGGGATGACTTACCTACTATTTCTGCTGACATGGCTGGGTCATTTGGTAAGTTCCCAGTCGCTAAGTAATCGTACAGTCCGCTCCACTGTGAATCAGTTCGTTGAGCGTCTATAAGGTCTTTCTCTCGTTCAAATGTTGTTACCGCTAACAATTTTGCGGTTATGTCTGAGTCGTTACTTAGTTGTGGATCTTCCAATGGACGTCTAGATAAAGCGTCTGGCAATTGATTGTCCTTTCCACTTCTATGTTGGATTTGGAAACTAAATTCCTGCAATCTTAATGCCCATCTCATTAACCTACCTGAGAGGGATGTAGAACTATTAAGCCATCGTAATGCAGAATGGTCCGTTACGACGGTGAATTTGGTTCCGTCTAGGTAGATTTTGAACTTCTCTGTAGCCCATACAATGGCTAGACATTCAAGCTCCGTGGCCGTATAGTTCCTTTCGGCTGCGTTTAAAGTACGGCTAGCGTATGCAATGACTTTCTCCTGGCAAAGCACTGCTCCCAGTCCTACCGTGCTAGCGTCTGTATATAACGTATAGGGCACACCTGGCCTAGGAAGCTGCAAAATAGGTGCAGTTATCAACTTACTTTTTAGCTTTTCAAAAGCTTGCCGGCATTCTTCCGTCCACTCCCATCGTTTCCTTTTCCGCCGTAATTGATACAATGGTTCGGCAATAGTTGCGTAGTTAGGTATGAATCTACAGTACCAGCTGCACATTCCTAAAAAGGTGCTAAGATCCTTCGTATTTCTGGGCGTCGGAAACTCTCGAACGGCCCTTACTTTTTCATCTTCCGTCGCAATGCCTTTATTGCTGACTTTAAATCCCAGGTACTGAACGTCTGGGCGGCAAAAGTTACTCTTAGCCAACTTAATGGTTAGTCCTGCAGCTGCCAATCGTTTGAGCACATTGGTCAAATGTTCGATGTGTTCTGTAAAAGTAGATGAGTATATAATAATGTCGTCTAAGTAAACTTGGCAATACTTCCCTTTTTCTTCCTTTAGGACTTTGTCCATTAGTCTTTGGAATGTTGCCGGGGCGTTTTTGAGCCCAAACGGCATGACCAGGAATTCATACAAGCCACTATTCGTAATAAAGCTTGTCTTCGGTCTGTCTTGTTCCTTTAATGGCACTTGCCAGTAACCAGACGATAAGTCCAAGGTAGTTATAAAGTTCGCTTCCTTAAGCGAAGTCAGTAATTCTGAAATAATCGGTAAAGGATATTTATCAGTCACTGTTACCTGATTTAGCTTTCTATAGTCGATACATAATCTCCAATCGCCCGTTTTTTTCTTGACCATGACGACCGGGGATGCCCACGGAGAATTTGATGGTTGGATGATACCATCTCTTAACATTTCCGCTATCTGGCGGTTCATTTCCTTTAACTTTACGTCAGAGTATTTATACGGACGTCCACATACTGGTGTCGCTTTGTCAGTGACGATTTCATGTTCTATCATATTAGTTAGTCCCGGCTTATCTGTAAACAGTTGCGAGTATTGCAATAATACATTTTTCAAAGTTACTAACCTTTCACCACTTAAAGTGGTTTGGAGTTCGTCCCACTTAGGTGAAATTCTCTCTTTGGGATGACTTACGTCCAAAGAAATTGTCAAATTTTTAAAGTCCATTGTTATTCTATGATTCTTGGCGAAATCACGCCCTAGTAAGCATGGCATTATAAGTCCTTTTACTACTACGCACGCTTGTCGAAGGGTAACACTTCCAATCTGGATTTTTGCCAGGAATTTTCCAATGGAGGTTCCTTTTCCTCCTTCAATGGCTAACTTAAAATTCGGTCCTGCTTGTAACCGAATATTTCTATTCTGAAAAGAAATTCTCCTCCACACTAACTCATTGATTAAAGTAAAGTCAGAACCCGTATCAATCCGGGCTGAGGTTAGTACTCCATTAATAAAAATATTTACCTCAGGCAACTTGGAGGCTTCACTCACGATTAGTCCTACGGTGGAGGTATTTGGATCCATATTGGAGACAGGATCCTCCCCTCGCTGTCTCCAGTTTAGTTTAAAGGTTTTCTTTTTCCATTACCCTTCCTTTTCCAGGTTACTTTTCGTTCGGGACTATTGGGCGTCTTGACATTTGTTTGATCATTTTGTCCTTTCCCTTTTGGACAATTCCTCGAAAAATGTCCCACCTCACCACATGAATAACAGGTCATGGGTGACTTTGCCGGTGCAAAAGTTTTCGGCTCTAGCTGCTTACTTACTTTTCGACAGTCCTTAATCTGCTTTGCACTGTCAGGAGAACCTTGGTCGTTTCGTCTAAATTCGTACTCTTTCGCAGTACGTACTAACTCGTTTAATGAATAAGAACGGCGATTTTCCAGATACTCACGTAACGGAAGAGGCATCTGGGCAACTACACATTGTATAATTTCCTCATCTCGAGCTAAAGGTCTCCACGTGCGGTATAGCTGTACTGTGGTCCATATAAACTGCTCGACTCCATTGGTTCCTGTGTATTGTCGACTAAATAGTTCTTTAGCGACAGCTACTTCGTCAGCTAAAGGAGCGTAAAGATCCAGAAAAGATCGCTTAAACAACGGCCAACTGTTGCCGATTCGGTGGCGTCCTTCATTCTTCCACCACATTGCTGGGCTACCGCGAAGACAACTAGCGGCAGTATCAACCCATCTAGTGTTCGGTATTTGGTTTACCAGGAAATGCTGTTCGAGGTCCTGCAAGAAATCATTAGCAGTTAATGCTGACCTACCGTTAAATTGGATGGCTGGCGGCGGCGGTGCAGTCTGAAGCCAGACCATCGATGCATTAGATGTAGGCACTTCCTGTCTCGGAGTAGAAGTTTCGGGCCGTACAGCACTTGTAACGTTCGGTGTTGTTGGCTCTACAATTCCAGACGTGACACATGAAGTCAGATGAGTCACGGCGTTTGACAAGGATGACACTTGTTGCAACAGTACTGACAATTGTTGTTGCAACTGGTTATATTCGGCTCGGGTGACTGGTGCACTATCTTCCATTTTTTTTTTTGAGATTACGAGGTGTTATTCCTCTAAGCTAAAGTCAAGATCAACAAAGAAAGCAACAAAGTCTAATATTAACCTTTAGAGTCCCTGTTCGGGCGCCAGTTGTAAAGTACTATTTTAGTTTACAACGATTATCGACTCTACCGTGTCGGAAACAACCGTTAACCTACCGGGTACTTTACTCGGATTCGCGTTAGCGTGCCAGGCCTGGACTTTAAGCGTGCACCGAATTAAATAAAGACAATATTTGTCAATAGAAAAAAACCAAAGATTTAATTAGTCGTTTAGCAATAACTATGTACAATATTTAGTAAAAATCAAACAATAATTTATTCTAAGAAATTCAACAAAGTCAACCCGACAATTCTCGATTCAAATCTATGTCTAACTTAACCTATTCCCCTTGGGAATCCGACAAAACCAAAAAGCTTAACTTATAACAATAATTCTTATAAACTAGAGATCCTAATCGTCACCTCAATATACTCGGAACCTATTTCCTCAACTCTCAAGACTTTCTCAGACTGTCGATCCAAATTCGAATCACTTCAAATCACCTTGGAACTATTCGAGATCCTATCGGACACCTCTCTATTACTGCTGCGAAGCTCACCAAGCTCGTTGCTATCAGAATTCACCTCTCCGTCTTCACTTGAGACTCGGGATTTATAGTGTGAGGTGACGTCACAATTCTGAATGCGGTCACTCCCCTCATTTACATACTTAAATGCTAACAATAACGTTTTTCATCGTCTGGCAGCCCTTTTTCCGACAGTTTACTCACTAACCTTTTACATTATTTGTTTTTACAATTCTTTCCGGGACGTTTTTATTACTTAAGGTTTAGCGAGTTTTATTTCGTGCTTGTAGGTTCTCCCCCCCTCTTCTCGGTGCGGACCTATTCTTTGCCGCTCGGGGAGCGAAAATGTGCGTGAGTCTTATGGCGCTTTTGTTTCGTCGGTGAGTTGGGTTTTATTTCTTCTCTTTTTAATTACTGAAGGTGAATGGTGAGGAAACCTTCGTCCTAACAAAACATAAGCCCCAAACAAAAATAGAATAATAAGCAAAATAAAAGTAAAATAAAAATAACGCTCGGACTTGGTTCCTTACAATACTGCTGTTCGTCATTGAAAACAATAATATTACATGTGGCAGATCTGCTACAGTGTGCAATACTGCAGAAGAAAGCAATGTACAATATGAGATAGGTACAGTAATTGAGTTTGTATGACAAATTTTCTCAGAAGTTCTTTAGCCCATCATTGTGACCATCAAAAATGAATTCCAACATTTGGAAAGCACTTGCTGTTAATGCAGCTGTTAACAAAATCTGATAAATGCATGAAAATTATCAACCCAAAGTGTGAGGTTAGTTGCATTTTTCATGTAATGCATCTGTCACTGAGCATGTAGGATGTTATGGCGGAAAGATAACTGAATGGCCGAGATGGAGAGCCTTAGGGTTGGCTTTGTTAATTAAATTAGTTTTGTTGTATCTAGTTGTATTTAGAGATTAAAGGTGATTTCTAAAATACTGAGCTCGACTAACGAATGAACATCACACAAAGTAATGTGATTAGTCAAATATTTGTAGATTTTTACTGCAGCAGTTAAGTTGAGTTGAGGTAGACTTGAAGCAGCCATATTTTTCCTGTCTAGGAATGGTCAGAACTTCTCTTTTGGTGTTATTGGCATATTTTCTGCTGCACTTCTGAACGAATGGAAACAAGCTGTACATAGTATACTCTTAGAAATAAACTTACGTAAGGTGCGGCCAAAACTAAAAATACTAAAAAACAAAAAATGACACTCTCTTAAAGTTGCATTTCCATTATAAACTGTTTGTGTCAAATTTGTAAAATGTTGCCAGAAATTGGCTGAGGCTCATGCAGATGCTTATTGAAAGTTGCAAAAAGTTGTTGTTTTGTCACAAAAAAAGTTACCTTTTCAACATATAGACAACTCAGAAACTGGATAATATTGTAGAAACATAAAATAGAACCAACACTCCAGCAGAAAATGATTTGATTTGAAAAATATGTAATGAGAAAAAATAAATGTTTTCAATAGCTTTAAGCTATTTTCATAAGGTTACATAAGTAGAGTTAGAAAAAAGAACGTAGGGAATTCGAATGCTGTTTTTTAAAGGAAGAAGAGCCATCTGACTGGACGCCAGTTAGTGCCACTTGGTGGAAATTAGTACTGACCTTCAAAGAAGGATCTCCCGGTTTCAAAAAGGGTGTTATGTAGTTTATGGCCACATTTTTCTTACAAGCTTTTTAAATTGCTAGCTTCTCAAGGTGTATCTAAAAATAGAAGTTGGATGTACGTGGTACGATTCAAAAGTTCAGGGAATGCAGTAATCTACGACAACAAAAGCATGTATTTGAAGTTACAGCGTATGAAATGGATTCTACCAAACCATTTCTACGTGTTCAGATTAATTTCACCCATGTCATGTGATTAAACCGCAAGCGCTGCTGTTTTTTTCCGGAGATCAGTTACCTTTGTCGCTGTACGTAATCAAAGTGGAGTTTCAAGAACAACCTCCAACATTAAATTTTGTCAGCGTTTAGGTAAAACACCTATGGAGATTTTAAAATTGCTAAGAAAGGTGTACGGTGATTCTACGGTGAAAGGTCACGGTGAAGTCGAAATGTTGGAGGTTGTTCTTGAAACTCCACTTTGATTACGTTGCAGAACAAAGGTAACTATCTCCAGAAAAAAACAGCAGCGCTCGCGGTTTAATCACATGACATGGGTGAAATTAACCTGAACACGTAGAAATGGTTTGGTAAAATCCATTTCATACGCTGTAACTTCAAATACATGCTTTTGTTGTCGTAGATTACTGCATTCCCCGAACTTTTGGATTGTACCACGTATAACCTCAGAATGGCATTGCATAAGGAAGTCCAGTTTGGCTGAAGTTTGACATATTTGAACCACTAGTTGCCTATATTCTTTGGTTGGTGAAGCTGTAACCAACATATAAACAATTTAGAAACTGGATAAATGAGATGGCTTTTCTTCCTTTAAAAAAAGGGCATTTGATTTCCCTATGCTTTTTTTTAATCCTACTTATGTAATGTGACAATGATAGCTTAAAGCAATCAAAAATGTTTGTTTTTCTCATTAAAATTTTCATTTTCTGTTGGAGTTTTGGTTTTTACTTTGTGTTTTTATAATAGCTTTTCTTTCTAAAACTAAAGCTAAGTTTAAAACTTTGGCTTTCAATTAACAGGTGTTAGCTTTAAATATCAGAAATCTTAGTTAGGGATAAAAGTTTGGAAATAAATATTTTTAATATACAAAAAATTGCAACATTGATGTAAAAACTGCCATAAATTGAACTACTTTCAAATTGCTGAGAAACCACAGCATCTGGCAAATTATGGATGGTGTCTATTTGACATCATCCATAATTTTTGAGGTAGTAATGCTTGTAGTTGTCCTAATCTTCTTTTCAAATGGTTATTTTTGACATAGTCTGCTACAATGTAAATGGCTGGAGTTTGAAATAAAAGAAATTTTACCAAAAAAATTTGAAATTTGTTTGTTATTTTGTTATATGGCATAATAGATCTTATATGTTTGTATATTGCATTTGCCAGAGATTGTGAATTGTTTCATATAGGAAGAAGTTTTTTATAAGAAGAATTTGGAATTAGAGAATTTCCTCTACATACTTTTAATAATGTAGATTATGACAATATCTTTAAAAGAGATTATTATTATAGACCAAATATTTAATAAGGAAATGGACTATTTGTAGAAAAAAGCATTTGTTTATATATTTATGATATTTGTATGAAATTCTTGATTAACAGTGCAGATCTTCACTTCTTCACTTTTCTTATGATAGCTATAAGTAGACTTTTGTTATTCATCTTTCCATCATCCGTTAATCTTCCTTCAGTTTGCTTCAAACATATATATTTTTTTTTTTTTTGCCTTTTTTCATTTATATTTTATTTCTGTATATCTTATCATCTGACTTTTAAATTTTAGATATTATTAATGGTGACATAAGTTTAGATTATAATGAATTATTATATCTGTTCTTATCCATCAGTTAAAAAGTTAGGTTCAAGATTTGAAGTTTTAAAATGGCATTTGCTAAATTTAATGCTATTGGTAAACAGAAATCAGTTTTCTGGGTGTGAAATAAACAGATAAAAATATTCACATTCAAGATAGAGACTCATTTTTTTAAATGTTTTTCACATTACAAAATGTCTTCTTCAGGACCACTTTGTAAATAAAACACAAATCACATGCAAAAATGGAGATTTAAATATAAATAAAAAATTATATTTACATTTGAAATATACATGTTGTTTTTAGTTCTAGTCAACTTTAAACCTCCAAGAAGCATTCCTTGTCCATGTTTATTTTTTGAGTTTAAGGCTCCCAAACACAATTGGCTACTTCAACTCCTTGTTAAAAAGCACACCCCAGTATAATTTTGAAAAAACTTTGTCCAAATTCCCATGATCTCTTTTAAACAATCATCCTTACAGTTGTTCTTTATCACAACAAGCACAAATTAACATACTTTAAATAATTTACTCATATCAAGTTACAGATTTTTAAAAATTGATGTTAATATTAAAATGCTTCCCTCAAGAAGCCAACAAGAAATGTTTTGTCCTGATCTAGGATCACTTCAGCTTACAATTTGTATAAAAAGAATATAAACATTGTTTTTCTTTAAAATTAACTTAAGTTTGAATGTTGAAATTTAGCATAACATTAAACATTATAAACTTCAATTAAATTACCAACAAATGCTTAATGGAGTATAAGGAGATGTATTTTTAACAGTAATGCACTGAACAAGTTTGTTAGGAATTGTATGCAAATTACATTTTCTTTAATATTCTGTCAACAGCAATGAAAGTGTATTAATTGCTTCTTGTTCTTATTTTAAGTATTTTAGAAAATGTTCATAAGAACCTTACTTTATTTAACGACTTGTTAAATCAATATTTTAAATACCAGACAGATTTGTGATACAATAAACATCTGAAAATAATTGTCGTCTTCTAGTTTATGTGCATTTCTTCTCCTTCATGTAACAAGTCCTTAAATAAATAAAATTTTCATCAATATTTTTTAGCAATAAAAGTGTTGTTATGATATACATATAGTATTACTGTATAATATGAGATTGGTTAATCAGATTTAAGTGAAAAAACATTTACTTATTTAGATAATTAATAACTGTTTATAAAATAATAATTATTATATATATATATATTTTCAGAATGGTCAAATGCTATTATATGCTGGTTGTGGTGATAACAAAATATATGTATGGGATTTGGAGCATGGTTCTTTACTGGTATGTAGCAATAACATTTTTATTAAATGTTATTAAAAGAGATACAGTGGTTAAAGTACTCTGTGAACTTTATTTTTACTTTTCTGGCTCTGTTATATGATATATAACAGAGGGAAAGTATTACAATAAGTCAAAAAATTACCCTCCAATATTTTTACATTTTTGGACTCAGGACCTTGAAATGTCAAGAAATTCAAAAAACTTTGGGGTGTTTTTTTCTTTATATATGAATGTTAGTGTGTATATGGGGTGGTATGATTTTGTTCACCCTGTTTGAAGCTTAATTAACTCCTGTGTTTTTTGTCAAAAATTTCTGAAATTTTGCAGGGAGGTTTGTGTATTACGGGGTTGACGCTATTAAATATTAGTGGTTGAAAGTCAGTGGGGTGGGGAGATAAAGAGAGATTGTTTCTTGTATCTCGAGTAAGGTCAGACTTAATGACAATTTTACCTGTTATTAACATTTACAATTTTTTTATGAAACCTATCCCTCAAAGTTAACTTTTTTGCCATTTTATAATAATTAAAAATATAAAAATTTTTAAAATAAAATATTATAACATGGCATCATGAAAAGTTTTTTGGAAAGTTAAGCAACTCATTGCTGGATTTTTAATATCTGTTATTTAAATGTGATACAATATTGTTAATTAATAAAATTGAATACTATAGCATATACATTGAGAAGTATAAAGAATAAAAATACAGAAAAATGAGAATATAAGATAAACTAAATAAACAACACAATAAAAAGAGGGGAAATACTCTGAATGGAGAGAGGAAAGGTGTGAAGGTCACCCAATATGCAACTCATAGCAAACCTTATAAGTAACTGAAAGGACTTTTATTTAATTTAGTTATTTATTCATTTTATATTTGTATTTGTCATATTTTTATTATTTTGTTTTAATTTTTTTAAATTAAATTAATTTGCCTTTGCAATTCCAATGCATTTATATTATATTCTAATTTTTCATTTTATTTGATTCTGTATTTTACCTGAAGGTTGTCTTTAAAAAAAGGCTGAAAACGTTTATAATTAATCAGTTTTGTTGCTAACAAAGGCTTTTGTGTGAATTTTGAATACCCACAGTTGCAGTTTATATTTGGCAGGAATCTTTGAAATAATCCATGACTGGAGGTAAAAATTTAGACAATTCCTCAAAAATACTGACAACTTTGTATGTTGGAACAAATGTAAAAGCTGGGACCATTCTTAATTTCAGTACAAAGTCGGAATCTTCTTGATAGTTATAAATAAATAACTTTTGATGTCAAAAGGAAGCTTAAGTGATAATTAATCTGGCACCTGTTTTGCTTATTTAGATTATAACGAATTTATTGTTTCACTTGCAGTGGTAGTTTCAAGGACAATGGTAGGAATAAAATACTGTATTTTGTTGCAAAAAAGAATTGCAATTGCAATTTATAAGTTAAAATTTATTGACTGAAGTAGTTTTAAAATTTTGGGGACCAAAAACAAATGCAATATTTTCAAATCTGTGATATAATGAGGGGCTACTACAGTGGCGTGCCATGACATTTGATGACAGGGAAGCTGTGTTTCTGTAAGAAGCCGACTTCCAGGGGCAATCAGTTAATTGCGCGTCAGTGATGGCCTAGGGTTCATTCGTACGTGCGTGGTGGCGGAAGAGACGTACATGACATAAACCGACAAAAAAGAAACATAAAATAAACATATACTATGTACAAAATAGTTTGCTTTATAACAATCAGCCGTTTGGACATCGTGGGCGTCGATGTGGTTCTTCGATGGTCGATCGAAGGTAGCTCTGAGACAGTGGCGTTGACAAGTCTGTAGGGCACGGAAAGACATCCTTTGTTGGTGTCGGGGACACGGTCTAAGTCCAAAGTGGCATGGGTTACACATTGGAACAATAGACGAAAAACTGGTTTTTTTTTTTTTTTTTTTTTTTGCACGTTGACTCACGGCGTTTTGGTGCCAGGTGTCCTTGATTGTCGGAGATTATATCAATCTCCGTTCTTTCTTTCGTCCATTTTGATTGGTCGTTCTCCCTCAATCACGCTTCCTGAGTGGTTGGTCTCTCGTTAGTTATAACGCAATTTATAAGTTAAAATTTACCACTTACCCGGAGCGCGAGAAAAGTCAAAATCGAAGATGAATTCGATCTTCCACCGATCATACGACGACTTCCTTCCGTGATTTATGGTTTCTGCCTGGCAGTTTGATATAAATAATGGGTGTCCGACTACAAACGACTTTTACCTATGTATTTTTAAAATAATAAAGTTTTCTCTAAATTAACCGTTTTTTCGCGTCTTTCGTGACGGGTCAGACCTGTCCAGAACCTCACATTTCCATAAAAGTTTTAAACAAATACTGGAAATGACAAAAATAAACAATTTATGTATTTTAGTTTTAAAATACAAATAATACATACATAATACAAGTTGATACGATACAAACAATGATAGAAAATCTTGTTTTCTAATTTTTTATAAACTAACTCTATTCGGCGATTTTTTTCCGCAAAGTCGTTAATTACTTTATCATAAAAGTCGTTGGTCATCGACTCCATCAACGTATTTGAAAGCAACGCTAACGATGACAATTTTTCCTCCGACCGAGTGTTTCTGGCCAATGTATGAATTTGCTTCATGGTCGAAAAACTGCGCTCAGCAGACCCACCGGTAGATGGTACCGTAAATATTAATGATATTAAATCATATAATTCTTTTGGTACGTCTTTGTTCGGATCGACATTAATTATAATATGTTTCATGTTTAAGAGTTACTTGTCAATATAGTCCGGACACGAATATAAATATTGCGATTCGCTACGTAATTTAGATAAATCAAAAAATTTCCCATAAAATTTACTTAATTTAAAGAATTAAAACAAGCTTGGAAAAATTGTTTTTCATAATATTAGAATTATTAGCATCTAAAAGTGATAAAAATTCTAAAGATTTTATGTCTGAAAATCTGTCAATATAATTATAGTATAATTAAAAGAAAATTATAATCAAATATAACTTTGCAAAAAAACGTACATAAAAGTAACATTGAATATTCTTTACTTTGTAAATCTTAAACAATTCATTTAGTCAGATAGCTCCCTACCAGTGGCTAAGGTATGGAATCGTTGGAAGCGTTACACGTATGTAGTTTCCACCAGCTAAACCAGCTGAGGTTGGTGCTCTGTAAAGCGCATGTGCCAATGCCCTCTGGCTGCTTTACACCATTCAGTTATTCTCGCCGTGGAAGCTGTCTCGTAAGCACTTCCATTCCGCCACTGATATTCGAATATACAATAGCAATCTTATCGTTTTCTTCACGTGTAGTATAGAAATTTGTAATAAGATACATAATGCAGTTATAATAAAATATTAATTTTAATTAATTCAAAGTATGTTAAAATATGAAAATTTATATTTTAGAAACTACAAGGGAAGGTCATTGGAAGGTGGAAGTGGCGCTTCCACTGCTTCCAATGACGGCACACCACTGGGCTACTGTATTATCATTTATGTCTTTAATGTTAAATTTGTATTTCGCTGATTCCTTTTTATCAACAGTAACTTTGTGTTCTCTATGCTCTGCATTCAAAACTTTTATTATTATAATAATTTGAAAGAGTTAAATCTCAAATCTTCTCAATTTATGAAGATTAAAATTTCTTCAATCATGTTCCATATGGAGTCTGTTCATTTTTACATAATTATTATGCTATTACATTTCCTATGCTGTCCATTACAGTCTGTTCTGGACAGACTGTAATGGACAGCATAGGAAACATCAACTGGAAGAAAGTTGCAGTTGTAGTGTTATCTTCAGAATTTTCTTGGCTGGGTGGTCAATGAAAACTGTTGAGCGGACTCCCTCCCATAAATAACCTTATCTTGTTTTGAGCAAGATTATTGCCATCAGCTTTTGCATCCAGTTTGAAATTGGTAGTAATGTTGTTTTAGAATTGCTATTGTTAATTTGATTACTTTTTTTTTTTTTTTAAGAGACTAAGTACATTAGTCTGATTTAACTTTTTTTTTATCTTCTTGGATACAGTGCACATTTTAAGTATTGTTCTTGCTTCAATTCTTCATCTTTGGATAATTTTGACTTTATTCATTTGTAATTCAGATAAAATGTTTTTTGTACACTTAAAGTTCAAAATTAATAGATTGTTACTTGCTTTAATCAAAAGGCTTGAATAAAGCAAGCATTACCAAGTTAGGCTAATGTTTGCTTTATTTCTGGCTAGTTAATCCTAGTTCTATTCAATTCAAGCACTTTAGCTGTAACACATATAAAGATTAGATTATTAGGAAATAAAATTTGATGACTAGTAATAATAAATATATACATTTTTTTAATATATGAATTTGTTCATGTATTACTTGAAGATAACTTTATTATTATTTATAAATTTATTTAAACAGAGAACTTTTGAAGGCCATACTGATTACATTCAGTGTGTGACATTATCCAGCACAGGTCAAGAATGTCTTTCTGGAAGTGAAGATGGTTCAGTTAGACTCTGGGGTAATATGCTTAATAAATTATTATTATTATTATTGTGTTGCAAATGTCTTGCTCGTCTGATACTTGTGCCACGTGCTACGCCGGACTGAAGTCAAAGCATAGCTACCAAAACAAGTGTAACAATAAGCTGTGTTATTGGTGTGTCAACATCTAGAAACTTCCTAACAATGTGACAAGTGTTCAATAAAAAGATATACATGCACTACAGCTTCCTGTAGTGTCATATATATGTTTTTATTCAAATTTAATGTTCCTAGACTTTTTTGTAGTGTATGTGGTATAACACCAATTGAAAACAGGACAATAGGTACAGTACAATAAATATCTTATCACATCTTATTACTCTTCACATCTGTCTTATTTCTTGAGTGAATGGAGTGTTAATTTTTTCAATGTGGGCAATTTTTATGTTACAAGCGTTTGGAACAGAGATGTCTATTATATAAGTGATCTTCCTGCATTTTTTGACGAGAGTGATGTCAGGTCTATTGTGATGAATTGTTTTATCTGTGATTATGGCTCTGTTTTAGTATATTTTGTGTGTCATTTTGTAATACTGCCTGTGGAGTATATTTGTAGTATAGTACCTGGGTATTTAATAATCTGTTTGTGTGCAAGTTCTTGGTGTTTTGTATTTGCTATTTAATTATACGTCTGTAAATTGTCTGTTCGTACTAAGAGCTTGTAACTAGAAATTATATGTTGTATTGTTTTAGGCAGAATGTGGCATTTTCTGAAAGAGTCATTTGTTAGTAATGTATCCTTCATGATGTGTTGTTTATAACTTTTAGTGTTTATGGCCTGACCTTGAATGCCAACCATAAACCCCCTCAGTTTCTCCAAACAGGAAGTCCCTAGTCTGCTAGTAGTTTCAAACAGTTTTGTCAACAAAATCCTAGGCCTTGTCATAGGGATGTCTGCCATGGAGTGCCTTTTGAGCCCACAATTACTTAATGATGTCTATGCTTTTTATATGTTGTGTTGTGTCCATATGAAGTGAGTGCAAGCTTAATGGTGTATTATTTGTGTCTGCTAGAGTTACTGCTTTATGTAAGTTTGATTTTTCTTGTTTTTTGTAGAAATATTCTTGCAGTGTTTGTATTTGTTTGTAGTGTAGTAACTTTATCAATCAGGCCATGTCCACCATCATTATGTGGAAGGGTTAATCCTTCTATGTCCTATTTAAAATGATAATTTTTATGCTTAGTATTGTTTCTGTTTTCATTTGGAGCTGCTCAAGATCTGTGCAAGTCAAATGTATAACTCCAAAAGAATATGTGAGTACTGGGACAACATATGTGTTTATTGCTTTAAACAAAAAATGAAGAGCAATAGAAACTGGTAGTATAAAAGAACACCAGTAAGACAAAAGCTATCAGGATTTACAGAAAGAAGGTGAAACAAGTAAGAAATTTTACCTATTTAGGGAATGAAATCACAGAGGATAACAGATGTATAAAGGAGGTCAAAAAAGGTTAGGACTCATGAAACAAGTTTTCCAAAGCAAAAGAAATCTGCTAACATCAAAACACCTAAGTTTGGAAGCAAAGAAAACATTTACTAAGACATTTCTGTGGAGAATTTTGCTGCACGGAAGTGAATGTTGGACATTAGGAAATCAAGAGATGACCCATCTGGAGGCAGCAGAAATATGGATATGGAGGAGAGTAAACAAAAGCTGAAATGAACTGAAAACAAATGAAACAATTCTGAACAAATGTGAAACTTCGGAAGTGGGCCTAGAATATGTGCACAAAGAAAAAGGATTTTAATTTTGTATAGAATGGGTTGCCAATCTTTTTTATACTGTGACTCCCTTTACAGGCTGTAATTTTTTCGTGACACCCTTCTAAAAGAAGATACAGTAGAGAACCGAAAATCAGAATCAATTGGGGACTGGGGTTGTTCAGATTAGTGATTTGTTCCGATTACCGATTATGTACGAATAAATATATTAACCTGTCTGATGTTCAAATTTTTCTCCGTTGCGTGTCGCTTCGTGTTGAATTTTCGTCGATTTTAAGCCTAACGAAAATTTTTATAATAATAATCAAGACTATTGTATCGTTAAAAATTATTTCTTCATTTTGTACAAACAAAATAAATATATTGAAGAATATAAAAACATGAAAATTATACTTTAGAAGTAAATTTAGTATCAAAAACATTCGATTCAGCACGACACAGTCTGACTGAAAATCGTTCCGATTACCGGCGATTCCGATTACCGGGGTTCCGATTAACGAGTCTCTACTGTACTTACGTGTAGCTCTAGCAGACATTAAAATTACTTTATTATTCAAAGAAAACTCCAAAGAATATAGAATCTTAATAATTATTATTTATTAGATAACAGTACATTTAATGAGAAGGATGAGCTTCTTTTCTGAGCATAACTTCTCAAATTGGAGCTGAAGTTTTGAAATGGCTACTCTTCTTTGTACTCTTTCCTGAGTCTTCGACATGTTTTCTATTTATTTGAATAAAGTTATCCATTTTACGATGCATAAATTAAATACAACACACTTGAAATCAAAACACTGATTTATCAACGCTTATAATCAAAGAAAACAAAAGACTGAACGAAAGAACAAGAAAATGGAAAATCAGGGTGATGAGACACATGCACCACGCACTCACTCATTACGTCGCGTGCAGGTGACCTGTGGGTATCGTCTCGCAACTTCCCTAGGATAGTGTCGCAACACACAGTTTGCGAATCCCTGGTATAGAAGAAAATAATTATAACAATAATTAAATGTTGTAAAAAGAAACTGTCAAACGAAAAAAAGGGGGGAAATGAAAAATGAATATTTTATGTCCATAAAAGGACATGTCTGTAGAAATTTCAAAGAAAGTCAAACTACTCAGGTTAAAACAATAGATGCATTTGAGTACTAAGATCAAACCTTTTCGATAGGAATCGAATTGTCAGTAGGTGTTGACTCATCCCACGATCTGGGTTCCGATCTCGTTACAATTTGTAATGATGGGGGACCAGTTGGAGAGCAGGGGCAAGTTAGCATCGACCTATTAGAATGTTTGATCTGGGACACAGAAGGAACTTATAAAAACCATGCGAAAAAAGGATGTGACGTTTTTTGGTTCTTGGTTTGTGGTATGCCTCCACAGGTTTTTGTGCTCCTGGGATTCCATAAAGAAAACTGTTTCAACATCCCAAGATTTGGTCTTCGCTCTACTGTTTCTTCAAGAATCATCAGGAAGTTGCCTAGTTGCCGGAAGTTACCTTTTCAAGTTGTGCCGAGTGCCCCAGGGCCGTTGCTCTCAACCTCTTGATCATCGGAACATCTGACCTTTTCGTACAGACTTGTTTCCACCTCTGGATAGGCATTATGCCTTATTACAAAGATAGTTGTAAGAAATTTTTATTTTTATTAAACGGTTTGACAATAAAGAGCCTGTCTCTGGGAGTTTTTCCTACACCCACACATTAGTCGTGATCGCGCAACAATTCTGACTAACGCAGTCGGTCGGCAAAGAAAAGTTAATGTAGAAAATAAGAAAAAGAAAAATCAAATTTATAGGTCATATTATTAGGCACAATAATTTCCTGTAAATTATCCTTGAAGGAAAAATTCTTGGAAAGACAGGAAGAGGAAGATCAAAGAAAAAGTATCTGGAAGAGGTCAATATCTTTGTAGTGTTTCAAAATTATTATGAACTGAAAGGAACTGCAATGGACAGAGAGCATTGGTTTGCAGCAACAAGGCAAAACCTTTAGTCACAGATAGATATATTGAAACTTAAAGATTGTGTATTTATAGTATATTTTATTCCAGTTTTTGTTTTATTTTACTAGTATATATTCTTTCTTTGAACTGTAAAGTTACTCTCCTCTCCCCTCCTTAGATCACACCTTTTTCATACATGTATTGCAATCCCCCATTGTTTCAACAGCTATGGGATTGTTAGCCTGAGCATGCCCATTCAACATGGGCAAAAACATTAACACTTTCCAATTTTTTTGCTGGTTATTTGGTTCTTTATATTTGAATCAAGTTTATCCAGTTTTATGAGTGGTTGTATTTTGTGGTATATATTGTATGATCTAATGTTTAAATCCATTTTACAAAGATACAAAAGCCCATTTACACCTAGTAATCTAGGGTTCTGTTACACTTTTTAAATTCTACATTTTAGGCTCTTTCACTTCTGGTTTTTTCCTTTTAGGTAAGAATAAATAAATTTAAATAGGTAATATATAACTTGATAATTAGTCAAGTAACAGATAGTCAAGTATTTGAAAGTCATCTTGATTTAGTATCAGGTGTTTGATAATTGAATTTGATACTTTAGTATTTCCAGTCTTTAGTAACTAAGATTGTAGTTATTAAGGAAAATTCTTAGGGAAAGTATGTATTTCTGGAACATAAATAAAATGGTAATAATTTCAGAAACTATATAAAGTTAAACTAATCATATTAAAAAACGTTAGACTAATCATATTTTGGATGAAAAATGTAACAAAATAACACAGTGGTTCCCAAACTTTTTTGATTCTCAGCTCCCTTACTAAATGCAGATTTTCCTAAGCCACCCTATGTCAAATTCTAACAAGTACGTACATTAAATTCTAACATTATAAAAATTTTATAACATTTCATGGCGCCACTGTGAGGAAGCTGCGGCGCACACTTTGGGAACTGCTGAAATAACATATTACAGTTTGTCATTCTGGTACTGATATTTTACAAGAAATTATAAAATATCAGTAGCAGATTACAGATATAACCAGCTGGAATATTCCAATACAGTCCACTAGCAGATAGCATGAAAAGGATCAATAGCCAATACATGTACTATCAGTTACTCAGTAAAAACATTTATGTATATTTAATCACCATATATGCATAATTAGGGTTGTCAGATATTCCAGTTTTCTGGAATTATCCAGATTTTTTCTGACTGCTCTCTAACAATAGGAGAACTTTATTATAACAACTGTTTCTACAGTAAAGTATCTTTTTATTTTTCCATATTTAAATGCATTTTTGTCACTGGCAGAGTAAAAATACATATCTTACATTTCCTGGAATTCAACCATTCCAGTATGTTTTGGGAATAACTCTTTTGTCTTAGATTTTATCCCCAAGTATCTTGCAACCCTATGCTTACCATTAGTAATTTTTTCAGGAAAAGGACACACTGCATATAATGTTATATCAAAATATTCACCTGTTACTGATATTATACTTATATTTAGGTACATATAATATTATTAACAGCTAAATATTTAATATATAAACTTTAGTTGTTAATAATAGTGAGGTTGAGGCCGAAGTTTTAAACGTAAAAATGTGTACGTCGGACGTCCAACGCCACTTTCCTAAAAGTTTGACAATGGTGTTTGGAAAATCAGTGGAATCGTGCTCGACATTCTAAACGCCATTGTCAAACTTCTAGGCTTACAGGAAAGTGGCACTGAACGTTCGACGTACACGTTTTTGTGTTTTAAACTTCGGCCTCAACCTCGCTATTAACTAAAATTTTTCATTTAAAGAATATAATTTTAAAAATAAATTTTCAGATGCAAGGAAAAATGGAAAAGCTGCGCAGTGTGTGGAACCATACAAATATGAGGTTTGTTGTAAAGCAAGTAACATTAAAATGAAATTTTAATGGTCATATTAAAAGATACAATGCTATGCTTCTTTTTTTAGAATTTACATAGGCCTCGCTTTGGCAAGTGGATTGGATGTGTTGCACTTGATAATAATGATGATTGGATGGTAAGTTTTTCTGGTACCGTTTTTCAATAAACACTAATCTCTAATAATTAATATATTTGACTTTAAATTAATGAAAATATGTAACCAACATTTTAATTTATTATGAAATTTGGTCCGGAGCAGTGGCGTGCAGTGACATTTGACGATGGGGAAGCTGTGCCGGCCCTGGATAGAATTATTGGAAGCGTTATACAATATTTTTGTGTGTAGCATCCATGAGCTAAACTGCATGAGGTTGGTGTTCTGAAAATGCATGTGCAAATGTGTATAATATTTTTGTCATGGAAGCTGTCCCATATTTGACAATACAGCACTTCCATTGGGAAATATGCGTATACAAATTTATATTCGAATATACAATAGCAATCTTATCATTGTTTTTCACATGTTGTGTAGAAATTTGTAATAAGATACATAGTGCGGTTATAATAAAATATTAATTTTAATTAATTCACAGTACATTAAAATATGAAAATTATCGCACATGTATTTATATTTTAGAAAATATAAGGGAAGCGGTGCTCCACGGCTTCCATGGACGGCACGCTATTGGTCCAGAGCTAGATGGGCATTTTGGGGCATTGCCATTTTGTAATTATATTAATAATTACAATTTAATTTTGAAAAATATGTAGAAGAAAAGATTGATTTAGGATTCAAAACTTTTGTAAGCCGGGCAGATACTGTATATCTGCAAATTATGACATTCAGACTGAGTTAATTTTTGTTTCTAAGCTTATGTATAATTTATAATTATATAATTCATTTAGGTTACATTCTTGCTAAGGATACCTTTGTAAAGATGATGATGATGATTTTATTTATCTCTAGATAATTTTAAAATAAATTAATTTTTAGCTCTTGCTTACAAGTGATTCTATAAATGTATTTTTAATAGACTCCATCCATTTTAAGAAGCCCATCATGGATTAAAATTTTTTTAGGCATATAATATCTCATTTTCAGAACCAAAGCCTAACTATACTTTAAATTCAGAACTACCATTTTGAACAATGGACTTTTTAAAATGAATAATGTATAATATTAAGAATTAATTTGTACCTTAGAAATAGTTCAAAAACTCTGGTTATTACTGATTGTATGAGAAAAAACTGGATGCAAAGTAATAACTATAACAAATTTGCCTTTAAATGAGAGTTTTTTGTTTAATAATATCAAAAACTCCCATTTGCACCACAGCCAGATCTTAGAGCTAGTCCAAATGGTATGCTGTTCTTCGTTCTTCAAGTTTAATAGTGAAGCTTACACTGTTTTGGAGAGTACAAACACAATAAATAAACTAGCAGATTTGATGTGCTACCAATTATTTTTTGGATTCAATGGAGTAACATACAAACAGAAGAAAGTGTCCCAATGGGAAGTCCCATGTCAGGACTCTTATGCGAGTTGGTAGTGTGTCAACTGGAAAAGGATGTCCTAGGAACATTCAGGGAGTACATTATATTCTACAAGAGATATGTGGATGACGTGTTAATAATTTGGAAGGACAAACATAGGATTGAGGAATTTTTAATTGCAATAAATGACAGTTGTAATGGTTTAAGGCTAAAGCTGAAACAGAAAAGCCATACATGTCTACATTTTCTAGACATTAGTATACAGTTTAAACTGGGCAGTATACAAACAGCTATGTACTTAAAACCCACACTTGCACCATTGTATATACCAGCATGGTCAAATGATCCATTTAGGTATAAGATGTCAGCATTCAAGGCGCTTATTAAAAGAGCGTTCTTGTATTGCACCAACATACAAGATTGACTTAGGGAGATTAGCAGAATTAAGAAGGTAGCGAAAGGTTTAGGATACAGAACAACTGCAATCGAAGGATTGGTCAAGTTACAGACAACATGGAAGCAGATGAGATAATAGGGGGGATAAGATCAACATGTTCATGTACAATAGTAAAATGGAAGGAGTGATGGAAGAATCACGTAAATATAAAAACATGAAAACGGTATATAAAAGAGTGCCAAACATATACAGACTGCTAAGGAATGATAAAGACGAAGGGAGAATGCAAGATAAAGCGGGGGTCTATAAAATTCCTTTTGAGAATCAGCAGCTGGGAGTGACAAAAGATTATATTGGGGTCACTAGAAGAAACTTGGCAATACATATAAGAAGGCACAAATATGATGTGAATAAAGGATATAATAACACCGTTTTGGCAGTCATGGCACAAACAGGAGCAAACATGAAATGGGATGAAGCGAGAATAGTTAGGACAGTCCATTCTCCGACAATTGCATTAAGTATGAAGAAAATAGAGATATATAAGAGTAAAGTGAACAATAATTGCTTAAATGCAAAAGACACCAATGCTCTCCCAACAGCCTGGAAATACGTAATAGAAAAAGAAATGGGAGTTAAAAACCCATAAAAGGATATGGCAGTTATGCTTTAACTAGTTTATTGTATTTTCAATATAGTATTTTATTTTTACATTTGTTTGGTTATATAATGTGTTAGTAATTTGTTGTTTATTTAATATTTAACCGTTTAATGTAATAATTTTTAAAAATTTTCAAAAAACTTTAAATTTTATGAGTATTCAAAAGCTTTGTGTTCGGTTGTGGAACTATAATTTCCTGAGGATGGCCTATAAAAATAGGCTGAAAGCATTTGAATATTAAATTGCAGTAAGCTCAGCAAATGTTCTGGTGTTTAATTTAATTGTACTATCTGGATATTGAATATATGAGTGAAATTGGAAGAAATAGAAGTGTATTGGAAATTGCTTGGAATAATTTGAATTTGAAGAATTTTACATTTTTAACTTGCACTTTAAGATGAAATAGTTTCTCCCCTGAAGATGAGCTATGACAGTTGAAAGCTCTTGAAAGACTGGTTTTTTTATATTTTACCTCAAAATAATAATTTATTATAACTGTGTTTAATATTAACAATGATAAATTTATAAAATTAAATACTTAACATTATTCTGCACTCAAAGCTAGAACTACTTAAAATCAGTAACACAAAAAACCTTTCACACTTTGTTTCTAGCAATTAAATCACTAAGTACAAACGTTTTCCGCCATTTTCAATGGCTGAAAACGTTTGTACTTAGTGATTTAAGTGAAAGGTTTTTGTGTTACTGATTTCAAATACTTAACAATACAGTTTTTAATAGTAAAAGATCAGCATAAAAGTTTTTCTGTACTCACATCTTATTGACAATTATGAGAGAGTTCACATACACATACAAACATTAACCTTAATTTAACATGAGCACAGTTTAATTTGAATTTGACAAACATTTTTGATGTAATGATATATCAAATTCAGGTCTATATAGTTCAGTATTTTATTTTGGAATGAACATGCAAATATTACTATATTTAAATTTAAGAATAAATTTGAAATTCAAAGATTGTTCTATGTTTTTACAACTACAGTGGAACCTCTCTTAATGAGCATAATTCATTCCAGAATCTTTCTTGTAATGTAAAACACTCATTAAGCGAAACAAGTTTTCTCATATAAATTAATATAAAATATGATAATGCATTCCACGTCAAAAAAATACTCAAATATTTTATGTATAATGTTTATTCACAGAAAATTATACAATATACGTTATGAAGGAGCATGAATCCTCATTATCTTTTCTTTTAGCGGGGAATGAACCAACCTGAAATGCGAATTCGATTTGCAGAAAACAAAAAAAAATCGCAGATAATATGTCTGATAAAGATACCAAATGATATGCCAAATTCTTGGGCTATGCAAAGGCCATAATTAAATATTAGAAATTAATTAATTTGACTAGAGGTAGGCAGTTATGCTGCCATCTCGTATTAAACTTAATAATTATAAATAATTAATTTATAATTTAGACATTTTTAAAATTTAATTTGGAATTGGTCATTAAATTTAGTACGAGATGGCAGCATAACTGCCTACCTATAGTGAAATTAATCAGTTTCTAATAATTAATTATAGCCTTTACCTAGCCCAAGAATTTGGCACATCATTTGGTGTGTTTATTATATAATAGGATATGATTGTTGATATTTATACGTAATATATGTGAATACAAATTTGGAAAAATGTTTGATCATGAGCAACACTAAGATGCTAGCAGAACGAGTGCTAAACACAGACTGATGGAGCATGTGCACAATCCAGGACTTCCCCTCTCCTCGTCACTCATTAAGTGAGTCGTTTTTTACAGTTTGTTTGGCTCATTACGCAAAATGTTCATTATGCAAGGTTCCACTATATTATTATAGTAGAAACATTTTAAACAATTTTAAATTGTCATCTTCAGGTTAAAGAATACAAAATAGAAGATAAAACTAGAATCTTTTAAAAAGGACATGTCCAGTTTCTATCAGATAAAATATTTACATAATGATGTCATCTTGCTCAATAATGGTTTATAAATGGATCAAAAATGATTAAAAATGGAGGATCAAAAATGATCTTATAGGGATATCCAGGCATGGGACTAAGTAACTACTCCTTCCAATAGAAATCAGGCACTTTCCTTTTAAAAGACTCTAGTTCTATCTTCTGTTTTTATATTCTTTAACCTGAAGATGGTAATTTAGAATTGTTGAAAACATTTTTTTATCTTATTAAACATTACATTTTTGTTGGATTTTCTGGCAGTTGTGAGGAGCAATCTCATCCAGTTATTTAGAGTTATTGCTCATAAAGCATAACAATAATAATATAAAATTAACATAGATGTATTATAAATGATTAGATGTTACATGTACAGTAGCTTTTAATAATTTTCAATTAATAAAAATTAATTTTTGTGCAATGTGTCCAGATTGTTATAAGAGATTTCATTAATAATAAAAAAAATATTACTTTAAGTTGTAATGAATGTTAACAAGTTATCTTAACAATTTAATTTATATTTATTAGTCATGATCATTAATATATTACATAGGTGTTAATTCATGAAATTTTATACATTATTTTTAATTTCAAATTTTCCTCTAGGTTTGTGGTGGTGGACCAACTCTGTGTGTGTGGCATGTCAGATCACTTTCTCCCGCCACACCTCTTTATACTCCAGATGCAACAAATAGTGTTGCTATTTTTCATGATGATGTTGTAAGTTTTAAGCATACTTATTAAGTTATATAGATTTAAGATGAAATAAGCCTTTCATTATTGATATTAAACAGTACATAGAACAAAAGGATTTAATTGAATACTATTAGAGCATTATACTCTATTAAGGAAAAATTGCCAGCTGAATGAAATTCACACAATGAATAATATAATCTTTTAAATCCAGCACAAAATTAGTTTTTCAACCAATAGTTTTGGTTTAGCTTGATAGCTCTTAATTAGGTTTAAACTTAAATCAAACAAAGGAATGCTTGTATTCTAAAATGTTCAAAGCATTGTACCACATACACCTCAAAATATTAGTTGAAAAGTATAATTTGTTCTGGATTAAAATGTTATATTATTTGCTGTATTATACTTGTATAGACAGAGTGTGAAAAAATTTGACGGACAAATTTCTAAGAGTAATAGGATGGTTTGAAACAAATATGTTTTATTAATCAAACATAGGTGAAAAATGAACAAAATTAAGTTTAAGTATTATTAAAATTTTTAGTAAATTCTAAAAATAAATAAAATTATTTCCAGATTATCAAGTTTTAAATTTTGTGAATATATTTACGTATTATTCTTTCCATAATTTCAGCAACATTAATCACAAAAAGCAAAACCATTTATTATCAGTAAATATTTATTAATCTAACATTTTCGGTCTTCTTAAAAGACCTTCAGGAGATATTTACATAGGAGTCACTAGATGATTACTAAACAGAGAATTAAGGAACATAAAGATAACATCTGGAAGGAACAGCCAGTTACAGTCTTAGCAGCCTATGCAGTAGCAGATTCTGTAATGGTAGAATGGAATCAAGCAGAAATAATCCAACAGGTTCAGGAAAGTGACAGATTCAATATATCAAGGATGCACAACCTTTTCTGAAGGACCAGGTTAGGATTAAGTTTACTGACCAGTGGACCGGACCATTTTACAACCCTCTTTGTTGACACAAGGAGTTTAATTACTTTAGCCGCGGGCAGTGTTGATAATCACGGGAAGTTTATGACTTGACGCAGTTTGAAATAATTATTAAATCCAAAAATTTTTAGTGTAGTCAGCTTCCTTTTAGTCATATGACTCTATTCCAGCTATTAATTTTCTTGGGCCAACATAATAATTAAAAATTTTTTCTATTGTTAGTCTATGGAGGGACTTTGTTGTAAATAATTGGTTGTTATAGCTTTTGTACATTCCTTTTTGAACTCTGATTGGTATTTTCTAGTTTGAATGACATTAGGTTGACGAATAAGTGTCTTTTCAGAAAAGATTGATTCAAATTCGACTATACCACTCAGAATTTAGAATGTAAATAAATGCTAAAAAATCGTTATTTTCATGGTTTTTCAGCACTATTTTCACTTATTTTTATGTTATTTGATGCTATTTAGATGAATAAGCAAGTTTTCTGAAGCATAAAATTGAAAATTTCCCTCCAAAATAGAAACGACATTCTAACATCATTTTATTCTATTTGATTCTTCTAAAAATTGTTATAATGCTATGTATTAGACTTAAAATAATTGATATCTAAACCAGAAAGTGTGTTAGCTAGAAACATTAGAACTTCAACCCCCATTTCTCACCTCAGGGAAAATCATAAAACAGTTGGTTGCTAATGACTTTGTAAAAGGGAAAAAGTTATATACTTAGAAACTTCGAAAGAAGGGATTTTGCCCATACCATTCATAAATATTGAAAGGGATCATATGTGGCCCCGGGCTGCAGGTTGTGCATCCCTGAATATATGGAAGCACAGTACATTCATATGGCCACAGAATTATAGAGAAAACACTACAATTTCACCAGCCTGGAAAGTATTGCTTGATAAAGTATAAAGGTGGACTAAGGACACTGCTGAATGGTACGTATTTAGGTTATATGGTAGTGATTGATTTACCAGTACAGAGATTGTAAGTATTTAAGTAAAGTTCATAAAGTATAATTTAGAGTTTTTTTGCCTGGTTTATATCACAATTTATAAATTTTAGTTTTTATATAGTTTTGTTTTTTATCACTTATTGCAATATTCTATTTAACATGTAAAAGTTTGAAATGCACATTTTTAAAATTTGTCTTATTCCAAAAATGGAATATTCTGAACCATGATAGAATAAGTGGCAACATTGTTCTATTTAAATTGTAAAATTCAAATATCTCCCGAAGATGATCTATTAAGACGACCAAAAATGTTAGATTAATAAATATTTATTGCCTAGTAAATGGTTTTGTTTTTCTGATTAAGTCAATGGTGTAGTTCAATACTATCATAACTAGCATTTTTAAATTTTATAGGAAGTTAACACAAAACTTTGATCATTATTATAAATCATGGCATACATATAGAAAATGCGTGAATATATCATATGGGTCTATTTAAAAAAAATATATATCATATGGGTCTAAAAAAAAATATATATCATATGGGTTTTTTTTATGTTCTTCAGGATACATATCTTATACAATGATTGTAACAGTGATGAATACATCCCAATAAAATGAGTATAATCAAGTTCTAACATCACATGATACTATTGTATAAATCAAAAATCTCTCAATACCTGTTATTGTAATAATAGGCTGATGTCGTATCTGAAAATGTTATCAAATCAATGAAACAAAAATATTAATGTGGCTAACATAAAAGCTTTTTATTGGCAAAATATATTCCTCCATATAATTACAGTATGAAGCATTTCACATAAAAAAAAGAATAATAATAATTTCATTCCAGTTAGATTCAGTCTCATCTCCATATCCCTTTGATCAAATAGCATGAAGTTAACATGACTTAGATCAGTGATTCTCAAAGTGGGGGTTGCAGAAAAATTGATGCCAGATTAATTTTCTTCAATTATTTTATAAATTTAGTATGGATTCTTGTTTAGAAATAGTAGAAATAAAAAATATATAAAATAATATTTACTTAAATAAATTGCACATATAAATAAATATGAAGAAATAAAAATTTTATTTAACAATGTAAAAGATATAAATCTACAGAGACTTGTTTTCCCTAAATAGAAAATGACATCACAATTTTTAATTTTTTGTTTTATAAGCTTTAAGTGTGAAGAATAATGATAGTAATAATAATGCTAATGATGTAAAATAAAAATGTTACATAAAAAAAAAAATAAATAAACTACAAGTTTAGAGGTTTGAACTTACATCTTCTAACTCCAGTGCTTAGTGTCTTATCTACTTGGCTATCAACATTCAGGAATGTGAAACTTCCAAAGACATCAGGTAAACACTAAATTCTCAGGCGTTCAATTTGTGGAAACACTTGAGTAATGAGTCTTATTTAGACAAGGAGCTGTTTGTGTTTAAGGTTACTTGCTCACCAAGTTTTGTTCAAATCGAAGACCCAAATGTCTGATTTTCTCTTTTAAGTGACAGCTTAACCTGTTACTTTTGCTTTCCAGATGCCAAACTGAAAAGGCTACCAGCACCTGCATTAATTAATAAGTAAAACTGGTGGCAATAAATAATTTTGAAGTGGCAAAGAAAAATTTAAATTGGCAAAATGGTTGATGATATTTTTAAATTTTCTAGAGTGACCCGTATATACTTTATATATTTATATATAGGAAAAGCACCAAAGTCAGACCTCTATCACTAAGTAGGACCCCTTGGCTTATTTTGTGAAAAAAACGTTTAGCAAACTAGCATTTAGTGGAGTAAATAATTCATAATATTGTCATCAACCTGTGGAATTGTTATTACTCAGATCTGTTTTCTTGTCTGCTAAAAAATGTGGATTTTAATATTTGCTATTAACAAAATTGTTGAAATTGATTTTGCAGCATCACTTCACTTCTAAACAGATAAGAGTTAGTTTCTTGTTACTATCATGTAACAGTAAGATAAAATTAACAATTTAAACCTGAGGAATAATAGTAATAATAATGCTAATGATGCAAAATAAATGTTTCCTCCTGTGCTGCCAGTGATAACTGTTTATCCATATCACTTTGGATTTTCAAATTTAAGAAATTGTACAGGGAATTTCTTCAATTTTCGAACCGTGTTGTAGAAATGCCATGTTGTATGAAGGATACCTGTATATAGTATGTGTAAATTAGCATTTTAAGTACTGTAAATTCAAAATACATTAGTGTATTTTGAATTTACAGTACTTAAAATGCTAGGTGTTCTAAGTTCAAACCATTGCACATTGCTGTTATGATAACATTGACATTAAGTAATGTTAATGTCAAATGACAATGGTGAATTAATTGAGAAAGTTTTTCTGCACCAAAACAAAATTCCACGAGACTGCAATCTTACACTGATATTAACTAATAATTACAATAATTTTTAATTAAATTTAATAATCATCTTTAGTTTTCATTTAATAATTATTAAATTTACTTCAAAATAATAATTAACGTAATCAAAACTAAAGACGTCATTCCCTTTTTGCTTTATTTTTTAAACTCTGTAGTGTAGAAATTCTTTTTACATTAATTAAACTAACATTTTTATAAAATTTAAAATATCAAATAACTTTAATTCTCATATTAACAAACACATCATCCTGTACTTAGTGCCCACCCCTGTAATTCAATTGTAGTCATTTACAAACTGATTTAATTATGTAAATTACGTTTAAAAATAAATAAATATGCTTTGTCATTTTTATTTTACAACTAATTTCCTTTGTCCGGTAATAATAAAATAAGCTCGGGAAAATTAAACAGAAAATAATTGATATTAAGATTACATTTTAGACAAAACTAAAGAAAAATATTCTTTTAAAACTGCTTAAAACAGTTTTGTCAGGAGTTTGGCTTGTGTTAATATTTTAGTTTTGTAAGGCATTAGTGATTATTTTTAGAATTTTTTTATGTGAGTCAGTGATTTTAATATGTTCTAACTGTTAATGTTCTTATGTTGTAACTCATGACTGGAATAATCAGCATATACAACATACATCCTTTCAAATTATTTTTCATTTACAGGTAACTTGCAGGTTATCCAAACAAAAGTATGGTAATGAAATTATTTTTTTTATTTTATTGGCATTTGTGATAACTTTATACTTTCTAATTAGATGGTCTCTGTTTTAATGTTTATAATGTTCTATTTATATAGTATGGTGTAAAACATCTTAAGAAATACATATAATGTTATAAGCATAAAACTATTATTAGTTATCATCAGTATTATAAAAGTTAGAATAAGACAGGATGCAATTTTTGATACATATAACAGTATCATTTCTGTAATAGCAAGTTACGAAATGATAATTTGAAATTAGAATGTTGTAATTCTGTTTTATTTAATGGAAATAATGCCAAATGCAGCAAAATATGTGTATGGAAATGAATACTTCCCAATTCTTTTCACATAATTTTACGGTTTGATACAATTATTATGATTGTTTGGTTGTTTAAAAAATCAAGTACGTAATTGTGTCAGTCGATTGTAATCCACTAAGATTGGACCATTATTTTTGTGTAAGCTTTAAAATCAAATTTTATTGAAATAGATAATTTCTGGAGGTTCTCAGCCATATGTGTGCCATTGGAGTTTTGGTGGAGAAATAAAAGCAGAAATTCCAACTTCGGCCAGTGGTATTTACAGCATTGCTGTCTGTGCAAAATCCAATCAAAAAGTCAGTGCTGTGTTTTCATTTGTTATGTTCAGTACAAGTAGAGAAAATTCTAAAACAAACTTTCTAATTACAGGTACTTAGTGCCGGTGGAACCAGTCACAAAATAGATGTCAGTACAAACTTTATGTATCGTGACTTTTCACTCATATTTTCATAATTTTATCAATAAATTAATGTTTAATTTTTTTAATTGTGTAATTACTATATTTTGAATTTAATTATTTTTCAAGTTAAAATTTAAACCAAAGAATTAATCTCCATAATGTAAAATGGAAATTTTTGGAATTTTGGTTTAAGGTTGGTTCACACTCAATAATGGATTGTTCTGCTGGGGAATTGTGAATTTCCTGGTGGGCCATTTGCTCTGTGTCTGTTCCCATAATATAAACTCGTTAGAAGACATACAAATAACACCTTATCCTTGCCGAGAAAAATATTTATTTCAAAAACAAACATTTTCAGCCTGATTTACAGGTCATCATCAGGTTGTGAACGAAATTGGAACTAAAGCATTCCAATAATAGAATACAATATTCAAAATCAAAAATTAAATAACCAACGGAATAACATAAAAATGAAACAAAATATAAAATAAGTACATAGGATTGCTTACTAACAATTAACATAACATCTCTAATAAAAATTACTAATTTAACTGATTAGAGTTCTTAGTAAATTTTTTAACCGTAAACTTCCATGCAGAGGGAAGACTTTCTCATCCCTCGCATTCAAACATCCTTCCTTTAAACATTACTCCTATAAATCTGAATCTTTTCAGCGGTCTTTGCCAAAGATGGGGAATATAAAGGTTTGATGATGGCTGCATCATTCCATTTGACTACAGAATTTTGTGTTTGCACCATTTGGGACAAAATTGTTGCATTAGACCCCTTTCTGATATTATAACTATGTTCCTTGAGTCTAAGTCCCAAACTTCTGGTGGTTACTCCAATATAGTCTTTTTTAATATCCAGTTGCATATTCTCATATGGAATTCTATAAACTCCTGCTCTTTCTTCTGGCTCTAGGCTATCTTTATCATTTCTGAGAATTTTGTATAAATTTGGAGCCCTCTTTATAAGCATTCTGAAACCTTTTTTTGTCCACAACTTCTTTCATAATGTTATTCATACTTTCATTATAGGTAAACTTCACGATTCCAGTCAGAACACTTTTAAATGACCTTTTCCTGATGTTTGCTTCATATTTATTAACTAATCCAGGATTGTGATTTTTTGGTAACCCAGGGTCTTGGCCACATTCATTATTCTATCTATTTCTTTAATCCTGTCCTGGATTCTGTCACAATACAAAAATGCCCTTCTTATCAAAGCTCGAAAAGCCACAATTTTATATCTAAATGGATCCTTGGATTGGGACGGAATATACAATGGGCTGTGTGATGGTTTAATAAAAACGCTAGTGGATAAATGACCTTTTTTGAACTTGATACTGATGTCTAGAAAATGCACTTCTATGGAACTCTTCTGTTCCAATCTTAAACTAAGGCCATCGTTATTATCATTGATCTTATCCATAAAATCTTTAATCCTACTGTTATTTTTCCATATTATAAGTAGGTCATCAACACATCTGCTAAAATAAATGATATCCTCCTTGATGATGATTTAATTTTACAGTAGTGAGTCATTTATCCGAATCAGTTGGGAACTGGGGTTGTTCGGATAACCAATTATGTATGAAAAAATATATTAGCCTGTCCAATGTTGAAATTTTCTCCGTTGCGTGTCGCTTCGTGTTGAATTTTCGTCGATTTTAAGCCTAACGAAAATTTTTATAATAATAATCGAGGCTATTGTATTGTTAAAAATTATTTCTTTATTTTGTACAAACAAAATAAATATATTGAAAAATATAAAAACATAAAAATTATACTCTAGAAGTAAATCTAGTATCAAAAAAGTTCGATTCGGCACGACACAGTCCGACTGGAAAGCATTCGGATAACGACTCTCTACTGTATTTTATATTTTTTGTTATTTCGTTGGTTATTTAATTTTTGGTTTTGAATTTTGTATTCTATTATTGGAATGCTTTAGTTCCAATTTTGTTCACAACCTGATGATGGCCTTTAAATCAGGCTGAAAACGTTTGTTTTTGAAATAAATATTTTTCTCGGCAAGGATAAGGTGTTATTTGTATGTTTGATGTTTTGCTGTGTACTTTCTGATATCATTAGAAGACTTCATGCCCTGGCTGTTATAGATGGCCCAACTCTCTGCTCACTCACCTTACAGGCTTTGTCTACTTGTTCCCAATATAGGCTGTTCAAGCAAAAATTTCAATAACTTATTTGGCTATATATATATATATATATATTAGTATAGATATATAAATATAAAGAATTATACAATTCCAAGTGAAGATTCCATAATGTAAACTAAGTTCAGATTCATTTTGAAATGCATCTCTATACTCAAATTAATTGGAAAAACAATTTTTCTCAAATCACATTAAAATTTTCAGATTCTTTTCTGTCAAAATCAAACATATAACAACCCTTGGATTCCAGAACAAAACATTCTATTTTTGAATTTTTCACAAAAAACATTTCAATTTCATGGTTTTGTGGTTCACTTTGCCCACGCATGCCCCATGGGCTTGGCCCACTTGTTGCCAACATAGACTAATCATAACGAAACTTTTATGATGATTCAACCCCCTTTCCAAGAGGAACTAACTTCCTTGTCCCAAGTGTGAGGTTCTGGACAGATCCAAACTGTCACAAAGTTCACAAATATTTAATTGATTCAGAGAAAAAATATTTGCTTTAAACGGCAAAAGAAAAATGTTCAAAGCTAGACACAGTATTTTATTTATGTTAAAATGTGAGAGTCGTAAATTTTAGAAGAAATGTTGTCCTATGATCAACCATCTCCAGTTGGGAGATTGGATTCAGCTTCGAGTTGAACCTCTCCTGTGATCTGACTTGGAGTCCCGTTACACTTAGTAATGAGGGACCAGCCACCTGGAAAGCATGGATGAGGGAGATCAATCAATTGGAATGGCTGATCGAGGAGCAGAGATTAATATAATCCCAGTCTTCAAGTACACCTGGTACTTGGTTTGTCAGGACTCTCAGTCAGTCAACAGACACACCTGTGTCATTGCGTCAAAAGTGCAGATTTTCTGAATTGTGTCAACTCCCTGGACCTCGTAGCACTGTGTGTAAGCGAAATCGATATCACTAATCCTCCAACTCCATCATCCTCTCCATTCTGTCAACTTAGGAACTCAGTGAACCACCTGCCTAACATCCTCTTGATATTGCCCAGGACTGTCATCATCACTTATCATTACTGTATCCTAGGAAAGATTGTCAACTCCAACTGGATGGTGAACTGCTTGGACTGTCTAATGGACTTTTAAACCCATCAGACAGATCCCTTGATGGAATCTGTCTGTAAAATATGTAAGCATCCTTTTTGTTAAAATAAACAGGTTTTGTGTAAGACACTTGAGTCCAAAAGCCACCATCCACATATGCAAATGACCCCTAGTCATTCCTGATAGGGAGTTAATGATTCCCCTAGAAGTCAGCATATCCGCACTGGTGTCAGAATTGGGATATTTTTAGTCCCACAAATCTGAGTAAGGTAAAGAAAAGGTGTTTTCATCAAAAACACTTTGCTTGGGTTGGTTGGACAATGGAGGCAGATGCAAGTGTTCCGATGCAACCTCAATGGTGGCAGCAGCAACTCTCTTCCCTCCTTTTCTGTGTACAGAGGAATGATTCCGATGTTTTCGGGTGATTTCAGGCATGTTGCAGACTTCTTCAGCACTCTGGGGAGATTGCAAGCTTGGCTGGATGGTTACCTTGGCAGTGCCTGAGCACCTTCAGCAGTGTAAACTCACAGGCATGGCTCAAGACTTTGCATTGTGGAACTTAAGCATGAAATATGTAACAGATTTCAACAAGTTCCAGTGGTTCAATTGTGAACCCTATTCAATACGTGTGCAAAAATTTAACATGTGCACACAGGACAAAAAAGTGCAGGAATTCGTGGTCCGTCTGCAGGCTCTCGCTAGTGTGACAATCATAGAGCAGACAGGCATGAACAGGTAGGAGAGCATGATTATTAAACACTGCGAACAGCGGAAACTGGACAAGAAACTACATATCCTGTTCTTGCACACCCTGACAGACAGGCTCAAAAGATAGGTAATGACACATGATCTGCCAACGATGCACTGAGAATAAACACAAAGAGACGATAGATCTGCTGGTGGGAAAGATGTGGGGTTTATTTACTAGCATTAGCAATACCGTAGATGATCATAGTGCTTGATCAGAGGAAGGGAACGTGTGGAGAGAATCAGTACTTGATGCTAAAATTGCTCAACTGTCTGAACAATTAGCAACAATAGGGAAAAGCGGGATCAACAGCCAGCACCCAAGCTAACAAACAATTATAGAAGGGAAGAACTCTCATGAATGAATCGAACTCCAGGAGCAAATAAGGCGATTAACAAAATGAGAAATTCACATTATCCCACGAGCTCCCAGCACCACACATTGTATCAATTTTCCCCATGGTTACAGCCCACCAATCTGCCAGGACAACTCCATGTTATAACTCTTTTTTGGAACAAGGTCCAATTTCCCCCATGGAGAGGGAATGGGGAAGGACCAACGAAATGTTATGTGACGAACTCAGATTGGTCAGAATACGAATGTTATATGCCATCTCCTCCCAATTGGTAGCAATAACTGTAGCATTAATAGGGTGGAAATGCCAGGACCACTCAAAGGTATTTCCTAGCAGAGGAGAGAATACAAGGTTAAGTAGTAGAAGGTAGTGTGGGTGAAGGGGAAAAATAAAGTGAGAGAGGATAGTTGGTGAAACCTCCCAATTGGTAGAGGAAAACGTCCCTTCACAATATTGCGGGAAGTGGGGAGCAAATTGGGACACTCCAGGATGGCTAACCTCTACAGGGAACACTTGGAATGTTGTGCAAAACAGTCAGATAGATGTAGACACTTTTTCTCAGCACAATTTAGGCCAGTTGATTATAGAAATAATGGATGTGGTGAGTCATTGCCCTTTTATCTGCTGCATTATGGTGAGATTTGGTACGAGAGTAGCTTCAACACAGAGCACGCCCAGACTAACGACAGTCTCTCAACATCGTGATTTTGTTCTCTGAATGTAACCGAAGTGACTCTAAATTTATAACGCTAAAAATGGGACAGAACGCTAAAAACTAAAGTGACTCTAAATCTATAATGCTAAAAATGGGACAGGTAACACTAAAAATCTATAAGGTGAACCGTTATAGATTTTTAGCATTACCTGTCCCAGAAAACTGACCAGTAGAAAACAAATAAATGTGAGATTTAGTCACTTCAGTTACATTCAGAGAACAAAATCACAATGTTGAGAGACTGTCCACATTTAACCCAATTAGCAGGAATTAATAAATCAAGGAGTAGAGAATTACCTCCCTACACATTGATTTGTGAGATTGAAGATAGAAAAGTGCAGGTGACAATAGAGAAGTTTCAAAGTTGCACATCGTGTTTGCTCCGCCACTTTGCCATGTTTGTGGTCTAGATTCTACTTGCTTAGCTTGTATGTGGTTTATTTGACTGGTTGGCAGCACTTTTTTCAATTTAAACTTAATAGAACCTCAGTTTTTTATATTATTGACAAAGTTAAAAAGAAGATGCTTTTCTGGTGAACTATTCTTGCAGTCTGGTAGGATGAGGTGCTGCTTTATATGAAGAGAAAGTTTCATTATACCAAGGTGTTAATCCATACAAAGTTGATTCATGCAAAGCCATCTCATTGTAGATCAAGAGTTGTGGCTTAAAGTAGAATTTGGTGACATCATATACTATTTGGTTTTGAAGGTAAATTACTACACTCGTTCACAAATGAAAGCTTACAAATCTCCTGATTATGTGCTCTTTCATAACCCTCCTGATATGCAGCTGGGTTCTGGTCACTTTCATACCCCACGTTTAATGTTTGCACCAAGTCTGGTGGTGATATGAGGAAGGTTTTCCTTTTGGGGTAAAAAAACTTTTTCAATAATATATAATTATTAATATTAAACAATTAATACTAAAAATAAATTATCATTATGGTATGTTATATGTAAATAAGAATTTGTCAGGAACAACTTGAAGCTTACTATGTAATGATTATTTGTTACTAATGAATGTAAAAAAATCATTGTGAAAAGTAGCATCGTAAAGAAATGTTAATGTTGCGCACCAAAGTAACCTAGCTTAGCTATCTGTAAGTGAACAATGGAAATTATTGGTTTACATCTTAAAAATACACGCACTTTTCTTTATGTAAATTAGACTGGAAGGACAACTGGCTCAAAATGCATTTCTAATTCTACATCTGCTAAGTGATTATCTTTGCTTAACACTTTAATATTAACTCTACTGTATATTTATTACAAGCAGACACTTTGAAAACAAACTGAAAGGTGAAAAATAAAGTTATAACACAATCATTATCTATTCAAACTAAAATCTGGGCTGTTAGACAAATTTAGCTCGAAGTAGCCAAATCTGGCAACGATGCAACGCCTTCGGTTTGTATCGTGCGTTCCTATTGGCTAAATAGATGAGGAAGTTCTTTACTGTTCCTGTCATCGAACTGACTTGCAAAATAGTTGATGTTCGACTTAGACTTACGACAGTGAGTTAAATTGATCGTGACGTCACCAAATGTCGTTGACAACTTCTCACACAACAGACTAGAGCCCCAGGGCCGTGTTCAGTAACGTAGAACACTTATTTAAAAACTTCATAAATACTAAAACAGTGAGAGCAAGAGATAGAATACAGCGAATGTGCATAAGTTTGTTTCCCGCAATTTTTGCAAGATGTTACAGGAGGATGTCGCAAGTGGAATCTACATCTTGCAAAAATTGCAAGATCTAGATACCACTGACTTCTGATTGGTTGGTGTTACCGTTTTACGGACGTATTTGCGTGGAAAGTGAATTATTTAAGGCGAGAGTTTTAATGCTCGGTTTTACGCTAATAGAGTTTTGGCCTAAGTCAGAATTATGAGGGGCTTACTGGGCGGAGTTAAGAATTTCTGAGCATTATTGAACGATTATTTTTTTCTAGACAACTAGGAAAACTGGCGGACGAAGTTAAAATTAAATGAAAATAAATATAATAAAAAATTAAAATAGTAATTTCATCTCTAAAAATGAACAAGCACGAATGCAGCACGAACAGATAAGCGCAAAAATTTTAAAAGCAAAAACAGAGACCGAGTGATATTACTAAAAACAGTAGATCTACTAAAAGTAGTCTGAGTAAATAAGTGAGAATTCTTACAGTGGGCAGAGTCAGAATTAGTAAGAATATCGTTCAGTATCTTGGCACAGCCTAACGAAGTCAGAACTCTGCGTTACTGAACACTGTCCCGATTATCTAGTATTACTACCATGGCATAACATTATGCCGCAAAGCGATTACAGCACTCAAAGTGGCAGAAATATTTGCTACTCTACGTTCGCAGCATTACAGTTATTGGTAGCTGTAGTGTTACTAATTTAGTCTGTTTTTAAATCAAATCTAATCATTTAGTTTTGAATTTAGTTTATTTTTCGATTTGGTTTATGGTTTAAATATGTAGTTTATTTTTTGCATGGTCTTTTTCTTCAATACGCTTTTACTGTGTTAAAAGAATTATTTTTTATCTTCATGATCTGCAATTTTACCAACCGTAACATAATTGTCAATTTGTATCATAATTTACCAACAGATTCAGACAATAAATTTGAGCGTACCGTAATCGATAATAATATTTTTACCATTTTAGATTTTTTTTTATTTTGGTACAAAATCCTCCACAAAATTATTTTAATTGAAGGGAAGCGATCCAGCTTCCTTTGTAGCGATTCTAATTGACAAATTGTCCAAACACATCTTGAGAAGTAATGACTCGAGCAATTCGAACTAAATTTTTACCTAAAACTAATAAAACTGCATGTTGTGGCGGAGACCGAATTTTAAAGTTCTACCTAGAACGGGAGATTTCAGAGATAAGAGATTATTCCCATGTTATGTCAATGGGAAAATTTTTCATTGCAAAACGTAATAAAACTAGCGCGTCTACCGGACATTCGAAATAAGACGAAGCTCTTGCCAAATTTTTTAATATCGATCTTTTTTTTCTATTTTTTCTGGAAAAATTGACCTTGCATATCTTAACGTATTATACCTTGCACAGAAATTCTTTTCAAAAAACAATAACGACAATACGTTGAGTTTCGAATTCCCATTATACGTTTATGGAAAAAATTCCAATTGAGTTCTATTATTTTTGTTTTTCGTTAAATACAGGAATATTTTATACTACATTAAAACTAGTACGTGTAAAATACACTTACCGCGTCTACCTTTATTATGTAAGTCAAAGAAGTTTCAGAACAAATAAGAATTAACTGCTTACGCAGAGTGACGAGTCGTTTTAATTTAGCCCCCCAATGAGCTAATGTGAGTTTGCAAGTTTACGCTTCGCTTCAGTTTGGAACGAAGCTGTAGTGTATCGACTAAAAGTATATGTTGCGGTCAGGGGCGTAAGTAAGATAAAACACGGTTGGGTAATATTTTGGCGCCCTTTGCCGTTAGTCTCAGTGGCTGCGTCCAGCAGACTCAGCAGCTGTAACTGAGTAAATCGGTAGCTGTTACGTAGCAACCTGGATCTGCTGAACGATGAGTGACGTTGCGTTGGAACAAAAAGCATCGTTGGTCAGTATCAGGTGGCGATAGATAGCGTAAATGAAAGACGCTACCAAATGTGACGTCAAAAGACTAAACATGTTCGAAAGAGCTCTACTGTAGAGGGCATTCAGCAGAAAAATACTCAACAGCTCGGGAACTGTTGAGTTGTAGCGTGCCGTCGTTGGAAGCGGTGGAAGCGCCGCTTCCACCTTCCAATGACCTTCCCTTGTAGTTTTTAAAATATAAATTTTCATATTTTAACGTACTTTGAATTAATTAAAATTAACATTTTATTATAACTGCATTATGTATCTTATTACAAATTTCTATACTACATGTGAAAAAAACGATAAGATTGCTATTGTATATTCGAATATCAGTGGCGGAATGGAAGAGCTTACGAGACAGTTCCCACGGCGAGAATAACTGAATGGTGTAAAGCAGCCAGAGGGCATTGGCGCATGCGCTTTACAGAGCACCAACCTCACCCGGTTTAGCTGGTGGAAGCTACACACGTGAATGCTTTTACTACTAGTCGGTCCGATTGTAGGACCGGTCGGTCATGGTGTGAAACAGCCCTAACGCTTCCAACGATCCTATCCCTTAGCCACTGGGTAGGGAGCTATCTGACTAAGTGAATTGTTTAAGATTTAAAAAGTAAAGAGTATTCAATGTTATTTTTATGTACGTTCTTTTGCAAAGTTATATTTGATTATAATTTTTTTAATTATATTGTAATTATATTGACAGATTTTCAGACATAAAATCTTTAGAATTTTTATCACTTTTAGATGTTAATAATTTTAGTATTATGAAAAACAATTATTCCAAGCCTGTTTTAATTCTTTAAATTAAATAAATTTTATGGGAAATTTTTTGATTTGTCTAAATTACGTATTGAATCGCAATATTTATATTCGTGTCTGGACTATAGGCCTATTGACAATAACTCTTAAACATAAAACATATTACAACAAACTACTTCCAACAACCTTTACTCTGCAGTTAAATTATTTCTTTAATCTTACGAAAACGTTAGATTATTAAAGAAATGATTTAACTGCAGAGTAAAGGTTGTTGGAAGTAGTTTGTTGTGATTGTAATAATGCAGTTTATATAGTAATAAAACATATTATAATTAATGTCGATCCGAACAAAGACGTACTAAAAGAATTATATGATTTAATATCATTAATTTTTACGGTACCATCTACCAGTGGGTCTGTTGAGCGCAGTTTTTCGACCACGAAGCAAATTCATACATTGGCCAGGAACACTCGGTCGGAGGAAAAGTTGTCGCTAGCGTTGCTTTCGATAGAAAAAGAGCTTTTAAATACGTTGATGGAGTCGACGACCAGCGACTTTTATGATAAAGTAATTAACGACTTTGCGGAAAAATGGCCGAATAGAATTAGTTTATAAAAATTAAAAAAACAAGATTTTCTATCATTGTTTGTATCGTATCAATTTGTATTATGTGTGTATTATTTGTATTTTAGAACTAAAATACATAAATTGTTTATTTTTGTCATTTCCAGTATTTGTTTAAAACTTTTATGGAAATGTCATGTACCGGGCAGTTCTGACCCGTCACGAAAGACGTGAAAAAACGGTTAATTTAGAGAAAAATTTATTAGTTTAAAAAAAAACAGGAAAAAGTCGTTCGTAGTCGGACACCCATTGTTTATATCAACCTGCCAGGCAGAAACCGTAAATCGCGGAAGGAAGTCGTCCTACGATCGGTGGAAGATCGAATTCGTCTTCGATTTTGACTTTTCTCGCGCTCCGGGTAAGTGGTTGGTCTCTCGTTACGTTTAGTAACGAGAGACCAACCACTCGGGAAGCGTGATTGAGGGAGAACGACCAATCAAAATGGACGAAAGAAAGAACGGAGATTGATATAATCTCCGACAATCGAGGACACCTGGCACTCGGTTAACGTTCCGAATAACCAAAACGCCGTATGTCAACGCGCAAAAAAGAAAAAAAAAAAAAACAGTTTCTCGTCTATTGTGCCAACCTGTAACCCGTGCCTCTTCGAACTTAGACCGTGTCTCCCACGTCAACAGAGGAAGTCTCCCCGTGCCCTACAGACTTGTTAACGCCACGGTCCCGGGGCTACCTTCGATCGACCATCAAAGAACCACATCGACACCCGGGACATCCGAACGGCTGATTGTCCTAAAGCAAACTATTTTGTACAGTACATAGTATATGTTTCTTTTTTGTCGGTTTTTGTCAGATACGTCTCTTCCGCCACCATGCACGTACGAATGGACCTCAGGCCATCACTGACGCGCAATTAACTGATTGCTCCTGGAAGTCGGCTTCTTACAGAAACACAGCTTCCCTATCATCAAATGTCACGGCACGCCACTGCTGTTGAGTCTGCTGAAGGCAGGCTGCGTTCCCAACCGTGGCGACTTTTAGAGGGACGTAGCGACGTAGAAGCGACTGCAAACAAATCAGCCAAAAGTATGACTTTTCAAAATATCTGTGGCGAAATCAGCGACTTTTATTTTAAAATGTAGCGAATTTATTTACGAATGGTTGGCAACGGTGGTTAGTGTGATCATGTATCAACGGAAAGAAAGGCTGTTTGGACTCATTCCTATGTGTTTTACTGTTTTTTACCCCGGTTCTAACATCTCCGGTCACGGGACGAATTTTAAAATTCCTTTTGAGTCGTGACCTAGACCGATGTGGATTTTATTTCTACGAAAAAATGATTTAAATCGATTAAGTGGTTTCGGAACAACCAATTGTACAAATGTCAAAATCATTGCTAACAGAGCTTCGCTTTGTCGCGCTCAATAAATATATAATAATGTCATTTTTACAAAACTATCGCATTTCCAACAGCAAAATTAGAATATTAATGTCAAATTACAGCAGCAAAGTCTCAACGTGCTCTTTCTCGTCTTTTGTATCAACATTACCGTTGGGCCACGGCCTGTATACCAGATGGCGTGGTGATCAGGGCCGGATCATCGCATAGATTAGACATGGGCAAATGAGACTCCGAGAGCCGCATGCGGCTCTTTTTGAATTTTATGTGGCTCTTGCTGAAAGTGTTAATTTCTGCTTTTTATTATTATTTTTAGTTTTATTTCCACAATTTTGTGAAAATATGTTTATTAAAAAAATTCAATACTTGTTCTATATTATATAATAAAATCCAGGTACAGAACTGCAGTACAGAATAAAAAAGTACAGAACTGCGGCTCCCATGCATTTTGCAAAACCTACATTTCGGCTCCCACTGAACTTTTGCTTGCCCACCCCTGGCATAGACAAATGAGACAAATGTCTAGGGCTCGGTCAAACTGTCTATTTTGAAAAGATTTGTAAATAAAACAGTTTACTTTTCTGAATTTTAAAATAAAGTTTATTCATATTTATATACTTACTGTTTTAAAACTATCTCCGCTTTTATTTAAATTATCTTTTTCATTATTCAATTTACCTTTCATGGGTAAAATATTATATTATTTAAATATTAACCAAAAATGTTAAACAATTAATATTTTAAGAATATTGTTATTGTATAACAACTTTTGTTAGGCATTTAATAAGTAAAGGTGGCAGACTACCGCTCTGGGGGACCCGGGATCGAATCCGAACGGGTCGAATAATCCCCAGGAATTTTTCGAGGGGTGGTCCGTTCGGATATGTCGGGCCCCGTCCCTCACCACCCGGTCGCCCCATTGTGGGCCTGGCCGAACCCATAATGGGCCTACTAAAAGAGGCCCTCTTAGTGCCCACAGGGCGGAAAGAGTTAAAAAAAAGGCATTTAATAAAATAAATTTCATTTTTTTTAAATTTATAAACAAACTATTCAAAGTTTTCTAGAAAAACTAAAATTTATTGTTGCATATTAAATATTTTTTATTCATAAAAATGTAAGATTTGTTTTAGTTTTTCACATTATTTAGTTTTTTTTTTTTATTGTTTTATATTTTCTGTGCGCTCTATTTCTTGTGGGAGAAGGAGGAGGCCCCAAAGTGGGTTAATCCGGCCCGGTGATGATGGGCTGGTGTCAGTAGACTGCGATCACCGTCATAAAAAAAAAGCACTGCGATTAAAAAGTAACGGTCACCGATCATAACGATATCAGAAAATCACCGGATCGCCCATCACTAAGTGGAATTAGCGTGGTCCGCGGACGAGTTGTATGTCGTACCGACCCGGAAAGAGCGCCAGCTGTCTCAGATGGCCCTACTTTTAAAATGCCGAGTAAAGCTACGGCTCCCGAATACATCTATCTTACTTTCTTAAATTTCGAAAAGGCCTTCGATAGTGCAAACAGAAATAAAGTCTGGGAGAGTCTAGAGAAATTAAAAAGATTAAAAATAAGTATTTAAAACAATGGAGTTAGAATTTAATTGGTTAAAAAGATTAAGATCACGAACGAAAGTGTGAAAGTCGTATATGAACAAAATAAGATAAATAGGAATGGTTAGAAATGAATACCGGAGTACGTCAAGGAAGTGTCCTATTCCCGTTATTCGTCATAATGGCAACTGTCGGTACCTAGGAGAGACATGCAAACACAGAGAAGAAACCGCAGCGTGTGCAGACAACGGTGTAATCCCGACAAACACACGGGCATAATTTCAAGAGAAATTAAACAAACGCGGTCAAAAATTACAAACTAAAAATTAATGCAGAAAAGAACAAAATAACGGTAGTTAGTCGAAATAAAAAGACCGATAGCGGAATAATGCTAGTAAGCATAAAAAGATCCCGACCGTTTCAAACATCGGACAGTATCCGAAACAGAAGAGTATAAGTGAAAAAGAAATAACGAACTATTCTCTCTATTTATTTCAAAGCCAAAATTTCTTGCATTCGTTATTTCGTTAAAGCGTAAGATTTCATAATAGCGTAGGTGAACGGTTGCGAGCCAAAGACGTTTCATTCAGATGCAAAAGAATTACTTTCTATCAGTGGCGTAGCGTGTGTGTCAGCCGCCCGGGGCGGAGGAAAATTTCGCCGACCCGTTATTTAAGTATTTTTACAAGATATTATTATTTATTGTGAAATTTTGCCGCCCCCTATAAGTGTCACCCGAGGCGGGCCGCCCCTGCAGCCTCCACTACGCTACGCCACTGCTTTTTATATCTGCCTTCACTTAAGCCTCGGGAATTTGGAGGGTGATGGGGAAAGATAATTACAGAATGCAGAGTATGGAAATGACATTTTTTAAAATAACGAAAACAAGAAATCGGACACGGACACTAGAATAACTCGACCGGCACTAGCGAGGTTGAGGCCGAAGTTTTAAACGCGAAAACGTGTACGTCGGACCAGTGGCGTAGCGAACATAACTGGCGCCCGGGACACGACACTTTATTGGCACACCCTCCCCTCCCCCTCCAGAAACACATATAGTTTGTCTTGGAGACTATTTGGGCGCCCCTCTGCCAGTGGCGCCCAGTGCATGATACACCACTTGCTCCCCACTCGCTACGCCACTGCGTTGGACGTTCAGCGCCGCTTTCCTGTAAGCCTAGAAGTTTGACAATGGCGTTTGGAATGTCGAGCATGATTCCACTGACTTTCTAAACACCATTGCAAAACTTCTAGGCTTACAGGAAAGCGGCGTTGAACGTCCGACATACACGTTTTCGCGTTTAAAACTTCGGCCTCAGCCTCGCTATTAATTAAAAATGGCAGTGACAGACGAGAAGACGAATGAAAGGATGCAGATCAAAAATCAATGACATCTCGACGTACGATGTCAGATCTTTCGATTTGACATCGTACGTCGAGACTAGGTTTCTCATTTCCTGGTCTTTTGCTTGTCCCGGGATTCCGGAATAAAAGTGAACTGTTTCCCTGGATCCCGGGAAATCCCGGATTAGAATTAATTATTTTTAAAATATATAAAATATCTTGAAATCAAATGATATAATTATTTTTCATTTTTTAAAGTAATTTAATACGTTCTGCAACCTCCAAAATCATATTAATAACGCTGTGTAAGATATATACAGTAAAACCTGTCTACGGCGACCACCTACGGTTCCTTCAAAAAGTGGTCATTTAGACAGGTGGTCGTCCAAAACAGGTGGTGCTGTAATACCGTAGTTTCGTACGAATTTTGCTCACTTTTTAGCCATTTCTAGTAAGCAAAACTCGAGGTGAGCAAAAATAAGCAAAGTTTTTCAACGATAGAGCTACATTGGTATTCTTATCGGATAACTCGATTTACAGGAGTCGTAGTGATTTTATAAGACAGATTTCATTAAATCGGAAAAAAAAGTGTGCATTATAATCGAGAGAATGCGAGTGTTGTATTAATCTTTAAAATATTGGTATTAATTCAACTTGATTCTTTTCGTTCGCTCCTCAGTTACGTGTATTACGTCATCGATATACAAGCGCGTCGTATCTCTCCGTCACTTTCGTTTTGGTTTTCATTAGTTTAATCTTATTTTAACTTCAAAAGAACTATATTTTTTAATATTTAATATTTTCTTAAGTACAATAAGAAAAATTATTAATTAATAATAAAACGATTTTATTATTTTTTCCCATAATACGATTTCATTACATTCCGCCATTTCCTTTCTTTTCTTTTTCGATTTCGCCATTGTCATTGGATAATGGCGAAATCGAAAAAGGAAGGTTGCCGGTAAAACTAAGTTTTGCGTTAACGCGTTTATTGTTTTTCGAATATTTTGCGTCAGAAAATTACTTGGGTATTATTCTTCTAAAAATATCGTGGAAATAAGGTAGGTTGATACGGAAACTATTTATCGCACATGTACTGTATATGAGCGTAAAAAAAAAATAAAATAAATGAATAAAATAAATTTTATCAAACGATGAGATCAGCCGATTAACTGTATCGTGTACAATAATTTATTCCCCTAAGGAAAATACTGTAGGTCTACGGCAAAATAAATTTCGTTTTCCCACAGTTAAATTTCGCAGCTAAATTGCCGTTGTGATAAACCATTTTCACTTTCTCTGATAACTTTGGGTACGTTCGTTAAGTCGAACGAGTTAAACGCGTTAGTAACGAATCGTTCGAAAAGTAGTAGTCTCACTCAGTGCGCATGCTCCGCGGTGATGACGTATCGAACGAAACCCTAACGAAGCTCACGAAGGAAAGAGTTAGTTTACTTCGTTAAGAAAATGGCGCCCGACGATATCGATGTTTCTAGACTACTCGAGTGTTTAAATTGTGAATTAAAAAGTGAAATGATTGAAATAACTGTCCATCCGAAGCAACCTAAGAAAAATATTTTGGATAAGGCTGCACTAGCAACATTCGTATCTTCGATTTTAGAAACAGCCATTTAGTTATAACGAATCGTTCGAAAAGTCTAACGAAACAAGAATAACGATGACGTCATTCTCGTTTAACTCGTTTGACTTAACGAACGTACCCTTTAATACGACAGCACTTGGCATTTCTTTCGTTTTTCGGACAATTTCGAACAAACTGTAATGAATTTCCTTTGTTGCTAGACTAATTCATTAACACCTGCACCTAATTTTAAGGGTGGAAGAGTGGGTTCGAACAAAAGTTTAGACTAATTCATTATATTAGGAGGGGGGAACGTTGTTGAGATGGGTTCGAACAATAGTTTAGACCAAATATATTCGGGAAAGTGGTCGCTTATTACAGTTGTTGTATGTTGTTTCGGACCAAAAATCAATGTCCACGGTAGCGTTACACAGGTGGTCGTCTAATACGGATAACTTATACGAAGACTCTACGTATAAACTATTCCGTGCCAGAAATTTTTGCCCGTTTTGACAGGTGCCCGTCGAATGTAGGTGGTCGCCTGAGCAGTTTTCACTGTATTAAAAATTACCTTTGAATTACGTAGAAATTTTCACAAATAGAAAAAATTTATTAAGGTTTGCTGGTAACTGCATACAACAACAACGAAAAATGCTTTGAATTAAGTTGAAAATTCAAAAAAATAATAATAAAATAAATTTTGATCAAACTTCTAACTTAAAAGGTAATTTTCGTTTTTTTAAAATAAAACATAATACAAAATATTATTGTAAATTTTTATAAGATTTTAAAAAGTGAAGGTGGTCAATACCCCGATCACTCAATCTAATTCTTATTTTAGTAATGAAAAGACCCGCTACTGAGAATGCCCTTTCTGATTCAATTCATGTGAGTGGAGTCGTGTTTAATGCATTTAAGAGAAGACAGATGTTGTGTTTTTTCACCTGTAGCCTGGAAGATTTCTAGTTCGTTTTCGAGATTGTAGTACTTTTTTTGCTCTCTAGTATTCTTGATTTGTCTACCTCGGCTACTTTAATAGCAGCACCAAGCTTATAGCCCGATAATTCGGCAACTCGTTTGGCTTTAATAATCGGGTTTATGAAGATAAACTTCATACTTGCAGACTTCGTTCTCGTTTGTATCCTTGCCCAATTTGCACAACCTGGCGTTACGCAGTTATTGAAGCTACTGGGCATAGTTAAAAATTAAGACAGCATAAGCGCAATTATTCCAGATATTACAGGTTTTGACAAGTAAGGAATTTTCAGAGTCCTGTCACAAATAAGCTACGTATTGATTATTGACCGTTTGTGACATGCCATAACGAGCAAAAATTTTTAAAAACTAATAAGTAGGTTTAAAATTAATAAATACAGATGTATTCTGACAGTTTATGAGTTAATTGTACTTTGTATTTGCAAAATTTCCTCAACCTTAACACAAAATAATGAAAAAGTGAATTTTTAAGAAATTTGCGGGATTTCCCGGGATGAGAAAAATTTCCCGGGTTAAAAAACACGACCGGGATCCTGGGATCCCGTTTGAGAAATCCTAGTCGAGACACACCGCGGACAAGCAGCGCGACATTTGAGAACGGAGGCACTCGCGCGACCTAACAACGCGTCCAGTAGCTTCAATAAAAATCGGTATCGGACAAAGACCATGGGCCGACGCCGACTGCATTCTCTTTTCCTCTGGCGCCCGCCGCAGGAAAGACGTGGCGACCAAAGTCCGTTGCCAACGCGCCCTCTGTCGAAGAAACCACTGCTGTATCGAAGGCTCGCCGCTCGGTCTGTTTTCCGACATTTTGCGTCGGAGGAAAAAACGAATATTTCGCCTTCGACGCGTTAAAGAGACCGAGAAAAACGGCGATTCGAATCCGGAATTCCTTACGAGACGGCGGCCGCAAGCGAAGCACGCCGAATGCACTTTTAGTTTTACCAAAGATTTAATTTTTTCACCCGCTCGGCCGCGACCGCGTCGGTTCCACCCCTCTCCGTGTCGGCGTCGTTGCGAAACTTCTGACTCATCTTCCGCCCCCTCTTCCATAGTTTTCTTCTTCTACGTCGACCGGTCTGGCCCAATAACACTTTCTCGTACATAACACGTGATGCGTCGGTTTCAACCAATAGAGCCGAGCGTAAGTATTATACATGTAGTTCTCGTCCAAGATGGCAGCATGTTCCGAACAAGAAGTCGACGGTAAAGCGTCCGAGTCGACCCTAGATCGTGCGTCGTTACTGAATAGCAAAATCGACGATACCCGAGGCCGCGATACGGATGGGAATAGCCGAGTACTGAGAGTCGACGATAACGAGGTATTCGTTTATTATACTTGTTAGGCCTAGTCTTGTCGCAGTCCAAATGCGTTGTCCGTCTCTAAGCCTATTCCGCAATTCTCCGGACTAACTTTCCTTTCCGTCTGCGTCGTTAAAACGGTCGACGTCCGTTTTCGACCACTTTGGTTTTGGCAAACGACCCGAGGACGGGCCGGCCAGATGCGGCGACGTTTACTTCGTCGTTTGCACTCCTGCGTCTTACGACCCGAGGAACGTGTGAGGTGCAAACGCCGAGCACCCCGATGTTTGCTCTTCGTTTTCCTTCCGAATTCTTTGCTGGCCCGTGCTCTTCCGTGCTTCCTCGCCGTTTGCCTGTTACCCCGCTTTCCTTTTCCGGTCGTTTCCCGAAAATCGTCTCTCTTCAATTATGAAGATAAGCCCTGTCTCTTATCGCGTGTTTCGTGACGAGTTCGTCGTCGCCCGGTACTCGATTTTTCGAATGGGAGGGGCCGGGTCTTCTGGTCTGTCTGGTCCCTGGTGCGGTGGAGGCTCGGAGGGCGTCCGGAGCCCGCCGTCCTTTCTGCCCGGAAGGGAGAAAGGGAATCGGGTCGGGGTTCTCCCGGCTCTGTCGTCTTTCCCCCGTCTCTGGAAATTTCGGAGTGACGTCGATCGGTCCTCGCCAACAGATTAGAAAATTTCGCTCGGTCTTCTCGACGGACGGCATGCGGTTCCGGACCGTGTCGTGTCAGATGTTTTCGAAAGCTCGTTACTACGGAGAGACTCGAATCGTCTGAATCTCTACGTGCGGGCATGTCTTGAGTTGCCGTGCGGCGCCTTTTTTGTGCCATAATTTGCCGGAGGACGTCTGGGATGATGGCACATGTTCCGAAACAATAGTTTGTTGTCTTCTCTCGTTCGGCTCTGACGTGAGACTGAGCCCGGATGCGAATGTCTTGTTTTTCGTCCCAGCCAACGCAAACCTTTGTCTGTTCCGAGCATCACCGTTTGGTTTTTGTGTTACGTGTCAGGGTGAAGACTGGAAATGTCTGTTTTGAGAAAATTTGCCAAATCGTCAATAATTAGTTACTTTTTAATGATATAGCCAATTTTATGATTGATGATCGAAAACAGTTGGATAATTTAATTAGCGCGTCGCTTATAATAAACGTTCCGGAGTAGAGGTTCGGATATCGAGTCTCGAAGACTGCCCTTATTTAGGGAGAAAGTTTTTATTAACGGAGCACGATTTAAGCCCAGCCATTCTGTCCTTCAAGAAATCCTCGAGCGAGTAGAAAATATTTTGTGGTACTTTGGTACGTCTAATAAGTTTTAAAATTGTGGGTTGCCATGCATTATCAAATGCACCTTTGATATCTAGAATCAAACAATTTTTACGAGGGCATCCTCTGTGGAATGCTGGATCGTGAAACCGTATTGGCTGTTGCTCAAAAACTTTCGGTGAGGTTACTTAATTGCCATTTTTCATATATCTGTTGTTAAAAAAAAAAATGTGTTGGAAAAGGCAGTTCACAATATGGCTTTTATTCGATGGAACACATTATGTACAGTACATAATCTGGGGTATACTGTACTTGTATTAGAATGTAACTACAATAATATGCATTTTTATTCTTAAAACTATCATATGTATATTAGCTGTATGATAAATAATGTAAAAATTACAAAAATTCTTCTCTTGATTGAACTGGACAATGTATAAAAAGAAGGATGTAAAAATTGTTCTGATATATAATTAAATTCATTGAGATATAAAATGGCATAAAAGTGATATATCTCGTACGTCTTTTATATTTGTAACTTTTAATCCAAAATGGCCGTGGCTGTCCATAATATTGGAGTTTTTGGTCGTTAGAGATGGCATCGATTCGTGATACCGGGGTTAATTGGGGTTCTTTCATATTGTAATTTCTGAAAATATTTTATCTTAAATTTAAAAAAAAAATGGGAGAAAGTATTTGAATAGATGAAATTTTACTTACGTTGTATAGAGTAAAATGTGTTGTACTGGATGATGTGCAATAAGTAGCGATTTGATAAATATTAATCCAAATAGTTCAAATTTTTAAGTTAACAAGGAAATGAATGATTTTTAAAAATTTGCTCTCAAATAAGCTATTGATTTTCACATGATGCATCTATCTGATAAAAATATATGATCTAATAAAAGTAGTGGGTTAATTATTTTATATGCACATATTGTATATATAAAAATTACATATAATTTTTGTGTGTATATATATGACAATCCATTATTCATACACAACTTATATGTGAAATTTTTGTGAGAAAAGAATATGTATAATTTAATTACATTTTGGTCAGCTGTTAATGCTGAGGCTGTAATAGACATTGTGCTATTTTCAATTAGTATAAAAAATGTCTTATATATCTTATAAAAGGATATTTGGAAGAGACTATTACTTGGATTTGTTACTGATAGTATGCTTGCCCAGTTATGAAAGTTTTGTATTTGGATTGACTTTTTTCTAGACCTTAATAGGTAGATATCAATTATCAATTCAAAATATCAATTAAAATACTGATAGGAACTTTGTTTTATTCTTTATAGGGGGAAAAACTGTTTAACAAAATAGGCATTTTAATCAATTCATAAATTAATTTCAGCTTATAAACAAAATTTTAGAACCAAATACAAAAAGGAATTAAAATTTTTATATGCATGAAATTTTAAACTGTAATTTACAAGCTGAAACTGCTTTGTGAATGGATTGAAAACATTTATTTTATTAAAATGTGCTTATATATAAATCAGTTATTTTTTCTGTCTTCATCCTTGGGTCAAAATTTTGACATTATAAAAAAAAAAAGAATGCTTTCATAATTTTAATATTTTTGTATTATAACAGCTTATAATTTTTATAAATACCCATGTATTTTGAATCAACTGGATAAATAGATTACAACAAAAAACATACCTTTAAAAAATCCAGCAATGAAATTTACTAAATAATAATGTTTTTGATTAGCTTAACTGACCACCTTCAGTTACAATAAAATAGAAGGTGAAAATAGAATGTGAATACAAAAATTTAAAAATAAATGATAACAAGAATTCTAAAATAAATAAATAAATAAACAACAGAAATTGTAGATGAGATTAATAAAATAAATAACTACCAAAATAAAATAAAAAGTAAAAATAGATGAATAAATGTCCCTTAATAAAATTAACTTTCATAAAAGGACTGCCATGTGGCCCTTTTACGAAAGTTAGGAATTTAGTTAGGAAATATTTCTAAATGTTAGAAATATTTCTAAATACTGTTAGGAAATAGTCGAGTCTGTATAAGTCGACACCCCAAGGGGAAGTGGAAATGTGTCGAGTTATCCAATGTGACGACTTAAGCGAAGTCAGAAAGAACCACAAAACTACAATTAGGAAAATATAGTAGTGCGTTATACAGTAGTATAGGCTTACAATACATTGTGTCCTCCATTTACAATTACTCTGTAGATGAAAAACTGAAAAATTCGTTTAGTGTTGTTTGTTTTGAGCACTTAACTGTCTAGACTTTCTTTTTCAACGATCACGAACACCTTGAAAACATCGTCTTTGCAATTGTCAATTGTTGGCAAGTAACGTCGAAGGATTCTGAATGCCTCTGGCATGAGAAAATGCAAAATTGCATTTTGGTGTGACGTTGATGTAGATTGTATATTTTCTTTCTGTTTATCTGTTAACATTTTATGTATTTTTATGTATAAAATAATAAGGCATTTTTATTAATATGTGTATATATATATATTAATAAATAAATCAACTCCCCCTCCTGAAAAAAAATGAGTTTGCACCACACGGGCAGAGAGAATTCATTTTATCAGGAGGGGGTGACGACTTATCGGAGTGTGGGACAGCAAAAGTATGTCGACTTATCCAGTGGTGACGAGTTAAACGGTGTCGAGTAAACCGGAGTTTTTTAACATTAATACCTTAAGTCAGTTGGGACCACAGAAAACTGACTACTTATGATGTCCAGTTATCCGGGTTTTGACTTATGCAGACTCGACATACTTCTAAATGTTCCAAGATGTTAAATCAATGTTTTAAGGTTTATAGCATTTTTTAAACTGATATCCAATCTCCAATCCTTTGTGTGCATATGCATGCATGCAAGCACACACACACACACACAGTAAATGCCTGTCAACTAGGACTTTGCTGAGTTGACAGCAAGCTTAAACTTTACATAGCTGACTTTCAAGCTTAGACAAATTTTTTTGAAAAGCTTATAATTGAGGTGTTTTTGATATCCAGAAACCTTTGTGGTAATATAAAGTGAATACTGTGCATTAAATTACCATATTCTGTAAGTTTATAGAGATCATACATTGCCATTTTTGAAGTACGTTTCCTGTAATAATAAATTCAGCAGTATAACTTAGTAAAGCTGAGTAAAACTTTTTTATAGAGCTGATCATAATAAATTACTGCACTGTATGTCGATGTTCTCAATATTTATGTGATTGGGAGAAAACCTTGCTAATGCGGACTTTTGTAATCTCGGACAACACCCCATTAGTCTGAGCGGGGGTTTACTGTATATATTTTTGTTGTAGTTAACAATATATTTTTTAATGTTAATGCTATAGTAACTGCTTTGTATGAATTAATTGACAATCTTTGATTTTTTCATTTAATTCAATATTTATATATGATGTATATTTTCATAACGTTTTATATCCGGAATCTAAATTTGTGATTTTGGGTACCAAAGATATTGGAACTTAATGCTTAAAGTTACTATATAGTTGAGGACATACTATTGATTTAAAGTTATTACAAAATAACTTTTGAGTTACCTTGTTTTGTATTGTATTTACTTTTACAGTATTTGATTTAGATATATGGATAATCTAATTTCTCTTTAGTTGTTTTTCTATAAATACAAATTATCCAAAAATTACCAAAGCAAATTTTTGGTAATTCCAACAAGTAAAAAGTCATAGTATTCAAATAAATTCAGCTTAATTATATAGAAGAAATATAAAAATCAATGCCATCTTAATTAAGATAATACAGTTTATATAATAGTGATTAAGGTCTATAATATCCTAGATGCACTAATGCCAATAAACCAGTATCTATATAATGATAGTTAAGATTAACAATGTTCATTTCTGTTGGGATAACTAATGGGATTCTGACAACTGTGATGTCAAATTCATCTTGTAGCATTGTCACAATTTTAATAAAAGGCTTTAAATTTAAGTGTTTCTCTTCACATTGTCTCATTTTTATTAATTTTATTCGATTACGAAAAATTTAAGTTTTTACTTTTATTGAATCAAAGTTATTTATAACAGTAAGTTAACTTTTATTTTGTTTCAAGATGGCTTTTAACTGGATACATTAACCATATCCCTGAGTTCCTTAATGATGCTATCCTAAAATAAAATTCACTTTTAACTGCTGTTACTGATTTAATATGTTTTGTATATTCTAGAGTAATTTCCAATAATTTTGGTTAAAGATGACATATCCACACAAATAAGGTAACTATAGTTCTCATTTTGGTGGTAAAAATTACTGTTTGCACACATTTTTGTAAATTCCTGTGTTGTTTGTATTCCAGTGATTGGATGTTTATTTACTCTGGCAGTACCTCATCTAAAAATGAAAGATTTTTCTTTTTTTTTTGTAATAGTATAGAATTGAATTTAGAAGTTAGCAGCTACTTGACCAATTATGTCAACAAGAGTCTGTGTACAGTATATTGTCAGTAGACTTTTGTTTTGATAATTTACTATTGTGAACCAAATAAGCAATTACATCAATGAATCTAGATGGATAAAGTGTAGATAATTGTAAAAAGTAAACACGCAACAAGCAATTATTTATTGTGACATTCACAATGTAGGGCTACAATTTTTAATTTATTTAATTTAAAATATATGCTCTCCACTTCAAATTAGTAGTGACTTGCTCCTGTTCATTACACTTTTTTTTTAACAATAGAGCCATGCCAGTTAACTACTTTTGGGGGAAAAGTTTTGAATTGAAATAACGTGACTTCTGTTTTGCATTGGAAGTTCGTATATAGTTAATCGGGACCTTTTGCCCCTAAGATTTCTATATCTGATCTCGTCTTTCATCTAACTCCATTCTTGATATTAACAAAAGACAGACAAATGAATGACAGTTGGAATTTATAGGTTCAAATTTTTTCAAATTTCAACCCAACAAAAGCTAACTACAAATGCTGTCTACATATGATAAAAAAAAAACTTGGCTGCTACTGAAGATTGGAACTAAAACCAAAAATACAAAGCAAAAAAATTGCAAAAAACTTAATATTGAGCAGAAATGCTAGCAGTGGTTAAAAAGTGTGAATTTTGCTTTCTGCAAGTCGGGTTCTTTTTTCACATGCTTTGCCACTAGGCACTTTTTTAATGTTCCAAAACACATTTTTAATTGAAATGGTTTAATATAATTTATAAAATAAGTTTGTGATAAATTTTTATTTTTGGAATGTATTATTGTAACTCCTGTAGTTAGACAACTTTTTCAAGATTTCATGCATAACTTTGGGCTCTGGTAAAGTATATACCACATAGGAAAAGCAATAAATAAAGTCAGTGTTTTGGTATTTATATAAAAATATACTAGATTTTATTAATGCATCTTTAATAATAAATTTGAACATTTTCAATGGTATAAATCATCAACACTAAAAATAAAAACAGAACAATGAAAATAGAGTATTCATGTGCAGAATTACTTTGAAGTAAGAGAGAACTTATGATGGTTTAAGGACAAAGTCATTACTTAGTATAATAAGGCCAAATGATTGCCAGATTACATTTGGCTGTAGTCCTGCAATTAGTTGAATTAAACTAAAAAATAAGGTTATGCGATGTTCAAATTTGTGTAATATTTAATTTTTTATCTACATTTATGTGCCATAACTTATAAAATTTTGTTTTGTGTATAAATTTCATTTACAATATTTTAATGTAAAAATCTTTACATACAGTAACTTATTGTAAACCTATAACACTCCCATATATTTATTTATTCCATTAGCTATTTTATTCTGTATCACTGTCATATGACTTTTACTTAAAATAATTCTCCATGTGACATTTTGTTTTTTGTTGTTCATTTTTGTTCTTTTTCTCCACCATGTTGATTTGTATCATCAAAATGTTCAAATTTATTAAAGAAGCATAAATAAAATCTGGTATATTTTTCATCTGATAAACATCATAAATTAAGATATTGGACCCATGTAATAGGCCGGCCTACACTAGAGCTCCTAAAGATATGGGTTTCACTATTCAAAACTTTAAAAAATTAAATCACAGCTGCTAATTTTCAATTATATTTTGACCATTAATTAAATGTGTAAGTTTAATAGTGCACCATTTAAATTTAACATGTGCATTCCAATTAGTACCAAATTCATGTTAAACATATAAAAATAACTCATGTACTCCAATTAGAATATATTAATGTTAATATTAAAATTCATATTAACATTCTAAAATTTGTTTGTTTTGCATGAAGAAGACATTCTATACATATCGAAAGTGCTTTCGTGTTTTGCTCGTGAAAACCTTATTAATGCCAATAGACAGTGTTCTAAACTTTTATATGGTATATTTTTGTATTAACATCACTGACTTCATCTGGTACATTAACTCTGGTGTTGAGTTGGTTTGGCTATTTTCAACTTGGGATTTTAAAATGTTAACAACCATTGATGGATAGTGTGTTCCAAGTTTAAAACTATCAAAACATTGTATCTAGCTGGACTTGTTACTATAGTAATACAGAATTAGGATTTTAGACATCAATACCATGCCTTGTTGGATAATACAGTATTTTAAAATCAAATATTATATACTTTATTTTTAATGTACTTCTATGGTCTGAGAGGACAAAATACTTAATAAACAAAATTAAAAATTTGGCGCATAATAGTTTTTAATAAACCACAAAAACCTTTTAATATGGAGTCTTTTTATTTAAACTTCTAATGCTTTCAGTCAGTTGATCGACCTCCTTCAAGAAAAATTGAAATATTCCAATTTATAAAAAACGAAACTAATTTTGAAACTTTGGAACTTTATAAATTGGAATTGTTTGATTTTTCTTGAAGAAGGTCGATCAACTGACCGAAAGCATTAGAAGTTTAAATAAAAAGGCTCCATATTAAAAGGTTTTTAAAAATCAACAAACCACAAAACGTTTTTTGTGGTTGATTTTTAAGTCCAGGTAGAGAAGAATAGTTATTTTTATTATTGTATTAAAGAAACAGGAAAATTTGATATATTAATGGCAAATTGATATCATTATTATTATTAACAGTGTTGTAATTACAAAATGAAATTCATATGAAGGTAATGTTAATGTGAAAAATACTGGTTACATTTAAATTGTTTTTACAGAATAAATATTTAAAATATTCTTTTAGTAAAATTATGTATAGTAAGTGAGCACTAATAAAAATGTATTTATTGTTAATTTGCATATTAAATTTTGTATTTAATATTAAACTGTAAATAGTTTTAAGAAGAAATAGTCTATATACATAAATTAAATATTAAATAAGTAGTCTCAGTCTTTGCAGATTCTTGGAAAGGCCACTTTTCACTTTAGAAGAAGCTTTAGGGTTACGTGATCATTATTAACTTTTACAGAAAAATATCTTTGCAAAGCTACACAAATTTAGTCTGTTTGGTACTGTTAGAATGTTATTTTTAATTATTGGTAAATGCAATGTAATTTATGTTAGTTGATACTAGTTAGATTAAAGTAAGTTAGAAAAGTAAATCTTGCTGTAGAGAAAAAAAGTGATTTAAATGTGGTTGAGTTTCAAATGCCAAATATTTCTACATCTTTTCAGTTTCATAAAAAATAAATTCTATTTCAAAAAAGGTAAATTTTAGTTTGGAAGAAGTACATTTGGTTTCAGAAAATGTAAATTCATTTTCTGAAAATCACTATTTTTTTTTTTTTTTTGAAACAGAATTTACTTTTCCTAAGAGTGAAATTGAAAAGGTATTGTAATGTTTGACATTTTAAGCTATAAAGGCTCTTTTATAGATTCCTCTTAGTCTATTTAGTGTGTAAACTGAAATTGCACTTAAAAAGTGAAAATTGTTTTTCTGACTTAAGGTATCTTTTTATAGATTGTATCACAAATAGTACATTTAAGTACTTCAATTATTATTTTAAATATAATACTTAAAACAGTTACATTTTACCAATTGGACACAGTATAGAAAAGGTTATATTTTTTGGCCAAAAGTTTGACTTCTTTTTTTATTGAATAATAAGATTTATAGCCCTAAAGACTAATTACAACTCTGTTAAACAGAATGGTAAAAAAAAATCATAAAATGACAAATGAAACAATTAAATAAAACAAAACAATAAGCCAAAGAAATTGAAGTTAAGAGACAAAGAATAAATTAATTAAATAATATCTTTTTACATTAGTGTTTGAATAAATGAAACTTTAAATAAGTGAGTTTTTTGGTATTTAATATGAATCAGGAAAAGTACCCGAAGAAACAGCAGTTTAAAACATTTAGTTGGTGGAATGGAATGTGAAAACAGGATTTATTTCTAGTAATAATGTTAGGGTTCCTAACATTATCACTAGAAATTGGCCATGAAAGAATGTATGTAAGAATCTTGTTGAAGTATGAAATGTATTTAAAAAGGTTTGGAAGATCTAAACAAACTTTGACAATAGTTGAATTTATGGAAATAATGTAGGAAAACTTATTAAGCAATAGACTTTGGATACTTGTTTTACAAGATCCAAGCATCTGACCAAATGGTGATAGTATAGTCTACTCATGACTGAATGTTTATAAAACATAGCAAACAGAAATTAGTTTTGGAGATAATGAATCTACAATTGCACCAAATCTATCCATGACAATTATGCTTTATTAAATTGTCTGTATGCAAATGGAAATAAGTCTGGAATCAAAGGTTTCACCTGGGGTCAACTATTTGTTAAACTTGTTCCATTTCATAATCAAAGAATTGTCCAGACTAACATTGGATGTTGGATGTCAGTTTTCCACTTTCAAGGAGTTAAAAACTGTTTCTCAGCAAATACATTAGATAATTCTGAAATAAAAACTACAATATGGGTCTACATTGGTAGTGAATAACTTAAGATTCATCTGCTAAAATAATTGAGTGTGTGTGTGTATATATATATATGTATGTATACATATATAATACTTAAGGAAAAGCACAGTGGTGGTTTTCCTTAAGCCCTGGTCACACCATGCAATTTCCAGCCCTGCAGGTGACTGCAACTGCAACACGTGCGAGTTGCGCGTGTCTTCTCATGGTCACACATTTTCACTGGTGTTGCAACTCAAACATGTGACCCTATAATAAACCAATAAAATTACAGTAAGTTGTTTTTGACTACTCTCGTGAGTTTACTGACATTTTACGTTCCACTTTAGATTATTTACGGAATTTTAGCCACTTTTCTTATTAAAATGGCAAGCAGTTCCTTTCTGGAATGAATAAAAGAAACAATGGCAATTATTTTGATAGAGCTGGTGAGAATACACAAGATGATAAAATCTTCGATAAAACGAAGAATTAAAATCTTGCAGGTATTTGTAAGCTTGAATAAGCTCAATCAATCTCGATTCTGTAAAAGTATAAATCTTCTATCTGCCATGAGGATGAACTATTTTCAATGTTGTCACCGTATCACATGGCACAAAGGTGTTTGCTGATTGGATGCACGTTTGCAATCAGCACGAGTAGAACAAACTTTTTGTTTCTAGTCGCAGTTGCAGTTGTGCTGGTTTTCGAAGGGGTTTACTAGTTAATGGGAACAGCTGTTGCAGTTGCCTGCGCAGCTGGAAGTTGCCTGGTGTGACCATGAAGTAATTTGATGTCAACAGTTAACATCCAATGTTCTTCCATAATTGGTATGCTACTTTTTAAAAGTAAGAGAGAGACAATGATTTTTAAGTACAAAATTGAAGATATTTTATATAGCTTCTGGTAAAAGAAAATTTGCTGAGTTTGGCATTAAAATAGTTCCTTTAGTATTGATACAAGCACTTTCGACGAGTTTATAATCGAGTTTTGCACGTTCTTAATGGAATTACCGAATGCCTGTTTTGAATTAAAAAATTCTGTTCTCCTTGGAACATTCTGCAAGTTCATTTTATTAAAATCATTCTTTTCACCTGAGGACAATTATAAACTTTTCAAAAGTGCTTGTGTCAATACTAAAGGAACTATTTTAATGCCAAACTCAGTGAATTTTCTTTTACCAGAAGCTATTTAAACCTTGGCGTGAGTTTTTAAATTTATTTTTGTTTAGATATTTTATAGCTTTCCTTTATGAAAAAATCTTACTCTGATTTTAGTGACTCATAGAAACATGGTTAGTCTTCTCTTAGATACTTGCACGTGCTGTCTGTCTTTCTATTTTGCTTCTTTTATTGGCAGTGGTTTGTTGTAAGCATGAGGTAGGTGAGTCTGTTGAATTCATCAATGATCTTTTGCGTTTTGGATTTTGATACATTTTTTTTCATGAGAGAACACTTGCTATGGCCTAAGAATGTTATGTTCTTTTTTTCATTTGAATAGCCAGGATCATTGCAACTCTTAATAATTTGATTTTCAATCTCTTTGGCTTTGTGAATAGTGGCTCCAGGTCACTGAAAGTTTTTATTTCAATTTGTAGTACCTTATGAACATGGATAGGGTTGTTCACTCTGCTCTCTGATTACTTTCACTAAATCCCTAGGTTTTATTGGGAAAGTAACAATTTCCTGCATTCATTCAATGGGGAATTGCATTATGCATCTATAAAATGCTACTGTTACCTATTATGGTGTTTTTATCCAAATATAAACATTTAAAAACCTGATTAGCTTATAATCTGACAATTGTTTGGCTTTATATTCTTCTATTCTTTTATAAGTTTTTAAATAGCAAGTGACCCAACAGGTCATGGATGGTCTAGTGAACACAAAAATATTACAGGCCTACATAAGTTTACTTTCATCTAAGGAAAGTAAGAGTGCAGTATTTTACACATTCCGGTGTTCTCTAGTGCAGTTTAGTTTACGAACTTTGATTTACAAACAATTTGATCATATGTCTAAAATTTGTTTTGCCTTGATTCTGAAATTCTCTTGCCACTAATGGGGTGGCATTGAAGTTAGTCTTTGTCCAGCAATAAATAATTAATGTGGACTTATTTCTACTGCATATTAACATTTTTTGTTTTTCAAAAATTCTGAGGTGTTAGAGATGAGATGGTATTGAAGTCAGTAATGTTGGAGTAATGGCATTTTTTGCAGTTTTTTATAAACTTTTATGATTAATGCTTCAAAATTGCATCCAGAATATAATAGTAAATCTAGCAGTAGAGATAAATACCAGAAGTGTCGATTTATTACTCTAGAAACTAAACTTGACATTATAAAACTAACAAGGAAACTGTCAGTGTGTCTTTTAATAATTATTAATAAAATTTAGTTAATAATTACGTTAAAAGTATACAAACTCTATATTAAATTTATAATATTCACTAAAAGTGTTAATCAAGGTTAATAGCAATGAAATGCTGTACTATTTTATATTAGTTTAACACAAATATGCAAATTTTTAGTAATGCTCGGCATTACTGGGGTAATCACAATGTAGTAATCTGGACTGGGATCACCTAGTCCAGATTACTACATTGTGGAGGCCACTAAGACGTACCTCTCGAGAAGGAAATGGTGATCATTCCGATTACATCTATGAGTAGTGTCATTGTCATGATGAATGAATGATTCAGGAGAGACGATGGAGTCCAATGGTTGTTGTCACGAGTTTATTTTACAGAACTATATACAAGAGTTACAATTACATTGACTATGGAAACAGTGGTTGCAGTGTGCAGTGAAGGAAGTGACTAGACAGAAGCACATTGACCCAAAAAGTAGAGTTAGCCATGGTCTGACATCACATAGGTTGGAGATGGTGGTCAAGTTTTGTGTTGCCAACTGCCACAATCTAATCTTTCATATAACATTTATTTGAGTTTATTCTTCATTCTGTAAATGTAATATCTTCTTCTTCCTCCACAATGCATTCACTACTAAAAGTTTGCATATTTGTGTTAAACTAATATAAAATAGTATGATATTTGATTGTTATTAACCCTGATTAACACTTTTAGTGAATATTACAAATTTAATATAGGGTTTGTATACTTTTAGCATAATTATTAACTAAATTTTATTAATATTTATCAAAAGACACTCTGACAGTTTCCTTGTAAGTGCATTAGGTGAAAAAACTCTACTAAGTAGTAGTGAGTGGTAAACCAGCATAATGTATTCTGTTGAGTATATTGAAAGTCAAACACTAACAATAAGTGGTTATTCTGTGCCAAATGTAATTTATAAGTTGTTTTTGACTTAGGACAAAACCTCAGGAACCTAACCTGTGTAAATAGAGGAGCATCTATGTTGTTATAAGAAACAGACAACTGAGACAATATAAAAAAGCATATAATTAACTATCCAAACTGCACAAATTGAAACTGATAGATGAGATAATAAGTTTAAAAAAGTCCACCTGGTGGCAAAGCTTATCAACCTGGAATGGGGCAGACAAGTGACGAAACAACATGCGACACAAATGCCACAGTAAAAACATCTTTCTTGTGCATTTTTCTTTTTTAATATGAAAATAGTATATAGTCTATGTTCGTCTAGAAGGAATAAGCTTTTCAATAGTAAAAGAATTTTAAAAGTTGTTTCAATAGATTCCAAGATTACCTCTAACAAACAAACATTCTCATTTTACGAGGGCTATTTTTTAAATAAGGTCCGTTTGTGAATGAGAGTGAGAATAATGCACAGTCACGACAGTACGCATGCGCTTCTGCTCCATGCAAGCTTGGCGCGTGTTTTGACGCCATTTGCAGCCATATTGGTCTGTCTGTCTGTATGCTGAGCTGTAGAAGTTTAAAATGTTTAAGCAAATTAAGTCTCCAAGAAGAAATTTTCTTGAGAAAAAATTTCAGGATCACTGAAGAGTCATCAATTACCAAATCTATACAATAGCATCTCAGAATTTTGATTTTATTTTGTTCCAGGCTTTCGGTAATCGATTTTGTAATACATATTTACACAATGTCCCCCGCCGACTGTGAGATACGATCTGTTATTTGATTCTTGAGTGCAAGAAACTTGGCAGCAGCAGAAATTCACCGTCAGATTTGTGAAGTTTACGGTGATAATGCTATGAGTAACAGTAAAGTTCAAACGTACTACACCTTTTAAGTATCCAGTAGGAAGTTTTATTAGAATAAAAACGTTTTCGGCCGCATTAATCAGCCTTCGTCAGTTAACGAATATCAAAAACGAACAAAATTCGAAATTACAAAAAAACGGCGTTCGAAATTTACAAACAACCGCGCCTGCGCATTGACGGGTTTAAGCCCCATTTTCTGTGTCAAAACGTGATGCTAGTCGACAAGAGATTTCCAGGCCGATGATAGGCCGTCCGCATCCGACAAAGGCTGATTAATGCGGCCGAAAACGTTTTTATTCTAATAAAACTTCCTACTGGATACTTAAAAGGTGTAGTACGTTTGTTTTACAGTCCAGTAAACATTTCTCTTTTATAGTAAAGTTCGAAAATGGGTAAGGATGTTCAAGGATAGGCGAGTTAATGTGCATGATGAGCCACACCCTGGCCGACCTTTTCTGATTTCTGAAGATTTGGTTTGTGATGTGGATAACAAAATTCGAGAGGACCGACGATTTACGATTTCACCGTTATCAATTGAATTTCCACAGATTTCAAGATCAGTTTTGTATACCATTGTTTCGGAGAAACTGAATTATTGAAAATTGTGTTCTCGGTGGGTTCCAAGACTGCTGTCTGACGATCACAAAACAAAAAGATTGGACAGTGCTTTATCGTTTTTGAATCGATACGATCAGGAAGGAGATGAATTGTTGGACCCCATCATTACAGGAGATGAGACTTGGGTGTCTCACATGACTCCTGAGTCCAAGCAACAGTCAATGGGACGGCGTCACACATCTTTGCCAACCAAAGTGAAAGCCAAACAGACAATTTTAGCATGAAAGATCATGGCAACCATCTTTTGGGACAGGAAAGGGATTTTGTTAGTAGATTTTAAGCCCCAAGAGGCACAACAATCAATTCTGATATGTATTGTGTGACTTTGAGAAAACTCCAGTGTGCCATACAAAACAAGTGGCATGGCCTACTGTCTTCCGGTGTAATGTTGCTCTATGACAATGCAAAGCCACATGTTTCTGCACAAACACGAGGTCTAATCAGTTCTTTTGGATGGGAACAACTAGATCATCCACCTTACAGTCCAGACCTTGCACCCAGTGATTTTCACTTGTTTCGATACTTAAAGGAGTTCCTTGGTGGTCAACGGTTCAATGACGATGAAGAAGTGAAAACTGCAGTCATGGATTGGGTTTCTTCACAGGCGGCAGATTTCTTTGAAGTCGGAATTCAAAAAATTGTTGAGCGGTATGACAAAAGTTTAAACAAAAATGGAAATTATGTAGAAAAGTAGATAAAAGTATGTAGAATATGGAAAAAAATATATTTTAATGATATTTACAATATTTTTTTTTATTAAAAAACTGACCTTATTTAAAAAAGAGCCTTCGTATATATTAGTAGATTTAGGTAGAGAACTTCCTTTCTAAATGTATACTATTTATTTTTTACTCTTACCCTGTGGAAACTAAGTGCTTTTTACTCTAAGCTGTCATGGATTTGACCTGACCTACAAGAACTGGTTGGTGAGGGAGGGGCCCAACATATCTGGGACAGATGTTTTTGAGAAACTCCAGGTTGCTTGCCCAGATTCAAATCTTGGGTTCCCAGAGCAGAAGGCTGACACCTTAATCATCTTGATTATCCTACTGTCAAATATGTAATTAATGGAAGAGGCATACAAATTTTTGTTATATAGTGTTGAAAAACATTCAGCATTTATATGGCAGATAATATACACTATACTGTATTAAAACCTTATTAAACATAGATTGAAAACTCAGTTCTTTCTGAGATTAAAAAATATAACAAGTCAAATTAGAGAGTAATTCTGTAAGATGCCAATTCATTCATGGAAGTGGAAGGAATACATGTGGATCACATTTGACGTAAAGATTTGTAAGGTTATCTTCTGTTTTTCTCATTGCTTATGACATGTAGATGCCAATAAGTTATGATCATATTAAAAGAAAAATTATTAATCTCAGAAACAGTTGGGTTTCCAACTTATATTTACTAAGATTTTTATTTCCTTGGTACCTACTATATAAATGCTGAAGTTTTTCTAACATGCTATAAATATTGTACTGTTAAACAAATTATATTATATTGTTATATAAAATAAGAAGTAATTGCAATATGCATTTTATTTTGTTTTATGTAATAATAATTTACAAAGATGATGATAATGATATTATTTTCTTCATCATATAATTTTTAGGTTAGATCAATGATTCCCAAACATTTTAGCCACCTCCCTCTTGGTTTCATAAACTTATATTGAATGCCCCTAACCCATTTTCCTTTGTGTAAGAAAGACTTGGAAACATTCTTAGAAAAACTTTTCTATGAACCTCACACTTACCATACATTGTTCTTAATATCTGGAAACCATTAAATGCAATGTTTTTTTACTTGTTTTAACAGAGAAAAGGTAAAGGTTTTCAGTGATCCCAGCCTTTGCCTATGGTTATCATTCAGTTTCCAGCCTCCAGTGCCCCTGCTGCCCACTTGCTTCTTTTCACCTTTCAGATTTACTCACTGCCCATGGGACAATAGCACCCATTTTGGGAACCACTGGGTTAGATGATGTGAAAAGGTGGGAACCCTATGAGAAGGGATTCACGTATTTATACTAAAAGTTCTTAGTAATTGAATGTTACAGTTTTTTCAATGAAATGTGGATTAAAAAATCACGTACATTTTTTATTTGAAATATGTCAATTGATCTATATGATTAACATCATTTATTCTTACATTACATTATATAATTTAAATTTGTCAAGAAACAACATTCTACAGTCTCTATCACAATACTGGTGTAATTTAGTAATAAATACACCTAAACACCAAAAACCCAGCAAATAATGTACAGTAGAGCGTCGATAAGTGGAATGGCTGGAAAGTGGAACGATTTTCAGTCGGACTGTGCCGTGCTGAATGGAATGTTTTTGATACTAAATTTACTTCTAAAGTATAATTTTCATGTTTTTTTATATTCTTTAATATATTTATTTTGTTTGTACAAAATGCAGAAATAATTTTTAACGATACGATAGCCTCGATGATTATTATAAAAATTTTTGTTAGGCTTAAAATCGACGAAACTTCAACACGAAGCGACACAGCAACGGAGAAAAATTCAACAGGAAGCGATACGCAACGGAGAAAAATTTGAACATCGGACAGGTTAATGTATTTTTTCGTACAAAGTCGGAAACTGGAACAAATCATTAACTGGAAGGACCCCAGTCCCCAATTGGTTCCACTTATCGACGCTCTACTGTATAAATTTAAAACAAAACAAATGGTTTTCTTCCATTTTAAACTGTCATCTTCAGGGGTGATACTGAGTAGTGTTGTTAAGCGAAAAAAATGTGTTGTGATGTCACATAACAAACAATCCGTAGGAAATGCAATACTGAAGCTCATGGCATTCTTGTTACAAACAACACTTTTGTTGACAACTCTTGTTTACTGAAAGGTTTGTATGAGATGTCTTGAGTCTAAATGACTATTGAATATATACTTAAATTCCTATTTTATTGAAACATATGTGTGATTATTACATTCAGTTTTTAAAACTATATTGTTTAATATCATTCATTGCGAATACAGTGGGTGATCGGTTAACGAACAGTTTGATTAATGAACAAATCGGATAACGAACACTTTCGTAAAAGATTCTTATGTTTCGACAGCGAACACATGTTCGGATAATGAATACCTCTCACAAATACAAGAAGAAACGACGTAAAATAATGAATACCGATTGGTCTTCCCTTGTCTTCAGGCAACAATTTGAAACTTTTCGGAGCATGGGAGACATCGATACTCAACCCAGTATAAACTGATCGGAGTGTTTTTCTGAACTTTGAAACTTTCCCTTGTAATTCCAGCCTTTTATTTTTCTGACAGAAATAATTTTTTATAGTATTTTTGAGACTGTCAGGAGGGCACTCTAAGTTTTGTGTTGGTTTTTATTTTTGAAAGGTGAGAGTATAATAGCAAAGGTAGAGAGTGGACAGATGTCTGATGTTGCTGGGTAAAATGACGTGACCAGGTCTACAGTAGGCTGCAGTTTAGTCTTATCTAAAAAAAAGATACAGTATAATCAAGAAGATTCAAGTAGCTAAAGGAATAACTAAAATCACATCTGAGAAATAAAAAACATTGAAGAGCTCATAATGAAAGCTAAAATGAATCTGACGACAGAAGAACACCAAGAAACTCGGCGAGATATGTTTTCTTCTGAAAAAGAGGATTAATGCCGACATCCATCTACTGTTAGATCTTTTGAAGAAGTGGGAGGATGTCAGAACAACGGTCTTAGAATGGCATCCAAACCAGGTTGAGGTTAATAGGCTTGGGGATCTCTACAATTACAATGCTATTAATTACTTTCGAAAAATCTTGAAGAGAGGAAAGCAATTGACATTAGACAGATTCTTTAATCTCCACAAATGGAAAAAACATGACTAATAAAATTGCAAGACTGTGTATATATGTATTTTTATTATTACATATAAATAAACATAGTAAGAAAGTATATATTATTTATTTTTTGGGGTCTTCAGAACAAATTAATCAAATTCCCATAAAAACCTATGGTAAATCGATAATCGGTTAACAAACAATTCAAATGGCAAACAAAGTCTTGGAATGGATTATGTTCATTGATCACCTACTGTATAATGTCTATATAATTAACAAATATATATATGAACAGTTTATCTGTAAAAGTTTGTGTGCACTCATGAAGTATACCATTATTTGATTTTGTGCTGTAGAAGTTTTAGAATTTTGATTTTTATTCTCCTTGTTAAGAAAATTATATTTACAAAAACAATAGACAAAATCCCACTTAAGGTTACTGCGACTCGTGATACATGGAATCACAGTGAGTAATAATATGTGATCAAAACAGGAAGAAATGATCCTCATTGCTGATTGGTCGATTTCCACTTTTGGTTACACATGGATGACATTGCAATTTGTGTTTCTCTCAAGGTGTGCAAACCTAACAAGAACAGTAAAGGTGTAGTTGAGTATTGCTCTAGGTCATTCATTCATTAGAAATGATCATTAAGTAGCTGAAATCTTTTTTTTTTTTTTTTTTGCATTTAGTATCACCTCCCAGGTTAGAAGAAATGCAGATAGAAATGAATGTGTATTATAAAAATAGGACACCTTACAAATTTAAAAATAAAAATCATTGTGAAATGTGCACATATACAGGGTGTCATTAACATCATGTTTTGATGCATTTATTACAATATAACAAATTAAAATACAAAAGATATTACAATATGTAATAAAACATATATTAGTACTAAGACTTATGCAAGGTCATACATTGCTTGTCACACAGTTGAAATAGAGTTTACTTCCTTATAATTAATTACCATACTCCTTTGAAGGCCTTGAATATTTTGATCTGTTCAAGATACTTGAGATAGGCTAGGTCGTCACAGTGGTGAAAGATACATCATCATCAAATTCAACTTGAAACACATTGTTAACCCCTTCGTACCCGCAATCGAACTGAGTTCGATTGCGGGTACGAATGCATGCATGCACTGTGCAACAGTGCATGCATGCATTTTATGACAATTACAATTTTTAAATTTGTAATGTTCTATTTTTAGAATACACATTTGTTTATATGTATGTTTCTTTTAATCTGAAGATGACCATTTAAAATGGAAGAAAACATTTGTTTATATATATACATTTGCTGGTTTTTCGTGTTTAGGTGTATTAACAACATTCTAGCAAGCTAGACTCTAACCAAATGTTGACTTCTATTGGGCTAGATATGACTAAATACTAAATAAATTATGCAACCAATTTGGCACTAGAGGGGGGCATTAGGTGCCATCTCTTATTAACTTTAATAATTGTAATTTTAATTAATTTAAATAATTTAGAATTACCGAAAAAAAAAATTGGCCTGGGGTGAGACTCGAACCCACAACTCCTGCTTACGGTGCAGATGCGTTGCCAGTTATGCTATCTGGACCTCCAGTTTGATCTCCTCTTCCAGCATTTATAAACTTATGTTATAATGAACGACGTTTATTACAACGCCGATTGGGGACTCATCCAGTGTAATTTATTTAGTATTTAGTAGTGATGTAACGAATAGTATATTCAGCCTCAGCCAAATACCGAATATTCGGCTAGGAGCGTTGCCGAATGGCCGAATATTCGGCCAAACTATTTGGCTTGGTTAATGCACGTACGAAAATTGGCGCGCAAACTGCATTATGGCAAATATCGCGCACCGTGCTCTCTATTGGCCCGCTGTCACTACGATTTTTTCTTCCATTAGGTCTAAATTATAATTATTAAATTAATATGAGATGTACCTAACTTATTAAAGTTAATATGAGATGGCGCTTAACGTCTACCTCTAGTGCCAAATTGGTTTATAATTTATGTAATAGCCGTAAATAGCCCGCTATGATTCGGCAGTTGTTGGTATTTAGATGTAAGTTATAACTTATAACTTACTTTATTTGCAATCGATCATTTTAACTCTTTAATTAAACACTAAAATTTTGTTTTTTTTTACGTATTTGTAGACTGAATAGTACCCTAGGATATACTTTTGTGGTGACACAATATGGTCTAGTTTCTCCCCAGTTGTGGAACATTTCAAATATATTGTAAAAATACTAAAATATACGCGAATACGAATATAACATAATTAACTAAACAATAACATTAATGCTCGATACATTCTAACCTACACGCCATCAATGCCATAAGATATCGGGCTAGATAAACGTTATAATATTATTTAATTACGAAATAATTTAATACTAGAGTTAGATGCTATTTCTTATTAACTTTAATAATTATAGTTTAATGTTCAGCATTAATAAAAGTTACAAAAATGATTATTTTTTACTCCTGTTTTTAGGTATTCGGTATTCGGCCGAATAGTGATTTAAATATTCGGTATTCGGCCGAATAGTGAAAAATAGGCCGAATAGGCCGAATACCGGGTAGTAACCGAATATTCGTTACATCATTAGTATTTAGCCATATCTAGCATGATAAAATTTGGCATTTGGTTGGAGTCTAGCTTTATAGTATATCTGGTCTAGCAATGTTATTTAAACATTCTAGCAATAATTTACTCTAAAACTGATTTAATTTAATAATTGATATTTTTTTTATAGCTTAGGATTAAATTCATTTAATGATCAGCATTGAGAATTTCTCCTTTTTACACATGTCCAGTTTTTGGACTGAATGCAGATGACTTATGCAATTAGGTGACTAACTAATTTGGCCAATTAATGGGAAACCTTACACAGAGTCAGTCTTTACACTTATCTGATTATGGTCAACTTAAACCCAGCTATTCTCTTTACAGATATGCCTTCCTAACATATTACGTATAATTGACCCAATTGGAAGAAAATGAATGCGAGTTTGAAGACGAATAGTAAGTGGTACGGTTTGCCATTCGTCTACACTATATATTATAAGACGTCATTGTATAAATATCATTTTATAATAAATTATTAAAATATATCCATTTACAATAGCTGTCTGTTGTTGTTGTTATGTAATATTGTTTAAACCATAATGGGAATTTTAACTTACAGAACATTGATAGATTAACTATAAAAAATTTTTTAATCTTTTTTTTAATACAGTAATGAATCAAACTAAACATATGTACTTGTCAAAAGTTATTTTTTAATATAAGTAAACTTAAAACATTTATTTGGAAGTATCTAACTTAATTATCTATAATAGAATCAGTTTGCAAATAAAAATTACATACATTTTCCATGAAAATAATAGCTTTCTGTGTAACTTAAAATAGCTCATTCTGTGTGACATTTCCTTTCTTTTTGAATATTTTTTCAATTTTATATTTTTGAAAAAGCTTATTCATATTATGGTAATATTGTATTGTATTATATTATGATTCATTGATTACAGTAATTCATTAGTTTGTTGACTTTTCAAATTTATTTAAGTCAGAATTAAATGTTAATTAGTTATTTAATTATTTGTTTTGTTTGTAGTCATTCACTCAGTTTTACAAATGATAGTTTCTTAAATTTTATTATTTTGTTATTTCATGTAAGATTATTTTTTAGTGGATGGCAAGAAAAAATTTGAATTTTGTCTGAATTTGAACTTTTTGTATTAGGATTTAATAAAATCTAGCTTATGGTGTTATAAATGTGAAATAAAGAAGAAAATTTGAATATATTTTAATCTGAAGTGTTTTTCATTTTATTTTGCATTCAAAACATTGTAAGTCAGTTTTGTTAAATAATATATTTTGGTGTCATTATTATCCATTTAAATATGTATATCAAAACAGTGCCGGGGCGAAATCATCCACGTACCTTAATTCATTTAAATTTCTTTTCTGGAAGTATTTTGTAATGACTTTTATATATGACACTAAATTATGTTTGCATTACTAATTGCTAGGACAGAAGTTTCTATTATGCCATCACCTAAAATTTGTTTCTAGCAGTTGTCAAGTATTTATCTTTAATCAATAATGAAATCATTTACACAGTTGTTACTATATTCTGCAGGATGATCATCACACCTATAAAAATCTGCTGTACAGTCTCAGTCTCACAAACAAGTAAAAATTAGAACATATGGAGAACAGGATATTCTCTGAAAGATATAATAATTACTGTAATTGTGTGGCTAACCTACAGCATAACCTATACTGGCTTTTATACTTAGAAAAGTTGCTAGAATGGAAATAAAACCTTTATATAGCCTGCATTATTGTGTACATTGTGCTTCTAGAGTGGCTGTTGAAAGCATGACACTAGTATTCAATTTTAAAGGTACTATCATAAATGTTAAAATATTGGTTTCTTTTTCTGTTTTTTTCCATTTAGCAATTTATTGTAGATACATGTAAACATCCAAGCTTGAATTTTTTGTAATAATCAAAGTATAGTCTAAACAATCTGTAATTTAATATTTTAACCATCTATTAGTAATTAATAATAAATTATTTTTTGTTTTAAAGATGGGCAGTAAGACCTTTTTCTTGTATTAATAATAATAATTGAGGAGACTGCAGGTAGTATCCTCTCATCAATGCAATTCTTATCATTCCTGAATATTGAAAAAGTATTAGGGTTCCTTCTGTATGTGATTCTAAAGTTGGAGAGTTTTGCTGTTTTCTTAAAGACATCACATAAAATCTAGTGACAGTCCTAATTGGTTTATCATCATTGCATCTGGAATTTATCTGATGAGAGACATTACTTGGGATCTGCTCAATTCTTTTACAATAATAATAATAATAGTAATTTTTCAATTAAATTTTATAATTATTGAATAATTATTTATAGGGTTTATACAAAAGCCGACTTTTTTTAAAAAACTGGTTTTCGAATCTCAACTTTTCTATGAAAACCAGTTAAACCGGTTTTTGAATTTTTGCCCAAAAAATGGAGATAAGGAATATTTACAACTTATTTTAAAACTTTTTAATTTATTTAATATTTATAACATTTTGAAAATATAACCAAATAAAATTGACTAACTTCTACACAAAACAAAAGAAACACTAGAATATCACATTAAACTATAAAATTTACTTTATAGAAAACTATGAAGGAAAACAAATAACAATGAATTCCTACAAAATATATAATATTTTGTAGGAATTCGAATAGATTTTAGAAAGCAAAGAACATCTATAGATCTATTGCTCAACCATGTTCTTATTTTCCATAGAAAATTGCCAGAGATAGAAAAAACTCTCACCCTTGCTACTGAGCTGGGTTTAATTGTCTTTAAAGCATTAAATAATAAATCTAAATTTTTTGTTCTGTTTGTACCCTCTAATACTAAAAACTCCTCCTTTAGTGTCTTAGGGCTGGACAAAGTCACTTTTTCAAGTTCTTGAAGATATTTGTGTGATCGATCTCGCACGACCCGATTTTGGGGATGTAACTCGTGAAGGGTTGCTTATAGAGGTGACTTTTTGCTCCTATAGCTACACTCTACAGCTCTGATAAGGTCCCAACTGTCTCATTCAGAACTTGAATTGTGCGGAATTGGATGCTTTTTAGGCATAGGGGGATTTTTTTTTTGTTTTGTAGTTAGTTTTATGAAACAGTATTTAACAATATTCCCGTTTTATGCCAGAGATGATTTTTGTGTCAAAATGTTGATGCTTTTAATCAAATAATTAATTTTTATGTTTTAAGTTTAAGCTTAAAAACTGGTTTTTTACTTGGGAAAAACCGGGTATAAAATTATTCAAATTTTTTCAAAAAACTGGTTTTTCAAAACCAGGTTTTAAAAACCGACAAACCATAATTATTTAAAAACTAATGCAATTTTTAATATTAGTACAATATAATGATGTGTGTGCCTTTTAGAATTTGTGTCACAAGTAGTTCAGTTTGAAGTTAGGTAACTGTTAACTTGTTAGCCTGAATAAATTAAAATTTGATGCTTTTTATTCATTGTAACTTAGAGGTAATTATAAAAAAAAAATAGTGATAATAAATGCTAAAAGTAACTCAGGAAACTTAAATAGAACATAATTTTAATTTAATACTTTGATCAATATTTACAAATACTTTTTTAAAAGTATTTAATTACTGCCCCTGTAACAAAAATCTGAAATAGTAAAGAAAAAAAAAAAATTATTATTTAACAAAGCTGTATTTGCCACAAACTATAATACTACCACTCATACTTTTAAAAATTCAGTATGATTGTAATCTGCTTTTCTATCCTGGGGAAGGTTGCTTAAAATGACTGAGAAGTTTGGAAAATTAAAATCATGTTGCATTTTTAAAAGAATGAGTGGTGGTACTATAAACCCCCCCACACAAACAACACAATATGCATATACAAGAATACATGACATATTTAAAGAAAGTCACAGCTAAGTCACAACGACTAAAATAATACAAAACTGAGTTCTTTAAAAAGAACAAAATAAATTACATCAAACAATGACAGACTTTTTTACAAAGAACTATATATTAAACTTGCCACACAATCATGGCACAATAGTATATCAATAGAAAAAGTGTTCAGATTGTTGGTTTACTCTGGTCTGAACCAGTCTCGCACAAAAATAAAATAAGCTGGACTAAAGATGATGAAGAAAACATGAACAAGGCACCAACCATGCATGCCCTGTGTCAAAATAAGCAGACACATACCTCAAAACAAAAACCTTTAAAATGCAGTCTTTTTATTTTTTTTTTCCAAATGTTTTCAACCATTTTGAATGGTCTTCCTCGGGAACAAAAAAATTAAATGATTCTGATTTTGCTTTCTATAACAAACTATATTTTGGAACATTTAAATGTTTGAATTTTCTTATCTAGTGTGCAGGCTCGTATAAAAAGAATAACAATTTCTTTACTGTTTGTCCCTTTTTTTTCCATACTAAAATTTTCACATGCCTGCTCTAAAATAAGCAGATGTGACATCTAGCATGCAGTACAAAGAACAGAGTTTGAAGACATCTGATACAGATAACATTTTAGTTTCTGATACAAAATATTCACGTCCCTGCATCAGAAACTAGCCAAACATTTTACATGCAATTTACAAAACACAAGACATGCCAAAATTTTTTATACAGGGCATCATATACATGAAGTCCAAAAACATTATCATTTGAGATCCATTTGAGACACAACACAGACCAACCACACATCTTTTTATACTTGACAAAATATTCATTTTTTCATCACAAACAAAATATTCACATGGAACACAGCATTCTCACAGAGCAACAAAAAGATTGTTGTAGAAACCATATGGGAAACAACAACACACAACACTGGGGTGTATTAAATAATGTTCCCTGAGAATCTATATCCAGTGTGTGATGAAAAAAAACAAAAGAAAAAGTTTACCACAAATGTTTTTGAACTGCTCTGAGTTCTTCAGGTGTTAAATGGAATTTCTGATGGAACATAGAACATACAGCTTATGAAAATTTGAAAAAACGTTTGAATCTGTTATGCAATCCGTGCATGCATATTCGTAAGACTGACAGATCTTGACATTTAAATATCGGCATCCATCAATGCCTGCCAGGCTACTGACAAAACCAACTCATCTTTATAATTGATGCACGTGGAGTTGAGGCTCGATTTATATATGTAAATGGCCTCTAGCCATTTTAGATGTTCCGTTGCAGGATGAAGTGCGGACGAGCTTTGTCTCTTTAAAGGCCACCATGATGTCAGGATCGGCGGCATAAGTGGCGAGAACGGTAGTATTTCTTGCATGATGTGTGTCCGCTATGTGCTCCCAAGGAGCATTTTGTCGATCCAATTGGGATACAAAGAACAGTTACTCATAGACTCAGCTGACACAACACAATGTGACACAGACATCTGACAACATGTGCCACATGTTGTCAGATTCTGCGTTTTTACAGTTTTTACGTTAGCTACACATTCAAAGCAAAATGGACGCTTATATGTATAATGTGATATTATGCTGTGAAAATAAAGTCAAAGTGACTGTCAATAAAAATGTGGAAAGATTAAGAAGGATTATATTTTCTAAAATGACTCTGAAAGTCATCTAAAGAATATTAAAATACTCTATCTTAAACATAATCATCTATTCTCTGTCTCTTTACTTTGTTCACATTTTTGGGAAGAGAAATGCTCAATTATTTTACATATATATATATATATTTTGTTATGTTGTAGTTCTTTAACTGAAACTCTACTTTCAGTATTAACTAGAATTAAAGAATAGATTACGGCCTCCATGTTTAGCTCGAGTGGAAAGCGTTTCTAAACTATAATTTGGCAATGTGTAGTGATAGCTGCTCATGACGTCATTTTTGTTACATTTTGCTTCATAAAGAAATGTGACTTTAGCGAAACGTGTATACATTGAGAAGCATAAGGATAATATAAACTGCGTAGGCAAAAAATTTGAAAATAAACATTTGGTTTTGTGTGTTGTTTTTAAAAATAAGTGTTATAATTTGATTTAGTTTTATTAACTTCTTATTAAATAAAATTAACAGACTATCATTTCAGAAGTTACATTATTAAAATTTAAGTAATGCTTAAAAATTTAGGATTTAAAAAATAGGATTTAGCATCATCATCAGAATATATCCAGTTATATGCATACTTTAATCACTCAAATACTTTATTGTACTAAGGAAAAATCCTTGTTACAGGGGGGATTATTTTTTTACAAACATAATGAATTTATAAATTGAATTACAACAAATGTTATTACCAATTATAACAATTCAATCTTAAGAAAAAACAGTAAAACAACTCTACATTAAGTATACAAATGAAGTTATAGTCGAATGCCATTAACTGGATATTAATTGATGTCATCTATATGCATACTTTAATTTTATAATTTTAGAACTTTGATATTCATCAATTAGGAAATGTGAAAAAACTGACAAATTCCAATATATATTTAATTAAATTCCATTCCAAGATTTTTAAAGTTTAATTGAAGAATGGAAAGAAAAAGTTAGATCAATATAAAGTCCTTAGATTTGTGTTTGTTACTTTGCAGTAACCAAAAATAAATAAATAAAAATAAAGAAATATGGAAATGCAATTTCCATGATATTTCAATTTTCAGTGCTATTGTCACAGTTTAAGCTGCAAAAAGTTTAATGGTTGCATAACAACACACCCCCAGCCATAAGTGAACGGGTTAATTTTAGTAGTGCCATCTCTTGCGCAAACTAACAATTAGAATAATTTAATTTAGAATAAACTGGAAGAAAAGAATCAGCCCGAAGCGGGACTCGAACCCGCAACTCCCGCTTGCCGTGCGGACGCGTTGCCAGTTATGCTACCCGGACCTTCGTTCTGATTTCCTCTTCCAACACATATGAGTCACGACTGGGGACTCATCCGCGCCCATGGCCTGCAACCTCCACACAGGCAACTTAACAGCTGTTGGGTGTGTTGTTACTTATATTATTGCGTTTCGTTGGTGTTTATTTGTTTGAACGGTTGCATTTTATTCTACAAACTTTTTTTCTTTTGTTATAATAAATAAACTCATACTAGATATGAATATTGTTTAGTGTAGAGAAAGTAATGTTTATTTAGACATTTTAATATAAAAATCTCCTATTAGAAGGAAAAAACATTTAATCATTAGTATTTTTAAAAATTATGGATTAAATATTAATTATTTTGATTTTTAGAATACATTATTTAATAATTCATTTTGCCTTTTTTAATAAAAAATAACTAATACACATACTTTTTAAGTCTGTTTTTAATGCATAAATCATTATTTTGTGAAGATTTCCTCTTTAAAATTTTCAACTGTTACAAACAAATAATTGTCTATTATTTTATATGATTAATTCTAAAGTGAAGTAGGTAAATGAAATAATTTTTAAAATTTCATATCATTGCTGATGAGATTGCTGTTTGCATAAAATATATATATTAATTTTCCAATAAAATATTACTTTCGATGTGTTTGTTAATTAAGGAATTAAAATTTATATTCATTTATTATGTGAGTCAGATTTAGAGACTAGAGTTGTAAAAATATATTCTAACTTAACAGTCGTAATTTTGTCATTATTTTCCAACATTTTGTGATTCCTTTGCAATTTCTGATTTGTTTTTTCCATTTGAATGAATGATCATTTAGATATATATGCACAAGACAATGCATGATTATTGTTCTATATCAGTGTCGTTCGGATAGATTATCTTTATTCTATTTTTTCCCTCTTAAATAATAAATATTGTAATCATTGGGGATGCACATTTTGAATATTTTAATATCATATTTGTGTCTTTTCCAGGGATAAAATCAATTGGTAAACATCAACCAAGGATTCTTTGATTTGACAGCAATTTTAATAGTGTACCTGGTTCTTTGGCCAATTTGAATTTGTCAACAAGCTTGTTTGCATCGTCCTTTATTTTATGAAGACGATCATCATCGACTTGGTCGTCATCTGCAAAATGCCGAAGTCATAATAATAATAATTCAAACAGATGTACGGACATTATTAAAGGTGCGACACTGTTATGATACTGCTTTTTGCAACTTCAATATTTATTTATAAATGGATATATCGTCGGCTCTAGCTACAGTATTAACTGTTGAAATTTTTATTGAAATGTGTTAGTCTATCATTTTGCATATTATTTTACTGTTGAATAATTGTCTCCCCTTAATACAAGAAGAAATAATTTAAGATAACACTTAAATCAGATAAGTTGCATGTAAAAGAAAATTAGTATTAACTGATGTGTAGTGTTATGATTATATTTAAATATTTCATATCTAATTTTTTCAATCAAATTATAATTTAATTTCAGTATATTCTAGAATTATTTATTAGAGATAATGAAATACAAACGTCAAATTGATATGTTTTAAAAGAGAAGTATTTTGTTTAAAATGCAAAACTACTTTAAAGAATGAGAAAATATTACAATGAAAGAACAGTAAAAATTGAATGTTTTGGATAGCTTTTGTCCCAAAAACTTAAAATAACAACAATTAGATTGTTTTAAATTTTATAATTCATTTAATATTAATGTGATTTTATGTTTGATATTTCGTTATACTTTTTAAAGCAGTTTATATTAAAATTATAATAAATGCTTTGATGGAGCAGAAGAATACAAGATAAAAATTCAGATACTTTAGAATGATCATCATAAGAACCAGTGATTCTAAATAGAACATTGTTATTTATATCCTGTTTAGAATCACTGTTTCACTGTTAAAAAAAGTTTTTCTGTCTCATCATTTAAAAACTGAATTTGATGTTAAAAAATATTAAAAAAACATTACACTTTACAATATTTAAATGTCAAGATGATGTATCTTGCTTTTGTGACATGGAACATATTTTACTTGAGTTCCCGAAAATGAATATTAGAATTTGGAATTGCTAGAAAATTCTGTTAATAGTAATTGATATTATTTTTGTTATTTCCATTGTTTTTTTCTTGAATAGAAGCATTTTTTTTCTATTCATTGATAGTTTGGAGTTAGTGTTTATTTTTTTAGCCTTATCAACTGAGATCTATTTCACAAAGTGATATGTGCATTGCTTTTTCTTGACTATTAATGAAATATGTTCTGAACAACTAAATATTTTCATTAATTAAAAAAACTTTGTACTAAATCAATTGACACAAAAGACTTTTGATACCAGCAAAATTTCTCTTTACAACTCATACAAACGTTTTCATCCACATTCTATTGGACATCTTCAGGCTGTAGATGGAATTGGAACTGTATTGTTGGAAAGGTCTCCCCCAATCAGCAAATAACATGTTGGTTTCAAATTGTTTAAAAGAGTATCTAGGCTTTTGAGCTGGTTTATTTAGTACATTTTAATCAGCATTTTGCTGTCATCAAAAACTGTTTTTTTTTTAATCTTCATGTATTACTATATTTGTTTTTTACTATGTAATTGTAAGATATAATATTAAGAGTTTGTTTATATTTAAATACAATCTTGCATTATGATGATAATTTTTTTTTAATGAAGGTTTATTATTGAAGCATTTATAATCACATATAAAAATTGTTATTTTTTCAAAATGTTTATGGAATTATTTTAAATATACTTACTTCAAAGGAAATGTTGATTTTGGTTTTCATAATTCACTGAAGATATTGGGTTGATCAAAAAATTTGTTGGTAATGATGCAATTACTACATTAATTTGCATTACATTACCAGGAAAATTGCATAAGTATTATGACATCTAATGATTGGTTGCTAGACATACCAATTATGATAGATATCAAGCTATGATGTTTGGATACTATGTTAATTGAGCAAGAGAAATCTGATTGGCAGAATATCTATCTATGATCAGCTACTAAACTGTTTCAGATGGATCTTTGAAGCAAGTAATTTTTGGCAATGAAAAATGGATTATGATAATGTATAATGAAAAAAAAATTGTGGAGAAAGTTAACAGAGACAACCTGCAATATAGTAAAAGCTGTTTACATTTGAAGACTTATGCTGAATGTGTGGTGGGACTGGCAGGGAATTATCTATTATAAACTATTATCTTACAATCAGACCATTGACAGGAGAAGTACTATTCCCAACTTGATAATCTGAAAGTGGCCACCAAAGAAAACAGTCTTTGGCTTTCTGGCATGACAATGCTGGACCACACACATCTTTGAACACTTTGACAAAATTATTGGAATTTGAAAGAGATGTTTTGTGTCACCTCCATGTTCTCCTGACCAGGCATAGTCAGATTGCCACTTATTTCAATCTTTCCAGGATAGTTTGCAGAGGAAGATGACGAATAACTTTAATGATGTGAAAAACCATTTGGGAACTTTTTTCTGTTTGGAATAAGACTTTTATGGAGATCTACCAATAGATGTGCTAAAATGATAACTTAATACATTATTAATTTAATAAAAATTCTTTGTTTTTTTAACCTTCAAAATTTGAGTGTTATTTTTGTCTAAAAAGAAAGGAACTTTTTGATCAACTGAATAGAAAATTGAAAAACTTTTTTTTTTAATTTAATGCTAGTGAAATAACTTAATTTCTTGTATGAAAACTGTTTTGATAGAATTAAACTGATTTTGTTAAACTTATTTAACAACTCTAGATAGAGCAATTTCCATAAGATCTAGTATATTATATTCTTTAAAAAATGCAATGAAACAATTATAATTGATGTTTGTCTGCATATGTTTATATTTCAGAAAATGCATGATTGAAAAACTAATGTTCTAATGTATATAGCATAAAAGAATAGAACACTTCAAATAATTGGACTCCCTTTTAGTTTTTAAAGTTTATATCAACATTATCTCTAAACTCAATTTATTATTTAAAACAATCATTAACTTAGCTGTACAATAGACCAATAATTTCATACTTTATTTTGGTTTTGAAGCATTTCTATTCTTGTTCACTTCTGAATATTTTCTAATAAATCTGGAAATTTATAGATTGAATATTGAAAAATACAGGTAACCCCCATATAACACGGCACTTCTATAGCACGGATTCACTCTAACACGGTTTGAGAATTGGGAATCTCCCCATATAACATGGGTTCACTCTAACACTGTTCGGGAATTAGGTAAAACACTCGTACAGTACAACATTAAATGTAATAAAAACTGTTACCAGTTGATGATGCTCATGCTGAGATCATCATATAGGATGAATAATCTTCTGGTAAAATATTTGTTTAAATAATAAATAAGTATTTTACCCATGAAAAAATCTACTATATCAAGCTCAAAAATTGGATTCTATCAATGTATGCCAAAAATGGTCACTAGGGGCGCCCCTGGCTACTACTTAAATTAATTTAAAATAACAATATAAATTATTTTATATTTATTTTATATTTTTACAGTATAATATTCAGTACATTATTATTTTTATTTGTAATTTTGTATGCCCCAATGCCTGCCTGCATCTGGCCTTTCGACTTGTGAATAATAAATCCGATTTAAAGAAGGATTTATCAGCGTGTTTTTTAATTTTTGGAACCTAACCCCCCGTTTTGCACTAGTTCTTTGTTTCGTATAACACGGATTCGCATAACACGGCAATTTTTTGGAACGTAAATCCCGTGTTATACGAGGGTTACCTGTATACACTTTTTTTAATTTGTCACAAATTTTGATAAGTGTTAAAATGTCAAAGATGTAATTTTGAATGTAAAAAAACTTCTTTCCTTATAAGAGAGATCAACTTGAAAATTATCTGAGTGTGGTTTAAAAATAGGCTAAATCTTAACATGTTTGAAAACATCATCCTATCTTCAGAGAGTGGTGTTTTATAGTTGTTAAACATCACTAAATATTTTCAAACAGGTACCTGAATGTTATTGTTTTAATAAAGTTTATTAATTTTATGTACATAAAACATTAAAAAAGTAATGTGTGTAAAAAAGTTTTTCTTAATTTTATAACATCAATAATATGCAGTAATCTTTGTATTCAGAAACATTAACATATCCTTATTTTTAATTTTGATAACCTCAGTTTTTTATTAGAATTATTATAAGGTGTAAGGTTTTTTGCTGTTGGGGTTTTCAATGATTTTTTAATGGAAGATAGAAGACACTACTTAGCAAATTTTTCTAGATGTAGACTGCAAGGTAACTTCATAAACTTCTGCAGGCTGCAAACATGACTTTCTTAGAACTGCAGGCTTTAAGCATGCACCATAATTGATTACCAGCATACTCCATAACTGCCATACACCGATTAACAAAATAATATATGTTAATGATATGCAAATTAGTGATATATAGTTTATTCTTGTCTTTTTACTGGTCAAGTTTAATCTGAATGTTTTTTGTTGTGAATATCATGTTAATTATGGTTGGATAATGATGTAAGACAGAGTATAATTTTATTTTCACCCTTCTATTGGGACCTCTGTCCAATCTTCACTTCCAGAATTATGCTTTAGGCTGTTTTTTTTCCTTTCAGAATATTCTAAATTTAAAATTACATTGTCAAAGCCCTGAAGTGGACATTAGGACCTTGTGGGTGGTGGATTGCTTCTGACTGATTTAAGGACTGTTTGAAGGTGTATCTGATCTCATAGAATTGTAATTTGTAATTTACTTTTATCATGTGCAGTAAACTAGAACTTCAATATATTATTGCAAAACACTTTTCTCTGTTTTTCTAGCAAATTTAATTAAATGAAATGAAGTAATGTTTTCAGCTATCGTAAATAGCCTTCTTAAAGGTTCCAAATTATGCTTAATTTGAAGAAGGGTATTTAAGATAGTTGAAAACATTAGTTTGGTTAATTTAAAAATTTGCTAGAAAAAGCAAGAAAGGTGTTTTGCAATAATATAGAGCAGAACTATTTATTCAAAGACAAATTATTTCGGGATTATATCAGGCTATATTAATGCTGCTATTAATAATTAAATGTTATGCCTAGGGGTATGCAGTTAGTGATTAGTATAGCATTAATATAGCCTGATATAATTTGACAATTGTTTGACTTTAATCTAATAATCAGGTTTATGAATGTAAATCTTTGCAACTGGACTACCTGAATAAATAACCACAATACTGTTATCTAGTTCAGCAGTTTTATTTCTTTATAAAAGAAATGTTTTTGATCTTTCTAAGATTTTGAGGTATTAATAAAAAAAAAATGTTTGAAGAACACTTTGTAGTTCAAATTTGAAAACTCCAGTCAGATGTATGTATAAGAATGACATACTTAAATTATAAATGTTTATTGAAATGTTTTTGCCATACATGAGAAATACATCTCTCTTCTTTATAATTAATACATCCTTCAAGTTGGTCCTTTAAAAATCTCCAGGGCTTCCAATTTTCTGAGTTGTTCAGTAGAGATGGCACATCTTATCAACAAGGCCTGATCTAATTTTGCTGTAATGTTTTTTAATGCCTATGTGGATAGGGCCATGGATCTTTTTTATGAGCTATGTCATATCTATGTTCCTATATCTAATTTTTCAATGATCTCTATGTAGACCTTATGTAAACCAGATCTGTCTGCAATCTTTTATTGTGTAATGGGACTTTATATATACCATGCATTCTCTGTTTATTGGGTCTTTCCCATTACTTAATAATTTGTAGATGCTCTGTTGCACTTGTGTGTGCACTTATATCTTGCTATTTCCTTATCTAGGGTATCCATAAAGTCTGTGTGCAATTTTAAAATTTATAACTATTAGTATTTGTGATAAAGAAATTATGTAGAATGTATTGGAAATAAGAAAATCTATAATTTTTTTATTGTTTTATATTGTATTTTATTAAGTTTTCATGCATCCACCACCATTAATACAAAGGATAACATAATTTTGCCAATTGATTTAAATACCTGTAATACCTGAAACAGTAACTTGTACAGTGACAGTAGATTTCAGTTCAGCCAACCAAAGGACACAGTTTACTTTTTATTTAGTTGAAGCCATGGATCACACTTAATTCTGAAAAAGAAGTATTTTTGAAGTTACGAAAAATTGTTAAATTATTGTATTGAAGCGTTATTAAATAATTTTACTTAAAACTAGATACGGTAATTTAAGCTTTCTAATACATTTTACAGATTTTTTCCTATCACAAATACTAATAGTCATAGACTTTTTAAATTGCACACGGATTTTATGAACCCCCTGTATATTGTGTGCATATTGTGATCATAATTAATTACTTCTCGGGTGGAATTAACATCATTATTATATTACCATGGATTTACATACAGTTGTTGTTCATTTCGATATCATTTAAATTATCTGATTGAACCTGGTAGTAGCAGGCCAAACTATAAATCCTTTTTTCAGAAAATCCATATATGTATCCATTTCGATTCCGCTTGGCAAGATGTCCCAGGCTGTATAATTTTGATTCTTCCAGCTGATGTACAAAAATATTGTGAACTCTTTGGAAGTTCCTGTCCAGGCCTGTACTATTTGACCCTCTGCATGAAATTTGTTTTGGATGTAATGAGTACTGTGTGGTTGATTCGTTTATTTTTTTTATAATGTTTCCATACTTTTGCTATACGTTCCATATTAAATGAATAGGTTGGTATCCATTTAAATTTGTTGACGATCTGTAACAATAATAATAATCCAAAATTAATGTTATATCTTTGTTTGCTGAGTATCATTATCATATCAGTTACTTTTTTTTATAAAATAACAAATCTCATCCAATGTAAACGTCTAACTGAAGTAAACAAAATCTAGTGTTTGTTTAAACTTACATGAGATGGGCATTGTTTCCACAAGAGCATCACAACACAATTGCGCATAGCATTTTACCTCATGAAGTGAAATTGATGACTCACTGACTGAGCTGATAGTGCTGACACAGACAGTCACAAATATCACGATCTCATAAACAAATGTCACAAAGTAACAATATGGCAGCAAATGCATTTATTGTGTACTCACTCAGTAAGTTACATAGGAGTATCAAGTAATTACTCGTTAAGCTAACAGATGGCACTCTCAATGACAGAGTGCGGGAAGCTAATAAAGTTTACTATGACCTTTCTCGAGTCTTGACCCGAAAGTCCCGGGACCTAAGACAATTAAATTTAGAAAAATTCCCAGGACTTCGAGATACAAGATGTCCCGAGACCCAAACCCTAGTTGGCACCTACTGTAAACAAACATTTTGTCAGTATCAATCTGCCAGAGATTTCCATTGGTCAATCACAATTGGAAGTGGTTAGACACGTGTTGACCAGTTAAGCCTCTTTCTCTGCACATGTTAAAGAAGGTCAGAGTGGTCACAACAATTTAAAAATTACCAAGATAATACTTAGAAAAGTTGTTATAGCCTACTTTAGCATTTTTATGTAGCCATTTAAATAATTTTCATCATTTAAATATAGTTTGTCAAAATTAATATTAAATATATATGATTAAGACTTACACAAAATATTTGTGCTGCCACTACTCCTCTTACGAGATCTTTCACTTCCCTTTCTGTCACTTTTCTTACTCCTCCTCGTTCTTTTTAATTTTGATTGTCTTCTCCTGGCCTTGCTGGCTTTCGATCTTTTCTTAGATGTTCTCTGTATTCGAGTTATCCTATTTTCTCTGTTTTCTTAGGATAGCTGTTTGTATCTTTCTGCTGGCATCACCAAAGATGTCCTTAAATCTCTGAAGCATTTCTTCATCGGAAAGAGTCATTTTCTTCAACTTGGTCTTTTCTTTCTAGATGATCATTCATGGCAATGTTTTTCTTTTTCGGAGCAGAAGCAGATTCTGCATGCTCTAAAGAATGTGTGCTCATATGCTGCTTCTGCTGATGTGTACTCATATTGAAAGTTATTTAATATTTTAAATTTTATAGAAATGTGGAAATCTGTTTTACATTAATTAAACTAACATTAGAGTTTAAAAAATAAAAAAGAAGTAATGCTGTGTTTAGTTTTGATCTTTAGTTAATTTTATTTAATTATTATTAAATTTATTTTAAAACTTATTGTAATTAGTAGTTAGTATTTATATAAGATAAGTGTACTTTTATGAAAAAAATTATTAATATTGATAGTTAGCCAAACTATAGTTCAAATAATCTGGAAATTAATATGATTATTATTTAATACCTGGGCTTGGTTGTTTATATATGGGGCAGTTATCAAAAGTTTGCTGAATGCTATTGTAGAAAAATGCATGTGTAACCAGGTGTAGATCTAGGTTTTTTGGGGCCTAGGGCTTATTGAAGTCGAATGGGACCCCATTTTTACCTAATCTAACCTATTAACTATTTTTTACTTTATAAGTGGTCATTGTTAATGAAAAAATATTAAAAATTTATGATGATAATTCAATTTTTGTGGGCCCTTGACACTTGGGGGCCCAGGGCTTAAGCCTTATTTGTCCCTATGTTGATCTGCCCACATGTAACTATAATGATTTGTTAACAGAAATGAAACAGAAAAAGCTTTATTTTAATGCTTGAGATGGCAATTTCTAAACTGCTTGCTTGTAATTGTCATGCTTTTAATGCTCACCTTGGTGGTGTGGGCTATATGGTAGGGTGGATTATATGAATTTTTTATTTTTGTTTGTGCAGTTCTCTGTGGGATATATGTTGACATGGGTTATCCTTCACAATTATGATAGTATTTTTATGATGGTGTTGTGTGTCATGTACCTAGTGCTATGCCAGATCAGGATCAACATATAACTATAAAACAAGCTATTGATATGTTTACATGTTTGTATATGTATGTGTTTGAGAATTTCCTGACCATAACATATATTTAGTATAACAGCATTCTGTAATATGGTATATGCTATTATGCCTGTTTCTAGACTTTTTTTTGTGTAGTGCATGTCATATGACAACTGTGCAAGAAAGGGCAACTTGCACAATAAGTATCTTATTCATTTTCCACAGACAGCTTATTTTGTGGCTGAGTTTTGAGTATTTACTAAATTTTTAGTATATTTGGTATGTTGAGTGTTTAGTACAGCTATAATTATGATGTATGTGATTTTGTCTTGTTAGTGTGATGCCTGGTCTGTTGTAATGGATTGTTTTGCTTAAACTTCATTCATAGTATGTTTTGAATGTGTTGTTTTCTATGATTGTCTGAGATGTGTTTTTGTTGTATGGTTGCTGACTTTAATACTTTGGGTTTGTGTAATATGCTTTTGACGTGTTTTATTTGCTATTTGCATATGTTTATTTAAATAATCAGTTTGTGTTGAAAGCTTGCAACTTTGTGATGGATTATATAGTTTGTTCATGATGTGTCATTTTCTAATCATCTTTTAAAATGTACTCTCTGTAGTTTTATGTATTTATGACTTAGAAAGATTTACAATTGTCATACAAAACTGTTTCTCCAAAGAAGTATCCTTGAGTCAGCTAACAGTTTGATGCATTTCTGTCAATATAATCATGATGAGATTATTAGGATGTTTACCATAAAGATCTTTTTGGATCCTGGATGGTCTTTGTGTCTTTATTTTGTGTATTAGGTTAGATTTAGATCAGTATTGCATAAGTTTAATAGTGTACTGTTTTAGTATGCAAAGGTTACAGATATGTAATTGTGATGATTGTTGTTTCTTGTAGAAATACTTAGTGTCTATCTGTTGTGAAGATTTATCATAAATATTGTAGAGCTTGGTCTTCCCTCTTTGAGACAGTCTTTGTATGGAAGATTTTGGCTGGTGTTCCTTTCTTTAATGTTTTGTGTGTTTTCTTTTTAGTTTCATTCAAATTGTGTGTGTCTAACGTATAACTCCAAATGAGTGAGTATTAGAAAAAATTTACTGACAAAATAAGTGACTAACCCAGATAAAATCTTTTGGTGTGACAAAATGTCAGCAATAGTTGTATTACATGATCCAGCATTTAAAAATGGGTTCACACTTTGGCCCACCAGACCAATCAGACTGATTCTACATAACTGTTTCCATAGAAACCATTGTTGGCTGACTGATTTTTGTCAAATTCGCATACGGGACCCCAAAAATCCTTAATTTGCCACTGCTTGTTGCTGTTTGTTGCATTAGCATGCTTATTTGAGAGTATCAATGATTATTTTGTAGTTTTTAGAGGATCATCCTTAACCTCGTAATTTATACATATTTTCATAGTAGCTATGGAAAATTCACAGTGCACTGCAACATCTTTGAAAAGAATAATCAAAACTTAAATTTTATTAAATGCTTTAAACTTTCAAGAATTTACTGCCACAGATATTTTATTTTACATTTAATTCTTGAATTTTATAATGGCTATACAATCTAAAATATTCGTTTGTATTAAAATATTTTATTTGATAAAAAGTGATTTTGATAAATTAATTAAATATGTAAATGAATATATTATATATATATTTTTTCTCTAACATGAAAATGTATTCAGAATTTTATATTAATTTTCTCGATCTTTAAAGAATGAGTTAACTAATTTATGCTTACCACACAACTTCTACTAGCACATTGATGAAAACTGAAGTTGTGTGGTAAGAATTATATTAAGTTCCAGTTTCTATGATGTTTCTATAAAAGTTTTACATGGATTTTTTAAAAATTCTTTCATAAATGTATATTATGTAGTTTATTAGAACCAGTTTATTACAACGTTGTATTATTGACATTAACATAGAATGACTTGACTGTTTTTAGCAGATTGTTCGGTGTACGTGTAATGACATTTTTCTGATTAGTTTTGTATATTTAATCTAAATTTGTAAAACTTGTCTTTCAATAGATCTATTTGCTAGTTTAAATTCTTTAATATTATAATCAGACATTACCATTGAAAAATCAAACTGACATAGAATGCTAACTGAATTTCTAATTGCAAATAGTTAATATTTTTCTATGAATTTTGTCAGGATCTAAAGATTTTAACATTATAACAATGATAACACTGCACTTACTGTCGTATAATATTGGGCTATATTCCGGTGGTGAGAATTTGAATTACTGATTAATTTGTTCCTAGAGAGAGGTGTAAGGTGCCATCTCATATGAAATTTATTAATTATAATTTAATTAAATAATTTTAGAATAATCCGGAAGAAAAGAATCTGCCTGGAGTGGGACTTGAAACCCACAACTCATGCTTGCCATGTGGATGCATTGCCAATTACACTATCTGGATCTCCAGTTCAATCTCTTCTCTCAGTTATATTTAACTTACAATATAACCATCATTGGTTACTTGCGGTGTTAACTGGGGTCACATTTAGCACCCTCTTCCTATAAATTCCCACACAAGGCACTCAGCTGGCTATTACATACCTGGCATAGTATATAATTAATTAAATTATAATTATTAAATTTAATATGAGATGGCACCTAATGCTTTCCTCTAGGGATGAGTTAATCAGTAATTTAAATTATTATCAAATTAATATTGCTTGTTATTATGCTGCAGTTTGTGTGGCGTTATAATTATGAATCGGGTTTTGGAAGATGTTTATATTGACAATGATAATATCATTTGTAATAATTATAGATAATAAATAAGAACTAATTTTAGAAAGCCAACATTTTTTAAAAATATTTTGGGAAAAATCTGACAATTCACAGCTTAAAATCTTAGATTTAACAGTTCTAAAATAAATTCAAAATTAATATTCTGAAAAATTTTAAATCATTCAAGAACCAACTGTTCAGAATACAAATTTTGAATTTATTTAGAATTAACTATTAATTTTGAATTAGTTTTAAACTGTTAAATGTAAGATTTTAAGCTGTGAATTGTCAGATTTTTATGAAAATCTGAGATCTATTACTATTACTAAAACATTCATTTTTTTTAAAAAATATTGGCTATCTGAAATTCATTGGTTTTTGTTCATTGATTTATTTACAAACATGGTACAAAGTTTCAAACCCTTTAATCTCAGATAATTCCATCATTACTGATTTATTATATGAAATTTGATTAAAAAGCCTGTCCCTAAACAAAGGACAATTATGACAATATAATTAAGTTAAAGTGACTAATTTTTTTCAGTAATTTTGCTTGCTTAATAATTTTTTATGCTATATTATGTTTAAGTTGTTGTTGATGATATATCCCAATAATTTTGAATTAAATTGATATCCATTAATAAGAGACTTTGTGTGTTTAGATACTTAATTTTTGAGTATTAATAACGGTCAGTATCTTGATAAAATTGTATATTTGTCATTTGCACTAATCACAAATTCATTAAAAGAAACTTATTATTATATTTTGGATAATATTTTAATCCTAATAAATATATATACAATGATTGTTGTGTAAAAATTGCTAAAAGTATTTGAATATTTGATTTTATGTTGAATTTAACTTTCAATTTTGATTTGAATTTTTATTTTAATTCTGATCAGCAGAATGATCTGAAGAACAATTTTTTCGTTTTCTGAATTTTTTCCAAAAGTAAAAGCTTTAAAAGAAACTTTTGAAGAAAATGAGGAGAATCCTTTTGGATCATTCTTTCAAATTTAACTCTAAATTTATTTGAGTTTGAAAACATTTGAATATGCTTTTTCTATAGTTATAAAACTTTTGCATTCTGCTACTATAATATAGAATGTCAATCCCTTTTAAGTGAAGTTACAATATTGTTGATTTATAATAATAATAACTGGATGGGAGACAGTTCTATGCTACGAAACACATTTTATTTTTATCCAGTAATGAGTTTAATATATCAAAAATGTTTTCAACCTATTCATAGGTCTTCCTCAGTTAAGAAATATATAGAATTTGAATAATATAAATATATGTATAATAATAATATAATATAATATATGTTTGTTTGTTAATAAATTAACAAACAAACATATAACCAATATTCAAAATTTAAAAGAACAAAATACAAAATTTGAAAGTTTTAACATAAACTGATGAGAAAATAACTATCAAAACTATACCAAATGGGGTAAAGCCCCTGTAAAATATTAATTGTTAAAGTTCAAATTTCATAATCGAGGAAGACCTATGAATAGGTTGAAAACATTTTCAATATATTGTACTCATTGCTGGATGTTGATAAGGTGTGTTTATAGTAACTCATGGTTGATTTCTATAATTTAAGACAAAAGTTATAAATAATTAAATCACTTACTAGATTATATCTGTATATACTTGTCTTACATTACCATCTAGGTCACATGAATAATTTACTACTTGCACAAAATTATAATTACATATACATAATAAAATAAGTAAAATTGAAGCAGAGTCAAAGCATCGAAAATATTACACCAATACATCAAATGTTATGTATCAAATTACCTTTTTAAAGGCATCCAATATTTTTCATTTTTCTGTGAGGTAATAAACCAAACAATTGCTTTAATTAATCAGGCTAATTAAGTGCTATTATTAATGATTAACTGATTATTTTAAATTAATAAATAAATATTATAATTATTAAGTTTAATAAGAGATGGCATCTAACATTTACCTGTAGTACCAAATTATTTAATAGCTAATCATTAATAATAGAACTTAATTAGCCTGATTAATTATGGCAATTGTTTGGTTTGTTATTAATACATCAGGCTTAGTGATTTTTATACATGTCTTGAGATAATATTTGATTGTTTATTTTGAAACATTTTTACTTTAACTTTAGGCCATCTTCAGTATACAAGTAAATGAAAGATAGAACAAAATATTAGAGTATAAAATATTCCATTTTATTCAATTTTAAAATGGTATTTAAATTCAAAAGTCTAGACATTTTCAGAGGTGCAGGATATTTTTGGGACCAAAAATTATTGCATGCTAGCACACACAATAAAATGATGATTTATGAATGAATTATTTATTATTGCTATGCAGTTTGAAGAATTTAAACTAAATTGTACAAATAATTAAATAGATGTACTATATGATTTGCTGCACATAAACTGTAAAATTAATGTAAAAACTTTTAAAATTAAAATAATGCTATACTTTAAGCATTTGTCATTATCATAGGATAGCATATATAGTTATAAACTTGATATAATATGTTGGTTAATAGAAATGAAACTGAGGTGGTCGCCAATGCCACAAATTACCTATTTTTAGTGGGAGGTACTAATCAATGGACTTTTTGACATCCAAAAATACAAAATTTATGATAACAATTGCACAGTTTTTCTGTACAATTATTTAAGGATAAATTTCTCATCAAATGCTATCCATTATGGATAATTATTTAGCATGTGCATTAGTGGTTTCCAAAGTGGTTGCTGCTGTCCCTAGTGAGTAAATCTAGACAACCTTTTTTTCCTTCCATTAAAATGGATAAGAAGTAGCATGGCATTTAATAGTTTCTGGATGTGGAGAACAGTGGATGGTAAGGGCACAAAGTGTGAAGTTGGTAGAAATAGGATTGAAAAAATTCTTACAAATACATCTCACATGATGGAAAATTAGTTGGGGGCATTGGATATAAGTTTATGGAACTAAGGAGCAGTAGCTGAAAAAAGGTTGGGAATCACTGATTTACATTAAAACTGTCTCTTAAAGACAATAGCAATATTAAGTTGAAGTTATATTTTATTGGAGGTTTAGGCACGTATGAAGGTCCAAATGATAACACATTTGTGATTTGGGATGATATTCAGGTTCCTGACTTTGCCAAGCATGAGTTATATTTTAGTTCCTTAAAGGGAACCACAGGTTAACTAAATTATATCTTTTATTTTGGGAAATGCATTAAAGACCTTTTTGTTTTTTTGCCCCTCTTCAGTCCTTTTTTACAAATTTTTTTTGTTGTCATTTTTGTGATACATTCATTATTATATTTATTTTAAATACTTAATTTTTCTTTTCTTTCATATTACTAAAAATTGTAATATTTATGTAGTAAATATGGTTGCTGTGTATACTAATTCTGTGTGTACCGTCCTTGTAATCCAAATAATGATTCTGGTAGACGATCATACAGCAATGGTTAGGGAAATTTTCATTTATTTACTCAAATGCATTTCGGGTTGGTTTATCTCCCAACCCCTCTTCAGTGATATCATATGTTGGTACATTTTTAAAAATATTTTTCTATATTTTAACACAAAGGTGTATTACATTCTATTTGCAGTGAAAGTGCTTTGTTCCTAATGAGGGTGAAGACGAGTAAAGACTAAAAGGCAGGTGTTTATCCGGTCTTGACCGTGTTACAGTTTACTGACATGTTTCAGCACATGTCAGTAAACTGTAACACGGTCAAGACCGAATCTTGTATAAACTTTTTCATTTTACATTAAGTTATAAAATATCTTGAAACTACAGAACTGTCTGTTTTTCTTTCCATTGTTACAAACACCAGTGACAGTCTAAAACAATTTTCACATTACTTTTGAGTATTGTACTGTACTCTACATACCATGAATTATGGTTTTGGCATATTCACCAGAGGACATTTTTCCATTTTTATTTGAGACTACACCTCCACAAAAAAATACAAAGAGTGTCTCCATAAGATAATTTTTTAGTTTTGTGATATTTTATATTTTAATGTAAATGTAAATGCCATCGGTCAAGTAATTATGCATGTCGTCCTCAGGCAGTTTGAATAACAAAGAGATTTCGAATAGAATACTCAAATTTAGAAATTAGCCATTTTGGAACATAACTTTTAAGAATAAGTAAATTTAAAATATTAATTTGCAAACACGTAAAATCGACGCACATGCGTCTTAACATACATATGATGTGGTAAAGGTAAAAGTCGATTGGAAGAGCAACCTTAAGCGCATGTTAAGTTAAAACATAAATATAAAGTACACGTAACAGTTTAAAACAAACATAAAACATGTGTATCGTATTTTTTTTTTTAAAGATATTCACATATTTATGAATGTTATCCTGCAGTAATTTAAAATTTTATAACTTAAAAGTGTATTAAAAGATTCCAAATGCATTAAAATTTAAGCTGTGTTTGCATTCTTTTAATGTACTTTTTTAAAAATTGTGATTTGAATGTTACATATGCACCATCTGTAGATCACATTTTGAAATGTAAAAAGTACTTGTTTGTAATTAAACTTGTCAAGCTAACCAACTTTAATGCCTACCAGTAAGTAATTTCTTTCTTGCATAGTGGTTTTTTCCAATTATGTATTTTTTTTAGATTGATCATCTGTTCCTTTCTTTAACAAACTAATATATATTGTATTTGTGTTCTTTCAGAGTATTCTCCTCTATAATAAACTATTTTATCTTTTTTAAAACAGATTATCAAAACAAGTAAAAGATCACTAGAAATCAAATGTTCTTGGTCTATTTAAAGTCAAACAATTGCCAAATTAGGTCAGACTATATTACTTTTACTATTAATAATTAAATACTAAGTAATTTGGCTTAGAGGTAGGTGTGAGATGCCACTTATTAAATGTAATAATTAAAAATAATAATAATTAATTAATTTAGAAGCTTCTGGAAGAAGAAAATAGGCCCAGATTGGGACTTGAAAATACAACTGCCCCATACGATGTGGATGCATTGCCAGTTACACTATCCAGACCTTCATCTGATCTTCACCTTCAGAAATGCTAATTTAGATATAATTATACTTGTTACAGTATCTTCCAGAACCTTCTAAATTAATTAACAAATATTGATTTAATTTTAATTATTAAATATAATAAGAGAGAGTGCCTCCAGGTCAGATTACTTAACATTTAATTATTAATAGAAGCAGTAATATTGCCTGATCTAATTCAGCAATTGTTTGGCTATAATTATCTGGTTTAGAGATGTTTCTATTTGTATTTAGTCTATTTATAGTCCATTATCAGGATCTACTTCAATTTAAAAACAGCAATATGCATATTTCTTTTTATTGTATGGAGATAGTTGTAAAGCATGCCATAAGCTATGCTTATGTAAGCTGAATGATAAGTGTTATCTTATTGTCATGCATAGTCATGTAACAGCTTATTAGAGAGAGATTTTGAGATTTCCATACTATCTTGTAAATTTACTCCTGCTATAATTTGGTCAAATTTTGCTTTTGAAATTTGTTTTTGCCCACTTTTTTTGGCTTATTTTTGAAGAACCAAGCTTCTCAATACCATTTTAATGTTGTTTTTACTACTACATATTGTAAACATTTCACATGTTTAACAGTTGAGACTTCCCTTGCCAATGCAAAAGTGCAATCTGCCCATGCTCCGTTTTTATTAATTTTTGAGTCTTAGGAATTATTTGCTTGCTATTTTACATTATTACAGTCATGAATAATCCTTATGCTTGTATCAACGCTTTATTGGCATTCTGTCTGATGCATATGACATTCATTAATTATGCTTATTCCATTTTGTTATTTAAAAGAGGAGAATAAATAGACACAAAACTTTTAAAAATGTTTCTAAAAATTTTGTTTTAAGTTTTGTATTCCATTCAGTTAATGCTATTCTGTTTCTGTACTTTAAAACTGCTGTTCTGAAAAAGCATTCGATTTGAGTTATTGCCTGAAGGCGATGTTTGTAGGAATGTTGAAGTACACATCCAAGCTATGTTTTTACATTACTTCACATTCTGTTATATTTTTTACTGCCTTTTTATTGATTTTTTTTTGTTAAATTATGTTAACAAAGTATAATTGACGTATTATTACTACCTATTTGTGCATCATCTTAAAACTTTTAATAATTTATCTATTTTCTGCCTCTAATATATCCAGCAAAACTATAGTGTATAGAAATTAAAAAAAAACTATAAATCTCCAATGTTTTCTTGAATATATTGTTAAATTATAATTTCACTTTATGTAATATAAGAATTAATTATTAAACTTAATTATGTATTAGATTTAAAGCATTGCATATGACTTAAATCCATTTTATATTTATAGGTAGAAAAACTAAATAAATCTCAAGATCTGAAGAATCTATCTGATGTTGAATTTTTAAATTTATTAGAAGAAGCTTCAACTTTCAACAAACCAAGTAATGAAGCAAGTGATTTATTACAACAGTTAAGAAATGAAATTGCTGAAAAAGACTCTTGTGAGAATGTTGAAAAAACTGAATCTTCTCATGATGGAAATTGTGCATCTTTAATTTATGGACAAAATAGAAATTTGAAACATGCATTTACAAAAGGACGTGATTCATGTGGAATGGACATATTATTACCAAATACACTTAACAATGAAAAAGATATAAACTGTATTATACAAAGATCTTTAGATAGTACTGGAAGAAACCAAAGTGTATTTATAAACAAAAATAAAGATAATTCCATTATTAAAGGAATTAATCATAGTGATAGGTTAGGAAAAACTGTAATTCAATCACAGTCATTACAAGATTTAGCAAATAATAAATCAGATAGTGTAGAAACTATAAGAAATGCAGGAATTAGTCGAGGAATGCCTAACTTACAAAAATCTCAACGTGCCTCATCATTTACTTCAGATGTTTCAGAACATGCTGCCCTGTTACAAGTAAGTGTTTTGGAATCGGTTAGAACTTCTTTAAAGGATGCTAAAACATCTTTTGGTAAGTTTCAACAAACTTCTTTGTCTGCTGGTAGTGCTTCCTTGGATAAAGATGGATCACATGTGAATATTTTGAAAAGAAACATTACTTCTCATGCTTTAGTAAACTGTGCAACTTTAAATGTTTGTGAAGTTCTTAATTCTAGTCCAGAAAGAACATGCAATAGTCAAAAAGTGTTTTCAACTAGTAACGAGTCATCTTGTGATAGTTCTTATAACAAGTTTAAAGCAGTATCTTCAAATACAAATACTGATTTGCATAATTTAAGAGAATTTAATGAACAAAGTGAAACAGTGTCTCCATTAGAATTAGAATTAAAAGAAATTAAAGTGAGGAATAAAAGTGAAAACGATCATGTATCTGAAAAAATGATTGAAAACATGTATCATCAAAGGAGAAGTGATAACAAAACATATAAAGATAATACAGAAGTTGATGTATCTGTTGGTTTTCCGTTAACGGTAAGTAATTTTTAGATTCTGAATGAATTTATTCGTGAAAGGAGCACATTATTGTGAGAGTAATGTGTTTGAAAATTTCCATAAATTTAAATAAAAACAAAATTAAATACTTTAATCATGCATATTTTACAACAAAATTTGATTGAAATATGTTCAGATGTTTATCTGTCTAAGAAATCCAGAAAAATGTTTCAACATCAATACCATAGTAACATGTTATAAATAGCTGTCATTAAGAACAGAGGGGTGAAATTGTTTAACAAATAATCTACATATATTTTAAAATACAAAATAAAATTGAATTAGCAGTAAAATAAATTATTAACCCTAACTCAAACTTGTTATATATGTGACAAATAACATAGAAACATAGCAAGAAACAGTAAAAAAAATTGTTTTATGATGATGATTGTTGTAGACGAAAGAAAATGCTCAAAGCATAAAATATTTTTTTACTGGTTTCTTGGCATGTTCTTATGTTGTTGAAATAAATTAACCAAGAACAGCATACTGAGGAAAAATACATATAACTGCATAACTAGGGTCTGTCATTCTCTGGTATTAAAATAATTCAAAATCAACTTAAATTGTGATTTATTTGAACTGATATTAATTTATAAACACTAAAACATTGATATGATGTTTTATAACTCTTTCTTGTTCATAATTCTGAACCTGATTTGGCTTTATTCAGCTGTTATGCACAACTTGCACATCATGGCCCAATGACCATGACACACAGGTTTGGCATACATCATACAGGTGAAAACTGTTATCTTGTCTTTTTATATACAGTAGACCCCCCCTATAACATGATAGATATGTTCTGTATTATATGAATCCATGTTGTACGAGTCACTTAAATACATAAGACAATCACAGCCCAGCATGTGTGCAGTTTAGGGGCTACAGCTGTTTGAAAGGTTTTCTTCCGTAAAATTAATCGATTCTAGACTAATTTGACTCAACATTTCCAAATCACGTATAATTTTTTGGGAATAATCCATATAAATTATGCTATATGCAAAAAATTGTAGGATTACTTACAGTGTGTGCACTGTTTTGACGACGCCATTGCTTAAGCTTGTTTTCGTTGCGGAGCGGCTCGTCGAATGACAGGTGCGTTTCCCGATAAGTTATTTTTTTGTGAAAAATTCGCTGAACTTTGGAGACATCATTAATAAAAATATAATTTTTATGGCCATTGAATAATAATTGTTTTTTAGTAGGTTTAGTGCTCATTTAAACTTAACAGTTTGTACAATATTCGCTATTGGTCCAGATTTAACCAATCCTGTTGCAACACGAGTCGGCAATGACACTTTTCTGTATTATACAAGTCTCTTTTAGTGTGTTATATGAACATGATTGCAATTTTTTTGCCATGTCATACGAATCCATGTTATAGGGGGGTCTACTGTATATACATACATACGTACAAAATTCATATCTTCATTTTGGTTCTTGAGCCTAAGCCACTAATTGAACTGGTTTGAACAACTGCTTGATCAGCTGGCTGTGGCTAAGGTGTAGGTTGAATTTGAGATGATGCTTGAATATCAGCTTGGCTATCTGGCTGTTGTGTTGTTGGTTAAGCGATTTGTTGGGCCCATTGGACACTCTCTTCTTTCTTGGAAACCAAGACCATTCTCATTCTCACTTTTGCAGTTTTGGAGGAGCAGTTTTGCCTTTCTTATATGTGAGGCAGAACAAGAGAGAGAGTTTCTTCAAGAATTTTCACTTTATGACTGCGGTTCCATTTCTGGTTTACATTAGCATACAGGATCACTGCATTTATTCTAGCCTGATTAAGCATGAAAGTGCTAATGTTTGGTCCTCTTACTGTTGAGTAGGAATGGCATAATTGATCAAGAGAGTCAGTCCCACCTTTGTTTTGTTGTAAATGAGAATCCCTTTCTGTTTTCCAGTTTCAGGGTCAACTGAATCATCCCTGTGAATGGTCAATAGTAAGAGAACAGTCCTACTTAGTTCTCTAGACTGGAGTGTAAGTACACAGCAGAAAACACATCAAAGAACCATAAATAATCATGGACAGAAGGAACTGTTTTCAATTCCTTTGACAGATCTTCACTAGGGTCAAGGTTTTTAAATTTGAATGCTCCTAGAACATTGTCATAAACATTTTCAATTGTATTCTATTTTTGAACACTCTTAAATTTAAATTTGGTATGAGGTGTTACTATAACAAAATTAATCAATAACATATTCACAAATAGCAATGAAACATTTATGCCTTGGAGAACAACATTCAGGCCAATCAATTGAATGCCTTAATCAGTAGGTGAACTTGACAAATTGATAGCATCAGAGCCCTTGAGGCATTTAAATTTTTTAATGCTAAAATGAAAGGGAAGAGTATTAACTTCAAAGATGAGAAATATTTGTCCTATGCAAATAGTCATTATTTTAGAAGCCAAAACCCACTACAGTTGTATTATAACTCTGAATGCAAAATTATTTCCTGAAATATTCCATAAAAAGTATTGTTAGTATTTTATGCAAAAGTCAACAAAGCCTAAATATGTGTTATCAATTAATTTTGTAGTGTTGATGCCTCACACCAAATTTAAATTTAAATTTAAAAGTACATTCAAAGAACTGAATGTATTCAAAAATGTTTGACAGTGTTCTATGAGTATTCCAGTTTGAAAATCTTGAATCTGATGATCTGTTGAAAAGATCAAAAATGTTAGACAGAAAAAAAAATCAAAATCTGTGATTAAACATTTATTGGTGTTATTTATGGTTCTTTGATGTGTTTTGTGCTGAGTAGAATAGTCATTCTGGGCTTGGAATGTAGGAGATGAATTTTTTTTCTGTCAGAAGCATAGTGAGAAGCCGGAAGCTCTTCCATATCAGGAGTGTTCTTCCTTGATTTCTGTAATCAAAAATATGTGCCTCAAGAAATTCATATGCTTAGCCATGAGACACAAGTAATCTCTTATCAAAGACATTATCAGTTTGGAAGATCAATTGTATGAAATTGATTCAGCCTTATTGTCAGAGTTCAATATGAGGGTAATCTTGCTGGCTGACCTTAAATTAAACAATTTTAGCACCTTTGATTTTTGTATTATTTCTCAGGATTTATTATTGAGCTCTGTTTCAGAAACACACAAATTCTGCTAAGAAATCACTTGTTTAAACATTTAAAATTATTATATCATTGTTAGCAACAAAGTTTACTATTTACCAGGGATGGGCAAGCAAGAGTTCAGTGGGAGCTGAAATGTAGGTTTTGCAAAATGCATGGGAGCTGCAGTTCTGTACTCTTGTGGCAGATAGTATGGTAAGGCACATGATTTTATTATATAATATAAAACGAATATTGAATTTTTTAATAAACATATTTTCTCAAAATTATAAAAATAAAATTGTAAAAATAATAATAAAAAACAGAAATTAACACTTTCAGCAAGATCCGCACGCAACTCAAAAAGAGCCGCATTTGCTCATGTCTGCTATATACATATATACTATGCCAGAGTAAAGATGCCTGGGTGCAATAGTGGATGATTATAAAAGATCATGGGCATAGAAGTCATCCCCAGTTGGTGCCATGAGTAACTGTGGATGGTTATATAAAATATTAAATGTCTAGAGGCAAAGAATTGTGCAGAGGTCTGGGTGGTGTAACTGGCAATGCAACCATACGGTAAGTGGGAGTTGCAAGTTCAAATCCCACTCCGGTCTGATTCTGATTTTTTTTTTTTTCTTTTTTTCAGACTATTCTAAAATTGTATTTTGTGAAATATTCTAAAATTATTTAATAAAATATTAAATTATTATAATTATTAATTTCAATAAGAGATGATGCCTAACATCTATCTCTAATACTAAATTACTTAATATCTAATTATTAATAGTTATGAAAAAATAACCTGATTACTTACGTCACTCATTTGGTTTAAAGTTTATTAACTTGTTCGAATCATTAACTATATTAACCTTATTTAAATGACAATCTTTGCTTAGCTTAAGTGGTATTTCCTTAACTTTTATTGATGAATAAAAAATAATTTATTCTAGCATTCAGAGCATCTATTATCAATATTTTATCATACCTATTCACATAATTTTTTTTTATATGCATTCTATCAATAATAGAAAGAAAGGCATCTTTATTATTTTTTATTGCAAAATATTTAAGATATGATGCCATATCGGCAAAATAAGCTTCTCAGCAAACAAGGTCCAAGATAAAAACAATGTGGAAAAAAAAAACAAAACAACACGCAAAAACAAATAAGTACACACAAACATTAACCCTTAGCCTGCCGTTTGCCACGCCCCCTTATTTTGTAAAACAGCCAAGGTCAAAATAGGTGAATCAGGCAATATTATTTTAAAAATTCACTAAAAATTAAATTATTATCTTATTCATATGAAAAAAATCGCATATATTTATCAATATAGTTCGTTTTAAATACGACATATTTCGATAAAGTTTGTTTGAAAAATTTATGAGAAAAAAAAATATATGTATATGATAACTGACATTCAGACTTGAAAATTTGTTACTATTTGTCAAAATTAACATTGCCTGGTTACTTCATTCTTATTGTCACTGAGCCAATACCATGTACAATATTGTTCTGTACAATTTGATGTAACATTTATGCATGTACGTTTATTCGTTGTGAAATTATCGCACATTATATCAAACATTTGTTTAAAATCTAAACTTTATTTTGCTTTCAACTAATATAATGAACTAATATACTTTATTCATTTTATATCAAACAAGATTATTTATTTTCGTAATAAACATACGATTACTAGTAGCAACAGATGTAACATTTGCTGATATTTTAGATTTAAAAAATAATTAAAAATTAAAAATTAAAAAAATATATAAAATATCAGAACTGAAGGTCATAACTTGAATATTTATAATGCATTAACATATTATAGCTGAATAAACTTATTATAGCATTAATGAACTTATTATAGTAATATTATTGCATGAATATGCTAAAAATGAAATAAAAAATTATCAGAAAATGAAAAATTAAGGAAAAAACATCGATAATTAAAATTTTTTACATCTACAAAACACCACCTGGACAAAAATATGTGAAACAGACGATAAACAAGACGATACCGTCAAGTGCTGACATCTGTTGTCGATAAATTTTATAAAAATCGATTTTTAACAGGGTAACGATGAATCGGTACCCTGGCCGTTTTGCGAAACAATCAGGGTAACGATAGATCGGTACCCTGGCCGGGAAAGGGTTAAAGTACAGTCAAGATCATTTCAAAGTTGACAACTGAAAAAATTGTTTTTCTTTAACATTTAAAAAAAAAATGCATTTTTTATCTGTTAACTACTCTGCATAGTGCTATAGCCTTGTTAAACATAAAACAATAGATAACTGATTATTTTGTTTCACCAATAAACAACAAGTAAAATATTATTGTATCAGTTGAAAGTTTACAACAAAGAAAAGATTGTAAATACAGTAAGAAATTAATTTCAAATTGGTTATAACACAAAATTTAATTCCAGAGTTATCAATTAAATGGTTTTTTAGTATCAATAAGAAAGTATGTTAAAGAAGAAAGATTTAAGTCTTGAAGAAAGAGTTCAGATCGTATATGAGCAGAAAAAATGACAATTTGTTTTCTATTATTGCAAAAAAGCATCAAATATTACAAGAAGGAATCAGAAAATTAGCGGTCAAATATTTAAATAACAATACAGTGAGAAATTTACCACGGGGACACTGTCCTAAGGCCACAACATCGAGAGAGAATTCCATGATTTTCCGTGAGCCCACCATAAACACTTTTATAACAGCTAAAGAAATAAAAGAAGAGCTTGCGCTTGAAGCCAGTGTTTCAACTATTAAGAGAAGAATAAATAAAAAAAAGTTTTCATGGAAGAGTGGCTCATAGAAAACCAATTATTTCAGCAGTGAATCAGAAGATAAGACTAGCTTTTACCAAAAAATTTGTGGACAAAGCCCCTGGAGTTTTGGAAGCGTGTTATTTGGAGTAATTAGTTAAAACAAGAGTTGCAGGATGCTAAAAGACAGAAAGTTGTTTGGAGAAAGAAAAATCAAGCATTCAATAAAAATAAAACTGTGGAAACAATAAAACACTCACCTTACATAAGGGTTTGGTGGTGTTTTTCGGGTTCGAAATGGGCCATATTGTTCAAATTCGTGATCACATGAATGCAGTAGATTACAAAAGCATCAGCAAGAAAAAAGGGAATTGAAAATAAATTTGATTTTCAACAAGACAATGATCCCAAACATACAGCATTGCTTCTCAGAAAATATTTCAATGAAAATGATATCAAAGTTCTTGAATGACCACTGCAGCCACCAGACTTAAATTTAATAGAATATCTGTGGGACAAATTAGACCACTGTATTCCTTCTAGCCATAGAAAATCTTTATCATTGTATTGGGTTGTTCAGAAAGTTCGTAGCGATTTTTGATAGCCGACAGTTGAGACACCGATTGACGCAAAAATGATTAGAATTGTACAAACCAATGAATATTACGATAAATGACCTTGAGATGCGTCCGTTACAAAAAAACCGTTAAGATTATTCAAATAGCGTTTAATTTGGCTCATTGCAAAAATGGATGCGAACAACGTGCATTATCGACACTTGTTTCTTTTCTTTTTTCGTAAACGCAAAAATGCTGTACAAACAGCAAAAAAGATATGTGATGTTTATGGTGGGAGTGCTGTATCAGAATCAACTGTTCGAAAGTGGTTTGCAAAATTTAAAATGGGTAATTTCAGTCTTGAAGATGCTCCTCGCTCGGGAAGACCTCCTGTTATCGAAGAGGACCAGATCAAAGCATTATTGGATGAAAACCCTCATTACACAACTCGAGAGATTGCAGACATAGTGAAGTCATCAAACAGTACTGTATTTCAACATCTAAAGAAGCTCAGATACGTGAATCGTTATGACATTTGGATACCTCACGACTTAACGGAAAAAAACTTACTGGATCGCATCTCCATTTGTGATTCTCTTGAAAGACGAAATGAAAATGACACTTTTCTGAAGCGTTTAGTGACAGGTGATGAAAAGTGGATCATTTATAACAACATCAGCCGAAAACGATCGTGGGGTAAGAAAAATGAATCACCATTAAAAACTCCAAAGGCCGGTCTTCATCCAAAGAAGGTCATGCTCACTGTCTGGTGGGATTGGAAAGGAATCCTGTACTATGAGCTGCTTCCACAGAATCAAACAATTGATTCTGATAAGTATTGTTCCCAATTGGATAAGCTGAACATGGCAATTAAAGAAAGACGTCCGGAACTGGCCAATAGAAAAGGCATTGTGTTTCACCAAGATAATGCCAGACCTCACACGTCTTTACGAACACGCCAAAAATTATTGGAACTAGGCTGGGATGTTTTACCCCACCCCCCTTACTCACCCGACCTTGCCCCGTCGGACTACCATTTGTTTCGTTCTCTACAAAATTCCCTTCATGATAAAAACTTTGATACTTTGGAAGCTTGCAAAAACCACGTGGAATCAGTTTTTCGCGGAAAAAACTGGAAAGTTCTACAAAGAGGGTATCATGAAGCTGCCCCATAGATGGCAACACGTCATTAAAAACAATGGCGCATACATAATGGAATAAAAGTATATTTTTAGTATTAAAACAATTTCTTTTATTTCTCTTAAAAATCGCTATGAACTTTCCAAACAACCCAATACAAAGAGGAATTATTTAAGGTTTGGTCAGAAATTGGGCAGGATATCATTTATAAATTAACAGTATGCAAAGTTGACTACTTCATGTAATTCAGGCCAAAGGTGGTCCAACAAAGTTTTGATTTGACTCTTTCTGAATGTTTTATTTGTGTTAACTTTGAAATGGTTTTGCCATACAACACAAATTTACAATTTGTAAAATGTGCATAATATTTTCTTCAAAAGTTTTTGATGGATTTAATGAAAAATTAAGTCTTAAAAGTAAAATTACTGTGAAACTACCTATCAGATGGCATAAGCAGCATAAGCAGCTGCTTATGCCATCTGATGAGTAGTTTCATAATTCCATCTGTGTGGAATTGAATGGGTTTCTGATTGAAGATACTATCAATGTGATTTTTTGATACTGTCTAAGGATTGAAATTCTATTCCATTTAAATTATTCTTAAATGAACAAAAAAGATTATAGTCTGAGCTGTGAATGTTCGTAGCAAATCTTATGTAGTTCTGCAAACAGGAAAACATAAAAAGAAGCACAAATCAGAAATATGTATATATCAAAAACTAGTTTTATTTGCTTTGAACTGGTTCTCATTTTAGTGATTTCAACTTACAGGCACTTGATCCATACATATATTGAAACATTGTTGTGATTTGTGATTATTGTATGTGTATATATATATATATATATATATATATATACATATATATACACACATACACATACAATAATCGGATGTTTTCTCTTCAACAATTGGAGTGATTGAGTTGCGACAAAAATCCACGCTGGAATACTTAAAATTATAACTTAGTCTACTTACAAACTAAGGAAGGGAAGAAAGATATATGGTTAAGGATTGGAGTAGACGAAGAAAGAAATACCCAGGAACTTTCAGCCATGTGGTCTCGGATGGGTCACTGTCCTGTGGTATTTGTCTGATTTCTGCTATTCTTCTTAATTTCTTTTTTTCTCCTTAGTATACATTTGCTGGGGTATCCTCTTAGTCTCTTACTAAGAACCTTTAAAGGGAGAGCTTCGAGTTTAGTCACAATAGCCCTTAGCCCTCAATCTTTGTTTAGGATTTGGAGCTCCACACAATCTGACCTCACTCATCAGTCTTTCCTCTCCAACTCCACTTTTATAGGACCCTGTCTCTAAATGATCAGGAATATGACCCTTCTCCAACTCTCTTCACAAGATCCCATTACCTATGATCTGTCTTTGTGATATCAGGAGTATGACCCCTCTCCTTCCTCACTTGATGAACTCCAGACCACAACTGCCCTTCCTGCGCTTTCAAATCTCTTTGGTCTCGTTGCTCCTTTTGTTTCTTGATGTTATTTCTAAGAACTGGTGATCCCACCCGAGGGAAAAGGGATTAGGGAAAGAAAGTTGTAGAACAGTGAAGGCGAAAAACAAAGGAAATACTAAGCCTAAAATATAATAATTAACAAAAATGTATGGCCGACAGCCACAGAGCAATATCAGGAGAAAATATGCAGGGTGACTCAAAACATCCCAGTTAGTCTCGAAGTTTTTGGCACACTTCAGTGATATGTGGCCATGCATTGTCACGATAGAGTACCACTCCCCATCGATTTGCAAGTTTTAGGCATTTTTGATGCACTGCAGCCTTCAGTTCATCAATTTGGAGACAATATTTACTGGAATTAATTGTTTGATTGTTGGGTAAAAGCTCATAAAGAACTCCTTTCCAATCCCACCAAACTGAAATCATTACTTTTATGGGATGCAAATCAGATTTAGGTTGTGGCACTAGCAGATCATCTGGCTTACTCCAAGATCTCATGTTGAATATTGTTGTAAAGAACTCATTTTTCATCACCTGTTATTAATCGCTTTAAAAATGGATCAGCAGCATTGCATTTTAAAAGTGAATCACAAACACCATGCTGAATAAGGTTTTGTTCACTTAACTGAAGGGGAATTCAAACATCATAATGGGAAGTGTATCTAAGGTTAGCCAAATGTCTGACGACAAATGTTTGAGATATTTTTAAGGTATCTGCTATCTCTCATGTTGTTCTATGCAGATCATTTTGGATTAAAGCCATTATGGACTCATCTTTTATGGTTGAGAGCTGTCCTGACTGAGGTGCATCTTCAGAGAAAAATTGCTCTCCTTAACTTTTGCAAACCATTTCTGGCATGTTCAATCAGTAACTGCATCTGCCCCATATACAGCGTATATCTTCTTTTGAGTTTTTGTGCATTTTTTCCTTTTCTGAAATAATAGAGCCTGAGATGTTGAAAATGCACCTTCTTATCTTCCATTTTAATGTTTTTTTTTCTTGAAAGATAACAGAATTTTAAAAAATAACTGTAATTAGACTTGTGTATTAAATATGCAAATATACATAATGCCCACCTAAACAAGTTAAAACTTGATAAGCATGACAGATGACGAGCAATTATGTAAATACTCTAATCAACTTTTGTTTCAACCCTGTACAATACACATTGTTTATTTATTATTGATATGTTATATTAATTAATGTTAGTATTATTAATTTATTTATTTTGGTTGCTACTTTTTATATATTATTTATTTCTAACATAGTATAGTATGCTACTCACGCCAAGTAATAGTAATAGGAAGTAGAGCTCACTGTGTGCGGCATTACCAAATATTTTTCTTCAAAATATTTGGTAATGCTGCACACAGTGAGCTCTACTTGCTATTATTTATTTATTTCATTTTACATTTTTTGTATTTGTTATCTTAAATTTGTGTTTAAATTGTGTGTGTTGAAACATTGTTGTGAAATGTTCCACTTAAAAAAGTTTGAGTATGATATTACACCTGACAGTGATCTATAGAAATTAGATTGAAAAGATTTGTGAAGATATAAATAAATATTCCTTAGAAGCATAAAATGATTATAGAAGTTAGTTAACTATTTGAAGTTATATTTTCTCTTGAAGTGTGCTGATTTTGGGATATTTTTGTTTTCTTATCTTTCCTCATATCCTTTTACAATTTTAAATTTCCTGTGGACTGTTTCTCTTTACTGCAAATATGGAAATTTAGACATTCTTAAAACAGCAAGAAATCGGGTTTCAGTTATGAATATTTTAAAGACCTTCCTCAGGTAGAATACAAATTCATACTTAGTGAAAAGAATATAGTGGATAATTTTCCAAATATGGAATGCCAGTTGATTAAAATTAAAATAAAATTACATATAAATACATAGATAAATAATGAAAAAATAAAATTAGATACATGGATAAATGATGAAAAATAAACATAAATAAAACTAAAAATAATAATAAAAACAATATAAATAATAAAACATATACAAAAACAAGTAAACATTGTATAAGGTTAGCATCCCATAATGTATGGAGAAGTCACTTCTGGTTATGCCAAATTCAAAACAAAGCAGACCTTCCATCCTGTAATGTGTATGTTGATATTTTTATATTTTTATAATTGATGGATGACCCTGTTGCACATAATTGTAAAACTGTAGAGCCTCTGCATAATGTATATGATGTCTATTTCTAATACTTTGATAATTTTAACATGTTACCAGTAAAGTATTATTTGAAGTATCAGAAATAGACACCACATACGTTACATGGAGGTTCTATACATTTACGAGTGTGTGACAGAATCATTCCATCAATTATAAAAAGATCAATATCCTCTCTGTGGCATGGAAGGGAGTTGGACTTGGCATAACCAGTAGTGACTTTTCCATATGTCTATGACATGCTAACCTTATATATTTGTTTTATTATTTATATTGTATTTTATTTTTTTTAGTTTTATTTATGTTTACTTTTCACCATTTGGCCATGTATCTAATTTTATTTTTTTTATTTATTGATGTATTTATATGTAATTTTATTTTAAGTTTTAATTTAAATTAACTGGCATTTTAAAGGAAAATTATCCATTGTTTTTTTTTGCTAACATAAGTTTGAATTTGTATTCAACTTGAGAATGGTCTTTAAAAATGACCAGAAATATTTATAATTAAATTGTTTTTTGCTGATTTTAAAGGTTTTATGACTATCTGTTTCTGTTTATTTCTAGTAGCACAGAGGTTGTTTTAAACATTTAACAAAAGGAAATAATTTTTAAATTTAAGATTTGTGAAGAAGTGTAATTGCCGAGCATTCTTGTAATTATTTTCAGTCACATTTATTGAAATGTGTTTTTTTTGGTATCTGTGAATATGACTGTTTTGAAAATAATAATTATTGTATTCCATTTAATTTTCAGTATGGACACATCAGATCTCAGTGTAATATAATGCAATCGTCTATTGAAGCTGTATGTGTTGACCAAGATTTATCAAGTATAACAAAAGGTATGATTAAGAGAAATTTGTATAAATTTTATTTATTTATTTTTTTTTTGATCAAACGGAATTTTTTATTTTCAAAGTTTATTAGAAGAATAGTAAATAAATGGAATTATTTTAAAGTAATAATAATAATACCGTATTAGCCCGAATATAACACGATATTTTTCGTCCATTTATTTTTCGTTAAAAAATCGACTCACGCTAAATTCGGGGTTCAAGTAATGGAATGTAATATAAACAAGGACATTTTCCTACAGAGGTTGAAACGCGACTGAACGTCCGACCAATTCCTGGCTCGACCGATCACTTCAAAACAACCATGTAATCTAGTTAGTAGGCCTGCGCTTTTGTTTGCATAGCGCTACTATAGTAAGGCTATGTCTCCACTCGTTAACGTCTCGCGCGACTGTTTTGTTTCATTTGTTTTTTGCTCTAGTGACTAGCGATGGTTACTTTACTATTTTCTTTATTGCCCATAAAAAATGAGTGTGAGTAATAAAGGTAGTGTTAAGAAAAAAGGCTCATCAAAGAGTCAAATAAATAAAGGTACCAGGAGAACCTACGATATGAATTTTAAAATTATGGTTGCAAACGAGGCAGAAAGAACGAACAACTTGAGAGCTTCGCCTATGAAGAAAAGATTCAAGGAAATATAAGAATGCAAATTCTTCAAGAAAATCTTTTAGTGGACCTAAAAAGGAAGGTTTAATGAAGTTGAGCAGCGAGTGTTAAAATTCGTAATAGAAAAGCAAAATGAAGGGTGTCCAATATCCCGTGAAGTCATAAGATTTAAAGCGTTAGAAGAGGCTGTTAATTTAAACATTCCTAGAAAGGACTTTAAGGCAAGTATGGGTTGGTGTAGAAGAATGATGAAAAAGAACGGTTTATCACTACGACGGTGGACAACTCTCGTGCAAAAACTTCCTGACGACTTTAATGAAAAATTGTTGGCTTATCAGCGCCATGTTATATCATTACGCAAAAAGCACAACTACAGTCTTGGAAATATGGGAAATGCGGACCAAACACCAGTCTATTTTGTCATGCCTTCCGACCTTACGGTAAGTAAGAAAGGTGAAAAAATGGTCTGCATTTTTTCATGAAGTCAGCTGGTTAATGCTGGCTGTTAATGAAGTCAGCTGGCAATGAAGTCAGCTGGTTATGAAAACTCCAGAATTACTGTTATGCTTGCTGTTACTGCTGACGGACAAAAGCTTCAACCTTACATTATATTGAAACGTAAAACAATGCCCAAAGAAAAGCTGTGTCCAGGAATTGTTTTTCAGGTCCAAGAAAAAGGTTAGATGATAGAGGAGTTGGTATTAGACTGGTTGAATGTGATATGGGGGAACTGGCCAGGTTTTCTGAGAAACTTTCTCTCCATGCTAGTCCTTGATGCATTTCGAGACCACCTTACAACAAGTGTTAAGGAAAAAATTGAGGCATTGGATTCCGATCTTGTAATAATACCGGGTGGTATGACTTCTCAGTTTCAAATCTTGGATATGGTGGTTAATAAAGCATTTAAAGAGAATTTTCGAAAAGAATACAACAATTGGCTATTATCGGGCAATCAATCATTGACACCTTCAGGAAAAATAAAAAAAAACCCTCAGTCTCTCTTTTAGGAGAATGGATTGCCACTGCCTGGCAGAAGATCGAACCTGAATCGATAGTTAAAGGTTTCAAGAAATGCTGCATTTCCAATGATTTAAATGGGACGGAAGATGACATTTTGTGGGAGACTGAAAGCAAGAATGAAAATACTGATGATACCAATGTGACGTCAATGAGTTCTCATTCTGAAAACAGTTCTGATTCTGAATGAACATTTTCGTTTTTTGTTGCTACTTACGTTAATATTAATTTTGTTTTACATTACTTAATACAAGTTAAACTCATGTCAATAAAATTATTAGCTATAATTACCTAAATAAATGCTTATCTGATTGAATTTTACTTTCTTTGAATACTTTTATGAGTATTATTTTTTTCTAAATATCTTTATAAAAATTTCGGAGTCGCGTTAAATTCGGAGTCGCGTTATATTCGGGCTAATACGGTAGGTCTTTTTTGCATGAACCTTAGTTTGTTACAAGGGGGTTAAACTGTAATTTAAAAGTGAAGTTAGTAATATTTAATAAATTAATATAATAACTTAGTACAAGATAATACAAAATAAAATACACAGTAGTAATCAATTTTTGGAAAACAGTAAATTAATTATCTTTCTAGGATTTAAATCTCATCAAATAGTTTTTCCTACTTCAAATTTCACACAATGGAAAAATATGTTTCCAAGTTTCATACGTTTGCATGCAATAATTACTACACATTTTGTCAGACTTTATTATTAGTCTACTATTATATGTCAGAATATAATTTCGACCACATCTCAGTTGAAGAATTAATTGTTTTACATAAATTGTCCATAAAATAATAATCCGTGCACATAAAAGTTGTTTTAATACTACGGTATAATTGTGAAAATGCTTATTCTTTTCTGGCAAAGATCAATCTTCTTATATGCTTTGTTCGTAACACTTTTAGAATTGATATTTGATAGCTTTCAATCAAATGAGATTTTGAGACAGTCATAAGACTAATGTCAGAAGAGAGTGATTTCATGTCCATCACAGTTTTCTACATTCAAATTCAATTCAAAATTTAAATTATTTTTGAAATTTACCCAATTTAAAATTATCAAATTAAACTTTACAACAAATATATTCTACATACTGTAATTATATATTAGGCAAGAGACGAGAAAATTAACATTCAGGCGTTAAACTATGTATCAATATCGCTATAATTACTAGCGATATTGGTACATAGTACTTTTGATGAAACTATTTTCGTCTTCGTCAGGTAGATAATAACGGTTAAAATCCTTTTTCGAACCAAAAAATATTTTTGAAATGAACAAACCGCTTTAGAACTTTGGAACAAGACCAATGATGGAACTGAGCAAGAAGAAATTTAAACATGCGCACGTGGTGATGTAGCGCATGCGCTATAAAATACTGAGACGTGGAGCTAGAGGTATTGTCTTAATCTGTTATATAAGTTGACCCACATAACAGGCAAATCAAGCGTGGATGTGTTGCATGGATTTTAGTGCAGCGGTAAAAACGCCTGAATGTTAATTTTCTCGTCTCTTGCCTATTCAGTGATCGGTGTGAAGTCCACCATCGTTACAATTAAATTATATATTAATCCATCATTCAGCTGAATTGTTGTTATAATAATCTTTCTCTAGGCTTGTTATTATAATAAACATTTTTCCTTTGGATTATCATAAAAAGCTTTCCAAGCATTTGATAACATGTCTGCATCTCTTATATTAATGCACTCTTTCTGCTGTTTTAAATATCTGTAATATTTCCAAAAATTTAGTTTCTTCTTTATTAAAACTCTTCTTAAGAAAACATTTGTAATTTATTGCTTATTTGTACTTTGCACTGGTTATTGGTTGTAAAGTGTCTTATTTAATTTTAAAAAATCTAATTGGCTCTGCTTAAAAGTACCTCAAAGAAATTTATGGTACCCTTCATATATTTACATGCCATTTTATAGATTAGTGATTTCACAGTGTTCTTATTTTTGTCATATATTAGAAAATATATTTAATTTTGATTCCTTTCTACATTTTTCTTACTTTCAGTTTAAAAATATTTGTAAAAGAAATTTTTCCATGCTTTGTAAAAGAATATTTGTAAAAGAAATTTTAAAAATATTAAATATTAAAAATATTTGTAAAAGAAATTTTTCCATGCTTTGTTCTATTGTTTTATGATAATTTAATGTAACTTTTATCCTTTGATTTAGAAAGTCTAATCCTAAATGAAATTATTTTTTTATTATAATTACCAATATTGTAGAAATGCCAGATTCCAACTGTTGGAATATTTTTATATAGCATAAAAATTTTTTTGAAGGTTTTGAGCAAGAACAAATATTTATTATTTAAACCTGTGATGATATAAAATTGAAGTTTTATGTTATCATTATCTGAGTGTTGGACTTTATATTTGTCATCCTTGTACAGTACTTTGTCATCGCGTCGTTTATCATTATAAACTATATTACTAAAAAAAAGACTGTTTTCCATCTGTCTGAAAAACTTCATGTTTATAATTACATGCAAATATCTTATCATTTATAAATAATCTGTTATATTGCAATTTAACATTCCTAGCTCCTTTTGATTGAGAATAAGGTAAATGTATATATCAGGTATGTTGAATAAGCTGTGTTTCAAAAACATTAAAACAAACAATTTTTAATGTTCGAATTATTTGATGCAAATTAATTTGGCTATTTATGTCTGCTCCATTATATAGGTCCACCTTCTGCATATTAATATTTTATCCTGGAATTCTCTGAATAAGACATCAATATTGTTGAGGATCCTTCTGATATGTAGGCTATGTTGCCATGCTTATGATATAGTGTTGTTTTCTTTATAGTTTATACAGCATAAGGGAATTGGAAAAACTAGAAATATACTGTGAAGACCACTATTTCCCCCCTCCAAAAATACTTTGATGTTAGCATTTGTGAACTACTATTTACGACATTTGTAATAATTTTTGCTTAATCACTTATTTTTACTTTTTTTGCTAATTATGTATTCGTGTGAACTTTGTTAGAACTTTAACTGTATCTTGAACAACAACCGAAGTTGTAAGAGGAAATTCGCCTATTTTACCAATCTAGGGACTCCCCCTTCTCCAAATTTTAATATCGACTTAAAATGATTTAAATAAACAAATTAGAATAAAATGGTTTATTATCCAAATCTCGCAACATGCCAAGGAAAAGAGGAAGAAGCAATTAAGTAATTAAACTAATATATAAAGGATTAAAAACATAAAAATGGGAAACATTGTACTTCCCCCTTTCGGACTTCTACAATGTTTACACATCAAACGAAGAATTTAGTCAAAGCAATCAATGAATAATGATGAGAACTGTCACAAAACAAAGATGAGTCATTCATTCATTCATTCATTCATTTTAAGTTTATTAAGTACCAATTTTAGTACATGTCCCTGTTCCGCTTTGGGCACTACCGGGAATAAAGGCAGGTAAATTTACAGGTATGCTGATATATAAATTTTCACAGACACAAATGAAAGAATTGAGAGTAAATTAACAGTTAACCGCGCGACAAACTTTGCGCATGTCGGTAAAACCGTACCAACAAACAGGAGTAAGGAACCCAGCTGGCTGTGCGAGCATGCCTTTGCTCTTACAGTGCCAGCGCATAGGGACAGCACAAAAAGACAGAACACTCGCGGTACCCCTAGCGGAAAGTGAGGTTATGTGTGATTTGGCTAATCTTTCTAGCCAGGTTGTCGAAAGCCTGGAAAATTTCCCGTGTCCTCCAGAAGTCAGCCGGATCGCAGGGCCACCCCACACCCTGCTCCCGAAGTAAAAGCTGTAACTCGAGTCTATGCTGATCCAATATCATGCAGTCATTTAGGTAGTGTAGAGCACCATCCCCAACGTTGCAAGTCGGGCACAGTGGTGATGTGCCGTGGGCAAACCTGACCAGATAAGCAGCATACCTTCTGTGATTTGTGAATACTTGAGAATTATAGTAGTTGGGGGTGTATCAACTATTTTGCAGGAATGTCTCGAGGTTAGGAATAAAGGTGTGAGTTATATGATCTTCATGTTGGTCCCAGCTTTGCTGCCAGAGAGTAAGAGTCTCTTTACGCAGAAAGTTGCGGAGTGTGCGTTGACTCAGTTTGCAATACGAAATGGAGAGGGATTTGTCCGTGGCAGCCTCCTTGGCCAGAGTATCCGCTCTCTCATTTCCCCGCTCACCCTGGTGTGCTCTGATCCAGTTAATGTCAAAAGTGCAACTGGAAGCATGTAAATCCCTTCTGATTTTTTCTGCAGTTGGATGTTGGTTTCTGCTAGTTAAGAGGTTCAGGGCAGATAGTGAGTCGGTGAAGATAGAGACATGCATATTGTTATAATTAGTGCTGATATGCTCCACTGCTTTGCTGATAGCCCACATCTCTGCTTGAAAAATAGTGCACTTGCAGTGCAGACGGAACTTTTGGTGGTATACTTCATTATCTTCATCGTATACGACGTAGCTACTTCCCACGCCATTGTCATGACATGACCCATCTGTGTAAACTTTTAGGTCCGCACTAGAAGTACTGTCATGGGTGACCAGATAGGATTCAAAAGGTGGAAGGGTATTGCCGAAAGGTGATGGCCATTCAATATCTTTGTTGTCTATGTTTTCGGTTTCAGTCTGTATATTACCTCCCCACTTCAATTTACAGTAACGTTGCTTCTGAGTAATAACAAGATCGATAGGCGGTTTTTTGCACAGAACCTGTAGACAGATGTTGCTGGTCGTGCGGTAAGCTCTTGAGATCAACAGAAGAGCACGTCTCTGTGAGGAGTATAGTTTACGTCTGGGGTGAACCTTGGTGACAGCCCACCCCCATGTGCCGCACGCATAGGTTGTAATTGGTACATAAATGCCATCATAGATAACCGACATGGCCTTGGAATTGAGGCCCCAGTTCCGTTTGGCGACTTGAGCAAATGCCTGACATATAAGTCCTGTTTTCCCAGTAATATATTCTATATGGCTATCCCAAGCTAGCCTAAAGTCAATAATAGCACCTAGATATTTTAGAGTGCGTTCCACCTTGATGGTGCTGCCGTTCATTTTCAAGTGGGGCGGTCTCCGGTAGAGGTTACTCTTTTTAAGCCTGTTAAACACAATGGCTTTCGTTTTCTGTGTGTTGAATTTAAGCTTGTGCTTCTCGCCCCACTCATAGATGCTCTGAAGCATTCTGTTTCCCTTATCCTCCAAGACTGCTCTCGATCTACCCTCTAATATCAAGAACACATCGTCTGCGTACGCAATACTATGCGTTTGACCAAAGTTATTTTCCAAGAATGCATTGAACATAACATTCCACAGGAGTGGTCCGCACACCGACCCCTGTGGGCACCCTTTGGTTATGCTCTTTGAAACAGCTTGTGGCCCACACTGGTATATGGCCTCTCTTTCCTTAAAGTAGTTAATGATGAGACTCAGCAGGTTCTTCGGACAGTCAATTTGGCGAAGCTGGTGTGTCACTAGGGGCCACCAGGCACTATCAAAAGCTTTTGATATGTCCAGGCTGACCCCTAGGACATACTTGCTGTCTTGTAAAAGATGCTGAATTTTGTTAATGGCATTTTCTATGGCATCTTCTGCCGATTTTTGCGGTCTAAATCCGTATTGCGAGTCGTTTAATTTTTTGTGATATTCTATGTGCCAGTTAAGGCGCTTGGTGATTAATTTTTCGAGGATTTTCCCCATAATCGGCAGTAGTGAGATTGGTCTAGTGTCGGTTAATCGATCCAGGCTTCGGGACTGGAATTACCCGTGCCCTCTTCCATGCTCTCGGAAATGTGCCACGTTTGAGGCAGGTATTATAAAGATTTTTTAGATGGTGTGGGATGGTGTTCCACAATTCGATTACGATTTCAGAGGTTATATCATCAATACCCGGCGCTTTGCGCCGTCCGAGAGTGGTAATTGCCCAGTGAATTTCCTCTACAGTAAACAATGGTGTATCTTCAGTATCATTTAATTTATTTAAGTCAGAACGGAGATGCCGCTGCCAATCAGTGTCAGTCAAGGGGTCATCATCCGGACAGTAAGAGTGGAGTTGCAAAGTCATTGCTTGTAACAGTGATGGGAGCTGTCTACCTTCTTGCAGATCCGTCAGGATCTTTGTTCTCCGCAGTTTGTTGGAGCACATTTTGGTAAGGTAGCCCCATGGATTGCTCGAGGTTCTTGTGCAGAAGTCCCGCCAGCTGCGAAGTTTTTCAGCCTTAATGGTCTTCTTGTAGATACGCTGACAGGCGAGGTAGGCCTCCTTGTGCTGTGCCCTGGTATTATTATTACGACATTTCTGGAAGATGTTCCTTAGTTGTCTAGTCTTTCGGCGCAATTCACCGATTTCCCTAGTCCACCAGGGGACACTTCTTTTACTAATCGACCCTTTTGGAATGTACTTTTCGCAGGCCGTTGTAATTATTTCAATGTTGTGGTCAATTTGTTTAGTTGCTGAGCACTGATTGTCGTCGTAATCTTGTATTAAGTTCTCTTCCAAGTAGGTTTTCATCTGTGTCCAGTCAGCCTTTGCGACTATATATCTGTTTTTAGATTTCCAAACATCATTGTTCCTGTTTCCTTCTAAGTCAAACGAGACGTAAGCGTGATCACTGAGTGAATCCTCCTCCAGCACTCTCCAATTTGTGGCTCTAGTATATAACCCCGAGCTGCAGATTGCCAGGTCAATCCAAGAGTCTCCCCTGCTGGAGCAGAAAGTAGGGGGAGAGAGCGGGTTATTTAAAACGAGGAGGTCATTTTGGTGAAAGAATTCCTCAAGTGTTCTTCCTCTGCTATCTAAGCGATCCCCTCCCCAAGCAGGGGAATGGGCGTTAAAGTCGCCTGCCAGCACGATGTAGGCGTCATGAAACAAGTCTATTATGTGTTGGAGTTTCTCCAAAAAGCCAGCGTCATCTGTTTCCCCTGGAAAATACACGTTCAGAATGACGATCCTTTTATCATTGACTGAGAGTTCTGTGATGATGACATATTCATCACTGAGTTTAGTATGATGCATGATTGGAAGATTTGTGTTGGGCACCAAAGTGACTGCCCACGGGTACTGGTTAGTGCCCTGCAGGATTGGGCAGTTAGTAGGTAAACACGCAGGAACATTAGCCCGACAGTACGGTTCCTGCATCAACACCAAGTCATATTTTTGTAATTGTTTTCTAATCAGAGAGGTGGCCGAAATGCTCCTCTGGGTATTGCTTTGCAGAATCCTAATCTTGCTTTCAAAGTTCAAGGCCATATTCAGTTCGAGATAGGAGGTTATTTTTAATACGTTGGAAGATCGGGCATTTGGTATTTCGGGCGTTATGGTTGCTATCTTTGATTTTTGCAGCTTTGCAGTTGCAACAAATAGGCTCTTCCTTCTTTTTGGGGCATTCCCGGAACAGGTGATCCCCTCTGCATTGGCTGCAAATAGTTGTGGATTGGGCACACTCCTTTGTTGTGTGTCCATACTGGCAGCATCTAAAGCACTGCAGGACCGGACAAAAGTCCGCAATCCTGCAGCGTGACCAGTTTAGATTCACTTTTCCCAGGTCTATCAGTGTTTTCCTAACGGAAGGGGAAACTTCTGCTGTCCAGTTTTTGAAGGTAGAGTCTTTCTTACCCATGTGAAATTTGATTTTTAATTGCCTTTCAAACTCTTCTTGGGTATACTTTTCCTGTAGAATCTGATTTTGGGCATATATTTGGTACGGGAGACTCTCCCTGTCAATATCCTTGTGTATCGAGAATAAAACCACGTGTGGCCACCTCCTTTTTGGAGCATGTGCTGTTAATTCGGGGATATTAGCCTCAATACATTTTTCTAAGATAGCGGCATCTCCCTTGCCGCTCAACTCCACTGCCACACCACCACCTCCTATCCTACGTACTCTTTCCACTCCAATATTTAGATCTGAAGGCCTTATCTTATCCTGCATAATCCTGCGGGTTGAGTCACTATTACAGTCATCCTTATTTCTACTGTAGACCGGCAGAACTTCGCGTGGGGCATTGGGTTTTGGAGCTACTTGGCATTCCCTAGTCTTTCCCCCCGTTCTAACAACGGAGCTGTAAAGAGGGGCAGGAGGTGTCCGCTGTATTACTTTGTCTTCTAAGTTACCTAATTTATGAATTATATTAGAGACTGCTGCAGTGATATTCTCACTATTCTTTCCCATCGTATCTGCAAGGTCTTGCCTAAGCTCCTTTTCTATTTCCTTGGTGATTATCTGATCTTGTACCGTCTTTTTTACATCCCAAATTTCTTCCTTAATTTCCCTTAGAGATTCTGAGTTTCTATTTTCAAATGCCCGAAATGTGCTTACAATATCCTCTATTGACATCCTTGGAGACTGGTCTTTGTCGGACTTTTGAGTGGGCAAGATGTCCAGTATCGTTGTTTCTGCTAGGTTAATCACCCTAGTGAGCTGCTTTATAATGAGCGCTTTATTTGCCCTTGTGGACAGCTTACCTTCCTTATTAACATTAATGTATTGTTTGGTTTCTTCCACAATCTTACGAGACTCCTCCAAGAACTTTTCCAGTACCACTCCTTTGTATTCTTCCATGGTCGAGGGTGCAGACAGTTGCTTTGTTGTCATTTCACAATAAAAACTATATCACCATTGCCAGAACAACAAGAGAACAAACGTTTATAGTGAATAAACCGATAACTAAGTGTATAAACCCCAGTGTGTATATTGAGTACCTATAGCCCCAAAGCTGAAGATGGTATTGAACAGAGGTAGCCTTGTACCAACAACTCTGCACCCCCAGGACAGTGCCTGACAATGCAGAGAGAAAAGAAAGATAGAAACTTAAAACTAATTAAAAACTAGTTACAATAAATTAAACAGATGGCAAAGCATAAGTCAATAACATACAGTATTGTCCTAGAGTAGTTTCAAAACGTTTTACAATCAGAGTACTTTCAAGAGCGATGACGTCAGCTTCAACGTCAGTCCAGAGACCGTTGGCAATGACTTCAACAGTTCAGTGGAGATATCTCTTCAGTTTTAAACTTGCCGCCATTTAAATTCAAATTAGGCTAGGGGCGTGAGAATTTGACACTGCGACGATGAGAGGGTCCGCTATCCGTCGATGTACCCAAATTTCCCGATTAAAGTTTCAGAAGCCCTATGCGGGCCGTTGAGTGCTGCACACAAGAAGTACCACCGTAGGAGAACGGGTGAACCAAAAGTGACCAAATTTGGGAGATTCACTCACTTATTGATGGTCGAGCGTCCGCCGTTCACACTTCCGGAAAAACGATCAGGAGAGTTCCGGAAAATCGGTTCGAAGTTGCGTTGACTTTACATTCCCGTATTTCCGAAAATTCTAGGTCCACCCTGCCAAAATTAGTGTCAGCAGGATCCTCTCTGATAGTTCTTACCAAACAAACACAAAATACCAGAACAAAAACAAGATATCCCAGCGAAAACGCGATAGACTTAGGAGCTCGATTTTCACACACTATCTTCCATCGGCACCGATACTGAATCCACAAAGATGAGTCACATCAACTCAATGATGACTCTGCAAAAGTTTGATGTTATTACCAAACAACAAAATACAATCATCTCAGCTACAATGATGACACCGCCAATAAATTACCATCCGATGACAAACCGCCAATTTATGATCACCGATGACAAACTTTTTCATGCTGAAAGTGTTTACAAAGGAGAGCTCCAACCTAATCAGAGCAGTAAGTGAGAGCAGGCAAGAGAGTAGACCAGAGACGGTCAGACTGAACCAGGACAGGGGAGAACCAGAGAGACAGAAAGAGAAAGACATAGAGAGAGAGTGAAACAGGATCAAGAGAATGACAGACGGTCTGAACAGACAAGAGAAGACATCTTGTTTACCTGGTATGTTGTGAGTCACATAGTTTGAATACCCCCCCGTTAGGTACCCCCATGTTTTATAGATAAAGATAGGCAAATTTCCAAAAATCAGATTTGATAACTTTGTTCTGAACTTCATTTTTTTGTTTTTTTTTTTTTTTTGGCTAATAAATTTCCTTTAATTGATTATATCTGACTCTGCATTCTTCCTCCTGAGAGGCTCATTTCTGGACTTCAGAGTGACTCTTACCCTCGTGCCTTAGTCATTTACTTCGTCTCAATTGGTGGTGTGTCCGGTAAAACACCTGGTGGCAGGACTCTATTTAAAACATACTTAATAACATACTTAATGGCCCCGAACCCCACAATACAAAACCAGCAGAGCAAGGAACTGTATAAACTATAAAGATGATAACAGTATATCATATGCATGGCAATATAGGTATCAGAAGGATCCTCAACAATATTGACGTCTTATTCAGAAAATTCCGAGATAAAATATTAATATGCAGAAGTGGACCTATATAATGGAGTAGGACATAAATAGCCAAATTAATTTGCATCAAATAATTCAAATGTTTGAACTAAGTGGCAGTTAATATTTGAACTTTGGGCATTCCAATATTCAAACAATTTTTATATCACAGCATGCTCTTATTTGTGGAAAACTGTAGTAATAAATAATCAGTAAATTTGAATAAAATTATATTTATTTAATTGCAATTACTTTATTAATTTCTTAATTTGCATATTTAAATTACATATTATTTGGGTTTATTTGAAGGTGTACATTCTGAAGTAAAAAATACACCAGAGGAAAAGATGCAGAAGAAGAAGAAGAAAAATGTACGTCAAGAAAATTCAGGTAAGATGTTAAATTGCTTTTATAATTGTTATAGTCATGAATGTCTTATAAAATATGATGTAGCAGCTTTCCAATTTTATGTAGTTACCTGGAACTTAAGATATCTTATATTTCATATTCATGAAATGTACTATGAGTGAAAATATTCACAGTTACAAATTCCAGTACTTAAGAATCTCTTTCAAAACTTTTTATTTCCAGTAACAATAATAATAATTACTTGCTTGAACAAACATTTTCAAATCTCTTGTCGAGAACTGCTTCAGGTTCAATAATGTTCTAATATTAGAATGCCCAGAGTTCAAATATTAACTGCCACTTAGTTCAAACGAACCCGAAGCAGTTCTCAATAGAGATACGAAAACGTTTGTTCAAGCAAGTAAATATTATTTTTACTGGAAATAAAAGGTTTTGAAAGAGAGAGTACTATGAGCGACATTGTATTATACATGACAAAGCTGAAGAACTTGATAATGTTGGTGTCTGATCTTGCTCACACACACAAGTTCTTCAGCAGATTGGAAAGCATTTTTAGTGATATATTGGGTTAGCCTGAAAATTTATTGCAATTTTCAGTGAATGACAATTGAACACACTGGAGGATGTTATAGCTATTAAATGTATGACATCTGTGCATATAATGAAATATGACATTGAGATGCATATGTTACAAAAATGTTTATTAGGACTTTTCAAATTACATTCAATGTGCATCTTTGTTTAAATGGAAACAAACAAGATGCATTATTGACATTTGATGTTTTCCTGTTTCCAGAAAGGCAAAAACCCATACGAGCGACAAATGAAATATGTGCTGTTGGAAGTAAGTGGCTTGCTAAATTCAAAGATAGTGTTTTTAACCTAGAAGATACTCTACACTCGAAGAGTTGGCATCAATGAAGATAACCAGATTTAAACTTTAATTGGAAATAACCTTTAACACAATACAGAAAATAGCAGAAATAGTGAACTCATCAAATAGTAGTGTATTTGATCATTTAAGAGTTTGATTATGTGAATCAGTGATTTCACACAATTTGGCTAAAAAGAACTTATTGGATTTGATTTCTGTCTGTAATTCAGTTCTGAAACAAAACAAAAATTATTCATTTTTGAAATAGGTGAAAAATGGATCATCTAACAATGTTAATGATCATGCAGGAAACAAACTAAACTACTGTTAACCACTCCAAAGGCTGATTTTTTTTTTCCAAGAAAGGTCACGATCTTTGTGTGGTCGGACTGGGAGGGAATTGTATACTGTGTGCTTTTCCCCCATAAACCAATAAATCCATTCTGATAAGTACTGTTCCTAACTGAACTGACTGACTGACAGTAATATTTGAGAAATACCCAGAATTAGTCAGGATTCTTCTTGTTGACTAATTCATTGTGAATCACCATTGTGACACCATAAATGTTTTGAAAATATGAAAAAATGATTGGAATGTGGCAGGGATGTTTTACTTTGCCCACCATATTTACCTAACCTTGCAGCATTAGACCATCACCTGTAACCTTTGTAACAACTCTGGAAATCTGGAGGACTGCAAAAATCACATGGAGTAGTTTTGATGCAGAAATCACAATAAATAAATAAATGTCTGTAATTTCAATATGCATGCAACTTTCCAACATTAAAAATGTAATTACTGATTGCTGCTTTATTAGGAAGACACAGATGAATTAGTATTTAACCTATTGTTATTCAATGACATGACACAACAAACTGAGACTGCATAATTTGACTAAATACACATAGCTACTAAATAGTGTGGTCACACATTTTTATTCCTGTACTTTGTAGAACACTGCAGCAGGAAACCTCATGCATCAATTCACACACACACACACACACACACACACACACAGTACCTTCAAAAAATTCCCGGAATTGGTTTATTACTCAAAAGTATGTGTACAATTAACAAATTAAGTAACATGTTCCTCAAAGTATTGTTCTTTGACAACTGCATACTTTGCCAATAAAGGTATAGCTTCTGAGAACATTCTTGGAAGCCATTTCACAACAGTGCCTGCAACACAGACATTGCACTCTGTGTAACCTGATCTGCATTTTTGAAGTGGCATCCTTTGATGGCATCTTTCAGCCAGGGGAAGAGGTCCACTGTGAGTATTCATGGCACTGTGTGTTGGCAAACACTGCATGTTCAGTTGTGATCACAGGATGAAATAGCAACTGTCAACTGAAATTCTCACTGTCTTGGCAATCTGCTCAAATAACTCCTGACTGTCTGATCTCATGATCTCGCATACAACCAATACAAACTTTTTTCAGACGTTGATGGACAACCATTTTACGAATCATCGGTGATCTGTTCTCCTTGGAAGTGTTTTTGTCAGTCATAAAGTTGAGAATGCTTCATGGCAGATTCAACATAGGTGTCCTGAAGCATTTTCAAGGTCTCAGAGGGTTTTTTCCTCAATAACACACAAAATTTGATATTTGCATGTTGTTCTTCCACAGACATTTTTGCCAGACTGTTTCACAATGTCTCACTAACATGACCTTCAGTGAATGGTAACTATTGTCTTCATTGTAGCAAGTACAGATTTGTTGGAACACATTTCTATATTCTTGACACGTTTTTAGTTAGCTAAGACATGTAATCATATAACATATGTCTTAGCTAATGCTTTGTTCCCTTTTTCATTGCCTTTAATTGACTGACCCAGGATAATTCCAGGAACTTTTTGATGCTACCTTGTATATATAGTATTTACTCAAATATAAGATGATCTTGCATATAGGATGATGTGACTTTAAAAATCAAAATAAAGAAAATTAGATTTATTAATACAATTTAATTTTATTTCGTCTAATCTCAAATAAAATGGCAAATGCACGTAAATGCGCACACAATCCTGCAAAAATTACAGGCATTTTAAACTTTAAGGAAAAATCTTGTAAAATCGACAACATAATTTGTTCATGTAAAGTTGAACAATTAGGATCCTTTTTTGCCAATTCTTAACAGTCGAATCCACTCTCCATTGATTACCCTTATGAGTTTCTCCGAATTCTGATTTCCGAATAATCATCTGTTTTCACATGGATATGGATTAAAACTTATATCAGGCTCCCATGTGATTTTGGAATCAATTCAAAAGCTTTGCTTTTCCTATTGCTATTCGTCTTCACTCCTGACAATACACAAGAATGATTGAAACGACCCAGATAAAATACTTTTGTTTTTAAACACCAGAGGGTGAGCAACTGGTAAAAAATGTGAACACACGGTACACAAAAATTATTTCAGAAATGCAAAGAATCCTTTGCTCGAGTATATAGGTTGACCTTAGTTTTTGATACAATGAAAAATGAACAAAAACCTCGTCTTATATGTGAGTAAATACGGTGTATGATTTAGAATTATTTAAATTTTTAAATTAGAACAGTCTAAAGAATTTAATTATATTTATTGTAATCAATTTTAATTCTAGTATCTAGAAAATTAAATTTTAATAGTTATTTATTTTATTTAAATCAGATGGAAATACATTACAAGAAATATTGCCAAGTTCAAGTTTTGTCAGATCATTTGGTATGTTTTATTTCTTAAGTTTAAATATTAATTTAGATAATTAATTTAGTTTTTATATAGTAAGAAACATAGATGGTGATTGATGAGATTTGTTTGTAATGAAATCTCATTATAACAAACTTTTAGATCTTCCCTGATCCAAAAACCCATGACAGAATCTTTTAGTTGTATGAAATATATTTATAACAAATTTTCAATTAAACATTCTTTTTCTGTGAATTCCAAAAATTTCTGCAATTCTTGCCTCACTAAAGTAGTTTTGTTACTAGTTCTTTCTCTTTACTATTTTTTGATTGATAAACAACTTTATCCAACAGAAAGGGGGGCAAACTCAGAAATAACTAATGAGTCTCAGATGTACTAACCTTAGGAAGAGCCAAAAGTTGTCATAGATGCAGGCATAAGAATAGAATAGAATTGAATTGAAGAATTGAATCTCTCACAATTAAACTTTACACCATCAATTTGAGGGCAGGTGTTAATAAACTAACCTAAAAGTGAAAACCAAGTGCAAAAAATGATAAACATAATTTAAAACAACAATCATTTTTCAATTTTTTTTAAGTTAATAATATATAAAATTTGGAAAGTTTATTAAATAAGAGCCAAGTTCAAGTTTTAAGAGGGGCATAAATTTATAACCACCAAAATTTAACAGCATCAATTCCTTTTATACACAAGCTACTGCCCTAAATTTCATTTCTTAATCATTACCCCATCCCAAGATATTAAATAAAATAAATGCCAACACGGAGATTTTTTTGTTGCCATTTTTTGATTCAGGAGGTCTCAAAATGTGAAGATTTGCAAAAAACTCAGGAAGGTCAAATTTGACACAATTCCAATATGTTCCCATGTTATATACATAACAAACTGGAAAGTAAAACACTGTTATTTATTTATTATTCATCAATGAATCCTGTAATCTGTTACAAAGTTATAAATTTATTAAATTGTCCCTTAAGGGACAACTTTGTAACAGATTACAGGATAATTTAGATTACAGGTAATGATTAAGAAATGAAATTTAGGGCAGTAGCTTGTGTATAAAAGGAATTGTTGCTGTTAAATTTTGGTGGTTATAAATAGACGGCACAGATAGTGGACAGATAAAGGGGTCATGTGTCATAAATCTAGGGAGTCTGACTTCATGAAGATTTTACTCGTTATTAGCATTTATAATTTCATATAAAAATTGTTTCTACCCTCAAAATTAAACTATTTACAGCTTTGTAATTATTAATAATATATGTATTAAAAGTTGTTTTTTTTAACAAAATCTTGTAACAGATAATGCTGCAAATATAGAAAACAGAAAGCACAGAAAGCACCAAAAAGTGTCAGCTTATTAATGAAAAAAGAAGAAAAACTATTTAATGAGTTGGTAATTGCAAGTTATAAATGGAAGATTATCCACACTGTTTCATAATTTTCATCTACTTTCAAACTGACTACTTAAACACAGAAGTAAATAAGCAAAATAATTGACTTACATAAACCTTTAACTGCTGCGTAATATGAATTCTCACTTAGAAATCAAACGTTTTCTTAACCTCTTCCAGGTTTATCCCCAGGAAAAAATGAGCTGGATCTTCTAAATGAATTTGAACATAAAAACTTTGGACTTGATTGAATGATGTAAAATTCGAATAACCGGATTTTTTAATGTATCCGTTCACGTGGAGTGTTTAAAAATGTTCTAAACTAATGGTCCACGTGCATTGTAAAACAATGTTCTAAAATGACTTTATATTATATAGTGATGCTGACGCTGACTAATCAGTATCGTCAGATCGTGATGAGCCTAACTAGGGCTAGAGCTAGGATGGACTTTTTAATTACATGCAAGAAGAGTCGAGCATTCCCTATGTCAATATTTCGCATCTGACTTCCACCCGGAAACCAGTCTATTCTTAATAAAGTCAAGTGGTTATGCATGAACAGAGCCATAAGGAAGACCAGGAAGTCAGTATATTCTAACTTGAAGAAACTAATAGACATAGAGAATTCTTTATTCCAAAGAAACCCCCGGATCTTAGAGATAGAAAATGCTAAAATTATCAACATGCAGGATAGACTTAGATCCAACATGAAAAAACATTACAGCAAAAAACTGCAGTGGATTCTCTGTTATCAAATACCAAAAAGCTGTGACCAACGTCAATGTCTGTTTATCGTGTGGGACAACATACAAGTTCCTGGATTTGCCAAAGAAATCCTGCAATTTGGACCAGCATTTGCCCCTACTCCTCCAATTAAGAGTACTATGAGATCTTACTTACCTGAGTTAGAAATCCTGTTACTAGGTCTATCAGATATACAAAAAGAATATTAAGAGGGTTAGTCACTTTCAAAATAAAAAAGTTCAGGGACTCACTGGAAGTTCTACAGTTTAGAGAAAACATTAAATGCACAGCTAAGTGGATATGCCAGAACAAGATTACGTTAGTCAGGGCAGACAAAACAAAGCTATTGGTTCTCATGAAACATGAAACTTATAAAAAAAAAAAGTCTGTAAGAATATCTCAATGTAACTCATTGAACAGAGGTTGAAAGCAACTGGATAGATAAGCTACATGCAAGAGTCAAATGGTTTTCCAATACAAAATTGTCTAGCAAATTAAATATGGACAACGTGGTAATGAATACTCTCGTTGTTCCTAAATTGTTCACCTTTGCTAAAACTCACAAACAAGGGCAACAATTACGCCCAGTAGTTGATAAAGCTAAAGCTCCCACGCGTAAATTAGAAAGAGCTGTACATAATATCCTTACTGCGCATCTTGAGGGGAACTTTTATATCATCATCAATCCAGAGAAGTTAATTGAACAACTTAAGAAAATCACTTTGCCTACTTGCATTACGGTCTTGGATTTCAGGTAATTATACCCCTCTATAGAACTGCCACCCTATTTCTCTTCTCTTAGGGACTTCCTCTTCACAAGAATAGACAATACTGTACTACACCAACAAATATTGGCATTGACCCATCTAGTGTTAGTTCTGTGTTCCAATTTGATGGGGTTGTATAAACACAAATTAGAGGAGTCCCCATGGGCAGTCTGGTATCTGGGATCTATGTGAATTAGTTGTAAGACAACTGGAAAGCAGGACCCTTCCAAACTTCATACAACACATCCTATACAAAAGATACATGGATGATGATGATATTTTTTGGAGAACGACACCCAATCTAACGCAATTTGTCGACTCGATGAATGATAATCCATTTGGGTTATGCCTGGACATAGAACAACACAGCCAATCCAGGGTACGTTTTTTGGACCTAGACATGTGATGATGTTGGATTCCTCAATCTTCGTCAGTCTCGTTTGATCGACATCAAAGTTTTTATGTTTGAATTCATTTAGAAGATCCAGCTTGATTTTTCCTGAGGAAGAACCCGGAAGGGGTTACGAAAACATTTGATTTATAAGTGAGAATTTGTATTACGCAGCAGTTAAAGGTTCACATAAGTCAATTATTTTGGTTATATACCCTGCTGTGCGGATTGACTTTATAGAAGTAAATAAAATTAATGTTTTTATAATTCCAGCAACATATTTATTAAAATAAATATGTTTTTGATCAGTTTGACTGATCATCTTCATTTGTATAAATTTTTAATAAAAGGACATAGAATAATAGAACTCAAGGTGTAAAGGTAAAAAAAATAGAACATAATGTTTGAAGATCAGTCAAACACAACCACTCACAACTTGGTAAACTTCATAAAAAAAACAGCCACAAAAACCAAAATAACCAGCAGAAAAAAGGTGATAGAGCACTAATTTATTCATCTGTGTTGAATGAACATCATCAAGCTAAATGACCCCACAGCTGCTAAAACAACAGGGGATTGTGGTACACATGTGAACAGGGGAGGTGACATAAGAAAGAGGAGGAGGGGTTCTAGCAGCTGCAGGGTATTTAGCTTGATGATGCCTGTTCAACACGGTTGAAAATGTTAGTGCTATCACTTTTTTCTGCTGATTATTTTTGTTTTTGTGGCTGTTTTTTTTTAATCAAGATCAATCAAACCGATCAAAAACATTTTTACTTTGTAATTCCAAGAACATATTTATTAAAGGTTGATTTTATTTGCATCAACATTTTTCTCTAGATAAAGTGAAAATACTGTCAAATAGCACTAAAATCCTTATAATAACACAAGGACTTTCAGTGATAAAGAATCTTCATTAGGCTAATCAACATATGGAATTTGAAACAGAATTTCTTTAAGTGCAGTATAAAATTTTAATATTTAAACATTTTAATGGAATTCAAGGCTTAAAAGTACAAGAAAAGGAACAAAATTGCAATTTGAAATGATAAGCACAATAAAACTGGCAAAATATTTTCAGTTGTATGAGCCCATGGTAAATGAATATGTAGATCAGTTAGGATCACATGAATTTGTTGCTGAGAAGTTTAAAAAGATAAACCCACAAGCTAGGAAGCTTAAATGTAGATTTATTGCATAGGCACAAAGGGGAAATGATAAGGAATTCTCAAATAAATAATACCTTTTTATTTAGAAAGTAAAAGTTAAGGTTACAAACTGCTGGATTGTATGGTATTAAATACACTAAAAACCAATGATTGGCACAATGCTTGAGGAAGGTGATTTTGGATTCACAAAAGGTTAAAATTAGACACTCTGATATTTTTGGCCAGCTTGTGGAACATTACATTTTGCAATAGTTTCTTGGTGCTTTGCTAAGTAGCTCACTAGAACTCTGGCAGTAGTGCTGACGTTCCATCCATTTTCTCTAGTTGTTGGGTGTGATAGTGATGCAGCATACTCTAGATTTTTCAAGGAGGATGAGCTTGTCCCTATCATTACAGATAAGCCTGCATAAAGTTGGTCATGGGAAGAAGCAGGAGGAAGCAATGGTTCATGAAAATGTGACAAATACATATTGAGAGAGGCAGTGATGCACTCAGGATTTAATTTTCACTGGAACCGAGTTGAATGGATAAAAAAATTTTTTAATACAAATTCAATAAAATTTCTATCTTATGTGACCAATTCGTAAGTAGTATATAAATAGAAGACACAACACAATATAAATAACAGGAATGAATTTTAATTAGGAAAAGATTTTTGAAAAATTTTCTAGTGTTTCTTTTTCTTTGGAGGTGCCAGGGCCCCTTGGCCCTTTCCTGAGAGGACCAAGGATGGAATTGGTGGTTGTCCCAAGGTCAACTCTCTTTTAGAATATAAGATAGTGTGCAGAAGCAGCAAATTTTTAATCATGGTAAGCACAGGAAAACTTAGCAAGTGAATATCCTGCTTTGCCTAAGGCCATGTGGATGTTACATAACTTGAGTTGATGGAAGTAAAAAAAAAAGTCCCAATGAGAGAGGAAATTGTCGAATTGATATAGCACAAAGGATGAAAAAATTGTTGCTGGGATAATATGGGGAAATAGTTTTATTCATGGTATACTGAATAAAGGAGTTTCTTTGATCTTTGTATATACATATTTAAGAATGCTATTTTTGTGTCCATCTCCTCTTCTGTGGAAAAGAAAATAGAGAAGTAAATGGCAAACAAATGATGTACAAAGTGCAGCAGCTCCTGGGCTGTCTGTCCCTTCCCACACAATAAGAATAACATATCTGAATAACACAAGTATAGAATTAAGTAGCAGATAATAAATATTTTAAATTTTACTTCTCTTATGATCAACTCTGCCAAGGTAGCAAATAGAGGGAGCCTATAAGATCCTCTGTTTTTGTAAATAGATGACATCATTAAAGTAAAATTGGGTTCAGTGATGAACAAGAATGCTTCCTACATATCCAGAATCTGTTGTATAGTAAAACTGTTTTCGAGGAGCAGGGTCTTAATGAGCATGAACATGCAGTAAAAAATATTTTGCCAGTTTCTGTTGTGTTTATCATTTCAAATCATGATTTTGTTCCTTTGCTTGCACTTGTGAGCCTCGAATTTCATTAAAATGTTTTAAATGCTAAAATTTTATACTGCATGTAGAGGAATTGTTCCAAAATCCAGATTTTGTTAGCTTGATAACAATGATTTTGTATCATTGATAGTACTTTTGTTATTAAAAGGATTTTAATGCTGTCTGACAGTGTGTTTATTTTCTGATCTTATATGGAAACATTTGGCATGGAGTTTAACTTAGTATTTTTCTCCAATTTGGTACTGCACTTCTGTGTTAAACACACATAGCTTACACCTTTGCATGCAGATTATCTGCAGAAAATTGTAATAATTATCTGTAAAGAGGCTAAAAAAACAAACTAATTATTGTTTGAAATATATTGATTAAAAACTCAAGAAATTTTATTTTGACTGAAATTTATTTATTTTTAGTATAGAGTAAGTTTATTTTGGTTTATATTTGTTTATATTTAACTGTTTATATTTTTTAAATAATAATAATTGCTTTTTATCTCTAATAATAATATATTATGTTAAAATAAATTTCAAGCTTACTGAATTATAATTTTTTTTTATTAGATGATACCAGGCAGTTTTGTTCAATGGATATAAATGGAAATCCTAAGTATCATACTGGTTCAAAAGTTCCATATGGTATAACAGCAGTGCTTCCAGGTTCTACATTCGACTGTTATTCATCTGGAGGAAACTTCCATTCTGAAAATCATTCATCTAAATCTGATTTAGCTCTTCGCAAGGGAAAGCGAAATAGAAATAATATTGACAATCAAAAATTTATTATGGCAGAAAATATAGCTGGTCACAGAGGAGAGGAAGACATAGATTCTCTTCTTGAATTTATAAATTCCTCTGATCATAAAGCTAAAACTACAAAAACAAATGGAACAACTTCCAATCAGGTTTGTAGCTCGGGAGGTAAACACTTTATGACTAGTGAAGTAGAAAAGAAGAAAGAAAAGCTTCCTGTAAAAGATAGAATGAAACATTATCAGAGTTGCAATAAAAAGAAATCAAATCACATTAACTCAGAGGAAGAAGAGTACCAAGATAAAAATGAAATTCAAGATAGTGAGTCTGATGATAAATACATTCCAATATGCAGTGATAGACCTATTAAAGAAAATTCTTCTGAAATATCAGAATGGAATCATGATAGTGATAATTTCTTAAATGCAGAAGAAAAATCTGTAGAAGTTTCATTACCTGTAGAAACTGAATCTAATGAACATTTAATAGTTTCAGAGACTTCCGTGTCAATTTCCAATCAAACTATAGAAAGTAAATCATCAAAAATCTCAGCTGAAAACTGTGAAATTTCTGGACATCAAAAATTAGAAGAATCTGAATTTAGAGTGGTACTTAAAAAACATCGTAAACGTTATCCCTTAAAGAAAGCAGATTCGAGCAGATTTTATAATGGTTCCTCGGCTGCTAATTATAACAGTGGACATCAATATTTTGTGACAAAACAAACGAGTCATAAAGATGATATTATGTTATTAAGAGGTTTACCATTATCTCATCATAGTCAACGCAGTAAACAAGACTGTGCAAGACGTAAATCGACCAGCAGTGTTCCACCGTCGGAACATTCGTCTGCAGATAATTCAGATTTAGATAGTGTGCATTCTTTGCCTGTTAGTGGATCTGTGCCTCCTCCGACACGCCCACATCCTCATACAACACCACCTTCTACTTCTTCTACACCACAAGCATCCTATGCAGATATTGCTCGTATGTCTATTGCTCCAACTTCGAAAGTATATTGCAGTAATTTATATGGAGCAACTTTTTCTTCGTGTATTGATAAAAATATAAGTCCAGTTAATTTCTTACATGAAACTTTTGATTCAACAAATTTTCAGGAGAAAGATGGAAATAATAATAATCAGTTTTCACTGCCAAACTGTCCAAATACTAATACATCGGCAAATTGTGAGAATATTCAATTTGTGAATGATTCTAATGGAAGTCACAACAATGAGGAATCATTGGAATTAATTGTTTCATCAAATTCTAAAAGTGATTTGGATGATTTTTGTAAATTATCGAAACTAGATAAACTTGATAATGAGAGAGAATGTATAACTAGTCAGAAAATATCTGATAAACTTAATTCTGATTTAGAAATTACTGAAACAGACGACTGCATGCAGCATAATCTTCATTTGTTTAATTCAGATATACACAATGTTAAAGAAATTAAATTAATGAATGATGCTACTAATTATAACAAACATTATTTGTCTAATGAAATTAATCAAAAAAAAAAGTTTTTTCAGAAAGAAACGGAGGCAAAACAACAATCTAAGAAAATTTCTTTATCAGAAGTTTGCATTGAAAGTTTTTCTATTAATATGCATCAAGAAATTGTTCCAACAAATACTGAACAATGCCTAAATTCAGTCACTAAATTTGATGCAGCATTAGACAATTCAAAATTAAAAAGTAATGAAAAACCTGCTTCTTTCAGCTTAGCTGAAAATGAAAAACTACTTTCAAAATCCAAATTAATTGACAGTGAAAACTTCAATAATCCCAGAAGTAATGAAAGACATACAGGAAATGAACAAGTATGTTTCGGTGGCAGACAAAACCGTCCACCAGTCATTATAATGGATAATTATCTGCCAGCAGAAAATGCTTGTGGTGTTAGTTTTGGTATAGACTTAGAGGAGTTACTACATCTCAGTAATGGTAGTCATACGATTACTCATTCAAATCATTTTATCAAAGAAAAAGCTCTCAATCTCTCTACCTCTTCTAAGAAATCACATGAAAATGAGGGTGCTAAATCACTAGAATACTCTTGTAGTTCAGTTACAGATACTGTTGAAGAAATTGAGAGAGACAATCAGCAGCCATTTGATAGTTCCTCCAGTCCATCATCAATTGTATTTTTATCAAATGATGATAGTCTTATACAGGGTCGAAATATTACATCTAGTCCTGGTAGTAAATTAGTATTATTGAAATCTGGACAGCCTCTACACTGGAAAGAAGTTGACACAGACAAACAAAGTTTCAATTTTTATCAGATTGTTGGATTTCTGGGAAATAGTAAGTACAATTTATTTTGATTTAATACATAAGTTCTTCTTATAAAGAAGGTTGTTTAAGATGGTCTAAAATCTTAGACACTCTTTAATTTAGATAATATATTTACTTAAATTTTTTATCACTATCATTGTCATTATCACATTCTTGACATATGTAATCTGAACAAAACTTTTCAAATTTTAACATCAAACTAAAGTTTGTTTTAGAAAAATATTTAATGGATTTAATTTGTATTTTGTTCAAGTTACGTGTATCTAGAGTGCATTTTGAATACGTGAAGTTAGTATTTGTTTGAACAAAATGATGATGATTGAAAAATTTTAAAAAATAAATGAGGGGGCTATTTTTTCAAAATGACAAAGTTGCTAGAAATTAGCCACAAAATAGCAAATTTCCAAAAGACTGCGAAATATTTTTTCTTGGCTATTTGTGTATGCATTGGTGCATTTTTGTTTTGCGTACATTTGTGGCTAAAAATAGGAAAGTATCAAACATTTACATGTGTATTTTATTGTTCTCAGCAATATTTACTTGTCAATAACAACAGTATTTCATCAACATTAAACTTGTATGTGTACAAAATACATGGCAATGTCACAAAGATTTACATGAAGTATGTAGTTATGCTATGCTGCCATATTGCACTGTTCCTCAGCAAGTCAGTCTTTTGCTGAGGACAAAACAATACCAAAATTATGCCACCATGCATAATTTTGTCGTCAAATCTCTGCAACAGACAAACGGCATGTTGAAGTCATTTTGAGGTTATTGGAGAATGATTGTAAATGGACTTGTCTACTTTGGCACTTATTTCTTGGCATTTGTAACTTCTGATGTTTATCATATTTTAATGAAAAAGGCTAAAAATGAACAAAATTGATACAAGATGAGTGCTATATGCTTTGAATGGTGTGACAGAAACTGTTCAAATTCATGTATTGTTACAAACATGATGGAGAAGCCTTCCTTTATTCAATTATTGCAATTGATAAATCATGGACCAAGTTGTACATGCTGGAGCTGAAATAACAATTGAACAAGTGCTAATTCAACCACCACTCATCTAGAGCTGCAAGAACTGAGTAAGGTAAAAGCATTAATGATTACTAATGATGCAACAAATATTCGGTTATTATTCAGTATTCAGCCTATTTTTCGCTATTTGGCCGAATACCGAATACCTAAAAACAGGAGTAAGAAATAACGAAAACACAATAAATTAATCATTTTGGTATTTAGATTTAATGTTATCAGATTAGTGGTGTTTGTTTATATTTATTTATAACTTATAACCTGCACACAATAATAATAGTCGCATGTATTCACAATTTATAATTACAAAGATAAGCACATGTACACGCCTATTCGTTTAAGAATCATTGCACATCTGAGGGTCTGACCCTACCTATCCTTCTTTTTAAGTGCTCATCTTTGCTCTTCCCTTTCTCTTTCCTCTATCACTCTAGTCCATGTATGCCTATGCATACAGCATAATGTGTGCGCACAATACTTTCAATTCGTCACTTTTCTGTTATAGATTTCCCATTTTACAATTACGTGACTCATAGCCTGGTGATAACGGAGAAAAGACACAGATAGGATGTCGGTATAAGTCGCAGTTATGAGTTCACAGATTTGAGACAGCTCAGTAGCCTGAACGGCCTTAGGCTTTCACCCTTGCACTCTAAGTGACTTTCATCACAAGCATTTAGCTTTCCGAAGTCTATGAGAACAATTATTTGGCATTGACAGATGTGAATTTCGTGCCAATAAGCTGCCTCAACTTGTTTGGTTATGTTATCAACTCAATTTCATATTTATTTTCACATTTTCACTTCACGGTCCTTCTCTGTTCTTTTTCCGTTATTTACATGTGTAGGTCATTTCGTTGTTATCCACATTTGATATCATCATTTATCACATACTGCCATGACGTTCTTGTCTGTCTGCTACAACTGTCAAGAATTAATGCAATCAGCAAAGTGTAGTGACGGCGGGCCAATAGAGAGCAGGGTCCTTGCCATAATGCAGTTTGTGTGCCAATTTTCATACATGCGTTAATCAAGCTGAATAGTTTTGGCTGAATATTTGGCTATTTGCCCACGCTCCTGGCCGAATATACTATTTGTTGCAACATTAATGATTACTGTATACAATCTTCTTGTCTTATTTTCTACCACAGGGCAGACATTAATGCTAGACACTACTACCACTTCCTTGATTGCTTGATGACGACAATAATAATAGTGTCACAAAAGATTATTTATGTTTGCTGCAATTACATCTACTTGTCTCGCACAACAATACATGCAACCATTCTTTCTCACAAGTCAGGACATTTGTGAAGCAAATGACAGAAACTAGAACATCTACCATAATCACATGAAAAAACTGACCTTTGACCTTTTTCACAAAAATGAAAAGACTTGAGGCCAGCAATTCCAAAACATTGGCAGTTTCTTTTCTGCCTTAGGATATTCTCTCCAGATAGTGGTTAAAAATGGCAATCTTCTAACAATGTTTGCTAGAAGTATTTGCTGAAGTTTACCATTCAATACTTATGTAGATACCCCTACTTTTAGTCACAAAGGTAAAATGATTTGTAGCTATAAAATCAGTTTTAAACTGAAAGTGGTGGATTTTATGAAAAATAATAGGAAAGAGCAGAAAATAGGGGACTGGATAGATGACTTGCAAAGCAAACAGCTTTCTGACTTGAGGAAAATGGTTATGATGAAAGAAGCCAGAAAATTATTCAACAGTTGAACTATTTAATTTGACTATGTAAATCTTGAAGCCAATTGTAGTTGGTTGCAAAATTTTTGGCAGGAAAAATCATCTCCCCATTTTACTGGATGATTTTAAGCCAAAAATTATTGTATAAGTTTAAGACAAGTAAGAAAAGTTTGTTCAGTCTCTGATTATAAAAACTGAGCATAGTTAGTGATAGACTGTTTGTTGGATGAACATCACTGATGATGATGCTTGAGTATGTTGGCTTTTGTTTTGTTCTGATTCAAATAATATGTCAAAAAGTCTTGATTCATTGACATCTTGTATGGAAAACCAACAGTAGTTTCTACCTTCCATTGTCTTCAAAGATGTTTGTGAAGATAGAGAACTGATAAAGTTCAAAGCACTTGAAATTATGCTCAAAAACAGTTTGACAGACAAGGAACTGACCACCTAGTGATTGCACGCAGTCTGGGGGTTGATTAGCATTTCAGTGATGATTGCTGGTTTGGATGTTTATAGGTGCAAGGTTGTGGCTTCTACAAAGGCTGAACTAATGAACATGAAGATAACATGGATATCATTCCAGTAGATTAGTGTCATCCAACACCTGGATGTTTATTGGAATTGACTTTTTAAGAATTACTCTTCTGAATAGCATGAGAAGTGGATGCTGCATAGCAAGAAATCTTACACTCTGGAAACCAATGTTGTTGTTGAATGCAAACAAGTTGTTTACTGGGTGAAGAAGTCATGGGATTTGATTCTTGAAGACCAAGCATTTCTTTAAGATCTACATGAACTCCAATAGTTCTGACAACTCCAAACAAGATTGGTCAAGCCAATTTGATAGCACACTCCACAAAAGCAAATCAAATATTAATTTTGTTTAGAATAAATTTTATAAATTCTTAGAATCAAGTAGTAGTTCAGAAGAATTTTTCACTGAATATACAGTAAGGAATGTGGTTTATAGATTTGAGAGAAACTGGGTTGTTTTTACTATAGATTACACTGACCTTAAATGAAAATGTTCAGTTTCCTTTTGCACATGCGCAATGAATGGATTGAATGAATCATGTCTGTCAGACACACAAAAGTCCTAGCATAAGCACTTCACTACTATATTGGAGCATGTTAAAAATGAATTTTTCTCCATCTTGAAAGGTGCCAACAATTTTCTGAGTTATTGAAGGATGAAATAGCTTGCCTGTGTGTAGAACTTTTAGAGTCATGGAGATCAGACATAGCGGATCAAGAATACCAGAAGATGATGAGGACAGTAGAACTATAAACTGTGCATAAGTGATTCAGATGGTGATTAGTCAAACTATTGAGAAAATCAAATAGTATGTTGAAGAAAACAATTTATTGTTAACTTGATGATGATAATAAAAATATTAGGATCTTTTATAATTTAGTAATAGGGATCTGAAGTATTTTCTTGTTTTCCTTGACTAAAAGCTAACTCCCAAATGTATTATTGGACTAAAACAAAATTAGTAAAGTAATCAACAGTCGATGTTAAATGCCAAGCTTCAAATAGTTGCTGGCCTTGAATAAGCACCTGGAATTTTGACCCATACAAATGAATGAATAGCCACTCTCTTCACACTGTATCAAGTAATGCAGCATTCAATAGCCCAGAAGTAACTTAATGCAACAGTGTTACATAAATAATGAAACACTTAGGATCAATCATTTGCCAAGCCAAGACTTTTGAATAGGTAAAATAACACAAATAGATTATTTTGAAGTACAATTAGTGTAACAAAAATCTCAAATGAATTAACTATGCATCAATGAAAAGCAAAATTTATTATGAGAAAATAAATTATTTACAGGAGATTAATAATGATGATGGAATTAGAAAAATCAGTAATTTTCTGGGAATTCTGTCACAATTTCTGATTCTTAAAAATGGTTCTTCCACATTTAATAAGAAAATGAATTATTTGTTTCAGTTGAAGATTAAAAATTTTTAAAATTACAATATTAACAATTAAGTATTAGTTTAGTGGAAACTTTCATGTTCGACAAAGCAGAGAGAACACAATGCCCCATACACAAGTGAGGCCCATCATGGTGGACTTTTCTTTCATATAGTCAGATTCTGATTCTGAGAGATTACACTTGGTTGGTACTAACTGTCCCCATTTAGGAGCAGATAAGATAATATTAGGGTTGCCATCCATGCAGTATCAGGTTGACTTGGCAAGCAATTTCAAATTGAGACTGGCGGTCAACAAAAATATTTAAGGGTCGGCAAAACAGTTTAAAATATAAACAAAATTATATTTTAATTGAAAAATATTACATAAAATTATTTTTAGTATTTAGCATTTTTATTTATAATGATAAAACTCTTGAACAACACCTTAAATACTTTTTTCAGCAACACTTTAATTTATTTAAATAAATATTTTTGACCCTTTCTTGTAGGTCTGTGTCAGGTTTAACAAGAAGATTTGAACTGTTTAAGAACACAGTTTGTTTTCATTTAAATAAATTAAAATGCTGCTAAAAAAAGTATTTACTGTGTTCAAGCTAAATTAGTTTGTCTATATAGAAGTATTTTTTAATGACAAAATGACTTCTCCATTTTAACTATAAAAGTTTTTATGATTGACAGATGATGCTGTAATATGTTAAATTTTCAAATGCGATTTGTTTGATTCTAAGTAAAAATAACCATTCATGCTAGGTTTATTGCCATTTTGAGTTTTAAAAATTAATTTTTCAAGATGAATCAGTTTATGCATATGTTTGATTCTTCTTTTCCTCAAAAAAAAATTCACACAATTGTACGTTCAGGAAAACTTGGTTCAAATAACACATCTCTATGCCCAATGAGTATATATAATAGAACACCAAACAATCGCCTAAAACCCTCTAGCGACAAATTACTTTATACCAATCATTTAATTAGCCATATTATAGCCCAATGTTTAGGCAATTGTTTGGTGTTCTATAACTTGGTTCAAGTAAATGAATTCAAAACTTCATTAACTCTTGATGATTATTATTATTATTATTATGTTGGGTTAAGTGAGATATACTTGGTTAACACCGGTGGCTATGTACTATGCCAGACCAAAGTCAAGGCATAGTAACCAAAACAGAAATTAAAGAAGTGTATCAGTGTGTGTGTCTGTATTCAGGAATTTTCTCACAATATGACATGTATTCAATATAGTGGCCTTCTGTAGTGTGATGTATGTGTTTCTATTCAATTGTAATATGCCCAGGCTTTTGTGTAGTGTGTGTGGTATGACCCCTATAGAGGAGAGAACAAATAGGTACAATAAGCACCCTATCCATCCTCCACAGATGCCTTATTTCCTGGGCGAGTTCTGTGTACTTGCTAATTTTTTCAGTGCATGCGTTTTGTATATTGTGAGTGTTTGTTGGAAGGGATATGTCTATAATGTATGTGATTTTATTGTGTTGTCAATGAGTGTGATGTCTGGTCTGTTGTGGTAAACTGTTTTATCTGTGATTATGCCTCTGTCATAATACATTTTGTGCATGTTGTTTTCCAATACTGTCTGTAGGATGTATTTGTAGAGTGGTTTGTGAATGTCTAATAATTTGTGTTTCTTTGCAAGCTCTTGGTGTATTATATTTGCTACTTGATTATGTCTGTGTAAATAATCTGTCTGTGCCAAGAGCTTGCAACCAGAGGTGATGTGTTGTATAGTTTCTGGCATGATGTGACATTTTCTGCATGTGTCATTTGTGAGTGTTGTATCTTTGAGTATGTGTTTTCTGTAGTTTTTAGTATTTATGACCTGATCCGGTATGGCGATCATGAATCCTTCCGTCTCCCCAAAGAGGCATCCCCGAGCTAACCAGCTGTTTGACGCAGTTTTGTCAACAAAATTTATTATCATCATCATCATCATTTGCCGAACCTCATTTAGTGTTAAATATGATAGAATTAAAGCATTTACAATGCATGCTGATTGCGAGAAGCATTAAAAAAGTGCATCTTTTCATTTATTTCCCTCCACCCCAGTCTAACAAAGCAGTTTCCAAAGATGGTGACCTAGATGGCATGATGGGATAAGTCAAGTAAAAGAGAGTTAGTTATAATTTCTTTGAAGGTTAATGTTGCAATATTAACCTTGAGTGAAATAATATATGAAATAAGATTATAACTTTATTTTGTAGTATGCAATAAAAGTGTGCATATTCACATATAAAGGGAGGATTTTTGAGTTTCTTTTGCAATTAGGCGTTTCAAAATCATTTTCCATTCTGAAGCTTGATGTTTATTAATTAATGAGTGTACCCTGCTTGTAAATTATTAATTTTTCTAAACTAAAATAAACTTTAGAAAGTATTCAAAACAATCAGAATCAGGCATTTGCAACAGAATTGGAATCAGGAGAAATTTTGGTATCATTCCATCACTAATGATAATGAGCTATGCAAAAAGTATAAAATTCAGAACTATAATTAATACAAATTAAAAACAAAACCAAAATAATTGTTCACAAACTTTATTGACAATTGGGGAACTTAACTCTAATTTAAATTTTAACTTTTCACAAAAACTAACAATTTAAAGCAAAATTCTAATAATAACAAAAAGAAAATTCTTACAATGATCTAAGCCAACCCGTGGCCCGTCACATTAAATTGTGTGGCCTGCTAAGCAATATTACATATCTATTACAACTTTTGTTTCCTGTTATGTGTATACCAAAACAATTAAATAAATGAAAATTTGCATGTCATTGTTATAATGCACAAGTGTGAGTACCAACTCTTGGTATAACTATAAAATCTTACTCATTTTGTATTTGTTTTACTTTTTTAAAATCATGTTTGCCTAAATTGTGACTCCCCGTAATGTTACGCGTGATCAAAGTGGCCCGCAAAACAATTTGGGTTGGCCAGGCCTGATCTAAGCTAACTATAGCACCAAAAATATCAGGAAACCTTATTGTCACACACTCTGGAACTCTTCTTCACAGACTCAGAAGCTTTCTCGTCATCTTCATTGTCATCAATGGTTTTTATACATCATTGTGTGATGTCACAGTTAGCTTGCCACTCTAACTCATTTACATACTTGTGCACTAACAATTATTATTTTCTTTCTACATAATTTTTTTTGGTTATAATTGTCTTTCCAAAAAAAAAAAAAAGAAAAAAATGGTTGCGTTTTTAAGATCAGTACAAAAGGATTAAGAGAGAATTCTTTAATTTCACTCAGAGATCGCTTGAGATGCCCTGTTAGATTGACTATGGTAAGAGTGTTGTCATGTTCACAGTAAGGGTATAAACATCATTTTTGAATTTTTGTCTGAGGAGATGGGGAGTTTTTGTTCTTGAAACAAATTAAACATCCCAAAATGGATGACAATGATAATCAAACAAAAACCTTGAAAATAAAAGTAATGTTCAAATTCAACTTCTTATAGTGCCTGGGTACTAATTCAAAGAAATATAATATATCATCATACAAGTTCAAAAATTTCCTTGTGTCATTTTTTGCTCGTTATAAATTACATCAGTTTTTTAAGCTTTGTGACTTAAAATTCTAATAATACAGTCAATTTGCATTAATACAAATCACTATGGGAACTGTACTTAGTTTGCTTTATTGAAAATTCATATTATCAAGGTCAGAATTGTATAATTTAAGGAGATAAGGCTTAATAGCTGATCGAAATCTCTAAATAATAATATATTTATTTACAAAAACAAATTAATATTCTAAATGATTTTCAAATCACTATATGCATCCCAATATGCAAACTAGCATATGTTTGCATAGGATTACATTCATTTAAAGGGTGGGTGTTCTTAAATTCTTATTTTCTGAGTACAGTAGAATGATCTGCTAAAACCAGATGTTTGAATTGTCTACAATCAGAGGTTCGTTGTTATTTTTATTTGTTGGTGATAAATGGTGTGTGAATTGTTCACATATTTTCTTATAAATAAACAACAACTAACCCGTTATATATAAAGACCAACAACTGCCGAATTATCGGGCTAGCAAATGGCTATAGTAATATTAATAATTTAAGTTAATTTGGTACTAGGGTTAGGCGTTAGGCGCCATCTCTTGCTAAATTTAATAATTAGAATTTTAATTAAATAATTTAAATAAATTTAGGCTTAACTGGAAGAAAAGAATCGGCCCGAAGCGGGATTCGAACCCGCAACTTCTGCTATCCGTGCAGACACGTTACCAGTTACGCTACCCGGACCTTCGGTCCGATCTTCCCTTCCAGTTGATAACTGGTAATGTGTCTGCACGGATAGCAGAATTTGCGGGTTCGAATCCCGCTTCGGGCCGATTCTTTTCTTCCAGTTAAGCCTAAATTTATTTAAATTATTTAATTAAAATTCTAATTATTAAATTTAGCAAGAGATGGCGCCTAACGCCTAACCCTAGTACCAAATTAACTTAAATTATTAATATTACTATAGCCATTTGCTAGCCTGATAATTCAGCAGTTGTTAGTCTTTGTATTTTCTTATAGGAGTGGTGATAAATTACTAAACTTTTTGCATACAATCGGAGATTGAACCCATCTTTGATACCAGGAGAAAATTTATTATACTCAATGGAACATTTATTACAGTTACCGTTATTTATTATTTATGTCTAAAAGTTACTGGAAATAGGATTATTTTTTTGGAGGTTGTGTAGGTAATTCACAATTCAATTTAACTTATAACAAATTCTGGTAAAACTTTTGTTCAGTTTATTGTGTGAAAATTAACATTGTGACAATGGTGTTTTGCCAGGGCAACAGCAAAATTTGCTTTATTGTTCATTTTAAGGCAAGTCAATCATATTATTAAAAAAAAATATAAGACATTAGTCATGATAACTGAATGATAATGTTATGTAATAATTAAAAATTTTAATTGTTGCAATATTGAAAGTGTTAAATGTTTTTATATGCTTTTGTAGTGACAACTTGATGCAACAACACATTAGTGTGAAAATCATAAAAATAAATGCTTTGGCCCATTGGGAATGGAATTGAGTTCAGACATTAAGGAAGAGCAAAGAATATAAGTACAGTAAAGCGTCGTTTATTCGAATCAATTGGGGACTGGGGTTGTTCGGATAACCAATTATGTACAAAAAAGTATATTAACCTATCTGATGATGAAATTTTTCTCCGTTGCGTGTCGCTTCGTGTTGAATTTTTGTCGATTTTAAGCCTAATGAAAATTTTTATTATAATAATCGAGGCTATTGTGTTGTTAAAAATTATTTCTTTATTTTGTACAAACAAAATAAATGTATTGAAAAATATAAAAACAAAAAAATTATACTTTAGAAGTTAATCTAGTATCAAAAATGTTTGATTCGGCACGACACAGTCCGACTGGAAAGCTTTCGATTAACTGGCTTTCGGATAAACAATGCTCTACTGTAGTAATATTACTGTAAAGATAAATTCATTCTGCATTGATAATTTGATGAATTGTGCTAATTATGTGTAACACTTGAAAGTACAGCACCTTTACAATTTCCTGGAAATTTACTGTATAAGTTTAGTTGCCTGGCATCTGTGAGAAGCCAGTATATTTTCTATTCCAAAACTATGCATACAGTACAGTGTGTATTTATTGCATTTTCTGCAACTCAAAGTCAGGAAGGCATTGATTTTTTTTTTTTTTTATATATAGATTTTTTAAAATTTCATGAGAAATTTGACTTTTGAAAAAGTCATGTGGCATTCTGTAGATGTCATGTTACTAACGGAGGTTTTAAAAGTAACTGAAATTTACTTATATAATATTAATGTAAATAATACATAAGTGCTATTTGTTGATGTTATTTCATTGTTATATTTGCAAATTAATTTTGTATGTATTTTTTTTAAACCTTGCATGAACATACATAGTGTATTAATTTTAGTGTGTGTAATGAGACTATTCTTTTTGTGTATTAAGTTATAAAACATACTGTTTTACGTTCATTGAGAAACAGATCACATATAACTATTTTTTATTTTAACAGTTCAACAATTAATACAAATGTTGATCGTAGAACATTTTTAAAATTTTGCTACAAAAAAAAATATTCTAATTGTTTATATAAAGCTTATATATAAAATGAGATGAAAGGAGGAACAGGACTTAAGTCACCAAAGAGGATAGTGCAGGTCTTAGTATAATATAATATCAAACTTTCCAGACATTGTTGGTGTAATGGAATTAATATATAATTCAAAGATACTAACTTTTGTTTGATTAAAAAAATGAATAATTTTACGATAAACTATTAAAAGTCTCTTTAATTCGAAAAAATCTTTAACGGTAGAGTATCCCACAGCTTCTACAGATTATGAACTTCTTTATTGTTTTTCTACAGATGCATTTCGGGCCAGTGTTTCCTTCCTGGTTCCTCTTCAGTGCTACAAAATAAATTTATTTTCTTAACAAAACAACGCAAGTAGATGACATTGTAAGAAACACTTACTTGAATAATTTTACATTGAAGAACACACCGAAGTGCTTCCAAAATGAATCATTTAATATACATTCCCAAAAGGAAAATTGCAACACCACAAAGGAATGCACATAACCACATGCAAATTGTAAGACTGATACAGGTTACAGGTAATCAAATGGTTGAGTTTGTGTATGCATTAGGTCGTGGTACCCTGTTTGGGGCTATGAAGTCCAGCAGCCTGCTCAGGCCATAAATGCTACGAACAATGGTTCCCAGCAGTAGAACTCTTGAAGAAGAGTAGAAAATGCTTGAGATGATAGTGAGCTGAATATTACCAATTAATGGCTGGGAATGAGACTGTATCTTGTAGCTGCATGATTTCAGTATGTCAATTTGTGTAGTTACCACACATATTGGTCATGACATGAGAACCATCCAGCAATGTGTGACACGATGGACTTAGGAATATGTGCGAACATGCCAAAGAGCAGATCACACTGGCATTCAACAGAGTTCACAGACCAGCAGATTTTCTGAGCAGCCCATCAGGATCTGTTCTCCATGACATGTGACATCCAAAGCTGTCCATCAATGGGTGCATCTGTGTCCACCCAAACCATTCACAATAGGTTGCACAAAGTCAGGCTGCATGCACAGCAACCAGGATGCCATTAATCACTCAACACAGGACTGCACACCTGGCATGGTGTTGCCATTGCAACTGAACCACTGAATGGCATCAGGTATTGTTTATGGATGAATCTTGCTTTTGTCTGTGGATAGGCGAAGCAGGAGAATGCTACAGGCCAGCCCTTTTTGCTGAGCATGATATGGGCATCATGTTCGATCAGTGGACAGCTGTGGTGCACATTTCCAGTACTCTGACAGTGGACCAGTGTATTGCACGAATTGTCACGCCTGTGATTTTGTCACTAGTGCAGGCTATACTGAACAAGATGTTCCAGCAAGACAATCTCTGACTGCATGTTGCACAACAAACTCTTACTAGCCTGAACAGAATTCATGTCTTTCCCTGGCTTGCAGCATCTCTTCCATTGAACACCTGTGGGATATTGTCCAACGTTGGGTGCACCATGTACTATCATCACACACCATAGACAACATGCATGCCACAATGGATGCAGGGATACTTTGGGTAATCATTAATTGCCACATTGATTAGTTTGCCTTGCTGTATAGCTGCCTACGGGGGCCAAATTCATTACTGAATAAACATATCTGTTGCATATCTTTGTTCTTTTAATCATTTGCATATGTCTGTCACCTTTGTCAGTTCTGCAATATGTATGTGGCTATGTGCATTCCTTTCAGGTGTTACAATTTCACTTTTGAGGAGTGTACCAAATGATAGTGCTACAAAGTCATTTTGAGAACTTTATGAATTTCCTATATTTAGTTTTAACGTGCTAAAGATTTTTGTTATCAAAATGAATTTATTAATAAAAATACCATTTCTACTGGCATTAAAAGTAACTGTAAAGTTTCTAAGAATATAGTATTGTGAAAAGACAGAGTAATTGAAGTCAACAGTGCTGTTTCTAGCGGAAAGCAATAAAAGTGAATGATGTTTTTTTGTTAAAACATTTTTTTAAGAACAAATTAATAAAAGTAAGGGAATCCTAATCACATTGCTCAAAAGTTCACACATTCTAGGAATGTGTGAATTTTATATGAGTTGTAAATTGTAAAGATCTCTGTTAGTTTATCAGATTCAAGGAACATTTCACACACTGTTTCGGAGATGTCATGGCATTGGTTAGTGTTTCTAAATATACAGAGCACTGCATTCCTCTGCACCATCAAAACTCCACCTGTCAGCATTTTTCATTCCAGCAGGTTTTATTTTTGTTTGCTCTGCTTTTGATGGTTGGACTCTTGAAAAAGGTTTTGGGTTTTTAAACTTCTTCAACAACCCAAAAATTAAAATATATATATAGACACAGAGTACCTTTCTTCCTATATTTCGTAACAATATTGGATCAGAACTTGTGTTTGTCAGGTTAATAAATTTATTCAAAGATTATATTTTTGTTGCTATGCATGATGAACACATACATTATAATGTATTTGGCATCTGTTTACTGATCAGCAGGCGCACAAAGGAATGCTCAGCTACAGGTGGAAGGACAACTTATTTTGTAATATGCCAAACGATTGCTGGATTAAATCAGGCTACTTTATTAGACAGAGGTCCACATAGTATAGCTGGCAATGCATTGGCAGAGTAAGTGGGAGTTGCATATTTGAGTCCTGTTCTGGCAAAATTCTTTTCTTCTAAAGTATTCTAAAGTATTTAATAAATATTAATTTGATTATAATTATTAAAATTAATAAGAGATGGTGCTAATTCCTACCTCTAGTTTCAAATTATTTAGAATTGAATTAAAAATAATAACAGTGAAGTAGCCAGATTTAATCTGGCAATCACAAAAAATCCCACCTTTAAAATCCAGCAATGAATTTAATAAAATAAGAATGTTTTTGACCAGTTTCACTGACCTTCAGTTATGATAGAACGGAAAAATAGAAGAACGTGAATACAAAAATTTTAAAATGAGAACAAGAATTCTAAAAAATAAACAAAGAAAAAATAAAAATTAAAAATAAATGAATAAATATCTCTTAATAAAATTAAATTTCATAAACGAACTGCCGTGCGGTCCATTTATGAAATTTAGTAACTGAAGGTCAGTGAAACTGGTCGAAAACATTCTTATTTTATTAAGTTCATTGCTGGATTTTAAAGGTGTAATTTTTTTCTCCTCTCCAGTTTATTCAAAATATATGGATCCGGCAATCATTTGGCATATTACTAAAGTACCACCAGACTTTGGGCTGTTTATGTATGTAGATTGCTTATTTTGTTTAACTGTGTGATGTTTAACACATTTTTATGTCCTAATTTGCTCATTATTTTTTAAGCATCATTATTAATATTCAGAGTATTTAAAAAAAAAAAAGATTTGTCATAAAGGAATGCTTTGCATCCAATCATCAGATAAACAAATTCAAAAGTTTTTCTTTTCAAGTATACTATACACACAATTTTTAAGTTTCAAAAATTTTTTATTAAGGGAGTTAAAATTATTATAAAGATTTTTATTAAATTGGCTAAAAGAAGAAATTAATAGCCTTTTAAAACTAAAACTCTTTAATGCAATATACTGAATTGCCTAAATGTGGTAGCACTTGTATTTAATGTGGTACTTTATATCTAAGACTGCTAGATGTTGGTGACTATACCTGTTGTATTCAATTTCAGTTTTTATTTCCATTAATCAACTCATTACACTGAGTTTATAATTGTATGTGCTACCCTATGATGATGACAGGTACTTAAAGCATTCTTTTAATTTACAGTAAAGTTTTTTGTTAATTTACCAGTTTGATGTTGCTTGGAAAATTATATGGTAGGTGTATTTAATTATTTGTATGATTTTAATTTTTCAAACAATGTAGCAATATTAACACTATTAAGTCATTTTTAACCAAAATATTTAGTAGTAATTGGTAATTTGTTCAAAAAATTTTGTATGTAAAAGTAATAACACACCTTCAATTGCCATATAACATTGGGCTATAATTTGGTAGTAATAATTATAAATTACTAATAAATTAGCTAGAAATAAATAAACTCCTAGAGGGAGGCATTAGATGCCATCTTGTATTAAATTTAATAATGATAATTTAATTAAATAATTTTAGATTAAACTGGAAGAAAAGAATTGGCCCATAGCGGGACAAACCTGCAACTATCGCTTGCCATGCGGATGCATTGCCAGTTACGCTACCCAGACCTCCGATCCAATCTCCTCTTCCAGTATATTTAACATTATGATATAACCATGTTAGTTACTGTAAAAGTAATGTTTTGAGAGAGATTTTGGGTACTTGAAAGTATTTAACACTGCTGCAATCTAATAACACCTAACTTGGCAAATACCATGTTATCATCAATACCAGACTAAACAGTTCTGGTGCTCCTTCCAAGAAATCTGACTGAATTGAGCATGCTCAGAGCATGATCTGCAACCAAAAACAAATAAAAGTCATCTAATTTCTAAAGTAAACACACTGAATTACCAATTATGCTCAGATAGTAAGAGTAAATACACTGTAGGTATTTTTTAAAAGTTTTGTCTTCATTATTTACCATTTCCTGCCACATGCATTGCAGTATTCATATACTGACTTTGTTACAAATTGAGACAAGCACACTAATGATAGTGTTTCTATTAATCAACCTCTATAGATTTGTGTGAAAACTTTACTTTTATGTAAAAGTTCACAGTTTACAGAATTCAGCATTAGAGATGACAATGTCAAGACAAAGAGGAGAAAAATGAAAATTAATACAGTTCTTAGACATCACAGAAGTGTTTTAGAATGGAGGCAACAGCAAGTTACAGAGATCTGACTAAAATCACGCCTCATAGACAGTAAACGATGCATGCAATGACATAATGTTCTAAATGCCAAAAAACAAACTTTTCAGGAGAGATGAAGAAAAAACATTTTTCTAGTTAACAAACTTTAATCAAATCCTAGAAAAATTATTTTTACAATAATAATAAGGTCAGTCAGAGCCATAAGGTTGTAAATGCCAAAAACAATTGCAATCATAAAATGAATCTTAATGGAACCTTACAATTTAAGATATTAGGTTCCAAACAGCAAATTTAAAATATATTCCATTAGATGCATCTTACATTTTATATATCTATTGTATTTTAAAAAATTTTTTTAAATACAACTTGTCTCATGTTTGGATACTTCTCCGAAACTTGAGACACTATTTTAGCTTTTGTATCATGTCAGAGTGGCTATTTTTTTTATTTGGAATACTAACGAACTTTTTAAAAACAAATTGTGGAAACTTTACAACATTGTAATGCAAAATTAAATCAATTAAAGTAATCTTAACATCACTCAATTAGCTACCTACTCATCCATATTAGAGATAACTTTATTTTCTGCTCCTAACAAACAACCATTAGTATGGTCTCCTTGAAACGTGAAAACTAAAAATGTCCCAAGTAATGCTACTGTAGCAAATATGGGCACTTGATCATATTTTTTAAAATTTGAATATTCAAAAGATTTTACACCAAAGTTGTAATTACTGTGATGGAAAAATGTCTACACATTTATGACTACTTGAAATTACAGCAGCTACGACAAAACATGCGGTCACAATTGAAGAATGCTAACCTCTTACTACAAAGGGATTCTTGCATTTAGCAATGTTTTGTTCTGGCTTGCCTAAGACAGGATAGCTGCTTCAGCCAGAAATTTTATAGTCTCGCATAATTTTGGTTTTTGTGGGTTTTATCACAATGTTTATTCTTCTTTTGTACTGTAAAAATACTGTAAACAATATTAAAGTAAAAAACTAATTTATTCCTGTTTTGTATTTGGTTTAAACATTATTTATTTATATTAAATAATCAAAATAATGTTTTCTTAATCTCAAATTTTAATTGTTTATTCATTCCAGTTCATTCTAAATTATAATTATTAACTTTAGCAAGAGATTGCACCTAACGCCTAACTCTAGTACCAAATTATCTTATAAGTTGTTGTTGTTATAGCCGTTTATAGCCCGATAATTCAGCTTTGGTTGGTGTATTGCTTTAATGAAAGTTTATTCAGTTATGGGAGCAAGTTATTCTTTTATAAGGTTACAAATATTTTCCTTTGCTAATACAAGAAGAAAACTATATTATACATAAGTCAACTAGTTACTGATGTTTATAGTAAATCTTATTAAATGTTTTACTGAACTTTCTGATGTAAATGAAATATCTTATTAAATTATATTAATTTCATACATTATTTTAAAAGATGTATGATACTGTACTTTCTTTATTTTAAAATTACTTATAATTTAGGTTTATTTTAATAATTATCACTGTGCTGGATGATTATTCAGCTTACTATAGCTTATTAGAATTATTTATTTTAATGTTTAATAAAAATTTTTCTAACTGTATTTATGTTAAACTTATTGTTAGACTATATATTCAAGAATTTCTTCAAATTTATTTTAGTGTATTACGAATTATAATATAATTTTGCATTTTTTCCTTCCAAGTTTTCAATCACGTTAATAGAAGTTTCTTTTACAGCTTGGGAAATTCTACAGGAAATTGATGAAGGTAAATCTTGCTTGAAAACTTTTTACATTAGGATCAATATTAACATATATCCGCAACTTTAACAATATCGACCAAAAGTTCTATTCGTTGCTTTAATATTCATGCTTTCATTTTTAAAATTTTTTCAGTTTCTAAAATCAAATTATAATTTTGTGTGGATTTAATTAAAATTATAGGGTAATTTGTGTTATCCATGTTTTAAAGTCAGTTCAAAAATGGATGAATTATTTGACAGTTTTATCTGTAAGTTATGAAAAGTTATGAACCCATTTGAGAGATGTCAAAAATTATCAAGATCATCTTTTAAAAAATTGTGAAATTCCTTTATGTAAGCATTCATTTTCCATCTCATTCCATTTTTCCAAAATTATCAGACATACATTTTGCATTCAGCTCTTTTGTTTATTTTCTATATGTTAAACAGCACTTCAGATGATAAGACACTCTATTTAGTTTGATTTTGAAAGCTGATATGTTTCTGGTACTTTTTTCTTCATAATAATTCAGATAGTTCTGAATGTTGGATATCTATTTTTATATCTGGTATCAAATACACAACTATTACCCAAGTAATTGGGTACCCATTTAAAAGGTTACATTTATCCACAAAAATAATCATAAATGAGTGCACTAATTTTTATAATAATGATTTTCTATACTTTAATTGTTTTAAGAGTTTTTTTAAGCTACAGTATTTCTAATTGAAAATAATTTCTAATGAATTGTTATCATTTTTAACAACAATTATATAAACTAAAATTTTTTCATCAGTTAAAACTGTTAGTTAGAAAATGTGTCTGGATTTGCTGAACTATTCAAATTTAAAATAAGTTCATCATTGAATTTTCATCCGATGGAGAAAAATTTTTTAAAATTAGAATTTTTTGGGCAGACTTAGTCTTTATTCTAATTTTTAAAATAAGTTGTTTTTGGTATTGTATCAACTATTCAAAAACAAAAACAAATTAGTCAGTTGTAACTTTTTTAACCTTTGTTTCTCAATGGTCCCTGTTGCTTTCTTTTTCTAAAACATTAAAAAGCAATACAGGTTTAACAATGGGATTGGTTATTTTTAAGTAATAAATCTACAATTATAAAACCCTGTGGCTTTGAAAGGAAAAAATCAGAGTCAAACAATTGTCATAGTGAATTGGGCTACTTCCAAAGTATCCCAATTCACTACAGAGATCATTTGGCTTTGAGTAATAATATCTAGCTTTGAGATGCTTATATATATATATATAAAATCGGTTTTTCAAAATTTATTATTCATTTATAAATCCTTCAATACTATTAACACAACACATCCTATGACAAAAACACAACAGTGACTTCCTTGCTAAATTTAATGTAGATTGAAAAACATAAAAATTACTTAATTTTTCAGTGGTGTCATACATTTTGTAAATACAGTAGAGCGTCATTTATTCGAAAGCCAATCAACTGAAATGTCGGTTAACCGAAAGCTTTCTAGTTGGACTGTGTCATGCTGAATTGAACGTTTTTGATACTAGATTAACTTCTAAAGTATAATTTTTTTTGTTTTTACATTTTTCAATATATTTATTTTGTTTGTACAAAATAAAGAAATAATTTTTAACGATACAATAGCCATGATTATTATTATAAAAATTTTCATTGGACTTAAAATCGATGAAAATTCAAAGCGAAGCCACATGCAATGGAGAAAAATTTCAATATGGGATAGGTTAATATATTTTTTCATACATAACTTATTTTTCAGATAACCAATTATCTGAACAACCCCAGTCCCCAATTGATTTGGATAAACGACGCTCTACTGTATGTGCAGTCATCCATATCTTTACCCATGATGAAAAAAATCACACAGAAACCTTTAAAAATGTTGGCTTTTTGTAACAAAAATATAAAAAATTTCAACTAAATACTTCATATTGTTTCTAAGATATTAAAAAACAACATTTTTTAGTACTTTAACTGCTCTTTATTTCAAATTAAGCATTTTGGAATATTAGTTATTTTCCCTAATTAACTTATTTTTTGATGTTCTATCACCTCCCAAAGTTCAGCGAGTCTTATGTTAACACACTGTAATAATATAATTTATAATAATAAAAAACAAATCAATGTAAACTTGCTAAAAGATGAGGGCATAGACAACCAATATGACAGTATTTTAGAAAAAACCTAGATGATCAATCAGACCAATGGATACCAACAAAAAGGTGCAATACATAGTGAAAGCCATTAAAGAAGCAATAGTAGAAACTTCCCAGGCAAGAAAAAATAAAAAGAGAATAGATAACCCCAGAAACCCTGAAACTTATACATGAAAAAAGGCAGCTAAAAATTCAGAGACTCTAATAATCATCTTAATGAACTCTACCAAAGAAAATGCAATGAGGTAAAAAAGCTGTTACAGAAGATAAACAGAGACGGCTATAAGGACAATGCAGAGATATTGAAGGATACTATGGAGAATTTAAAACAAGGAATGTGTACAAAATGATAAAGAAAATAAACAGAAAATGACAAACCCAAAATAAGGACAATGTGAGATGAAATGAACAAAATACTAATGAATATGGAAGAAATCACAGAGATGGACAAGATATTGATGAGTTACATAGACATGTTGAATCCATTAATTTTCAAAAGTCTAATGTGTGAGCTGAAGAGTGTAGCTCCACTCCAACATGAAGGAAATGACATGGAAAAACTCTGAAGAAACTGAAAAATTCAGAAGTTCAAAGAGTCCTGGAAATGATGAAATAACTGCTAAAATGCTAAAATATAGAGGCAACAATTTCATCAAAGAAATCCATGAATTATGCAGTTTTGCCTGGAGAGAAAGTAATGCTCTTAAGGAGTGGAAAAAATCAATACTTAATCCCTATCCACAAGAAAGGTAGTGTGATGGAATGTTTGAACTATAGAACAATTGTTCTCACAAGTACCATGGATAAAGTACTAATGACACTCTTAACAGAAAGGCTGAGACACTAAGTAGAACAGCATTTATCAGATGAGCAAGTGGTGTTCAAGAAAAATAGAATCACAGCACAGCAAATCCTAACACTTATTGTTGAAAGGCAAAATGGAAAGGTAGAAGTGTATGTGCCTGCTTTATTGATTTCAAAAAAGCATATGACTCCGTAGACTAAAAAGCAATATGGGCAGTGCTTGAATCTTCTGGAGTGGACAAAAAAGTAACAATTCTTCTACAGGGACATTAATGAGAATGCAGAAACAGCAGTGAGAAATCTTTGAAGATTGTTTAAATGAAGAAAAGGTACCAGACAGGGAGACCCAATATGCCACTTTTATTCATAACTCTGCTAGAAATGGAATGCATCACAAAGTGATATTAAAGGCATATTTGTGCATGGTCAGAAAATCAGCAAACTTGGATTTGCAGACATTATTGTAATTCTTGAAGAAAATGCAAATGATCTGGAGAAAACAGTTAACACCTTAATTATAGAATTATAGAATGCATGAGGTATGGACTGTATATGAACTTAGAGTCTCAATGAAGATACCGTTAGGGTGTGTGATACATTGACTCCATGTTTTCAATGCTGATTTCTCTGGATATTTTTTTTACTGAACTTGGATTCTATTACATTGCTGGATTCATCATTTCAAGAGCTACTAGTGAGTAAAATTTTTTCAGATTCGGAAAAGTACTTTTGGAGTTAGATTCGTCCGAAAGTTTCGGCCTTTGTTGGCCCTATCAGGCCCCCCCACTTGAGTCCTGACTGTCTTATTGACGGTTTTATATAGCCCAGCAGATCAGTATTAAGTGCTGTAAGTTTGGTTCAAGAACGTTTATTGCAAGTCGAGAAACTGCAGTCTAAATTTTTACCGTTAGACAAAAGACTTGTTTCCACCGTGTGGTCAATCTAACTAGCCAGCATGGCTTAGCCAATCAATGCATGGCAATTTTCAGCTGTTTACTTTTTGCTCGGGCCCAACAAGACAGTGCTCGCTGTATTTCTCTGTATTCTTGGGGTACCAGGTGGGTGCTCATTGTGAGCACCTGTTTTGTGGTCTGTCCCAGCTTCACCAATTGGCATGTTTATGTTATCGCTGCTCCCAAGTGTTGCGCCAGGAATATTGTTAGTTATTCCACTCGGGACGTTACATCCAAGCTCTCCAGTCAATTGTGCTGATCATCAATTGTGTAACTTGCGTGTTATTCGTGTCTAGCCATTCGGCTAACCAGCATTGATCTACGCTCTAGTCAACTAATGTGACAGTCAGCCTTTACACTGGCTTATCCAACCAGTTCCTGTTATCAGTGCACTGTCTGTCCCATTATTCCCGGTGAAATGGCAAGCAGCAACGGCATCATCAATGAAAACCTGCCGAGTAGCCCAACCCCGTCTGGGGCTGGCTCTGTAAATATGAACTTAATGGAAGGGGAACTGATTTCCAACATCCATTCCTGTTTGGAAACTATCATATTTAATGGTCTGACAAACAGCGGCATTGCTGTTAAAAGCAGGGAAAAGGCTCTGGTATGCGAGGCGGCAATCAAAATGCATGCTGCAGTGAACCAGCTTTTTGGAATTATTCTCGAAATGAGACAAAAGCAGGCGAATGTTGTAACTCAGTCAAAGGCTCTATCGTACTCCAACAAGGTCAAAAGGAACACTAGAAATATGAATAGGGATACCAAACTGATAAATGCCACAGCAGATAAGCAGGGAGGAGGTGGCAAGCGACAAGTTGAGGACCACAGCCTAATTATCTCAGCTAATGTGGGGAGGATGGTGGCTTAAGAATTAATGGTGGTCCTGCAAGACAATATTTTCCCTAAAGAAATAGGATTAAATGTGAGGATGATCAGGGAATTTGTTTCCTTTGCTGTCTTGTTGAACTTTTTGCTTACAATATTGTTGATCAAGCATAGATGTTTGCAGACAACAAGAAGTAATGCCTTTTCTTAAGTTGCATTGCAACTTAAGAAAAAGGATGCAGAATATTTCCAGAGTGCAAAATTTCCCAAAAATTATTGCACACAAAATAAAATCATAATTTATGAACCAATTAATAATAATAATTATTATTACATAGTTTTGAAAAATCAAATTACATATACTTATCATACAATTTGTCATGAAACACTAAACTCATAAGTTAATATAAAAATATTTCAGATTAAAAGAATGTTTTAATTTAAGCACATGTCATTGTCATAGAATAGCATATACAGTTATGAACTTGATGCAATATGTTGATTAATAGAAATAAAATTGAAGTCAATGTCATGAATGATTATTTTTATTTTTAGCACAGGCAGAAATTAATGGACTTCTTGACATTCAAAAATGCAAAATTTATTTGTTAGAATGACTTCAGAATGAATTTTTTTCATGCTTAAAAATTTCAGTTAGGGATGAATTTCAAGTAATGAACATCAAAAAATACTTTAAAAAGGGAAATTTCAGATGTGGCAAGGAAATTTTTTGTATTATTGAAATTATTTTCCCATCATGGTAAATTCATCTAACTTCTAAAACACTCCTTTACACTATTTCAGTTAAATTATTTTAACTAAAGTTAATAGTTAAAAATGTTAATAGGAAAAATTGCACACAATTTAAATAATTGCATTAAAACACAATTTTTTGAAATTGAATTTACACAAGCTGGGCTTGGGCCTTGGTACTGGCTTTACTTGTGCTAACCCACCAATAGCTGAGTGGATAAAACACTGGTAGTTGGTTGCAGGTTTGCTTCTCACCAACGGGCTGGCCACTTGGAGTTTTTCAGTGTTTCTTAATGTATCTAACACCTAAGTAGGGTCAATTTTTCATAGAAAGTCTTCCTGGGATGTATGCATCCTTGGTAGATTGTCCAAGAGTTGCTTTGCCTTCTTTCATCAATTTATCCATTCTGAGATACTTCACTGCTTTATTTACCTGATATTATTGAAAGTATCATCTGTAAGCAGTGAAAATTCTGCAATATGTGGTGCTGAACAGTAGAAATTTTCATATCCAAGTATTTGAGATAATTTGGATAGCAATTTCTCAACGTATGGTCTACAGATCTGTGTGGGTCTGCAAATATGTTGACAGAAATCCTAGAAGAAAAAGAAGCATATTATATTTTTCAAATAAAAAAAAGTTTCTCAAAATGTTTACCTTTATTGAAACATGTGTTAAAATTTAAGTTAAAAACATATAAAATTATTTAAGTTAAATGAAAATGTTTAAAACAAAGACTTATTAATATTTTATATATACAGTATTTTAATTAAATTCTGCTCTAGGGAGTCTGCCGAATGTTTTCTTTTACAGAAGTTTACCAGAAAGTGAAGTTTGAGAAACACTAGTTTAATGCATGCCATTGGGGTATTTTGTACTTAAAGCATGCAGTTCTTCCAATTTTTCAAAAATTGTATTGTTTTCCTCTTACAATTTAAGTAAAGGTACACTGTTGATGATAATATTATTGGAACTATTAGTGAAATATTGGCTTAATGTATGAGTGAAAAAGTGATGAATAGCACTTGTGTATAAAAGTGCTATTCATCAACTTTTTTTTGTTACCAAGTTCTTAAGCAATTGAAACCAAGTTCATCTGCTTAAGAACTTTGTCTTTAATCAATGAATAATAAATAATGACTTTTTTTTTTTTTTTTAGAGCTATGTAGATTTATGGTTGTGGATTAATAACAAGATAAACTACTAATTTTTAATTTTAATCATTCAGCAATTATAAAAAACTAGAGATGTGTGCCTGGCATTGCTTGGATTTTTGAGTGGGTGATAAAAACAACAACCCTAGTAACTAAAATGTACATTTATCGACCCAAGTATTTATTATAATGAAACTGTACAAAAGAAAGAAAAAGAAAATGCTTGAATTTGGGGGACAAATATAAAAGTTCATTCTTGTCTCATTGCATAACTTTGGTGGGTCTAAATTTTGCAAAAGCATTACTGGTGTTCCAACCTATAGATCTAGGTTATGACATGGTACTGTACAAGTCTAGCTGGTTTCATGGAGTCTAAAAACTCTACCAGGTATATTTGACAATGCATTTATTTTTAGATGCCAATACTTCTCTCTCATATACTGAGATGGAAAAGTTGTTTTACTTTTGTATATAGTAAATGTAAATGTTTTACTTTGTCAGTGTACCATACTGTAAGGTATGTGAGGGTCAGGAAGTTTGTACAAAGTTGGTCATGGATAGTCATGGCATTCAAAACAGAAATTTGTGTAGAACCCTGTATATGTATCACTATTTAAGAATATCCTAACTATGATGTGTTTAGTATAGTGACTTTCTTTAACATTAGAGAGGCATGTGCTAATATTTCCAGATTTTTGTGGTATAATATTTGTACAAGATTTAATAAGGTTTTCATTGTGCTTGTAGTCCTTTCTACAGAGGTACTTTATTTAGTGAGTGAGTTCTAAATACATGCTAATTTTTTTGGTGTATGTATTACTTTCCCAGCTGTTATACATAACAGAGGGAAAGTATGGTAATTGGTCAAAAATTGACCCTCCCTAAGAATTTTACATTTTTTGGACTTGGGACCATGAAATGCTGAGAACTGAAAAAAATGGGGGCAATTCCTTTATGTATGGAATTATTGTGTGTGGGGGTGAACAATTTTGTTCACCCTGTTTAAACTTAATAACCCTGTGGTTTTTGTTGAAAATTTCTGAAATTTTGCATGGAGGTTTATTACAGGATAGATACTATTAAATTTGGTGGTTAGAGGTTGAGGGAATGGAGAGATTACTGGAGATACACACAACCCCCTTTGAGTCAGACTTGCTATTTTACTTGTTAGCATTTACAATTTTTTATTAAACCCATCCCTACCCTCAAAATTAAGCTTTTTGCCATTTTATAATAATTAAACATATGAAAAGTTATGATATTTTATTATTAAAACAGATGGCATAACTTTGGTGGGTCTGCGTAACCACTGCAAACATGCACGCAGTTTTAAATGTTGCCAGCAGTTTTAAATGCACGCAGTTTTAAATGTTGCCAGCAAAGTTAAGCAACTTTTGCTGGATTTTTTTGTATATTGTAGGTGTTTGGAACAACTGTCTGTGATGTACGTGTTTTGTTTCATTTCTCAATGAACGTGATGAACTGCTTTCTGTAATTATGGGTAACTACAGTATTTATAGTATGATATGTGGGTCTGTAATTTTTTAGCACTAGCTTTTCATGTATTATATTTGTTCACATTAACATACTCAAATAACTGTCTGTATGTCAATGAGCTTGAACTCAATACGGTATGTATGTACAGTTTCAGATAAGACATTGCATTCCTACAAGTTTCATTTGTAAGTGTTCTAAAATGTGTTTTCTATAGATTTTTATATTTACTGCCATACATCTCTTCAAAGAGCCATCCCCAGCCAACCAACGGTTTGACACAGTTTTGTCAGAATGATCCTGAACAAGATCATTACACTATCATGGAGCTCCTTTTGGCCAAGACTATTTCTTGGTGTATTTGTATTTTACATACTGAATCACTTTGACTGGGTTGTTTTGGCTTGATGATTACAATCTGTAAGGTCTTTTATCATATTTGGAAGCTGATCTGTGGCTGAACAGTTATTATTGTTGTTGATATATATATATATATATCAACAATAATATGTCTAATATATATCTAATATATATTACTTTAACAAATTTATTATATGTATATAATAAATTTGATGAAGTTAGTATAAATATTTAGTACCAAAATGTTCAAATGACAGATCTTAATAAATTTAAGTTAGTGGTTTTAAGATATTTACTTCAAAATTAATTAGAAAAAGTTGTAGAATTTGAAAATACTGTGTTTGTAAATACATACATAGTAAAACAAATCTAATAAAGATTTGTTAGTATGATAAAGCTATAGTTTCACTTACTCACCAACTGAGATGAAACATTTGAGAAGAAGCAGGCTTCTTATAGAAAAATGAAAGTGTCATTGAAGATAGTGATGAGTATACTATCCAAAAAATTGCAATTTTCAAAAAATGTTCAAATATTTTAGGATTTATGAGAAGTCAAAATTTATCCCTCGATGTTCCATAGAATGCCATGACATACATTGGCTAACTAATTTAAGCACCACCTGCCTATATTTTTTTTATTAATTTACTTTGCATTATTTTTATATAACAGTATTTCATCCTTGATTCTTCAATTATGCATTATTTGGTTTTAAAAATATTATTTATTATATTTCATATGTATGAGAAGACATTAAAGACAATTTTGGTATAATGGAGACAAAACTGATATTTCTCTGAAGTTTGCTAGATATTATAAAGTAGTTATTTAAGTGCACATTACTTCTAATGTTGGCAAACCTGCTATACACACATGCACAATGTCATATTAAAGATACACAACTGTCAGAGTCACTGTCACGGAGCAGAAAGTGCTATACTTTTTTGTGGTCAAGTGTGAAAATGATGGTGGCTTGGTATTGAGACACTTCTTTAAGCCAACATAAGATGCAATTGAGTCCAGAAGTAGGGCTTACTCACTTTGTTTCACTGTGGCTTTAACAAGTAAAGCACAGTGAGGTAAAGTGAGCATCATAACTGTTCACCCACTAAAAATTGTGAAGAACATTTTGACTTTTTCAACCCAAAATTCCTTAGAATACCTGCATAATATGTACAGTACAGTACATTGAGGGGATGGTTTAGCAGCGGCTAAGCGGTTCTGTTCCCTGAACGCAGAGAGTTCAGTCATGGGTTCGTGCCTCGCCCGGACAGGCTGGCCACATGGAGTTTTCTGGGTTTTCTCCATGTCTGTAATACCTGAATAGGGGCATGTTACCCCTAAAAAACCTCCCCAGAAGGTAGATGGCCCAAGTGTTGCATTGCCATAACCAAACAAAACAAAAACATTAAGGGGACACTACCAAATTTTGCCCTTGTAGATGAATTTTGAAGTAAATGTTTTCAAAAAATTGAAACAGCACACTTGGGATGGTATGTATACCAAATGTGGTTAAGATTTTTCTGATGGTTGTTTGTACAGTCTGAACACCTCTTTAATTATGATCATGTGAAATGTGCATTAAATTTGGGTATTAAAACCAAGAAATGTTAAGCAGTTATCCTGCTAAACAGGATAACTGCATCCAAAAATAAATTAATTCAGGCTTATTGGCCTGGATTAATTATTTATTTTAATTAAATTAATTTATTGTGTGTGTGTGTGTGTGTGTGTGTGTGTGTGAAGGATGGGTCTCGTAGGTGTAAAACATGATATAAGTATGTTGGCAACAACGATGTAAATGATGTCACATTTTGCCTAGAACCGATTCTTGGCACAAAGAAACTGAAATTTGTTCTACTTTTTTATGTGGCTTTAATCAAACAACAGATTTGACAGTATAGCTACCAAGTGTGTCTAGTTTGGCTCAAACATAATGCATGTGTGTGCAATAACAGATTCTTTTTAGTAGAAATATGAATACATTACTTTCTCTTTGATTAAAAGAATGCCCAGGATATAAGAATGTTTTGCTCTGTTATCTAATTACATGTAGGGTTTTGTATAGACGACCAGAATCTCTATTTATGCGTGAACAAAATGACATCAAGCGTATGTACACAACTTTCTTGCACCGAAGTATTTTCATCATGTTTTACACTTGTGAAACCCAGCTTTAATTGTGAAGATTGCTCTTGGTTTTTTGTTATTTACAAGAGAGTAATACGTATTGTCTTTCCAGGCGGGGGTGATATTGGAGGCAACGGGACCGAAATAGGCTTTTACAGTGACCAGTGACCCAGGTTAGAGACGTTTGACCAGGGTCGGGGGAACCTTGGCCACGTCCGCGCGGGACGCAGACGGACTCGGTGGCCCGAAGACGTCCCGCTCATCCGGCGGAAGGACGGATTGCTCGACTTTCATCACGTGACTGCAGAAGGGTGCCTGGGAGGCCGACGGACAAGGAACTGGGAGAAGGTGCCCTTCTGTAAACCAGGCCAGCCGGACTCATAATATATTCCCGTTATTCGTGTAAATCGTTATCGGACTTTTGTTTAAGATTATTAAAACTTCGTTCCGCTTCCCGTTACCCAACTAACTTACGGAAGAATTCTCCCGTCTCGGCGGGAGAGCCAAAAATCGCGTCCGTGCACCGTTCCGACACTCGTGCCTCCACTGCTTACGTCGTGCGTGGCGCGTGCATCATCTACGTATCTCTGTACATAAACGTGCGAGGCACTGCCGGGCAGCCCGGTCGTGCACTGGTATGGGGCTCGTATTCTCTGGGAAAACCCAGATGAGGAGATCTCCTCTGCTCTGAGGTAAGGGAGGCAGCAGGAATCCTCATTCGGAACCACCAGAACGGAAAACAGTTCTTTTTCTTTTAGGGGCCCGGGTCAGTTTGTCCGGCAGAGAGGGCTCCTCTCTAGCCACCCGCCAGGAGCCCTTTTGAGTTTCTGGCGGAACTGCCGTCGAGAGCTTTCGGAGGCCACACGAATCGAGCGGCCGAACGGTGCACTATTGCCTAAAATTCACGAGTGAGACTCAATAAAAAATATATCTATAAGTATTTGTCTTATCTGTGTTGCTGCAAGGGATTTCTCTCGGTGGCAACAGCACACAAATGCAAGAGGGTGTAAGAGAGCGAATCGAAGCTCGAATTTTAGTCAGGTTTAACGTTCATTCCGCGTACTGGCTACTCGCAGAATATTAAGAAGAGGAACCTCGAGGATATCCACAAATCCACATATTAATCTATACGGTTGCCAAATAGGACTTGCAGCAGGGTCCCATCTACATCCAATACGGTGACAGCCGAAACTTCTATACGCGTCAGGCGTCATATATTTCAATGGAGTGTCACAGGCAACAACATCGACTGAATCAAAAGAAAAGCCAGAAACTAGAAGTTTACAGAGAACAAAGTGTAAGTGGGGAAATCAGAACTTGCAAAATACTTGTCGGTACAGGAGCGAAAAGAAGGGATGCACGATGAGTTCTTTAATAAGTAAAAAAAGTCTGCAGGAGAGAGATGTTTCGTTGGTTATTTTTGCCAGCAGTCAAGACGGGAAGCTAAGGATTGTTGTAAACTCTCAAAATTATAGAGGCTGCTACGAGTAGCTTTAAAAGGGACACCGCCAGCCGGGCGACAAAATAAGAGGTGAATAATAGAGAAAAGTTCTTATTCGTTTCTATTGATCTACATTCTAAATTGAAATAACTTTTAAGAAACCGGTTAAAAGAACGATATTTTTAATTGAAAAATTTAAGCACGTTACATACATTATTTATTTTTACAAGTAAATAGAAAGTCCCGAAGAACGGTCGATATCTACTCCCAAAATTAACAAATACGCGTAAAAACAATTAGAGAAAATTAAAAATATATTAGCCTACATTATACATTAAAACGGAGTTATAGGGAATTTTTTATGGAAAAACCGCTTTTCTTTGACATTCTTTGTTAACGGTTCCCTCATACAATAATTAACTACGCTACGTACTGTACCATAGCGTAGTTAATTATTGTATGGGGAAGCGGTTCCAAAACATTCTTTTTTTTTCTATGTCGGGAATAATTTAAGTCAACCATATTTATATATAACCAATATTTACAATAATATGTCCACCAAATCGTACGTTTGCTAAGTGCAAAAATTTTTAAGTTTGTGGCCCACTAGACGGTCAAGGTGGCAGTCTACCGCTCTGGGGGACCCGGGATCGAATCCGGACGGGTGAAAAAATCAGGAATTTTTCGGCAGGTGGTCCATCCGGATGTGTCGCGCCCCGTCCCTCATCACCCGGCCGAATCGATAATGAGGCCCTTTTAGTACCGACAGAGGAAAGAGAAAAACCTCCAAGATCACGTGCAAAAGGAACTCGCTCGGACTTCCTCGGCAGCGCTGCTACAACAGTTTGATTATGGAAAGTGCCCGCCGGTAGTAGGTGGTGGGTCGATGCTCGGCGGGGTGGAGTGTTCCGGGTTTGACGTCAGTAACACGTAAATAGGAGCCATTTTCCTACGAAAGACCTGGAGACTTCCCCTGGGCAGATGGTGTTGCATTAATTGGACAAGGTTGTGAAAAGGCAATCCCACTAACGGGAAGAAACAAGAACAGTTCTCAAAAGTTGTGGTCGAGATTTGACAGACGCCGCAAGACCACCACTCGGTCCTTCCTCATGCCGATTAACCGCTACATATATATAATTGGTGTTTGCCATAGGTTTCGTCGGACTACGGTTGATTTCGCGCACTTTACCTAACGTGGTTTTTAATAGGCGTACGGTGGACGGACCACCAACGGCCCGGTTGGCGTAACAGCTACATATTTAGCTAGTGGGAATGGGGTAACTAGAGGGACTACTGATTACCAATATTCACAAACTGGTAAACGACAAAGAAGCCAATGTTGCGCTCGGTCTTAAATTCTTCTCTCGACCTTACTACTAAAGTAAATGTTGGAAGCTGTTATTTGAAAGCAACGAGGTTAACGTGTGAAAAATTTCATAGGATCCATTCTGTACGGGTTAAAATCCAAGACCGAGAAAGTGGCCTTTAATTAGCTCAGGCGTTCTGCCGCCGAAAATTTAAAAATTTCTCTTCAAACGCGAAAAAATATCCGATTAAAAGATAATCTTATCTACCCACTGGGCCTTCGGTTTTAGTCGGATTGGCGTCCAGCCGGTCTTCGCCTTTGTCGGTAATCGGCCTTAAATCTTTTTCGGTCCCGCCAGTGAAGTACACGTAAATTTTGGAGCGGGTCCCAAAGCGTGTATGCACAGTAGTAAGCGTGAAACTTAAGGCTGTGCGGCAATCGATTTGGACATCGTCGATCTTCCAAGTAATCGATTGAACGAGAACGGAGTAAAATATGATACCTCGTATTTCGGACAAATTGAGTGTTAATATAAGTGAGATATCTTATGTGCAAAGTAGATTAATCCGTTTTTTCAATGTTTTTCAAGTATATATAAGGTCTTTCAATGACAACTTTTAGCAAAAAATTTTAATTGGTACCAAAACGTCCTTGGTCTAGCGAACTTAAACGAGTGCGGGCAAGAGACGACCGATTAAAGAAAATGGTGCCCACGAGAAGGAAGTCGAGCGTGTGGCGAAACTTGGAAAAACTGCAATACGGATAAAGCGGAATGCACCGTCTGCAAAAAGAAATCGAAAGTTTGTGGGAACGCGACGAATTTCGCTATCCGTTTGAAAAACGCCGTCGTTACGTGTTGTTCTCGGAAAATTGCCACGCGCGCCAAATTGTGGTGAACTCTGGGCAGTTATTTGCCCAGACGGTGCCCTCTAGAAACTTTACTGCAACTTCTTAGACTATCCCAAAGGAGCATTGAAGATTCGTTTTCGTACATGTCGTGTTCTGATAAGCGTAATTTATTTTTAAAAGTTGAATTCTAAATAAATATCTTAGTCCGAGGATGAGGTGGGCTCTCTCATTCTAGGTTAATTAATTAAAACTGATCGTTTTATAACCCTAAATACCTTGTATTTTCGAGAGGAGAAAAACGCACGAACTTGATAAATTGACTCGTGTCATTAACATTTAGGCCTAACTACAAACATTACTAATCATAGATCGGAAAAGAATACTAAGATGTATAATCTTATATAAGACAGAAAAGAACGGATTTTCTAAAACAGTGGTTCTTAACCGGTGGTCCCTGAAAGCACCCGAAGTGGTCCGTGAAGTCATCCTAAAATTATGAAATAAATGAGTTGACGACGAGTTTTGTCAGTTCAAATTTCAAATACATTTTGCTTATTTAGTGGATTTTTTTGCACAAACTAAATAAATTGAACCTTCAACTGCAACGGTCAGGAAATATGAAATTGGAAGGCACTAGCAATATATTTGCATTTGAAGATAAAATCAGTACGTTTATCGCTAAAATCGACCTATTGATCAGCAAAGTTGAAAGAGAGAAGTTTTCTGCGTTTGATATATTGAACCCAATTATTGACAGACAGTGTGCTGAGATGCTCACCAGTGGCCGAGCGGTTCTGTCGCTAAACTGAGAGTTTGGTCGCGGGTTCTCACTGCGTTCGGTCGGGCTGGCACGTGGAGTTCTCCGGGTTTTCTTCACGTTTGTAACACCTGAATAGGGGTCAGTTTCCTTTAAAAGACCTCCTAGAAGGCATTATTCGGAGACTGATCCACAATCCTTTCATAGTCAACATTTGAGGTGCCAGATAAAATACAAGAAGAGTTAATTGAAATGTAACACGATAGTAACTGCAAGGATACTTTCGAGACAGGAATTAATCTTGAAGATTTTTGGAGCCATAAAGCTATTGCTTTCTCTAAAATTCGAGAAATTGCTTTACGGTACCTAACTTTATTTTCAACCACATATTTATGCAAGCAAGGATTCTCAGTGCTTTTGATAATTAAAAGTAAACATCGAAATCGGTTGGGTGCCAGTGTCGACATGCGTTTGGCTTTGAGTAGCACTGAACAAAGAATCCAGCAGTTGGTAAACACTATGCAGTTACAAAAATTGCACTAAAATAATATAATTAATGTAACATTTTTGCAAATAATATAATACTCTTGGTTTCGAATAATTTTTATACATATTTAATTTATAGAACAACCTTATAAGAAATTATATTACTGCCAAACAGCTCGTGGTCCAAGGCAAGAAAAAAATTTTGATAAATCACTAAAAGGTTAAGAACCACTGTTCTAAAACAAAACTTGTAGCGAAAAACACGAGAGACTGCACGCATGGTCAAGTGACTAAGGCCTGTCTTTCTCGTTGGCCTGTTGAACAGTCCGTATAAACGGTTGTATCAACTATGGTAAGCGGTAAAACTGTTCATTTGTCTTGTATCAACTAGTTAGGCGTGAGCTTCTAGGCCCACCATACTCAACCTTTTTTTCTCTATTCACATACACATGATAGCTATTATGTGAGGACCTGGATGGGGGTCGACGTGAAGGTCCGAAGCAGTGGCGTAGCGTGGGTGTCAGCCGCCCGGGGCGGAGGAAAATTTTGCCGCCTCCTTAAAGTGCCGCCCCCACTACGCTACGCCACTGGTCCGAAGAATATTAAACCAAGTCGCGAAAATCTCTTACATGCAAATTAAAGCTCGTGATTAAACAATAAAAATTGGAAGAAATAATAAAACAATAGAAGAATAGTTTTGTAGAGATCAAAATCGGGAAAGCGCGGTTTCAGGGAAATCAGGTTCTATCGCGACGTTGACCTCTCCCGCGCCCTTCCACAGGTTTCGAGTTGTCACCACCTGACGACGAGAGACCAATGGAGAGTTGACTTTGGGGATTAAACTGATAAATACGCGTGGTTCAAGGACGCGATGTTCTTGGCTCTCGTTTTATCGCTCCTGACTCCGGCTCTCCGTGACATCTGCTGTTGGATACGTTCTCTTCGGAGTGAAGTGCTCACCGTGAGAATTGTGCAGACCAGTCTCACCTTGCTCCTTACTCACGTTACTTCGAAGGTTGGACAGTGCGCCCCGGGGCCGTCGATCTCCAAAACTCTACGAGGTACCAGAAGACAACCTATATAACTTGGACTTTGGTTATACTTTGAAAGAACTGACCACGAGTTTAGTAACTCGTGGTCAGTTCTTTCAAAGTAAGAAAACTTTTAATTAATTAATTAAACGGGTTAAAAGATGGAAAGCTTGATTTTTTGAGTCCTTCCACTCCCATACGACAGTACTGACCGCTCGATTGTCCTGACATTTCCACCCCAGTCGGCTAACTCGACAATCACTCGCGGGACGCAACATAACGATTTATAATAAAAAAAGTGCATAATTTCTCGCTCACTCTAAAAAAATTAGTGAGACCGTTGATACTGCGAACATATTTTCACAATTTCATTCAAATCAAGCTTGTAACTGCTGCATGTTACTCGTAAAAAAGAATCCAGGTGTGAATCAGTAAGCCGGTTTCTATTATGTTCTTTGCATATTTCATTTTTGAGTATGACGTTTCGCATAGATACGTTGATGCGAACAACGTAAGTAAAATTTGAGCACATTGTTTTAGTCTTATATTGTTCGGGCACTATTTTCCAGAAAAATTGCTCAATATTCCGGGGGTTTCTTATTTATAATTCATTTTTATTTATATTTAATTTATTATGAATGAATCGTAATTAATAAAATATTAGCGTGTAATTAAAGCTACAAGCCTCTGATCGGTAATGTTTTTACCATAAAGACGCAATGTTTTGTTTTCGAATACGAGTGACGTCAAATAAGCAACCAATGAGAAGCGCTTGTTCTCTATAAGGCAACATATTCTAGGACCTCGGTTAGGAACTTGTGTTGGAAGAAACCAGATGTTTGCTAGAGTTATTTGCAAGTTAGAATTTTAAAAGTGCATTTTTTGGGCGCGTTTGGAAATTGTAACTGGTGTCACCGGTAACTGCGGGTAGTTACCGAGGCGTTTAGAAAATGTAACCCGAATAACCAACCGCAATCACGGTTATAACGTCATCCGTTGTCCTGTGGTACTTAGCGAAGTAACCACAGTGACAAAGCGGTTCTATTGAATTCCAAGATGGCGGACACATTGTATCGTGTGACGAATGTGGCCGGCGAATTTTAAAAATTTAGAGAAAATAAAACAACATTTTGTTTCCGCGACACAAAGCGACGAAGACCAGACGTCAATGCCCCAAATTTCAAATCGGGCAAGATAGCACGGAAAATGGCCAGCAAATGCTACGAAATTATTAATTTCACAGTATAAACTAAAAAATAATTTTTTCTTCGATACTTGAAAATGAACTTGTAGATTATTATTATTTTTTAAATCTTTTGCTGAACTTGTCGAATGTTCATCGTCATATGATTCTGAATCCATATTCGAGAGCAATAACAGAATATCATCTCCTCGCGACTTTACGCCACATTGAACACCACAAAATAAGCAGTGTGTTTAAAAATGAGCTAATCGCCCGGAATAACCGGCTATGACCAATAACGTCAGTCACCACTACCGCGGTGTTACCGGTTAGAATTTCCGAACGCTCCCTTTGTCACTCAGCCTAGGAATAAGTTTTGGTGGGGGTGTGAAGTTAGCCTTTAACCCTTAAAATAAAATACTTGCTAATATTTTTATAAATTTATTTCGTTTCATCACAATTTCTACGAAAACGGAACAAATTAATAATCCGGACCATGAATTTAAATACCGGCCTGGTAGAAACAATAGTCGCAACGGACTTGCGAAGGAAGCTTAATATTTCTTTAGTTCAGAGGTCAAGGGCGTCGCCAGCCAATGGGCCAGGGGGGGCAAGATGATATAAATTGATAGAGGATATGAATTGTATGTAGGTAAAATAAAAACGATTCATAAATTTTAAGAAGCTTAAGAAGATTATTTTAATTAAAACATAATCTTCTTGGGTTTTTCGCGCGGGAATTATAAATCGGGCAATAGATGACTTAGCATTTAAATAATTTTTTTCGCATGTCTAGGGAGGGGCAACTGCCCCTCTGCCCCCCCTCTGGCGACGCCCTTGTCAGAGGTTTTGATCCCGACCAACGATATAGTATCGGAGCAACCGGGCCTATGTCTATAACCTACCGGAACATGACACCGGATCCTTTTTATATCTTGCCGTACAATTAACTGCACGACAAATCGGTGACATTCCTGTTATGCTCCCGTGGCAATTCCCATACACTCGAGTCTAAATAAATAGCAATTGCGCCAGAAATAGTTACCATAAATCGGAAGGGACGACTTTAGACTCGGGGCGGCGCTAGTTTCTACGTTAACTTTTACTCGATTCGGTGTCTGGTAGTTAGGTGTCGTTGGCAAAACCCAATACGCGAATGTCATTAACTCGGAAGTAGCCACTGCGTGGCCAATATTTTATAAATGAAAATTTAAGTAGAAATAGAAATGGTCATTCAAGGTGCGTAGTACATATTATACATATACGAAAATTCCAATATTCAGACTAGCATCGTAGGTTTTGATCATTTTACTATTAACGCGGGAATCCGTATACTCGTCATTTTCGGTAATTCGCCATTTCCTCGGTGTACACTGGGGTTTCTCAAACGGGATCTCGGGATCCCGGCTGTTTTTTTTAACCCGGGAAATCCCGCAAATTTCTTAAAAATTCACTTTTTTCTTATTTTGTGTTAAGGTTGAGGAAACTTTGCAAATAGAAACTATAATTAACTCATAAACTGTCAGATTACATCTGTATTTATTAATTTTAAACCTACTTATTAGTTGTTTTAAATTTTTGCTCGTTATGGCATGTCACAAACGGTCAATAATCAATACGTAGCTTATTTGTGGCAGGACTGAAAATTCTTTACTTGTCAGAACCTGTGATATCTGGAATAATTGCGCCGAATCTGTGTTAATTTTACTATGCCCAATAACTTCAATAACTGATTTAGGGCAGGTTGTGCAAATTGGGCAAGGATAGAAACGAGTACGAAGTCTGCAAGTATGAAGTTTTTCTTCATAAACCCGATTATTAAAGACAAACGAACTTCCGAATTATCGGGCTATAAACTTTTTACCGCTCACTAGTAGATAAGCCCGGCGTTGCTCGGGCAAAAAGTAACGATAGCGAACATTAAAATTATCACATTATAGCCAATCTTACCCGTTTTCACAGAATGCAAAAATTAGGTCCCCCCTGTTTCTAGACTAATTAGAGAATTTTTAGATGGGTCTAAAAATATGATCGATTTTCCGCAAAAAACCATATCTGCACCTGTAAATCTTGCATACCGCTTTCTCTTAACACTTCCATTGTTAAGGAATAAACTTCTTTCATTCCCACATGGTACTCTACTAAAACGCAGTTAAAAACAAAAAATTGCATCTAAAATAGTACAGAAGAAGCCGAGTTCTTTAGGATAAGCCTTAATTCTTTCCCTCTTCCCCGCGGAGGAATTTCGAAAAATCCCTTCTAAACGTTCTCGTGACGTGCCCGCGTACCAAATTTCAACTTTCAACTCCTAACCGTTTGGGCTCTGCGCTGGGTCCAGAACATTCGACAGTATTCGAGTGTGTTCTGGAATGTTCCACAATGATCCGGGATGTTCCCGAACGTTTCAAAACACTCCGGAACATTCTGGAATGTTGTGGAATGCTCTCGAATGTTCTGGACTGTTCTAGAAATTTCTAGAGGGCGAAACTTCCAGCCCTTATATCTTAAACAGCACGAGCTTCAGGTAAAAACGGGAAACTTCTTCATGGATGGGGATAGAGGGCTACCACACCATATAACTCCCTTGATCGTACCGGGACTCATTTTTGAGTTTTAGTGGCACGCACATTGTACACTTACTTTTATAATACAAATACATAGTGATTAAAAGTAGCCAAGGTAGACAAATTAGGAATAGTTGAGGGCAAAAGAAGCACTGCAACGCATCTCGAAAACAAACTAGAAATCTTCGGCGCTATGGATGAAAAAACACGTAACATTTGTCTTCTCTTAAATGCACTAAAGACGATTCCACTCGCATCCATTGAATTGGAAAGGGCATTTTCAGTAGCGAGACTTTTCATTATTAAAATAATAACCAGATTGAGTGATCAGAGTATTGAACATCTTTGGTTTTAATATTAATACAGCAGTATCAATATTATGATTTTGGAGGTTGCGGAACGTATTAAATTACTTTTAAGAATGAAATATAATTATATTTGATTTCAAGATATTTTTCCTATTTTAAAAATAATTAATTATATCCCGGAAGCAGGTCACTTTTTCCCCGGAATCCTGGGAGAATCAAAAGAGCGGGAAATGAGAAACCGTAGTGCACACATTACGTCGAGTTTGCGGGTCTTTACCGTAAGTAATGGTTATAAAAATAAAATTGAATGCGTGGAAGTTTGTGTGTACAAATATAAAATCATAAAATAGAAAATACGTTTATATTTATTTTAAAATATTTAAAATTTGGTAGAACTTTTGTCTGTTCAAAAGTAAAAAAAACGTGATATTTATATAACAAATTTACAATAAAACTAAATAATTATTTAAAAATTCCAACAACGAATTGCGTAACTTTCCCGGCTGTTAAGTCATTTTTTAAATTAGTCTATGTTATAAATCAATCATACTCAGTGGCGTAGCGTAGTGGGAGCGGCAGGGGCGGCCCGCCCCGGGCGGCACTTTAAGGGAGCGGCAAAATTTCACAATAAATAATAATAATACCTAAATAAGGGGGCGGCGAAATTTTCCTCCGCCCCGGGCAGCTGACACCCACGCTACGCCACTGATCATACTATTAATAAATAAATTGTGTGGCACTATCTATTATGACATTTTATTATAATTTTTTTTTATATAAGTAATAATAATAATATATTTTTATTATTTTATAATTTCTTCTTTTAGTTTAATCTAAAATTACATAAGTAAATTATAATTATTAGATTTAATACGAGATGTGCCTAACTTTTTCCTCAAGGTGAAATTTATTATTATAGCCGTTTTTTAGCCCAATCTCGTACAGCAGTTGTAACGTATCGGGTTTAGCAAAGATGTTTATTTTTGTATTATTAATTCTTACAAAATGACAAAGCTTAATTTTGAAGGCAGAGATGAGTTTCGTAAAAAATTTCGAACGCTATTAACGGGTAAAATTTTCATTAAGTGGAGATACGACATATGACACCCTTTTATCTCCTTACCCCCTCGAGCTTCACCCACCAAAATTTAATACCATCGATGCCCTTTAAACACAAGTTACCGTGCCAAATTTCGTTTCTTAGTTATTACCATATCTCGAAATATTAAACGAAATAGATGCTAACGAGCGCATCCAGGGATTTTTTTGCCGTTTTTTGACTTTATTGGGTTCGGAAATCTTGTCGAGTATACATAACAGCCGAGAAAATAACAAGTAATGCATTTGTAACAGTATAATCGTGAACAAAGAAGTAAAATTGTTTAAAAATTGAGAACTCTTCGATGGCTACAAATTTCGACCGATGGGAGTCGGGCCGACGACGCTTTTACTCATTTCAATCGTATACAAGTTTTTTAATACAACTCCACTCATAGGCTATTGGCTCGATGTATTCGAGAATCGCCATTCACCTAAAAATCTTCTCGACGCGGGGTCTTCCAGAACTTAAGACCGCGTTTCTTTATGCAGAGAGAGTGTAGCGAAATGACGTCACGAGCAGTGTTGGCCAATTAGAAACCAGTTTCAGTGTGTTCGCTGTAAAGCGCTTCTCGAGCGCTGCATAAAGAAACGCTGCTTAAACGACACCTTAAACGCCCGGCCATCCGGCCGACCAATTTCTTCGGTGGCAGTTAAATTTAACGTCTATAATGGCAGCAAAAACTTCACACCGGCTAATCTCGGAGAAAACTATTTAGTAAAAACTAGAAAACTTCCTCCGCTATTTAATTTGTCTATTTTCTAGTTAAACGTTTGATAAAAATCGAACAACGCCTAAAATGTACAAATTCGATATTTATTTTCCCGGCATAAATTTTTGTCTCGGACGAAAATATTTTGTGAGTTTATTCAGAAAAAGAGCCTACAAGGCTAACATCTCCATATAAACCAAAAAAGAAGAAATATTTTTTGAAGCGTTGGACGGACGACGGACGCGCGTCGATGTCTGCAGTGCGACCGACAGGGCGGCGCGACGTCCGTTGGGAAAGGAAAGAGTGGCGAGCGACGTCCATCCGAGTGGTTTTTTTGTACTAGAATATTTGTGGCGCGAGTCGAAGTAAGAGATGTCCCGTTTTCTTCGATTCTTCGTCCTTCTGCTCGCTCGTGCTTTACTGTCTTCGGCATTAAAAGGCGCCGTCGAATTGGACAGCTTAACTTTCGATAAGGTTTACACTTTCTTCGTGTTAATCCTCTATTTTACGTTACTGTTTTGATTATGTTTTCGTTTTGTCACTGTTATATACCTTTCTAAGCGTTCGGGTGCGTGCGCGTGCGCATATAGGGTACGCACGCACGTACTGTACGTGCCCTATATGCACACTGCATATAGCCTGTTACAAAATACCGAGCCTTATATTTTTGTCGACGAGCTTAAAACTTTGAAGAAATCTAATTAATTTTTGGTAAATTTATAAATTGGCATCCGTGGAGGGCGAGATCGCGGACGTGCTCCACGGGAGAGAGAGTTCGAGGAGGCCCGTGGCGACGGAGGACGGGGGAAAACTCGACGCCGTGGCCTCCCCGGATCCACCTCTCTGCCCGGCGGTCGTCGGATCCCTTTCGGGGTTTGCGGGAGCGCTTTTTGACCGTTCGGTTCCGTCGACGTCGTTCGTCGTTTTTAACTCTGCCGGAAAGTGGACGGGGCGGGTGGACGGAATTTTTGCCGACGGCGTACCGCCCCGTCTCTTCGACCGATGCGGTTTCTTAATTTTGATTTATTGTTAAAAAATTACTTTGACGACATTCGATTTATCGTTAAATCGAATGTCCGTCGCAAACTTTATGGAACCTTTTGCATTTTGTGATGCCCCGTGCGTAAGAAATTCGGTTTGTGGAAGACGTAATTAAAAAACTACGACAAAATCTAAGAAAACTAAAAGCACGTGGAGTTTGTCCTAACTAGAGAGCCTACGTATGTAGAGAGACCGGTCGATGCCTCGTGATGGCCGTGTTACGGTCAAAAAGGTCGAACCCGCTCGTGCGTGGACACTATCTTTCTACAATTAGCTAACTGTAGTGCATAAAAAAGTTCTTTTTATATTAGTTATACAAATACTTAAAAAATCTTAAAAACTAAATTAAAACAATTTATAATTTTATGTTTTAGACGATGTTAACAAGAAAACTCGCTTAATTATTTCTATTCGATTTCACTAATTGTTGAATATTGGGAATGGAACAGAAAAACGGGATAGACGGCTTAATCTTACCCTTATTAAATATTGTATACAATCATGTTAATTAAAGAAAAATTTTTGAAATTTTTTACTTTCGGAAATGTTAATGGCGACTGACGGATTACAAACAATTAGCAAATCGGTTCAAAGTAAAATTATGAACGTGTATTCGTTTTTTGCATTTTATTTACAAACTTTAAAAATAAACCTAAACTGTATTATACAAATTAAAAACTAGCTTATTACCAAATTACTGGAATGAATCACAAACAATTAAGAACCTTTAAAATCCAATAACACAATTTTAATGAAAACATCTAACAAACGTTTTTGACCTTGCCCGAGGTCTGCAGGTCTGCTTCGGGTTTTTAACCAACAAAACTCCGATTTAAGATGCATAGACCAAAATATATTTGAAAAATTATTTTTTTAAATTTGGAACGACGCATAACGTATATAAAAATTTAAACGGCAGACAATATAGAAAGAATAAAATATATAAGTGACCCGTATACAAAAAATTTCTGTTTGCCACTAGTTACATCTTAAAAATTTTTTGTATATGGATTAGTTATATATTTTATGGTTTCCATATTGTCTGCCGTTAAAATTTTTATATACGTTATGCGTCGTTCCAAATTTTAAAAAATAATTTTTCAAATATATTTTGGTCTATGCATCTTAATTCGGACTTTTGTTGGTTAAAAACCCGAAGCAGACCTCGGGCAAGGTCAAAAACGTTCGTTAGATGTTTTCATTAAAATTGTGTTACCGGATTTTAAAGGTTTTTTGATTGTTTGTATTATACAAGTTTTTCTGGTGGATAAGGCAATTTATTTCCTTCTGTATCATTAAGATTTCCAATTCTACTGTTGATTTTTCATTCTCAAAAATTTGATATTGAACTTTGATGTGATATCTTTTACTTTTTCAAGAGAACCGGGGCTACAAAAAATATAAAGCATTTTCAGACAATTCATCCGTCTTAGGTAGTGTTTAAAATTGGTTAGTCCAGTTATAATTGGGAAAGAGAGATGATAAAATTTTTTATTGGTGACAAGATTTTTCTTTTATAGGTGGGAAAAAATAGCTTAGTTAATCCTCCTTTATTATATTTAAACACAGTTCCGTTTTAAATCTATTTTAATATGGACATATTTTTAAAAAAGTTTTTGAATAAGTCATATATTTAAATTAATTTTATAATCTTTGGAAGCAGTTTTTGCTTTTACGTCAACTTTTTGATTTCCAGAAATGAATGAATATCCTAAAGAAATATGAAATTAACTCTATTATTAATATCTTAAACAGTATTTTCTTACTTTTACAAGGAGAATTTAGAAGTGATTTTGAGACAGATTCTTTTTTTTTTCCCATAGTCTAAAGACCATTAGGCATCTCTAGGAAATTGTCTTGGTTTACTCTTTCTAGGTCTCTCTGTCTCGACGTATCGTAGATAGTTGTCAATGCGGTCCGTTTCTTATATTATCAATCCATGTGGCACTTCACCTTCCTCTTGTCTCGTTTCCCTGATGTCACTCCTTCCGGATTGCGATTAAATCTGATACAGATTTTTAATTTGACAGATTCTAGTCTCATTCTGTTTCTTCTATCTGTAGATTCTTCATAATACTGAACAGTCTTTCAACATATGCATTACTAACAGGAACAGAAAATCCAGCCTTATATTAAGTTGAACAGTCATTATTCCTAAATAGTTTCACTCACTGTTCATCTACTGGTTCTGTTACATCATCATCTGTCTCTTCTTTTACCTGCTTATGAAAATATCTGCTTGTATTTGATGGATATAAAGATTTTACAATTAGAAGTTTTATTATTAAGTAAAATTGAGTTTATTGGATTCAAAGATTTGATTGGGGTTAACTTTATCAGTCTTAAAGTAGTATAAATGGCATTTTAATGTAGATTAGAATAATTTGGAATGTTTTGGAAGAAAGAATTAACCTGGAGCAGGATTTGAACTTGCATTATCATGCAGATGTGTTTTTGGTAACACTGATGAAACCACTGTCTGATTTTCACTTCCAGATCTATTAATTTGACCATGTAAGATTCATGATGATTTTAATTGTTAATTTATCTGTCTGGTAAAGAGGTTGGAGGTTTGAGTCTGTTCTGGGTTGATCTTGTCTAGAATATTATAAATTATTGAATTTAATTTTAAAATTAATGTATTTAATAATAATAAATAGCAGATACTTACTTTTTACTACAACTACTTACTTTTAGTTCAAATTATATAATTTTTATGATTATGGTCTAGCCAAAATATAGCATGAAGAAATCTGTCTTTTAGATATTTGGTTAGTAGGAATTGGACTTGGTGGTGGTTATATGTGTGTATAATGAATTTAATTTTTATTTTCAGATAGTAAATAAATTTGAAGCAGTAGTAGTGAAATTTGATATTGCTTATCCGTATGGAGAAAAAGAGGATGAATATGGAAAAGTTGCAGAGTCGTCACAGTTTACTCCAGAACTTCTTGTAGCTGAAGTCGGAGTAAAAGGTAATGAAAACATGTTTATATAATAATACAATAATCTCCTAAGTCATTTATTTCAAATACAAATGTTTGATTATTCAAACGTACAAAATGATCCAAAATACTTGGACATATTTTGCACATCGTACTACTGATAAGCAAGAGAATATGGAAATCAGTTTTGTTACAGTGAGACAAAAAAAATTTTAATTAACATAATGCATTGGACTATTGCACATATAAACTTTTTTCATAGAGGTGTAATGTAATGTACAAAAGGTGGGGTTACACAATTTAGGGTTCAAATCAAGTACCAGGCCTGGACTTGATGGGAAGCAAAATGTATGATCCAAAATAACACTTATGTAAGTAAAAATCTACAATCATATTTATTAGCTTGAACAGTATTATTTACATATAAACAACAATGATTATAACAAGAATTAGTAATGAGTATACATTTTAAATATTCAAAAAAAAAAAAGTCAACATTAGTTATATACAAAATAAACAATTAATCAATGAAAAATTCTTTTTCATATAAATCAAATCAAATCTTCACCAAATAATTAAACAAAGAATATTCTTCTTACGAGCTGATTGCTTATCAAAGAATGCCAGACAATTCACTTCGATGAAGGTTGCTGTTGGGAACTACACCACACTGTTGAATGGATGTGTCCTCTTTTATCTGTCTATCACTGTAACTCCGCATTGCCCCCTATTTACATGTCCACGTGTAATGGAATCGGTCACTGGTGTAAATTATCTTTAGATTTTTATTTCTTAATTTAGCACATTGAGGGTTCCTTAGAAGTTTCCATTCAAAAGAAGAAAAAACCCCGAAAAGGAAATAATTATTGTAAGGAACTGAGTCCGAGCATTATTTTTATTTTATTATTATTTTTTCGTTTTATTATCTTTTGTTTGGGGCTTATGTTTATTTAGGACGAAGGTTCCCCACCACTCTCTTGTTAGTAATAAAAAAAATGAAGATAAAACGACTCACGGAGAAATAAGCGCCATAGGAAAAATCTTGCGCACTTGCGCTGCTCGGCGGAAGTAACAGTCCGCAGAAAAAAAAATGGAGGGGGGAGTCCCCACAATCACTAGTAAAGAAATACAGTCAAACCTGTTTTTATGCGGGGGATAGGGACCGCATTAAAAAAAACGCATTAAAAAAATCTCACAAAACTTCACGAATGGCTGTAAATAATAGTTTTCGCAACACAATTAAAAAAATAATTTTTATGCGGTCAACAGGGACCGCATAAAAAAGTCTCACATAGAAAATAACTCAAAACCGTACAAAATAGAATTTATTGACAACAGATGTCAGCACTTGACATCGTCTGGTCTATCGTCTGTTTTACATATTTTTGTCCAGGTGGTGTTTTGTTGACTTTAAAAAGTAAATTATTTCATTTTTCGCATATTCATGCAATAATATTACTATAATAAGTGCATTTATGCTATAATAAGTTTATTTAGCTATAATAAGTCAACGTGAGACATGACGAATCGAATGAGACTAGTCGCCAACTATACCGCACAAATTAAAAATTTGCATTAAAAAAATCGCACAAATAAAAATCGCACATAAAAAGAGCGCATAAAAACAGGTTTGACTGTACTTGATAAACCGTCTTAACATCCCAGAAAATTATGATAAATATTTTGTAAACGGTTTATAAGCTTTGTCAGAAACTTAAAGCTGCCAGAAAAGAAAGTTAATGTTAGCAACTAAGTATGTAAATAAGGGGAGTAACCCAGCTGAAGTGTGACGTCACCTCACAGTATAAAACCCGTACGTTAACCGAAGAAGGAGAGGTGAATTACAAATCGAGGCGACTTTGAGAGCGAGGTTAATTCTAAAGCGAAGTATTTTCTGATAGAAGTCCAGATTGATAATTGTACGATCCAAGGTGTTAAAGAGGAGTTCGATTGACGATTTGACGATATCGAAAGGATTGAGGAAATAGTTTCTTCGTATAGTGAGGTGACGGATAGACGTTTAATTAGTAAGAGATTTTGTTCATAGTTTCTAAGTATTTGATTTGTCGAATTTCAAAGGGGAATTAATATTAAGTTAAGCTAAGTAGCTGAATTTATTGTTGGGTTGACTTGTTGATTTTCGTTAATAAATTTTGTTTGAATTATTGACACTTGTACGTAGTACATTCTAGTTACAAATTAAATATATTTGAACTTTTGATCTGACTTGATATTTATCGTTATTATTACTAATTTTTTCGGTGCACGCTTAAAAGCCCAGGCCTGGAAAACTAATCTCGAATCCGCGTAAAGTACCCGTTAGGTTAACGGAAGTTTTACCGACCGCAATTATAGTCGGTTTCCTAAGATACTAAAAATAGTACTTTACATTATAACTAAAAATAACATTCAAAACATAAAATAAGAACACCGCTAAACCCGATATAAACTAGACACCAACTAAATGCCAAAATTCAGATAGAATTTCGGCATTTAGTTGGTGTCTAACATAAAATAACAATTGGACTTTGACTCCTTACAGAGGCATCTTGAATCTTTGATGCAAATGTTCCACAGTCACTTCAGTATCAGTTGCAATACCAATATTCCATCAAAAAATACTATTAATTGCTGAATGCAAAATTTTTGAGACATTAGCCACTAACAAATGGCAGTCAGGAAGAGATTGTAACGTGTGTACTCCAGAAATCTGGACAGAGTTTCAGAAGCTGGTCATAGTGCAAATGACTTTTTTCTGTAGGATTATTTCAAAAGCAAAGCATATGCTACCCACTTCAACAATGTTACTGTACTAAAGCTTCTAGCTTTAGTCAAGTTCTGGAAGGAAATTCAAAACATCTCTGATGGTACATCAAGCAAAGTGATGATCAACATTCATAATAGAGTAGAAGAATATAGCGAAGTCCTGGAAACTCAACTCTTGATAACTTGACATTCTGTAAAACTTCTCTTGTCATTCAAAAAAAAAAAAATAATACATTTAAACTAATTTTTACCTCTAAAACTTAAAATTAGGATCTATTGTTTTTTACTAGTGACACTTGATAATAGCATTAATTCTGTGTGTTAACAAAGGAAAGTCCAAGGTGTTACTGCAAAATGCCACAATCCAACTCTCACTAACTCAAAAGTAGTCATTGAATAGTCAATATTTTTTTAAATTAAAATTTACTTACATTTTAACTATGTACCAATAGTGACTATTTCTATTTGTATGTTAATTTGGACATATAAAACATCAACTGAAGAGAGACAGAGTCCCTCTTCAGTTGATGTTTTTATAAAGATAACAAAGTAAAATATACATAAAAGCTGCATTAAAAAGTTGAATTTTTTACACACTGGAAACTTACAAGCTACTTTAGCTTGTAATTAAAATCATGATGGCAGTAAAGATTCATCAGAGTCCATGCTTTTTGTATTGAATTCTATAAAATTTTCTTTCCAAACTTGTGTGTCCAGGATAAAATGTACCCTTTTAGTGGATTTTGTTGCATATGACAACATATGTTGCAAAGTTTTTACTATAAAATTAATAATGTATGTACAGTACTGTACATACACTTAGAAATTCATGAGGAGATCTATGTATCATGACTAGAGCTGAAAATTTTCGCTTTTGGCGAATTTCTTATCTGTATTCACCTGGAATGAGCATCTTTCAATTAGTACTAATTTAAAAATCTGGTCTCAATATGACTAAGTGTTTTTGGCGAAAATAGGCAGTTTTTACCCTAACTGGGGAATTTGGCAATAGGTGGCAAAATCATCAGTTTCCCATGTGCTATGTACAAAAAAGTTAATAAAATGACCTTTTTTTTTTGTTTTGTATAATTATTACTGTATTTTTATGGAATGACTGGCATGCCAGTCTATCTGGGGAGACCATAAAATCAGATACTTTTGTATGGTAACAGTTGGCATGCCGGTTTAAGTGAGTTTATACCTTCTTCTCTAGAGGCTGCATTAAAAAAACGAACAAGTTTTTGTTCTAAAACTGTGAAACTGTCAGCTATGATTATACGTTTGATTTCTTCATTTTGTCTTCTTTCTAACGACATAAAATAGTCATGGAATTCCGAAAGTGCTTTTTTAAATATGTATTTTATTGTTATTTGATTCAAAAATATAAAAATAAACATATTAAATTTAAGAAACTTGCTGTAAATTCTTTTTGCTTACACTGATTAATTTCAGCTTTGTGTGAAATTTGAAAGAAAAGTGCAATTTTTAGTTTGGGGTAGTTAGTGGGTGTAGTCCACACTGACTAATTACTACTAGTACTAATGTCAATAAGTCACTAATTGTTTTATTTTCTCGAAAACTCCCTTTCTGGTTTTAAGTCAGTCAAATTACAATGTTGTTATTTCACTGTACTGGGAAGAATGTTTTCTTTAACATTTAATTAACAACTAGTTTTGTTAATTTGAGTAATTTTTTTTATTTTAGTCATAACTCGTGGTTTCCTGCATGCTGGTCTCCCCCATTTTTGTGCGGCATACCAGTCATTCTGTGAAAATACTTTACTATGAATATTTAAGTGAAGTGTGGACATATATATTTTGCAGTGTATATATATATATGGAAAATATCATTACTTTAAACTATTAAAGAAAAACATATTTCTGTTTTAATAGAAACATTCTTTTGAATGGGGTTTGTCACACTCCACCTTATCAACACCTGGTTAAAACATTCAAAATTGGATTTTTCTAAAACAAAAGAGAACACCTGAAAGTTCTCATAAATAAGGCCAAAAGGATTTTGTAAATGCTAAAGTACAAAGTTCACCAGTGGAAAGGTGAAAATTTTGATGTTAAATATTCTATTTATACTTTTTGGTATATTTGCATTCTTAATACAAATTTGATGTTTTCATAATCATTGTATTCTTCACTATAAATATGATGACCGTGTTAAAATACAGTATAACAGCCAGCACATACCTCTTAATAATAGACACCTCTAAATAGCAGACAAACTTCTCAGTCCTGATGGTTTGCTATTAGAGGTTTTATTGTATATAGGTTTTTTAAGGATGCCACAGATCAACTAAATTATTTCATTTTATTTTGAAAAATGCATTTTGTGCACTTTTTTGCCTCTCTTTAAACCCTTTTTACACTAAAATAATTTACAATAATTATAAATACAACTTTCCAGTATAAATTGTAATGAATTGTATTTTTACTCTCAGTTTTTTTTACCAGTTTCTACTTTTTGTGTTACATTCAGTATTTGTTTTAAATATTGATTATTTTCCCCCTTGTTCTTTTTGTTTTTATTACCTAATCATAAAGTAAAAAATTACAACAATACTTCATAATAAGTTTTAATAATTTTTAATGTTTAAATGTATCACTTACAATCTCTTTCTTTGGTTATCACATTCAATAAGTCTTTGTATTTATTTTAAGAACGACAAAATTTTCTATTACACCTTGCCAAAATATGTCTCAAACAAATTTACATATCTTTATTTGTTAAAATGTTTATAAAGATTGTTATCCTGTGGCAATTAACGTTTTATCTCATATGTCTGTTATACCGCTGTGGTATTTACAATGTAATTTCTCTGTATTTTATTTAATTTTAGACTATTATTTAGATTAAGTGTGTTTATTTTTATTATTATTATTTGTGATTTAAGTCGTCTTTTTTATAAATTATTTTTTGTATCAGTTATTTTTATATTTTCATATCTATTTTTCAATCTTCATTATTACAATGATAGGCTGTTTTCATAATTATATTTTATAACTTTAATAGGCTTTCTTAAATCTATTATATAGTTTTCTATTAGTTTCATATATATAGACTTTTTATTATTACTGTTGCAAGTACTGTACTGTACATGTTAATTTCTATACCACATTTTTTGTTTTCATTTTTTTTCTGATAGACTATCTTCAATTATTTTATTTATTTTTTTGTTTTTTTTAATTGAATTTCCTATTTTGTTGTTAAGTTTTGGTATTGGTACTATATTGTGATTTATAATCAAGTTTTTAAAATACAAAATCCCTTTTCCATGTATTTTAAAATTGTTATATTGTTCATTATATTTCTTTGTTACTTTCCTTGTCGTCGTCATTATATTTTTTGTCATGTATTTAATATGTTTATAGTGTAGTTGTTCAGTTGCAATATTTTGAATACTACTATAATTTTTACTGTCTTTTGGAAATCCTTGGTTGTTCATTGATAAAATTCAAAATTGTATACTTAAAAAATATTATATTGCATATTTAGTGGTGGGACTCGACAGAACTTCTAACAATGTATTGTTCGTAAAATTTTTTCCTAAATACTTCGATGTGCCACCCAAAAGCAAAATGCTCTATCTCTGTGAAAATTGAAAATCAAGTTGCACGCTTGTCGTCAGGCCTAGTTACTATCCTTTATCTATACTGCCTTATATCTAGCGTGAAAAACATTCTGCACTTATTACTGAACATTTTTTGTGCTAGTTATTGGACAGTGCTGATAAAGGACATTCGATTATTAATCACGATGACGAGTGTGCAACTTGATTTTCAATATTTTTGGAGATAGTGTTTTGTCGTTGGGTGGTATAACTCTCTCCCAACCTGTTGAAATTACTCCTCTCACATTCAGTTGAGATTGTGTAGTTGATCCCCAAGTGACCTTTGCTGACTAAAAACTTAAGTCATCTGATTATTCTTCTTTTGTATCGAAATGTTATATATACATTTCATTTGGCTGCATTAGATTTTTAACAAAGATTAGTACTACTTGGCATAACTTTTATGCCAAATTACATCGACTATTAGAGAGATTGCGGCCAAAGTTTTCGTCTCTAAAATGTGAACGTCGGGTGCTGCCGTCTTGTAAACCTAGAAGTTTGACAATGGCATTTTGAACACCATTGTCAAACTGAGCATGGCGAGTAGAAGTTGTGCTTAAACATCTGCATCTTTCTGTGTTTTGGGTTAAAATTATGATGTATTTTATTAAAATAATGATTACAATGTTATTCACAAATGCTTTAAGAAAGAAACAGATTATTTTAAATCCAGAAATTATTTAATTATTCAACTTTTTGCAAGTGTGAAATGGCCTATAGAATTTTTATATATTTGTGTTCATAATAGCTTATCATAATTCTGTAGAAGTAGGTTTGTTCTTCCACGGCATCTTCTACCATCGGCAGCATAATAGGTTTGTAAATTTTCTAAAAATAATTTTCCGAGCTGCTTTCGGATTTACATAAGCCACGACTTCCCTCAACAAAAGTATGAGATAGTCCTAGCGTCCTGTCGTACGGTAAGAGAGACAATGCTAATTAAAAATAATTATTTAGTGTTATTAAACATCCTATAAATATTTTAAAATAGTCTAATTTGTTTCTTTACGTCTGCTAATAACCTTCGTCGTTCTTAAATGTTTCTGCCATTTTTGAACAATATCCCATGAATCAGTGTGTGACGTGAATGTGAGGTGCAACATGTTTTACTTGAAGTTCAAATGTCAAACGTATACTTCTGCTTGCTGTCTAAGTTTAAAGTTTGAACTTTGGCCACAACCTCTCTATTATGTTAGTACTTAAAGACAAAAAACCTATTCCAGCAACAATTTTTTTAATTTTACCTAACAGTTTCTAATCTGTAGCCATTGTCAGGATCAAGCACTTTGAATAGAATTCTTTAAAGTTTAAATACTACATTCTAAACAAGAATTATTTAAATACATAAAATTGGTAAATTGAGAATAGCAGTAAATGTGTACAACACTGTCAAAAGTATACAGAATAAAATATATAAATAAATTTAAATATAAAAGTAAAGTAAATAAATAAATACGTAAATGAGATATTTGTTTAGTGTATGTTATCACTGCTCACTGCCTCGAGAAGGTACTTTCAAGCTGCTGATGAACAAACAGCATCTTTATGTTTTATGCACGAATCCTTAACACTGTGCTTATATATGTATATTTTTTCAAGAGTTGTATCTGCTTGTTGATCCTCTGTTGTTTTTAAGAGCTTAGCTTTGTTAAAGTTTGGTGTATTGTCTGGTACAGTGGCCATTATAGCAGTGATAACATAGATTAAAGCAAATATCTCATTTATGCATTTATTTACTTTACTTTTATTTTTAAATTTATTTATTTATTTTATTCTGTATGCTTTTGACAGTGTTGTACACATTTACTGCTATTCTTAGTGTTTACAATAATCTAGTTAAAGCTCAATATATGATATTATGTTATTAACTATTGTATTGTAACTATTCTAAGTTTCAGGGGCACTGAACTCTAAAGTGTGATGAAAATTTGATTGGCTCAATAAACATGCAAATATACCTTGCTGGGTAATATGTTAGCTGGCCGAGTGCCATCGAGGAGACGTTCTTAGGCCGTGGGCGTAGGAGTCGCCCCCAGCCAGTGCCGTGTTTAACCAAGTAAGGTTATATTTAAATTAATATAACTCTGAAAGCGAAGACTTGCTCAGGGTCAGAGTGGTGCAACAGGCAAGTGGTGGTTGCGGAAACATGCAAATATTTTGAGAATTGTTGAAGCTGTTCAAAATTTGAGGAATGGCATCATTTGATTTGACTTCTTGTGCATCTTTCTAAATCAGTCCCATCAACATTGAACCAGTGGTTTTGGCTGTACTCTTGGTGACATTTTACCATTTGTTTGAAATGTGTTGTATGCAAATTAAGGATCTACAGTACACCAGAGTAAATTTTTGTTGCTGGAGATGTGTAGAATTCAAAAGACGATTTCAAGACAAAATCAGTCTAGATTGGACTACTAAAATTTGAGTATTTGGATTTGAAATTTTTGCTGACGTATGCTAGATTAAAATCAAACTTACCAAGGGCAGTGCAGTAGCACTATCCTTTATGTGTTGGTAGAATAGTGTTAAATATCAAAATTAATTGTTTGTTATTAAAGGGGAATTAATAGTTAATATTGTAACAGTCAATGTAATTTAGCATAAAATTTATGCCGAGCGATACTAACCTTAACTTTGTTAAAAATCTAAAGTAGTACAAACAAAAATGTACACAGAACTCTTTTGTACAAAGTATAATTATTTGCCATCAACTTTTACTTAGTACAAATACTATGAATCCAAATTTGCAGCCAACTGATAAAGGTAGATCAATGCTATTTTGGTTGTAACTCGCAAAATATTATGACACAAATAAAAATTTTGACAGAACAATTAGATATAAACATTTGGGGGCCTACTTCACAGTTCTCAGTTTGAGGATAGATGTTAATGTAGTAGTCTAAAATGAATGCCAAACGATTGCCAAATTACATTGGGTTATATTAATAGTGCTGATTAAATGTTTAGTAATTAGGCACCATCTCTAGGTCAAATTACATGTTAATAATTATTAAATTTTGCAAACTAATAAATTTTAGTTTGCAAAATTTAAATTATTTTTTTAAAAATTGAAAAGGATAGTTTTTTAAAAAGAGTTTAATTATAAACAGCTAAATAGTTTAATAAGCATTTTTTATCATTTAATTATTTTTATATTATTCTGATCTTTTGTGTACATAATGTGAAAAATTGTCTTTTAAAAGCACTACACATCCAGTGTAGAATCAGGTAATTGTAATGTGTCTGTAAAGAATTTGATATTCCAAATGTGACATAATTTTGTACAGTACACTGATGTTTCAGGATATGGAAGAGCTATCTGGGAAAAAGTTTAGTTGGAAAACTCATCACTATGGGGTGACTGTGAGTAGCAAAATGTGCATAATGTATGTGTGCCACAGGTAATTTCTGACTGTAAAATTATCTGTAGCATATGAAACATCATTGTTATTAGGGTGGATGGGCTTTGTCAGCTGTTGTGACCTTGCTGGAAGATTATTTCTTGGGATATTTTGTAAAAGTAAAGGCAAATGCCATTAGAGCTTCAAGCGTGAGGGAACTTCTGATGCCTTAAGAAATTATAACTGGATCATTTTTTAATATTCATGGCTCTACAAATCCCACAGTTGAGAGTTTAGTTTAAGTTAGGTAATGATAGAGAATTAAATTTTTCTCTAGGAGAAATCGCTTGCACAAATCTGAACTTGTGTTTGTGGCATCTGGACTGTTAGGTACTCCTCTGAATGGCGTTTCTTTTCAATGACTCCAAACATTAACTAATGACAATTTTAAATGCCTTTTTTAAAAATAAAGTCTGTAACTGAACAATTCTAGAAATTCCATTGAAATAATAATAATAATACTATTTCTGATTCAGTAGCATTATTTTAGTTTGGTATTTATAGACTCCAATACAACTTTATATTTGCATACATAAAGTTGTAGAAATAAATTGCTGAAAGTAGAAACTCTGGTGCAAATACTTTGTAGTGAGTTGTAAGGTTGAGAAAATTTTACTGTCGTTCAAGGTTTGGAGAAAACATATTTGTCCATTCTTCATATGGATGCCAGGTCATGCAGAAGACCATAATGGTAGGTATTTACTCTGGCAGATTACTGACTGGATTTCTAATGGATGTTTTCAGATTATGGAGACAGAGAAAATTCGGACCTGGCTGATCATTATGGAGTCAGCAAAGAAAACTTTCCAGTGGTGAAGTTGTTTGTGCAGGGAACCAAAGAGCCATACACATTCACAGGGGAGTTCAAGTCAGAAGAACTGAAGGCATTCATTAAGAAACATTCGAGTAAATATCATTTACTTTGAAATGATAAAGTTGGTAGAGGGCAAGAGTCTAAGTTTCAGGCTTTGTTTCGAGCAGAAGTGCGTCTGGTGTTGGACAAGTGTCTGCGACAATTCGACGAGCTGGCGGCCAGATTCATGAAGGCTGACGAAGAGGAGAGAAGGACCATTGTTGAAGAAGCACGAGAAGCCAGTTTGAAATTAACAGAAGAGGGGGAAAAGAAATCTGCTGATGTCTATATCAAGATGATGCAGAAGGTGGTGGAGCGTGGAGATGGGTTCATTGCCAGCGAAACTGAACGAGTAAAGAACATCAAGGAAGGTAAAATCACTTCCAGCAAGAAGGAAGAAATGCAAGGAAGACTTAACATACTTGAGTCTTTTGGGCCAAAAGATGAACTATAAATTGATTTTTCCTTTAAGAATATTGATTTAAGTTATCATCAATTTCCAATTTTTAGAATTATTATTTGTATATATGATTGTCATTCAGCACATTTTAATATGTAAGTGGCATCTAGTGCCAATCTTTATATATTTTGATGATTCTTACATAATTCAACTGTTTCTACCATGTTGGTTACATGCAATTCCTGGTCAACTGTCTCTTTTTAATCCAGTGAATTCCACATGTTTCCATTTTGTGTGTGTCAATGTCTACACGTACATATCTAGTAGCCCATTGGTTAGTTCTTTTGTCTAAGTTCTGGTTCTATTTTAGAAGGTCAGAAGTGTCCGACGTCTCTTAGAGCAGTGAAAGATAAAACTACATTTTAAACCATCTTTATTTACAATAAACATACAAAACTCATCTCTGTGTAAGAATTAATTTTTTACCTCTCATCTTTTGTAGAATGAGACAGAATTTTTCTATCAGAAACCAGATTGGGGAGGCCACAAAGCCAAAATCCATTATAGATCAGATTTACATTATGACATTCCCTGTTTGAATGGAAAGGATGCCACTGAAGTGGTGATTTTGATCAGACTGAGGGCACAAAAGCTTGAGCCATTGTGGGTTCTATTCTGGGTTGCCACAAAAAAAGCTATGTCACAGCCATTTTACATGGGTCTTTGAAATGGCAGGCATTAATAGTGTACTGTGGGACAGTGCTTTTTCTGACAAATGTTGATCAAATAAAAAATGAAGTAGGTTCTCAAATCAAAGAAGAAAGATTCAAATATGCAAATTTTGTTATTTGATGCACAATTTTCATAAATGTGCAATCAAATTCAAAAAATATTATTGTTTCAATGTGTTATGATTCAACTATATTTCTCGGTAAACTCATTCTATAGACACCAGTATTTCCAAATTTCTATCTAAGCTTAAAGTGTATTTACAAAAGTAGAACTTTGCATGATGATAGAACTGGTATATGAAGTTCTTGAAGTTTACACGTGAGCGTTCTTGTTTTGCACAAGTACATAGCAAGTGATATCTGCTGAAAATTCTAACAGAGTACAAGCTATGCATCCTACACAACAAGCATAGCATCCGTAGCAGTCTGTGTGGCTGAGGCTTTAGGTTATGCCTAAGAAGTTGACAAATTGTTGATATACATTTTTGTCATTATCTCTCTGCAGCAGTGTTCAAGGGATGAAATGATCGTGATGTCGGTGTACGTATACACAAGATGAAAAATTGTTACCAGATAAACCAATATAAGTTTGAGTGGTTGTATATTGCATAGAGGCTGTAGAGATGATCACTATTTGTGTTCTAGAAGCCTATTTTCTTTGGTTTATGAGAACTGTATGGAATGAGCTTCAGCATGCAAATGACAAGCATTGACAACCATTTATAAGCAACATTATTAGGATACAATACAATTCTATTGTTTGAATTTTTAAAAATTAAGTTTTTTTTTATTTCTAATGTACTGCAGAAAACACAGAATTTGTTGATGAAAGTAGTCTCACAATGGAATTTGGATATAAGTGTTCAAAACTGATTGCAATTAAAAAGTCTGAGAGAATCAAACTTTGTTGTTGTTTTTTTTTTTAGAATGAGTGCAGACTTTTCTTCTGAGACATCTGCATCATGTACTGTGGCCTAAAGTATATACATAGTGTTTGTTCATGGGAAAAAACTGTATGTATGTTGCTAAAATAAACTTCACTTATATGAAAAAACAAAAGAAATTTGTGTAAAATGAAAGGACTCAGGGAATTTTATTTGTTTATGGCAAGGTTTTCCTCTGATTTGGAGGTTATGGCCTTTGCCTTTTCCCTTGAAAGAATTAGCCAGAGTTGTTAGTGGAGGCATTTGGATGAATGCTTCCAGTACTGAGATGTGCTGTCTAGAATTTTGCTTATCACATACGTTGAGAATCTGGTGAGACATTGCACTAGTGTCAATGTTCAGAGCTTCTGAGAATCCTCAGCAATAGATTGTATTCAACAGGTAATGTTTAGCTGTTTCAGGTTGCCTGCAGTGTGTAGTTAGGTGAGTGAATATGTTTTCAGGTGTGTTAGAAGGCATTCAATGCAGAGTTGCCATTTTTGTTCATAGTTGGCTAATATTTACTTCCATGTTGTGATTGGCGCTCTCAGTAGATGAATAGTGGATAAACCTTGAGATGCATGTTATGCTCTGTGATATGCTCTATGTTGCCAGTCTGCATTCAGCCAATCTTTCCAGTTTTGGTGGAGATGGCATTTAATATCCAAAGTGGATAAATTACAGAAGATCCATCATATGATAGGTCGTCTGTAATTTATCCACTTTTTCCTACAGTACTGCTTTCCTTTTGTGTACTGTGGTCCAAATGACAATGAGCATAAAAGTAGAAACATTTCCTCCTGGTAGACAGAGTGTGACTATTTTGGTACAGACATGTGGTTTTGGAAGGATGAAATAAAATAAAGATAGTGTTCTTTTTCTACCAAAATAAGTTCAGACAGAATACCCATGTTCTATATAACATTTGTTCACTTGGCTAAACTGGCTTAAAATATTTAGACAAGATAGTTTCTAGTTACTTCAAAATCAATATAAATATGCACTGTAATAATGATAATACTATTACCAGATCATAACTGACTAAGTTCTCGCTTCATAGACTGGAGTATGTATAAATGAAACAAAATACACTGAGGAATCATAAAATAAAATCCAGTACATACTTTATTGATGGAATATGGAATAATGTTTTTGATCACTGTTCTAGATCTTCTTCAGGTCCTGTATTTTCAAAACAGAATGCATAAAGAATTTCTTTTAACTGTCTTAAATACTCTATTTCTTGAATTTTAAGATTTAAAAATTGGTGTAGCACATCTAAAATATTAAATTAATGGAGGGAATTTACAAACTATGGTAAAATTAACACAAGAATATTAATAACATTCAAGCTATATTTTTAATTGCATTTTTCATTAAGCACTGGATTATGGTCTCTTGAATAATGAATGTCATGCAAAGAATAAATGTCTTTCATTCTTTTCCCTTTCATCTTGGCTTTGTAATTTCAAGTGCTTCAATGGCCCTGATGATGATTAATCTTTGTGTTCTATGGATTAGGGTGTTCTTGAAATCTGCATGGACTACTTCTGATGCATAAATGAACAGTGTTGTGGAGAGTTGTTTTGTTTTGTTTTTTTTTTTTTTTCTTTTGTTGGGATGCAATTTGAAAAATTGTAGACCTATAAATTCTCACTGTCTTCTGTCCGTCTGTCTTTCCTTAATCCTGAGAAGAGTTAGAGTGATAAAATCTGGGACCAGATATGGAAACCTTAGGGGCGGGAAGCTCAATTAATTATGTACGAACTTCCGATGCAAACTGGAAGTCACATTATTTCAATTCAAAATGTCCCTCCAAAAGTAGTTAATAGATTACTGGCACAACACTATTGTAAAATCCATAAATTTTGAACTAACCGGAGAGATAGATCTCAAAAACTTGCACCATTAAAACCCAGCAATAAATTTAATAAAATAAGAATGTTTTTGACCAGTTTCACTGTTGTTAAAGGAAAAGTATGATGTACAGGGGTAAGGCATTACTAATTTGAGAGGGAGAGCATATATTTTAAATTAAATAAATTAAAAATATGATTAAAAATTGCAGCTTAGCATTGTGATGATGCCACAATAAATAATTGCCCATTAATATCAGATATATGCTCTGCAGGTTTTTTTTGTAATGAGTAGGTGGTGGAATTGATATATTCTAATTTACAGTTGAGTCTGTGGTCTGCTATTGAAATTTTGGTTAATGTTACCTTAGGATCCAAAATGGCGGCCGGGGAAATTTTTCCCTACTTCAAACACTGCGACGGGGAAAAAATTTTTCCCTAGAGTCGAGACGTCGACGACGTGGGGATTTTTTTCCCCGTTCGGTTTCTACCCTGCGTTCGACGTTGCCGAGTATCCTGTAACCTCGAAACGGAGACGGTAGTGTGTAAATTTGCGACGGTAGAGGGAACCTTTTCGTGACGTCATGCGAGAGTAAAATCGGCGGGAAATTCGTAGGGGTGTTACGCACGAATATGCAAATGTATGATCTGCAACATGATTTCTGTTCATTTCTGGGCAATTTTATGCAAATCGACTAGTTTCCTGTTGGAATAGTTTACTGCTGTGTTGCGACGAATTGCGTATTGGATTAATTGCTGTGTTTTTTTTTTTTCGTAATGATATTTCATTAGTACACAAATTGCTATCGGTGAATATTTATTATTATTAATTCCTCCAGTATTAGTAAGTATTGTTATTTCTTTTATTACAATTTAATCCTAAAAGTTAGAGAACCAAGTAATCAGAAATTAAGGAAAGACCGTGTTTTTTTCCTCTCCTTACCTCCTTGTGTTTAGTTTATTGCCAATTGTTCGATAATGACTAGTTTTGCCGACTTGAGTTGCAACGACGAATTTTGGTCGAGATGCACCTCCCGTGATTTCTACAAGTTAATGGAAGACGACTTTTCGGAGCTAGGTTTGCCTCCCCGTATCGATAACGCATTGAATTTTGCTGTAAAATTAAGCATACAGCCGACCGAGTCTGTTTGCATTCATTGCGATGAAGATAAGAAATGCTTCATATGCCAGGTGAACGACAGATCAGAAAACACTGTGAATTGGATCATTTGTAAATACGTGAATTCCGGCAGTACGATAATAACGGACGAATGGAAAGGATATATGCACATTGACGACATAGAAGGAGTAGCGGTCGAACATAGAACAGTCAACCATTCAAAAAATTTCGTCGACCCCTAAAGAGGAGATCATACTCAGAATATCGAACAATCGAAAAGTGAGTAAAAAACTCCTCTTTTGTTGTTTTTTTATTGTTTATTTTGGTTAAAAAATCCGCGGAGTCTGCAGAGAAAATCAAAATGGTGGCCGGAATCGCGGCCATCTTGAATTGAGGGAAAAATATTTTCCCCATTGCAGTCTCCAACGTAGGGAAAAATCCCCTCCGCCGCCATTTTGGATCCTAGGGTAACATTAACCGAAATGTTGTATATCTCAGTCAGTGGTGGATTTAGCACTTGAGTGGCCCCAGGCACATTTCAATTTTGATGCTCCCTCTAAATATTTTCACTACCCCTACACCCTGCAGTGTGCATTCTATGTTTTTTACTCTGGTAGGCATTATACTGGTGGTCCAAAAAAAAGTGAGACATAATAACATTAAAATTTAACAAATATAAAATTACAACTGCCTGGCTGTATTTAAAAGGTTACTGATGTTCAGATTGAATTAATTATGAAAATTGAAACTTATTGGTACAAGAATTATTAAGTTTCTATAGGTAAAAGTGTTAAAAACAAAAAATTAGTAACCCGTGGATATAAAAAATAATTTATTTTAAAATTTACTACTGTTTACTGCCTGCAAAACATGTCATAGCTGGCATTATTCATTTGTTAATTTAATTTAGGAAATATTGGTAAATTATTTTTATTATGAAAAAAATAATAATTAAATAAAACAATTTGTTTTAATTTTGAGGCTCCCTTGATTTATGAGGCCCCAGGTGTATGCCTCATCACCTGTGCATAAATCCGCCACTGATCCCAGTAGTCCCAACCAGTTGACGGTCTTTGCTGTTACGTAACGATGCTGTATATAGATGGGTTGCTTATTTAGGAAAGTTTAATATTCTTTCATTGGGCTTTTTTTTTTTACAGGCAATTTATGATATGGTTATACTCAACAATTATACAAAAGTATTATTGTTGGAGATCCCCATGATGTGAAGTCTATTAAGTCTGTTCTCATGTGTACATGCTATATTGTAGATAAGGCTCTCGATGAAACTGGGTTTGGTTGTAACTGTATCTAGGTGCTTGTTCTTTTAAGTGCCAGTATATAATTGAAGCAGTGCATGACTGTCCTCTTTGTAAGTGATGTAAACTTATATTAATATAAGGGATAGAAATATATATGATACCATTTCTTTTATATACCGGCATGACACTATTGACCAACAATAGTGTTGTGCCAGCTACAACACTATTGGTCCTGGCACAACACTATTGGTCAAACGACACGGCTACGACACTAGGTTGGTCAATTTTAATCAATCACTGAAATAACTCAAAAAATATGCATCTTTCAAAAAATTATTGAACCAAAAATGTTAGACTTTAAGGGGACTACAAAAAGAGACTATCAGTTTCTTCAGAACTGGTGCTACAATTGGTGAAATCAGGTCAACTTCATTTTTTTAACATATAAATGACTCAGAAACTGGATGATAGTATAGAAATCAAAACAGAGCCAAAACTTCAGCAGAAAATAGAGTTTAGTGAGAAAACACAATTGTTTAAATAGCTTTAAGCTGTTTTGTCAGGTTACTTAAGTAATGTTCAGAAAAGAAAATATAGGGAAATCAAATGCCAGTTTTGAATTGTCATTGAATCAAGATCAACATCATCTCTTTATCATAAGCCTGACAATTTAGCATGTCATGACACTAGTTTTTGTATAAGTTCATTATATAAAAACTAGTGTCATGGCATGCTAAATTCGAAAATGTTTACGACATACTTTTTCATTTTTTCCAATACCGGTAATTGGTTCATATACATGTGGTTTAAGTTCATTATTTCAAGAAAAAGAATGATTCCACCAAATAATAATAATAATTTTTTTCAGTGAACTTCAGATATCTACAGATTTATGTGGCTGCCACATAAAACTTCAAATACTCATAACTTCTGATAAATGCATCTCTGAAAAAGTGTTCTAGACAAAAAGAAGTCTGTTTATTTCTGATGTAGAATCATAATAGGTAATAAAAAATGGGGTCCCCATTTAAGAAAATGAAGTTTACCCATTTTAACCAATTGTAGCACCATCTATAATGAAATGATAGCTTTATTTTATGGTCCTCTTGAAGACTAACATTTTTGGTTTAATGATTTCTTCTGTAAGATAAATATTTTTCAGGTTATTTCATTGGATTAATTAAAATGGATCATTCTATATTTCATTAATAGAGGATGATTGAAATTTTTCATGTACTTGCAAATTTCATTTTTATTTATTAGAAATTTTAGGTACAAGGTTATCAAGTTTGGATGCGACGCAAGATTTTAGCAGGTCCCGGGATGTGTTCCTGGTATGCTATACCCTGTCTATATGACATTCTTCAGAGAACTGAAGCTTGCAGGGTGTTGTGCATGGGAAATCTACTTTTTTTGTGGCCATCCCTTTAGGAAATGCCTGTAAAGAAATTTTTTAAAGATTGATACATATTTAATATTATAACAGAAAATTCACACCTTTCTCACACTTTCCAGCAGTCACTGTTTAATAAACAAATGTTTTCAGTTCCATTCAGTAACCATCAAGTTAAGCTTATATGAAATCAAATGTCTATAGCAGTGGTGGCAAACCATTTAAAAAGCCTGCGTGGGTCAGACACTGACCCATGCAGGCTTTTTAAATGACCCATGCGTTGATTTTTATAAACTTATTTTTTATATCATAGAAAAGAGAACAGACAATCAAAAATATTAAAAAAATAAAGTGTATGTATATGTATAATATATATATATAAAATGTATGTATGTATGTATATACATATTACATACATTAGATATATATCTAATGTCAAATTTATAAAAAAAAACCAGTCTAAAGGCCCGATGCAGGCATCGAGGCATGCACAACAAAAAGTAGTTTTTAACCATCCTCCCCCCTTTTCAAGTGATGCCACTTAGTGACCTACAAGCTAGGACTAAAAAATTAATGAACATAATTTGACCCACTTCTCAAAAAGGTTCACCGTCACTGATCTATAGTGAGTTCAAAGTTTGAAATGTTGCCAACTTTCTTTGATATTATTATTTTTGAAATTAATATCTTATATATTTATGTAAATATTATTTCAGTTATAACATATAAACAAATATATTAAAAATATCTACAATAAATAACACAAAGAAAGTGAAAAATAAAAGTATCTTGCAAAATGTAGTCATATTATTACATGTATTATTGGTTGCTGCTCTTTTTTAAAAGGCTATCTATCATTGATTGCAATGCAATGGATATGGATATGAATTCGTTACTACTAATGCAGCTTCCTCTAAGTGTTGCAGTAAATATCTCAAACCATATCCATGGCCCTTAGTTTATTGTTATCAAATGTGCATTTTAAAAGCTTTGCCCCTGTCCATCATGGAGACATCGCTTGTTTGCTTGCATACTGTACTAGAGCTTTACTATATTTGTTTTTACTAATATCATGTTGGTGTTCCTTGAGCCTTTGCATCAAGTATCTATTTGTTGATCCTATATAAGATTTTTATCAAATCTGCTGTCATAAAGTAGTATACCTTAGGAGTTGTCATCTATCTTATCCTTAAAGATGGTGAGTAGTTTGTATATGTGTGATGTTAGCCGATTGGGTGGAAATCGATAACCGAGCAATCGACACAGTCATGTGGGAGTGGAAAAACTCACCAAGACAGGTTTTCCATCTTAAAACTGTTTAATAAAAATAGAAGTTTCTTACAACTTTCTTCAAAGCTTGGACAAAACCCAACTCTGGGAGTGAATAAAAAGTTTTTTTTCCTTCTTTTTGGTTGAGTGTCCAACATTCGGTCTAAAGTTCTCTCGGTCCTTCAACGACGTACGTTTCGGTGGATGGCCCTGGGGCGTGCGGCACAGTTTCAAATCAAAAGTTCGGGAGAAGGGTGAATCTAGGAGAAACACGATGTCTCCGGGAGCAATGGTTAGTTTCGGGCATTGACTAGTTGGTCGATGTTGGTTCACACGGTGGCAAGTCCTGATGGCGAGCACCAACAACTGGAAACCAAGAACTCCAAATGTCCTTGAAATGTACAGTTTTATAAGTTTTTCATCCCCATTGGTCTTTCGTCACCTGGTGACAATTTGAAACCCAACGGAGGATGCAGGAGAGGTCAACATTGCGACTGAATATGACTCCTCTCCAGCCGCGTTTTCCTCGACTTTAGTCTTTTCTATTGTTTAAATAGTTTACAAAAAAAACTTTTTGTTCAATTGAGACATTCAATTCCTCCCGTTTGCGTCTGAAAAGGAGATCTTTAATTTCTCGATTCATACCCCACATTCGGACCTCCCAGTTGGCCCCCATTTGGGTCCTCACATATGGTTGGATTGCATTTATATGCTAAACTGACATTTAATTGTTTGGCTATGACCCTGCAAGTTGTACTGAATCTGGGATTGATGACAACTGCTATGCATTTATAATTTTGTGTTTTCATTTGTGGTTGCATTCCTGTGGTAGCCTTTTAAGATCCTCTTCTATGGTAAGTGCTAATGTAGGTATTAATTTATAACTGTAATCATGTGCTACAGCTATCCATTCTATATATTCTAACTCTTGCATAGTGTCTTTGATGCTAGAGCAGAAAAATACTAAAAACAAACATATACGCAGGCTACAAACAAACAACAATACAGTATCTACTCTTAACGATGACTCATTAAGAAAATGGTCAATCAATACCTCACACCTAAGGCAATGTTTCATTAATACCATCTCTTCAATGAGATAAGAAGTTAAATTGGAAACAACCTACAGCGTGCTCAGCAGAAAATAATACAAAAACTAAACAAGCACCCGATCACTCGCTGAGAGATATTTATTCTTAACACAAACGTTTTCAATCCAATCAATGGATCGTCATCAGGTAAAATTAGAACATTACAAAAATAGAACAACAAGTTCAAAATACAAAAAATATAACGGCTAACCAATATGTAACCAACAGCACAATAACGTTTCTAAATATCAACAAATTAATAAAAATGATGCTAAAATTAAAAATAAAATATTAATATATAACAAACAAATAGTGTATACAAAATATTAATACCTCTGCCTAAATAAACAAATTAATAACACTAAATATTAACACTGCTTAATAAGCTGTACAGAGTTTTTCATTTAACTAGTTAAATGAAAAACTCTGTACAGCTTATTAAGCAGTGTTAATATTTAGTGTTATTAATTTGTTTATTTAGGCAGAGGTATTAATATTTTGTATACACTATTTGTTTGTTATATATTAATATTTTATTTTTAATTTTAGCATCATTTTTATTAATTTGTTGATATTTAGAAACGTTATTGTGCTGTTGGTTACATATTGGTTAGCCGTTATATTTTTTGTATTTTGAACTTGTTGTTCTATTTTTGTAATGTTCTAATTTTACCTGATGACGATCCATTGATTGGATTGAAAACGTTTGTGTTAAGAATAAATATCTCTCAGCGAGTGATCGGGTGCTTGTTTAGTTTTTGTGTTAAATTGGAAACTTGTAAAGCAGGAGCTACCTGTATATATTTTTCAGTTATGCAATTGTTAATCACAGCATTATTAAATATACTCTTTTATATATAAGTTAAGAAGGTTTAATACAAAGAAAGTTTCAGATATATTTTATTGAACTGAACTACAAGAATATTTCTTTTATATAAAAATTTGTTACATGTATATAACATCATTGTTATACAGTGAAAATGGTGTATACTAGTAAATTAGTATTGCATAACGATGACAAATGATTTATTCTGAATTAGAAACAATTGAATTTCCTTTAAAACTATAGCATCTTACTTATAGTTAGTAATCTCCAGTTGATATAATTTACCATCTATGCATAATAGTATGTATTAGAGCAGTGTTTCTCAAACTTTTTGGACCGCGACCCTCCTTCTGCACTTAAAAATTTCAAAGGACCCCGAAGAATAAGCGTGTGTCAAAAAACATCCCGGAGGGAGGGGGTTAGGCTCGTATTTAAATATTTATATTATTTTTATTATTTATATGTGCAATTTATTTAAGTAAAAATTATTTTATATATTTTTTATTTCTATTATTTCTAAACATGAATCCATAGTAAATTTATAAAATATTTGAAAAAATTGATCTGGCATCAATTTTTCAGCGACCCCCCCCAAATATTTTTCACGACCCCCACTTTGAGAATCAATGTATTAGAGATGTCAAACTTCTCTTAAAATATGTCTTAGATCAGCAGTTCCCAACTAGGGGTACATACCCTCAGGGATAACACTTGATAGTTTAGGGGTACATGAAAAAATTAATAATGGCAAATGCACTATAAGAATATTCAGATTCTGCATTGAGGCCTTTGACAGCGTTACAACACTCAATTCTTAGTTTTAAATAAAAGTATATGTAATTGTACAGTATTGTACAATTGGCCACAGCTCCACTGTTTGACAAACATGCAAAATAAAACGTAGAGGAAATGAGAAATGGAAAATAAAACTTAGGAAAATAGGATGTGGAGAGTTACGCAAGTCAAAAAAGATTGGAAACTGCTGACTTAGATAATTTTGTTAGAATTGAATCTAATTACTTCACTTTCATAATTTCAAAAGAATTTATTAAATGTTTGGTGGTGATCAATTTATAATTGTGAATTTAAATGAAACAGTTTAAATCCAAGCAGGCTGCAATTTAAATGAATAGATTTCTTGAATATTGTGGACTGTTTCTTTTAATTTTACAAAGCATTTGTTCTTATTTTTTATGTAGTACATCTTATAGAGAATTTCTGTATGTATTTGAATTAAAATAACTAAACTCTTAAACTACAAGGGTTGTTAAGAAAGTCTTTGCATCAATATTTTTTCCTTCCGTATTTGCCTTATAATGTAAATATAATGCAGGTATCCCTCACACAACATGGTTTTGCTATAACACAGTTTGAGAATTTGGAATTCCATACAAAATGTGAGAGGTGGTTAAAATATTAAGTTCTTGAAGGCTATTAGAGTTGATAGTAAATTATATCAGCTGGAGATTACCAACTATAAGAAAGATGCTATTGTTATTAAAGGAAATTCAACTGTTTCTAATTCAGAATAAATTATTTGTAGTTATTATGTGATATCTACTAGTAAAACCCATTTCCATTGTGTAACATTGATGTTATATGCATATAAAAACACTTCTTACATAAAAAGAAATATTCTTGCAGTTCAGTTCAATAAAATATATCTGAAAATTTTTCTCTCCAATACCTTTTTAACTTAATGTACAAAAGAGTATATTTAATAAAAATGCTGATTGACAACTGCATAACTGAAAAATGTATTTCTTTAATATTTTATGTATAAACATAATTACAAAATATATCCGCTTTAATTCTCTGAATTATACTTTCACATTTGATTTTTTTATATACAAAACCCATCTTTAAATGCATATCAATCTTTAAAAAATTTCTAATAGATGAAGTTGAAACTTGCAAATACATGAAAAAATTCAGTCATCCTATTGAATGAAGTCTATATACAATAAATAACAAAAATTTCTTGATTTCTATCCCTTAAATTAAAATTTTAAACTTATATTAACATGTGCTGTCAGATTTACACACACAAATTCATGAATCTTATAATAATTTAGGCGGTTATGATCTGGTTAGAGTTTGTAATTCTTACATTGAAACACCAAAAATATTAATACAGCCATTCCTCACTTAACAACCTACCTGTTTAATGAATGTTCGGGCTTAAGACCGGCTCTCCTGCGGGAAATACTCTTAATCTTAGTTTAGTTCCCGCAATTAGTCAATATTCACCACACAAAGTGTTTGCAATCTCCAAGACTACATATTTTATAAATACAGAAAACCTATTGGTTTTCCAATTAAGACTATCAAATGGAAAACCTGAGTTTGTCCTACAACCAAGTCTATTCTAATCAGGAGACAAAGTTCAGTTGGCAAAAGAAATTTTTATTTGCTATGCATTTCAAGATTAAAACACTCCCTCTTTGGGCTACAATAATACATAAAATATTCACAACTCAAATCTTATCTTCCTGGTTAGGGGCTTTCCATAACCTCTTCATGTTTCTTGAAATTTTTACTCTCCCCCATTGTCCCAGTTTGTCCAAGTTTCCATTATCCCTCCCCTCCGGACATCCAACAAAACTCAATCCCCTTGAAAACCTTTATACATTTTATTATTTATAAAGTGATAAACTGTATAAAATTTAATGAAATAAAACGGATGTCCATTGAAGTTCAACCCCTTCCTTCCCCCCTATCCGACTCGTCATTACCCCCTCCTTCCCGTACGTTATTTATGGACAGCCCGTTATGATGATTCTAAAGACATTACCAAGAACTTCTTATGAGTTCAATGCACTTCCTTTCAATAATCTTGATTAGAACATCAGTAGGTTTTTTGCATTTATGTGATATGAATCTGTCATAGTGATTTAGTTTCTAAGTTGTATATACTACATATTTTGTTTATAAATGGGTATTTTGTGCATCCCATTTGAAGGATTCAATGACTAAAATATTAATCTGGATGTCTTTTTTCTGAATAAACTTTAATTTTTTTCGGTACTTTACTTTTCTAATTTTTGATGATTGTATTGTGTTCTGTAATATGTAAGAGATGCAAAATTATCGAGCTAGTTTCCTTTAGACCTAGATCTAGAATAAATAAAAATGATTAAGCTCCTTGTTTAACAACCAGTTGTTTGTTTAAAGACCTAGTCCTAGGAACGGAACTCGGCTGTTAAATGGGAAGTGGCTGTAATTTGATAAATTAACTTGTTTCACGTTGAAATATAATTTTAGTGTATTTAAGATACATTTATTCGTCCGAACCTAATTTGCAGAAAACGAACACCATCTCTTTTCATCCTTCCAAAATGACACGATCACATTCTGCCCGGTGGGATCATGTGCTTCTATGTAAAATAGTTAAGCTACATCTACCAGGTGAGACATTTCTACTTTCATGCCGATTCCAAATGAGATTAGGTTGCCATCGTTGCTGCCAGGAGTGATAGGATTTGGAGTATGACGACCGGAGATCACTCTTGGGTGCTGTGGTGCCGTCAGCTATCCGTAAAGATTACCGCTGGTAAGTAGTGATGTCTAGTCGGATGGATACAAATGTCTGCTGCCTTTGCCAAGAAGACCGAGCTGTTAGTCTATTGCAAAAGTAGTAATGTAAAACGAGTCAGATACGGGACGAATAAAATTAACGGCGATATTCGACGTTCGGTCGACTCCTTTTTCGTTTCGAGAAACGTAACCAAAACAAAAAAGCGGCCGGATGGCCGAGCGGTCAAGGTGGCAGCCTACCGCTCTGCGGAACCCGGGATCGAATCCGGACGGGTCGAAATCCCCAGGAATTTTACCGTCCGGAAACGTTGGTCCACGTCCCTCGCCACCCGGCCGAACTCATAATGGGCTTGCATAAGGAGGCCCTCTTAGTGCCCACAGGGAGGAGCGAGTTAAACTTTTTAAAAAAGATAGCCGTATCGTGTCGCTTCTACTACAATTTTTTTTTTAAACTTTATATTTTGATCACGTGATGGTCTATTATCCAATCGAAAGTAACATACTAATTTAAACTTAATGGCGAATTAACTATGCCTCTACGGGCAATATAGGCTACTTAATTTGTAGAAACATTAGCTGCTCTTAGTGAATTTCTTGAAATCTGTTCTATTTTCAATTCTTCAATCTCTACTTTCTCATAGAAAGTACTGTAAGACCACTCTTAACGCTGATTCGATAAAACGCGGTCTGCTCGAAACCTAAAAAAACTCAAAATTTACGCTGATTTAAATTATCGCGACATTTTATTAATTCGTATATAATACGATTATTTACGAACACGAACCAATCAGCAATATGCGGGAATTCGTCGTAGAGCTGTACTTCCCTTAAATCTATGTTTGGTGCAATTTTGGAAAAAATATAACATCGTGGATCCCATAGGCAGTATCGACTTGGCTTGGCAAGAATTGACTGATAAATGCATGAACGGAGTGTGGAAAAATGGGATACGTTATGGCTGAAGGTATCCAAGAATTCTCGACGAGAAGAGCCTATCGCTGTATCGTTAGGTTGACCAAATTGTCAACCTAATCGATACGGCAGGAACTAGGAGACGTAGACGACCAGGATGTTGAAGAGTTGCCGCAGGTTTCCGGTGAGAGCCTTACTAACGATGACCTTCAAGAACTGGCAGAACAAGGAATACCTGTAGAACTGGAAAATACGATCCTGAAAACGAAGAACCCAAAAAATTTCTCTACAGATTTCCTCGGAAAAGTTTGGTAACCATAACCGAAATCTTTTATCAATTGTAGCGAATGATCCAGATTTTGAAAAGAGTGCAAAAGCAAGACGAGCGTTTTGGATGCGATCTCCTGCTACCGACGTTTGCTTAACGCAGCGGTTCCCAACCCGGGGTACGCAATAGGTTGTTTAGGGGTACAGAAAAAAGTTATATTATTTTTTCTTCCATCATAACTATTATGTATCACAAATTAATAGTATTAAAAAATTATTAGGTAAAAATGTTCCTTGCAACCAGTGCCTTAACTAGGATTTTGGATGCCTATGGCCAAGAATAAAAATGGCGTACCTTTTTCATTTTTGTTATTAAATAAAAACAAAAATGGTGGTTTATTTCTGAAATATATGTTCGTAGAAATTACAGATAATAAATACAATTATAGAAGGTTTTTTTTGTGTTATTAATTTCGAATACATATTCCAAAACCTTCTCGTCGGCGCCTATGGCGGGAGCCGCGTTGGCCATACCCTAGTTACGGCTCTGCTTGCAACAATCACAAACTTTAAAGGAGAAAATTGTACACCCGTTTCGTTCCGTTACACACAAACCGTCTGTCGCAGAAATATAAACTGGGTTCCCCATCTTTTAAACTTTGCCATCCATTCTTGCAAGTAAAAAGTTTTGTACACATGAAATATTTACCACTGCACTTCATATGGCGCAAAACAAGCCTGTGAACGGGCAAAATCTAAAATTGAGGTGTTTTTTCATACAATTTCCACATATGAAGCGTTAACAGATATCTAACACATTCCTTTTTTTTATGTACTTATTTCATATGCAATAGCCTTTTTAAAGGTTTTTGTTGTTTATGGCAACGCAACACGTGGGCGATCTGCCTAGGGGGACGCCTTCAGGAGGTCTTTTTAAGGGAAACTGGCTCTATTTAGGCGTTTACAGACGTGGAGAAAACCCGGAAAACTCCACGTTCGTGCGGGACGCGAACCCACGACCGAACTTCCTGCGTTCAGGATATGAAGACCGTTTGGTCACCTGTGGGCTTTAAAGGTTTTCGTGTCGAGGTTTGGTTATTAAGTACAGTTATAGAAGCGGGCATAAACTTCAGTTTTCCCCAATTTTTGCCACTGTCTACAAATTTTTAATCTGCCCCTCGAGTGACGTACCCCGTGTGGAAAAAGCCTGGGTTCTCGACAACTCCCTAGAGGGAAATTACTCTTCAATAAAATGCATTATCTCTATTTTGTACAAGTAGAAGCGTAAATAGATACGGTAAGCTTAAACCCGTTCGACTGGGCTAGCCGAATTCTACTTCATTGGTTGATCTACGCGTGATTTATTACGTGTCATTCTATCATTGGCTGGACTTTCAGAGCCCGATCTTCTCGCTCTGTGAATAGCTGATGCGTATAAAAAGCGTTACGTACCAGTGATGGGAAGAGTTGTGTAAATATCGATATGTCGATGTATCGATAACCCGCAAAGCCGATAACGATATTATCTAACATCATCACAAAATATTGATATATCGGAAAAAATCGGAATAAACTGCAGGTTCAAAAATCATAACAGGGAAGATCTTATAAAAGTTCTTTTATATTTATGTGGACGAACTTTGCAAAGCCATGATGAGCACAGGAGATAGATTCGCCAGAGAGAAATGGCAGAATTTCTAGAAGATATGAAAGTTCATGAATACGGACAGTTCAACTACATAGATTGTCACCAGTGTCAATGAAATGAAAGAATATATAAATATAATGTTATTTTCGTCTACAAGACGTAATTTCTATTATCAGGACTTATTAGAGTGGTTTTAAGGACTTATTATTCTGCAACACAGTTTCACAGATCAGAAATTTATTTTATTTGATATACCTGATCTGTGAAACTGAAATAAATCTATCTGTGAAACTGTGTTGCAGAATCCTTAAAACCACTCTAATAAGTCCTGATAATAGAAATCACGTACTTGTAGACAAAATAACATTATAATAAATTAAGGACATTGAGGCATATTAATTTAACATATAAATATAAATCTAGGATCCAATATCACTACACACTGTTCAAATTGCCACCGTATTTGATTTCAAAACTATTATTGTCCTCTGTTGTTAATAATAAGAGCAACTTAAATTATTATACCTTTTTAGTCATTTTTAAGCTTGTGTATTACAATTTTGTTACGGTCCAAAAATAAAAATTGAAATAACTTTTAAACTAGTAATCATTTTAATATAAAAATCTACTAAAATGTATTAAATTATACTTAAAATCTGTAGATATAAGTAATTCTTATAGCTTTTTAACCTAAAATAATAAAACAGGTGTGTTTATACATTTGTTACAGATTAGAATTCGGTGTATATTTATAGTAACTACAGAAACTTCCTCTAAACTCCACATTTTAAATGTCACCAGCCACGTGAATTTTTTGACAAGGCATACTCAAAGATAAGGCAGAAAGCTACCTCTGCACCATGCCTTCCTTCTCGGCATTGGCGTGTGCCTCTCTTAGTTGGATCTGGCCGCAACGCTCTGACGAGAAATCCCATCGAGACACTGCAGCACAGATCACCAAGCCTCCCTACCCCGACGAGGTGGAGACCCGACGGGGAGGGAAAACTACCCCCTGTCTTGTTTGCGTATTCCTATCTCGCTCCAACTGACCAGGGTACTTACGGGTTAAGAGAACGCCAGTCGGAAACTGCGATTTTTCCGAAAAATGCAAGTTTTTATTTAGAAAAAATTATTATATCTAAATTGTTATTTATTTAATTTATTATTGTAATAATATGTAATTCTGTTTGTGATCTCATGTTCATTGTATCGCAGTGTTTTTGACATTGATCCAGTTTTTGTCGCCGAACACTTCTCAATACTGCTTCTTCTCGTTTTGTTGCTCTGTGACGGACGTCTTTTCTTTTTCGATCCTTTATGTTATATTCTTTAATACAGAAAAAAACTATATAATAATCTATAGTTGACAGAAATATTTTCATACGTAGTGCATTGTTTAGTGTATAAGTAGGAATAGATTGAATGTAGAACATGTATCGCAGTGTTTTGTCTTTTGGTGATGGTTTTGCTTTCCTAATCAAGGAGTGTATCCGCTGTGGGTATTAATAATAATAAATAAATAGTATTAATATTTAACAAATTTCAAAAACTACTTACTTTAACAGTAACAACTTAATTTTGTCTTCAAGTATTAAAAATAAAAAGAACCATCGGACGAAAAAATTACAACTTAAACGGTAATTTTTCGTCTTTAGACTAGTAAATTTAACTCTAAATTGTTATTTAGATAATTTCATTCAAAAACGCAATTTTGATTGCAATTTCCGACTGGCGTCTTAACCCATAAGTCCCGGTCAGATCACGCGAGAAAGCGGCAGATAGGAAGTACCCCGGGGGCACCACGAAAAGGTAAGGCTCGGAGGATTTGGGTTTCCCCATTTAGTTCGTCTCTCCGCACTAAATGAAGTCAAACAAATAAGACGCCCGATTGTTATATTACATTCTTATTATTTGTATTGTCGATTGTTTATTGTTTCGTCAATCGGTATATTGATATTTTCACAGAAATTTTTGCAATTTATAAATCAAATTCTTCACGATTATATTAATGTATAATTAATGAATTAAATTATTGCGGACAATTTGTAAATAAATTCGTTCTAGCAACAACATACTCCATTGCAACTTTTTACTTATCCTGTTTTAAATTTACATAAGTTCATAAACATTCACTTTTTCTAAACATATTTCTTGTCATTGTCTTAACGGTAACCACAAAGAGTTAATTATTTTACAGAAAAATCTTCGTTTTGTCATCTTGAAACACGTTGTTTTGCACGTGGAACGAACAAGGGGGGTTTTCTCGTGCGAGTCTTACATTTTAATAAAAATATATATCATTCGAGAGAGGGGGAAAGTATTTTTACTTTCTCGGCTGTTACATATAGCAGCGAGAAAGTATGGCGATCGGTCAAAGAATGACCCTTCAAGATTTTTACATTTTTGGACTCGGGGACCTCGAAATTACGAGAAATGCGAAGAAATTCGGGTGGAGGGGTTCTGCATGTATGGGTGCTGGTGTGTGTGTTGCACGATTTTGTTCACCCTGTTTAAAACCTAATAACTCTTGTGCTTTTTGTCGAAAATTTTAGGAATTTTGCAGGAAGAGTTCGTGTATTACGGGAATTGATTCAATTAAATTTTGGTGGTTAAAGTTCGAGAAGGTTGGGAGATAACGGGGTCGTATGTATCTCCAGTAGGGTCGGATCTAATGACGATTTTACTCGTTATTAGCATTTACAGTTTTTTTTTTTTTTTCTGTGAAACTCATCTCTACCCTGAAAATTGCGGTTTTTGCCATTCGATAATAATTAAAAATATAAAAAATTTAAAAAATTAGCAACGACCGGAATAGTTACACAACTCGTTGCTGGATTTTTTCACAAGCTGCTAGATTTAAAATATGGTAGCATTTTAAGTTCCTTTTTTTAAAGAAAGCGATGTTAATAATTCTTACTGGAAGGTATTTAATGAAATTTGTTACAGACATTTATGTTGATGGCATGACGAACAAAAGGTTAGTTCGTGTTAATTTACTTTTGTTATCCAGAACGATGCATATACTGCACAATTTGTACACATGTAATGCGCAGTCTACATATCAGTCTCTTGCACTTCCTGGCATGTTTTCTTTGTCTATTTTTGATGGGAATGAGACACTTCTATTTCTTACAATTATTTGCTCCTTATTACTTCTTTGAAGCATTTTAACTTCAACAGCGTTGTTCATAACATGACAAAAGTCAAAATGTCGTTTTTCATTGTAAATATTTTCACAAATAAACTGTAATTATAATAAAAACACAAGAACACTACTTATATTCTGCAAAAGAAAAAAAACACTGTCCGAAAAAATCAACAACGTACTGTATTATACAGATCAGAGTGACCTGAGGACAGTATAATTATGCAATCATATGGCTGAGAGTAAAGCTCTTTTAAGAGTTGGAACGCACTTACATTATAAAAATATTGGTATATTGAGGGTTAAGTACTACACATACAAGCTTAAACTCTGATCTGACTTTATAATAATTAAAAGAAAAATAGAAAAAAGAGAAATTCGAGATGAAATAATGTAGATTTATATCACAACTAATTGCCTAAATCTCAAAACTAGGGGCAAACACGACAATCTAGATTTACAGGAGAAGAACAGATTTCTAAACGCGTTGTATAGACTTTAGTGTTTTGACTTAAAGTAAAATGGCGGTGGATAGTGCCCGTCGTCGCCACCAAGAGCGCCATATCTAAGGTCACAGCCAGTGTTGTTCCAAGCCTTTCTGTGGCCAGGAACACACATGCGTAAAATTTGGCGTAAAATCTAGTATAAAACAGAAAACGTAAAAATTTTTCTGAAATTTTGGCTGAAACAGAACTGAAAATAGAGTAGAGCGTGTTTCTACTTTTTACGCCGTAAAATTTTTACGCCAAAATTCCTCCAATAAAGAGAAGTCTTTTCTGTGACGTCAAAGTAGACACGTGCTTTTTGTTCTAACAATGGCGGCAACGAGGGTTAACCCTACAATTGTGACGGTCTCGAAAAAACAAAAAATAAATGAAATACAGGGGTTTATCGAATCCGTTCGACCACATCAGTGTCATGCATAAAGACACTGTATTTAAACAACGTTTATGGATGGCTGTAAGTGCAAAATTTCAAACAACGGGTAGGTCTTATAAAATCGATATATAGGCCTAGTATTTAGATCACACGTTCTTTATTTGAATTCGGAATACAAGTGTATTAATTTAAATTTTCTATATTATAGCAGAGGAGGCGGAGAAAAAATGGAAGGTACAAAGGGATAGATATACGAGAGGAAAAAATTAATAAAATTAGCACTGTTAGTGGCAGTGGTGATTCCTATTCGGCTAGAATTTTTACGTATGTGTGTTCTGGCATAAAAGCGTAAAACAGAAACTGAACTGAAAGCTGGTTTCTGATTCAGTTTTCTGCCAAACAATTTTTCGAAGAAAAAAGTGCATCTTATAGTCCGTAAAATACGGTATTATCATGTGGAGGCTGTAAGTGGAGACTCCACTCTACAGTGGAGTGCGATCCAAAACATTAATATCGATGTTCAGTGTTCACTGATCGTTCGTGCACTTTAGTGATCACTTTGTACACTACCAATCGTTTAGCATTGGAACTGTTAGAGATTAAAGCCCAAAAAATGTGTTTACTGCCAAAGTAAAGTATTAAAAATATACAATAAAACTGAATTTTTTGAAAGGTACTAAATTGGAAGGAAAGGTATTAGGATTTCATGAATGGTACTAGGAAAATGGTGTTGGTTATCTTGGAACAGGGACAATTAAAAAGGTACTAGATTGGTACAAAAGTACTAGGTGGAACAACACTGGTCATAGCCACTGTATGTAGTATATTGTAGTTAGTTGATTGCCCCTAACTAAAATAATGGACCGGTAAAGTGTAAAGTGAACATAAGTCACGCGTGAGCATCGTTGCTGATTTTTTCTGAGACCCTATTTGACTTAATTAACATTTTATTAAGGATGTTCATTACTTTATTATATAAAAATGACTAGAAAACAGTAACAGAGGCTCGCGTAACGCTGCAATTACACTCATTGTCATCTACGGACACCCAGAGGCAGAGTTAAGTGTCATTTATTTATCCATAAACCTGGTTTTGGGTTTAAATAAAAGCTTTTTTATTCTTATGATAAAATTCATATAGAAAATTATGAAATCGAACTCGAAGGTTATACATCTTTCAATTAAAAAAAAAACATTCGACCTCACTGCGATCCGATCTAGCGCTCTTGTAGTGATTGCAGGCCCCTGGTGATAACATTTGTCTCTAGTTCATACTAGCAAGTAGCGAAGATACGTAGTCGAAAGACCAGTTAATCTACCGACTCTGGTGGAAGTCAACATCATTCCCCATTTTTTTTTTCTTTTTTCTTTCCCAATATCCCCAGCAGTCGGCGTTTATGGTACTTCGTAAACGTCAGCGGTGCGTCAGTTCCGGCAGCGTTTCACTGGATTTTGAATATGCCCTTTCTTTACAGTTCCATGCAGCAATTAGCGGTCTCTTGACATTGGCAATAGGGGTGGGATCGGTCTAGTCAGTCTCTCCCCAGAATAATACCAGAGTCAATAGATTATCCGGTATCTGAATGCCTATTGTATTCACCGTTAATAATAGAGGTAATAAACAAGTTTGCCGATAGGTGTTCTGCAATATCGGTTTGTTTATATCCTATGCAGAAAAGCATTGCATAGGTGTAAAATAAATGTTATAATATCAGTAAATTGCATTAGCAACTGTATTTTACAAACCTAATCTTCCTATTAATACATTATTCTTATTTAATACAAGTACAGTAGGCTTAAAATAAATAAATAAAAACTAATAATAAATAAAATTCATAAAAATTAATTTTACATAAACTTTTATTTTATATAGTAAAGGTTATATTTAAAAAGCGATGGACAAATTCAGTTTATCTAAATAATTTAAAATCTAACGGAATTTTCATTACATTATATGTCAGTCAAGTAATTAATACGCATTAAAAACATATAGTTATTTAAATTACTTTTAAAGGTTTTAAATTATTAAGTTCGTATTGATTTCGAGTCATTTATTAAATAAAAAAATTCAGACGTTTAAAAATTAAAATTTTGTCATCTTTTATCGTCGTCGTCATTGTCTATTTGTTACAAATTACAGTCAAGCTGTATAAAGTCTACTATTGTAAATTATTAACGTATATAAAAATTTTGAATCATTTTAAGCATATACATAACATTTCATTGGATATAAATTGATAATTATTAAAAGCTATATTCCGTTTAGGTGAGATTGAACATTTTGGTTGCATCAAGCGAATGAGATGCGACCAAGATCACTTTTCATCTTTGATGTATACGTTAATGTGAATTTGTATACGTCACTGTAATAACAAGTACTGGGCAGTCGATCGTTGCTTTCTACGTATTTAGGAAAAGTGAACCTAATACCTTAAAAACTAAAATTTCAAAATTCAAATATATAACGCGCATTCGTTACTGTAAAACACGTGTTCTACCCGGGAAGTTGTTTCTTCTCGGAGACAGCTGCAACTTTTCTCTCCGATGGACATCGTCGCTTTCGGGGCACTTTAATGCTTAGGTGGATAATTGGGGAATTTAGATGGAAAAGCATCCGGAGTCGGTGCCCATCTATTGCGCGCAATCTGCACTAATTGGTCATCGATTGCGTTACCGAATTATTTTATTAACAATTGATCCTCAAAATGCTCGTTACGTATGTTAGACTCGATGTTGCTTGTCGGAGATTAGTAAAAACTGGTAACTGGTTATGTAACAAAGAAACAAAGATTACACCGTCTCGACTCGCGGAAGGTCAGCGCTGAAAAAGGGGATAGTGAAACGAGGTCACCGTCACCGCGGCTCCCCGAGGGGTCAACAGCGCCACCGACCTTTTCTTACGTAACGGAAAATATTTACAAAACATTACCGCGACACAATGCGTTGTGACAACGACGTCCTATAGCATTTAACAAAAATTTCAATCGTTGATTCCAATAACATATACGAGCCTTTGCGGTTAATTTCTTATCTTCACGTGGAACGAATCTTCTCCAGCGTTCCAAACGATTTTCCGGCACTCTTAAAAAAACGCCTTTTATCGTCTTTTTCACTAGGATATTCGGTACTGCACCCGTGAAAAAAAAGCAGGTTGGTACGTTTGCTAATGACTAAATGAGTAAATCTAAATAACTAAATGCCTTAACGATTAAATGCTAATAATTAAATGCATTAATTAATAAAAGATAGTGACTAAATGACTAAAAATCAAAAGATTAAACAACTGAAAAATAGAATGCCTTCTACCGTTTTCACATTATAACGAGATTCTTCTTATCCTTTTTCGCCCACTTTCGAACTCCACCACTTCTCTCTTCACTAACTCTACCTCTGTTCTGACTCTGTCCTTCTTCAACTCTCGTCCCTCTCTCACCGTTTTTTCTTCCCTTTCTTTTGCAACCCTTTCTCCACCTTTGTTTATTACTTTCACGACTGCTTGTAAAGATTGGATATGGACCGAAAAGACCTTAGTTGGGGGTAAGAGTAGGTTCAATATCACTACAAAATGGATTGATATGATATCATATGACATATACTTGTGTAAATTATATATTGTGCATTATATATAGCACTTGCCTGCGTAGTGTAGTATTGTTTTGCCCCCGTACGTCATACTTTTCCCGTTAGCAATGGAGACGTGCGTTATGTATCTAACTCCGAGAGAAAATTTTTGAATCGAGATAACGTGACTCGCGGTATAAATCGGAAGTTTACATACGGTTAATCTGGTCCTTTTCCCTTACGATTTCCACTTCTGGACTGGACTTTCGTGTATCTAACTTCGCTCTCGAGATTAAGGAAGGACAGAGACGGACGGACGAAAGTGGACAATTATAGGTGTACAATTTTTCCAAATTCCAGCCCAATAAGTACCCTCCAGTAACCGAGTGGATAAAACCACGAACACCGGTAGTTGGGGGGTTCGTGCACTAGCCACGTGGCGTTTTCCGGGTTTTCGCCGCGTCTGTAACGCCCGAATAGAGGTCAATTACCCTTAAAAAGACCTCCCGGAAGGCCTCCCCTTAGGCAGATCGCCCAAGTGTTGCGTTGCCATAACTTATCAAACAAACTTGGTTATGACTAGCGTTCAACCAATAGTAGATAAGTCCAAACGGAAAATTGGTAATCACCGAAAGTCTTTTTCCGTTTACGGCGTTTTCCGGTGTCCGTGGCCATCCTACGGTTTGCATTCGGTCACGGTTTTACAAAATCCGTAGCGGGGCAAGCTTTCAATTCTTTTCCCGGGAAAGTGACTGTGGTAAATTCAATCACGTCTTCTTATTTTTGTACATAAAATATTACGTGCATTAAATCGAAACCTCTTTCGACTTCTGACTTACTAATTGTTACGGCATTATTTTCCTAGCTTTTTCTATTGTTTCCGTTTATATTGTTATCTGCAAAAATCTGCCAAATCATTCATTTTCATCTTCGCCTTCCGTCCGCCGCCGACTTTATTGTTCGTAGAGCCGAGGGAATTCCACCGTTCGACGATGGGTAAACTTACAGTAGATTAAAACTATCTTTTTCTCGACGTCTCCATTACAATTATGTTATTGGTGTTTAAAGTTGGGTGCCTTACAGTCAAATTTATTTGTTAATATGTTTTCTTCATTGCAGAGGAAAATGACTAAGAAAGTTCTCCTACATTTAGTTTGCGAAAGAGATAGAACATTCGAAAGAAGCAGGCATTTAATATTTTTCTAATTCAGAAAATAAAGATGGCAATTTCATTGCTTTCGGAAACGCAAGTACGAGCGGTGGCTTGTCATACGTAAAACGCTGTTTATCCTTTGGTCGAGAATTTTAACCATCGCTTGGCTAACGTCTAAAAATTGTATTAATACCTCGTTAACTACGTAGGATGGAGTTTGTACCGTACACGATCAAGTGTGATTAAAGTTTGGTTTTTGCTAAGATATTTGACTGTTTCAATTCGGTACGACAAACCGACGGGAAGGAATCCGCGAATGCAGGCTGGATTCTCTACACATTTCTTACTAATAACTTGTATATATAGGGTGAAGATGCCGGATATGAGATACCATTTTTATTTTTGACTATAAAAAAATAACTATTACACTTGGAGCTTCACAAATTACAATTTCGAATAGGGAATTTAATATATTTAACAATATAATTGCTATTTAATCCTAATTTTTATTTATACTAGATAAAATGAAAAAAGTCTAAAATTGCGTCTCAGGTGAATGGTCTCCTATTATGAGATAGTATCTCATATTAGGTTTCTTCAGGTTTATAGTATAAATACCAAATGGAAAAACAAACCATACCCAATAAAATCACACTTTTAATTTGCACTTATTAATTAAATGTAAACTAACATCAATCTTCAACATAAAGGAGATCTCAATTAACGTTAATTATTTATCAAAGATCAAAAATAGACTTAATCTATATCAGTCTCAAGATATAATAACAGCGATTTTCATAATGGCACTTTTGAAACAATATCAAAAATTAACAAATACAGATAGCTTAGAGATCTCTTCAAAAGGATTCCAAATTTTACATATCTAAACATAAAGAAGACAAAAAACGATTTTCTGTTACTTCTCCAGTCCTCATAATAGCTCAAAACAATAGCTACATTATTTTTTCGAGCTAAATTTATTACGTCAATGTTGCGTGTATGTGTGTAGTGGTCATCTAAAATCAAGATAACTGGATCATCATCACTCGGTTTTACAAAAATGTTGAAACTACTTTGTGAATTGGTGGTCCCAGGTTTTCCTTTTAATTGGGGCCATTTAAAATATATAAAAAAGAACTTAAATTAATATTGAGAACACATCCAAATTTTACAGAATGGCTTCCTACTTTTTTTCTGACAGAGAAAACAATAGTACCGCACTAATATCGTGAAATTGACCGTATAATTGATACAATAAATTTAAATTAAAAGAATTTAGCGTATTGATAACGTTGTTAAATACCTCGTGAACATTTAATATCAAAAAATATGTTTTTGCTTCCGTGAAAATTCGCACGCCCACGTTCTAACAGCGCCTCTGGCAGGCGTGCACTGACATACGTTTGGAGCTGTTGCCAGGACGCTTCGGACGACAAATTTAACAAAATTAGTATCTTTGAGTAGTTACAAAAAAGTTCCCAGTTTATGCTGCTAAAAGCACATACCAATTGTTTTTATACATAGAAACAAACTTCAGATCTTTGGAGAATGCTCTATTGAAGAAGAAACAAAATTGTAAGGATTTCTTAATTGAAATTATAAATTCGGAAAATTCATTTTAAAGAATGCCACAACTTTAAAAGAAAATAATAAATCGTTTTATAACATTTAGACTTAAACTTTTTGGTTTAAAAAAGAAAAATTAAAGTACCAAAAAGTTATATTCAATAATATGATGGTACGAAATGGCACAAATTCAAATGAATGCTCCGGGAATATTGAAATATATTCCGGGTTTTCTTCACATCAGTAACAACTAAATAGGATCCAGCTTCCAATAAAAGTCTTCCCGGAATGCATCCCTTCGGCAGATCGCTCGGTGTCGCGTTGCTGTAACCAAATAAACCAAACTAATTCTAACCAGCGATTATTTATTGTGACACGGTCACAATAAATAATCGCTGAAACTTTTCCTCACAATCTTTTCAGTTGTTTTAGTGGTGGTCTTGCCCCTGTACTGTACATCATACTTAGCGACTTTCATCACGTGCGGGGCCATCACAACACACGAACACGGATCACTTTTCAAACAACAGACTGGTATTAATTAGTAGTAGTTGACTATCCAGGACAACCGCTACTTTTGATCGAATTGAGTTCAACCTCCATTTGCAACAGCTCCTTTTATCTATCGGCCCAGCAGTATGATGGCATTCGAATAGGAAAATTACATAATACAAGATTACAAGTGAGTGCAAAATATGTTTCAAGCGGTTTTGGAGGGTGGGTGCCGAGTTTAAGTATTTGGTCCTTTTTTTGCGAAATTTGATTGGCTGGCGGATTACCGTTTGATATTTAGCCGTGAATGGTACACTTTCTTATTGTTAACATTAGGACAAAATATCATACGTTAAAAAATTTAAGAAATCACATTTTCAATTGGTGTTAGATTGGGCACACGGTGTGATAAACCCTTGCCTAAGATAATCTTTGTACCGTATTTTCGCGGAATGACTGGTATGCCGCATAAAAAACGGAGGAGACCAGCATGCCGGAAACCTCGGGGTAACGGCACGTCGTTTAAACTGCGACTAAAATATAAAAAAAAAATTAATCAAATTAACAAAACTAGTTGTTAATTAAACGTTAAAGAAAACATTCTTCCGAGTACAGTGAAATAATAACATTGTAATTTGAATGACTTAAAATCAGGAAGGGAGTTTTCCATTACAGGACAATAAAACAATTAGCGACTTATTGACGTTAGTTAGGACTTGTAGTAGTTATTCGGTGTGGGCTACACCGACCACCAACCCCGAACTTAAAAGTTTCACCTTATTTTTCAAATTTCGCACAAAGCCCATGTTAATCGGTGTAAGCCGAGATAATATACGGCGAGTTACTTAAATTTAATACGTTTATTTTTGCGTTTTTGAATCAAATAACAATAAAATACATCTATAAGTAACAGATATGTAATATCAACGGTGCGGCTTCTTTATATTGTTTAAAATTCAATTTCTTTAAAAAAGATCTTTCTTTCTTAAAAATAATTGATGGAATGTCACAGTTAAGAACGATAAGTTCAACCGTTGTTATTTCATCAGAGACAAAGACTACTGGGTTTTATCTTCGTTATTCTTTATTTTACTATACATTTCGGGTGCAATCTTTTGGTCTAACTCGCACCCCTCATCGGGTGTTACATTTCTATAAGTGGTAGAAAACACATTTATTACATTAATTATTGTAGTGGAAATTTTTACAAGTTACACAAAGTTATTACAATTTTTTTACATGTTACAAGAAGTTATTACAAATTATATTATTATTAACATTATAGTGAACTAACCTTTTTTACATTTAGACATTCAGTTACGAGGTGTTGATGTTTTGTCCCCTAAGGCATTTCTAACGGCCTTTCTGTCGGTTTATTTGCTTTTTTTAGTCTTTCCCATTTCCTCCCGTACTTCGTCAATCTCCATGCCATTGTTTAAGTTTATGGTGTTGTTTTTATTAACTATTGCGAAGTGTTCTTTGAATTTTCGTAAATAATTGTCCTTCTCTTTGTGGATTATTTTTGCACTTTTGATATCGATGGTACATCCAAATTTGCTGCAGTGATTGGTTATATTTGAGTCTGATTGCCGCTTCGTGTTGTTTTATTCTGGTTTTGAGCTGCCTTCCTGTTTCTCCTACGTATATTGCTGGTTTTTTGCATGTACATTTTATTTCATATACCACTCCTGCTTCGTCTAGTTTTTCGTTATTTTTAATTTTATTGATGTTGATGTTGTTTCTAATTTTATTTTTTAGTTTGGCTGCTAGTATAATACCATTTTTTCTGAATACATTTCTATATTTTTCATATGTGCCTTTAACATAGGGAAATGACGATTGCACCCGAAATGCATAGTAAGATAAAGAAAAACGAAGATAAAATCCAGTAGTCTTTGTCTCTGACGAAATGCGGTCCACATAAAATAACAACGGTTGAACTTATCGTTCTTAACTGTGAAGTTCCATCAATTATTTTTAAGAAAGAAAGATCTTTTTTAAAGAAATTGAATTTTAAACAATAAAATAGATATTTAAAAAAAGCACTTTTGGAATTCCATGAGTATTTTATGTCGTTAGAAAGAAGACAAAATGAAGAAATTAAACGTATAATCATAGCTGACAGTTTCACAGTTTTAGAATAAAAACTCGTTGGTTTTTTAATGCGCCCTCTAGAGAGGGATGTACAACCTCACTTAAACCGGCATGCCGATTATTGCCATATGAAAATATCTGATTTTATGGTCTCCCCGGATAAACTGGCATCCGGTCATTCCGCGAAAATACGGTAGTTACGTGGGGTAAGTATACACGGACAGTTCCTATACTCTATGCTTTAAAACTTGTCCACCGCACCGTAGCGACCCTTGCGGCTGGGGTGACAATTAACTTCAATGTGTCATGCGTTGATTGGTTGGTGTATAAAAAACATCTAATCCATCGCAATAATCGATGCGTTGATTGGTTGATGTGTACATCCCAACCGCCAGGATCGCTCGCAGCAGTTGAACATGATTTTGCCCTCACTGTCCACTCCATTTATACTTACTCCATGGGTAGTTACTAGGGTTTCTCAAACGGGTCCCGGGATCCCTTGCTGTTTTTTTTTAACCCGTGAAATCTCGCAAATTTCTTAAAAGTTCGCTTTTTGCTTTTTTGTGTTAAGATTGAGGAAATTTTTCAAGTAGAAAGTATAATTAACTCATAAACTGTCAGAATACATTTATGTTTATTAATTTTTAAGCCTGCTTATTAGTTTTTTAAATTTTTGCTTGTTATGACATCTCACACCCATATCCATTGAAATGGAAAAGGCATTTTTAGTAACGGGATTTTTCATTATTAAAATAATAACCAGACTGAGTGATCGGAGTATCGACCATCTTTGGTTTTGAAAATCTTATAAAAATCTACAGTAATATTTTGTATTATGTTTTATTTAAAAAACGAAAATTACCCTCCAAGTTAGAAGTTTGATCTAAGTTCATTTTATTCTTTAAATTTTCAACTGAATTCAAAGGCCCGAAATCTCGGGAAACAGTTCACTTTTTTCCCGAAATCCCGGGACAAGCAAAGGACCCGGTAATGAGAAACCCTAGTAGCGCATAAAAACAGGTTTGACTGTACTATGATGTAATACAGTAGCGTGCCGTCCGTGGAAGCTGTGGAAGCGCCACTTCCAGGGGTGGATCTAAATTGGGACTAATAGGACTTAAGCCCTGGGCCCCAAAGTATCAAGGGCTCACAAAAATTGAATTATTATCATAAATTTTTAGTACTTTTACATTAGCAATGAGCACTTATCGTATAGTGAAAAATAGTTAATATTAATAATATAATAATAATGATAATCAATCAATCAATGTTTATTATTTGATATAACGGGTGTTATTACAAAGGGGTTAATATGGAACACCCGCTTAAAGTAGAATAACTGTATCGGTTCAAATTTGTCTACTAAAAGACCGCCCCAAACCGGAAAAGCATAAAACATACTTGGTCCAATCAAAGAATCAAATAATTTAAAATAATTATTTAATGAAGAGGTTTTAATTTTAATAAGTAACTTGATGAGATTGGAAATTTTAGATCTTGCAGCAAGTAATCCTAATAATAATAATAATTTATCGTATTATCTGTATTAACAAAAATGGGGTCTCACTGGACTTGAATAAGATCTAGGCCCAGAAGAACAGACCTGCCCCTGGCCGCTTCCCTTGTATTTTCTAAAATATGAATACATATTGCGCGATTATTTTCATATTTTAACGTGTCTCGAATTACTTAAAATAAATATTTTATTATAACCGCATTATGTATCTTATTACAAATTTCTATATTACACGTGAAAAAAATGTTCAAATTGCTATTGTATATTCGAATATAAATTCGTACACGGATATTCCGAATGGAAGCGCCGTATTGTCGGATACGGGACAGCTTCCACTGTGAAAATATTAATATTTGAATGGTGTAACGCAGCCAGATTATACGCATTCCCCAGTGGCGTAGCGAACATAACTGGCGCCCGGGGCACGACACTTTATTGGCGCTCCCTCCTCCCTCCAGAAACACGTATAGTTTGTCTTCGAGACCATTTGGGCGCCCGTCTGAGATTGGCGCCCGGTGCACGATACACCCCTTTGCACCCCCCTCGCTACGCCACTGGCATTTCCCCATGCGCCTTACAAAGCACCAACCTTTGGCGGTTTAGCTAGTGGATGCTATACACCGAAATATCGTATAACGCTTCCGATTAGGTTTATTTATAATTTTCACGGAAACACAGCTTCCCTATCATCAAATGTCACCGCACGCCACTGATGTACGTAATATAATAGAAATGTTAGAAGTACGTAATAATCTAATACAGCGGTTCCCAACCACCCAGTTTTTAGATTGACACAATTTATTTTTTTTAAACCTTGTGGTCCCTGCTAACAACAATGAAATCAAAGCGGTCCCTGGTCAAAAAAAGGTTGGGAACCGCTGATATAATAGATTATTTCTTACTTCTATCGATTGGTGTTGTTACTTTTTGCCCGGGCAATCTGCTGGTTTAATCTACTTTTAGAACGTAACATAAAACAACTTTAATTTTTTTACACTATTAACATTCGGGATATAAAATAAAAATCAATTGGCTGGTCACTCGTCGCGTAAACAAATTCCAGAAATTATCAAGTAGTATGTTATTTATATAGGCTCTGTACGGTCGTCCACTTCTCGGTAAAACGATCTGTACCGCGCGCGACCGGAAGGAAGCGAGTGGACGGTCGCACCTTATCTCGGTGCCCTCTGTCGGAGCTTTCAAAAAACTGGTGTTTATCGGTGTCGGACACGATGGACGGTAAACATCCGACGACGTAGGGCAACCAAATAATTCGGTTATTTTATTACAGTCAAAATAGAAAAATTTGAAGTGACGTAGAAGCAAAATGCACTACTATGAAAAAACTTCAAATTTATAAATGTTTATTACATTACAATATACGTCCTTACTTTAATTAATTAAACGAATACGAAAGTAGAAATTACTTAACCTAACCATCATTCACTTCCAAGTTAATTTTAGGGCCGCTGGTTTAAGTTTTACAGAGTTTTTTAATATCAGAAACATTATTATTAATGTAAGAGTAATATTTTATACCTTTAATTACGTTAAAAGTAAGTAGTCGGTGCATTTTACAAAGTTCTTTTTAGCAATGGCGGCCAACGTTCTTCGCTTTTAATATAAAGGTAAGTTTTCCTCGTATCGGTATTTATAATTGGCCACTTACTGTAATGGCTCAACGTTTTTAACCACGGAGAATAGTCGAAAATCGCAGAAAAATAGATGGCGCCTACGGAATTATTTCGCCATTTTCTGTCAAGTGTAATATTTATCGACTAAAAGCTTGGACAGATGGCGCCAGAGTAAAGTGCAAAGGCGCGGTGGCCGAGGGTTATATTTCCGGCGGTCGGCGGCGGGTTTAAAAACGCCGTTTCCGAATTGCGCGCGGGAATACGTTTTTATTATTATTTTTCTGTCGACTTTCACGGGAATTTTTTAAAACTTTTAGAGCAAGGCGGAAAGGGAAAGGAGGGCCCGTTACGTTTTAAACCAGCGGCCGTCCGTCTCCCGACCGCCTTATTATTAGTTTCGGCTTTAAGTGGCTCCGGGCGATAACGCATTAAAATAGAAGAGAAGGACTCTTCTTTTACGAAGACGGCTTTTTAAACAAAACGGCCGTCGTCTCCCGCTTTTCTAAGTCGTCCGAAAGGGTGGTGCTTTAAGGCTAAACGGACAAAAAAAAACATAACGCCGACCGGCGGTGAGCGGTACGGAAATGGACGGTACGACGCGACGTAAACAAAAAATTACTTTTACTTAGGAAAATTTCGTGGTATTCGTTTTCCTTTATCTTCTGAGAGTGCCGGGCCCCTCCGCCTCCTACCGACGCGGCTTTACCGCGGCGCGCAATTTCGGACGGGCGGGAGAGGGGGGCTTTAGACGCGGGTTTCGGCCGACAGAGGAAAGAGGCGGCGGGGGAAATAAGACGATGGACGCCGGCTTTACGGCAATCTTCTGAACTCGATTAAAATCGGCCTGGACGGAAAAGGAATCTCTCACCCGCCGCTCTCCTTTACCGCTAACGGGGACGGAAACGCAACTCCGATCTTCCTCTGCCCTCTTCCTTCCCCAAAACCGCATTAATTCCTTTCGGCGCCCGATAAACCGCGGGTTCGGTCCCTCTTTTCCCGGGACTATAAACCCGCCTTTCGGCCCGGCGCGGGCTTTCTCCGCTTCCTCTTCTCCTCCCCCACTCTCGGTCGAGTGGGGTGGATGGCGGCCCTTTCGTTATTTTCTATCGTAAGAAGTGCCAAATCCGGGAACCACGAAATCTTTCCCCTAACCGTTTCGGCCCGATCCTCCGGCCGAGGTGTTTCCGTCCGCCGCCGCTCGGCCATTTCCGGTTTACTTAAATGGCCACGCCGGCCGCCGATCGAATATATCGGGCGAGCACTCTTCTCCCGTAAATCGCTACTTATACCGTTTTTTTTCTATCGGACTGTCAAAACGTATACGAGAATCGGAGTTGTCGTTTCCCCCATCCCATTTACTTTTGGAGTCGAACCCGTCCGAGATTCCTCCCGTATATTGACGAATTGCAGTCGCATACCAACGCCGTTTACCGTCGATTGGACCACAATCCGACTAATCCGAGTGGAGCGGACGAAAAGAATTAAACGTGGCCACCGCCGTGGTTAAAGTCGACAGCCAAGAACGTGTTTAACTGTCCAGACGAAAAGTATTTTAAACTTATAAATGGTAAATAAAAACGTGGTTATTAAAATATCCGATAAACCCAGTCGAAAAAATGACTACTTACGGACAATTTGGCCGGATTGCGGTATAAATACGACTCGGTCCTACTCGTACTTTCCGCCAACTAAAACGCATCGGTATGGCGCGACGAAGACAGATCGTCCGAAACGAAAATTATATCCACCCCCGAAGTAATTTCGAATATCTCGTTGGAGAGACAATGTGCAAAATTTCGAGATTTTCTATAAAGCGGTTGCCGAAATACAAGTCATCGAGGAGTGCAAACAGGGCCAAAAACGCTGTATTTTCTTCTTCTTCCACGGGTAGAAAACAAACTTTCGGGTTTACAAAAAGCTGAAATTTTAAACTTAAGCCTTTCTGGTTATTGGTGGGGTGCCGGCCGAACTTCCGGATCGGTAGGTCAAAGTTCACGGGGGTTTCCCACCGGTTTTACGGCATTAATAATTTGAGCGGAAACGAATGAATTTTATTCAAAATGCTACTCGGAATTACAAAAGCTCAAATTTATACCAATTAAAAGTTTTTATAACGATTTTTCTAAACGGCGTGTCGAAAGCGTCGGTCGGCGCCCACCGAAATGAATGTCGATTAGCGGCCGAGTGCCGACCGAATCGTACGTCATCGTCTTATGTCCTGACGTAATAATACAATTACTAAACAAAAACAATTGATATCCAAACGAAAACATCCGAGATATAAAATAGTTCCTCCGAGTAAAAGTTGATGACAATTTACACGTCGATCAACGTTTTCTTGAGAGTTTTTCTTTGATAAAGATAAGCTCGGCGATGGGGAGCGATACCCACGCGACTTTCTCCTGTTTTTAGCTTACATTTCGCCTTAAGCGCCGAGCTCGTCTTTACCAACGAAAAACTCGCAAGAAAACGTTGATCGACGTGTAAATTGTCATCAGCTTTTACTCGGAAAAACTGTTTTATATCTCGGATGTTTTCGTTTACATTTCTAATGTCGACCGGAAACGTTAAGGCCCGGGCTGCGGTTTAGCACCGGGAGGAGTAAAAGTCGGCCGTCCCGGGCGTCGCACGGCAGGTAAAGTGGCCCGCACGGCCCGGGAACCACCTACCCGGTTCTTACCCCCTCGCCTAAGAACAACCGCTCTCCCCGGGATACGACACGTCCGGAATTTGTCCGCCGAACGGAAAATAACTGGTTCCGGAACCTGGATTTGTTTTCCCAATTAAAAGACCCCAGAAAACCGGAGGAGTGTTATTGGGACGCCGGCGTCCGTACTTACGCTCTCTCCCCGTTTCTGTTCCTTTTGTTCCGTCATGGGAAGACCGAGAGGCTAATTCCTTTCCCGTTGGCCCACCGCGTAAAATTACTCGCGCCTTCTCTAATTTCTCATTTTCACCAGTCCGGCAGACTTTAACTCCGGTCGTTCGGTTTTCGGCGGGGGACGGCTCCGCCCTTTTCTCACCTACTCTTACTCTTTCTCCGTCAGACCCCTTTCGCTCCTGCCAGCGCCCTCCGGTCCGGTGCCGGGGTGGGAGGAACTCGGGGGAAGCCGGCGACCCGCCGAGAGGTCGAGACCGCCGGGATCCGGGTAAACAGGACGGGAGGACAAAGGGACGCGGGGAAGACGCTTTCCCACTGACACACTTCCTCGGCGTCGACCCGGGGAGCGGCCGGGACCAAAAGCGAAAGTCGTCAACAAGGGCGAGAAATAACTTTTTCCGCTCGACCCCGGATAAGAATAGATGTTTATCGGAAGAGAAAGTAAACAGGGTCCGGGCGCGAGCATCTGTCTCGACCTAAAAAAACCCCCGGGCCGCCCGGCCGGACGTCCTCTTCGCTTTCTATTTCGGGCGGAAATTCTTTCGGACCTGCGCCCGTCGCCCTTCCGGGCACCCGATCTCGTCGGGCTTCTCTTTCGGGGCGCGGACGCCGGCGGCCCAGGCGTGGCCCCGGGCCCCGTCCGCGCCGAGTTATTAAGTCACGAAAGCCAGTAACGAATCACCGGAAATACCGGAGGAGAGACGTAATTAAAGCGCGGAGACGACAGCCACCGGCTGGGCACTGGGTCAAGGACGACGATCGACCCCGGGCGCTCCGATCAGCCGGCGCCCGGGGGCTGGGGCCCCCCGGCTTCCCGCTCGGCGCGCTGCCCCGTCGTCGACACTTGTCGCGCGTGCCTTTCTTTCTCGCCCTGGTCCGTTTCGGGACGGCGAGACGATGCGCGGCCCGCCCGCCCTCTACGGAGACTCTGGGTCCGGAAAGACGGGCGGCGGAACGACGGTTCGGACCCGAGAAGGAGTCGGAACCTCCGACCGGAAGGAAAGAAAAAGCGGAAGAAAAGGCAGGATCCGGAGCGGACGGGAGAGGTGAAAGCTGTTCGGGCGGTCGACGGCCGCGGATACTGCCCAAGGGCGCGCGGCGCGACTCGGCCGGGTCCACCTGCCCCTAATTGGGCGGCAGGTGGTGAAGAGGAGGCGACGGAGGCTCGTGCCGCGGGGAAGTCGAGAAGAGGTCCGCCGGTTCGTTTCGACCGTTCCGGAGCGTTCCCGTTTCTTTTCGACAGCGAAAACCGTTCGTACTTCCCCGGAAAATTCCGCCCCACGTACGTCCCATGTTACGTCACGGAGACGGAAAGAAGACACCCCCTGGAACGGCGGCATTTCTTTCCGTCCGAGACGAAAAGAGTCCCGGGGATAGGAAGCTCCTGTCTGCGCCGGCCCGACGATTCCCGTCCGATCCGTCGCCCAAATCTTTCGGAGAAAGTGGACGACCGACGGAGTCGCACCTGCCGCGCGCGGCAGGTGCGACGATCGTGCCACTGACCCACAGTCGATCGCGGCGGGGAGAAGGGCGGCCGCCGGGTACGAGGAACCTTACCTAACGAAGAAAGACGCGGGCCGCACGCTCGGGTAATGGGGTGGTTACGGAACGGGAGGAAGAAGACGGAAAATCGAGTCCGGAGTCGCGGCTTTCTGCCCGAACGCCTAATCGGGGACGTAGGGCCCGTCGTCACTCTGCCGAAGCCCGGGAGAGACATTCGACGGGCCTCCCGGGCCCCGGCCACGTTCGACGTTCCCGACGGCGCCGTAGCGGGAGCGGTAGGCCCCGTACCGGCGAGAGGACGGAAAGAAAGATTCCGGTAACAAATCTTTCTTGTCCGGCGTAAAGGTAGAAACGCGGTCGACTTGGCGAGAAGGCCCCTCTTTTCTTCGACGGACGGAGGCCCGCTCCGTCCTTCTCCCGGTCGGGCGGAAGCCTTCCTCTCCGTAGGAAAAACGAAAAATCGCCGGCGGCGGGGAAGACGGGGCCGCGCCCGGGTTCCCGCCGCGTGGCCCGAAGGGTCCGGGGCGCGGCCGCCGCGAGGAAGGGAGGGGCGCGGCCATCTGTCGGGAGGCGGGCGCGCCACTCCCGTTTTTTAACGGGGAAAGAGAAAAAGGGAGAGGAGCGGTCCCTTTCTTTCCTAACGGACGAAAGTGGGTCGGGACGCTCCTCTTCGGACCGAGAGAGCGCCGGTTCGTCCCCTTTTCGGCGGAACCGTCCGGAAGAGTGCGATATTTTTCGCTCGGAAAGATGGACTCCGTCTCCCCGTGACTTTTCCGTCCTCCGACGGAACCGATCCCCGAAAGTTCGGATCGGTCGACGGGAAAATTTCTACCCGATGGCAAATTGTCGTCTCTTTCGGAAAGGAAAACAACGCGTCTCGACCAAACTTCGACAACCTCCGCTCGTTCTTTCCTCCGTTCTTCGTTTCTGTCGTCGCGCTCCGTCCGTACGCCGAGCGAAAGGGCCGCTAGACAGGAGGAACTCCTTTTTTCGGAAGGAATCGTCGGCAAATTCCGGCCCGACCCGATCAGGACGGGAACTTCCTCCACCGACAGCCGTCGTTTCCCTTCCCGTTTTCTTTTTCCGACGGAAACGGAAAGGGCGCGCATCAGTCTTCCTCCGGACCGGCGATCCTCGTGGCGGGGAAAGATTGCCCTTTTCCGCCCCCGGCCGGAACGGAACCGCGGAAGGAGTCTTCCGAAAGGAGAAGGCGGCGCCGGGCGGTGCGAATCCGCCGGGGAACGCGCCGTCACCTCCGACGGAACCCGAAAGCGCGGTATCGACGGCGCATGCGCAGGGGCCGGGCGAAAACCGGTCGGCCGACTTTTTCACGGGGAGCGAGAGGCCGGGAAGGCCAGTCTGGCCGGAGTCGCCGGTCGAGAGGATCGTCATGCCCAAAGTGTTCCTGGTCCGCAAGTTTCGACCCCACTGCCGACCGGGTCCCGCCGGCACCGTCACGCCTCCGCCCAGTCCCGAGAGGGGCTCCGTCTCGGCCGGGTCGGAACCCGAGGTCGACCCCGCCACCGGTAAGAGCGCCGTCTTCCACTTCCTCTCTCTCTCTCTCTCTCTCTCTTCCGTCTCCGCGTTTTCGCCGGACGCTTTAAGGGCTCCCGCCGTCCGCCGTCCCTCGTCCGGGCCCGGAACATCGTCTCGGCCCCGCCGCTACGGAAGGGCGTCCTTCCCTCTCGCCGGGTCCGGCTCGGGCCGAAGGCGCCGTCGGACGCGGGTTCTTACGTAATCGGCGCGGCGGAAAACTGCCGGAAAGACCGGGTTTCCCGGAAATAGGATCCCCTTTCCCGCGTGGGAGACGAACCTCGTCCTCCGGCGCGGGGAGCGGAAAAAAACACCGAAGAGACGACCCGTTAGCGCGAGAGGAAAGTCGATCCGTTAGAAGGTCGCCGCGTCCCTGGCCTTCACCTCTCTCACTTTCGCCGCTCCTCCTCCGGTTTCAAGGTGACCCGCGCTCCGCGCGCCTCCGGCGGTCGGCGCCGAAAGCTCGACACTTTCTCCGCGCCGACCGTTACCGGACGGGAGGAGGCACGTCACTTTCCACCGGGTTTCGGCCTTCGGCACGCGCTGGGCGATTACGTTTCGGGCGGAAGCCGAAAGTCCGTCTTCCGCTTCTCTTCCTGTCGCTCAAAGTCCGTCTCGGGCGGCGGATAAACCGACTGCGCTGTTTTTCCTTTCCCGTTCCGGTAGAAAGGTCGGATCCGGGATTGCGTGCACGCGCCGTCAACGCTACTCGGACGAAGAAGAGCCGGAGTCGGGTCGAAGGTCGGCCGATAGGGGATAGTTCGCCGCCGACCCTCGTCTGTTCCGCTGCTCTAAAATCGATTTTAAATTAAAGATGACCTTTTTTCCCATTTCAGAGGAATCTCCCGGGCGCCCGAGGTGGACGGAAACCTGGCAACGAGAATCGGCCGCCGATGGAGGTCAGACGCCTCCCGTTTCGCCCCGTCGACCCTCTGTCAGTCCCGGACGCCAAGACGACGTCCGATTCCGGTCGGGAGGTCGGAACCCGGGGCCGGAGGGGGCTCCGTCCCCCGACGGTCTCCCGCTCTACCCTTCTCTACGCGTCGGAGTGACTCTTTTGCAGCAGAGGGTAAGTGTTGCTCCTCTTCCCGCCGCCGCCGCTTCCGGCGCTTCTCATCGGCGTCTCTCTCCCGCAGTTGGCCCTGCCGGCGGACGTTCCTCTGGAGTTCGTCAACGGCGGACACGGCATCAAAAATCCCTTTTTACGCAAGGAGGGGGGCGGTCTTCCCGCCGGGGTGTCCGCTCCCCGCCCTTCCGATTCCGACAGGTAGGTGGCGGGCGGGGGCGGGAACGGGGGAAGAGGCTGCCACCGTTTAACTTCCAGTCTTTTTCAGACCCAGTTGCGGAATCTGCGGCAAGACTTTTGGACTGCAGAGGCTGCTCAACAGGCACGTCAAGTGTCACAGCGACGTCAAGCGCTACCTGTGCACCTTCTGCGGCAAGGGCTTCAACGACACCTTCGACCTCAAGCGTCACACCAGAACGCACACGGGTGAGCGCGCGACGGCGGTTCCAGACCGCCTCTCTTCCTTACGGCTACTAACAGCGGGTCTCGTTTTTCCGGCAGGAGTGCGTCCCTACAAGTGCGGCACGTGCGACAAGTCCTTCACTCAACGATGCTCGCTGGAATCCCACAGGCTGAAGGTGCACGGCATCGGGCACCAGTACGCCTACAAGGAGAGGAGGACCAAGATGTACGTGTGCGAAGAGTGCGGCCACACCACCGACGAGCCCGAGGTCCACTACCTGCACCTGAAGCGTCGCCACCCCTACAGCCCTGCACTGCTCAAGTTCTACGACAAGCGACACTTCAAGTTCCGCGACGGAGCCTTTCCGGTGGGATTCTCGCAGCCCGTCAGTTGAATCCTTCGCTCGGGAGGCGGAGGGAGAGGTTCCGTTTCCGGCTCCCCGCCTGGGCCCGCCCCGCTGTAAATACCGGGACCCGAGTGCCGCCCGCTCTTCCCCCGGAGTTCTTGTACAAAGGCAATAAACCGAGTTTCGCCAACGCCGTTGTGGTTAATTTCCGCCGTTTTCCGGGGCCACCGTCCGCCGACTCTTTGGGGCCGAGGACGGGAAAACCTTATCGGTAAGAGGGAGGCGGGAGAAAAGGCGCGAGGGGAAGACGCTCCCTTTCCATGGAAATAAGAAGGAAGCGAAAGCGGAGAATCGGAAGTGCCGGCGTCGACCGCCGCGCCGCTTCTTCCCATTTTCCCATCTTTATTAAAGTGAAGACTCCGGAAAGGTCCTTTCGGCGGGCCGCGTCCCGAGAAAGAGAAGTAAGGACAGAGGACGGAGTCACGAAAATCTGCAAACTTCAAAAATGTCGGCCCGATTTAGGGGAAGGCGCTACCGCCACCAATCGTCGGGCCCGGAAGGAAAGGGCGACGGACGTTCCGTTGGAATGCGATCCGTTTCCGTACTTTAAGGATTTTAATTAAAGGGACGGAAGCGGGACTTCAAAACTCCTTAAATACGGGAACGGATACGGAAAGTTGTGCCCTACGGCTGAAACTAATCCGCCGAAGAAGGTGTCGTGGTCGGACCCTCTCCGGAAGAAACCGCGCTTTACGAAAACACGACGAGTAACGGTTGCGGTAGCGACCTTAACGCCGGATCGGCATATTTAGGCCGTTCGCGCCCTCCCGTTCTAATAAAGTACTTTACAAATACCCTTACTTTACCCGACCCTCCACCTCTGGGCCCCGTTCTACATCGGGTGGTGCCATTTCCTAAAGGAGTTTCCGGCAACGTCGCCGTTATAGGTGAACCGACGGACGACAATTACGGACTGGCGTCTTTTTTGGTATTCTCGCGCCCGAGTCCAACGGAGCGAGAATACAATACCAGCGAGAGTCCTGATTTGTTTATTTTTCGTAGAGACGAAGGAACTACTTGGGCAATTACGCCGACCACCCCGACGGGGGAAATAGAAACACCACGGGCTTCTCCCGGTCCCCCGGAGTGGCGATTGAGCCTCGACGGCAAAAGACGTCCCTTTCCGTCGCCGGCGGATTAATTAGTAACTGATGCGGGAAAGAATAGAATGGAAAATGGTAGTTTGGGCCAGGCCGCCCGTACAATAAACCGACACCTTTAGGTTAGATGCTAGTGGCAAAGCGCGTGGAAAACGGCCGAAGGTCAACGAACCCGTTGACCTTCGGCCGCAAAAGATAGAATTCAACCAACCTCTGCGGCACGAGAAAAGCGGCACAAAATCGTCTTCTGCGTCAAGAGAAAGTGATGTCATTCTGCCGCTTTTCCTTGCCGCGCCGCATGTGTGCATTTTCCTTTAGGCGTTTCCGAACGGTACCCGTCGCACTTCTATTCCTATTAGTCCCATCGTTTTCTACACAATACCCAGCTCATCTTGGCCAGAGAAGACTTCCGAGAAAGAAATTCCACTTTTTCGGATTGTACCGAGTGTTTACTCGGCGCAATTTTTTACGCCTCGTTTGGGTATCGATGGTTTTTTGGTTAATGATCATATCGCTTTCGATACGCCTTTTAGAAAAATCGCGGTGGAAACTTAATTGGCACAAGTTCCAGTTGCCGTTATTCCGGACGATGTTTCCGACGAAAATCATTTTTTTCCACGTAATTTTACCTTTACCGGCGTTAAAGTAAGCCACGAGAAAGAAACAACTCTACCCCGACTTCCACCCCTCCATCCGGAAATCTCTCCGGCACCTCCGCACTTGAGTTTAAAGTTCGGCTTTCTCCACCGGTGGTTTTTCTCCGGAAACTTCTCGGATGCCGAACGAAAAAGAAAAAGAAGAAACCGCGGCTTATATTTCGGAAACTCCTAGAAAAACCTGAAATTTCGTAGGCTATCCGAGAAAACGATTTTCTTTCCCGTCAGATATTCGGGTTTACTATAAACGTTTGGGGGCGGAGAGACGGCTACAGTCCGGGCTCGAAGACCACGTGGCTATTTACGTTAAATTTCCGTTTTTCTGTACGCGCCCGGGTCGAATCTAAATCAAATTAATTAATAAAAATTGTGTTAATTGACATTGGCGTAATACGAATGCTATTGTAGAATTCGTCTTTAAATATACTCGAGTTAAATTAAATGATAAGAATTTATTAACATAATGTATTATTACTAGCCGTTACGCCCGGCTTCGTCCGGGTTTATAAAATACCCGGGAAGTAATTGTTACACCCGGAGTTATTCGTTGTAAATTTCAAAATTTTACGCGGTAAAATCCATTTTAAGAACGTTACAGGAATTCTTGTAACTGCGTGGGAAGTGCGTCCCGGTAAATAGCCAGTTTATAAATAAATTATTACGATAAGTTTGGTATACGGTTTATTTGGTTACGGCAACGTCGATCCCGATCCGTCTGCCCACAGGAATTCCTCCCGAGATGAGTTTTACGGGAAACTAACAGGAAGAAAACCCAGAAAACCGCGCCCGGCTGCCCACCCACCCGCCGCAAACTAAAATCCATTGGAACCCTTCCCACTCCACTGGGGTTAGTGCTACGTGCTACCGGTTAGAGTAATATAGCGCTACACCGCTGTGGCATAACTACGCGAATATGCGGTAATATTTGTATTTTTTGCTTACCGTACATTCTTTTTATACGATTCATATTTAGTTTATTATTTCTTAAATTTTTTGTCAATAGATGGCGCTACACGCAATACCGGCAAATCAACGGAAACAGAAATTAATCGTCGTATAAAAGTCCGATCGATATTTTGGGACGGGACGAACGGCGTTATCCGAATTAGAAGTACGTTAACGTAAAGCAGTGGTCACACCTCGCGATTTCAGGCCGCGCAGGCAACTGCAACCGCGACTAGAAACGCCTTTGTGCTACGTCATACGGTGGCGACATTGAAAATAGTTCATAACGGGGGAAAGTAAGAGGATCGATATTTTTACAGAATCTAGATTGATCGAGCGTATTCGGGTTCACCAATTTCCGTGGGATTTTAATTCTTCGTTTTATCGAAGATTTTATCTCTTCGTGTATTCTCACCAGCTGTATCAAAATAATCGCCTTTTTTATTCATTGCAGAAAAGAAACTGTTGGCCATTTAATAAGAAAAGTGGTTAAAATTCTGTAAATTCTCTGAAGTAGAACGTAAACGATCGGTAAACTCACGAAAGTACTGTTGTCAAAAACAAGTTACTGTAATTTTATTGGTTTATTATAGAGTCACGTGTTTCCGAGTTGCAATGCCAGCAAACAATGTGTGACCACGAGAAGACGCGTGCGACTCGCGCTTGTTACAGTTGCGGAAAATCGCATAGTGTGACCACGGGTAACTGCCGAGTTTCGTAGCAATTGGCCGAACGGTCTAGTAGTGTATAGCGAATAAACAAACAAACATTCTCATGTATAGATATAGAAGATAATACACTCGTCGATAAAAAGCGCACCGAGAAGTTGTCAGAATCCAACGAAATTGTTCGGGTTGAGTGTAACGGTGATATATGTAAGCCATTATAAAACGAAAGAAAAACGACCGTTTATTGAGGAAAAACTACAAACGAAAGAGGTCCTAGCACCCCGTCGGACCGCCTCTAGCGCCAATACGGGGCCGTACGGCGTCTCGGTCCACAGTCTTCCAGTTCGGCCAAACTCCTAGCCGTCCCTGGTGATCCCGGGATGTCCACCGGTCCTGACACCTTCTGGTGGTGTGGTCGGAACGACCTGGGTCGGGTTATTCGGCTGGATGACCTGCCACCTTGCAGTTAAAAGTGCTACTTTTCGCAAATTCGGTAAGTCTACCAAAAATAACTGGAAAAAATGTTAACCGACAAACTTGATGCTATTTCGGCTTTGTCAAAACTACACAGGTAAGTTGATAAATTCTAATATTTCTCAAAGTTCTAAGAATAAGAGTACCGTCGATATGCAAAATGGTCACACTTTCGCTCTAACGACACCCGAGATTCTGTAGAGTAGCTATCCTAATAGTTTTATTTAAAATGAAACAAACAAGAGTACCGAAATACAAAATTTCATAGGATTTCTGTCCGATAAATTTGAAAATCGTTTAAAGTTTTCAGAAAAAGGTTATAATTCTCTACGTGAAAAAATATCTGAATTGCAATCGGAAAACTCTAAGTAAAAGGCGACATTCGGTTACGGCAGGATATATATTTATATATTCTCCAACAAAGTACAGTACCAACAACAACAACACTATGCAGATTACGAGTCTACTTACACCGATTGGGGAAGATCTAATGAAAATAACTAATAAAGTTTTGGCACTAATCTATATATATAATCGAGACGAGTTGATAATAATAATAATAATAATAATAACTTCATGATCGCCATACCGGATCAGGTCATAAATACTAAAAACTACAGAAAACACATACTCAAAGATGCAACACTCACAAATGACACATGCAGAAAATGTCACATCATGCCAGAAACTATACAACACATCACCTCTGGTTGCAAGCTCTTGACACAGACAGATTATTTACACAGACATAACCAAGTAGCAAATATAATACACCAAGAGCTTGCAAAGAAACACAAATTAGCAGACATCCACGAACCATACTACAAATACATTCCACAGACAGTATTGGAAAACAACACGCACAAAATGTACTACGACAGAGCCATAATCACAGATAAAACAATTTACCACAACAGACCAGACATCACACTCATTGACAAACACAATAAAATCACATACATTATAGACATATCCATTCCAAACACTCACAATATACAAAACGCATGCACTGAAAAAATTAGCAAGTACACAGAACTCGCCCAGGAAATAAGGCATCTGTGGAGGATGGATGGGGTGCTTATTGTACCTGTTGTTCTCTCCTCTACAGGTGTCATACCACACACACTACACAAAAGCCTGGGCACATTAGAATTGAATAGAAACACATACATCACTCTACAGAAGGCCACTATATTGAATACATGTCATATTGTGAGAAAATTCCTGAATACAGACACACACACTGATACACTTCTTTAATTTCTGTTTTGGTTACTATGCCTTGACTTTGGTCCGGCATAGTACTTAGCCACCGGTGTTAACCGAGTATATCTAACTTAACCCAACATAATAATAATAATAACTCTCCCATGGTCACCACCTGGTCGTAGTGGGAGAGCCCAGTAATTTTACTGATCCATAGGGCAATGCAGGCTGGAGCACAAGCTCCTGGTAGGGACACCCATGCCAGTAAGGTCTATGGGGAGAAATGAAGCTAAGAGTGACCACACACCCACATTCTGCGGAGATATGTATCATAGTAGTAACCAGATCTAAATGTGATACCGGCTCGGACGTCGCCCGGGTTAACAAGGTCCGCGTTCGTGAGTTAGGCAGAGGCTCACGTTCGAAAAATAGGCCACAGTCTCCCTTGGTTACCGGTGGCGAAAGCAGCACCGGCCCAAGCATGGCTACTGCAATGCCCTCAACAGATGTGAGGAACCAACCCAGCCTTGGTGTTTCTGTGGCAATGCATCCACAGACCACAAAGGCTGGAAAACCACGCCAACGGATGAAATGGACGGTAGAAATAAATGAGTTTATCATCCGTACTTACTACACGATCACAAAACTCGAAACAAACATGACAGCATACAGACAACAACTACACCTTAGATTCACACAACAGTATCCTCATCTCACTGTCACCGAACAAAGGGTTGTTGATCAAAAAAGAACAATTATACACAACAACCTTATTCCACAAACAACACTTGAACTTATCAAACAACAGGTTGCTGATCAAATACATCAACAGACAGAAACATCTAACATTAATGAAGATCATGTAACCTGTCAGGATAATCCAGGAACAAGCATTGATAATAACACACATACAACAATTACCACTAATGATACTACAGACACTTCCTCATCCATCACTGATAACATAGACATGGATTTAGTTAATACGCTCTCACTTATATTTCAGGAAACACTCACTAAATATACAGGCACAGATCCCACACAAAGACCACGAATACCAAAAATCAACACGTCGAAGGAAGTAGGAAAAACACTAAATTATGTAAACACTCACTTACTACCACACTACATTCATTCAATTTCTACACTCTCAGACATTCATACATTAGTTTATGCTGGGGCAGTCACAGTAGTGACACAACATGGACTGAAAGTACAATCACAGACAAATACACAGAAAACACAATTCTATCACAAACCTGCCTGGCAGAGAAGAATAGAAACACAAATAAATGACATTAGACAGCAATTAGGCAGGCTGACACAATACACTAAAAACAACATAACACCCAAATTAAGGAAACAGCTCAAAAACATTTTCAAGAAAATAAAAACACACACAAAACACGAACATCACAACACACGCATTACAGAATACATTGATACACTAAAACAAAAACTTGCTGCCAAAGCACGTAGACTCAAACGATACAAAACATGTACACTACGAAAACAACAAAATAAATTATTTACAAACAATGAAAAACTCTTTTACAGACAAATTAATAACAAAGCAAACACTGATACACAGCACAGTGGCACACCAACAGAAGAAGAACTCACAACATATTGGTCTTCTCTTTGGTCCAGTGCTGTCACGCACAATGCTGAAGCAGGCTGGATCGAGGAGGAGAACAGAAACTTACACAACATACCAACTATGCCCTGTGTTGAAATAAGCATACATGATTTCCAATACACTGTCAACAGAACACACAACTGGAAGAAACCTGGTGTAGACAACATTCACAATTTCTGGTACAAAAAGTTTACATCACTGCACCAGGAACTAGCTAAACATCTAACACACATCATCATCAATCCACAAGACATGCCAAATTTTCTTACTCAGGGCATCACCTACATGAAACCTAAAAACAACAATACCACAGACCCCACACAATACAGACCAATTACATGTCTTCCAACACTCTACAAATTATTGACATCCTGTATCGCAAACAAAATATACAAACATGTTGAAGAACACAACATTCTAACAGAACAACAAAAAGGTTGCCGTAGAAATCACAAGGGATGCAAAGAACAGTTACTCATAGATTCAGTCATTCTACGGCAAGCACACAAACAACACAGAAACATATACATGGCTTATATAGACTACAGAAAAGCATTCGACAGTGTTCCACACAGTTGGCTGCTACATATTCTACATATGTACAAAATACATCCATCACTCATTGCATTCTTTCAAAACACTATGCAGCACTGGAGAACAACACTACATCTCAGGGTTAGTAACACTTCCATTCAAACAAACCAAATTTTTATTAGGCGAGGAATTTTTCAAGGAGATTCCTTGAGTCCTCTCTGGTTCTGCTTAGCCCTGAACCCATTATCAAACATGTTAAACAACACGCAATATGGTTACAATATCAGACATGAAAAAACAACACAGTTTACACTGTCACATCTCATGTACATGGATGACATAAAACTTTATGCATCCACACAAAAACAACTTCATCAACTCCTACAAATCACACATTCATACACCAAGGACATACAAATGGAATTTGGCCTAGATAAATGCAAAACAGTTCACATAGAAAAAGGAATCCTCAAGAAAGAAGATTTTGCACTTGGAAATGGAGACATTATTGAATCCATGGAAGAGGGCAAGTTCTATAAGTATTTAGGATTCCAACAGACCAAACTAACAGAACATACACAAATAAAGCTAAGATTAATTAAAGAATACCAAAGTAGGTTAAATGCCATTCTCAGAACACAGTTAAATGCAAAACACACAGTTAAAGCAATAAACACATATGTCATCCCAGTACTCACATATTCTTTTGGAGTTATACATTGGACTCACACAGATCTTGAGCAACTCCAAAGGAAAACAAGAACAACACTTACTAAGCATAAACAACATCATCCTAAATCTGCCACAGAAAGATTAACCCTTCCACGTAAAGATGGCGGACGTGGCCTGATTGACATAGTTAACCTTCACTACAAACAAATACAGTCACTGCGAGAGTTTCTTCTACAAAAAACAAGAAACATCACAATTACATAAAGCAGTAACTCTAGCAGACTCAAATAACACACCATTAAACTTACACTCACGTCATATGGACACAACGCAACATATAAAAAGCATAGACACCATTAAGCAATCGTGGGCTCGAAAGGCACTCCATGGCAGGCATCCTTATGATCTGACCCAGGATTTTGTTGACAAAACTGCGTCAAACAGCTGGTTAGCTCGGGGATTCCTCTTTGGGGAGACGGAAGGATTCATGATTGCCATACAGGATCAGGTCATAAATACTAAAAACTACAGAAAACACATACTCAAAGATGCAACACTCACAAATGACACATGCAGAAAATGTCACATCATGCCAGAAACTATACAACACATCACCTCTGGTTGCAAGCTCTTGGCACAGACAGATTATTTACACAGACATAATCAAGTAGCAAATATAATACACCAAGAGCTTGCAAAGAAACACAAATTAGTAGACATCCACAAACCATACTACAAATACATTCCACAGACAGTATTGGAAAACAACACGCACAAAATGTACTACGACAGAGCCATAATCACAGATAAAACAATTTATCACAATAGACCAGACATCACACTCATTGACAAACACAATAAAATCACATACATTATAGACATATCCATTCCAAACACTCACAATATACAAAACGCATGCACTGAAAAAATTAGCAAGTACACAGAACTCGCCCAGGAAATAAGGCATCTGTGGAGGATGGATAGGGTGCTTATTGTACCTGTTGTTCTCTCCTCTACAGGTGTCATACCACACACACTACACAAAAGCCTGGGCACATTAGAATTGAATAGAAACACATACATCACACTACAGAAGGCCACTATATTGAATACATGTCATATTGTGAGAAAGTTCCTGAATACAGACACACACACTGATACACTTCTTTAATTTCTGTTTTGGTTACTATGCCTTGACTTTGGTCCGGCATAGTACACAGCCACCGGTGTTAACCGAGTATATCTCACTTAACCCAACATAATAATAATAATAATCAGCGCAGAGCCCAAACGGTTAGGAGTTGAAAGTTGAAATTTGGTACACAGTTAGGGTACATCACGAAAACGCACACTAAGAAGGGATTTTTCGAAATTCTTCTCCACGGGGGAGAGGAACAGGATTAAAGCTTCTATATACACTAGATACATCCAATACACCTTATTGCTGAGAACATATATTTATTACGTATAACTAACGTTTTCGGCCCACTTTATGGGCCATCCTCAGGTTACAGTTGTTCGACTCTAATACAAAATCGAACACGTTCAAAATTAAACTAAATTAGAACATACATTTTAAATTTAAACAAATAGAACAAGTATAACACCAAATAATAAATAAGAAAATCCAAATAAAACACAAATGTAAATGCAAATAAAATACGGTGACTGGCCGTAAACATTAAGGAAAAATTCCTTATCCTTTAACGCATATATCTACTGAGCCTCTGTAGAAGCATTATTATGTGTGTTACTTTTTACCATGTACTTCCATGATGACGGTAACCCCGTCGCATCTTTATAATTTAAACATCTGCCAGACAAACCCGCTCTGTAAATTTCGCATTTCTCCGTTATGGATGACAACGTTGGCGAGTGTACTTTTGCAAGAATTTTGGCATCCTCCCATTGCACAACAGAACCATCGGCTTGCGCAATCCTGGATAACGCTGTTGAACCCTTATTTTTTGCGACATCATACTGGTGCTCTTTAATCCTCACTCTAAGGTTTCTATTGGTGACCCCTACGTAGTCCTTATCAATTCCCAATTGCTCATTTTTGTAGGGAATCGCATAAACTCCTGCCTGCTCTCTATCGCCAATTCTTTCTTTGTCATTTCTAATCAACCTATATACTGTGGGGGCCCTTTTGCATAATATACTGGCGTTTTTGTGTCTCGATATTTGCTTCATAATAGGGAAGAGACATTTATTATAGGTAAACTTTGTGAAGTTACCCCCAGCTTCAGGTTTCTTCTTAGAGTTGCTCTTAGACTTTACGTATGCTGTTATTAAACGCTCTATAGACCTTGTTCCAAACCCTAACTCCTTTGCCACCATTTTTATTCTACCCAGCTCATCCATCGTGTCCATTATATTCGAGCAATACAAAAATGCTCTTCTGATTAGGGCCCTAAATGCGGATAATTTATAAACGGTTGGGTCATTAGAATTTGCCGGAATATACATCGGACCATGTGTGGGTTTGATGTACACCTTCGTGTACAAAGTTCCATTCTTAAATTCAATGCCAACATCCAAGAAGTGTAGTTGCTTGCTACTAATTTGCTCAAGGTTAAGTTTTAAGCCATGCTGGTTAGAGTTCATTTGGTCTAAGAATCGTTGAATCATTGCGTCATTATTCCAAATAATTAGAACGTCGTCTACATATCTTTTGTACATGATTATGTATTCATTATAGTTGAAAATCGTCATGCGTTCCATGTTTCTCACCACCAACTCACAGAGCAGGCCAGACATCGGGCTGCCCATAGGGACCCCTCTTAACCGCTTGTAAACTTTACCTTGGAAACTGAAAAATGACTGAAAGCATATCAGATCAACCATTGTCTCTAAATCTTTTTTGTGTTCGTATGCTTTTGGGTGCAACTCACATAACAGGTTCATTAACTCTTCAAAACATGAGGTAAGATTTATTGATGGAAACATACTCTCGAAATCCATAACAGTCCCAATTTCTTTGTCCATTAACGATATATCATGCAGGTTATTAACTAAACTAAAAGCGTCCTTTGTGACGAATTGGTAGTCTTCAATTAGTGGTGTTAAATGCCTATGCATACGTTTTTCCAGAATGTAGGTTGGTCCTTTACATTTCTCTACTACCGGTCTGACCTCCTTACCGCTTTTATGTATCTTTGCGAACCCAAACAACCTAGGTACGCCTGGGCAGGTGATGTGGGCCCCTTTTTTCTTCTTCTCCACGGGGGAGAGGAACAGGATTAAGTCTTAACACTTCCATCAACAATGGAAGTGTTAAGTATCAATAGAAGTGTTAAGTAACAATGGAGAACAAGAGAAGGCGACGTGCAAGATTTACGGGCGCTGGAGGAAAAAAAAAAAAAGTAATATGTTAGAACATATTCGATTTTCAAATTTAAACAGATTAATTCGGTTTTTCTCGACTTTTCTTCTTTAGAACATTCGATGAAAATCGAACAATATTACAATATTCGATTTTCAAATTCGACTTTTTATTAAAAATATTTAGTTTGTTGATGAAATTACTCTTTTTCTTCCGTGACTATAACGTAATAATCTTAATCTTCGCTATCATTACTTTTGCCCGAGCAACGCCGGGCCTATCTGCTAGTTGATAATAACTTCGATAAAAGTAATGTAGTTAATGTTTACCGAATTAAATCACTGAAAAAACTTTGACGAAAATTAAATCTAAACCGATAATTAAGTTAACCAGTGTTACTACGAAACAAAAACTTAAGAATAGGATAAAGGAAAATACATTGAAAATTACAAGCGGAAGTTGTAGAATCATAAATGAAGAATTTAAGATTTTTATAAATTTTCACTTCACACCTTACTTTGCAAACTAATGTTACAAAATCGTCTTCGTCAGCAATACGTGTAATAACGTTAGACACTTGACAATTCTTGATTTCCACGGATCTGCTAATCACTAACTTTAATATTGAGAAGGTCGAAACAGAAATCAACCAACAAGGAGGTCTTGTTTTATATATTAACCAGCAGGTAAGCCTGGAGTTGCCCGGGAAAGAAATGATTGGTTTACCTATGGTATACAAAATGGCTGCTCGTCTCTAATTCCAGCAAACAGAAGAAGGGAAACAGTGAGGATGCACGTTCTAACCTAACCTAACCTATTCTAATAATTTTGTTGGTAATAATTATGGTAATTTATTAGAATAGGTTAGGTTAGGTGAGAACGTGCGTCCCCACTGTTTCCTTTCTTCTGTTTGCTGGAATTAGACACGAGCCGCCAGTCTGTATACTACAGGTAAATTTAACCAAAGAAATAAGTACAAACATTAAGTTTATTAGATTATTCCGTACTTTTAACCATTCTAGTATTTGATTTATATAACTACAAAGGTTATCTTACGTAAGGGTTTATTAAATCCAGTGACCAATCTAACACATTTTAATAATTCTTTAAATTGTGTACGGTAGAAGAAAATTTTTAAAAATATTTTAACTGGTCACTCGGTGTAATAAGCCCTTACGTAAGATAACTTTTGTAGTTATATAAATCAAATACTACGATATAACAAATACTAAAACAAAAACCATTTAAAGAGTTTGGTTATTTTAGCCTACCATTGTCACGTTTATCGCGACACTCGAACGGTACGAAATGGTACAATTTCATTGGTCAAATAGACCAATTGAAAATATGATATCTTAAGTTTTTTCAAATTTTTGCCAACCAATCAAATTTGGCCAAAAACGGACCAAATATTTAAACTCGGCACTACGGAAAACCACTTAAAACATATTTTGTGCTGGCCGGTAACCTCGTATTATGTAATTTTCCTATTCGAATGCCATTATCCGGTGGTCCCGTAGAAGGAGCTATTGCTTGAAGTATCTTTTGAAAATGCGAGAATAATTACTTTTATGTGATAATAAAGTGCTTATATTTTTGCAACAGATTGTATAAACTACGTGGGAAGTATATTCTCGTAAATATTGTATTTATAGAAAAATTATTGGGCTGCAAATTAAAAAGAAAATTGTAGACTTATAAATTTTGACTGTGGTCCCCTATCTATCTGTCCTTCTTTAATCTCAAGAAAGGAGTGAGATAGATGACAATTGAGACCAGATATGAAAGCGTAGCAGAAGGAGGCCCAGGTTAACTGTACGAACTTCCGGTTTAAACTGGAAATCACGTTATTTCAGTTCAGAATTCTACCTGAAAACAGTTAGATAGATGACCGGCACGACTCTGTTGCCAACAGGAAAAGTATGATGTAAAGGGGCAAGAATGAAAAAAATTGACGATGTCACAATAAATAATCTCTCGTTAGAATTAGTTTGGTTTATTTGGTTACGGCAACACGACACCGAGCGATCTGCCGAGGGGATCATCCCGGGAAGACTTTTATGAGAAACTGGACCCTACTTAGGTGAAGAAAACCCGAAAAAACTCCACGTGGCCAGTCCGTTGGCCGTGCCCGAACCAACGACTAACTATCAGTGTTGGTTTTATTCATTCGGCTACTGGAGGACACTTATTAAGAAAGTACCGTTCAGAAATGAAAAATATCCAGTGGCAAGTGCTATATGCTACCCGTCACAGTAATTATATAGTGCGTCTATTTTGCGCTATATTATTGTCGCAGTAATTAAGTGAATATAATATATATATTTTAAAATTATATCCTTTTTTTGTAAGAATTATATTTAGTTTATTATTTTGTTTAATTTTTTGCCAATAGATACCGCTACGTGTAAATTAGTAACTAATGTAGATAAAAATTAATCGATTTACAGAAATTCAATAAGTATTTTCGGGTGGGATGTACGACATTATTTGAATTAGAAGTATGTAAACATAACTTTTGAGTTTTGTAGCAATTGGTCGATCGGCCTAGCGAACATACAAACAAACATCCTCATTTATATATGTAGATTACACAATAGCGAGGTTGAGGCCGAAGTTTTAAACGCGAAAACGTGTACGTCGGACGTTCAGCGCCGTTTTCCTGTAAGCCTAGAAGTTTGACAATGGCGTTTGGAAAGTCAGTGGAATCATGCTCGACATTCCAAATGCCATTGTCAAACTTCTAGATTTACAGGAAAGCGGCGCTGAAAGTCCGACGTACACGTTTTCGCGTTTAAATTTACAAGATCATATATATATTTTTTCCTAAGTGATGGTTGAATTCTGAAGAGGTTACGCAAATATATATACATATATATATTTATTTTCTTCATTATTTCAGATATGACAGCTGAAATTAAATCTGCAAACATCTCGTCACTTGTGCGACTCTGTCGCTGCTGCAGGATCGTCATAACTGGCCAAACAGCAGTTAAAGTGTTCACTGGTCTCTAGATCACTGGCAGTTTCCCTCTGCCTGCTTCTCTTTTCTCTTTGTCGCACACTGTTACCAGATAGCGGTGCCACTGATCCGACAGTGTCACTCGAGGATAGAGAGGAGATACCATCATCGAGTGTATTGCAACTCTCAGTCCTCTCTGTCAGCGAACAAGATGTCCCGTCTTCCGATACACACCGGGCATCTTGTTCATTGTCCGAAACATCTACTCCGGTTAGTATATCAAATGTACTCCAGGGTGAGGTGTCTACATCCCGAGATTCGAGCTTTGCTTCTTTATTAACCGGAGCAGCATAATTACATCGAGTCCCGAAAGCCAATAAAACTATACGAGAATACCGTGCAAGAGCACAAGGGCTTCAAAATATAGTTACGCACAACATACTTGGATTGTTTTACGATATTCTTTAGGAACATAAACGGGTAATGTGATGGCCACGTCGGCCGTGAGGTTTTTCCGCTCTCAGATGGAATATACCGCCCGTCTTCTTTGCCGAAACATTCTCTTAATAATTTCCATCTGGTCTGGACTTTGGGAATTGTATGATGCATTATTTTCAAATATCTGCAGGTTGATATGTAATACTCATATATATTTTCATAACAACGAAATATTCGCGAGGTTGAAGTCGAAGTTTTAACGCGAAAACGTGTACGTCGGACGTTCAGCGCCGCATTTCTGTAAGCCTAGAAGTTTGACAATGGCTTACAGGAAAGCGGCGCCGAACGTCCGACATACACGTTTTCGCGTTATAAACTTCGGCCTGAACCTCGCTATTATCGTAGACTACATTAAAGAAAAGTTTAATTTAACAAATTTAATCAAGTTATGGAAAATGAGTTACGTCGAATCATTTTTTTTTTTCAATTTGTCTAAGTCAAAGATGGAAGAGACGTAATCGAAATACTGTAACAAACGTTTATCGGCCGGCATTACCGGAACCCGCGCGTTTTGGGCGGTTTCACGCTCGTCCTTCGGGAGGCATCCGTCACCGGCGACCTCTGGCGGTCGTCTTCCGCCTCGACCGATTTCTCCGGTTGCGTTGGCACGGTTACCGCCGTCCCGCGTGGCCGCCGCCGATCCGAGTGCTCCGCCCTACCGAAAGCCGGATCCGTTCCCGGGTGAGTATGTGTCCCGGCCGTTAATAAACTCCGTTCCGCGGTTTTCGTCCGAGGAAAAGAAAGGCCCCATCGCCCGCAATTACCGGACCGGACAGAAACGCGCTTCCGCCGCGGGACGGGCGGCGGCCGCCGAGACGACAAAAAACGGCCGTCGGCGCGCCTCCCGCGCCCGGCAAAAGTCGATTACGGACATTTCCCGGCCGTCAGACAAAATGCCCGGTCTCCGGCAGAGGAGTGGCCATTCGCGGTAAAACGCTGGTCGGCGACGACTGTTTATTCTCCCTTTCCGATAAGTGTTAAATCCACGACCGTTATCGTGCCGCGTCTTAGGTAAATCGCTAACGCCGAGGAATGACGTCTGTCCCGTGGTTACGCGGCAGGTGCTCCTCTTCCTGCGGCGTAGGTATCGGCATAGAAAATTTGTAAGCGCCACCCAATGTTCTCACCACGTTACGTAATCTTGATTCGGGGTCCGGGGACGGAGGATGGTAAAACTCTAAAAACGTTACGAGTTAATGTAACCCTTGGTGCCAAGATGGCGGCTCGTCATTGATTCCAGCAACGAACAGTGGGACGCACATTCTAACCTAACCTCACCTATTCTAATAAATTACCATAATTATTAGCAACCAAATTATTATAATAGATTAGGTTAGGTTAGAACATGCATTCCACTGTTTCCTTGCTGGAATCAATGACGAGCCGCCATCTTGGCACCAAGGGTTACATTAACCACGTTACGTCATTTACGGCCTCTCCCTCCTTTGCTTTGTTTTTACTCTTTCTGCTCCCCGGTTGCCCGGGGATGGGTTTTAAAAACCCGGCGGTGGGCGTGCTAGTTCTTTCTTCGTATGGGTCCGTCGAGTCTCCCGCATTTAAAAATGTAAACAAACAAAAGAAAACAAAAAATTGTTTTCTTATTTAATAAATTTGCACTTTATTATCCGTATCGATAAATGTAATGTTTTGAAAAATGTATTTATAATGTTATAACCGTGCATTATGTGTCATTTTCCACGCATTGCCGGCTCGTGTAGTTTAAATGTTTTGCGCGTGTCGATCTTTCTCGGTTTGTGCAACGGCACGGGCTGCAAAACACCGGGTTTTTCGACTGTTGCTCGGGTGTTGCCGTGCTGTGCCGTTTTGCTGTTTCGACTCTCGTTTTGGACTCGTTTTCTTCGATTTTTGCATTAAATTTTGCAGTTTTGCGAAGTCTCTTTGGTGGTCCCGTCCGGTGCTGACTCTTTTGCCGAGGAATGCCCCCTTTTGTTTCGTTATTTAGGTCATTGGGTGAGTAAATTGCCCGACGACCTGAATAACGATACGTTCTACGTCTGTTGAATGGGAAAATGCTCTAAATGGCTGTTTTCTGCAGTTTTTAGACGTGCCATATTTTCTGACCATTTCGTATACTTTATCTACTCCCGTTTAAATTGTTATGTGATGTGACTATTCGTGGAAGCTTGCACTTGCTGGAATCATTATCGAGATCATTTCGGAAATGCATTGCGGATGGCAGTGGCACTCGTTTGTTTTTCCCCACAAAAACAAGAGTGCCACTGCCGTCTGCACCCATTTATTTTTCCCTGGAAAAACAAACGGGTGCCACTCCCCACCTTGTAAACTCTGTGTTTTAAATTGAGTATTTCTCACATAATATTTTTGGTACATCCAGAAGGGTTACTAAATCCAGAATAATTAAAAATTGATCTGTCGTTATGAATTACAAGAGTCGTTGAATAATTACAATGATGAAATACCAGAAAGATCGATATATCTCTGCAAGAAGCCGAGATTAACCGATCGTTATTTAGTGGTGAAAAATTTCGAAGTGTTTGTGCAAACCCACAAAAAATCAGTGTCACACTAATAGATGTGCAAGCTTTGGAGGTAATGTTTCCGCTAGTTTATAGATTATTTTTGTCATTTGGCAGAGGAGGAAGAATGCATTGACATTAGTGATATGAATGAAATTACTTGTGTTTATGCTGTTGTTTGTGAGCATTGTTGGTCTCTATTGTTAGTGAAAAATTGAAAATTGGGAGAATAATGCAAATAAAATGCAAAAAGCAATGTGGTATTTTGTCAGATTTTCTGCCAATAGTTATCCTCTGTTGTCTTGTATTTTTTATTTTTGTGTGATGGAAGCACTTTTTTTCCTGGCCCAGTGGATACTGAGAAGGCTATTTTGAATCTGTTTTAGGTTCAGTTGGGCACACTATGAGAGGCTGTGTGGTGGGGATGAGATCGAACATATCTGCAATACCCTTTAAAAAATCTTTGGAATTTGGACCTATCTTGATTCATTTATGAGTTCTCTAGAGTGGTAGGCTGATACCTTACTGCTCATCTATTTGGCTATTGTAATAGAACTAATGTGGAAACATTGTTTTAAAATTATTTTTATAACCCACAAAACATTTCACTAAGTGCTTTACTATTCAGTAACATCAGCTGAATAAAAGTTAATGATGGAAAATGCCAAGTGGTCGAGTGATTGCACTCTATCGTGTTTGAACAAACGAAAAAAATACTGACACGGTTTCAAGAATGTTAAATTTGGTAACATGTCCAACTAAAAATTGTTACTGACTTGAGTTTCTGCTAAAGTTTGATATTCTTATTAGCTCTGATGAGTTTTCCTTTAGAATTGCAACTCTCTTGGCAAGTGTTCTGGTCACTAGTCAAAAAACTGCTAATTTTGCCTTGTCTGGTGTGATGGTGGCCATAATGCAGCCAAAGAATGACTTTGATTTGTTAGTTGGGGCCATGCTGTCCTTTTTGTAAATAAAACACATGGAATGTGTTCCCTTCTCGTCGATGGAGGGTGGTCAGGTTCCTCCGGAGCCTCTCAGAGAGTTGTACCTCTCTCCCAGGGTTGTCTCTGCTAATTGTCTTTCCATGGACGACAGCCATCAGTGTTCAATGGAGGTTGCACAGAACTCGAATTTGTGGATCAGTCGACCCTGTGGCATCTCCCGCGGGTGCCAGATGCGGTGTTCATTGGCAAACTCTTGTGTATACCTGCCCGAAGTTGGTGCCAAATGAAATGAGAGGCAGAGAAATGTTAAATTTGTTAGAAATAAAAGATGGAGTAACAAAATTGAAGAGTCTGTTTCAAAATTTATTATAAAACGTTTAGTCATTAAATTTATATTTAAAAGAAATTTTTCTGTTTTAATTTTGAGAGCAAATATAGTTCCATCTCTCCATTGTCCAGTACACTCTTTGAGTGATTACCTGCACACTTCCATTTCCACAAAAATTTTAATTGTGTTGCATGTCCCACAGGTTTTGAGTATGCTTTTATTGTAATACTCTGGCATTCTTGTCGATTTGGCACTCCTCCTTGCAAGGAATGGCTATGTTAGTGAGAGTTTAGCTTACTACTATTCACAGTGTATTTATCATTGGTTTATAATTTAATTATTATTATTAGGTTTTTGTATTTACTATTCTGTTTGTTTGAATGCTTGTACGTAAGCCAGTATTGGCTTGAGATAAATAATTGTGCAAGTGAGGACCATTAAACACATTGTTAAATTCTAATGATACATTTCAAATAAAATCATATTTTATTTTCAATAATAATACTAATTTTATCTGTTTCAAAAGAGAGAGTCAGTTTTATAAGAAATAAGAACTCAATAACAACTTAAAGAGAAAATTTGAAAAATAAATCAATATTTCAATCTTTAGAAGATGTAATTAATAGAAATATTATAATTCCACACAAATGTGTGAAAATTTGCTTTTTGGGTTAATTTACCTGTTTTTGCATTTTTTTGAAATATATTTCCTGCTTTCATCACATAAGCATACCTCGTATATACCTGTAAGAGAATAAATATTGTGCGCGCTAGATTCTTTTTTGTTTTATGAGATGTGGCACTGCTGTGTTGATGTAAATTAAGATTAAATTTACTGTTACAGTAACTATTTGGTGATGTCTTTTTCATATTTGTCGAATATAGTACCAATTTTGCCATGTCTATAAGATCGTGTTTTTTTTGCTTTTTTTCCTTCACTACTAGGTGCATTAATAGACAAAAGGCATTTTTACTTTATCTTTATTTTGGATCTTCTATCGGCCAATAGAGGATTCAGAATAAAGATAAAGTAAAAATGCCTTTTGTCTATTAATGCACCTAGTAGTGAAGGAAAAAAGCAATAAAAGGAAGACACGGTCTTGGAGTACATAACTATAATTGTGTTCTTTATTTGCATGGAAATTCACTGTTTATTTTCTGGTAAAAGTTTTAGAAGGACAGGAACTATTTGACAGAAAGTTCAAAATTGTTTTCATATTAATATGACTAACGTTTAACACGACTTGATGAAAATTAAATTTGAAAACTTGGATACTACAAAAAGCTGTTGAGAAATTGCTAAAGAAGTTAGATCTTGCACTGCTGTGACAAATGATTTTAAAGCTGTTGAAAACTATGGAATAATAAGATCTGACAGACCAGAGAATTTATTTTTGAAAGACTGGACAAATCTTTGAATTAATTAACTGTGACTAATAACTTTACTAATGACCGCATGCCGACGAGAGAAGTGACCAGAACTGCTTTTCCTTTGGCTTTGTGGTGTTCTATTTGGAGAACTTCGAAATCAACAAATTTGACGTTCTCCCAGAAAATTGAAAATGGCCTCAACTCATGCATGGAAGCTCTGACCTGCTAGAAAAATGTGGCCAAGGATACAATCCTAAAAAATGGTTTAATTTGAGTAGTTTTTTGACAAAAAAAAAAACCAGAATCTAAGTGAACGTGCATTTTTGCTCGTTGAAAAGTTTTGTGGAAATATTAATTTTGATTGTATCGTCGATAAAAATCTGAATATAATATACCAAAAGAATGGAATTTAGATGGACCAGATAGATCAGCATTTCATTGACATGATTTAAGAAAAGGAGAAAGTTCAGTTTTGGATGTGGACATTATATCTGTCATGACTTGGGGTACTTTGGTTTTAGATAAAGATTTGGCCATCTAGAATCTAAAAAATATCAACAATGATTGCATGACAATTCGATAGCTTTTGCCCCATTATGTATCTCACTGGAAATTTCAGCAAGATAATGTTCTTATATAGACATCAAAATACTTTTCAAACAGCTAAAATTGGTTTTATTAAAATCCATTAAGGAATGGTTAAAAAAAAATAATTGAAATAATTAAAAAATATAATTAAAACATGCCAGGACAAAATTTATACATTACAATATTAATTGCACAGAAGTAATCACAAAAGTGTCTTATTTTAACGTCCTTTTCACTCTTCGGGAACTAACTGTCTTTACCGCAGAGTCGACCTTCTTTTCGTATAAATTTTGTCCTGGCATGTTTTAATTATATTTTTTAATTGTAAATTAAATTTAATAATTGTGCCGAAAACCTAGGGAATATTTTATAACCGTGTTTAACATATTGAGGCGGAAGAGTAGCCTACAAAAGAAGGTCGACTCCGCGGTAAAGACAGTTGGTTCCCGAAGAGTGAAAAGGACATTAAAATTTAAAAGAAGACACTTTTGTGATTACTTCTGTGCAATTAATATTGTAATGTGTTGAAATAATTGTTGACAAACCAGAAGTCCCCATATAAATCTTAATTGAAAATTTATGAGCGATAATGGTTCAAGAAATTAACAAAAAATATTTAACATTAGAGAGCTTAAATTAGCCATAATGAATGAATGGGAAAAATTTATAAATGATTGATAAAAAAATTTGTTCATTTAATGTCTCATATACCATACAAACTTGAGGGAAAAGATTATTTTATTGATTTATAACATGGATTAAATATGCAAAGAACTGATATAATGTTATACTTTTTGATGCCACTAAAATTGGATTATTGTTAAAAGTAACCGCTTGATTGTTAAATTTCCATCACACTGAGTAAAATGTCAAGTATGCAAAGCCTCGATAATTCCAACGAATAATTTATGTTAAATTTTATACTTGAATCACTATGATATGTGTACTTGGTTATAATTATTGATCCAGTTACACGAAGAAGTATATTTCGGGTAAATTGTCTTTTGTTATTCCTTACTACTACTATTAATTGGGAATGCTTAGATAAAACATTTTACTAATTAAGAACAATTGTTTCTTCTAATCTATAATTTTGAAATGCATATCATTAAAAATACTCTATAAACAACAGTATATTTGTGTTTAATTGCATATTAAATTCACTGTACATTTTGATGTGTTTGCTTTTTATATTTTATATCATTACATAAAAAATTTAATATTCTGATGTCCACAAAGAAGTTATTAATTGGTATTTTTTCGTAGAAGAAGATTGTCACTCGTCATTATGTCGAAAGTAAATTTAAAGGATTTTAATTTCAGGTATCAGATTGCTGATTTTTGGACAACCGATGTGCTGATTAAGTGACTTTAAAAATTTGAAAAATGTCCAAATCGACATCTGATTATCTCGATCGAAATTCGGCGGGACAGAATCTACAGAATATGTCGTCTTTAAACGATGGCTTTGATAATTGTGATAATTTGCATCCGGATAAAACCGACGATGATGAGCCGTCCCTCGTTCAAGATACTAACAGTCAGTATAAGGCTATGCCTGCAAATACGATGTGGAGTTCACAGATACCTCCCGGTAAGTTAAAGTAGTATTGAAAATGAAAGTAAATGTTACTGTATTTTATGGACTATAAGATGCATTTTTTTCTTCGAAAAATTGTCTCCAAAATTCAGGTGCGTCTTATACTCCGTAGCGTCTTATAGGTATTTTTTTTAAAAAAATTGCTTAAAAATTAAGGTGCGTCTTATAGTCTGTAGCGTCTTATAGTCCGTAAAATACGGTACCATCAGAATGCATTTTTAGGCAGTAAAAAATTCAACTTAGGATAGGCAGCAAAACTATTAAATAGGCATTAGAAACTAGTCTTTTACTGTAAAAGAATGAGTGACTAGGAGTGAATACATCGATTAATGCATAATGAGGGGTATTACAAAATAAAGCTATGAATATCCAAAAGACCATAAATTTATTTTTCATAATTTTGAGCACAGTACATTTCATTACTTTTTCTGTTAGCAATATTGTAAATCTGTTTTTTCTGATGACTCCATTTTGTATGTAAAGAATGATTTTTCTACTGATATGTTACAGATTGGTGCTAGTATTGCCACCTTTTCAAAATTGCTGACCTGGACATTTTAAAATTAGGATGTTATACTTAGAAATAAAAGAATTAGGTTTTGTGGGAAAGTACTAAATCTTTAGAGTATTTTCCCCTTGCAGGAACAAACAAAATTAAACTTTGAAGAGATAAATCATGCACTCTATGACTCCAATGCAAGGAACTTAAGATATATTCTAGTCCACAAAACAAATAACACCAAAAAAAAAAAACTTGCGATTTGCTCTATTTTCTCCTAAAAGCCCCCCTCTTCTTTTGAGCATGTGCGATCTCCTCCGTGATCCGGGTTCTTCAGTTGTCGTCAAGCATCCGCATCCAAAGGAGCTGGTCGTACAACAGAACACATGGTCTTCAGACCAGTTTTTTTTATTGTGAGTAGGAAATAAATATTTCTTTTATTAGAAGGTAAACACGTACACGATATGTTATTAAAGTAATACAATAATCACGTGGCATATCCAAAAATAATTAATAACAGTCTGATGTGGATATTAGTTAAAAAATAATACAAAAAAGTAAGAATAATAAATAATAACCCACACCAACATTAATAATAATAAGTTACAAAAGATACATTGTATCTGATACAATATATAATATAAATGTAGAAATTTGAAAATTAACATGAATGTAATGGATACATATATTAAGCTATGTGAAAATAATTGAGAAAAATTACATAAAAATAAATATTACATTATTTTTTATTTACTGCCTTAAAAGTGTAATTTTGGTTGCTCCTAACTGCTACTAAAAGTTTATTTTTTATTATTTCTTTGTAAAAATGTTTACATTTAATTTTTATGTTATTGCAAATTAGTAGTTCAGCTTTAACATTTTCTGGTGTTAACTTATAGTGGGATAAAATAAACAGATTATCTAATATGTACCTTTAGTAGCAAATTACTTTGTATTAATTAATTAAATTAGTGGAATTATAGCCCGATTATGTAGGCAATTATTTGGTGATATTTCTGTTATATTTTCAATAATAATAATTTTAGATTTTTAAATATTTAAAATCTGCGCATTTCTTTTTTATAGCTAATACAAACATTCCATTATCATCTCCCAGTCCAGTACAAAATGGAGAAGAATCAAAACCTCAAATTGCTAAAGTTGGCCAATCCAAAATAGACTATTTAAAACAATGGAGTATATCTACTTATAAATGTACCAGACAAATTTTATCAGAAAAACTTGGAAAGGTAAGTTTAATATTATTTGTTTTGTATTTGTATAAATAAAATTTTCATTAATTCAAAATAAAATTGATTTGCATGTGAAATATATATAAGTTTATTGTATTGATTCACAAACACAAGGTGCGTTATTGTTTCAACACTAGGCAATATTCCATTTTATTTAGTTGATCAACTAAATAAAATGGAATATCACCTAGTGTTGAAACAATAACGCACCTTGTGTTTGTGAATCAACAGAATTAAACAACATGGTTTCAGAAGAATAAAAAAAAACGTTTATTGTAATTACTCCAGTATTACTAAAATAAATCATATCTATAAAACACATCTAATAGTTTATTTTATCACAGATTAAATATCTTTAATTATAACCTCTGGCAAAAAATAATTGAACATGATATAAGAAAATAAAATTGTTTAGTTTGAGCTCATTTTACAAGAAAATAAAAATTTAATATTCAAAACGAATATTTTTGTTTTATTCATTTGTACTGACTAAGGCTATACCGAAATATAGCCAGTCTGGTTGCGGGGTAACTCGACTGAGGACTTTACAATTAAAAAAAAGGACACGTGTTGTTAGCAGGAAATACTTTAATAATATAACAAAAAATTACTTAACAAACAGCTAATGGACTTAACTAATATCCTTAAAAACTATACAATGCCTTGAACTTATACACTAATTAAGGTAATGCTTGGACTAACATGAAAGAAAAAAATTTCACTTATTCTAAAATACATATATAGATATATATACAAATATTTACATGGTGGCATATTTGGTTGTTGCATCCAATTGATACGATTACGTCACAGATTCGATACCCTTTGTTTGCAGGCACGTGGCCGGACTCACTCCACGAACACAATATACGGTGCCAAATTAAAGAACTAATCGTCCTGATGAGTACTCCTAGTTCTTACATATAATTTTAATTTAATTTATTACCAGCATTCGCAAAATTCAGGTCGATGGGGTTTGATTGTCTTCATGCACGGACTTCACTTCTCTTTCTTTTAGATTCAAACATTACCCACAATCCTCTCCCTTAGTGTAGGATCAATCCCGTCTCCAGAGTCCACGTATGAACAAAACCCCAAAAAAAAAAAAGATAGCCCTACACGTGTGACATACGTTTTTATATCTCCCCCTCATCCAGGAGCCTTTACTGGGCACGTGACCTTCTTTCCACCAATCCGCATTTACCATTGTTGTGACCCCAAAAGGTGATACGGAGCTTAAAGTAACACGAACGCGTCACAATTAACAGAAAACCCGATACAATATTATAAAGAAAAATGGAATGAATATGTATATAAATTACAACTATTAAGTTCTTTACAATTACAATAGTGGTGGAGCATTACACATTGGATTATTATGTATTTTACTTTAAATTTTAAATGACTAAACCAAACCATTTTTCCATAACAAATTTTTACATAATGCAGTATCCGAAAAAAGTTTTTGAACATTGTAGTAACCCGTGATGCTTTGTTGTATGGAACTAATGTAATCAAAGAGTAGTTGGCTCAAACAATAACTTTACTAATCAATTTGATTTTTACTATTACAAATTAAATGTTTCCTCATGTACTAATTTCACAATATGCATGCATTTCATTCTTAAATGAAAATAGAAGAGTAAGTTAATGTAGGAGAAAAGAAGGGAGGAAGCAAAATCTGTGTGACTGGTAGGATTACTACAGTTTCACTCACTTGAACACAAAAGAAAAAATACTGTCCTCAAACAGCACGTCTGCGGTAAGTCCTCTTGAATTTACAAATTCTGTGTAGTTCAACGGGACAGATTGAGCCACTATGAGTTTCTTGCTCAAGTTTGGCACGTTCTTTGCTCATTTCTTTTCTGATGTTTGTCACCTCTCCTACCAGCAATCACCAACCAATTCTACAACTTCCAAGTCTAAGGTGGAGGACAAAAGAAAGGGTCCCTCTCTCTCTCATCCTCACTGGTTTTTATACCTTTCATGGGGCAATTGCTCCTAAGCATTTGGCTCTCTCCAGCCAATCCAGTTGCCAGTCTTCACACAGGTTTGCTGAAAATGTGTAAATACAGGTAACTCCCATATAACACGGTACTTTTATAGCACGGATTCGCTCTAATACGATTCGAGAATTGGGAACATCCCCCGTATAACATGGTGCTTTTATAGCACGGGTTCATTCTAACACGGTTCGGGAATTAAATAAAACTCTCGTACAACATGAAATGTAATAAAAACTGTTACTAGTTGATGATACTCATGCTGAGATCATCATATAGGATGAATAATCCTCTGGTAAAATAATAAATAAGCATTTTACCCACGAAAAAAATCTACTGTATAAAGCTGAAAAACCAGATTTTATCAATGTATGCCAAAAATGGCCACTAGGGGTGCCCCTAGCAAGTATTTAAATTAACAATATAAATTATTTTATATTTTTACAGTATAATATTCAGTATATTGTTATTTTTATTTGTAATTTTGTATTTGCCTTTCGACTTGTGAATAATAAATCCATTTTAAGAAGGATTTAACAGCATGTTTTTTTAATTCTTGGAATCTAACCCCCTTTTTCACACTAGTTTTTTGTTTCGTATAACACGGATTCGCATAACACGGCAATTTTTTGGAACGTAACTCCCGTGTTATATGGGGGTTACCTGTACAAAACAAAATGGAAAAAATGGGATATAGAGTTAACAAGTAATCAGAGGAGAAGGCAAGAAGAGGAGGGAAAAAAAGAAAAGGAATGTAAAAATGTAGCTTGGATGTATGTACTTAAAAGAGAAGAATAAATTGACACAAAACTGTTAAAGAGCTTTTAATTTTTTGCAAGTACTTTCGACATTCCTATAAACGTTGTCTTCAGGCAATAACTGAAATCGGATGCTTTTTCAGAACAGATTTTAAAGTACAGAAATGAAACAGCATTAACCGAATGGAATACAAAACTTAAAACACAAAATTTAAAAACTTTTTTAAAAAGTCACACGCATGTGCTTAGAAATGTGGAGATAAACACTTAAAGAGATGTAGGGAAGATCCCATTGGGACACCCAGTTTTTGGAGGTATATCCTCCCATTAAAATGGAAGTAATTACTTGGGGAAAAAGAGGAAGAGGTTTGGTCATCACATCCACAATCGTGAATTCTGTCGGACAATATTTCATTTCAACAATTTTCTTCTTGTGCAGATCATGCATCAAATGACACTTGATGTCAATGGGCTTTGTTTGCTTGATCTGTTGGATTTCACCATTTCAATGCAATGTTGGTTGTCTTCAAAAACTGTAATTGCACTTGACATCAGTATCTGCACTATGGGCTAATGGTAGCCAAATGACTTTGTGATATGCATATGCAGCCAATATGTATTCGGCTTTAGTTGATGATATGGCAACTGTAGCCTGCTTCTTGCTATACCATGATTTGGTTGACTAGAGTGATGATGTATCCACTGGTAGATTTTCTGTGTTGTCTCAGATTGCCCATATCAGTATCCACGTAGCACTGTAGCTTTAGTTCACACTGTATCAAAAGATGGAATTTCACATCTCGAGTGCCAGACAGATAGCACATTATATGTTTTACTGCATTTTAGTCCTGTTCATTAGATTCACTTACTTGTCCACAAAAAATTAGTGCTGCTATTGTTGCTATATTTGGTCTTCATATGTAGTGATATATAGGAACAAACCAATAGCTTGTCTATACATTGTGTTATCTGGTAGTGTTTAACTGTCAATGCTATTTCGATGTGCTATTTCCATTGGGGTGGTTGCAGTTCTGGCATGTGTCATTTTATACATATCAAGCATTTTTTTCAACTTTGGATCGTTGGTGTGGAAGGAATGTACCATCTTTTCCCTCTCAATTTGGATCCCAAAATAGCAGGATACTTTGACTAGGTCCTTGGTTACAAAACTCTTGTTTAGGCACTTGCATATATTGTCAATGCTTGTTTGCAACTAGAATGTCATTGACATATAGAAGATATATTTTAACAAACCATCCTTTTCTATTCTTGAGTATAAACTTGCATTAGCTTTGCTTGGCACAAACCCAAGGCCTTTTAATGTAGCATTGGCTTTCTTATCCCATGCTCTTGCAGATTACTTTAAACTGTAGATGCTATGCTATGCTATGCTTGACTACTAGATTTTCTTGGCTTTTTTTTTCTATGAAACCCTGCAATTGTTCCATGTATATTATATCCTCCAAGTCTCTGTTGAGGAAGGCTGATTTTACATCGAAGTATCTCACTTCTACTTCTTGGTACGTACCAACAGCAAATAGTATTTGAACAGTTTAATGTTTGATGACAGGCAAAGGTTTCATCAAAGTCCTCCCCATATTGCTGTTGAAAGCCTCTAGTGAAAAGTCTTGCTTTATAAGCAATGGTTTTTCTACTTGCATCATGTTTCTTCTTGAAAACCCATTTTGTTGTGACTGTCTGACGTCTTCTGTCTGGGTAGCAATTTGGTTAACATCCAAACCGCTCACTTTTGCATAATTTTAATTTCTTCTGCTGCAATAATCCATTTATTTCTTTCATGAAATGGTAGGATATCATATCTTCCTTTGAAGTAGTATCATCTGGATGTTCTATTTTCACTTTATACGATAGTCCTTTTGTGGGGATATCTTTCTTCGAGAATGGCATGATGTTTCCTCATTTGTAGAAGAGATTGCTTGTTTGTGGCCGCCTTTCCAAGTTACCCAGCCTGACCGAGTGCTTGGCTTGGGCTGCCCCTTCATCTCTACTAGGAAACCTTCTTTCTGCTTCCAGTTCTCCTGGGCCAATACAATCCTTTCAGCACATTTAGTGGATCTTTAACTCTTTCTTGACCAAGGTACCAATATGTCGCACCCCCCAATTATTAAGCAAATAGGCCAGGGTATCGATTCATCAAAACTCTGTTTAAAATCGATTTTTATAAAATTTATCAACAACAGATGTCAGCACTTGATGGCAGCATCTTGTTTATTGTCTGTTTCACATATTTTTGTCCAGGTGGTGTTTTGCTGACTTAAAAAAAGCATTAATTAAATGCTTTTTTTTAATTTTTCATTTCCTAATAATTTTTTATTTTATTTTTAGCATATTCATGTAATAATATTAGTATAATAAGTTCATTCATGTTATAATAAGTTTATTCAGTTATCATAAGTCAACATGTTATAAATATTCAAGTTGTGACCTTCAGTTTTGATATTTTATATATATTTTTAATTTTTAATTTAATCTAAAATATCAGCAAATGTTACATCTATTACTACTGGTAATCATATTTTTATTACAAAAATTTATAGTCTTGTTCGATATGAAGTGAATAAAGTATATCAGTTTGTGGCCGAATAAAGTTTTGATTTCAAACAAATGTTTGATGTAATGTGCGATAATTTCACAACGAATAAATGTACATGCATAATTCTTATATCGAGTTGTACAAAACAATATTCTACGTCTTTCTGGCTCAGTGCCAGCAAAAAACTAGGTAGACTAGACAATGTTAATTTTGACAAAAAATTATCAAGTTTAAATGTCAATTCTGATATATGTTACATTTTATTAGAAAAATTTATAAGAAAAAAATATTAAAAAATATTGTATTTAAAACTAAAGATATTAATAAATGTATGTGATTTTTTTTTTTTCATATGAATATAATGATGATTTGATTTTTGGTGAATTTTTAAAATAATATCGCCTGACTGACCTTGACTGACCCACATTGCCCTCTGCTGTTTTACAAAATAAACGTAAACAAGGGAGGTAGCAAAGGGTCAAGAAAGAGTTAAGCACCACTTCTCCCTTGAGACATAAGGAGTGGCTCTGTCCAATGCCTGTTACAGTAGATATCAGTGAGCAGGATCCTGTAATCCAGGGATGGGCAACCTTTTTCTATGTAAGGGCCACATTTTAAGAATTTTGAACTGATGCAGGCCACATACAAAAGAAAGAAAAAAAAAAATGATGATAAATCAGAATTATTTATTCATACATAATTATAAATTAGCATAGGTATACTTAATTTAGCTTTTGGAACTGATGTAAACGTAATATATTGGAAATATTTGGTTAAATATTCGTCACTGTTAGTTTTAAATTAGTTTCAATGTGCCTGTTAGTTGGTTTCTTGTTTTAATTTTTACTAAATTCATTGCAGGAAAAACTATTCACATACATAAGTTGTAGAAAATAACGTTTGAAGTTTTGCTGCATACTTCCTTAAGCTGGGAAATTGATATATTTATTCACATTTTATGCATCGTGGGCTGCAGGTTGCCCATTCCTGCTGTAATCCATTATAGGCACTATCCCTCTGGCCACTAGCAAGGCTTCAGCTATGGGAGAATGATTCCTTGCCCCACTGGCTTCAGCATGCAGGCTATGGCCCTCGGGCCAGTAGTGGGTATGTGAAGCCCAGTCTTCCTCCTGGGAAACTGATTCGCCTTTACCAGATAAAGGGAGCTTTATGTGGCTCGTGCTGTCGTGGGCTTTTGGTAGGATGGACTGCATTCAGCCATTGATCTCGTGCCACCGAGGAGAATGGGGTAGTTTGTGAAGCATGTCTCAGATTTTAGAGAGTAAGAATTGTCAGATTTATGGCCTCCAGTTTCTGTACTGCTACAGGATTTGAATCTGGAAGTTCCGGCAGCCTCTGTGGCTAGTCACTTGATGAAGTCTTCGACACAACAATCACCTCACTACAAGCAGATGCAATAACCATTGCAAGTATCGGCCTTGGGTCCATTCTGACATGGCAGAAGGTAACTACCACATTTTGGCAGCACTCCTGTTGAGTGACAGCTGTGTTGTGGACCTGCAAATGCCAAGGGCTGTCAGTTTGCACCAGACAAGCCCAAGCAACTACACTCCACTTATCCCATTTGAAGACAAAACCTCTCTGGTAAACCTGTTTGCAGCAGTTATGGAAACTGCTCTCTAGGCTGTAAACATTTTGGAGGCCCATTACAGGCCCCTATGGTGACAGACAGCACCACTAAAAGCAGCCGCTGTGCTTCAGCTATATCAGTCTCCCTTCTGTTTTGATGTGAATCTTCATGCCACAATGCCAAACTGCAGCTCTTATTGTCGTCTGTCTGAACAGGGATAGATTCCAGTTTAAGGAGACGTTCAAAACCCTGATGGAGGCTGCAGATATGGACATGGCATGCAGGCAACAAGCTTCATTAAGGCCTGGTACACAGACCCAAGGCCCATGATATTCTGACACATCTGGAACCTTAGGCCTAAGTCTAAAGACTATTAACAGCCGAGGCCAAGGCAGTTTAGATCCTCAAGGATCCACCATCGGATCCTCTAACCTGCCACCTCTCACTGCTAGGACCCTGTCATGCCAAGGATGGTTCCCCTTATCTCAGGGAGTGGCCAATGATAAAGTGATTTTTTTTTACTTGTCATCTACTTTGCAGGTGCCGTGGGTCTTTCTGTTGTAGGTTTGGCCGGGTTTACAATGAGGACAATCCCCGGTGATGAGGAATGCAGTCTGGCATATTGGAGAGGGACCATTTATGAAAAATGACTGAGGTGACTGCAAAACATTGTCACAAAGAAGGAAGGAACTGCTAAAAGCAAGGAATGCCAAAATGCTTTTTAAAGAAAGTTTTAAATGATAACATATATTACAAAAATTATTTATTTTTTTTTTTACCTTATCATTTAGCTTCAATGTGAGATAAACCATTCAGATTCAAATGTAACCTACAATAATTGGCACTTTTATTCTTAAAATTATTGTATGTATTAGCAATATAATAAATTTTATATAAAAACATGGTTTACACAATTAAATTCAAGAAGGAAAAAAAGAGACTCAAAGTGATCAGATATAACACACTTATAATTCACAATTTTTCATTTAAAATCGCCATGGTTGTCCATTTCAACTGGGGTAGCATTGTTCCTCATCACCTCGGATAGTCGGGGTTCTACTGTACAATATATATTGTTGGAAATTCTATTTTTTAAATTTTGAAGATTAAATCTAGGTATAATATGTTTAATTATCTTTATATTTTTGAATTTTGTAGGTAACTATTAAATTTAATATTTTTATTATAATTGTGAATAGCCATTTTAATTAATAGAATAATTTGGAATTAATAATAATTAAAATAGTTGCTTTAAGAAATATTCACAGATGTGAATGTCATTAATTTATCAATAAGAAAAACTCTTACACACTTTGCTGGAAAAGCGTGTATAGTTTTTTTCTGTTAATATATGGCAATATTAGCTTTAGAAGTTTTTTGTGATCATTAATTCATTTATGTATTATTTTGTAGGGAACTAGGACCATAGATATTGAATTGGAAGCACAGATTGAACTGTTAAGAGAAACTCAACGTAAATACATATATATATTACGTCTGGTTCGTGCCTTGTCTAGTCATTTCTATCATGTGGTACAGACCCAACAGTCATTAGGAGAAGTGTTTTCAGATTTAGCCCATAAATCTCCAGAACTGCAAGAAGAGTTTTTGTATAATGCTGAAACACAAAGAAATCTATGTAAAAATGGAGAAACTTTACTGGGTGCATTACATTTTTTTATATCAGGTCTTTCTACACTTTGTAATAAAACAATGGATGATACATTATTAACAATTAGACAGTATGAAAATTCGAGGCAAGTATTTTGTTAATACACAGCAGGAAAAAAATAATTTTAAGAACTTATTTAATACATTTTATTTCAGATTAGAATATGATGCGTATAGAACTGATTTAGAAGAATTAATGCAAACTGCAAAAAGTGATTCTACATCATCCAAACTAGAAGAAGCCAGAAGAAATTTTAGTATCTATAAAGAAAAGTATGAAAAATTACGTTCAGATGTCTGTGTGAAAATGAAATTTTTGGATGAAAATAAGGTTAGAACAGTTTCTCTTATACTATAAATTGTCTTGGATGTTGTAAACTTCTGGTTTTAATTTGCATTGATGTGTGTAGTTTTTAATTTGAGGTTAAGAATCACTGCAATAAATTAAATGATTTTGTGGAAATAATTTAAATAATTAAGTTTACATTTATTGCAGTACTGTTTTAAGGTGACATGATAAATATGACGTGATTGAGGATTTCCATTTTCTTTCCATTTGTGCCATGAAGATCATTTATGACTATGCATTTTTTTTTAAATGTTATTGAATGCCATCTTTGACTATTTAGGTTTATTTTTTCTTTATATTTTAAAAACTGATTTATGTAGAAAGCTTAGGGGCAAAAGGTCCAGATTAACCATATAGAAATTTCAGGTTTAGAATGGATGCCAAAGTTACTTCAATGTAAAATTTTTCCCTGAATAAAGTTAGATGACTGGCATGACTCTGTTGCTAACAGGCAAAGTATGATGTACAGGGGCAATTTTATTGGTGGTTTTCACCAATAAAATTGAGAACATTGTGATGAAAAGTTGCAGGCCAGTAGTGTGACAATGTCACCAGCGCCATAACTAGCCTTTTATGCGCCTGGTGCGAGCTTCTGTAACTATGTCCCAAAACTATGACCCAAAACTTGGTCCAGGTCATTTCTGTGCTCCACTAGGGTCTACGCCCTGTGCCTGGGCACCGCTGGCACTGCCCTAGTTACGGCACTGAATGTCACAATAAATAATTGCAAATTAGTTGGTTTATTTGGTTACTGCAATGTGACACATCAGTGATCTGCCAGAGGGATGCATCCCAGGAAAACTTTTGGAAAGCTGAATCCTATTTAGGTGGTGAAAATCTAGAAAACTCCACATGGCCAGCCTGTTTGTCATGCCTGAACCCATGACTGACTGTGCAAAAAACACTGAACCTGAGTTCAGTGTTTTTTGCACATGGCTACTGGAGGGTGGTTATTACAATTAAGAAAGTACTATACAGAAATGAAAAAACCCGAGTTGTTAGATGTGGAAAATTAAATACTTAATAGACTTTTCACAGGGTAACACTTGATTGCATGCAGGCAAGTGTTATATGCTATCTGTTGCAGTAATTATATAGTGTGTCTATTTTGTGCTATACCATCATTGCAGTAATTAAGGGAATATAATATATATATTTTAAAATTATATACTTTTTTTAATAAGAATTATATTTAATTTACTATTTTGTTAAATTTTTTGCCAATAGATGGTGCTATGTGTAAATCAGCAAATATAAATAGAAGTTACTTGATTTACAGAAATCCAAAAGATATTTTGGGGTGGGATGTACGACATCATCTATGTTGGGGTTATATAAACGTACCTGTTAAGTTTCATAGTAATAGGTCGAATGGCCTAGGAGTGTATAGCAAACAAACCAACAAACATTCTAATTTATATATAGATTTAAAAAATATATATATAATAATCAAAAAAACACTTAAGATACTTTGTGAGAGACAGAGCCCAGTTTTTAAAATAGTAATGGCATAATGGTCAACAAGGTTCCTGCTGTGTTGGTCAGGGAACCAAGACACACACTGCTAAATATGCTTGTACTGAGCTAATTAAAAAACAGTTATCAATATTAAGATTAGGAGATGTAAAAAGGTGCTTTAATGGATAAAAATAGAAAAATTATCAACCTTCCAAATGCCATTAAATACAGAAATATGGTTAATATTGCAGCTAATAACATTTCTATTACCAAAATTGGATTTAGAGGAGGAATGGCAAAAATTCAAGGAAACATTGGTAGAATTGACAAAAATAGTATGTGGGGAAGTCATTTGCAAAGATAGAAAGGCTAGAACTCCATGGTGGAGGAAAGAGGTTAGACAAGTAGTACATGAGAAAAAGGCAGCTTATAAAAGATATCTGGCAAAGACCACAAGCAACCTATTTGATTATAAAGCTAAATGTAAGACAGCTGTACTGTGTGTGAAAACAGCTAAACAAAGATGCTGGGAAAGTTTTGGAACAAATAGAAAGCAAGTATAAAGAGAGGGCAAAATATTCTGGCAATTAGTAAAGAATCTCAGAACCAGTGGGAAACAGTAGCCAGAGGAATAAAAAATGATAAAGGTGAAATTATAACAGAAGAAAAAGATATTTTAAAGGTATGGAGCAATTACTTTGAATAGTTACTGAATGAAGGAGTGACAGATTTAGCCAAATGAGAAAAGTTCCAAAATTTGGAAGTATCGGATCTCATCTCGATTATAGAAGTGGATAAGGCCATCAAAAAACATCAAATGTGGAAAGGCCGCTGGTGTAGATAATAGACCAGAAATGCTAAAGTATGGGGAATAACAGGAGTACAGTGGTTACATCACATAATTCAAAGATGTTGGTCTGAAGGGAAGTTTCCAGAGGATTGGGGAAGAGCTTTAATTCCACCAATTCATAAGAAAGGAAGTAAAACAGACTGTAGTAATTATAGAGCAATCTCACTCCTTGGTGTACCAACATTTGAGACATGCCAACATTTTAGAAAAAAGAGTTAGAAGAATAGTTGAAAGTGACCTAGGAAAAGAACAGACAAGCTTTAGACCAAATAGAGGATGCCAAGATCAAATATTTACACTAAGGCAGTTGACAGAGAAAGCATAGGAATATAACAAACTATATTTAGGATTCGTTGACCTGGAGAAAGTATTTGATAGCGTGCCTAGAGGATTGCTTTTTGAAGTATTTGAGAAATATGTCATCAAGGATACTCTACTTGGGGGAATTCAAAGCTTGTGTAGGAACTGCAAATTAGCTGTAAGGATTAGGGTTTCTCATTTCTTGGTCTTTTGCTTGTCCTGGGATTCTAGGAAAAGAAGTGACCTGTTTCCCAGGATATAATTAATTATTTTTAAAATATCATTCAATTTCAAGATATTTTTTATATAATTATTTTTCATTTTAAAAAATAATTTAGTATGTTCTTCAACCTCCAAAATCATAATATTAATAATGCTGGGTAAAATATATATTAAAATTACCTTTGAATTACATAGAAATTTTCACAAATAGAAACAATTTATTAAAGTTTGTTGGAAACTGCTTACAAAAAAAAATGCCTTTTGAATTGAGTTGAAAATTTAAAGAAAAAATGAACTTAGATCAAACTTCTAACTTAGAAGGTAATTTTCGTTTTTTAAATAAAACATAATACAAAATATTACAAATGAACGTCCTATTAAATACTGGAGGAAATATAATTCATCCAACAAAACCTTTGAAACTCCAGTGAAATATGTTTACAAATCAGCAAACGTTTTCGACCCCATCTGGGTCTTCGTCAGGCTACAGTTGTAAGGAATTCAAATACATGTGAAATGGAACAGCATTCACTTCGGTTTTGCTGTTCCATTTCACACGTATTTGAATTCCTTACAACTGTAGCCTGACGAAGACCCAGATGGGGTCGAAAACGTTTGCTGATTTGTAAACATATTTCACTGGAGTTTCAAAGGTTTTGTTGGATGAATTATACAAAATATTATTGTAAATTTTTATAAGATTTTGAAAACCAAAGATGGTCAATACTCTGATCACTCAGTCTGGTTATTATTTTAATAATGAAAAGTTCTCACTACTGAAAATGCCCTTTCCAATTAAATGGATATCTTCTTTCAGTGCTTCTTTTGCTCTCAACTATTCTTGATTTGTCTACTTCAGTTTCTTTAATAGAAACATCAAGCTTATAGCCCGATAATTCGGCAGTTCATTTGTCTTTAGTAATTGGGTTTATGTAGAAAAACTTCATACTTGCAGACTTCATACTCGTTTCTATCCTTGCCCAATTTGCACAACTTGGCATAATGCAGTTACTGAAGCTACTGGGAATAGTTAAAATTAAGACAACATTGATGCAATTATTCAAGATATTACAGGTTCTGACAAGTAAAGAATTTCCAGAGTCCTGCCACAAATACATACTGATTATTGACAATCTGTGAGATGTCATAACAAGCAAAAAATTTAAAAAACTAATAAGAAGGCTTAAAATTAATAAATACAAATGTATTATGACAGTTTGAATTAATTATACTTTCTATTTGCAAAATTTCCTCAACCTTAACACAGAATAAGAAAAAAAGTGAACTTTTAAGAAATTTGTGGGATTTCCCGGGATGAGGAGAATTTCCCGGGTTAAAAAAGCAGCCAGGATTCTGTTTGAGAAACCCTAGTAGGGATAGAAGGACAAATAGGTGACTGGTTCCAAGTAAAACTATGAATGAGGGAAAGACGTACAGTACATTGTCTCCTTTATTGTTCATGATTTTCATGATGATTTAATAAAAGAATCAAAACTATTGACAAACTTCAGTTTGGGAAATATAAAAATTGGTTCTTTACTTTTTGTGGATGACATTGTCCTACTAAGTAATAAACCCAAGGACCTCCAGCAATCTTTAAATAATTTAGAGGAAAGTTACAGGAATTTCAGTATGTCAATCAGCTATGAGAAAACAAAAGTTATGGCTGTCAGTAGGGAGAAAGAGATTTTAACAGTTAAACTTGGTAACGAATGCTTAGAACATGACAAGTTCTCATACTTGGGAACAATCTTTAGTGAAGACTGAAAGTTAGATTTGGAAATCAGCAATAGATTAAACAAGACAGGTCAGGTAGGTCAAACATTTTATAATTATCACTGGTATCTTCCTCCCTAAGCTGTGTTTTGTCTGCCTTAGAAAAGCAATTAGCTCAAGAAGAGCCATGTATAGCAGACTTGCTGACCTTATCAGCAGAGTAGAGGACAACATATACAGAAAGGATCCTTACATGCTGGCATATGTTAACCTAAGAATTATTAATCTTCAGTAACAAGTTAATATGGTACTACAGAAGAAGTATATTAAGAAATTGCAATGGATTATACACAACCAGAGACAGGAGCACAAAGTGAAGTTGAACTGTCTGATTATATGTTGGGATAGTATACAGCCTCTAGGCTGCCTCATAAGGGCCTTCCAATACAGATCAATGTTCACCCTGCAACCAACTGCATTAAGTCCCGATACTATCATCCCAAACATAGAAAAATTGTTAGCAGGTACCAGTGAGAATTATTTGTCAACATTCCTCTCCTTTTGTTTTGAATAGTCTGTCAAAGGTGTCAAAAAACATTAAATTAAATGTATATTGTTCATAACAAAACTTGCTGATCTTAGTTAAATTTCTCAAGACACCATTAAGAATGCAAAAATATGTATGGTGGGTGCAGCACTCATTCTCCAGTAACTGCATTACAAATCCAACTGTGAGGAGCAGTGTTAATTTTTTAAAACGTATTTAGTTTCTACACACTGCAGTAGTATATGAATAAAATGCTTTTAAAAAATTAGAGAAATAGACAGAAAAGGGATTTTAATAGGTTTGTTGGCTGTTACATGCTCATGAACAGCAAGAGATTGTCTATTACCAGCAGCTTAAATTCAAATGTAAGAACATAATGAATTTGTAATTTGGTTCAGGTTCATTTTTTTCTTTTGTTTGGGGCTTTCAAAAGAAAGCATAGAAAATGAATAATGTTCTTATCTTTTATGTTCTGTTTATTAAGTTTTGGTGCTTTGATCATGTTGTTCATTCATGATGAGTTTTATGACCGAAAAATTTGTTTGTTTATTGAATTAAATTTACAATGGCAATACCAAAAAAGGCAATAATTGCTATCCCCAAATTAACAATAAAATTACAAAACTCTATTAAAAAGGAGACTATATTTGGGATAGAATGTAAATATGTTTTTCAAGTTTGCAGTTTTCCAATAAAGTAGATTGTGGAACTGATATATTTTTGATTAGAATGATTACATATCTGTTTTAGTAGTTTGTACCTCAGATTAAAGTGATTTGAAACTATGTTATGTATGAGCTTATTTTGATGCAAATGTGGTTTTCATATGGGAAACATTATTTGTAGCAGTCTGTACAATCAGTCTATTTCTACCTTATTTGAGCATTGGGTCAATCTTTTTGAAGGTTTGTTTTAAAAGATTTTTGCAAGAAAAGTTTTTTTTTTAAACTAGTTATTTTTCTGTTTTGCAGATAAGCAATTCTTACTAAAAAAGTAACTATCATTTGCCAAATTATACTGTAAACAATATTTGTTAAATTTCAGTTTCATTTGTTCTAATTTATTTTTAAAACAAAAATGTTTTAAAAATTTTTGATGTTTTATTTTTGGGTTTGATTTTATCATCATGTTAAACTCAAATTTGATATTTTATATTCTATAATATCTTTACCTAATCTCTCTTAACCTGTAACTTAAAGTAGCAAAAACAGATTTTGATAAAGGGAGGAATTTCTTTTGCAGGTGAAAGTGATGCACAAGCAGTTGCTGTTGCTACACAATTCTGTCTCTGCCTACTTTTCTGGAAATCAGACCATGCTGGAAACCACACTGAAACAGTTCAACATCAAGCTGAAGAACCCTAACAGTGGAGAACTTTCTTGGCTGGAACAGTGACTGCACCTTCCCAGAATCATCTGAAATTATTGGAAGAGACCAGATGCAGAGCATTCGTAAACTAGTTGTGGGCAAGTGTGGTAAAAAGTTGACTGCAGATTTCGGGATACTTTTTATATGTGAAACTCTGTGTTTAACATAGGTTTAATATATATATATATATATCATGACATAATAATGGGATGCTCGGACCACTTTTACTCCAGATGGTGACGGAAGCTTTTTATCCCTTAGGATTGCCACTGTAACAAGCTTGTGGAAATTGCACAAGCAATTCAATCCTGTACCTGGATGTATTCAGACACTTCTGTTTTACATATGATTACAGAAGTAGTGTTAGAAATGCTGAAAAAGATTTTTGGTAGAAAGAGTTCATTGATAAATTAATCTATGAGCATTGATTACTAGTCTGGCAGGCATTTCCATCTTGTTCCATTTTGCACCAAGGAAGTTTCGGTGTAACCTAAATGAAATGCCAGGAAAGGGTAAAAATGTCTTCCGTCCAGTTCCCATGCCAAAGCATTTTTGTAAGGAATCATGGAAATGGTCAGTTTCCTCTAGTTTAAGGAAACCCTGTAAACTGCAAAATTTCCAATAAAAGAGTGAAATTAACCATGCCTTTCTGTTCTCCTTTGTAGTCTCGCTAAATTGCATCTGCTGCTCCTTTTTGACTTAGAGTGTTCATGGAGTATTTTCAGGAATGTTCAAAGATAAACAATCTTTGAACATTCCTGAAAATATCGCATTTACCTTTCTCCAATGGAAGTTGATGATAAGTCTGGATAATTAATTTAATTATCCAGACTGTCATCCCGTTTGTTTCCCCATTTTGACACGTGAAAAGTGTGCCATCATTCGAATCTTTGACCCTTCCTAAAAAATTTATTGACAGGCCAAGGATATGGTAGCTGACCACAGTGATACCCATTTGAGGCCATCTTTCATACAGATACTTGTTGGTCAGTGAAAGACCAATGTCTTTACTTGACTTAGAATTAAGATATACTGTACTACTTAAATGGAGATGTGCCATCTATTATATTCCCAGCTTTCATGCTTACATCCCCATTCTATTTCATTCCTTATACAGTATATATTTCTTAAAATTACTTTGTTGTTTATTTCTGAAATTTCATTAAGAAGAAAACTTTACTTTTTCGCAGGACAACCTTCGAAATTCTCTTATTGATGCAAGAAATTCAAAAAGAATCGTAATTTTACGTAATAATTCGAATAAAATCCTTCGGCCACATTGGCCAGTTGTAGGCTTTTCGTAATGAGAAAACTGAATATCACTTAGTGCATATGACGTGGTCAATACGAGTATTCTCAAATATATAAAGTATTCTTATTCATTTAAAATTATTTTACAAAATTATTGCCGAATGGATTATTTTCCAAAATAATTATAGCACCGAACAGTTCTTCGCACAAGTCCAAGAGATAGACTATATAAAATGAAATCTTATTGAAACTCAGCGCCGTAACTAGCCTTTTTATGCGCCTGGTGCGAGTATCTGTAACTGCGCCCCAAAACTATGACCCAAAACTTGGTCCAGGTCATTTCTGCGCCCCCAGGGTCTACGCCCTGTGCCTGGGCACCGCTCTAGTTACGGCACTGTTGAAACTTACATTATTTTGTTACGTTTTATCAAATTACAGAAGTTAAGACACCATAACTTTATTACTGTTTAATAAATAATAAATATATAAGATTAACAGTTTTATAAATAAAAATAAACAAACATAAGCTGAAATTTTTTAGTCTGGTACTTATGAATGTAAATAAAAGAATCGCTGAGTGTAACTTAACTTGTTTTCTATTAAAATATACAAAAATCCAACAATAATAATAATATGAAATTTATAAAATTAAAAACAATGTCTCCTTAATAGCTTCAACGATTCGATTATTCTTGACGTGTGTCACTATTAATACGACAGGGTATGCAGCTCGGCTCTTATTCTCTGTTTACGCTCTCTCTCTGTTCATGTTCTTCGTTTTCACTCTTTCATTTTGATTATTTTCTGGTAGCATCCTTCCAATTTCTCTTTCTCTAATACATGTTAATCGCTTTCTTTCTCTATATTTTCGTAGTCGTTCTTCCCTCTGTTCTGTTCGGGCGTTTCGTTTTCACGTCTTATTAGTGCTCGCTCACGATCTCTTTCTGTTCGTCTTTCCATTTGTTCTAAGAACTCTATCATTTTTCTGTCAATATTAATGAGATTTCACAATTGATTAGTATTGATAAGGTTTGGAATATTTTTTTTTAAATCGAAAAGATGTATCTAAGCAATTATAAGAATTATACTAAAATAATATATTTTACAACTAATACTATAAATTTAGAATATAAGCTTTATCGATAAATACTGCAGAGGTAGAGTACATAATCGATTAAAAAATATATTATCTTTAATAGATTACATATTATAATAAATGTTAAGCCGATAATTTTGTGACTGAATTATTATTCTAATATTTGTACCGTACGTTTATATTAATAGAAATCCCCGGTGCAGTAAAACCCCATAAGCGAGGTTGAGGCCGAAGTGTTAAACGCGTAAACGTATACAGTACGTCGGACGTTCGGCGCCACTTTCCTGTAAGCCTAGAAGTTTGACAATGGTGTTTGGAAAGTCGGTGGAATCATGCTCGACGTTCCAAACGCCATTGTCAAACTTCTAGTAATTCTCGAATAAAATCATAACATTATCTTATATAATTTCTCCCGTTAGCCTTATTAACGGCTAAAACTATGCGTACGGATTCTATTGTTAATACGCAGACGTGTATCTAATCGACTTTGGAATTATGGAGACAATAGATTTTTGCGAAAAATGTCCAAAATAATTAAATGCAAAACAGATTTCTTCCACAACATACTAACAAACTTGTATAAAATACAAAGATAGTTCAAACACTGCAAGACTGGAATAAAGTATATCATAAAAAACGGAAACATTGAACCTTACAAATGAAATTCCAGCATAGTTTAAAGCAGAAAAAAACGCTTTCGATCTACATAGATGATCTTCAGGTTAATATGTTCCAAAATGGAATGCAAGAAAGGAACATTTTAAAATTATTTGAAAACTCTTAAATACATAAAAATTGCAAGTGTATATAATGTGATACAAAATAACATAAATTCTGTAATGCATAATAAAATATAAGTGTTAACGAAAATTTATAAAAAAATTTTAAATATTTTTATATCGACTGTTCTTATCGGTATAAAGATTGCTAGGCATAAAATAATCGTTTTTCATCCTTCAAATTGATGCAACAGCCCTTCTTTTCATATTTGAATATCTGGAGAGCTTCTAGTGTCCTGCTTTGGATCGTCATGCTTAGATCTTGGAAGCTTTGTCTAGATAGATTAGATCGTCGTTGTCTATGGCGTACCTGGCTAGGGCGGTGTTGTATTTTCTTTTATCAATATCATATTTGTGTTCTGCAAGTCTTATTTTGAATGATCGCGTGTGGCGCCGATGTACTCAAGATCGCACTCGAATCTACTGTCTTTCAACGGAGTCATAAACTCCTGGTACCTTAGGCATGTCGGTGTTGTCCTTTCCGTTTCTGAGGATATTATAGATAGTGGAAACACGTTTATAAATTAATCTATCACCTTTACCTACAAGAAAGATTAGAAAAAAATCTCACACAAATACCACAAGAAATTGGATTGAATCCTCAAGAAAAAAACAACAAAATATTGGTGTACAACTTCGCCCACAATTAGTTTGCTGGGACAGCATTCGCTCCCATCCTTCCTCATCGACGCCATCAAGTATGGCCCCATGTTTGCATCCAAACCACAGTGTTGCTACCCTGAAGATCGTGCCAAATATTGAGAAGCTCATCGTTGGCATGGGTGAATGCCAAAAGGAACTTTATCGATGGAAAGCGACCTTCAAGATGAAATCGTTTAAGAAGAATTACCAGGAAGAAATCCCATGGGAACTTCTACGAGAGAGCAAAAAGTGGATGTCTGACAATCATATCGTCATGCTAAATGCTGATAATAAAAGTAGACCGATGATATTGTTAAATCTCAAATACCCATGCCACCTTCGTATTTCTCAACAATCTCTTTTTTCAGTTCCATCGTGATCCTAGTAATTTTTGTAGTTTTCTGTTGCTTTTCATTTGCCTTTTTGCAATTCATGATTAATAAAAGTAATAAAATTTTACTTACAAATTAAAATCAGAAGAAATTTAACAAAGTTATAAACCGTGGCACCGCGAACGTCTACTCTGGTCTAGTACACCGATAGTGCTACTTGTTCATAGATGACGCATATAATTGAATTAAGTCGTATACCGAGCAAAATTTGTTTCGTCCAAACAGGACGTATTCTAAAGCAGACGTATACCGAGGTTCCACTGTATATATATAATACAAAGATTTGTTTGATTGTGAATACAAACATTATTATAAATTTCATTTCCAGTAATCAAATGAATATTCACCTTAAGTTTCCTATTTATAATCCAAAAATTCAATTTTATTTTAAAATACCATTTGAAAATTTGTATTCCATTTTTGAATATTTGATGTTCTATTTTAAAAAACTTATCATAATGTTCCAAAGTTCCGTTCTTCCCCCCGAAGACATTGATAAAATGTCGAAAGTGCTTGCGTTATAATAAAAACTGTTTAACGCAGATGGACAGTAGTTATTTCTTGGCGTGGTGCTCTAATCACTTCATATACAACAATGTATATAATTGGTAAAACCGAAACCGAAAATGCCACTTCGGCGTGGAAACTTACCGGTTTATCTTTACCTACGTTCACCGTCATGGCCGATACCAAAAAGGAAAGAAAAGGAAGAAACGTCTACTAAAGATGAAGCGAAATTGTCAAATTACAGCCACGAATGTTCTGAAACGTAAGTCGGACCAAGTCAGAAAGCGTGGAAAAAACAAGAAAAGTAAATATAATTTCGCAAAAAAAGTGAGTAGCAAATTTACGTTTTTAATATATTTTAATTTAAGAATAACATTTAAAAATATGCGCGTATCGGTTATTTTCGACGGTCACCATGTTGTTTTCGCGCGCACAAGTCGCAAACAACATGGCGACCAGAAGACCGGCCGTGAGGTGTACAGTACGTAAATAAAGATTAACCAACTTTCCTTATAAATACGTAACATGATGGGAGGTTTCGAATTGAATGATATGAGGTTCACCGGGCCAGATAATTTCGAAGTTCATTGTACGCGTGTTTCGAATGATCCGAACTAAAATGTAGGCAAAATCCCATTCTCTTCGGCGAAGACCAGACCTTACTTCTAATTATCCAATATCGAAATAACGAGGTTTTTCTCAGATATTATCATCAGAAAGCACATTTCGAGATGAAATTGAATTATTTATTCAAAGTTGCAATTGTTTTGTTCCTGTTCCCAATTATTCTTCGATAAAAATTACTGAATAACGATGAATATATTGAATATTCCTCAAACGGTTGATTATTTTAAAACTTTTTAAATAAATAAAACAAATTCTTCACTAAACAAATTAGAAAAAGCAACTTGCGTGAAAAAAGTTCATTCGATTCCTTTTGGCAATTCAATTCTGGAAATTCGTTCAATTTCAAAGATGTTCCATATTTCGAACTACAATTTCAAATTCGAATTTTGGAATAGATAGCGCTTTTCTTACAAAATATTTATAAAATTCAAATGACACAATTATTATTAATAAATAAATTATTATAATATTGTATTTAAAATTAAAATAATTTAAAAAAAATTAAGAATTGCAACAAATAACCTATATATATATGGGATTCACGCGAGGAGTGGAAAAGACAAGAGTTGGCGATGGCGCGAGAAGTGAACCAGATTGTGGTTCACTTCTCGCGTCTTGTTCACTTATTTTCCGTATGGCGCGCGGAACGGAAATTAAGTGTTGACAATTTGCAGCAGTGTCCACACGAAACAGAACTTTTAACACGGATTGACGGTCCGTTAAACTCAAAAATTTATTATATGGAGGTCTTGGACGTTACCTATTTCTTTCGCATACGCGTTCTAGGCAGAAGAATTCTTCCAATTGGAATACGATCGCCCTTCCCGAAAAGTTTCCTTTTACTTTCTCGGCTGTTACATACAACAGAGGGAAAGTATAACCATCGGTCAAAAAATGATCCTCCAAGATTTTTACAATTTTGGACTGGACCTTAAAGTGTCGAGAAATGCGGGGGAAAAAATGGGATTTTTTTCTGTATCTACACGTTGTGCGTGTGTGTGTGAACGATTTTCTTCACCCATTTCGAAGCTTTCTATCTGCCGTTTTTTCGTCGAAAATTTTTGAAATTTTGGAGGAAAGTTGGTGTTAGGAATCGACGCTATTAAATTTTGGTGGTTAGAGGTGGAGGGAGTGGGGTGGAACTTAATGACGATTTTACTCATTAACATTTTAAATATTTCTTAAAAAATCATTGCTACCAGGGCCGAATTTACATAAGGGCATTTGGGGCCTGTGCCCAGGGCCCCCACAAAATAGGGGCCCCACAAAACTAAAAAAAAAATTATGTTTAAACAATTTTTTTTTCTATTACCGCGACAGCCTAGTGTGGCCTAATCATGAGGGCAACAGGCAGAGAAAACCAAACCCGGGAGAAAAACCTATGAAACATCGGAAAATTCCGGGAAAAAATTTCACATAGGTATTTTTCAGTTAAGTTAAAATAAATTAAAACCAACAACTGTAGTGCCTTTGACCGGTACTACAGTTGTTGGTTTTAATTTATTTTCACTCCGGGTGTTGTTCCTTTATATATTAAGTTAAAATAATTAGTTTTACACAATAAAATTTATGTATGTTTACAATAACCTTATTTTTAAATGAAATTTACAACTTCCTAGTTCAAATCTAATTGAAAGTACAGTATTTTGTGTAAATTTTCTAAATCATCAAATTTGCCTATTCTTAAAGGGGGGACCCCCACCGAATTTGTGCCCAGGGCCCCTGGATTGGTAAATCCGGCCCTGATTGCTACCCCGAAAATTAATCTTTTTGCCATTTTATAATAATTATAAAAAGTTTTAAAAAATAAATGTAGTAACCACGGTCCCCACATCCTACAGCGGGGTCCCCAGATCAGGATCATTCGCGATTTAATTAATAAAAAGAAGTTTGCACAACCAGAAGTGAGAAAAAAAAGTTTCTTGTGACTTTAATGTAGTCGACGTTACTTTAGTTTTTATAGGATATAAACTTTAATTGTTCTATTGTGCAATAACACATTTTTGTAATAGCATTAAAAATGCATCTGGTTAACAATCTGTAACTCTGTACCGGTACAGGTACACTTTAATTTTTACTGTTTTGTACTATTCGACTGTTAATTTTATATTACACGTTTCTTTCTAAATAAATGATCTTATTATAATTTTAAATAAAAGATTTATATATTTTAAAAGTATACGTTTAGGGAGACATAAATGACAGAGCAGGCACTGCCTCTAGCTAGCGTTTGGACGCGCCGGTAAAAGAAAGCGGCGATCGACCGAATCCCACCGACCTCGTTTCCATTCTTTCGTCTCTTTCCTCTTATTTTTTGCCGCTCTGTTTCTTTTTTTTAGAAACAGTCGCCCGAACTCCTTAAGATCTCGACCGACGTCTCTGGGAAAAAAGGTCGGCGACCTCGACGGCGCCGAGGATTTCGTCCGCCAGGTGGAGCGAAAAATCCGGTCCGGGCGTTCGACGCGTCCGAGTCTTCAGCGGATTTGCCGGACGGTAACCTTCGCCTCGGACGTCGGTGCCGTCGTACCCTCCGGACGTCCGCCGGCCCTTCACCGTCTTCCTAGGTAAGTCGGTAGGTCTGGCCCGGCCGATTCCGCGTCGTCTGTCTCTTAAATCGCGTCGGGCCACGCCATTCGTCCGTTTGACAGCCGACGTACCCGCCGCTGCCAATGGCGGGTGGCGTTTGATCCGACGATAACGACGGATGTAAACAAAGTGCGAGCGCGTGCTCCGGACGTCAAATTTATTGAAAGGAAAACGGAGGCCGCCGCGGGCTCCAGCCAAACATTTGTGTTAAAGGCAGCGTTTTAAATGCGAAACGTCGGAGCGCGAATTTGTGTCAAGGCCGAAGAACGAATTATTTGCTTTGACTGCGACTAACGCTTTTTAATTTCTTTCTTGCAGTCTGTTGGCTCGTGCCCGACTCCTTTGCTTCTCCTTACCTGACGCGAAAATGAACCAGAAGAGCCCCGTTTACAGGTAAGCTGCTTTTTAATTGGCTGTGCCTAACGTGCGCTGTTCTCTTCTCCCCGTCCCCTTACCGAATATTTCCCTATTTTTAATGCTTCCGACCTCCCGAGAAATTCTCCGCCGATTATTTTCTGCTGCCGGCCGTGCCCCCGTTCCGGTAAAAAATTTGGGGTCGAGAGAGCGTCGCCCTCGTGTGCCCGGACGCGGTCGGCGGTTCGAGTCGTCTTTTGCCCCGTCTCTGGGTCGTCTCTTGTCTCGCACGAGGCGGCGAGAGATGTTTGCCGTTTGGATCCGTTGCCGTGTTCGAGAGGGGAGACGGACGGAAACCACTCTGGGAGTGGATGAGTTTTGACTTCTGCCAGGTGTGTGCAGAAGTCAAAACTTCTCTGGAAGGTACGGTACATGCGGGATTCCTACGCACCTGGAAAGTCGAGGATTTTCATTAGTGTTCTAAAATTGTCAAAAAGTCGAGAAAAGTCCGGGAATTTGCCTTTTTGGCCAACTTGATTTTTTGCTCGCAATAAGGTAAATCGAGTGTGGCCGTCTGCGGGTGGCAAGAAGTAATGTGGTATGGTGCAACTTATGGAAAGGTATGCGGAACGTTTTTGGGACCCAAAATTTTCCCAAAAATTATTGTGCACGAAATAAAACTGTAGTTCGTGAACTGATTAATAATTATTACTACGTAGTTTGAAAAATTCAAATTAAATCGTACGTGTAAGTAGATCTACCATACAATTTGCCATTTAACACTAAACTGATAAGTTAACATAAATATTCTAGATTAAAAGAATGCTTAATTTAAACATGTGTTTTTGTCATCATAGGATAGCATATACATTATAAACTTGATATGATATCTTAGAACTTGGTTGCTTGCTGTTCTCCCAATTATGTGTATTTCTTTCGGAATTAACACAAGGTTGCTGTTGAGAACAAGTCGTATAGGAACACTTTGAGTGGAAAAAGCAGAAAAGTAGGTTTATTGAAACAACAGGATATGCATTTTGGGCTTAATGTCCCTTTTTGGTCCTATTATATCAAATATATCAGTAAAAAAATAATTACTTAAGATTATTATAGTGACTGCTGGATTAACCAAATAGGTATGTAAAACACGGGTGAAATGGTGAAATACCGTATTTTACGGACTATAAGACGCACTTTTTTCTTTGAAAAATTGCCTCCAAAATTCAGGTGCGTCTTATAGTCCGTAGCATCTTATAGGTATTTTTTTTAAAAAATTGCTTAAAAATTAAGGTGCGTCTTATAGTCTGTAAAATACGGTAAGTAAAAAATATATATATATTTCACCTATGTAATAGTATTTTGGAATCCTTATTAATTTTACAACAATTTATTTCTTAACTAATTACTTAATGTTTATATTTAACTAGCTGACTTGGCCACGCGTTGTTGTGGCTCAAAATGTATCTATTATAAATGTGTAACACTTCCCCCGTGGGGGAATATCGAAAAATCCCTTTTTAGTGTATATTCTGTTGACGTCACCTATTAAAACGCAATTAAAAACGCAAAAAACCGCATGTAAAATAGTATAAATAGAAGCCGAGTTCTTCACAGTAAGTCTTAATCCCGTCCATCTCCTCCCCGTAGGGAGAATTTCGACATGTATATTATATAAAAACACGTCCATATTCGAATGCAACGTTGTGTCAAAATTTCAAAGGAATCGGTAGGAACAAACAAACATTGTATTTTATTTATATAGATAGGTAGAAAATGATCTGCTTAGGTCCATTCTCACAGAAAAGCATAATGCCTCACAGAAAAGCAAACTTAGGTCGTCGGAAGTTAGCTCCATCTGTTGGACATAAAAGCCTTAATCCATATATAAATATATTATTGAAAGGGGGAAATGGTGATCTTCACATATGCCACAAACCTTCGCGGGAATGTATTAAACAACTTCCCAAAGTTTCATGGCAATCAGATAAATGGTGTGGTAATGCATGAAGGACAAACACACACACACACACACACACACACACACAGACATACATTCATTTTTATATATATAGATATATTTCTGTTTTTATTATTATTATTAGCCCATGTTTTCATATGGTTTAACCAAAATTCTTTAGCTCTACTGTTTTATTTATTTCATCTATGTTTTACATAACAATCTGGTTATTCCAACAGTCACTATAATAATCTTAAGTAATTATATTTACTGTAAAAACTTGTATGCATATGTTAAATATATTTTAATACATTCTGTAAATCTTCATAATTTTCTACCGATATATTTAATATAATAGGACTGAAGAGCTGAAGAGGGGCATTAAGCCCTAAATGCATATCCTGTTGTGCCAATAAACCTGCTTTTTCCACTCGGTATTCCTGTACGATTTGTTCTCGACGGCAACCTTGTGCTAATTCCGAAGGTTGATACAATATGTTGATTAATAGAAATAAAATTGAATTTGGTGTCATAAATGATTATTTTTATTTTTAGCATTAATGGACATTTTGACATTCAAGTAATACAAAATTTATTTATGATGATGATGATCTCAGAATGAATTTTTACAAGGCTCAAAAATTTCGGTTAAGGATGAACTTTACGTAACAAACACAAAGAAATATTGTAAAAAGGAAAATTTTCATATTGTGAAATTATTTTCCTATTGTGGCCATTTTTTCTAACTTTTAAAACACTCCTTTACATTATTTAAGTTTTTTTTCTTCCAAATTCCAAATAAACTTTATTGTATTAGGATTATTCCCATTACATCTGAGGTATACAATTGTTGTATAAGTACCATAATATTAAGATTCTTTTTTAATTTTTAGAACAAGTTAACTTGTACATAACATTTTATAAAGTAATTGAATTAGTTGACTGTTTTTATTTTTATTATTAACAGATACCACCTTTTCCGTTATTGACAATTAGAGTTTTAATAATCATACAATATTTCACTCTAAAACCATAAATCTTTGAAAATAGTTATACAAATTATATATAATTTTGACCTCTGACTAGTAAAAAAAGATATACATACTCTCTTTGTCTTTAATATTTTCTAATTCTTGAAGGTTATAATTATAATGTAATTGACAGTCTTCTTTACATAAGAAAAATGTGAATTTTTGAGCATTCATCATTACATTTAACAATTATCATTAGATAAGTCACATGCAGACTTATCACCAGTTCTTTGTTTAATCTTAATTGTATAAAAAATTTTTTTATATTAAAAGACAAATTCAAAAACAAACAACTATTACCGTATTTTACGGACTATAAGACGCACTTTTTTCTTCGAAAAATTGCCTCCAAAATTCAGGTGCGTCTTATAGTCCGTAGCATCTTATAGTCCTTAAAATACGGTAATTTGTGGGTAATTCAAAGTAATTTTATACCATTCTGGATTTTTTTTCTTGATGAGTTCATCTATATCCTGTACTGAGGATATCTTGAAAACATTCTGGGTTGATTTGGAACAAAGTAAATTACTTACCTTGCTCCTATCCATAAATGGCCCAATAGAAAAGCCATATCTATTTAATATATTAGATAATTGACTAACCCAATTATTTCCATGAGAACTAATTTACATTTTTTAATATAATATTTCTAATAACTTTGAAGGTAACAACTCACTACATCTTATCTTTATGAAAGAACTAAATAAAATAATTAACTTACTTGAACCTTTAACTGCTGCGTAATAGGATTCACAATTAGAAATGAAATGTTTTCTTAATCTCTTCTGGGTTCTTCCTCAGGAATATGAGCTGGATCTTCTAAAATGAATATGAATACAAAAAATTTTTTAACCTAATCGAACGAGTAAATTCCGAATGTCCAGTTTCCTCAGTGCATCCGTTCGTGTGCTGTGTTTAAAAATGCTCTAAATTAACGATCCACGTGCTAAAATGGATTTTAAATCACAATTCTGAATTTTTACATAAAAATGCACAATGTTTGAGATCGTATAATCATAACATGTTCATATATTCCTGTAGCATTTGTAAATAATTCTATAAAGTCAACTTTTGTTGTGTAGTATAGACTGCCACGACATTGAAAGACATATTTCGTCCCTCAAATTAATGCAGGTGGATGTCTTGTATACTTTAAAAATCTCAACTGCTTCCAATCATTTGAGGTGGTCAAGTTGTGGAGCAGTGACTATTAGGTTTGCTCCTGTGAAGTCTGTCACAATATCAGGATCTGTGACCTACGTGGAAAACAATGTGTTATATTTGTGGTGTTGTATATCCGACTTATGTTCTTTCATCCTGACCTCCATTGACTGTTTGGTTGATCCTATATACACCATATTTCTATTAAACCTGTTGTCCCCAATAGGGACCCTATAGATGCCTAGCATTTTGTTCAGGTTAGAAGGGTCTTTTCCATTGCGTAATAAATAGAAAATAGTGTGGCATCTTCTATATGCAATGTTGGCATTATGCTTCTTTGCAATGCTGGTGTATACAGATTTCAAGAAGGGGTTGTAAGTAATAGGTATCCTCTCCTTTTGCACCCTCTGGTTATCACTCTGATTTACCATCAGAATATTGGAGGTCTCCAGTGCCAATTTGTGGTGTTCCGAGATTCTTTGTATTAGATTGTAGTACCCATGTGCTTTGGCTATCTCTTCTATGCAGTTTAACTCTTCATTGAGTGCTATTTGTGTTGACGAATGCAAGTATGCCCTTCTAACTAAGGCCCAAAAGGCAGCCATCTTATACTGAATGGGGTCAATAAATAAAAAGTAATTACCTATAACCAGCAATTAATTCTACTCAAAACAAACATTTTCTTCCATTTTCAATGGCCATCATCAGGTTTCTAAATGTTTGGAATGTTTTTAAAAGAACGCAGAGAACAAACCTTCTAAAAATTTAAAAAATTGCACATCCTGAAGCTATGTGCATGCTCAATGTAGCACTATAAAAATTAGTCTTCACACTGGCTTCTTATTTTAAAAAATTTGAATGGGGTCACATGAGCCAATTCTATGTAGGTGGCTACTGCTGACGGTTTACTATAGACCGACGTGATGATGTTAGACTCCTCAATTCTGATAACTAAGTCCAAGAAATGGACCCTGGTTTGGTTGTGTTGTTCTGTGTCCAAGCATAGTTCAAAAGGATTATCGTTCATCGTTCATTGTGTTGACAAATTGGCTGAGATTGGGTGTTGTTCTCCAAAAAATAATAATATCATCGACGTATCATTTGTATAGGATGATGTCTTGCAGTCAAACTTGGAAGGGTTCTGCTCTCCAGTTGTCTTACAACTAATTCACATAGGCCCCCAGATATAGGACTGCCCATGGGAACTCCTCTAGTTTGTGTGTATACCACCCCATCAAATTAGAATACAGAACTGAACATATTAGATGGCTAATTCTAGTGTAGTACAGTACTATCCACTCTTGTAAAGATAAAGTCCCTGAGAGTGCAGAAACATGGTGGCAGTTCAATAGAGAGGTACAATGATCTGAAATCCAACAGCGTAACACAACTAGGGGAGGTGATTTCCTTAAGGTGTTCAATTAATTCTTCTGGGTTGGAGATGGTAAAAAGGTACCCTTCAAAATTTAAATTTTATTATCTTTTAATTTTCTTATATTATTACTTAAATTTGTGTATTCTGAAACTGTGTCGTCTTTTATCTGTTTTTATTGTCACGACTAGGTGCATAGACAGACTCTGGGCATTTCTGACATCATCTTTATTTGGAATATACTATTGGCCAAGTGTCTATTTATGCACCAAGTCGTGACAATAAACACAATTACTTAAATTATTTACACTAAATAAATGTTTATATGTTTTATCTATTGGCTGATAATTATATTTAAAATTAGAAATATTTTTATATATAACCTATCATCTTCCTTCATTTTGACCATCAAATCTCTGAAAAATCAATAATAAAATGATTCCTTATATATTCTTTAACAGTTTCCCTAGAAAGTTTTTCCTGTAACCCCCTGAATGTTCCAACATCCAAGAGTCACTTCAATTTTACCATTCCACTTATTTGTCTTCAAGAGGAGATTGTTCCTTAGGTTACTAGTATTATTTTATTTATTTACATTTTTAACTTTTTTAAGCTTTAACATTGTATACTCCATCTTTTTACCTTGACACAATGTTCGTTTAATCCCTTTTTCCAACCATTTGTTATTAATTCTGAAGTATTTGTTATTTCTTTCTAAAAAAACATCTTAATTCAACCACTTTATCCAAACTAGTATCATACGTAAACATTTTATTGTCTTTTATAAAATAATCTTCTCTTAACAATATTCTATTTATTTTTAACTTTTCTTGTCTAATTATTAGTTGGCGTTTTGCCTCCTCAGCCTTGGATCTTTTACATAAATCTGTTGTAAATATCATTTTTCCTGTTTCCTCATTATCTGAATCTACTTTCTTTTTCCAAAACTCTTTTAAAATTAAATTTCTGGTATACTGGGAATCTACTGAAATTTTCACCATTGCTTTTATTTCATTTTTAGTCAAACAGATTAGGCTTTGAATTGAGCTATTTGATATTCCTAATTTTACATCTATAAACTGATTAACTTCCCTCGAGTAGTCCAATGCGTAAAACAGAAAATTTATAATTACAATATTTTTGTTATATGTCATTAACCAATTTATCCAACTCAAATTCTAACATACCTTTCATTTGACTGTAATTCTTAGATATAACTTTCATTTCTTCTACTCTCTGTAACAGTCATGTTAATTCTCCTTGAAAAAACTTATCTTCCTCCTTCAATGATTTTAACTTCTGTCTTTATTCCTTGTAATTCTGCATTCAGTTATAGAAAAATTCTCCTGAGTCCTTTAAGTCATATATGGATTTTAATGTATACTGTGATTCTACCTCTACATCTGATTCAGAGTCCTTTAGTGTTTTAAAATATATATTTTTGGATTTCTCAGACCCTCATAACTACCTTTACAATATTTCTCTTCCACCTGTTGAAATTCTTCATTCATCTTTAAAATATCCAGTTGGATTTCTTGTTTTCTTGGAAATTTCCTTGCATGGTCTGCCCCACCCAGTTTTTGCATATCCGCTAGAGACATTTGTTGAGAACGAGGTAGAGGACCTGGATTAGGCTCAATTCCCACACAAATCAATAAACATACAACTAAATTCAAGGATAATCTATTTACAAATATCCAACTTGCTAGCCAAACCATTTTTTGTTATATTTTGGCCTTCTAATACAATAACAGCCAATGTTTCATCTTCAAAAGTTTACTTGCATCTCTGTTATCTAGCACACGCCCCTTTGTAACATTATTTAAGTTAAATTATTGTAACTAAAGTTAATAAGAAAAATTACATACATTTACAATTTAAATAATTTCATTAAAACACTAATTTTTTGAAATTACTTGAAATTTTAAAATAACACAAGTTGGGTCTGGCTATGGTAATTAATACTGCCTCCTTTACGTGCTTAGCTTCATCAATGTCTTAGTGAATAAAACACTGGTAGTTGGTTTGCAGGTTTGCATGGGCTGGCTACATAAAGTTTTTCAGGTTTTCTTCACAAATCTAACACCTAAATAGTCAGTTTCCTGTAGAAAGTCTTCCTGGGAGGTATCTCTCCTTGCAAGGTCTCCAGGTGTTGCATCGCCTTCTCCCATAAATCTATTCATTCTGAGACACTTGACTGCTTTCTTTATTTGATATCATTGAAAGCAACATCTGAAAACACTGAAAATTTCTGCACGGTATGTAGTGCTGAATAGTAGAAATTTTTGTGTCCAGGTGGTCGAGATAATTCGGATAGCAGATTTTTCAATAATGTGTGGTCCACAGATTCCTGTTGGTCTAGGCAAATATATTGACAGCAAACTATCAAATTAGGTAAATGGCAGATTAAAATTTATTAAACAGGTCTGCCAGAAGATGAAGTTTGAGAAACAGTAGGTTAATGTACTTAAAGACATGTAGTTTTTTTAGTTTTTCAAAAATTGTATTAAGTTTTTCCTTTACAATTTAAATAAAGATGCACTGTTGATAATAAGAATATTAAAATTATTACAGTAGGATGTTGACTGAATGTGTAGGGTGTATATAATAGAAATGTAAAGAATGCACAAGTGCTATTTATCAATTTTTATTTTTTATTTTTTGATACTATACCTAAAGACCCAGTTTGTAAGCAGTTCTTTAAACTTTGCAACCATATCAAATGAGTTAATTTTACATCAAAATATAAATAAATAAAATGCATTTGGATGTAAATACAGTCAGCCAAAATTTAATTTTAATTTTTACAGTTTTTAAGAATTTTAGATTTAATAAGTAAGTATTATTACACATAAGACTTGTTATTCTATTGCATTGTAAGATTGTATTTTAAAATCACTCAAAATCAGACCTTATAAATTGTAATCACTTTGTGTATTTTTTTTATTTTGTTTAATGTTTATACAATTATTATAGAAGTTTACTTTTTTTACTGATGATGCAGATTAATTTTAAAAACTAAAATTGATTGTTTATGCGAAGAATTATAAAATGCAACAATGAGAAGAGCATTTGCAAAATGCCAAATGATCAAACTAAGTTTCAAATATAATATACAGCAATATCAATTGCCATTTGTAAATTTTAATACAGCTGTAATAATTATGCAGTATTATGAATTTTAGAGAAAAATCTGTAATACAGGTACTCCTCACTTTACGACCGAGTTCCGTTCCGACGACTACGTCGTTAAGTGAATTGGTCGATAAGTGAGGAGCTTGCGCCTCAAACATAGGATTGTTGTATAATTATACAAATTATGCAACAAACTTCAAATTTATTTATAAAAAGACTGTTATAGTATGCGCAAGCCTATTATAGTACGCTTGGAGCTCGTGTCACCATTTGCCACTGACCGACACTCAAGCCGAGAAAGGGGATTCTCCGAATTGCAGGTCGAAACTCGATTGGTCGTAAGTGCAAGTGGTCGTTAAACAGATAGGTTGTAAAGTGAGGAGTACCTGTACTCTTAATAATCTAACATTGATTAAAATTTTTAAACAATATTTTAACTCTACCAATCTCTCACAATTATCATTTACACTTGCAGTTTGAGGGCAGATGTTAATGAACTGATAAAAAAAATTATAAGTACAAAAAATGATAAATAATTTTAATGTAAATTGTATTATTTATCATTTTTTATTTTAATAATTTTGATTGTGTAACAAAACAATTTCTGATTTTTTTTTTCCCTAGTTCATTAATATTTTATAAAGTTCAGGAAATTTATAGACGGATAAATTTAATAAATATATACTTTTGTACATGGATTATATAGCATTGGTTAATGAATAATACATAATGTCTTTTAATTTTTTTCAAAGCCACGTAGATTTACAGTTGTGGATTAATAACAGGATAAACTATTTTAATTTAATGAAACATTATATTTATAATTTTAATTATTTAGCAGTTATAAAAAATTATGTAACTGTTAATTAGAAAAAATAACTAATTAAAAAGTCAAAGAAGCAATAGCATATTTGCATAGTATGTTATATGCTGTTTTATTTTGTCAATGTGCTGTACTGTAAGGGATGTGAGAGTTGGGAAATTTGTACAAAGTTGGTCAGGGAAAGTCATGGAATTTAAAACAGAATTTGAGTAGGAACTCTGTACGTAATGGCGCAATGTCGTTTCTTCGAAATCTGAGAAGTCGACAGAAGAATATTTTTGTGCAACTTTGTGTTTATTTTTTGTCACTTTGGGTGAAGTGTTAAAATGCTATTAATTAAAACTTAAATATTTTTCTGGTATGTTGTCCAGCTTTTGCTGGTGCTATAAAAACACTTGGTAAAGTTTTCAATTGTTCAAATTTTTAAAAAAATTAGAAAATAAAGTAAAAAATAAATAATTTTATAATAACCTATAATAATAATTTAAAGAGAATCATTTGCTGTCTTTATAATTTGGTGTCTGTTATTTTCAGTTATGCATCATCAATTTCCAGGGAAGGTTCTGTTGGTAGCATGACAAGTGATCGACAGGAAGGTTTGGTACGGCCGGATGGTACTTTCTGTTCTTCACGTCATGCGGAATGCAGTTTACAGAGAATGAAGTCCTTATTTGTAAATCGTCAATTAACGGATGTCGTACTTAAAGTAGAAAATTTAAGAATTCCGGCTCATCGTTTGGTTCTTAGTGCTGCCAGTGATTACTTTGCTGCCATGTTTACGAACGATCTGCGAGAAGCTTTTCAACAGGAAGTCGAACTTCAGGCCGTTAATGCAGAAGCACTTCAAGCTTTAATTTATTATTGCTATACTGGTGAGTTATTAAAAGTAATTCACTAAGTAATTAATTATTATGCCTTTTTGTCCTTTTTAACTTTATTTAAAATTTATTTTGTATACTAGTACTTTCTATATATTAACAGGACTTATTATACTGGATATTATGGATGCAGATATTTAATCTTACAGATCAAAAATAATGTTCTTTATTTAGTTCACCCGAACACATACACTTTAAACATGTGTTTCGGACTTGTTCGTCCCTCCTCAGCAGGCCTTTAAACAACACTTTCTACAATCAACAATAAAAACATTTCTCGGTACAATTATAACTAAAATTAGTTAAAAACACAAACATTTCCCGACAATAAATTTAAAATTCTTACAATTTCTGTATTTCCGATCATCTCTACATTTCCACTTAAACTCGCGATCCACAGCAACCATACAATTTTACACATTCTTGTTTATTTGTTTCTACTTAATTTCAATTCTAATATGTTCCCATCTCATCTTTTATACCTCTTCCTCCCCCCTTTTTATAATGCTTAACCGTGATTGGTGGATCTCTCTGCCATTGTTGTTATTCATTTTATTAGTTTGCCTAATTATATTTAAATGCTCATACAGTTGTCTTTTATAATTGTTTGTTTCCTTTTTCCTGATTTTTACCGTATTTAGATCAATTGCACAACCTTCTGTATTACAATGATCAGCTACTGCCGAATTTGCATAGTTTCCTCTGATTGCTGTGATATGTTCATTTAATCTTATTTTTAATTTTCTTTGTGTTTCTCCTATATATGTTTTCTTTGGATTACAATTACAATCAAATGAATACACTATTCCTTTTCCTCTGTTATATCATATTTTTCTTCTTTTCTGTAACATAATTGTTTTTTAGTTGAATTTATTTTTTCCGGTATTAAGTTGATTTTTTTAATTTACTAAGTACTTTACTTTTACGTACCTAGTTACATTAATTGTTATTATTATTATTATTATTATTGAAACTTAACCTTGGTTTATTTTAAAGATTGGATTTTGGGCATTTGGGTCACCTAGTGCCAAAAAAACAGAAAATTATTTTTCTAAACAGTTATTTAAAATTTGCTGATATTTTTTTAATTAGTCACTAACTTATGTGAGATAAATTTTACTAATATAATATGTTTTTTCTGTCAAAACTTTTTATTGTTCTCCTCTGTTGTGAAAAGCTTTTGCTTAAATCAATAAAGATTGATTGATGGATTGATTATTGAAACTTTAATAATTACACAAACTTAATTTTCAAAACAAAATAATTTGTTCTTAAAGACATCAAAAGGAACATTTGATAAATTTAAAGTTTTTAAATATTTTAACACTTTCTGGATTGAGGGTAAGTCTTTGTGAATGTTCTTTCAGACTGGAGTTTTTGAGCTATTTTCAAAAAATTTGAACGAAACAATAATAGTTGTCATAATATTTTGGGATTTGTTACTTTTATTAACATGAAACAATTAACAGAATAATCATTAAAAAGAAAAAATTGTTAAAAACAATTAGACTAAAATGTCCTTTTACTTTCTTGGCTGTTATGTTAACATAACACAGGAAAACATTCTTATTGAACTTATCTTTGTGGGGAGATAGAGGACAGGTCAAGTGTCATATCCCGAGTAGGGTCAGATTTAACAAGTCTTTTACTTGTTACTGGAATTTACATATTTTTAAAAACTCATTTCTACTCTCAAACTTGAGCCATTTTTGACTGTTTTATAACAATTAATAATATAAAAGTTACTTTTTATTAACAAATTTAATTCCCAAGGCCTAATTAATTTTTGCTTGGAGAATTATGTAATCTATTGATTTTTTATATTAAATAATTATTTCCACTTAAAAGCGAATCTGACAGCCAAAAAAATTGCTGGGAAATAATTGCTGTGAAATAAATACTCCCAAAATGGGATTTTATAGAAAAACTACATAAAAAATTTAAAATAATCTAAAAAGAATGCTTTTATTTGATAAATATAGCTGCAGGGATTCTTATTCTTTCATTTGACAGCCTGCAAAAATTCACACGTGTGTGCGGTCTAAATTGTTTACAAACTGGTTGACCTTGAGAACAGCTGGTCACAGCTTTCCCCGGGATGTTTACAATGTTTATTTCTATTCTTGTCTGAAGGTTGCCCATGTATGCCTCAGGGTATGAATGGTTTAAGGCAGGAGGGAACAAGTTTACCACATATATTCAAATATAACACAAAATTTCTGATTTTTATGCTATTAAATTATGGAGGGACTGAAAAAAAAGTATATAAAAAAATTATACTGAATAAAAAACAATAAAAAAACCCTCTGATGTCATAAAAACATCCAATAGTATTTTAAAAGATTTTACCAAAGTGAAATCGGCTCAATAGAAGTTTAGAATGATTTAATTAATTTGATAAAAAACTCTCATAAAAAACAATAGGTCAATTAATTAGGTAATTAATAAAACATTATAAAAATATTTTCATGGCAAAAATAATTCATGAAATTTGCATAGGTCATAGATAACGATGTATATGTACTAGACCATACATTTTTGGGAAAGTTATACCATTAAGGACTGTATTTTTTGTAATGCTATGTAAACTGTTTGAGTTAACTTGGGCGTAGAACTATGTGAGAGTTCACCTTGCTCGAGATAACTCGGGCTAAGAACTTAAGGGATCTTTAAGTTCTGGGAAAGTTGAGCTAGTGCCATTGTTAACTGTAATTAAATTTTAAAAAAGTCTGTGTAAGATAACATCTGGAATAAGGAAAAAAAGCTTCAAACATTTTATTTTACATTTATTTGAAGTTGCCATAAACTAGTTGAAGTTGCCAAATATTCATTAGGTGAGGAATTTTTCAAGGAGATTCCTTGAGTTCTGTTTAGCTCTGAACCCATTATCTAACATAACACAACACACAACATGGTTACAATATCAGACATGAAAAAGCAACACTGTTTACATTGTCACATCTCATGTACTTGAATGACAAAACTTTATGCATACATACAAAAACAACTTTATCAATTTCTACAGATCACACATTCATACACCAAGGACAGATAGACTTTGACCTAAATGCAAAACACTTCACACAGAAAAAGGAAATTTTGTACTGGGAAATGGAGATGTGATTTAATCCATGAAAGAGGGCAAGTTTTGTAAGTATTTAGGATTCTAACAGGCCAAACTAATAGAAAATACACAAATAAAGCAAAGATTAATTAAAGAATACCAAAGTAGGTTAAACACTATTTTCAGAACACAGTTATTAAAGCAATAAAGACATATGTTGTCTCAGTATGCATTTATTCTTTTGGAGTTATACATTGGACTCACACAGATCTTAAGCAACTTCAAAAGAAAACAACTACAACACTTACGAAGCATAAACAACAACATTCTAAATCTCCCATAGAAAGATTAATTCTTCCATGTAAAAATGGTTGACAGGGCCTGATTGACATAGTAAACTTTTGCTACAAACAAATACAGTAGAAATACAGACACTGTGACAGTATTTCTACTGAGAAGCATCACAGTTACATAAAGCAGTAGCTCTAGCAGACACAAATAACACACCATTAAACTTACACTCACATCATACAGACACAACACAACATATGAAAAGCATAGACATCATTAAGCAATTGTGGATTCAAAAGGCACTTCATGGCAGGCATCCCTATGACCTGGCTCATGATTTCATTGATAAAACTGCATCAAGCAACTGGTTAGCTCACGGATGCCTCTTTGGGGAGACAGAAGAGTTCATGGTTGCCATACAGGATTAGGTCATAAATACTAAAAGCTACAGAAAACACATACTCAAAGATACAACACTCACAAATGCATAACAAACTCTTGCAGAAAATATCATATCATGTCATATCAACTATACAACATATAACATGTGGTTGTAAGTTCTTATGCAAACAATTTACATAGGTATAATCAAATAGCAAATATAGTACACCAAGTGCTTGCACACAAACAGAGATTATTAAAATCCAGTTACCATGCTACAAATATACTTCATAGGCAGTAGTAGAATATGACACACACAAGATAAACTAAGACAGAGTTATAATCATAGATAAAACAATTCATCATAATAGATCTGACATTCATTGACAAATGCAGGAAGATTGCATATGTACTAGACATCTCCATTCCAAATACTCATAACATGAAAAATGCAAACACTGAAAAAATAAACAAGTATGCTCCACTTGCCCAAGAAATAAGGCAGCTATGGAGGATGGATGAGTGTTTATTGTGTCTGTGGTCTTTTCTTTTACTGCTGTTATACCACAAATGCTACACAAAAGTCTGTTTTCTCTAAAATGAGGACAGTTATTACTGACTGAATTCAATCTCTCTTTTCTCTGACTACACAAAACAAAAGTTTGCCACAACAGACATCACGTTGTTTATGGAGCATCACATAGCCTACTTTCTACTAGGGTTTATACAAAAACCAATTTTTGAATCTTAACTTTTCTACGAAATCAGTTTTAACTAGTTTTTGAATTTCAATCTCTCTCCCCCAAATAAAATGGAGATAAGGGATATTTACAACTTTTTTTAAAACTTTAATTTATTTAATATTTATAAAATTTCAAAAATATTAGAAAATAAAATCAACCATTATCTACACAAAACAAAAGAAAATGTTAGATTATCACTAGAGTCGAAAATTTTCACTTTTGGCGAATTTCTGAGCTATATTTGCCTGGAATGAGCATCTTTTGATTAGTACTAATTTAAAAATCTGGTTTCAGTATGTCTAAGTTTTTTTTGGCAAAAATCGACGATTTTCACCCTAACTGGCAAATTTGGCGATAGGTGGTGAAATCGTCAGTTTTCCATGTGCTTCGTGCAAAGATGTCTAAAAAACAGTCAATTGAGTTTAATACACAGACAACATGAAGCAGTCTTGTGCTCAGAACTTCCATGGTAAGCATTCAAATAAACTCATCCAGGATTATGTTGACAGAACTTCATAAAACTGCTGGATAGCTTGGGGATTTTTTTGGCGAGAGAGGGGTTTATGATTGTCTACTAGACCAGCTTAATAATACAAGAAACTATAGAAACATTTAGCAATCACATTATAAATACACATTTAAGATGACCTTAAAAATCAACACCCAAACAAATGAAACAAAATTACATACATTATAGACATACCTATATATATATACTGAGCTTTATAAGTGTATGTGCTATAATTTTGAGTGAATAACCTGCAGGTTATCTGTGTTTGAAAGAGAATTTGAAAGGAGGTGCAGGCTTTATGGTGGGCAGCTTATATGAAGGTTTTATTTTCATTCTTGTAATTTTCGGCAGAGTATATGTCAGATTGTTTTCTCAAAATTATGGTATTTTGTAAATTCTGAAAAATCAAGTATGAAATAGTGCCTGTGAGAGTGGATAAGACACTAATCGTACTTATTAAAATTCATCAAACTAACCAGAAATCCAGCAAAAATCACTTTAATCTAAACAAACATTTTCAGTCACTTTTAGTGATCATCATCAGGTTTACATTTGTTTGCAAAATGTGTTCATAAAAGTCATGTTACCTAAATATATGCAGAATCACTGAAGAAAGAAGGGTCTTACAACAATGGTCTTAGCAACATATGCAACTGAGAACGAAGTACATCTAGACAAAGTGCAGATAATACACCACACACAAGAAAAGACACATCTAAAATACATGGAAAGAATGGAAAGACAGATTTATTCATAAATCCATGAAACATTTTAAAAATTTATTATTTATAAATTACATAACAGATACTATATTTTCTAACATTGAAATAAAGGTGTAAACTTCCAAGTGTTTTATGCGAGTCACAAATATTCAACGTGTTCACCTTTGCTGATATGGTAGACATCTAGCTGATAATCCATTTCCCCCTACATGTGTATCAGCATATTGCAGTTACCCAACGTCACACTACAGTGATATGTTTACACAGTTCCTGGAGGTTATGAAGGAATGGGGCACAAAGACAGTGCTTTTAACAAATCCCCATAAAAAGAAGTCACACAGGGTTAAATCCAGTGATCAAGATGGCCAATGTTTGCTTCGTACTACATTTGCTACTGTTACCTCCTTGCGACAAATCGTGGCAACTATGTAAACTCCTGAATAAAGTTTGGAGAGTTCATGTTTTTTGCAATGCTAAAAATATCTGTTGTGTAGTTTATAAATATTAAATTTTAAAAAGGTTTTGCAGACTTATGATTAACCCTGTATATATAAAGCCAGTAAAAATGCAGGAACTATCAATTTTAAAAAACCAACACAATATTACCCATTTTGAAATCACTATTTGAAGTAAAGTAAAAAGTTACATTAAATCAGAAGCAGCTTTCACCATGAGTGCAGCAATAAGATAAATGTATCTAATTCAAATTTTGTAGAACTCTTTGTTCTGTAGTTTTGTTCTATAACATTTCTGAATGTAAGCCTGACAATGATTACCAAAAGCAATTGAAATCATTTGTTTTGATTAAAGTGTTTGATTTTTGCTGGTTGGTTTAGTGAATTTTAATAAGCACATCCAGTTTATTATGCTGTTTTTTGGATTCTAATCATACTTACACAGGCAACATACCACATACGATATATAAAGGTTTAGAAACATTATACTAGTTGTTCTCAAAGTGGGTGCTAGGTGTCCCCCTGTGGGTGGTGAGTAAATCTAGAGGGGTGAAAAAAAGCAAATGGGTGGCATGGGGCACCGGAGGCAGGGTACTGAACTCTGACCATAGGCAAATGTTGGGGTCACTGACAGCCTTTCCCTTTCTTCTGTTAAATGGGTAAGAAGAAACATTGTGTTTAATGATTTCCAGATGTTAAGAACAAAGTGTGAAGTTGATAGAAAAGTTTACCTAAGAATATTTCGAAGCCTTTCTCACACAAGAGAAAATGGGATAGGGATGTTGGGGTATGGTTGGGGACGGTTGGGTTAATGGAACAAGGGGCAGTTCTTCGAAAAAGTTTGTGAATTACTGCATTAGACCTTAACAACAGCACAGAAATTAACCATACCAAATACATTCCTATAATTAGGTCATTCTTAGGTATTAATACATACACAAACTGCACATAAACAAAGTAACAACTTGTTAAGGCATTGTTACTGCTAATGTTCTGCATAGCAACCAAGCTCTAGTATCAATTATGTAGGATACAGTTTACAGAAGCAATAATAATAATTACTGTTATTACATTTAGGTGAAATCGATATCCATGAAGATACGGTTGAGACTTTGCTATCAACTGCCAATTTATTACAATTATCGGAAGTAGTAGAAGCTTGTTGTAAATTTATGATGTGTCGTTTAAATCCATCTAATTGCATTGGGATATGTTTGTTTGCAGAAAGTCAGAGTTGTGTTCAACTTCATAATGTGGCTTACAATTATATAATGGTAAGTTTTTTTACAATTCATTTATCTGAAGTAAAGAAGAGAATTATGGATTTTGCTATGGATGTTACTTTATTTTTTAATTTTAAACATTTTACTACTAAATTCTGAATGTTATTAATTCTATAAGCAGATTTATGCAACATACTAAATGACAAAATCCTTTACTTAAATGTTTTCATCCATATACAACAGACATTGTTGGGTTCAATTAAAACAATTTAGTACAGTAGCCCGTTGTTATATCGCTTATTGTCATATCGCAGATACAGATATATTGTGCTGTTTTTGGTCCTCCAAATTTTAAAAGCACTTGAGTCAATAAATTTTAAATTACCAATTGCCATTGAATTTCTTTTTACAATAAAATACTGTATTTTATTCCTTCCATTGTCCTTGAAACTACTACTGCAGGTGAAACAATAAATTTGTCAAGATCTAAATAAGCAAAACATATGGACAGATCAATTATCATTTGTTTCCTTTTGATATCAAAAGTTGTTTATTTGTTGGTTTTAAGTACTCTCTCTTCATTTACAAGTTTCTGTGAATTTGAAATTTCACTGCATAATGTGTAAGTAAAAGATTTCTTTATTTCTGAACAAAAAGTTTTAAAATTTTTATACAGTAGTAACTTTATTTTGCTTTTTAGAGAATTTTTACTCTAATTTTATAAGTTTGCATGTTCTATTATATGTTCCATGTTTAATTTTTAAATTTTACATGCAGTAATTTTACATACAGTAATTTCTGTGGAAAAATTTAAATTACACAAATTTTTAGTAAGCAGTTTATTATGAAATAGACTACTGTATAATAAAATCGCAACTGATATTTTGTTTTTATATTGACAGTACTTGTCTTTAAATGTCATTGTTAAAGAAAGAATAATGCTAAAAGGGCATTTGTGGTATTGATGTCTATGTAAATGTAGATATTATACCTTAAAAAAATTATTTATTTTTGTGATGTAAACCAGGGATGGGCAACCTTTTTCTATGTAAGGGCCGCATTGCAGAACTTTTGAACTGATGCAGGCCACACACAAGAAAAGAGGGGGAAAATGTCAGTAAATCACAATTCTTTATTCATATACAGTAGAGAGTCGTTAATCGGAACCCCGGTAATCAGAATCGCCGGTAATCGGAACGATTTTCAGTTGGACTGTGTCGTGCTGAATCGAACGTTTTTGATACTAGATTTACTTCTAAAGTATAATTTTCATGTTTTTATATTCTTCAATATATTTATTTTGTTTGTACAAAATGAAGAAATAATTTTTAACGATACGATAGCCTCGATGATTATTATAAAAATTTTCGTTAGGCTTAAAATCGACGAAAATTCAACACGAAGCGACACGCAACGGAGAAAAATTTGAACATCGGACAGGTTAATGTATTTTTTCGTACATAATCGGTAATCGGAACAAATCACTAATCTGAACAACCCCAGTCCCCAATTGATTTCGATTAACGACTCTCTACTGTATAATTATAAATTAGCCCAGGTATACTTAATATAGCTTCTGGCACTGATCTAAACGTAATATATCGGAAATATTTGGTTAAATGTTAGTCACTGCTAGTTTTAAATTAGTTTTGATGTGTGTGTTAGCCGGTTTCTTGTTTTAATTTTTACTAAATTCATTGCAAAAAAACTATTCACAAATATAAGTTGTAGAAAATAATGTTTGAATTTTCATTGAATATCTTGTTAAACTGGGAAATTGATATATTTATTCATATATTCATATATATTTATTCGTTATTCATGCCATGCGGGCCACAAAAAATATTACTGCGGGCCGCATGTTGCCCATCCCTGATGTAAACAATGCATCACTGTCCTTATCCAACATATTTTTAAATGTTTAAAATATTGGAATGCAGTGATATTCAAATTATAGAACTGTTTTTTATGTATTCAATCCTGATGTGGGCCTCTAACTGATGGCCAAAAACATTTGAGCAGTAAAATTGTTATTTATTGTTTGCTGGAAATCGCATTTAGGTGTTGGTTATTTGATCTTACAGTTCCAGTTCATAAGTGTTGTTTTTTGGTTTATGTAAACATTAATTAATACGATATAACCACAAATAAAATTTGGTATTGAAAAACTAAGCTTATTTTATATCAGCAACACTTGCTGAAGAAAGAATGTAGGTTAGATATTCCATATCATATATAATCTGTTTAGTAAAAGCCCAGAATTTTTAGTACTTTGTTATGTTGCACTTTATCTTTATCTTCTGACAAGCATGATATAACAAGGGATGATGTATTAGAACATTAAGATAAAAAACTGGAACAGAAAATTTTATATTTAAAAATAAATATGAAGCACAGAACATTTTAATTGAAAACAAATCTAAATAACATATGCCATGACTATTAGAATGTAACATCTGCTGCCAGTTGGGAATCTCAAATAACACACTCCATGTGGAAGAGACAGTCCTTTTTATAATTAATTGCTGTCCCTTTTTGGATGCCTTTATAACTTTCAAGCTTTCCAAGATAGCTGGTGTAGGTCACTAGATAGTACAGGAGATGCATATTCTCCAAGTCCACTTGTACATCTCCATCCAAGGCATAGGTTACAAGGGCAGTGCAAGGAAGTTGCTTTCTAAAGTTGTAATCATGTTTTTTAATTCTTGCTTCAAAGCAAGAATTAAAAAACATGATTACAACTTTAGAATACATGGACTCTGTGGCACCTAGCCACAGAGTCCATGTATTCAAAAGAGCAATGCAATCTGTAGTCTTGCACAAGTACAGTACATTGCATACATCTGGTAGGAGGCTTCTTTCAGTTTGGTCCTTTCCTCATTCCTAAACATTGAGAAGATCATAGTTCTTTTATAGACAGTCTTATTAGTATGTTGAGTAATTTCTCTGTTCACTGAGTGAAGGGTTTTATTGTAGACAAGCGCTACAATAAGGCCCTTCGAGCTTTCACACCATGACATAGCAGCTGAGCAATTGGTCTGATGCCAGGCCTTTTTTAGTAATTGCCTACAATAAGACCCTTAACTGACTTTTAAGTATAGAAGAACAAGTATATGTTAAGATAGTAAACATGAAGTGAGACAAGATGGAGTTGGTAGCCAAAATCAGAGATGGTACGATTATCTCGGTAGTAGAACAGACCAAAATCTTTAACTGTAGTATGGATAAGAATAAACTATACTCTTTTGGCATTTTACCTCATCTTTTAGAATATGGGCTCAGAATATTACCTCAGAATATGGGCTGTTTGGAACGATCTTTACATGAAGATTTTCTATATGACTGTGAGCACTAATTTTTGGCTCTATGGAGAACTTATCACACACTAAAAAAATAGGAGCTGTATTAAGGAAGCTTACATGTAACCTTCCTTAACTCTTTCGATCTCTTATTTCTGGGTGGAATTCTGTTTGGAAAACCCCTAATCTATTGAGTTTTAATATCAAATAATTATTTCCACTTAAAAGTGAATCTGACAGCCAGAAAAATTGCCGGAAATAAATACCACTCAAAAACGTGGTTTTACAGAAAAACTATATAAAAAAAATTTTAAATAATTTTAAAAAAATGCTTTTATTTGAAAAATATAGCTGCACGGATTGTTATTCTTTCATTTAATAAAGTGTGAAATTTCACACCTATAGTGTACATTGTTTACAAACAGGATGATCTTGAAGACAGCTGGTGTCTGCTTTCCTGGGACATTTACATATAGGCCTCAGCGGAAGATTAGTTTAAAGCAGGAGGGGAACTAGTTTACCACATCTATTCAAATATAACAAAATTTTTGATTTTTATACTATTAAAATACAGGGGGATGGAAGAAAGGTATATAAAAAAAATTCTACTCAATAAAAAACATCCAATAGTATTTTAAAAAATTTTACCAAAGTCAAATCAGTCCAATAGAAGTTTAGAACGATTTAATTAATTTGATTAAAAAAACTTCCATAAAAAACAATAGCACAATTAATTAGCTAATTAATAAAACACTATAAAAAAATTTTGCGGGAGAAATAATTCATGAAATAGGACATAGATAATGATGTATATGTCCATACATTTTTGGAAAAGTTATAAGTCAAGGCTCGTTTTTATTGACGTCTTAAGACCCATGCCCGAGATAACTCAGGCAAGGAACTGTGCATGTGCCCGAGTTATCTCAGGCTAGGGACTTAACAGGCTGTGTTTTTTGACACCTGCTGGCAGCCACAGGCCAAGTTTTTTTCTGAGTTTAAGACTAACATTATTCTGTCATTTATAAAGAATTATTTTTCTTAATTAATTTATGAGTAATAATACACTACTTTTATATGTATATTATTTTATGTGTAAGTTTATTTTACATCTTGATGGGACAACAATGTACGATTCATTAAATAAAGGCAGCACAATGTCGGCTGTCATGTGATAATTTTCATTAATTGTTTCACTTATGGAGAAGTACTCTATCTTTAGTGTAGTCTTCATGCAGGAACAAAGAAAAAGCTTCAAAGAAATAACTAACACAAACTACAACTCCAATACAAGGAACTTAAAATTTATTTCAGTTCAAACTACTTCAAACAACCTTTACTCTGCAGTAAAATTAATTCTTTAATCTAACGTTTTCGGTTAGCTTTACTAACCCTCTTCAGGATTGCCAAAAAAATCGTTATTTCGAAAATTACGTTCGAAAAACTCTTTACAATTTAGAATGTTTTTAAACTTTCCGGGACGAGGTGTCTATCAACTGGGACAATGCGAAAATTGTACAGAAAGTGGCAAATATAAGGCAACTTAAATATACGGAGGCATGGTGTATTAACAAGTATAATGAAAAAGAACAAAGCATTAATTTTAAAGAATCATATCGAATCCCTTCAGCTTGGAGAGCGGCCGGTATGCAGCTGTGAAAGAATGATCTGAGATTGCGCAGCCGGAAAGTTTAAAAACATTCTAAATTGTAAAGAGTTTTTCGAACGTAATTTTCGAAATAACGATTTTTTTGGCAATCCTGAAGAGGGTTAGTAAAGCTAATCGAAAACGTTAGATTAAAGAATTAATTTTACTGCAGAGTAAAGGTTGTTTGAAGTAGTTTGTTTGTAGTAATGCAGTGTACAGTACATAGTAATTTATTTCAGCTCTTCTGATCACTTCTCTGTCTATTCACTATAACAGTTTGACACTATGACAAAGGAAACAACACAAAAAGAAACAAACTCGTGACTCTTCCATATACATGTCTTTCCTCCTCACTTTTTCTTTTAAAAGTCCCTCTGTTTCCCTTGAGCATTTGCGATGTTTCTCCTTGATCCGGGTTCTTTGGATGTCATCAAGCCCCAGAGGGTTTACAGGCTACTTTAACTGCAACAATGCCCATCCAGACAAAGAAGCTGGTGACAGAACAAGTGGTCTTCAGACCACACACTGAATGAAAAAAGTCACTAATGTGATTAATACGCTAAACTTATAAATATAAAAATTTTCATTTTTATCAATGACTTTTATTATGACATTTTCAGCTTGCAGATTGCCATATTTTCATATTGCCATAACTCTCGCCACAAATTCCTGTTTAAATTGGTTTATGCTGATCGATCATGCACAAAAGTAAAATTTGAAGATGGTTTTAGATAGGGTGACCAGATTTTTTTTTTGGCAAATCTGGGGACACATGTCAGTCATCACTTTTTAAGCTACACAGTAGCAGCCTATGTGTACAGTATAAGTACTATCAGATGGGTATTGTACTGTACAGTACATATGCATGACCAAGATCTAAACATTTTAATTTTGATTGAGCTTGTTTGCTTCAATCAAATAGTTTTTCTCCAATAAGGTTTATAGCTATTTACTGCTAGTGGATTTTAGCCATATTTTTTGTTGGGCTGCAATTTGAAAAATTGGTAGACCTATAAATTCCGTCTGTCTGTCCTTCCTTAATCTCGAGAATGGAGTTAGATAGATGAAAGTTGAGATCAGGTATGGAAGGTATAGTTGCAGGAGGCCCTGATTAACTATATATGAACTTCTGCTTTGAACTGGAAGTCACATTATTTCAATTCAAAATTTTTCCCTGAAAGGAATTTGATAGATGACCAGCATGACTATTGCTAACAGGAATTGTATGATGTACAGGGGTAAACACTACTAAAAAAATTGAGAACATTGTTATGAAAAAATTGCAGTCTGGCATTGTGACAATGTCACAATTGCTTGTTCTCGTTTTAAAATTTGGCTTCTTTTTTTGTATTGGTTACTCCATTAAAAAAATTACCCAGAGACAACAAAGACATTGGTGCTTTGGCGAAAAAACTATGGCAGCAACAAGATTACAGTTAACCACAAAGAAACGATAAAACTGGGTCAAATGGGGACAAGACTCCATTCTGGGGACAAAACCAGGGACAGAGAGTAAAAAATGGAGACTGTCCTTAGAAATCAAGGACAGTCTCCATTTTTGACTCAGATGGTCATCCTATTTTAGAGGCTAGAAGAATGCTCAGTCAAATGATATCATCAGATTTTTCAAAATTTTAGCAAAATTAATGTGATCGATCAGTTAAGAAATTTACTACATTGCAAATGAGTATGCTTGGGTTTGGCCAACCAATGCTACTAGGCTTACCCCAAGTACACTCGAGTGTGGCCTTAAACAGGTTAAAATAATTTGTTGTAAAATTGGAAATTTCATTTAGCATTTATTTTCTATTATAGGAACATTTTATGGATGTTATATACAATCAAGAATTTCTGTTATTACCAGCAGATGATGTTCAGAAACTATTATCAAGTGAAGATCTGAATGTTCCAAATGAAGAAGTTATTTATCATTCTTTAATGAATTGGTTAAAACATGATCTGCCTAATAGACAGTGTAAAATATCTCAACTTTTATCTGTTGTTAAGCTTCCTTTATTATCTCCTCAGGTGAGGTTTAAAAATTATTTATTATTGCTTTTTAAGTAACAAAAGATTTCAGAGTAAATAAAGTTCGTTACAAAACATAAAAGTTAAATACAATTTATCAATTTCATTGGTAATTTTATAATAACAGAATTAAAAACAAAATTGTTGTTAACTGTGTTTTCCATGCCCATTTTTGTATTAGTCTTACAAATGCAAGCATGAGCAACCTGTTTATAGCAAACGACCAAAGAAAAATGTGAGAATTGAGTCAAAACATTTTATTTTCTGGCATTGTTATATTTTGTTTTAGTTTTATTTTTTATTTTGGAGAGTTTGTTTTGTTAAAAGGGTAAAACATCCATCCACATTAACAAATTAGCTACATTTTAGTTTTTCTTATTTTGAAGTAAAAATTCTGTACATTTGGAAGTGACAGTTATCTGAGATTTTGACGTGCATTCCATGTTATTCTGCAACTAATTATATACGATAAATATATAGTTAAAATCTTCTTATGCTGAATATGTATTTAAAACAGTTATGACATTTAAAAATTATTATTTTTAACTGCCTTTATGCTTATAAAATATAACTGCTTTTAGACTTAAGTTTTAGGGTATTGTATTCTCTAGTTGGATTCAGGATTTTCCACAGGTTAAGGCCTATCCTGATGACATTCTCATGGTTTTGGACTATGTGGCTCTTTCTCTTGATCAAATTGAAGGTTGTTATTGTCTTAACTACACTGGCGTGCAAAACTTCAGCAACGATTGTTTTTTGTTGTAACTCCACAGGAAATCACCTTGGAGACATGAAATTCAGAATACAGAGACAGTATTTTGTACTTAAAGGATGAAGAAAGCATACTAGCACAAAAATGAATAGAATGCATACATTATAGAATCAAATAAAAACAAGTTTTATTGAAAGAGTAGCATTGGTACAAATGATTGTCTGTCCAAGAGGGAGAACAATAAACAGATGACCCTTAGTAGGGATATGACCTCCCTTAACTGCAATGGTTGTTTGGCACCAGCTCTTCATACTTAACACCAGATTATCAAACAGTTGTTAAGGGAAGAGTCCCCATTCCTCAAAGAGCATCTGTTTCAGTTGTTGGGTGTTCTCCAGCGGATATAATTGTGCCAAAAGGGGTTTCCCCAAAGCATCCCACACATGTTCTATGGGATTTAAATCAGGGGAATACACTGGCCAATCCATTCTAGTAATATCTTCACTTTCTAGAAGCTCCTCAACAGCATGAGTCCGATGTGGCCTGGTGTTATTCTCCATAAAAATGAACTCTGCATCAATCGCACCTCGTAACAGATGCATATGGGGAGGATTACTTGCTGACAATAGCGATCTCCAGTAACAGTACTTTTGTGGAAAATTTGGAGCTCAGTCCACCTGTTCATGATGATGGCTCCCCAAACGAACACCCCAGGACCACCGTAACAATCTTTTTCCATGATTTTAATGGGATAAAACCACGTACCTACCTCTCTCCATATCAACTGGCATTGAGAATTGCTTGTGATACTGAAACGACTCTCATCTGTAAAGAGGATGTGATTCCATTGATGAGATATCCAGTCTTTGTGTTCCTCACACCAGTCTAAATGGTGCCACCAATGGGCAACTGTCAATGGGATGCAGAGTTCAGAACAACAGGCTAATAGGCCACCTTTATGAAGATGTCTGGCCAACTACTGAACAATGTTGTCTGCTGACTGGTATCAATCTGTTTTTGCCTGCAGAATGATATATCGGTCATCCATTGGCATTATTTTTCTTGGACGACCACCACCAACCTTTCTTACAGCTGTACCTGTGGTTTGGAAGGTTTTCCGATCTTGTGAAACAACACTTTTGTTAATTCCAAACTCTTGGACTACACTCGTCACACTATGCCCTTCCTCAAGCTTGCCAATCATTCTACCACATGTAAAATCATCAAGATGGTTTTTCCTAGCCATATTGCATGTGTTTACCCATTGGAACTTGCAGCCTTTTGTTTTCCTTTTTATTGTAGTCTTGCAAGGGTCACCTAGGATGTCTTCTTCCAGATATTTGCATATGAATCTCCTTTCTACTGAATTGGGTGTTCGTTGTACTGATTGCAACAAGCCTTTTCCTACAATTTCATGGCTGTCTGCTTAAAAATTACATTGTTGCTTAAGTTTTGCATGCCAGTGTAGAAATCTAATTTATGGTAAGAAGATTGATGTGGAGGACCATGGGCTGTTATGACTCCGTTTTAACCTCATTTTATTTAATTCCTGCTATGTATGGGATAGTGACTATTATAGGCAGGAGATGGGAGTTCCAATCGCTTCACCAGTCTCTGAATATAGCCCAGATTGAGGTGTCTTGAATGGAAGCCTGTTAGTGGATGTGTTTAGACCAGCGATTCTCAACCTTCTTAGCTCCGCGACCCCCAAATAGTAAATATAAATAAAATTAATATTTCGTGACCCCCACCCAAAGTAATAATAACAGTAAGCCTTACTATTACTAATTGAATTTTGACTGTAATTATAAATGTAAATTTTTTAAAATATTATATAATCACATTGCACTTATTTCATACATTAAGAAAATACCAACAGTATAAAAAATGTAATACATCTATTACTATTATTTTATGTCACTGCATTTATAGCGACAGGTATGAACATGCATGTATGATGTGTACTGTACATACATGAGCAATTTACAAGTTCCAACTTGATCTATACGTGCTCTTTGTAATTTGATCTCCTCCTATAATACTCGCTGTGAGAGCATGTTTGAACATGCATATGGATGCGTTTGAACAAGTCATGCTATCACTAATATAAAAGAGGCACTAGCGATTGCACACTTCAGTTAAGTTTCGAATGCAAAGAGTGCGTCTGGTGCTTTTATTTTAGTGTGCGGTTAACTGTAACATAAAACTGAATTGTTTTTTTCTTAATTTCTGATGCAAAATGGATAAATTTGTGAAAAAATGAAGTGAGCCATCTACATCCAGTGAATTGGTTGGTAAAAAGACAAGGTTGTACAATGACAGTTACTTAAATTATGGTTTCACCTCATTGGATGGAAAGCCACAGTGCATTGTTTGCTCTCAAGTTCTCTCCGATGAAAGCATGAAGCCATCAAAATTAGTTTGACACTTGGAAACTAAACATCCGGCTCATAAAAACAAACCTTTGGAATTTTTCAAAAGAAAATTACATACCTTGAGAAATCAACAAACTTCTATTTTTAAGTTAAGCCATACTGATAAAAGTGTACTTGAAGCATCTTATCTCATAGCATTAAGAGTAGCTAAGATGTCCAAACCTCATATTGCGTTCTGCAATTGATACGGTCGTTGTTTTAATAGGTGTAGAAGAAGCAAAAAAATTGAAAAACATTCCACTTTCTAACGAGACAATATCAAGGCGAATCGATGACATGGCTGCCAATGTTTGCAATCAGATAATTCAGCAAGTGAGTTCAAGTGAATTTTTTAGTATTCAATTTGATGAATCAAAAGATATAGCAAACATATCTCAGTTCTTATGTTTTGTGAGGTATGATTGTGATAGGGACACATCAATCGAAGAAAATATGTTGTTTTGCAAAACAGTACTGGGTCATGCAACTGTGAGATACCGCCAGGGTATAGAAATACAAAATTATTCTCTATACCACTTACCGGGCTCCGACATGAGTCGGCCTCTCAATTACAGGATGGCTGCCTTATTCGAGAGGTTGGAGAGCACGATAATAAAAGGGTTGGAGTGAATTTGATTGCAAAATCAACTCTCTCCTTTTTGTCAGGATTCCTGGACACCAGGTTATCGTATTTATTATATGTGGATAACCACGCATAATAATCGACCCGCGTGAGCGATATTGAAATAAATCTAAGTCCAATATTTAATTAAACAAAGATTATATTTATTTAGACTAAATCAAAGATAATTACAGAATATACATAATAAAATCAAACGATTAAATTCCAATAAACATGATAACAAATCATATGGAAATAAACTAGGAATATGGATCTAAAAGTAACCTATTTCGCGCTCTACCTAAACTGATGCGCGGAGAGAGAGTTTACAGAGATCTAAACGAATAATACCTCATCAGCTTCTTATAGCTGGTTGTATTCGTAGGACTGGTATCTTCACGTTCACAAATAAATATACTGATAATGTTCAATAACTATAACTTGCATGGCTTTCCTATTATGCCTAATCACTGTATGGCGCAGAACTCTGCCTAATTTGATGAACAAGGCTTTGATCCTTCTATGGACGGCGGCTAAATTGTATGGCTTAACTCCTTCTTGGGTCTGCGCCTAATTCGATGAGTATGGCTTACATCCTCCTTGGGACTGCGCATTTAGGTGCTAGAACGGCTCCCTTTTATAGAGGACCTTGCAGCCGGCCGAGACTTGTTTTATGAATCATCTTCACTTCTGTCAAAAGAGGAAGTTGATTTCCGTTGAAGTGAAACCTGGCATAATACAGTAGAGAACCGAAAATCGGAATCAATTGGGGACTGGGTTGTTCAGATTAGTGATTTGTTCCGATTACTGATTATGTACAAAAAAATATATTAACCTGTCCGATGTTCAAATTTTTCTCCGTTGCGTGTCGCTTTGTGTTGAATTTTTCTCCGTTGCGTATCGCTTCGTGCTGAATTTTTGTCGATTTTAAGCCTAACGAAAATTTTTATTATAATAATCGAGGCTATCGTATCGTTAAAAATTATTTCTGCATTTTGTACAAACAAAATAAATATATTGAAGAATATAAAAACATGAAAATTATACTTTAGAAGTAAATTTAGTATCAAAAACGTTCGATTCAGCACGACACAGTCCGACTGAAAATCGTGCCGATTACCGGTGATTCCGATTACCAGGGTTCTGATTAACGAGTCTCTACTGTACTTTCATTTTACAAATTTAAGATTTTCTCTATTTCTATATTAATTTATATTCTATCTATAGATCCACCAAGATCTATGATAAATGCTGATCATGTTGGTATATTCCTATTTCTCTAACATAGTATTTTTATCCTTAACAAACATATTGTGAATATATTTACTTTATCTCCTGTTACATCATCAAGGAAGTTCATGTTGGAAACTTCCTTTGTAGATAAGAATTTGTTAAAGTTTAACAAATATTATTTCTTTTGAAAATGTTAAATAAAATTATCAATTTATTAATTAATTAAGGCCCGCAATCTCACACAACAGGACAATGTCTTTTTGATGTTTTTTATGAAGCTACGAGAAACTATACTAACATAGATTGGACAAAATGTATTGCAGTATGTAGTGATGGTGCAAAGGCGATAACAGGAAAGAACAGTGAATTATTGAAAATATTAAGAGATCGTCTTATACCAAGGGCAGCACTGCATACTTCACAGACATGCTCTTGTCACAAAAAATATGCTGGAAAATTTCAATCAAATTCTTTGTGAAGCTGTAAGTTGGTTAATTTTATTAACAGCCAACCATTACAGAACAGGCTGTTTGCTAAACTATGCGATGAAATGGGCGAAAATAAAAAATCTCTTCTTTTCCATACAGAAGTTAGATCATTATCGCAAGGGAAAGTGTTAACCCGGGTATTGGAATTGCGAGGTGAATTAATAATATTTTTCCAGAATAAACAAATGCCATTCTCATTGTTTTTACAGAATAAAGAGTGTATGTTGTTGTTGGCTCACTTAGCTGATGTATTTTCGCATTTAAAAAAATTGAATGTGAATTTGCAAGGACATGATAAAAACATTTTATTAATGACAGAGAAAGTTCATGCATTCATTAAGAAGCTTGATATCTGGATTATTCGCCTTCAAAGTAAAAATTTGGATATGTTCCCACTCACTTTGGATTAGATTGAGAAAAATTTGAATGAACAAGACACTATTATTCACCACAGTTTGGATTGCATGAAGATGCATTTGCGTGAGCTAAAAACTCAAAAAATCTTTTTTTAAAAAAAACTCTAAAAATAAAAATTTTAGGTTAAAATTCAAGTAAAACTACTCTTTTATATCCGATTTTGAATGATTTAACTAGCGTGCAAATAATTAACGAAAAGGTACTATACTTCAACCAAAAACTTCATATTTATTAAACTCCTAACTCACAAATGTATTTTGCTTACAAAGCCTCATCAGTGGACAATTGGACCTCAACAGTTCCCGTCAGTTGACGGAGTATTTCCTGGAGGATAAAAATGATTTCTCCAAGAGATGGGTACTGAATTTGTTTAGTGAAAATGTTGTTGCCGCTGCTAAGTTACCAGTTGAGATTCACAATCAGCTCACCGAAATGTCTGCCGACAAAACACTACAACTGCAATTTACATCTGAAGATTTAAATACATTTTGGCTTGCTCATCGACATGAATATGGAAATTGTCACAGAAGCATTGAAAATATTAATCTCTTTCGCCACGTCTTATCTCTGTGATAAGGATTTTTCGTCTATGGTTGTGCTAAAAACCAAATACAGGAATCGTCTTTTATCACTCGAAAACAATTTGCTTTTGTGTGTTTCTAACGTAGATCTACGTACGGAGAAAATTTTAAATGAAAAACAAATACAACCATCTCAGTATATGGATACAGTATATGGATTAACAACTGAACCAATACTCAACAGAAAGAATAATTCATCAATAAACACCTTGGACTACTCAGAAGCATTTATTTGCTATATACAAATGTTTTCAGCATAATGTACAGGCCATCATCATGTGACTGATTTTTGGAACATCAGTTGTAAACTGTTTCCAAATAGAATACATTAAATATAGAATGTTATATTTTAAATAATTAAATAGAATATAGCATTAAAATTTTAAACATTTGAATATAAAGAACACTAAAATAAAATTATCATGTAAAAGTAACAAACATTCTAAAATAACTTAAAATTTTAACAAAAATGAAATGAAAAAATTTAATTCTTGTTCTATTTTTATATTTTATAAGTACAAAAATATATACTAAATGTAATTAGGAGTTTCTATGAAGTTTATTTTTTTACAATGAACTTCTGATGGTAAATTGTTTGTGTCTCTTGCATTATTACATTTATTCTCCAATCTACTCTTATATATTTCAATTTTTTCAGCATTCAGCACTTTATAGAAACTCTGAATTACATTTACCAAGATAAATTTTTTGTATTTAAAATTTACAATTTTTGTTCTATTTTTACTTTTCCAGCTCTGTTATATGTAACAGAGCCTCAGATTTTTACATTTTTTGACTTGAAATGTTGAGAAATGTAAAAAAGTTCAGGGAGTTTTTCTCTGTATGTGTGGAGGGGCACGATTTTGTTCATTCTCTTTGAAGCTTAATAATTCCTATGCTTTTCCTCGAAAATTTCTGAAATTTTGCTTTGCAGGGAGGTTTGTGTATTAGGGGATTGATGCTATTAAATTTTGGTGATTAAAGGTCGAGGGTGTAGGGAGATAAAGGGAGTCATACATTACATCTCCAGTGGGATTGGACTTAATGACAATTTTACTTGTTATTAGCATTTACAATTTTTTATAAAATCCATTTCTACCCTCAAAATTAAGCTTTTTGCCATCTTATAATAGCTAAAAATATAAAAAGTATTTTAATAAAATAGCGTAACAGATGGCACCACCAAATGTTACTGGAAAAGTTAAGCAACTTGTTGCTGGATTTTTATATATTATTTTATTTCATTTTTGTTAGAATTTTAGGTTATTTTAGAACTTTTGTTACTTTTACATTACTATTTTATTTTTGCTTTTTTATAACAGAAAAGACATGGAATGCTCACCAAAGATGTCTCGCTCTTTTATGAAAATGCAACTGCACATGTAGCACTTATAACTGCCAGAGTTACCATCAAGTGTGGATGCAAAATTCTTTTATATTCTTTTATGTTATCTTTCACATTTATCCTATTTACTTTATTTTGCTTCAAGTGATCACAAAAGGGATAAAAAATGTTTTTTTATTAAAATTTTGCTGGGGTTTATCCAACTTTGTGGGTAGTAATTCAATAGTGATAGGGAGATGATTTCTGTAGTAAAAGAATGGCTTTCTGAGCAACTACAGAGGTTCTACAACAACACCTAGTATTGTGAAATTTAACACACATGAAGCATAGATGAAGTAAATGCATAAATGTGCACAATGATTTTATGGAAAATGGCTATGCGAACTAACAAGTTCTATCAATGTAGGATGAATTTTTTTGTACAATATAACAAGTTGTTGGATATCCATTAGACATTAATTTAAACTGAAAACAAATTATCATCATTCTTAAAGTTGTTATATAATAGTTGTAATTTTTTCTAGATTTTTTTTTTTAATGTATCAATCATTAATTTATATTTCTTTAGTTTATTGCAGATCATGTTGAGGCCAATCCCTTATTTAGGGAGGATCGTATGTGTCAAGATTTAATTATGGAAGCACTTAAGTATCATCTGCTTCCCGAAAGACGATCTATGTTACAGTCACCACGTACCAAACCGAGGAAGTCTACCGTTGGTAGTTTATATATTATTGGTGGAATGGATGGAAATAAAGGTAAATTTATTAATAAAAGCTATATAAATTGTGAACAAAACTAATAATATGTCAACAAATTTATGCAAAAAAATATTTTCACTTTCCAACAGTATTTAATGAGAAAAAAATGCTTTTGGCCTTATTAGTAGGCCTTCTTTTGTTTTCAAAAAGAAAAAAAAAATTGTATGTTCCATATAACAAACATTCTAAACTAGTACATTCTAAAAAAGAATCCACGGATTTAAAATTTCTGATAGCATTTAAATTGATTTCATTTTCCAAACAGGAAAATGAAAAATAACAATTACGTAATAATATATGACAGTTTTAAATTTTATAATGCATTCTTCGGTTTACGAGAGTGGATCAAATATAAACCGTAATTTTTTTTTAGACATTTATTGATTAATAATATACACAAGTGAAAACTTTAGTTTTTCTCTACATAGCCTCCTGCAAGCACTACACACTTTTGCCAACGATTTGGAAGCTTCAATATCCCTCTCTCATAAAAAGATTGAGGGCGAGTTATGAGCCAATTGTGCACGTGCTCCTCAACTTCTTCATTGCTTGTGAATCATTTTCCTCCAAGTGATTTCTTCAAGGGTGCGGACAAAAAATAATCACAGGGGGACAAGTCTGGACTATAAGGAGGGTGTTCAAGGGTTTCGCAGCCCATTTCTTCCAATTTATTCCTTGTCAAGATTGCAGTGTGAGGCCAACAACCTCGGAACCTATCGGGCACTAATTTTTGTGAAGTCAAGATGATCAGTGATAATGGATTTGACATTCCCATAGCTGATACCCACTTCTTATGAGATTTCTTCAACAGTTAACTGGCAATCATGTTCAATAAGCTCTTGAACAGCACGGATGTTGTCATCTGTAAGGCTTGTCCTTGGGTGTCAATCATGACCTTCATTTTTGACATGTTCTTGCTTACTCTTAAATTCTCTGGCCCACGTATACCCACAATTCTGAGACAGTGTACTGTCCCCAAACTGTGCCTTCAATCGACTAAAAATTTCCAAGGGTTAATGCCTTCATTAGTTAAAAACTTTATGATGATGCATTGTGCAACTGACGAATGTACCTTTCGCTCGGCCATAGCTGTACTGATGACAGAACTGAGTGCACTCGTTAACCAACCAAGCCAGTTCCCCCACTCCTCACAAACCAAACATCAACTTCCCTCTACATCATCTGGCTAGGAACTGCGTGTTAAGCATAATTGCAAAATTACCATTTATATTTGATCAACTCTTGTATTTCATTTACAGAACATAAATGACCTGATGAAGATCAGCATTGTTCTAAAATGTTAGAATATCTCTAATATTAAATTAAGTTTTCATTTTGGATTTACTAAGGCTTTAGCTGTTGTTTATTGAAAATTAATGGAAAGATATAAATGAGAAAAATAAATAAAAAATGTTAAAAGATTAAAATATATAATTAATAATATGGATAATTATAAAAAATAATACATAAAGTAAAAATTTTAAAGTTGGCTGATGGTATTTAATTTTTATAAAAATATTACAAAGAAAAAATTTCTTGCTTTCGTTTTTCTTTTCTGTCATTCACACCAGTGATATTGGCAAAATTACCAGAGGATGCTGTTTCCATTTGCATTCTATTGTGGAGGTGGAGCCTGAAAGAAAAGGTTGTCTCCATGTGTGAGAATTCTTGTTTTGAACTGTCACTGGTGTGAATGACGGAAAAGAAAAACAAACGCAAGAAATTTTTTCTTTGTATATTTGTGATATTTTTATACTATTTAAAAATAAAAAATAATATATGAAGAAATTTTACATAAACAACCATATAGGGTCTACCAAATAATAGGCATATAAGTAATGCAACCCAAAAGCAGATAAAGAAATATCTGAATCTGCCATGGGTTGCTTACAGGGATGGGCAACCCGCAGCCCGCAGTAATATTTTTTGCGGCCCACGTGGCATAAAACGTGAATAAATATATCAATTTCCCAGCTTAACGTTTGAATTTTTGTCGAATATCTCATTATTTTCTACAACTTATATTTGTGAAAAGTTTTTTCGCAATGAATTTAGTAAAAATTAAAACAAGAAACCGGCTAACAGATACATCAAAACTAATTTAAAACTAGCAGTGACTGATATTTAACCAAATATTTCCGATATATTACGTTTAGATCAGTGCCAGAAGCTATATTAAGTATACCTATGCTAATTTATAATTATATATGAATAAAGAATTGCGATTTACCGACAGTTCCCCCCTCTTCTCTCTTGTGTGCGGCACACGTCAGTTTAAAAGTTTTGAAATGCTGCCCTTACGTAGAAAAAGGTTGCCCATCCCTGGCTTAAACCATGAAATGAGTGCATATTGTACCATTTCCAGTTATTGTGCAAAAGTAATTAAGCAATAAAGCAGAAATTTTGAATAAAACAGGATAAAGCAGAATTAAAGAGCTTTAATGTCAAGGTTGTTGTGTTTTTCCTCCTGAAGCCCAGTCAAACTTCCACACCCTGTTTCTTCTTACTTCATTGCCAATCATAGCAAATTGTTGGCAACATAAGTTTTTTGAGGGCTGTAGTGGCATAGCAGCACCTGCATCCAATAAGACAAAAATAGAAACCTTTTTTCATATCTGTATGAAAATACAATACAGAAATTTTGTTTACCATATTTCAGTTCTTATTTATACTTTTTGAACTTATAAATTTTTCTCATATATTCTCATTTTTCTTCATATTAAATATTAAAAACTTTATTTTCATACCTTATGAAGATTTAATCATTTGTTTTCAGAAAAATAGAAGTGTTTTTCATATTTAATGTTAAATAGAAATTTACTGTTTTTGATAAATAAAATATTTGTTTATTTAACTGCATTGATGTAACTGTATTGATTTAACAATTGTGTTATAATCAATACATAACATTTTTTACCATTTTGATAATGAAATTGTAACTAAAAATGATTTATTTGATTCATTTTCTAAATTATACAATGTAGAAATACATTTTATATTAATTAAACAAACATTTGTATGCAGAGGCAGAAAAACTGGGCATGGTTCAAAATTCTAATGTGTGTTGTTCCCTTTCCTAACCCCACTCTTGCTGCAAAAGAAAGAATTTATATCTTCCCAAAAAACCTTTAGCACTTGACTGAGAAGAAGAATCCCCCCAACACTTGATCAAAACAATTGTTTTGATTATGGATTGGGTGATGGTAGGCTTTCTGTTCAAAACCATGGATTTCCTGTTGGCTCTGGGTCTTAGTTTGGCCAAACCTCTTAGTACTACCATTGTTTGTATGTTTTAAAATATTACTAAATAACTTTCAAATTTGAGAATAAATCTTCCCATAATATTTTCTGAGCAGTAACCGAAGGAATGAGACAGAATCTCAGCATTTTATTAAATGGTCTGATCCTTGCAATTTATCATTCTTTACCATATAAGAAGGCTTATCTATTCTTGAATTAAGCCAGTGGTTCTCAAAGCGGGTGCCGCGGCACCTTGGGGTGCCGCAAGTATGCCACAAGGGTGCCGCGAAATTTTTAAATAATTATATTCAGATTACTTAAAATAATGGAATTAAAGTATTAAATTAAATAAATAATTAAAACAATTATTAAAAATTAATATTGGTTTTTTTCTACTAACCTTGTTACGTCGCCACTCGTCTTGGTGACTCGGTAATTGGCGATACATAAATACTAGAAATAAAAAACGAACTAGTTACTAGTCGTCTGTTCTTCTGTTCCTGCAGCGAGTAGAAGCGCAATATAAATGCGTCGAATGCAGTAATTGTTTTTATTATTGTTATATGTTCGGACAATAATGAAAAAGTATCGTATAAAAATATTTTTCTTCTTTACAACAATAAAAAATAAATTATTAACGTGTAATTAAATTTTATAATAAAATATTGAAGTTAATTATGTTGTTCAATATCGTGAATAATTTTTTCATTAAAAAAAGAAAACGGGAAGATTCTAATGATCGAGAAGTGGTTACTGGTAGCAAAGCTAAGGAATCAATTAGCGCTAGTAAATCATCAAAAATTGAGAGCTCATTTTATCACCAGATACCTTTATATAATAATAACTTTTGTTTTGAATGTTTTTGTGTTGTTTGGAAATAAACTTACTTACTTTAAAAAACTTTTATTTTTTTCAAAGACTTTTCATCCTTCATATCTTTACTAACCGTAAAAAAGCAAAAAAAATAAAAATAAAATAATAATAATAATAGGGGTGCAGTGAATTTTGTTTAGTAATTTCAGTGTGCCACCAGACAAAAAAAGTTTGAGAAACACTGAATTAAGCATACTGTCATTGTTGGAGTTGCAATTTTTTATGAATAGCAGTGTAATTAACATTTATCTGGATTTTAAATGATGATTATTTAATGAATAATATGTAAAATAAGACTTGTAATTGTTACATTAAAATAAGATTTTTTAATTTAATAGGATCTGCAAGTATACAGAAATACGATCTTCGAACTAATAGTTGGTCACATTTCAGTAACATGAATGGACGTAGACTTCAATTTGGTGCTGCTGTGCTTGATAATAAACTATATATTGTAGGTGGTAGAGATGGCTTAAAGACATTAAATACAGTCGAATGCTATGATTTAAAAACTAAGAGTTGGTCTGGAGTTCCTGCTATGTCAACACACAGACATGGACTCGGTGAGTGTATGACTGTTTTCTGTTCAGTTAAAATAATAATAATAGTTTAATAAGTAATGATTACTGAATATTCTATACAGAGCGTATTGAATATCAAAAAGAGATTTATGTTGTATATGTTTATGTAAAATAATACACTGTATTTACTCAAATATAAGATACCATCAAATCTTAAGATGCACCTTAATTTCAACATGCTCACACCTGAATTTTTTTTTAAAAAAAGACAACTTGAGACAAATTTGTCAACAGAATCAGTTCTGTTGATGTAAATTTATTTAGTATTTATTGCACAATAAAGCAAGTTATATACTGCTTTATTTCCTTGGTATTGTAGTTGGAAATCTCTTCACTTTCCATGTTAGGGTCTTGTGAATCAATACTGGATGTGATGTTTGCATCTTTCCACATACAATTATCCTCAGAGTCATTTGAGGCATTGGAAATGCAAATTTATTGAAAGAACACCACACAACTTTTTCTGTGGATTTTTTAATTTTTTATCTAAGTAATTGGGACATTCATGCATTAGTTTTCAATATTTGGAATGATGGTCTCAGGTTATAAATTCATGAGCTTTAATGCATAGATGTGGCCATATTTGCAGGCTTGTAACAAGCACTTCAGTGGTTGAATATTATGCAAAAGATTAGCAGAATATGTAATTTTCTTTTGAGTTTTCTTTTCTGGTTGTAAACTGGATACCTTTCTTATATTTCATATGTAGAGCTTGAGACATCTGTTCTTTTACATTTAATGATCCTGGAGTTCACTGAAGATAGCAGTGTTGGATCCTCTTCATGTAAGATATTCTCCAGGTTTATAAGGCTGGTGAGTTTAGCATGTATTGTTGTTCTCAAGATTTACATTGCTTTCCTTAGGCATGCAGGTGCTCTCATAATTATAAACAATATAGGTTCTATAAGTTCTAGAAAGTACATTTGTACACAGAATAACCACTTGTTGCTAGTGTTTGATTCTTCAATATACTTAATAAAATACATTATGTTCATTTTTTTACTTGCTACTGCTTAGTAGCAGGTGTTTCAAACACAGTTTTTTCACCTAACACAGTTTTGTAATGTTCAGTTTAGTTTCCAAAGTAGTAGAGTGACACTTCTACATTTATCTCCTCTGCTAGGTTTATTATTACATTTTGGAGATGTGTTTTTGAAGCACTAATCATAAAAGTTTATAAAAAGCTTTTCTCCATCTCCTAAGACATTGGCATTCATACAAGTACATATGGGGAATGTGTCTACCAATCAGCAGCCATGCAGGTATTTCTAATGGGTCATTCAAAATATTTTTACCAATCAGTGGCTGACAACACATTAGTTTCAGATTGTTTGAAAGTCATGCAGTTATAATTCAATTAGCAGCCTGAAGATGACCAATTGAAAGTGGATGAAAAAATATGATTCACCTTTGCTACTTTTAGGCTATTGAGTTAGTAGGTATTTACATATTAACCAGCATTCAGCAGTCATCTATTATAATTTATAACCATATAACTTCTGAAAGATGTCTACAAATCACTTGGTAAAATTATTACAACTCACTTATAATAATTTTTTTATGAAACTTGCATAATAACATCTTTAAGAAAAGATTCATAACTGTAAGCATTATAAATTCTTGAATGTTTACCAAGTAGGCTTACATATTTTTGCTAAACATCCTCATTACACTACAATCCCGGATGATGACGTGTCATCGCAGCTCCAACGTCTTGCAACTAAGTAATGCCAACAACTGACCGGTTTATTCAAAATTGGGAGATTTGTCCACTTTGTCCACTCATCTGGCACTTCCTGTCTTAGAGGAGCACTTACTTTTTCTGACAGCATTAGGGGAATTTTTTCACAACATTATCACTACTGTACTGTATAATTATTTTCATTTATTTCACTCTTATTTGGTTGTTCTACATTTTCATGTACAGTAAAACCTGTCTATGGCGATCACCCATGGTTCCTTCAAAAAGTGGTTTTTTAGACAGGTGGTCGTCCAATACAGGTAGTGCTGTAATACCGTATTTCCGTACGTATTTTGCACACTTTTCAGCCATTTCTACTAAACAAAACTTGAGGTGAGCATTTATAAGCAATTTTTTCACCGAAAGAGCTATATTGGTATTGTATTTTATTCTTATCGGATAACTCGATTTACAGGAGTCATAGTGATTTTATGACAGACTTAATACCAATATTTTAAAGATTAATACAGTACTTGCATTTTCTTGATTATAATACACACTTTCTTTTTTTCGAGATAATTAATTCAAGTTGTTTCTCTTTGTTTGCTCCTCAGTTACGTGTATTGCGTCATCGATATAAAAGAGCGTGGTATCTCTCCAACACTTTGGTTTTGGTTAGTCTAATCTTATTTTAACTTCAAAAATACTGTATTTTTTAATATTTAATATTTTCTTAAGTACAATAAGAAAAATTATTAATTAATAATAAAATGATTTTACTATTTTTTGTCATAATATGATTTCATTACAATCATGGAATGTCCAATGACAATCGCAGAATCGAAAAAGGAAGATTGCCTGTAAAACTGATTTTTGCATTAATGTGTTTATTGCTTTTATGGATATTTTGCATGTGAAAATTACATGGATATTATTATTCTAAAAATATCATGGAAATAAGGTAGGTTGGTACAGAAACTATTTATTTCACATGTACTGTATATGAGCTTCAAAAATAAATAAATAAAAATAAAATAAATTTTATCAAACGATGAGATCAACCAATTAATTGTATTGTGTACAATATTTTATATGTCAAGAAAAAACTGTAGGTCTACAGTACGATAAATTGACAGTAAGGATACAGTATGTACTCTTTTATGTAATTTGTGTAAAATACAACACTGTTTTAAAGCAATTTAGAACAGAAAATTTAATTTATTAAATTTACATGTACAGGCTAGACAATACATATTTACATGTGCATATTAAAAAATTCCATTACCTTAGTCTGTCTAACTTGTTTTAACTTTTGCTGTAGGATAACTTCCTCAAACTCATTTTCAATTAAATCTGTTCTTTTCAAAACACGTGGTCTTTCAAGATTGACGAACGTTGCTTTCAATCTTGAAATTGTGAAAAGCCCCTCTAATAGTGGAAACGGTTCAATACGAACAACACTTTGTTCTTCATTATCGTCGTCGTCATCATTGTCTTCTGTTGTTTGACAGTCATTGATTATTCTTTTCCCCAACCATAAGTTGATCCTCCCAGTCTTCATCCAAATCTTTAAAGCATTGAACATCATCAATAGCTACAATGTCATTAATTTGTGCAGCAGTACAAAGCTCTTGAAGTTCTGCTTCTAAAATATTTTCAGCATCCGGAGCATCTGCAACATCGGGAAAAAAGCCACATCTTCTAAAACATTTGCTGATCATTTCAGAATTTACTTCCTTCCAGGCATTTTTAATCCATTTAACTGCATCCAAAACAGTCAGTTGTGTTGCACTTTCAGCACTTTCCATCCAAACAAGCAAAAATTTTACAAGTTTTTTCTGTATAGTATCTTAAACTCCCGGATTATGCCCCGATCTGATGGTTGAAGGTGGCTCATAGTGTTAGGTGGAAGAAATTTCAATTCAACATTCGAAAGTGAAATCTTGGGGAATGGCAGGTGGCATTGTCCAGAAAAAGTAAAATTTTCCTGTTTTGGTTCTTCATTTTGTCTTTTAATTTTTTTATTCATTCTTGAAAAATGTCTGCTGTCATCCAAGCTCTGGAGTTGGCTTTCCAGGTCATGTCCAAAGTTGTGATGCAATACCTTTAAAGCATCTAGGTCGAAGTAACTTAGAAATGACCAACACTGGTTCTTTCTCTCCTAATGTATTACAGCAAAACATTACAGTCCAGCATTATTTTGCCATCTTGCCTCCTGAACACTTCTTTCTCTTTTCGATTAAAGTTTTATCTGGAATGGCACAAAAAAGAAGTCCCGTTTCGTCTGTGTTATAGACAACATGAAAATTATATTCATCTATTGTCGAAAGAATGTGTTGTTTTGATGATAGATGTTTCCAATCTTCTACATTAACTTGATTGATGTCACCACTTTCACCACACAAGGTACGATAAACGATGTTATGATGCTTCTGGAAACTTTCCAGCCATCCATTGCTGACACAAAACGACAAAATCTCTAATTTTTCTGCAAATTCACATCCTTTTGCCTGAATGATTGGTCCACTCAAAGGAATCTGTTTAGCATTTGCCTTTTGAAACCACTCCCATATCAATTTGTTTATCTCTTTGTTCAGCTGCTTTCTTTTTTGTTTGCTATTCTTCTTTCCATTGCTTTCCCATTCCTCCAGTATCGACTGTTGCAAAATTTTGAAAATTGCATTTTCCCACAGTTAAATTTCTCCGCTAATTTCCATTGTGATAAGCCATTTTCACTTTCTCTAATAACTTTAATATGACCTTCTAACAACAACACTTTGCATCTCTTTCTCATTTTTCCGATATTTTTGAACAAACAGAAATGAGTTTTCGTTTGCAGATGTTAATGGATTAGTCCAGCTTGTAGCTGGACTAATCCATTAACATCTGCAACTAATTTCAAGAGTGGGAGAAGTGCCAGAGATGGATTCGAACAAGAGTTTAGACTTAATTCATTATACTCGGAGAGAGAAATGTTGAGATGGGTTCAAACAATAGTTTAGAATAGATATATTCGCAGAAGTGGTCACTTATTACAGTTGTACGTTGTTTCGGACCAAAAATTGATGCCCGTGGTCGCGTTACACAGGTGGTCGTTTAATACAGGTAACTTATACGAAGACTCTATAAACTATTCCAGGCCAGAAATTTTTGTCCATTTTGACTGGTGCCCGTTGAATGCATGTGGTTGCCTAAGCAGTTTTCACTGTATAATGTTCTTGGAATTATGATGAGATATCTGTATTTTTTAATTGGATGTTATGATATTTGTAGAGTTGTATTCTTACACTTTGGAAATATCAGGTAAATAACTGTACTTTTCTTGTAATACTTTTTAAAAATATTTTTATAAGTTTTATATGTTTATTTTATAAAAGTTTGTAATTTTATTGTAGTGTAATGAGGATGTTTAGCAAAAATATGTAAGCTCTACTTGGTAAACATTCAAGAATTTATAATGCTTACAGTTGTGAATCTTTTCTTAAAGATGTTTAAGAAAAGATTCACAACTGTAAGCATTATAGCACAACTGTAAGCAAAAAATTATTACAAATGAGAATGAAATGTAATTTGTAACCAGTTATTTATTTATATCTGTTGATTTTGATTTTTAATTGAGGTGGAATGTTAGCAAAGCCTCTTATATATGGCTTACAGAATTGTTTGTTCTCAAAATCTGTTTGATTGATTTTGAAAAAAGTCTGCGATTTTCCATTAATTGTGATGAGGAATTCAAAAATGTAATAAAAAATGGGGGTCCATGACTTCAGTTTGAAATATAAGATAGTTTTATGAGCACACGTGACAAAACAATATTGCACGACTTTGTAGTGTGATGTTCCACAGTTACTAGCACATCTTCTATGGGCTTTGCTATAAAATCAAGTTTGTTCTCAAAATCAGCCCATTATTTAATGGACTGATTTTGATAAAACTTTGCCATTTTTCATCAAGTGCAGTGAAGAATCCAAAAATGTAACTATGATCCATTTAAATATAAAAAAATTAAGAGCCCATGACTTTGTTTTCAATATACAGAAGTATTAAAGTGTCAATGTTCCTGCTCTTAGGAGTCAAAAATAAAAGCAGTATTGCGTGCCCTAATGGATAATAGGTGAAAAAATGAAGAAAAAGCAATTGATGACAATTGCTTTGTTCTTGGATTGCCTTTCTGTGTTGGCAAGTGCAAGGATTGCCTCTTCTGTGACCGGCAGTTAGAAGGATAGCCTCTTTTATGGTGACAAGTGCAAAGTTACCTGTCTGTGTTCTTTGGATACAAGGATTGCCTTGTCTATTCTTAATAGGTTCAGGGATCGCTTTTTTCTTTCCTGCTCTGCCTTGATTCAATTGCGATATGACAAAATCACGTGATGTTCTAGTTTTAATTAATGTTGTCTTTCCTTTAGGTGTTGGTGTCTTAGAAGGACCTATGTATGCTGTTGGTGGACACGATGGATGGAGTTATTTAAACACAGTTGAAAGATGGGATCCTCAGTCACATCAATGGAGTTATGTGGCCCCAATGAATACTCAACGAAGTACAGCTGGGATAGCCATTCTGAATAATAGGCAATTTATTTCTATTACAATATTTATTTGTCTATAAAGTTTTCAGTTCATGAAATTTTAAGTTCTATATTTTAATAACAACTTTCTTGCCAGCTACCACCTTGTCAAAGTGAGAACTCATTAATTTCAATGAACTATAGAACTGAGTTGATAGGAGCAAGAGCCTCTAATAGGGGTTACTCATATCAATCATGTCAGTAAGAGCTGTGGCAAGAAATTTTCATATTTGGGCATCTGAGATAATTGGGTAATGCAGTGTTTCTCAGTCTGTGTTGTTCAGATTATGCAATCTGCATATTATAATTTCTGTCATCTGTTAATTTAGATATACAACCACCAAAGCCAAATTATCGGGCTAGAGTCGGCTATAATAAATAAATAATTAAAAAGACAATTTGTCTTTTTAATTATTTATTTATTATAGCCGACTCTAGCCTGATAATTTGGCTTTGGTGGTTGTATAGCTTTGTAACGGGTTAGTTGTTTTTATTTATATGTTAATTTAGATTCATATCCAGGTGGACCAGGTGGACATTCTTGTAATTCTTTGTACCATAATAATTTCAAAAGGATACCAAAAAGCTTATTTATTTCAAAGTTTTTATAGTTTTGAAACACTATACATATTTGTAATTTCCTTTTTCCCTCAAATAAAATGATATAAAATCTCTAACATTCAGTTGGAGTGTTTTTTAATAGCTAATAGAATTCACTTTCAGGTTATCGACGTTATTATAATTTGGATGATTAGATGCATCAGTAATGAATTATAGGATAGTCTTCCATAAATTTTATAATTAACCAAACATGCTGAATCTGTATTATTCTGATTTCTTAGCAGTAGGTTTTAATTCTGCTACTAAGAAATCAGAATAATATCCAAAATAATTTAATTTTGTAGCTTTAAGGCCAATTGCAAAAGTTTTAAAGAATCTTTTCAGTTCAAATATAGTGTGTGAAATAATTATTTTACCAGAAGAATAATTGTAAAATATTTTTCTAAGCATGTATGCTGCTATGAATACAGTAAAATGTTACTGTAATGTATACCATTATAACAAATTTGTTTTTAATCTTCTGCTAATTTACTATGTATCTTAAAATTTTACTTTAAGAAATGTACTTCAGTGATCCTCACAGTTTCATTATACTGACATTTTACTGTATTATTGATCAAAATTCAAAGTTATTTATTACAGTGGAACCTCGCTTAATGAGCATAATTCGTTCCATAATCTTACTCGTAATGCGAAACACTTGTTAAGCGAAACAATTTTTCCCATATAAATTAATGTAAAATATGATAATGCATTCTACTCTGGAAAAAATACTCAAATATTTTATGTATAACGTTTATTCAAAGAAAATTATACAATATACATTGTTAAGGAGTGTGAATCATCATAATCTTTTCTTCTAGCATGGAATAAATCAACCTGGAATGTGAATTGAATTTGCAGAAAACAAAAAATATCACAGATAATATGTCTGATAAACACCCCAAACGATATGCCAAATTCTTGGGCTATGTAAAGGTTATAATTAAATATTAGAAATTAAATAATTTGACTAGAGGTAGGCAGTTATGCTTCTAGTTCATATTAAATTTAATAATTATAAATAATTAATTTTTAATTTAGACATTTCTAAAATTTAATTTGTCAATTGGTCATTAAATTTAATATGAGATAGCAGCATAACTGCCTACCTCTAGTCAAATTATTTAATTTCTAATATTTAATTATACATACATTTTGGCTTTACATAGCCAAAGAATTTGGCATATTGTTTGGTGTGTTTATTATATAATGAGCTATGATTGTTAATGTTTATATGTAATGTGTGTGTACACAAGCGATACTAAGATGCTAGCAGAACGAGTGCTAAACACAAACTAATGAAGCATGCACACAATCTGGGACTTCCCCTCTCCTAATCACTCGTTATGCGAAACATCATTCAGTGAGTCATTTTTTTCACAATTTGCTTTGCTCATTATGCGAAATACTCATTATGCAAGGTGCTTGTTAAGTGAGGTTCTGCTGTATTTTATTATTTATGTAAATTGTATTACAGATTGTATGCTGTTGGTGGAAGAGATGGAAGTTCTTGTTTAAGATGTGTAGAATGCTTTGACCCACATACAAATAAATGGACTCTTTGTGCACCTATGATGAAGAGAAGAGGTGGTGTTGGGGTCGGTGTTGCCAATGAATACTTATTTGCACTTGGTGGACACGATGCACCAGCTGTAAATCCAAGTGCTTCACGTTTTGATTGTGTAGAAAGGTAAAAATTAATCTCAGTTAACTCTTTCTGTGTTAAAAATAATACAGATACAATAATACTTTCTGTGTTAAAATAATAAAAGATAAAATAATCTAGTTATTAATCAAAACTGAAGTAATTTTTATTATGTGGTTAATTTATTAAAGGATTAAAGTCAGCTTAGAATAAACAAATATTTAAAGATATGAAAATAATTTTCTGGCAATATGGTTGTTCATTTTCAGATTTAATGCAAATTTATATATTTTAACAATCAAATTATCAAGTACATAGTACTGAAAACATTGCCTTTTCAGCATTACCTGTTTTTAATAACAAAAAGAAATGTTTATGCGAGTACTTTCAACATTAACATTAAGATTTTAAATTTTATATTAACAGGGCACCATTCTCAGGGTTTCACAGGGTCAGTAATCTTATGTTTATTGCTTATGTTAATAAATCTTTATCCCTTATTTCCTCTTCATTCATTAATGCTTACGCTGATGATATTAAAATTGCTAACTATTCCCAACTCTTACTGCAAAGCGATATAAATAAACTAAACAAATTCAAGATATTAAATCTCTCAATAAACCCCAGTAAAACTAAAATCATGATTTTTAGTCTTATCAGATCACTACCCAACATTAATTTAGTTCTTGATAACCAGAACTTACAAATAGTCAATAGCATTCATGATCTCAGTTTAATATTTGATTCTGATAACACACCTTCAATTGCCGTATATCATCAGACTATAATTTGGTAATAATAATTATAAATTACTAATGAATTTGACCCTAGAGGGAAGCATTAGGTAATTGTAAGATGATGAGCCGAAAAAGAAACTGGGGGCAGTTATTAGGAGACATAGTCAATGTGCTCAATGACCTGGTCCTTAGCCTTTAAATAGGCCTGACAGCATCTGTCCATTGTGTTATGATCATGTTCTTCAATATTTTCTCTGATGCAGTTTGCACACCTTGGTTTCTCCCTTTTGTTAATGCAGTCCTTAAACAGATGATCCTCACCAAGTGACTACAAACCCTTGTTTACATTGCAAAGCCAAAGCACTTAGACTCAAACGATACAAAACATGTTCACTATGAAAACAACAAAATAAATTGTTTACAAGTAAACAATGAAAAACTCTTTTACAGACAAATGAGTACCAAAACAAACACTGATACACAGCACAGTGGCACACCAACAGAAGAACTCACAACTTATTTGTCTTCTCTTTGGACCAATGCTGACACACACAATGCTAATGCAGGTTGGATCGAGGAGGAGATCAAAAACTTGCATAACATATTAATTATGCCCTGTCCTGAAATAAACGTACACGACATTCAATATGCTGTCAACAGAACATTAACTGGAAGACACCTGGTGTAGACAAAATTCACGATTTCTGGTACAAAATGTTTATATCACTGTAACAGAAACTAGCTAAACACCTAAGATAGATCATCATCAATCCACAAGACATGCCATGATTTCTTACTCAGGGCATTACCTATATGAAACCTAAAAACAACAATTTGAAACAATACCACAGATCAATTACATGTCTTTCAACACTACAAACTATTGATATCCTGTATTGCAAACAAAATATATGAACCTGTTGAAGAACACAACATCCTTACAGAACAACGAAAAGGTTGCCGTAGAAATCACAGGGGATGCAAAGAACAGTTACTCATAGATTCAGTCATTCTACGGCAAACACACAAACAACACAGAAACATACACATGGCATATATAGACTACAGAAAAGCATTCAACAGTTCTACACATTTGGCTGCTACATATTCTACACATGTACAGAATACATCCATCACTCATTGCATTCTTCCAAAATACTATGCAGCACTGGAGAACAACACTACATCTCATCACTGGAGAATAACACTTCCAATAAAACCATACCATACCAAATATTCTTAAGGTGAGGAATTTTTCAAGGAGATTCCTTGAGTTCTGTCTGGTTCTGTTTAGCCCTGAACCCATTATCTAACATAACACAACATGCAACATGGTTACAATATCAGACATGAAAAAGCAACACTGTTTACATTGTCACATCTCACTACATGGATGGCAAAACTTTATGCATCCATACAAAAACCACTTTATCAACTACAAATCAAACATTCATACTCCAAGGACATACAAATGGAGTTTGGCCTAGACAAGTGCAAAACACTTCACACAGAAAAAGGAGTTCAAAAGAAAGGAGATTTTATACTTGGAAATGGAGACATGATTGAATCCATGGAAAAGGGTGAGTTCTACAAGTATTTAGGATTCTAACAGGCCAAACTAACAGAAAATACACAAATAAAGCAAAGATTAATTAAAGAAGAATACCAAAGTAGGTTAAACACTATTTTCAGAACACAGTTATTAAAGCAATAAACACATATGTTGTCTCAGTATGCATTTATTCTTTTGGAGTTGTGCATTGGACTCACACAGACCTTGAGCAACTTCAAAAGAAAACAAGTATAACACTTACAAAGCATAAACAACATTCTAAATCCACAATAGCAAGATTAATCCTTCAACGTAAAGATGGTGGACAGGGCCTGATTGACATAGTAAACTTTTGCTACAAACAAATACAAACACTGCAAGAGTATTTCTACAAAAAAGAAGAAGCATCACACTTACATAAAGTAGTAACTTTAGCAGACTCAAATAACACACCATTAAACTTACACTCACATCATATGGACACAACACAACATATAAAAAGCGTAGATACCAGTAAGCAATCGTGAGCTCAAAAGGCACTTCATGGCAGGCATCCCTACGACCTGACTCATGATTTTGTTGATAAAACTGCATCAAACAACTGGTTAGCTCGAGGATGCCTCTTTGGGAAGATAAAAAGGTTCATGACTGCCATACAGGATTGAGTCATAAATACTAAAAACTACAGAAAACACATACTCAAAGACGCAACATTCACAAATGACACATGCAGAAAATGTTACATCATGCCAGAAAATATACAACACATCACTTCTGGTTGCAAGCTCTTGGCACAGACAGATTATTTACACTGACATAATCAAGTAGCAAATATAATACACCAAGAGATTGCAAAGAAACACAAATTAGTAGACATCCACGAACCATACTACAAATACATCCCACAGACAGTATTAGAAAACAACATGCACAAAATGTATTATGACAGAGCCATAATCACAGATAAAACAGTTTACCACAACAGATTAGAGATCACACTCATTGACAAACACAATAAAATCGCATACATTTTAGACATCCATTTCAAACACTCCACAATGTACAAAACTTATGCACTGAAAAATCAAGACGTACACAGAATTCGCCCAAGAAATGAGGCATCTGTGGAGAATGGATAGGGTGCTTATTGTACCTGGTACCTGTTCTCTCTTTTGTACAGGTGTGATTCTACACATACTACACAAAAGCCTGGGAACATTACAATTGAACAGAAACACATACATCACACTTACAGAAGGCCACTATATTGAATATATGTCATATTGTTAGGAAATTCCTGAATACAAACACACACACTGATACACTTATTTAATTTTTGTTTTGTTTTGGTTACTATGCCCTGACTCTGGTCTGGCATAGTACACAGCCATCGGTGTCAACCGAGTATAACTCACTAAACCCAACATAATAATAATAATTTGATTATTAATAATTTATAATTTAAAATATTTTGTCCAAATAAATATTAAGAATTTTCTTAAAACTTTTTAATAATTATTTAGATATGATCCTAAAACTGACACCTGGACTTCGGTTGCTCCGATGAGCGTTCGGAGAGATGCTATTGGAGTTTCTCTTTTAGGACACAAATTATTTGCGATTGGTGGTTACGATGGACAAAATTATCTGAATCTTGTACAAACTTATGATCCTCAGTCAAATGAATGGGAAGAGGTATGACTTATATGCTTATTAATATGTTTACATGTAAAATTATTGGCTTTAATATTTTGTTATTATAGAAACCAAATAATTTAATTATTTAAATATTTGAGATACAAAACTTTTTCATAATGAAAATATTTATATAAAAAAACAAAATTTTAGTAAGTAAACAACTTTAGTTCATCAGTGTTAAAACCACAAGTACATGTACAGAATTTAAACATTTTCAGCAATTCAATAATGTTGTCATCAGACATGACAGTAGAACTGATATAGAAGCTTTTGAAAATGAATACTTTGTATTACATGAAAAATTTAAATTCAAAGGAGCAAGTACCAAAATTTAAATTTAAAGAAAGCATATAGTAAAAATTTAACAAAAATATAGAATGGGTCAGAATCAATCACATCATTGTTGATTGACCACATAATTTCTTGTTGGAAATAACGTGAAAACTGTTATCCATGTTTTGATTGAATATCTGTGGAATGCCATATCCTTAGCAAAAGCTTTATGATGCCACTTCCAGTCATTTGGAATTTTATCTCTAAAAATGCCAAAGTATCCCTTAGTGCTGTAGGTAGGTACTGTACAGTCAAACCTGTTTTTATGCGGTGGATAGGGACCACATAAAAAAAACGCATTAAAAAAAAAAAAAAAATCGAACGAAACTTCATGAGTGGCTATAAAAAATAGTTTTCGCAACACAATTAAAAAAATATTTTTTTATGTGGTCAATAGGGACCGCATAAAAAAAGTCTCACATAGAAAATAACTCAAAACCATACGAAATAGAATTTATTGACAACAGATGTCAGCACTTGACTGCATCGTCTCGTCTATCGTCTGTTTTACATATTTTTGTCCAGGTGGTGTTTTTTTGACTTAAAAAATAAATTATTTCATTTTTCGCATATTCATGCAATAATATTACTATAATAAGTTCATTTATGCTATAATAAGTTTATTTAGCTATAATAAGTCAACGTGAGACATGACGAATCGCACGAGACTAGTCGCCAACTATACCGCACAAATAAAAAATCGCACAAAAAAAGACCGCATAAAAACAGGTTTGACTGTATTTGTATTTTTAGTAGTGCAAATTGTATTTTTGCTTCATATTTTCAATCAAACTTTACAGTTATCATTTAATTTGTAATAAACAAATAAATATTGAATATAGAGCAATAAACACTTGTGTATGTTGGGGGAAGGCAACATTCCATGCAAGCCCCAATGGGGGAGGCATACTGTAGAAAAGGCTGTGAATTTGCTGGTATAAAGAATAAGAAACAGACTAAAATTGATGTTTTTTTTTTTTTACATGAATACATGTGTAAATGTATTGATTTTGTATGATACAGTATTGTACAAATGATTTTCCAATATTTTCACTGTGCGCGTTTCCAATGACGTTCTCTAAGAAAATCTGTAAAATAAAACAAAGCAAGTTTATATATCTGTATAGTTCTTCCGTATGTCGACCGATTTCCTTTGGTTTTTTGGATGGTCAACTTTTGGAGGTCTTGCTATATATGTTAAAATTATAACATATATATAGCAGTACTGGGGACTTAAATTTAACTTCTAGGAGGCCATTTAAACTCTGAAGCATTTTTCTCATTAGAAATAACAGAAAGCAAATTAATCCATTCCCAGACCCTAAAAAATACTCATTTTGATAAACTTAAAACATAAAATACATGTAATTTAAGGGAGAAATAACACAATTAAATGCCCTAATAATAAATTAAAACAAAAACCAAAAAGTAAGTAAATAATGTATAATAATATAAAAATTGCCTTTACTGGTCAATGCAGGTAATACAACCTCCACTGTGGCATTACCAATCAGTTGGTAAGTGTCATAAGGGAAGGTGGGAAGGGAACGAATGGGACTGGATGCCTACTTGTGCATGGAATCTTACATCTAACGGACAGGAAAAGACAGGTGTTCGCCCAGCTTTCCTGCTGGGGGAGACAACGGGTCCACTACTGTATAGTCTCTTCCATGCAGTAAATGTAATATACTGGTGAAGGGACCAGGACCTGCCGTTTTCCTCCGTTCAGCTCCTTCTCTTCCTCTTTCCCAGTTGGAGGGAAGCTGGCACGGGTAGTCAAGCAGCTGATTCACTCTGCTGGACGGGCCAGGGGGAATTTTCAGGCCAAAAGCTTTACATACTTTTAAATTGAAATGAAATGAAATTGGTCCATCAGTAAGTTAACTTCCATTTTTTTTCCCCCGTTGCAGGTGGCTTCTTTGACCAGCGGAAGAGCGGGAATGTGCGTTGTGGTCATCAAAAATGGATAAAACTTCTGTCACTGACATTTTTGTAAATTTTATAAATGCATTCGATTTGAATGATACATTCCAATAAAGTAACAGTATTAAAGAAGATGCATTTTAAACATGGGTAAAATCTTTGTTGCTGTCCAATAATTTCTGCTAAAAGTGTTGAAGTTGCATGTTTTTCGCTAAAATGACGTACAAAGTACCAGAAAGTGTGGAAGAGTATTTCCAGAAGTTTTTCTTCCCTTTCCTGGCAGAATAGGTAGAGACTGGGTGGCCGGACCAACTCCCCTCTCTGACGGAAAAAGACAGCCTCTGTCGGGCAGGAAAGGATCGCTGCTTTTTTTGGTAATTAATCTTCAAAAACATATCTGTAAACATTGTAAGTACAGAAACTGCCACCAAGCATGCGTAGATCAATGGTTTTCAAATTATTACTGTTTTATCTTAGATGTACACGAAACACATTTTAGTATGAAACCATTCAATGACAACGTTTTACATTTGTAATAATTTGGCTATGGAAAGTGGTGATATCGGGACATCAAGTAAATCATTCCAATGTCAAAAGCCGTAACAGTAGAGAATTTTCATAAGGTACAGTGCCAATGTCATTTTTAATAAAACAACATTTGAATATATTTTGAAAACCATTGATCTATGCATGCTTGATGGCAGTTTCTGTTCTTATGTTTACAGGTATTTTTTTTGGAGATATCACTGGTTTTTCATTTCGTGTACTTTATAAATATGTACAATGTAGTAATAAGTAGAAGGCTGAAGATGAAAAACGTCATATATGGATTCTCCTTAGTGAGAAATAAATGCAAGGACAAATTTGTGAATAATTCTTTTAAATATTTTTCAAATTATTATTCGGAACAAGTGCCAAAGATTTACCTTTTCCACCGTCGTCATTAAATAATAGGGGAGACTGAAGTGAGACGAAAAATAAGAAATGCTTCACAACAAGAAAACAGTAATTTTTGTAATGTTTATTGAAAATTATTATACATATATGTGGTGTCTGTGGATGGCTGAGCTGAGCGTTAAGAGGCGTATGTAGAACTCAGTTTAAGAAAACACAAAGAACTTCTTATAATATATAAGGACGTACACTTTAATATAATACAGAGGACGTTACAACACAAAGAACACTAACAAATCGTCTTGAGGCGGACACGTCGTAGCTTCTTCCTTTCCTACTCTTACCGTCGTCTTCTTTTCGCCTCGGGGGAGAAGAATGCGCTTAAGCTTCGTCTCCGTCTTTTCCCGCGTGCGCCAGAATGGGTGCGCACGACATTCGGCTTGACCTTGTCGCTAGCGCGGGGGACGGGCACCACAATATGAAGCGTGCAATGCCATAAGATTGTAAATGCCATTTTTCTCAAAATACATTTTATTGAAGAAATGAATTTTAAATGCAATGTTTTTTCCTACAAAAAAATATTGTGGCGATAGTGGCGTTTTTAAGTGGCTATATTTTGAAGATGAATTTATGTGCAAGCCATAACGTTTTAAGCGCCAAAGTGCAAGCCACGTGACTTTTGGCGCATAAAATGTTACGGTTTACATTTACGTCATTTTGTTATTCCAATTTGTAATGCAGTGAGATTTTTATGCCGAACCGGATAACTGAATGCCAGTTTATTAATAGTTAACCTGTATCACCTTATTATTTGATATTCGGACTTCTATTAATCTTTCAAATTTGAAGTTTTTAAATACATTTTAACTTTTATTACACTAAATTAATACCTTATTGTTTATATTTTCCTCTATTTATCATAATTATATTACAATTGATAAAGATTACAGCCCAGTTCAAGTACCAAAACTGTGGGCCCAACATTGTTGAAGCCAGGAAGCAGTCACTAATAGATTATTGCCAGTTTTTAATGTTAAAATTGATATTGAATTTGTAATTGTGTTTAATAATTTAAGTGTAAGTTTTTGGTATTCAAAACTGTTTTCCAGCTGTAGAAACATTAATTTTATGATTGCAATTGATTTTGGCATTTACAAGGTTATGGCTCTAACCCTGTTTTTAAACTTTTTTTGTTTCCTTACCATCATACTTAGGTGTTTGAAATTAAACCCAATGTTTTATTCCAAAGTGTAAATTGTTAAAATAATTTTTATAGCATTTGATTAAAGTTTGTTCATTAGAAAAAGTGTTTTTTCTCTCTCCTGAAAAGTTTGTTTTTTGGCATTTACAACATTATGGCATTGCACGCTTCATATGCATTTAGTAATATTAAATATACAGAACTGAGTAATAACTACAATCGTTGTTGTTGTAGAATAAATGAAGAAAGGTTGATAACTCGTCTTACTGTGTGTCACTTAGTTATACAGTGATACAGAACATGGTCCACACTGAGACATGCAATGCTTACTTCAGGATAAGCGTATCTAACGAATATTTAGTCCTGTTAAAACTTTCTAATCTCTTGTTGAAGAACTGGGGGTTAGCAATATTTTTATGTTCGATATGTTTATACTTGCAAGGTCTGCAACTTTAAGGTATAGAAAACTCGAAAAAATAAAAACAATACGGACAATGTTAAATTTTTGAAATCATGTTAGTTCTTCAATGGAGTGAAAGAGGATTTAAAGGACTCGAACATTTGCTCGTATTGTCTTTATTTTTTCAAATGAAAATAATCCCATCTAAATGTTTGATTATAGAAAACTTGCAAGTTTTCAGATCATCTTGGGAAGGAAACTTTGAGGTCCTCTCTATCATCCTTTTCTGTAGTTATTTTTCTAATATAATATATGTTATCAGGAAACTCTACTAGAACATAGTTTCTTTCCTTAGGATCTCCATCTATTTCCCCAAAGAAATTGATCGCTGTGCAACAGGAACTTGTGGAACAGAATCACTATTTGATTTCTGTGTAAGCTCATCAATGTCACTGCTATCAAGACGGCCTATTAATTGAGATTGTAGCAAACACTTTATAGTTTGATTATTGTTACTGCTTTTCCTCCATAGTCTTGCAGATTTCTTGTTATTGTCGAGTGTCAGTCATGACCACACTGTCCTTTTTTTTTATTCTGGTAGTCCTCTGATTTCCTGACTGCAGCTTTAGAGAAACTCTCGAACTGCTTCGGTGAAATAAACCTTCCTGTAGAAGACAGTGTGACCGTAGGGCCGGTATCTCTTTGATACCGCGTCAGGATGATATCACTGGATCCTTAGATTGATACAGAGAATCGTAAAATTGCGCGAGCGGTTACGTACGAATATTCGAATGTCAGTGGCGGAACGGAAGCGCTTACGAGACAGTTTCCACGGCGAGAATAACTGAATGGTGTAAAGCAGCCAGAGGGTATTGGCGCATGCGCTTTACAGAGCACCAACCTCAGCCGGTTTAGCTGGTAGAAGCTACACACGTGCAACGCTTCCAACGATTCTATCCCTAAGCCACTGGGTAGGGAGCTATCTAAGTGAATTGTTTAAGATTTAAAAAGTAAAGAGTATTCAATGTTATTTTTATGTACTTTTTTTGCAAAGTTATATTTAATTATAATTTTCTTTTAATTATACTGTAATTGTAAATACAGATTTTCAGACAAAATCTTTAGAATTGTTATCACTTTTAGATGTTAATAATTTTAATATGAAAAAAAATTTTCCAAGCGTGTTTTAATTCTTTAAATTAAGTAAAATTTATGGGAAATTTTTTTGATTTATCTAACTTACGTAGCGAATCGCAATACAGTAGAGCGTCGATAAGTGGAACGTCGGTAAGTGGAATGGCCGGAAAGTGGAACGATTTTCAGTCGGACTGTGTCGTGCTGAATCGAATGTTTTTGATACTAAATTTACCCAACCGAATAAAAAGGATAAAAAATTCGCCCAGTGTTTAAGTTTCGAAGACACAATGTAGTGACGTAAAGAAAAGAAACGAAAAAAAAATATAATTTTCATGTTTTTTATATTCTTTAATATATTTATTTTGTTTGTACAAAATGCAGAAATAATTTTTAACGATACGATAGCCTCGATGATTATTATAAAAATTTTCGTTAGGCTTAAAATCGACGAAAATTCGACGCGAAGCGACACGCAACGGAGAAAAATTCAACAGGAAGCGATACGCAACGGAGAAAAATTTGAACATCGGACAGGTTAATGTATTTTTTCGTACAAAGTCGGAAACTGGAACAAATCATTAACTGGAAGGACCCCAGTCCCCAATTGGTTCCACTTATCGACGCTCTACTGTATTTATATTCGTGTCCGGACTATAGAGTCCGAGCGCAAGTTACTCGCGCGCCGCCCTGGTGGCAAATATTTACATAACACACAGGAGTTGGCTAAAGAGTGCATATGCGTTATATCTGAGACATTTCGAAAACCGTACCTAGTTCAGTAAATCGCTTATTGTTTTTTAATTTAGCTTTTAGTTTAGCTTACTCGAAATTAAATGTCCTTACACGTGTAAAGATTTTTAAAAAAATTGTTCATTTCGAGACAAAATGAGATATTTGTAAAATATTTAGAGTTTAAAAGTTCTAAACTTTATTTAAAAGAAAATAGCATATATTATACACAAATCCAATTAGCTTTATATGTAACAAATAAATCAGATAATCTGAATATTTATCTATAATGATGTACTGTACAAAATGTAATACTTAAAGTGGAAAAAAATGAGACGTTCATTTATTCACTATTAGAGAAGATGCAAATGTTCTACTTTAATTATTATTTACCCGCAATTGTAAATAGTATTAAGTTTCAGTGTTTTCGCAATAAAAAAAATTTCACTCATTTATAATTGGTGGCTGCAGATTTACTATTACTGCACAAACAAACATTATTTTATCTACATATGGAAGAAGTGAAATGGGTAATCTACAGTTCAATATTTCAAAAATTTTAATTCTACCAATGGTTCTCTCAACGTGAATTCTTACACGAGCAATTTTGTATGTTTCGTCCAATTCATTAGAACTAAACTGATTTTGATTTGGTTTTGAAAAAGGAGGCATAATTAAAATAAAATTTTTATTTTCGACACCCAATTTAATTTGAGGAAACCCTCTATCAGCTATAACAATATCTCCCTCCTCCAGTTTTTGTAGAATATCACAATCATTTGTTATAAACGAATCTGTACTTCTTCCTCCATACCCACTAGAAAGAAAAAAGTTATGTTCCGATGGGGCAATTCCAATTAAATATTTTACAGTACAAGCAGATTTATAGCAGGAATAAAACTGAAATTGATGTTGAACTGATGATGGCTTCTCAGTTTTAATTTCTGTACAATCGATGATTACTCTTGTTTCATCGATAATTTTCTTTAAATGGTTGAGGTAATGTAGCCTTAATAGATAATTTTGTTAGCCAAATAATCCAATCTTCTGTTGCAACAAAAATAATTTCTAAAATTTGTAACATCTATGTTTTAATGGTGGTTCTATGAATTCCAAACAATGCACCTAATGCCGAATAGCACGAACCCAACTTTAACTTCATTAGAAAAATTAGTAACTTATTTTCCCAAGACAATTCATAAATTCTAACAGGACTGTTTGGAAGCGTGTCTGAAAGTAAATTGAAAACATCGAATCCTACTGATATTAGTTCTTTTAAAGATTGATCATCATGAAAATTTGCTACACCACTAAAATGACATGACCTATGATTTTCTCCACATTCTTTTGAAATCATTTTAATATGGGAAACTTGAGTTTCAGAAACATTGTTACTAGTCATGCAAATAAAAAATTTTTAAGTCTCCAACCTCTGTTTGAGTTCCAAAATCACGTTTTTGTTTTTGTTTAGGGTCTAACAAATTGTTTTCAATTGCTACATCAAAGGTGTCCTCCCGCTTCTTCAAATAAAATATTCATTCTGTTCATTAGGTGTTTATATCTCTTCATTGACTGTTCGTGTCGACAATTTTCTTCATTGCTTCTTTTTTTCGAGATAGATTGTTGGATTATAATTTGGACATCTTGGATCTTCACTTTTTTCCCCACCTATAAAATGCATACTGCATATCCGCGCTGATTTAGAGGGTAGCCATTGTGATCCGTTTTTACTAAATTTACAAGGATATTTTTATAAAATTATTCGTGTCAATTTTTTAAAAATTAACAATAAATTTTGTATTTCTTCCTTTTGTCTTTTAGCAAAATTTATCAGAATTTGGCGCTTCTGTTTAAGGTGTAGACCTGCCAGAAAACAATAAAATGAAACTTTCGGCGTTACATGTTGCGTGTTTGCTAGTGTATTAGAACGTCCAAACACAACAATTTACATTTGATTTACCCATTTTTAATACTATATCTCAAATACAAATTTTAAAAAAATAAACGATTTACTGAACTAGGTACGGTTTTCGAAATGTCTCAGATATAACGTATATGCATTCTTTAGCGAACTCCTATGTGTTATGTAAATATTTGCCACCAGGGCGGCGCGCGAGTTACTTGCGCTCGCAAGATCTGTATAAGAAGGTCAGGACACGCTCCCGTGATTCTTTGCGGCAGCGGCCATTTTGAGACTAATCGATTGAGCTCATCATACGTGGTTCGTGCGTGAATCAAATATAAGTACGTATATACCAGTGGCGTGCCGTGACATTTGATGATAGGGAAGCTGTTTCTGTAAGAAGCCGACTTTCAGGGGCAATCAATTAATTGCGCGTCAGGGCCCGTTCGTATTCGTTTGTTCGATAAGCCATAAAAACCGTATACTTCTTTAAATGTATTTTTAATAGATTATCTGACGTACTTAATAAATAACAGAGGTAATTATATCGAACTTTCTTATTAGATTCAATAAATTCCCTGTGCCCTCTAAATGCCAATTCTCGCTTTGAGAAAAAACATATAACATCTATTAATTTAGATATATCTATTAATCGTAATTATCTCGTTATAATTTTCAATATTTATTTTATATCGTCTACCAATGTTAAATTCTATTCCGCTTTGATTTCCAAATTGCTTCAATTTTACGAAAGAATCGTCATTCGTCATAAATTTTATCGTCAAAATGTCGAAATTTTTTGTTGGCGTATTTATATTTAATTTAGGCATCGCTCTTTCTCTTTTAATAATGTTTTCATTTTCATTATACGGTCTCGAGCCAAAACTTTTTTAAAATAAATTTTTTAAATCACTAGCCACGACATAAGGGCTAAAATTAAAATTATAAAAGAAAACTTACTTGGTAAAACAAAATGTGTGACGAATATGCATGCCTAATACAAAAAATTCTTCAATTGTATGAATATACTTTTAAAGAAACTTATAATTAAATATAACTTTGTGAAGAAACGTACTGTACATAAAAATAACAAAATATTCTTTACTTTAAATCTTAAAACAATCCACTTAGTGAAATAGCTCCCTACGAGTGGCTAATGAATGGAATCAGACGCGTCTTGGTAGGTGTGCGGCGCGTGCATGCACGCAGGCTGCCAAATCCCGAGGGTGCCGATACCGGTCAATGTCAAATGCCTCTTGTCGATCACTAGTATATCTCAAAGGACGCCACAGGGCCGTTGTAAATTTTAAACGTTTCTCACCATAGATGTAAATATGTTAAACTTAATAGTCATTTGTTTTCTAACTACTGTAATTCGTTTTAGTACCAGGTGTAACGGAAATCAGTTCCCCACTGTACTGAGCTAGTGATTGGTTCGGTTAAGCTTTTGTTGAAGTAAAATTCTGGCTCTTTCGGCAGGGCTTTATTTATGTCCCCATTCCCTAATCTCTTAATTATTTAACTACTTCTTAGTAGAAATAAGTCGAAACCAGTTATTTTGTACCTGAATATCTGTAGTCTTGGGAAAACATTGGAAAGACAAATTTTTATGACAACGGATATATAAATCGTAAATTTTAGGAAAATAAATTCTAGAGCTTTTTTTTTGTACCATTATATGTCTCATTCATTAAATTTGGTTGTAAATGATGCTGCAAAAGTAACAGTTAATTTTTTTATCACTGTACTAGAATTGTACACGTTTTTTCTCCATCCCCTGACAGATGGGACATACTAAATCGTAATATCACCGGTTTAACATCGAAATCCGTAAGTAATATAAGATGGGAGAGCAGAATAAACGCGGAATAAATATATCAAATATTTTAATGGATTTTTTTAAACTCCTGTCAACTATACAGAAAACGACGGCCGGATGGCCGAGCGGTAAAGGTGGCAGCCTACCGCTCTGGGGGACCCGGGATCGAATCCGAACGGGTCGAATAATCCCCAGGAATTTTTCGGGGGGTGGTCCGTTCGGATATGTCGGGCCCCGTCCCTCACCACCCGGTCGCCCCATTGTGGGCCTGGCCGAACCCATAATGGGCCTACTAAAAGAGGCCCTCTTAGTGCCCACAGGGCAGAAAGAGTTAAAAAAAAAAAAAACTATACAGAACTATCATAAAAACATGCCAGTATATTCCTATCGGTTGGGTTAAGTTATAAATCTAGTCTAGGGTGGGCAACCTTTTTTATAACACGGGCCAGAATAAATTTTACGTATTTTCCGCGGGCCGTAGTAGTTAATCGACGCCTTTTTGTGACTCGTAATGTTTTTAGTCTACAAGTATGAAATAAATAAATAAAAAGTTAATTACTACATTTATTTCTCTTATCGTTTTCGAAAATTACAAAGAATTGGAAAAATAACTATTAATTAGTTATTTTTCCAATTTAATAATCTATTAAATATCTCGCGGGCCGGATAGAAACTTTTCGCGAGCCGTAGCTGGCCCGCGAGCCGGAAGTTTCCCGCCGTTGATCTAGTCTACTCGTGATTCGCATAATTGGGCTAGGGTGGCCGAATATCTAGCAGGCAGGCGGCTAACAGCCCACAACCAGTCCGGGATATAAAATTAGAAGCTTTATGTGTAAAGCATCCACCAGCTAAACCGGGTGAGGTTGGTGCTCTGTAAACCGCATGTGACAATGCCAATATAATCTGGCTAATTGGAAACTGACCCGGTTTCGACATTCCTTCCGCTACTGAATTATTCGAATATACAATAGCAATCTTATCGTTTTTTTCACATATAGTATAGAAATTTGTAAAAGATACATAATGCAGTTATAATAAAATATTAATTTTAATTAATGCAAAGTACGTTAATATATGAAAATTTATATTTTATAAAATACAAGGGAAGGTCATTGGAAGGTGGATTCGGCGCTTCCATCGCTTCCAATGACGGCACGCCACTGGTATATACATACTCAAAACGTTAAGCAATGGGGTATTGTGTGGCACCTAATTGTAAAAGTATGTCTTTCAAGGTTCGATTGTTCAGATTTCCTGCAGATAAGCAGAGGAGAGCGAAATTGGTGCAGAACTGCAGACGGGATAAGTGGCAGCCAACCGAACATTCTAAACTATGTGAGAGTAGTATATATTATGTATTTTTCTATAGGTACTGTCTTTGAGATGTACACTCAAACCTGTTTTTGTGCGGTGGATAGGGACCGCATAAAAGAAAGCGCATAAAAAAAATTGCACAAAACTTCACGAGTAGCTATAAAAAATAGTTTTCGCAACACAATTAAAAAGTATTTTTTATGCGGTAGATAGGGACCGCATAAAAAAAGTCTCACGTAGAAAATAACTCAAAACCGTACGAAATAACTAGGAATTGCTTTTTTAACTCCTCGGGCCTTTTTCTGCAATCCTTAATGGGGAAAAAATCCTTTAAGAATTTTATTTTTTATATTAATTAATTATTTCCCCTTAAATACCAATCTAACATTAAAAAGTTAAAAATAATCGTTAAAAAATGATTTTATTTGATAAATATAGCTGCAGGAAGTGTTATTTCATTTAACAAGGCGTGAAATTTCACACCCGCAGTCTAAAGCCAGAGGGGAGCTAACTCACCGCATCTGTTCAAATATAACACAATATTTATGATTTTTATGCTATTAAAATGAGAGGGGACCGAAAAAAATGTATGAGAAAAAATTTTACTGAATAAAAAATGAAAAAACCTGCTGATGTTATAGAAAACATCCAATAGAGTTTTAAAAAATTTTACAGGAGTCAATTATGTTCCAATTTGATTGAAATTTTCATATACCGCACAAAAACAGGTTTGAGTGTATACGTGAGCTCGCATTAAATTATTTGTTGTTCAGCTTCATTTCGAAGAATCTCAGTGTCAACTGTTAATCTCAACTTTTCTGTCAGTGAGATTACATATTTTTGCCAGAGATACGAACAGTACTTTGAATGTAAAAAAACTGTATGGAAGCAAAAGCTCATTTATGCGTACTTCTGCTGTCTTCCGAAAATAGTGTTTTGTTATATTTGTATCTTGTGCGTTTACAGAGAAAGAAGTTATGTCTCGGATAAGCTCTGTTAAAAATATCATCAAATTGTGTTTAATATTATCCTTTTTGATTAAATTTTATGTAATTAGGAAAATATGACGTTTAAGCCTTTGTAAAGCCAAAAATGTTCATTAACTAAACGTTAGTCCAGTATTTATTTTTTAAATGCATTAATATTGTATTGGTAAATGCTTTAAAATAAAATTTTGGATAACTTCATTGTATATTCTTTATTACACTTTAAATTTTCTTTAATGTTATTGCATTATTTTACAAAGTGCCTATACACGTAATTGCATCAGTTTTAGCACCTATTTAATTAGTTTCAATCACAACAGAAAATGATATGAACGATTGTTTCTTTTAAACTATTTGATCGAAAAGTTACAAAAAAATTGGGGTTGCATAATCATCCGAAATTATTATTATATTTTCGACTGAAAATCAATGGATTTATGCAATTTTAGTTTAATTAATGTCGTATAAAACCGACTGCTCGTACAAGTTTGCTTAAAACACGCGACTCAAAATACCCCAAAATGGCGGCTCAAAAAGTAGGTCACGCGTGTCCTGACCTTCTTATACAGACCTTGGCGCTCGGACTGACGCTTGACCTATTGACAAGTAACTCTTAAACATAAAACATATTATAATTAATGTCGATCCGAACAAAGACGTACTAAAAGAATTATATGATTTAATATCATTAATTTTTACGGTACCATCTACCGGTGCGTCTGTTGAGCGCAGTTTTTCGACCACGAAGCAAATTTACACATTGGCCAGGAACACTCGGCCAGAGTAAAAATTGTGGTCATAGCGTTGCTTTCGATAGAAAAAAAGCTTTCAAATACGTTGATGGAGTCGACGACCAGCGACTTTTATGATAAGGTAATTAACGACTTTGCGGAAAATTCGTCGAATAGAGTTAATTTATAAAAAAACAAGTTTTTCTATCATTGTTTATATCATATCAATTAAACCGTTTTTTCGCGTCTTTCGTGACGGGTCAGACCTGTCCGGAACCTCACATTTCCATAAAAGTTTTAAACAAATATTGGAAATGACAAAAATAAACATTTTGTGTATTATAGTTCTAAAATACAAATAATACATACATATTTGCCCATATTATTTGTATTTTAGACGCGAAAGACGCGAATAAACGGTTAATTTAGAGAAAAAATTATTAGTTTAAAAAAAATAGGTAAAAGTCGTATTGTAGTCGGACACCCATTGTTTATATCAAACTGCCAGGCAGAAATCGTAAATCGCGGAAGGAAGTCGTCCTACGATCGGTGGAAGATCGAATTCGTCTTCGATTTTGATTTTTCTCGCTCTCCAGGTAAGAGTCTCGTTACGTTTAGTAACCAGGGACCGACCACTCGGGAAGCGTGATCGAGGGAGAACGACCAATCAAAATGGACGAAAGAAAGAACGGAGATTGATATAATCTTCGACAATCGAGGACACCTAGCACTCGGTTAACGTTCCGAATAACCAAAACGCCTTGCGTCAACGCGCAAAAAAAAAAAAAAAAAATAAGCAGTTTCTCGTCTATTGTGCTAACCTGTAACCCGTGCCATTTCGGACTTAGACCGTGTCTCCGACGCCAAAAGACGAAGTCTTCCCGTGCCTTACAGACTCGTCAACGCCACTGTCCGAGGGACACCTTCGATCGACCATCGAAGAACCACATCGACGCCCGGGACATCCGAACGGCTGATTGTCCCATAGCAAACTATTTTGTACATAGTGTATGTTTATTTTATGTTAAAATTAACGGTTTTTGTCAGATACTTGTCTTTGTCTCTTACAGCCACCACCCACGTACGAATCGACCCTAGACCATTACTGACGCGCAATTAACCGATTGCCCCTGGAAGTCTGCTTCTTACAGAAACACAGCCACCCTATCATCAAATGTCGCGGCACGCCACTGAATAATGGTATTTGAGTTTACGAATTCTCTAACAGAGACTTTATGAAATCTTCCTCTAAGACCTTGTATGTTCCAGAAACTTACCAATAGCTTATTGTTATCTCTATTTGACAATCTTAAATCATTATTCCTCTCTTCGCCTTCTTTAACAACCAATTTTTACCCACTAATATTATATTTGTTATCAATATCTTTTTCCACATTATAGAAATCCCGCTTTGCTTTGTTTTTATTGTCTACCTTTTCTAAATTTGTTATTTGTCTATTATTGCCCAAAATTTCTTAAGAACTAAATTTCTGGCGTTAACAGTTTCCATCGTGATTTTTATTATTAGTTTATTCTTATTATTTTTTTAATTGTACTAGGCCCTCAATTTCTATATTGTTAAGTTCTAAGTTTTCGTTAATAATTTTTTCTATTTCTTCTAAAACATCCGAAGTTTTAAATGGGTAATTAAAAATAATTATATTTTTATTCGTAGTCTCGTTTAACATTTTATGAAATTCAAATTCGAACATACCTTTTAAGTTGTTGTTAGATTTGGACCTTTCTTCTAATGTTTGTATCTTTTGACAGATTTTCGTCATCTCTTCTTTAACGTTAAAATTATCTTCTTTCGTCTCGTTGATTTCGGATTTTATTGTTTGAATTTCCAGGTTTAAAAGAGAAAACTTTTCTTGAATCGGTTCGTAAATCGATTTTAATGAATAACTAGACTCGTCACAACCTTGTAATTCCGGTTCTTTTGCCGGCTCATAAAAATCTCGAATAGCAGAATTCCTCGTGGTTTCAAAAGTATCTTTCGCCTCTTCTTCTGATAGATATTCTTCCCCCAAAATATCCACTAGTTGATTCTTTTCCGGTTAAAGTTTACCTAGGGAACCCCAATGGCCGCGCTTCCGGTCGCCATTTTGTTTGCTGTACTACGCACGCGTACTACGTTCAAAAAATTATGCAAATTAGTTAGTATGTATAATTTTTTGAAAAAATAATAATTACATTAATAAAAAATAAATGTTTTAAGATTGTTTTATATTTCATAGCTAGCTGAACTTGCAAAATAAACTGTTACTCACGTGTTTGACGCTCTGTCATACATTTCCTTTCCGTTTTTTCTCGCTTCTCCTTGATTTGCGATCCCTATCGCTGATGTTTCTCTTTTTACTTGATATTTTTACACGTTTTTTAGTTTCGTCACACGAATGTGCCTTACTTTTTTTCCCTTCTTACACTCGTCGCTTTGTGGAGCAGCTGGAACGGACTCCGGTTCTTTCCATTTCGGCTCGATTCCGGCACGTTGCATCACGAAAAGTAGACGGAATAAAAACTTACCTATTTACTATTAAAAATAGCAGAAAGTAGCATTTTTTCTTCAAAAATGTTTAACTGGTGGGAAAAAAAACCACTCGCAGCAGTCGAGCCGTCACGAAAAACAAAAAATTTGCATACGATAGCGTTATTTAAAAATTGCGCCACCTACACCGAATTTCTAACATCACCTGCCGTCGAGATTACCGGAAGCGCGGCCATTGGGGTTCCCTAGGTAAACTTTAACCTATTTTCCTCTACGCCCTCGATATTTTCCTTACGAGGTCTACCTCGCCCCTTCTTTTGCATAACTGGTTGGCCTAATTGAGGAGGCGAACGGGGGAAAGGACCAGGATTTATTTCGTTTCCAGCAATTATCAATAAATTCTTAATTAGTTCCACAGTTAATAATACTTGTAGAATTATTATCTTAGCCCGACACTTATCCTTTTTTCTTAATTCTTCCATTACGAACTTATTCGAAACAGCTCTTCAAAAAGTCACCAGCACGCTTGCCGACCAGAACACGCCCCCTTCAACATTAAGGACTATAGGGTTTATTTGTTTTTTTTAAAGTATTGTATTTAAATATAAATATTTTTATTGTGTCACTATCGCATATTCAGTTATTACAAACATCACAAAGATATTTCTATTTTTTTGTCAACTCCAACACAGATTACGCAGCCGTGTCTTACATTTTAAGCACTGAATCATGTTTTCTTTGCGATCTTCTGCACAAACATTACAAAACCAATCGCTTTTCCCTTTCTGGCTTTTTTCTCTTTAATTTTCATTGTTCGTATCTTTCAACAGATCATTTCTTTTTATTTTCTGCTCTCGCCAATGAGGCTACCTCTGGAATGTGTAATGGCAAGGAAGGATTATCTTTCATAAATTTATAGTGTCATTTCTTCTCTGCTATTCTTTTTTCTGTGTTAAAACGATGCGTTAATTCATATTTTTCCGCCAGTTTCAGTTTCAGTTTTCACCTTAAATTAAAAATTGAATGGTACAACTTGAGCAATCTTACCTACCTACGAATGTTTACTTCATTCGTAAAAATGACGAACAAAATGCAGCAGTATCTCGGTACTCGAATAACTCGGTATTCGAACATAATTCCGAAAAAATCTCGCTCGGTACTACACCGAAAAAGTCGCGACCCGCTAGAACAATTTTTTCGTTATCCATAAGAGTTTTTGTGATAAAAATAAAAAACAATATGATAATGTTGCCAATACTTCTGATCAACATCAATAAAAAAGCTGATATGATGACAATACATTGTAAAAAGAAAATGCCCTGGTTTAACTAAAATTAATATTGAAGAGTATTACAGTACTTTTAATTGTGATTGTTAAGTAATTATGGATTACTTTAATAAACATATTTATCTTAGAGTAATAGCAAACATTTTGGGACGTTTGCTATTAGTTTTGATTACGTTCTGGAACGTAACTCTATGTTTTGCATTAGTCCTTTGTCTTGTATATATCGGATTCGTGTAACACGACGTTTCTTTGGAACGTAACCACGGTGTTATGCAAGGGATACCTGTAATTAGAATGTCCGTCATTCTAAATTATTAAAAACTACATAGTAGTCCTTATGTCAAAACATAATGCAAATGCCATATCTTCTCAGTAACTGCAACTCTTAGACCGATAAAAAATAAATTGATTTAAGTTAGAAACAGAAAAAGTTACATACACTTTTCTTTGATTTCAATATAAGCTAAATTTCTTATAGAGGTTAATATAAGTACACTTTTCCAGTAAGTAAACAAAGTAGGCGCGAGATGTTGAAATTCAGGTAATAAATTTCATATTAACAGATTTGTGCTTTGCAACTATATTTTTAAACAGTAAAAGAAGTTTGATTTTAACTGATTTTGCAAGGTAAATTAGATATAACATTCACAAAGTAGTAAAATCTGTTTTCATATCCTTTAACACTAGGAAACAACAGTTTAATGCAGAGGTTCACAAAGTGTGGGCCGCGGCGCCTTAAGAAGCCGCGACTTCCTCGCAGGACCACCACGAAATATTATAAAAATTTTGTAATTTTACTTGTATTTTCAATTCGATGTAACAAGACGCGATATCTAGCAGATCTGGTGCGAACCATTAACTCGACGATAACTGTTCGTAAAAGCATCTACAAGTGTTTACCAGATGACGCTCTGCGATAATTTTCTTAACTGTTTTAGTAGTTTGTCGAACTTTCTCGATACTTTGTGTCGTATATAAATAGCTGTCGGTTTCACGCGATTTCAGGTTTTCAGAGATTATATAAAATCACGTGACTATTTTACTAGAGAGTTAAATCAAGAAAAACGCAGTTTTCATAAGCAGGAATCAATACAGAGCAATGCTTTCCTAGCATCTTACAAGGTAGCACATATATCGCAAAAGGTAAGAAGCCTCATACCACTGCACAAGAACTCATTCTACCAGCTACTGTGGATATAGTGAACATTACGATCAGTGGGTCTGCTGGGAAGCAGCATTTAGCTTTTCAATAACTTGACATAAATGTGCTGGTTTTACCAAAAACACTTCATTCGCAAAGTTTTCGACATCCTCTTTAAGAAAAATATAAATTTCCTGTAACAATTCAAACGTACGAGACAAAACATTACCGCGAGAGAGCCATCGCGAAACGCTGTAGTACAACAAAAGACGTGTGCTCTGATTCCATATCTTCATGAAGTTTTTGAAAAATCTTGCTTTCAACGGCCGAGTTTTTATAAAGTTTACTACATTCTCTACATGTTCTAAAAGCTGGTTCAATGTAGAACTCGGATATCTTGATGCCAGTGCTTCTCTGTGAATAACACAATGGGTCCACAGTGCATCAGGGGCACGCATTTGGGCCACTCTTAATTATTTTCGGATACAAAAGTACCAAAGATTTCGAACAAGTCTTGAGCCTTAAGACCAGCACTGATACTTTTACAAATACTTTTCAAACGGGAAGGTCTTCAACAATGTTATTACTATCTATACTACATACATAGTATTCTATACTACATACTATATACATACGTACATCTAAACCGTACATAGCAAATCAAGTGAGCATCGTTATCATCATTCGTGGCTTCATCTAGCTGCAACCCAAATTACTTCCCTTTTATTTTTTCAACTGACTGATCATTGATGTCTGCGACTAATAGTGTTATCGGACAAAGGCACTTTTTGTAAGAAGCCGACTTCCAGGGGCAATCAGTTAATTACTCGTCAGGGAAAGCCTAGAGAGTGATCGTACGTGGTGGTAATACTGGAGGCAAATATGACATGTGTCTTTACAACAAAACCGTTTATTATAGTAAACTACGGCTTACACGAATGTCGACAGGGGGTGGACGTCGAAACGTAGTTCGACGATGCCACACTGTCCAAAATAACAAAGTTCGCTCGTCATCTCACCGTTCGGACGTTTCGTGATGTCCGGTGATGGATCTAGTTGGTTGAGACAGCCCCGGGGCAGAGATGATGACGACGACGATGTAGTCCGTTGTCGAGATGGTAACTCGTCGAACTGGGGTATCGAAGTCAAAGTTCCGTTGCGAGATGTAAAGGACGCAGAATAGGCGCGATTACATTAGGCGAAAATCTGCGATTCGACCTTGAGATTCGGGGTTTTCATAAATTCAAGACCCGTTTAATGCTAGTTCTCCATCTGAATTTACTGCTGCAGAAAAAGAATCTTATCGAGTTGTCTCGCGACAATACGTTGAAAATTGAAATTTAGCAGCATGGAATTAATTGCATTCTGGATACCAGTAAAACAAGAATATCCTCTTCTGAGTGGTAAAGCTCAGAGAATTTTTTCTATTTGAGACTTCTTTTTTGTGCGAAGCTGGGTTTTCGTCTATCGCTGCGATAAAAACTAAGTATCGCCCGAAAATGTGCGATTCGGGGAGTTGTTTTTCCGTAAATTCGCGAAAAAAGGGGAATTATAAGAAACTTTTCTTTATTCCGTCCGGTTCTAATAGTCACGAAAGTAAAAACGGGGGACGATCAAATGTTAATTTAACTGACAACAATCAACTAAGGAACTCGTGTTTGTAAGGGTCTTTGAAGCACCAAGTTCCTTTCCCCTAGCATCGACCTGAAAAAGTTTCGAAAATACATTACAACAATCAATTGTTAACGTGTGAGAAAGTCGACATTAGTCCACGGGGCGAATCTAAAAACAATCGAAAGAATAAACCTGCTAGACGATTTTGTTTAATTCCCACCGTCCAGCGATGACACATTCGAAATGCCATCACTACAAAACAAAAGGTCACCCGATCAGATTCCCACGCCTGACGAGGATGTAACCCGATTTTCGGCGCGATCGTCTGACAGGAAGCTATCTCTTTTGCCTTGTGCCTCATCCTCCAACGTATTCGGTCCCTCAGGAATATCTTTAAATTTGTGAATTGTGAAAGTGTCGTCCCGAACGTCTCCCCGGTCCTCCACGGATAGTCTACCACAGAAACGTTCGACACTACTGTAAAGATGTACGCACGCTTTCTCTCTTTTTCGGTCATAGTTATTAGAAATCGGTATTAACAGCACTCTCTAGCGATTTGGTAGCTAGATCGAGGGAACTCTATACACCTCGCGCCTAATCTCGTACTTGGTATTCATTTAGTTTACATTAATCGTGTATTGCCGACACCTTATCGACGACCTGGCTAAACCGTCAACTAGGAAAATCGAAGAACGTAAGACAGCCATCCAGTGACGAGTGGATCTCGCCGTTCCGATGCCGATGAAGGGGTTAAGTCTCGCATCGCACTTTCACCCCCGGCCAAAACCAATGTGGAGAAGAAAACGAAGCTGGCTGTGTTCAGTTTGATTTGAGAAAATGTGCGGTGATCAACAAGCTCATTCATACCTCTAATTATAATTAATTGAATTTGTTCAATTATATATTTTTTAACTTGAATACGTGTTTTATTTATTTTTAACTTAATGTCCCAACACTTTAAGACAATTGTTGGATATTTCGCTATTTCGTAAATTTTAGTTGTTCGAATTTGTCATAGAGCGCCTCGGATAAAACCTGGATTTAGGAAGGGCGCCGAGAATTGAAGAAGTTTGGGAACCACTGGTCTAAGGAATTGTGAATATTTTTATATTTATTATGTTCGGGTCATTTCATTTATTAATAAATTAATAAACGTAACATTTTTGATTAGTTAACAATAGATTTAACTAACTTTAAGCAATAATAATTCTTACTTTCCAGGCTGTTATATATAACAGAAGGAAAGTATGGCGATCAAAAAATGGTCCCTCTCCAAGATATTTACTCAGAACACCTTAAAACATCGAGAAATGCAAAAATATCGTTGTTTTTCGTCTATATACGCGTGCTAATGTGTGGAGACACTAGATTACTCTTAGTTTACTTGAATTCTTGTCACTCCATTAACTTCTATTTTCAACAAAAACAATTATAAGTTCACCCACTGTTGATGCAGCCACGACTCTGTGTTTCTCACTTTACGCAAGCTTTCCTTTGTGGACATTTCAATGCTTATTTGAATATAACTTGCTTTGCACTGGCCTGCATGAAATAACAATGTAGAATGTGCCAAACAGAAGGACTATTATTTGATATATATTTATCATATATGATTTTCTCTAATGAGAAAAAACACCTAATGAATAATTTTGGATTCTTTATTACATGTGTACAAGTCAACATAGAAATGTTTCTTGTGTTGAACCGCATTCTCTTTACCCAACTCTAAAATGTAAACACAGATTTGGAAAAGAGAAAATGGTTCAGTACGAGAAACATTTCCGTGTTGACTTGTATACACATGTAATAAAGAATCCAAAATTATTTATTAGATATTTTTTCTCGTTAGTGAAAATCATATATGATAAATATATTTGAATTGTATTCCGAATAAAACTAATCGAGAATCAAGTTTTGTAGCAGTTTTCTTCTGTTAACCGTTTGTCCTCTATCTTATAACATTTGGTCTCTTTAATAATTATGCATCTGTCATCCTAGCCCCAAAACATATGCAAACGAGAAACATTTACTTGTTATTAAAATAAGAATCCATAGGAATAAAAGCAAGCAGCCGTTTGACCCCTTAAAAATAACCTAATAATCGAATTGTCTGTACTGACATTTTGTTTGGTCGCCATTTTTCAGAATCAAAATCATATCTGATGGGAAGAGACTACGAAAAATATTCGGTTTGTGTTAGGTTGTATTTTTTCACGGAAAAGAACTTTTAAAGAGTTTCCTATTCGAGTAATTCTTTCACACGGAGAAAAGACGTGAAATTCTTTTTTGTTTTTGAGTCGGGCAAAATCGTCAGTAAGAGTGCAGAAAGAGAATTCCAGTGAAGGAAAATTCCTTTATTATCGGATACGAGAACGAGCGGAGGCGGGCTGTCTGATGGCGGGAGACGACGACAGTCACATCTGCCTAGGTGCAGAATGAAGTTCGAAAGAAGCCCGCCTCCTCCCGATCTATACGCGAAACATCAACAGTCTAACCACAATGAGCACCGTCCTCTCCTTTTGGCACGTCGAGGTGGTGGCCAGGTAAGACACGGTCGCGGAACTGGGTAGAGCGGGAAGAAAGGAACCGGGAAGAAAATCGCCACCAGCATGTTGTCCATAGGGAGGAAAGGAGGACCGGGCAGAAAACTCTTCTATCGGAGAAGCGGCAGAAGACAGCAGATGAGTAAAGCACTGGGAAAGAACTCTCGAAGGCCGGCAGCTCCGCCTTCTTCTGTGCTACTGTCGGGAGGGGCCATTGTCACCTCTGTAAGACAAAAAGTTTATTATTGACGTTATAAAACCGTAATTGATTTAAGAGTCGACGCAATCCTAACTCTGTATTTTAGACAAATGGTTTGGTGTAAGTATTAATGCGATCCAATAATATCAGTCCTTAAAGTTGGTACGCTAATTAAAATTCTTTGGCATTCTCTAGACACAGTAATTGAGTGCAGAAATTCTGTGGTAGACAAACAAAAATTTTATTTAAATTAAAAAACCTGTATTGATGAAATATGGGCTTTATACCAGCTTAGGATTTGACTTTGACAACACGGTTAAATTCGTTGGTGGAAACAGCCTGCGTGGCAAAATATCACAATGAACAACAGAATGGATTACGTGCATCACACTTTAAGGGAAGCATATAAAGCCATAACAGAAATTCCATCAAATAAGAAACTTTTTCATTGTCTGAAGAAAGCAGTGTTTGCCTAAAGAAACTAAAAATACACTAACATTCCTATTCTCCGGACCATTATGGCCATTGAGTACGGGTATCCACTAGAACCAGGGGCCGTATTCTGTTCACTTATCTCTCGTCTCTTCTTTCACCGACGAATGACGTAAAAACGAGGGACGAAATTCGTCTCTCATACACAGTGGCGATTCTGGTCGTTCGTAACGATCCTATTCGGTTGATTATACATGTTCGGGTTTTCTGCGCGCGCAACACAGTATAGAATTTTAACCAACAAAATTGTAAAATTTTCGAAAATGCAGAGTACGTAATCATAGATCACGTGGCAAGGAGAGCGCGTGTTCAAATAAAGCATGTAATTTCGACGAAGTTATGTTTTTTGTTTTATAACATTTTTACAGATTGTAATGTCATTTTGTCTCTTAAACAAATAAAAATTTGAATAACCTAAGTTAGAAAAGCGTGCGTACTTAAATATTTTTATGGCCGCGTTTCTTTATGCAGCGAGAGTGTAGCGAAATGACGTCACGAGCAGTGTTGGCCAATTAGACACCAGTTTCAGTGTTCGCCGTAAAGCGCTTCTCGAGCGCTGCATAAAGAAACGCGGGGTATCCGTTCGTCTCTGATAAACGAGAGAAGCGAAGAGAGAAAAAGTTGTCCAGAATCGCGTTTAGAGACACGCGATGATCTCTCGAGATGTAAACAAATGATTAGCCAATCAGCGACCGGCTTGTGAAAGACGAGAGACGATGACCAGAATAGGGCCCCAGGTTTCACTGTATATTACGATTTAGACCTAATTCTTCAATTGGCAAGCGCCAAATCCGACAGAGGGCGCTCAAAATGGCTGCGAAACAGCTAAGGAACCGACAGGAAACGTTGTCTCGTAGAAGGTGAAACCGTTTTGGATGCTGGACACATCGTATTTTGTAGATTAAACTCTAACAACAACACTGAACATAGTTTTATTTATCATAATAGTTACGTTTTTATATTAACACATGGCGTATACTGCTTAAAATATTTAAACACTTTTCACCCGTTACACGTTAACAGGTGAGAAGTGTTTTAATTCTACACACGATAGTCTTTTATTTTATTTTTTAAATAATAATTCTTATGTAGTCATAACGCAGCGGTAATATTCCAATTCAAGTTTGAAAATCTGAAGCCGTCCACACAAAAAGAAAAAAAAAAATGTTTAATTGTTTCTGTAAATGAACACGCCCGTCGAAAAATTGTTTTTGTACGCAGATCGGAAAGAAAATAGATAAATTTTCTATCTTCATATACATGTGTCGAGATAACTTTCCAGTCAAATTTTTCAAAATATTCTTAATTGAAAGTATAATTAATTTACGTTTTTTGTTTTCATTTTAGTATTATACTCGGCTATCACATGTTTACGAAAACCAGACAGCCCGCTTTGCACGTGCATTCTCCCCGTAATTGAGATGTATTAAAACGACAATATCTGAGGTTGCAACACTAAAGCGACAGCATGAACTTTCGGTGTTAAGAGTTTAATCCACAAAATACGATGTGTCCAGCATCCAAAACGGCTTCACCTTCTACAAGGCAACGTTTCCTGTCGCCGATACAGTCTAGAATTTGACATAAATTCAATGATTTGTTCTCCATTTGGTCATCGCAGTAGTCGTCACGATGGAAACTGAATCGGCTCAGGCATTGAACAAACACATGGTCGGTTCCTTACTTGTTTCGGCAGCCATCTTGAGCGCCCTCTGTCGGATTTGGCGCTTGCCAATATTCAATCTACGTCCGATGAACACCTAATATCAAACGAACAAATATTTATTGTGACATCGTCACAATGCCGGGCTGCAATTTTTAATCATATTTTTAATTTGTTTAATTTAAAATATATACTCTCCACCAGTGGCGTGCCATCCATAGAAGCTGTGGAAGCGCCGCTTCCCGTGTATTTTCTAAAATATAAATACATATTGCGCGATTATTTTCATATTTCATACTATTTTCATATTTTAACGTATTTTGAATTACTTAAAATTAATATTTTATTATAACCGCATTATGTATCTTGTTACAAATTTCTATACACGCGAAAAAAATGATAAGATTGCTATTGTATACTCGAATATAAATTCATATACGCGTATTTCCAATGGAAGCGCCGTATTGTCGAGTAGGGGATAGCTTCAACGGCCAAAATATCTGAATGGTGTAAAGCAGCCGGATTACAGGCATTCCCCCATGCGCTTTACACAGCACCAACCTCTGGCGGTGTAGCCGGTGGATGCTACACACAATAACGCTTCCGACTCTCTATCTCTTAGCCACTGGCATGGGCGTAGCCAGGAAGGGGCATGGGTGAGCACGCCCTCCAGTTAACCTGGTGCCCCTCCCCAGAAAATTACAGCCTGTACTAGGTCCCCCATAACAAAACCCTGGCTACGCCAATGGCCACTGGTAGGGAGATGTTTGACTAAATAGATTATTTTATGATTTAAAAAGTAAAAAGTATTTTATGTTATTTTTATGTACTGTACGATTCTTTACAAAGCTATATTTAATTATAATCATATTGACAGATTTTCAGACATAAAATCTTTAGAATTGTTATCACTTTTAGATGTTAGTAATTTTAAATATTATGATAAACAATTTTCCCAAGCGAGTTTTAATTCTTTAAGTAAATTTTATGGAAAATTTTTTGATTTATCTAAATTACGTAGTGCAGGGGTCGGAAACATGTGGCACGCGGGACGATTTTCGGTGGCACTCTGATTGAATGGAAATGTAGCAATAATTATATTTTAATTATTAATTACACATTTAAATGGACTTCATAGTTCAGCCACAGCCGCGGTGCATTAAAAACGAATCTCTTGTTTGTATATTTCTATTACAATGCATCTGTTTACGCTCCGTGTCTCTATTTACGTGTTATGCAAGCGCTTCACGTGTAAGAACATAATTCAATTAACGACTTACCTTCAAAATTATATATTTTTGAAGTCAGTTATAACCAGACTATTTTGATAACATATATAATAAACTTGGTAGAATTTATAGCTCTACAGTTTTTTAAATTGCAGCCCAACAACGAAATATGTTAAAAATTAGTAAAGTTTATAATCTGGAATAAGGGGTTTCGAATGCAAAAAGAACTTGATGGTATCGGGTGAAAGTAAAGTGTTTGGTAACGATGGCTATAGGACAGGGGTCTATAAACTTTTTCACAACGGGCCACATAACCGAGGGCGGGCCGCATAATCATTTTGTTCAATACAATATACTGAATACACAAAAAGTAAAGACAACTAACGTATTTATTTACCAATAAATAAACACGATGGCTGCTGCAAGCTCGTAATAGCTTCTGTTAGAAACTTAATTGCAGAAACTTACACAAAAAGCGCTCCGATATCCAAAGTCGCCAAAAGTCGCCGAATTTTTTATTTTACCGATTTTCCTGAAAATTCTATTACTGCTGATGCAAATATCAGATTGGACCAATTTTGGTATTTTTAATGACACTTATTTTAATTTTTTCTACATAGTAAGTTTATCTATAATTTATGATATTTCCATATAAATAATTATATTTTTGCTTATTTGTGGCACAGTGCAGCAGCGGGCCGGACGAACTGACCTGCGGGCCATAGTTTGGTGACCCCTACTATAGAACAACATCGACTGAAGCACTATGTGTAATTGCCAGGATGCCCCTATACATCTGATTCTTAAAGACAGGGTGAAGGCGTATTATACCAGAAAAAATTCCCAACTACAGTTGTTGCGGATAGTTTCATAGATACAAACGTAGACTATGATTTAAAGCCCACAATGGCGATGCAAAGAAAACAGAGTGATAAATTGAGGATCGTGTGCGCCGAAAATGAGGAACACGAGACAGTGGACATATTCCGTAAATATCTCCACTGTAAGTTAATAATCAGGTTGGAGCATCATTTGTAGTGATGGAGGAGGACAAAGGGACTCATTACGAACAATTTAGACTGAATAATAGATGTACAGTCTATCAAGCAGAACTGTACGCTATGTACGAAGCAGTGAAGTGGACAATATCAACCAAAGGGCAACTTCGACCATTATTAACACTGATAGTGGATCGGCTATTTAAACACTGCAGCAGTTTCACGACACTAATAGTCTTGCAGTAGACATTAAAGAAATTATCATAACAAGTAGAATTAGAATTAAGCTCAGATAAGTCAATGCTCATAAAGGCAATAACGGGAACGAGAGGGCCGATTCACTGGCCAAAAGGCAGCATACCTGCCGAACGTAGACTATTGCGTAATCCCTCACTCTCATATTAAGGATACAATAACAGACTGGCAAGAGAGATGGTGAAATTGCGATAAGGACATAAGCAATAAGCAACACACATATTGGATTCTCCCAAACAAAAAAGAGAGAACAGTAGATTTGAGATGGATGTCAATTGACTTTATAAGAAGCCAGGTCTACTCAGGTCTACTGCAATACTGAGGACTACCTCAATAAAATAGCAAAAGCACAGGACTCAAACTGTGAGTGTGATGATGAGAACCAAACTTTCGAACATGCCTTTACCGAATGTACCAGAACTTTATATTCTGGCTCAGCAGGATCACAACACATCTATCGTCGATCTTTACCACCTAATAAGAAACAAGAACATTCAAAAAGAACTTAACGTCTTCGTGCGAAAGGTCCTTGGGTCAGGGCTCGAGAAACGAACTGCTCCCCTATAATGAATCGCGAGTTGTCGCGATATTTGTGACAAAATCTGTTACAATAGTTATTTGTTTCCTAACTATGTATCTGTTCGATGTATGTATTATGTCTTAATGATTGATAATAATAAATCAAACGTTTTCCTTGCGGTTCTTGGGCGGAACAAGGATGACTCCGAACTCCAAGTTAGATAAAATATGATTATCCAATGAAAGAAAAAAAAAACAAATGGGAAGATGCATCGAATGCCACTCTCCGTGGGACACACTACTTCGTGCGTATTTTTCTGGAGTAGTGTACTCGATATAGTAAACGAAATTTTACTCTGTATATTTAGAAACATCAGGCTTAAATGTTATTGTTTATGATAAAAGTATAAGTAAAATATTTTCAATTAATTTTAACGTTTTGTTGTTAATTGGTTTGGTCGCAAAGGATGCGACAAAGGAACAGAAGCATAGCTGCCGAGAGAGGAATTTAAATAAAAATCGACTCCCGTTTAGGTGTTAGACAAGTGAAGAAAACCCCACGTGGCCAGCCCGTCGATCAGACTTCTGTTAATTGTAATCGTCGAAGTTTGCAGGAAACTGTGCAAAAGGACTCCGGGCAGAGGACGAACTTGCCCAGAATTTCTGCTGATACGAGTTCCCAGCATGAAATAAAATCAGATTGTTTTACTTGTTTATGTTATGTAAAAGTTCGTATTAAGAACTTTTTCCAAACTGATATTTACTTTTTAAGACGATAATCTATTCTTTGATATTCATTACTGATGTATCCGAGTGGTTAATAATAATTTCATCAAAATATCGTACAATGTATAGTATAAATAACAAATAGATTTGGTGGAAATGTCTTAAATGGAGAGAAAGTTGGAGGAAAATGCAGAAAGGTCAATTCATCCGTAACATTTACTAGAAAACTGCAACAATTTAAGTAACAAGAATTCCTTCTTACCGTATTTTACAGGAAACACTCCATCCGTTTCTTTCGCTTCCATTTTTGTAAGTTGGTCCTCGTCCACGTTTTCCGCCGCTGCAAATAAAACTTTTTTTATTACCGTTTTTTGATATTTTTCTTCTTTTTCACCACGAAATTTTACACAGAGGGAAGCAGAAGCGAATTGGTCGGTTCTGTTTCTGTCCGAGAACACTACTTACGAAGGCGCAAGTTGGATAAAAGAAAAGGAAAGTGCGAGTTGAAACAAAACACTCTCCTTGTAAAAGAATACGAAAACATATTTCTGTAATATTGTCAATATCGAATGAAAGTCCGATTTTACATGGCAAGCGTTCGGCTGAAACCAAAGCAGTAGCGATTGCGCCTACATAAAGTAGTCAATTAGAGATGCTAACTGGTATCCGAATTGTCGAGGCGACAAAGAGATGGTTCTACCACCGAAAGTGCCGAGTTTCGAGTCTTACTCGTTAGTTGGGATCCGTCAACCTAGAGTACATTTTCACTCGTCGCCATCTTACTAATGCGAAACACTCGACTTTGGATAACGGTTCAAACGTAGCTAATCGAAAAGTAGCGGCGGAAGGAAAACGACGAGTGGAAAAGCGTGCGGTTGCGGAAATGTTTTTTGCTCGAATTAGGATACGAGTTGGTGAGAAGCAGCAAAGAGGCGTTTACTTAATACTTACCGGTAAAACTAATGTCAGAATGTTACCGACGATTACTTAAACGGCCTCGCCGTAGTTGTCTTCGTTTTAGTGGTATTTTGTTACGTCGACCCATGAAACGGCTATCGTGCTACGTTAATAGATCTACCGGTGAATTTGCACGGGCGATAAAATAACGACCTGCACGAAGACGTACCCGACAAATTATCCACAATGTTAGGTGATGTCGAAACAGAAGATTGGCGAAATCGCACGGTATCTCGGTTTGCCCTTCTTTCCAACCTACTTTTAGATTCCACATTAATGCCAGAGTCTTTTTAGTCAGTCTGTATTTGCCAGTATCCGGGCCAAAGCCACGGGCAGATAAACGGAAGAAGAAAGCAAAGGGCAGAAACGGCGAGCTGCGAAGAAAGAGGAAACGGCAGCAGAATCTTACTTACTGGCACCCGTGGTAGAGAAGGAAAAAGGAGGCGAGGGTCTGTTCCATCCAAATTCGTTCCTGGCCAGCACCACTGCCTGGTAAACGGTCCCGGGCCGAAGACCGGTGATTCGGTAACCGTGGCTCCACACTAGACCGCGACCGCGTTCGGCAGGAACCCCGACGTTGGTCCATTCGTCCTGGCCGACGTCACTCCTCTTGAAAAGAAAGAACGACGGTAGTGTAGTCAATGAAACGGGTTTGCCACGGAGGCCTACCTTTCCCTTACTAACGTTTACTGGTCTGAACTTCAAAAGAAACTCCAACACTTGACCGTGCGACTTGACGCTCCATCGGAGAGTGTAGGCGTCCTCCCCGGGGTCCAGAGTGTCTTTCCGAAACTCGGCGGGGCTGGCCAGTCCTAAAAGGTTCGTTCTCCGTTACAAGCCGAACCAGAAACAAACACGGGAATATGGGCGAAATCTCCTCCCGGTTTCGGTCCCGGCGACCGCCCTCTCCCTCCATCCCACGGAAGGTAGAGCTCTCGCTTCGTCCGTCTCCGCCGCTGCGCGATCCTTACCAAAGATTAGACGGACCACCGGCGGTCTACGTAGTTTTTGGTAAGAATCGGGCGACGGCGACTCCCGGTCGGAACGGAAAAGGGAAGAAGACCGCGCCAGACCGGCCGGCTACACCGTCGGGCCACCCGCGATTCTTTTTAATCCGGGAGTAGGCCCACGGCAGGAGAAAATCGCACTTTTACTCGCCTTAATTAAGGCCCAATAGGGATTATAGGGACAAACGGTAGAGAAAGGTGTCGCCGTACGTCCAAGTTACGTGAAAACGCGGTTTTAAAAGCCTTTAAAGCTGGATGCCAGAAAGGGTTAAGAAGCCCGAGTTACGTAGGTGGGCGCGGTCGGGTATATTCCATTACAATTCTATAAGAGAGCGAAGGCGAAACCAACATTTTTCCCAATAATTAATAAAAACAGAGAAATATAAAAGCAAAACCCGATGCAGCGTTGCCGCCGGCCAGTCTCCGCGACTTTTCCTTTCATTCTTTCCGACCGCCCGAACCCGTAGCGGGCGGCGCCTTTTTCGTTTAAAAGTAAACGTTAATTTTACCGAAATTTAAAAGCCCGCTCGGTAGTCCCGCCGGGAGAAACGGAAGACATTCGTTTGTGGCCACAAACGGATTATCCGGCCGACCGCCCGGGTCGAGGGTTCGACCCCCGCAGCGGCGGGAAAAGTGTTCGAAAGAGGCCAGGAGAGGACTTGCGGGGCCGAAAACCGGAAGAGGAAGAGATAGAGCCCGCCTCTCCCGTCGGATTCTTACCGCTGAGTTCGATGTTGACTCGGGCCGTTCCCAGCGGATTGTCGGCCCGACAGACGTACTCTCCCAGGTCTTCGTCTCGTATCCTCCGTATCCGCAGTCGGTGGATGCCTCCCGACGATTCCGGGACGCGACGGTCCGACGGAAGGACCGCCGTTCCGTCGGGGCCCATCCACACCACCGAGGGAAGAGGTTTTCCGTAGGCGAAACAGGAAAGTCGGGCGGTGGCTCCTCTGCCCGTGTACACCACTTTCTCCGCCGCTCCTACCACCGGCCGATCTGAAACGCAAACTTTCTTAACCAAACTTTTACCGTGGCCCTTCGTCTCGGAAAACTTATACTCCGCACCCCTTTTCTCTGATGTGACAGAAGCTTGGAAATATTCTTACAAAAACCTTAACACCCACCTCGCGCCCTAGCCTTACCATTGTTCTCCGTAAGTTTCCGGTGTCTCGTTGTTTTTGTGTCCGAGTGCCGTAAAACGGCCCGGAAAATAACAAAATACGTTAGAACCCCATACGTTTCTGTGACAAAACTTCGAGCGAAAACTCCTCATACGAATATAAAGACACACAAGAGAGATATTAAAAAGATGGCGCCGAGTGCCCGTAAGGTTGCGTTCACACTTCCGTTACGACCACGACAGAAAAAGTTGGTCTTTGGCACTAGTCGTCGGCCGACTTTCCGCAATTTTCTTCGAACGAGACGGAGGAACCGCGCGTCCAAGGGGTTTTGCCAAGTTCAATAGACGATCGAAGGCAATTTAAACATTTTCCGTGTCTTTAAATCGAAATTTCCGGTCCAAAGCCTGGAAATCTGCTTCAGTTTTCCTTTCCAAACGGCAGATTAAGGATAACGGGAAGAAATTACCATCATTTTCAATTATGTAGTAGTGTAATATAAAATTTCAACAATGATAATCAATTAAAAGGAGTAATTTGGTTGCATTACAGTCAATTTCTCTATTTCAAATGAATATTTAAATTTACAAAATCAGTCTGTTGAGATTGTATTAAAACGTAATTTTTATGTTATTAATTACAGTAGAGCGTCATTAATTGGAACGTCGGTAATCGAAATGGCCGGAAATTGGAACGATTTTCAGTCGGACTGTGTCGTGCCGAATCGAACGTTTTTCATACTAGATTTACTTCTAAAGTATAATTTTCATGTTTTTATATTCTTCAATATATTTATTTTGTTTGTACAAAATGCAGAAATAATTTTTAACGATACGATAGCCTCGATGATTATTATAAAAATTTTCGTTAGGCTTAAAATCGACGAAAATTCGACACGAAGCGACACGCAACGGAGAAAAATTTGAACATCGGACAGGTTAATGTATTTTTTCGTACAAAGTCGGAAACTGGAACAAATCATTAACTGGAAGGACCCCAGTCCCCAATTGGTTCCACTTTTCGACGCTCTACTGTATTTTTATAATAATTAAAGTATATATATTTATAATAAATAGTTAATATATATTTTATAATGATTAATATAAGTTATATGTCTATAATAAAACGGAAAACCCTTACTTTACAGGTCAAAAGCCAGCAAAATTTTTATTAAGTCTGACTCCACTAGAGATATAACACACGACCTCTCCTCTTTCTTCCCAACGCTTTGACCTTTAACCACGAAAATTTAATAGCATCGATTCGTTATGTGAGAATCTGGAGCCGATACTTTGTCTAAATTGAAGTAAAACTTAATCATTTTAATTTCTGTATTGACTATACAAAAAACCATTTTTTTTAGTCACGAGTCATGGGCACTTTCATTTTTGAAGGAAATTCTCGAGGAGAGATGGTAACGTTGATATCGATTCAACAAGGAAGATACTTGTTGCTTCTCTCCACGGGTGTCCCAAATGGTTCCCGATGATTGGACAATTAGAATGAAATAAATACGGCCAACCGGGACGGAAAATGCGCGGAAACCCAGTTGAAAAAGACTGGCATAGGGACACTTTCTCCCTTAGTTGTTTCCCGCCATCCAAAGTTAACCTTAAACGCTTAAAGAAGGCAAAAAAGATCGCCATTTTAAGGAATTTTTAAAGAAATAAAATAGGTATAAATTTCAAATATTGTAAGCTCACTCTCGTTAGTTAAGAAGTAGGTTCAAGGGTGCCCGCGCGACTAGGTGGTGTCGGGAATCCTGATTTTGAAAGATTCGACTGGTCTTTCGAAATATAAACTGTCCTGGCAAACGTCTGACCGGGTCAAACACGGCCCCGAAAATTCACACTTATATATTGTAATAACCCTGCCGAGTGTCGAAATTTTTTGTTTATCCAACCCCGAGATATAAGGGAAATTTCTGCTGATACACACACGCACACATAAGCACAAACCATACTTTCCTTACGATTCTGTAAAAATACATTTTGTTATTGCCACTTTGGTAATAGGAAAGATTTAAGATTTTGTTGTATCGACATTGAAAGGTACTTTTACAGAAAGACAAATAAATAATCTGCTGGGGATAAAAAGGAACATTAAATGGAAGAAAGAAGATATGAATTTGGCATTTACTAAAGAAATCAAATCCGTGACAATTCCAAGTCAGACAGCGAACACCGATCACGCGTGTAGCGAATTTTGGCAGGTACCGTTAGTCGCTGTTGCCAACGCCGCCGAATAAAAACAGTAGCCGAAATACTAGAATTGAAAAAGTTCGTGCTTTGTAGTACTTAGAGCAGTGATTCTCAACCTTTTTTCGTCACGGTACACTTTTAATAATTTAAAAATTTGGCGGCACACGCGGTTACTTCGGTAAGTACCGCGGGACAACCGGTGACGTCATAATAGTGATTTTTTAAACGCAGTTGGTTATTTAGGTAACATTTTCTAAACGCCTTGGTAACTACCGGCAGTTACAGATAACGCCGGTTACAAGGTAGAACCGAATGAACTACTTGTCTGACGTCGCTTATGTACGGGTTTTCGCAGTGGCGGCACACTAAAGTGCGGGGTCACAGTGGTTGAGAATCACTGACTTAGAGTAAACGGGAAAATACTTTAAATCCTGTATAGTCACAATACAGAAATTATAATTTTTATAGCTAAATGAAAATTCAAAATTGTCAACCTGCCGGTAGCTAGTTTCGCCAACGCAGCTTTGATGCAGGGCTGCTAACTTAGCCATTTTAATTCCCCGGCCATTTTGTGTAACAGAAGGAAACAATGACCATCCCTTAAAAAAATGACCCCCTCAAGACTTTTACACTTTTGAACTCGGAGACCACGAAATGTTACGAAATTCGGGAGTTTTCCGTAGGTGTGATTCACACCTACGGAAATATTTACACCGTGTGAATATTAGTGGGTGTTGGAGCACGATTCTGTTCACCCACTTAATAACTCCCGTGCTTTCTGTCGATAATTTCTAAAATTTTGCGGGGAGATTTGGGTATTAGGAGATCGATAAAATTAAAATTTTGGTGATTAAAGGTCGAGGTGGAGGAAATAGAGGGGTCGGGTGTCGTATGATAGAGAGATGAATTTTCTCGAAAATTTGTTTCTCGCGGGATTTAGGACCCTTTCGAATGCTCGGACTCGATATTCGCTTTCGGTCTTCCAATGTTTAACGTAGATATTTAAACAACCGACAAACGGACGACCGAAACTGTTTCGGTCAAGTCGGTTTCGGAAGGTTAGGATTTTTGCCGAAAAATATAAATGAAATCGAAAGGTAATTTTGGAAAAACGGCAATCGTTAGTTGGAAGCCGCAAGACCCTAATTTTCCGAGACCGTCAAAGGAGTCGACCTTTAACAAAAGAGGATACTTACGGACCACATCGACTAGGATGGAAGCCTCCACCGCCGGATCGTATCCGTTACTGACGGTGCAGCGATACTCTCCAGAGTCCTCCTCTTCCGCCGACCACACCTGCAGCACGGTCCCTTCTCTCGCCTCTTCCTTCTCGTTCTGCCAACAGACAAACCCTGATTAATTCTCCCGCCTCCTACCTACCGCCGGTCTACACAATTACAAAAAGAAGCGCCCTTTCCACTTATCCGCGGTCGTCGGTCCGGTAAATCGTAATCGGCCGATGGGGACGAAGATCCGACCGACTTCGTGTTCTAAAACGGCGCGGAAGGCAGAGACGAGTCGTCTGCCGACCGGTGGTGGTCCGTCCGGATATGTCGGGCCCCGTCCCTCACCTCGCGGCAGTCCCACTGTAAGCCTGGCCGAACCCATAATGGGCTTGCTAGAAAAAGGCCCTCTTAGTGCCCACAGGGGGAAGTAGCCCATAAGGAAAGGTCGACTCTACCAATGTTCCCGTGATGACGACGAGGAAGATTTCTATTTGTATAAGTCTTTATTATTTGTATTCTCACAATATCTTTTAAACGTAATAAATATAAAAACGCGTTTCCAATAGCACTAAAACAATTAAAATTAGAAGTAAACTTTAATAGTTTGTTTCTAATTTAATTGTCTGGTTATCGTCCAACAGAGTATTAATCTCTATTAACTTAAGTGTGCCCAGCACCGCGCGGACAGAAATTTGAGAAACGCCGAATTACAAAATCCGTCTGTTGAGATTGTATTAAAAAGTAATTTTTATGTAATTAATTATTTTTATAATATCTAAAATAAATAGTTAATATATAGGCTATATATGTTGATAGAGGCTTCGTCCTTTGGTCGAGTCCACCGGACCGGCGCCGGAAATGCAACGCCCGCGGAAAGTTAAACGGAAGTGGTTACTCACCGGGCGAGTCCAGGTGACGGTGGGACCGGGAGATCCTTCGGCCCGACATCCGACGCTGAAGTTCTGTCCCAGACCGACGGTCATTCTTCCGCTTCCGGGCACGGGTTCCACGCTAGGGGCACTGAAAAGAGGCAGAGTCAGCGGACGGCGGCGGCGGCGGCGGCGGAAGGGAAAAAGCGCACCTACCGATGACCACCAGGCGGTGACGCAGTTCCAGGGGGCGCTCGGTGCTGATCTGGCAGACGTACTCGCCGGCGTCTCCGGGTCGGGTCTCTAGGACGCGCAAGGATCCGTCTTCGGTTAGTCGGACTCGAGGATCCCGGACGAAGTCGAAGTCGTTGGTGAAGTAGAGCACGTCGTCCTTCTTCCACACCTTGGCGAATCCTCCTGTCGATAGTCCATTGTTAGGGCTGTTTCACACTATGACCGACTCGATCAACAGGTCCGATCCGACCGATCCTATAATCGGACCGATTGTTATGATGTTCGATGTTATGATTGTGCTGTTGCTCTGTACGTCTATATGGTGCCGAATTGTTAATTTTAATTGAATAATAAGATATGTGCCGACGATATGCTTCGATATACTGGCGCTGATTGGTATTTTATATTGGCTCATAAGATGTAAATCAAATGCTATATATGTAATAACTCAAATGTGCACTACGTGTGATTATGTTGTATACGCGTGTGTTAATGACATCTATGTACGACATTCTACAACGTATTAATCCTTTGTTACCATCTTCTGCAATGCATTATCGAAATATGTTAATCGCGAGCCTTTATTGTCTCGTCCTCAATCTGTGCACCATGTCCTGTGATACTGCTTCATCTTCTTGATGAAGCGTTTTACAATTGTCTTTATTCTTGATGTATTTTATGTATTTTATATTATTTAAACCTATTAATACCACTATAGATAATTCTTGTTCTTCAGAAAACTGTTTAATGTATCTCATGTTCTCACCCGGTTTTGTACTTAATGGCACCGGGCATGTACCTTATGTATATTCATTAATAAATAATAATAATAATAATAATAATAATAATCGGACCGATAGTAGTAAAAACATTTACACTGAGTACGATTTTCGGTGGCCGACTCGTAAGGACCAATCGGAACGCGTGTTACAGATCAAAACACTAGCCAAAACACTTTCGGCGCTCTTCCTGGCGTCTCCAAACGGAAACAACGACGAATGAAAGTGGATTTCCCGCTTTTGGCGTTTTTCCGGCTTTCTCCTGGCATCGTCAACGCATTTTATGCGTAAGAACGTCGGACGGAGCCGAAGTTTTTAGGGGCCGCCGCGTAGTTTATCGAAAAAATACCGAAGCGTCGGCTGGGCGGGCGAGAGTAGAAAGTTAGAGTAAGAAGAGGTTCCGAACAGGAGGGGCGGGCGAAGGTTACGTCGGAAAACCTAGAAATGTTTGCGACGAGTTTTGGCGTATTCGATAAGACCGCGCGGCAAAATTCGTGTCGATATTCTTTTAATAATCGACCGAATCGCCGTTCGGCAAGGCGAAAATGCTGCCGGAGAAAACGATAAAAATATCCGTGCAAACGTTTCTTAGGCCAAGAACACACGTGCGTAAAATTGTGTGGCAGAAAACTGAACCAGAAATCGGCTTTCGGTTCAGTTTCTGTTCTACGCTTTTATGCCGGAACACACATACGTAAGAACACTCACCCAGTTCGTCCACCTCGCAGTCGAAGACGGCCTCTTCGCCCCTCCTGACCACCACCGTCTTAGAAGCGGACAGCACGTGCGGCGTGTGGGTGGAAGGCACCTCCTCGGTGGTATCCGTCGCCGCCGTTCCTCCGGCTGAAAGAAAAAAATGCCTTAAATCCGGGAAAAAGAGGGTGAGCCGGAAATTACGTTTTTGTCCCGATTTGCCAGTCCGAAGTAGGCCCGCGTTGATCTGAAATCACGCAGCGCGGGAATCAAAATGCGTGCATAAAATGAAATTCATTGCTCTGTCTAGAACACACTCGTTTTAAACTTATATGCAAAGAATTCCAGAAATCGTGCAACAAATGATCTGGCCGAAACGGAATATAAAAATTAATTTCCCTTTGTAATATTCTAAATAGCTATTAATTTACTAACACTCCAAAGGGATTAAAGCACACCGAATTATCCGAAATGTACAGTACTGTACATTTGTGCTGTACATTTCGGATATATGAATACCCTTCGACGGTTAGTTTATTTTTCTACCTTAGAACATAAATACAGTTTAAACTTTACCTTATTAAATTTACCACCAAAAATACCATATACAGTGAAATCTGGTTAACTCGAATTCACCTGTTTAACTCTAACCGGGTTTTATTCAGTACTTACTATTTTTACATTTAAATAAAATAATTAACGTCCATCTAGCGCAGTGGTTCCCAACCTTTTTTGACTGGCGTACCCATTTCGCATACTCGTCGAACAGTGACTCCTTGGCCAATTATACAACGCTGTACATTACATGTAAAAAAAAGTACTTTTTTTTAATGGAAAAGCGTTGGAGGAAGGTCACAGATGGGTCTAAATACAGTAAAAATATATTTTTACTTAAAACTAGCACGGAGTGCCGCGGCATCGGCAAAGTTATCAATGCAGAATCCGAATATTCTTGTAGTACGTCCGCCATTATTATTTTTTTCGCGTATTCCTAAACAATCAAGCGCGTACCCCGATAGGAATCTCTGATCAAGCGAATAAACCAATCGGAAACTTTCTACAAGACGCGGGAACCACGTAGGACTAAAATTAAACATCGTGTCGTGTGACGGCGGGCGAGGGGGGGAGTGATGGCTGCCAGCAGCGTGGGTGACCTAAATACTGTAAATGCCATTCAAACCCGCTTTTTTCGAGCAATTTTTTTTTTATTTTGTTGCCGTTAGGTTTCTCCGACTGGCCGACATAATAAATAGACAGATGTTTTGATAAATTAATTTATAAACAAAGAAAGAATACATTGTAGAATTTAAGAAATCCTTGGTAAACAGTTAGGAATGAACGGATCGACCATTCGGGAATGCGTTCCCGTAGCTTATTTACCCATTGGGTTAAGCGTTTTCGAGTTTGTAAACAACACCCCGAGATTTGCATTGACACTACGATTGTACCTAATATATATAGACACGCGCAAACGTCGCATGAATAGTTTATTATCGGTCACCGATAAGTCGATGCGCAAAATCTTTATTTTTAGCCGATCCTCCGTAACTCGAAACGTTTTAACTCAGAGTCAGAAGTTTTCCCCGCGACAACCTCGAGTTAACCGGATTGCACCGTAATAAATTTTAGTGGTAAAGGTGGATCGGGGGTTGTCACGCCCACCCGGACTAACGACGATCGAAGTCCTGTCGATAAAAACGGGGCCGAAGAAATAGTTTCCTTCCGTCATTAAGAGGTAATTGTACAGTCGATTGTAATTACTAAACGAGGATTACAATGGAATGGGGGAAAAGAGCGTTTGTTTTTAATTTGCAGACGGTTAAAAGGAAAGCCGCGACCATACCCGCGGCCTAAAGTCGGACTCAAATATGTTCACCCGCGGTCGGATGTAGAAGCGGGAGCGTGACAAAAGTAAAAATTCGCCCAGCGGAGGCCGTGTGGATAACACCGGTAGTAACACCCGAAAAGGGTCCGGTTTCCCCTAAAACGGATTCTCCCGGGCGTGGCCTGGCCTTAGACAAAGTAAAAGTTTATAAAATGAAAAGTTTTGGTCGACCAACGAATGAAGCGCGGCAACGTTAATAATTTGCCAGAAAAGGATTTGTGCGCTTATGCCAGCCGCCCGACCACCTGACACGTCCAGGGAAAAAGTGTCGAAATATTTTGGCGCGAGTCCCGGCGTACGGGCGCTATTCTTATCCTCGGCGGAAGTCGGAAAGAAAATTCCCGAGAGAAGAGAAATTTCTTCTCGTATCGTCGCCACTATTTACGTTTGGGGAAAGGTTGGCAACAAAGAAGACAAACGGAAGGAGCGGGTGATCGTCTGAACGACATCGTTCTCTTTCCGCGCAGGCGCCAGACCGGTTCTAAGCCTAATAGGCCCACTCACGTGCGGAAACGGAGGAAGAAACGACAAAATGACGTCGATTTTGCCGTCCGAGCCGACGGAATACCGAGTGAAAAATTTTCGACTTTTGCTCCCGCGGAGAGCGGAAGGGTAAAAATTAGGCCGATGGAAAGGCCTTCAAGCCACGTGGTGGTAAACGTCACACCGGACGATAACATTCAAACTATGGCGGTGGGCACGGCTAGAATGGTAAAAATCCATCCACACTCTTTTCGAAACGTCTGGACGAGAGTCGAGCCCCGGCCAACAATATACTGTGTTTAATAACATATTGTTTTGTAGGCCATTAAATAAATTATAAGGACAGTATTTATGAAATTAAACTGTTACGAAAATTGAGGGGAACGCAACGACTTTTTTCTGAAAATGAGTAGAGGAAGTTTGGAAACCACCGCGTTAATGTATTTCACTTACACGCCATATTCGCTAGCCCATTTAAATTATTAAAGTCGATAGACGTGCTTACCGCGCTAAGTATCGGGAATGGCCCAATGGTAATTCCGACATCGAAGTATTGGATTTTCTCAACTTCCGACCGTTTCCAAACATTTTTCTTATCCGACTTCTTCGCTTTTGCGCTTTTGTATTTGCCGTAAGATCGTAAGCAAACTTAGAAAGTTTAATTGATATATTATAACAAAGCAATCCCAGTCGGCGCCATTTTCCACTACTGGCGCGTGGTCTACGTTATACCAAGGTATTTTTATTTCGTGGTCTGTCGACGCCATCTTTTTACTTTCAATTTGTTCTCAAGCTCCGACAGATGGTGCTAAGAACGGCATAGATGTTCACAAACCACAAGTGTGCTTGTTAACTCACCCGAATTTTACCTCCAATTAGAATTTATTAGTGACTTGTCAAGTTTTATAATTTGCGTAAATTAGATAACAACCTATTGAGCACGCGATAACTTTCGAGCATATTTAGTAGCAACTTTCGATCTTAAAACAATTTTTTTATTTTTGTCAAAAATGAAGCCTGAAAGTGACGTAGAAGTGAATATTTTTAGCCGTTAGTGAAGCTCTGTACGAAGTTGAATTCGCCACCAATTTGCAAGCTGTTCGAGCAACCGTCATAAAATACACGTTTATCTCTTGTAAATTACACCAAGATTTTGAAATAATGAATTATATAAACAAACAATTTACGTAATGCCTCAATTAAATGGCATGAAAATCTCCTTGAGTTTTTATCTGTTAATGCACCTCTGGCGGTGTGAAGGTCTTCGTTGATTATAACACCCGAAATTAAGCAAACAACATACAGGAAAATGTTCCCTGTATGTTGTTTGTGTGCTGCTATCTATTGTATGGCGATATTATTTATTTATTTAAATACACTTTGGCCTTCCGTCCTTTTTCAGAGTGCATAATAAAAGGCTATAAACGAAAAACACAAACAAACGAAACCAAAATAAAAAGTACAAATCTAAGAAAGCCTTTTATTTTATCTTCTTTTAAAAAGTTTATAAAGCTTGAAATGCTTAACACTTACTTTGCTGGGTAGACAATTCCAAAATTGATCGTAAACTTGCCATATGCACTGTCCGCAGTATTGTATAAATAGTGTACTTATATTTCTAAAAAACTAATTGAAAAGCAGGCATATTTATAAAACAAAAATAAATGAAATTACTGAAAGATTAAAAGAAATTTAAATTAGATCATCTTTTCTTGGAAACGACACTAAAACAATTTCTATAGTAATGTCGCAAAAGAAAACAAAAACTATTGTAATCGAGGGTTCGAAAAATGCACGCAAAATTAATGCAAAATTAAATAATAATAAATGAATAAAAATTATTTCAAATAATTGTAAAAAAGAAACTAAATTAAACCAGAAATTAAAACTAAAAATAATAACTAAATTTAAAAATAACGAGCGATTATTTATTTTGACATGGTCACAATGCCGAACTGCAATTTTTAATTATATTTTAAATTTATTTAATTTAAAATATATGCTCTCCACCAAAAATGATTTGCCCCTGTACATCATACTTTTCCTTTAACAATACAGTCGTGCCGATCTAACACCTTTCAGGGGAAAATTTTTCAATTGAAATAACACGACTTCCGCTTTGTATCTGAAGTTCATGTATAATTAATTGGACCTACTGCCTCTAAGGTTTTCATATCTGGTCTCGGATTTCGTCTATCTAACTCCGTCTCCGAGATTAAGGAAGACAACAGACATGCAGCCGACAGTGGGAATTTATAGATCAGCAATTTGTAGACTTATAAATACCCAAATAATTAAAACTGGCCTTTACCCCGAAACCGAAAGTAAAAAAACAAAATTATTTAATTAAAATAAAAATCAAATCGAGTGAAAATTAAAACAATGTTTTTAAAATCCGTTTAAAAGTTGTTTTCAAATTGTAAATGAAATTAATTTTTAAATTTACTTTGTGTTCAGCGATCGCCCTCTGCACTCAGGATGGTCAGAGCAGCATGAGCAACATGCGCTCGTGCATTGTCTTTTTAAAAAGGTAGCGTGACGGAGGCCTCGAATGTACGGCGCATCGACGGGCCTTAACACGTCAGAAATGTAATGGCGGCTATCCAAATTACGGACAATGCGAACAACAGGTGACCAGGCGTGTAACAAATGGACACTCACATACATTTCCTCCAGGTGATGGACCCGCATGACCATGACGAATGCAAACTGGGAATGATCGTTCACCTCGATTCCCCCATACTCGGATACGGCCATCACGATGCTGTACGCAGAACCGGGCTTCATCTGAAAAGACGATGTGATGCCACTCCTGCATCGACATTCGTCGTTGAACATACCATTGTAGGCGCGCCTGTCTCTGCTGCAGCATCAAGGGAAGCCGCGGCAATGGTCGCCATGCTGATAATCTGTGGTACTGCAGATGCCGTCGTACTGTCTACGCAGACACTTGTCCTGAAAACGACCCAAGTTCCTGACTCAGGGTATGCGGCGTGGCTGTACGTACGATCCCGCAAAACCATGAGGACATGATGTCTGTCCTCTCGGGCGATACTGACCGAGAACCGCTGAGATCCCGCACAGAGTTCTGTATGGCCCTCCTGGACCCATCCATTCCATATTCTCATGACAGTCATGGGATCGACCAAAGCAAGCAGCAAATAGCGCAAAATGATAAACCGCAGTTCCGGTAGCCTACAATTCTACCACGATCAAACTCTTACACGTTTTGGTAGACATTCCTCTTTCTTACACTAGGCATAACAAAACCTCTACCCAAGCAACCAACGTGCGAATGAGATTTTCATGTGAGAAACCAACTTTACGATCTTCCCTTCTATACAAACTGTATGTGGTCTTATTCCTACTACATACAGTAGGAGTAAGACCACATACAGTTTGTACAGTTTGTACAGCATACAGTTATGTAGGCATACAGTTTGTATAGCAAAGCAAGTAGAAGTAAGACACATACAGTTTGTATAGTTTGTATAGCATACAGTTTGTATAGCAAACAGTTATGTATGCATACAGTTTGTATAGCAAAGCAAGTAGAAGTAAGACACATACAGTTTGTATAGTTTGTATAGCATACAGTTTGTATAGCAAACAGTTATGTATGCATACAGTTTGTATAGCAAAGCAAGTAGAAGTAAGACACATACAGTTTGTATAGTTTGTATAGCATACAGTTTGTATAGCAAACAGTTATGTATGCATACAGTTTGTATAGTTTTGCATACAGTTTGTATAGCAAAACAGGTAAGAGTAAGACCACCTAATGATTAGCATTTCATGTCCAAGTATGTAGTACCTTTCATGCAAATTTCGCGTTTTCTGGTGCCGCCTTCATGGTGTAATGTGAGAGCCCGGACCTTGACAGAAGTTTTTTTTTCGATTTCATTACACCTATATTGACAACTAACGTTGTTTATTATTCTTTACATCTGATAAAGTCTCAATTTGCATGATCTCGGCGACGAAAGCGACACTTTCCCTTTACCTTTGACCCTTTGACCTCACGGCCGCGTGTTACCCGTTTTAATATCAGAACTGACGGCCGAATGGGGCAGTCGTCGCCCGTTCCTCCCGACTCAACTAGTCGTCACCCGTTCTTCCGATGATTACAGTCGTCACCCGGTCCTATAACGGAAGTCGTCGACAGATACGGTTAATTCTGTGCCTCCGAAACGAATATACAATTGACTCTGACCCGGAACATTATCCAGAACCCTTCTAACGTGCCAACCTCTTCGTTCACTCAACCTTCCTAAAGGACAGACGGAATTCTCTCTTGCATCAGGTCTACAAACGGATCCTTCAAACTACAGGTATTTATCTCCACTCCACCGAAATCTCATGTGGACTCCCCCTCTCTCTCTTTCTCGCGACCACTTACGATATAGATCAGTTAATTTAATATCTTGCAAAGTTTGTATCATGTACTTTTTTTCTTTGGAATTAAACGGTTATTAGTTACTAGGAGATTTCTCGGGCAAAAAAATAACAGCAGCAAAGATTAAGATTATCAGATTGTTTTGTACTTCTAACCCCTCTACTATATATTATAGTATTTCATTTAGAAAGGTTATCTTACATAAGAGTATATCACACCGAGTGCCCAATCTAACACATTTGAAAAATATTTAACTATAAATTTTTAGCCCTTAACGAAAACTCTGAAAAATATTTAAAAATGAACACAAATTGTAAGAAAAGAAACAAATAGTCTAATCGATTTAAAGTCAAAAATCGTGAAAGAGGCAGTTAATAGAAATATAAATATTAACGACATTTACGAATAAATAATGTTCAAAACCGAATTAAAATAGTATTTATAAGCAGTCCTTTTAAAATACAAAAGCAATATCTGAGTTAAAAACAAGAAAATTTCGTATATTAAAAGAATTTCGAATGTTTACAGTCGATTTTTTCTATGCTCAAGCCTAACTTACGCCTTGACCCGACTGAAGCGCTCGAAGTGGCAGAAATATTTATTTCTTCACTATCGTAGCATTAGAGCTATTGGCAGCAAAAGGACTAGTATATGTATCGACTCTGGTTATACTACTGTAGTAGCGGTTTATATTTACGGCTGTCAGATAGCACTCGTTTCAATTGTACGGTCAAGATCTATAGAAATAGATCTGGACACGATCCCGTGATCCTTTGCGGCAGCGGTCATTTTGGGGCTTGTTTATAGAGTATACCTTACCCGAGGTTCCCGTGTGAGTCGGTTATATTTAAGTGCTCAAAAAGTGAAAGAATGTGTTATTGTGTGGCACCAAATTGTAAAAGTAATCCTTCGGACGTTAGATTGTTTAGATTTCCTGCAGATAAACAAAAAACCAAGATGGGTGCAGAACTGCAGATGGGATAAATGATATCGAACCGAACATTCTTAATTGGGTACAATTGCAAATGTGAATGACACTGTTGGGACCTTAATAGTCTGCCGACGTCCCCGTCGCCTTCCGTCGGCTTACAGTACGCCTCAGGCGGGAGACGTACGGTATTTCCCCATATTTTTTCCAACGTTAATTACGTCCGGAAACGCAGTTGTTCTAACTAATAACGGGTTTTGCTTCCTTGTACGTTCCTGACCCCACCGTTCCCCTTCATCAGCCATTTTCAGCTTATTATTTTACCGGAATAAGAAAAAAAGTGGAAATCTTCCCTGTAAGTGGCAATGATCTTCAAAGTGGATAATTGGGAAGCCGAGATTACAAGAATTACCGTCGAAAGAAGAGCGAGGGATTGGCCACATTTTCCTCCGTAACGGGTCCACTGCTGTTGGCTTTCGTCTTCGGCTGGCGCACCGTTTATTTAAGTTTTTAACATTAACGGGAAAATTTGCATTCTCTTTAATTACCGCAACTAAAAAGCAATGGAGAAATAATTTAACCAGTTTAAAAAATTCCCACTACAAGTTGCTGTTATGACATTTTATTTAAAAATTAATTTTTAAACTTTACATTTAATTATAATAAATACAATTGCCGGCGTGCCGTCTTTTCCTCGTTGTTACATAAACTTACTACGGCGCTAATTATTACAAAATGGCGAAAAGCTCGAGAGTAGTGACGAATTTCATAAAAGATTGTAAATGCTAATAATAAACAATGTCTGGGTTAAGTCCCGCGCCCGTCGAAATGCGACGCGTCATACCCCTCGACCTTTAACTGCCAAGATGCGAAGCATTCGTGCTCATCCTACGCCGGTATCGTACCAATTTTGCTTCTTAATCATTCCCTTCCGAGATATTAAACGAAATAGACGCTAACGAAATACGTGCAGATTTGCAAAAATTTTAAATAGAGGAGGGATTATTAGGGCCGAACGCTCTTTCCGTCGGCTTTTCTGCCCATTTTCTCTTTGGTTGTGGGCATTTCTAAGGACGACGTAAAACCCAGATTTCGGACTTTTACCCCAAAAGCCTATAAACGGGAGTTGGGAAGTTCTAATTTTCGGGTGGCGTCCGGTACTTCCGCGCTACCGGTGGCCGCTACCGAAATGACAGCTGGAAGCGGAATTTGTTAATAACGGCGGGGAGCAGAGGAGGGTTAAGCGAGGTCGCCTAACGCTCTGGAAGAAAAATATGCTTATTAATTACTCTTTCGTTGGAAATAATTGGCGCTACGATTTCCTCGTTCGCACCCGGGATAAAAACGGCGCCGAGGCCGTTTTCATTAAGGCTGGAGCGGTTTCCGGCACTTCGTTTATAAAATAGCCGATCGAAATGAATGTATTATTTTCGTGCACGTACCCGGCACTTCACCTTCTTCCGTCGCTCGCTACTAATTTCGTGCCAAGCCACCTTCGAATTTCCTCTGCTTTTTTCTCAAATAGCCGGGAATGCGGGATAAATCTCTACTCCTTTCCCGTAAACGTTTTAAAAGCAAATTAAACCTGGTATTCGTAAGTAATTTCCGCCGTTTGCATCCGGTTTTCCCGAAACCATTGCAAAGATAAATGAATTAAACAAACAAATGAAAGGCGGTCGTCGTGCCGAAGGTCCGTTCCTACTATCGGACGAGAAACCACGCCGCCAATTATTCTTCTGTTACGTTTAAATCGACGTAGTCGGCACGAGAAAGAGGCGTGGCCCGGAAGAGCGGCTTGTCCGTCTTGGACGGTGTGAACTAGAGGTGGGTAATTGAGGAAACGTCCCGGGGAGGCTCCGGTCGAAACTGCCAGGCGACCCACGACTTATGCATTCCATCCGGATTTGCATAGTGAACCGGCCATTGTGAACCTGGCCGAACAGCTACAGAAACAGTACGGAAGGGCCGTGTCGTTCCTTGTTTTTAGTCCTATTTAGGCCTACTCTGTAATCCGGCACGCTCACTAATCTGGAATTCCTCTGTGCCAGGAATGGTCGGATTAGTAAGAGTACGAATATTACTTAAAAAAAGAAAAAGTATATTTGTTTTGGAAGAATTTAATACGATAATAATTTAAAATTAGCGGTGATCGTGTGGATTCATTAAATCGAAAATGAAATTAATTTGTAAATATCTCTATTTAAAACCGTGCCAAATTGCTACCTATTTTTGCATATAAGTTATTCTCTTTCTGTATATAGTATATCTGCTTAATAAATAGATGCGTTTGCATTTTTCTATGTGATTGCGTGTGCATAACCAATATATTTGTGAAAAGCATAGCGTATCCTCTGATGCATTTAAACGGCCACGGAAATTTACATAGATAAAGGCATACGTTATCTTTTTACAATTGATTAATTAATTATAATACTAGGTAAAATGTACAATTTTACTCAATTCGGTACAATGAGAAATAGTATTTGAGATGAAATATAGTTTTGTATTTCTTATGACAATCTCATTGGGTCTGTACATTTTGGTAGTGTAATATATTCTGTACCATCGAAAGCAGATATATTGATAGCGCATTGAAACTTTTCCTTTGTATATATAAGCCTATATCATATAAACTGTATATACGATGTAGATATATAAGTTATAAGATACGCTATATATAACACAAGTAAAATCTGAAGTAACGTGATTTTCCGACTCCAATATCATTACTATCACTGTCAATGTGTAATAATACTGTTTGAGTTCTTGCCATCCTACATTTATTCTATTTGGCTTGCTAAAAGAGGCCTTCTCGGTGCCCAGGGGGCGGAAAGAGTTATAAAAGAACCTCCAAATCCATACTAAACCCCCAAGTCTCCTTTTTGTAACACTAACTATCCTAACACCTACTTGTTAGCTTAACATTTCCCTAATTAAATTCATATAATTCTCGTCAACTCTTTTCTTCCCGACTCAAAAAGAGAATTGTCAGTAATCTCGAAGACATCCCATAATAATAATAACGTATAGATAAGTTTAACTGTAATTTTTCTGTGGTTGACTACTCCTATAACACTATACTTATGGAACTCAAAATCGTGTATAAACGTAGTGTTTGTGGCATCCGTGACGTAAAATTTTTATGGTAGGCCTTTATGGCTCGGATGCCACAAACACTGTGTTTATACGTAATTTTTATTTCCATAAGTATAGTGTTATAGGTGTAGTCAACCACAAAATACCGTATAACAATTTACAATTAGCAATTATGGCATCCATCCATGCCATAATCACCCATATTATAAGCTAACTGCATAATATACAATTATTACTTTTCCTTATTCACTACGAAAACGCCCAAAAATATTTAAAAACAAACATAAACTGTGAGCAAAATCAAACCGTCGAATCAATTTAAAGTCTAAAATAATGAATGTAAGAGTTAATAGATCCGTTTTGTATCCTTGCCCAATTTGCACAACCTGGCGTTACGCAGTTATTAAAGCTACTGGGCATAGTTAAAAATTAAGACAGCATAAGCGCAATTATTCCAGCTATTACAGGTTCTGACAAGTAAGGAATTTTCAGAGTCCTGTCACAAATAAGCTACGTATTGATTATTGACCGTTTGTGACGTGCCATAACGAGCACAAATTTAAAAAACTAATAACAGAGGATGGTTAATGGTTTTATTTACACCGTCCATCATTGGGGTAACCGGAGAATGAAAAGAGAGAATCCTAGTCGTCGATTTTGCTCGCTTCTCTTTCTACATCAAAAGGACCAGCTGCACTCTGAAGTTCGATTAATGACTCAGGTTGCCGATAGCTGGCGTGATAGTAGCGGTTAGGCAAGAAAAGTTTTTATCTATTTGGTTAGTACAGAGTTGTCCAACCTTTTTTCTTAATGGGCCGAAGTAGAAATTTAGGTATATTCAGCGGGGCACAAAGGAAGTTTATATAAATATACGCTTTTAAAATGTTAAAAATGTGAATATCGAATTTTAATAACAAATGTATATAATTACAAAAAATACTGTATGGTTGACAGCTAAAAATAGAAAGTATACTCGCACAAAATAAAAATAAATTCAATGCTATTTTTGACACTGCTTTTTTTTTATAATATTGTTACTACCTGCTTTTATGGTACTAGTCTTAATACTAAGAGTGTTAAATGGAAATCACTCAAGCTTTGATGTTTTTCATGCAGCAAAAGTATTGTTCACAACAGTATGTACTACCCCACATGCATAACACTTCTCTAGATAGATTGACAAATTTATCAAATTCATTAAAAGAATGAACTTCTTTATAAAATTCAAGAAGGGATACGTTTCTTTTTTCTTCTGTTTTTCTTTTCTTAGTATTAGATGTCATGATAAAATGCTGGGTTATTAAAAATATAGATTTAAAGTTGATGAAATAATTATGATAATGTTTGGAGGTTGAAAATATTTAAATTATTACGTTAGAGAAAGAAATATATATATATAGACATATATCTGTATTATATACCTGTAATTAGAAAAAATGCCGAAGTGAATTCTTTATTTCTATAAAGAAAAATTAGGCCTTTCCACTTTGGCATTAGGCCTTGCCTCGAGTCACTAAAAATGAATGATACTCTGTTGAAAAGAGGGATTACGTGTCTTTTTCATCCGCCTTATGAAAAGTATCCTTTCTTTATCACTGACAACATCACTTCGTTACAAAAATCTTTGAAACTGAAACAATCAAAATGACAGACCACGCCGCCAACATTTTTGATTGGTCAGTATATGTCACCGATTACGCCATTACGACATCAATGTGTATCCAGTGAAACGAGAATAATTTTTACCACATACTTTACCAAAATAAATGAAAACGTATCTAAAAAATTGAGGGGCCGCGGGTTGGACATCCCTGGGTTAGTAATTTTCCCGTTTTCGAGCATTTCTCTAACTTTTTTCTACTGTTCTGTCAAAAAATCTTATTCGTAATTACACTTTTTAATTTTATATCCTGTATAAAGAAAGAAAAAGTGTATTTGGTTTATAAAAAATTAATAAGATAATTTTAAATTACAGATTAAGATGCAGATAAACCGAAAGAAATAGCTATATTTTCGATTTAATTTATTCAGGTTTTAAATACAGATCTGTTTAAAACGGTTAAAACCAATATCTCGAATACTGTAGTAGAGATAACAGACGTAACGTTATATTATCAAAATGCAATCTTCTGTCATTTTTAATGTTACCAGTAGCATCGTGATAAGTCTGTTATCTCTACTATAGTATTTGAGATATTAGTTTCAATAATTTTTAAGACAAGAAGCTCTTTTATAATGTTTAAAACTGTTATATTGCTACATACTATGAACGAAAGTTTTGTACATAATGTTCTTGTATAATATATCTGTTTAATAACAGGCAATGGTAAAATAAGTAAATAAATTTACATTTTACTGTTTTGTTTTATTACATATGTATGACAATATAATTAGGAAAACCGTAGCTTATCCTTTGATACATTTAAATAGCCATAGAAATTTAATCCAGACAAAGACAAACTATTTTTTAAATAATTTATTAACTTCAATACTACATAAAGCGTGCTATGCAATTTTACTTGATTCGGTACACTGAGAAATAGTTCTGTATTTTTGACACGAGAAATTACACTCACATTGGCTCTACATATTTTGGTAATTTATATAATATTGTGCACTACCAAAAGTAGAATATGAATGAAGATTTATTGATGGCCTGCTTCACCTGTCCTTTGTTTAAATAGCTTTAAAATATCACTAACGTGTCTTTCTTTTAGTCTCCGTGTCATCACTAATCACTATCACTGTAAATATCCAACAATACTGTCTGAACTCTTGGCATCCTACCTTTACCTATTTTATTTGTCAACCTCTAACTCGCATCCCCTAATCATATTGTTATTATGTGCCTGTAAATATGTTGAATATGTTGTCTGAATAGTTGGGATTTCCTCTCTTTCCTTTAACAGTCTATATTTTAATTCGGTTTTGAATATTATTTATTCATAAATGTCGTTAATATTTCCGTCAAAATTTTAGACTTTAAATTGATTAGGCTATTTGTTTTTTGCTTACAAACTGTGTTCGTTTTTAAATCTTTTTAAAAGTTTTTGTTAAGGGCAATTAATTATTAGGTAAATTATTGTAGTTTGCAGTAAGAAAAGGGCTATGATATATGTTATTCACAATTTATATTGTGTCTATTAATGAAATAGAGAGAGATTAAAGTTGAGCCAAAAAAAGTTACGAACAGGTTAGAGAGGGGGATTAAGTCAGTAAATTTAGTTCTTAGATTTAAAATAGTATTTATAAACAGTCCTTTAAAAAAGACAAAAGAAATATCTGAGTTAAAAACGAGAAAATTTCACATATTGAAAGAATTTCGAATGTTTACAGCTGACTGCCTATGCTCCAGCCAAATTTCGGACAACGCGCGATCGAAGCGGCAGAAATATTTATTAAATAGAATAGTAGTATATTACACTACTGGCAATGTAAGGACCAGTATATCTATCGACTCTGCTAATATACTATATTTTTTGCTGGAAAGAGTACGGGTGGTGTTGAGTCGCTTATTATAATATCTTCCTATCCTTACATATGAAATGTAATATAAACGTACTGTATCGATATGTACAATAACCTACGTTACGTTAAACAATACAAAGTGTGATTATAATGTTACATGTATTTTCTGAATAGGGAGTGATCAAAATAAAATAAAATAAATTTTAGATGAATTTAAAAACTGTACATAAATTTAATAAGAATAAAATTAAATTATACACGTAAAAATTATCTCACGCAGATGAAACAATAAATTCGTCTAGATGTAAATAAGCAAAACGGGTGGACAGATCAATTATCATTTATGTTTCCTTTTCATATTAAAAGTTAAATCGCAATGTTAAATGTTAGGCCTAAAAGAATATAGTTTTGTTTTATTTTTATTTTGTAATAAAATACCAAAGTTAAAGTCAAATGCAGTACTAACAATTTCCTGGGCTACCAAATTATTCAAGTGAAAACTCAAGTGGAACCAAACCAAGCGACTCCGATGTTCAAGAACAGAATATGGAAAGAACTCTTCAATTAAGCTTCGAGTCAAATAAGAGATACACAAACAACAGAGGACATTTGTAGCTATTACTGTAAGAATGATTTTGATAAACGATGGATTTAAATGGGATTATATGTTTAAATGAAAACAAAGCACCTTTTATAAATGACTCGATTGTAATTAATAATACTTCACAATAGAAATTTAAAAAAAAATCTAAAATAGCCTGTGAAATTATAATCAATAATTACGCGAAACTTCAAAATGACAACTATAAAAATCATCCTGAACCAATTTAATTAGTTTATATTCTTAGTTTTATAATTAATTTGTTAAATTAATTTAATTATATGTGAATAAAATGTGAAACAACATATCACCTATTTAAAAATTTTATGTATAATATTCTGTGACTAAATCATTTTTTATTAATTTCCTCTACTAACAAGATGCTTTAATGTATGTAATATATATATCAGAATTTCAATAAAAATATTTAAAAAATCTATATCGCATCATTTCTATAATTATCGTTCATCGCATTTATCAACTGAATAAAGATTGATGATGAAATTTGCCACGTGTTCGAGTGAATACACTATATACTTGGTGTTCAAGTTGCATATTTATAACAGAATTTTCATAAATTTATTACATAATAAATGTACTATATACTGTATATGTATATATATGCAGAAGCGAATATGTTTTCTATCCCGTAGCAATCGACTATCTCCTAATTTCTACGCACCCCGGCCTCTTTTTCTCGTTGGTCTCGGTGCAACATCGCCAGATCAGCGAAGGAAAATAGCCACCTGACCATAAAAATCGTCTCTGACGTCGGGTCAAAAGCAACCGCATAAACTAGTTTGCTGCCAGCTTAAGCGGTCGATTTATGGATACGCCGTACCCATATTCGGCCCGAGAAAAGATCTAGATGGTGAGAGACGAGGTCCTCCGTATCCAAAACACTCCCGGAGTTGTTCGGGTGACGCGATCCCGGATACGCCAGAGCGATATGTCCACCTCGGATAAGGCGTGGGCCGCATGGATGGCAGGGAAATCGTGTCAGAAGTAATAGATTCTCGTGTGCAATTACTACCGAAGTGAAATCTACGAGCATGGAGATTGCTATTGCGTAAATTAGCGATGTTAGCATTTTTCTACCGGCAACACTGCTGTGACGTCATGCGAAGCCCGAGTCCCACGTGGACATGGACTGGTCCGTCACTCTTCCGGTGTAAGTATCCAATCAAAGAGCGCCGCTCTTTACACGTCACGGCGACAAGTACAAAGCTGATTTTCTAAACTACGTCAGATAAAATCAAAATGGAGATCTCTCCTTACACAAGAACATTTAGAAGCTTTCGTGTTAACGTGCTCAGAGAAAAATGCATTGCACGACATTGAACCGGTAACCTCCTTGATGCACCGGTATTCTCTCATTCCCAATCTGTTTTCCTCTTTCCAAAAAAGTATCCGCACAAAGTAATTAGCCAAAATTATAGTTAATACAATACAAATGACAAACGTACTCTGTATTCCCGACTGGCGACAGAAGGCTTCTTTAAAAAACCAGCAAGAAGTTACTCAACTTTCCCGGCGACATTTAAAATTTTGGTGGCGCCATCTGTTATCACATTTTATTAAAATACTTCTTATATTCTTAACTATTATAAAATGGTATAACGCTTAATTTTAAGGGTAGAGATGAGTTTTATTTTTTTAAAAAAATTGTAAATGCTAATAACGAGTAAAATCGTCATTAAGTCGAGCCCTACTGGAGATACACACAACCCCCATTATCACCCCACCCCGTCGACCTTTAACCACCAAAATTTAATGGCATCGATCTCCCTAATAAACAAACCTCTCCGCAAACTTTCAGAAATTTTTGACAAAGTACGGGAGTTATTAAGCTTCAAACAGGGTGAACAAAATCGTGCCATACACACTAACATCCACGCATACAGAAATTACCCCCGAATCTTTTTGCATTTCTCGACGTTTCAAGGTGTCTTAAGTCCAAAAATGTAAACATCTGGGGGAGTCATTTTTTGTCGGATCGCCACACTTTCTCCGTTATCACAGCCGGGAAAGTAATTAAAATTTACATCGATAGTATCAATAAATTTTCATGGACAAAGCATCCAATTATTTTATATCGTCAATTTTCAAACAATCATAAAGCGTCACGGCTTCGGTTTGCTTATTTTACTCTTGTATCTTTACACGACTAAACATCATCTAATGGAACGTGCTCAGAGCCCAGCCAAGCTACCTTCGTTGCCCTTTACTCATCGACACTGGCAAACACGCGAAATACAGTTATATCCCCTTCGTGCGTAATTCTTTTACAATCCGGCAATTATTTTCTTTAGAAACTCACTACCTAAAACACGAAAAAATTTGATACTCACCGAATTTTACACGGGGCACCCTTGTAAGACATTTCGTTCCAGATGGCTAGATTCGTCCCCCACCACGCTAAAACTTTTCGGGAAGGAAACGACTAATTACGTAAATTATCACGACGTGGCGCTAATATCTACACCGGCCGATTTGTAAACAGCACGAATTTAATCTGTCGCTACGCAATCGGCCACAGTCTAACCCCGTTTACAACCATATGACAGTTTTTATAATTACAATTTACAGTTTAATTTATGGAACAACATTCATTACGTCGCGTTATTAGACAATACAGGTGCGAGATCAAGGGGTAAGCCGAAAGCGAGAATCACAGTTTTCACCATTCCCTCTAATGCGAGACACAACCAAAAAAAGAAACAGAAAAAACAAATTCTGGCACAGAATAGAAAAAAAGATTCACTTTATTTTAGTAATATTTGAAATAACAATAAGACGTTAAAAATTATAATTACGAAAGTAGCTTAGAAAGTTTCCCGGGGAAGATGTCGAAATGAAGGCTAGAAAACGTAGGCAGATGCCAAAAGCCGCGCGAAAAGACATAAATGCGCGGATGGGGCGCAATAAAGCGAGGAAAGGTAGGAGCGTCGGGAGACGGAGTGGGCAAAATACTTAGTGCGCAGGCGACGAGTTAGAACCACTTAAAACGAATTACCCGAATATAGACTTTCTATCTACATATATTTCGCAGGCCATTGCGGACGCCCACCGTCATCCTAGAAGAATCGTCCTTTAAAAATGGCTCACTTCCCGCTAAATCAAACCGCAATCTGCTTCTCCCCGCGCGTAATAACAAAGGTGGTGAACTCCGGGCGGACGATTACCGTTTTACGTCGCTTCTACTAAAATCGTCTTACGTGTATTTTATAACAGATTATATTTAATATTTATACAAAAAAAAACGCCACGTTCTTCGCCGCAATCAATACTGATTCGAGCGCGCTCCCTCGACAAATTTTTGCCCGACTCCAAAAATTGAGTACACTTAAACAGACTAAAGCGTTGCGTGCGGTAGATTTAACGCTTTGACCAAAAAGTTACGTAACGCCGGTCAGCCGGGTGGCGGCGAACGATCGCGTATCCGAAACTTTTAAAGCGGACAAACGCGTTTCTGGTTTTCGGCAGCCATTTAAAATATAGATAAACGTTATTGTTTTAAGCGTCCCCCAAGATAATGTTATATTATATGCCGACGACGTCGCCGTCCCGTCTTAGAAAACAACAAAAACTTTACATTGACTAACTTAACTATGGTATTTGCAAAGTAATAATTCGACGGTAAACGAAAAGGAGACAAAAATGTCCGTGTTGTGTTAACGAGAATAAAAATTGTCACCTACGTTTGCTTCGTTTGTTATATGATTATGTACGTTTGGTACATTATTATATAATAATGATATATAATTATATGCTAAATATTCTCTAAGAACTAAGAACAATAGATGCATGTGTTAGCTACTGAAAATTTTTCACGTGGGGAAAAATGATCATAATCACTTTAGAGAGGTGATGATTCGTAGAAATTATAGGTACTGTACGATGTCGATACATTTCTTTTGTTTTTTGTTAAGTTACGGCAACGCAACACTCGGGCGATCTTTCTAAGGGGAATGACTTCCGGGAGGTCTTTTTAAGGGTAACTGGTCCCTATTCGGGCGTTACGGACGTGCAGAAAACCCGGAAAACTTCACGTGGCCAGCCCGTCTAACCAGTCGCCAACCCACTACCGAACTCCCCAATGGAACCGCTTGGCCACTGGTGGGCCTTGTTGAATTAAGAAAATTTTATTTAACCGCATGGCGGGTAAAATATAGACAAATGAAAACACTAGCGTAATCGACATTAGTTTTGTCGCCTGACGCTTCCGTTACAAGTTTCACTTTCCGGCTCTGTTATAAGAAAATATGGCGATCGTTCAGAAAAACCCAAAATTTTTACATTTTTCGGTCTTGAGACATCGAGAAATGTAAAAACATCGTGTTTTTTTTCTGCCTGTATAAACGTTAGTGTGTATGTGTACGTACGTGTATATGTGTATGTGGAAGGGCACGATTTTGTTCACCCATTTTGAAGCCTAATAACTCTTGTGCGTTTTGTAGAAAATTTTCGAAATTTTGCAGGAGATTTGTGTATCAGCGGACTCGATGCTATTAAATTTTGGTGGTTAAAAATCGAGGGGTGGAGAGATAATGGGGGTCGCGTGTCGTATCTCCAATAGAGTCGGACTTAACGACAATTTTACTCGTTATTAGCATTTATAATTTGATTTGTTTTCTTAAAACCCATTCCTACCCTCAAAATTAAGATTTTTGTCATTTTATAATAATTAAGAATATAAAACGTTTTTAAATAAAGTATCGTAACAGATGGTGCAACACGCGTAGTTTTGAACGTTGCCGGAAAAGATAAGCAACTCGTAACTGGATTTTTTTATAACTAGAAATTCCCCAGTCCAGCGTGACCGATTTCAAAAAATTCAAAAATATTAGCTAATATTTCTACAAATTAATTAGCCTATGCCCTATACTGATATCGGTCCAATAAACTCGTTCGGTCATTTCTATTATCCCCCCAAAATAAAAAGAAAACAGTTTAACTCTTATCGTCCGATTTCTTAGCCTCTGCCATGTCGAAATTATTCGAAATCTGTCTATATAAAATCATATACCTCCCGTTTATGTCGTTCGACATTCCGGTGTGAAACATCGCCCTACTACAAGCAATCTCCTGGTATTTTGACTGGAAACTTCCTACCTGCGTGGCATACGTGGATATTGCCAAATATTTCGATTCTGTTCTTTTAATATTGTTACACAAACTACGCTCACGTCAAATTAAGCTTTTCGCATTTTTCACCATTGTTAGGCCTATACCTAAAGGTTCGATCCTTAGCAATTTACTGTTTATAGCTTATATAAATAAGACACTCTCCGGTATTACTTCATTCGTGAATGCATAAGCCGATGATATTAAACTTACCAACAGCCGTCATCGTACATTACAGAGCGATATTAATAAACTTAACGCCTTAATTTACCGGGTATGTTGTTTTGCTGATACGGGGGTCGGCAAACACCACGTAAACGACTCGGCCGGTATTAACGTAAATGAATAAATTCTGCAGGCGCTCTATTAGCATAGTTTAACGAATATGCGAGGAATTTTTCACGCTGGTTATTTGTTCGGCCGTCCTCTAACTTTTAATTAAGTGGCAGAATTCGTAATTTTTAAAAAGTAGTCCGGCACCGAAATTTTAAGTTGCGCCGTAACCCCGTTTCCACGCTTTCGACTCTTTAGTATCAAGTATTAAGTTTCCGCCAGGGGAAGAGAAGAGGAAGGGAGCGCCCGTCCCTTCCTAGCAGTAACACGTCGCTATTTGTTACAGATTCTACGGCTTTAGAGTTATTAACCGCAACTCCGGCGGTTCGACTTTTCCTCGGTTAGGGTGTTAGGGTCCGGAGGAAGACCAAAGTGAGACAGGGCCAGGACGATGCCGTAGAATCGAACCTTCGTTTAATCGTCGGAAGCGGAATTGCCGCCTACGTAACGCGGCGGAAATTTCCTCTGGGCGGTTGGTGTGGGAACTTTTCGTAAACGTGGGTTTCTTACACGTAGAGTTACGAAACGACCTACGCGCAGGGGGATGGCCAGGCGTAATTGAAACAAGGTCGAAGTAAAGCGCTAACTGCAATCGTAATTAAGTGGATGCAGCCTCCGGCTTGTTTGCAGCGCTGTCTTAGCAACGCGCTCTTTTTCTTTCTGTATATTTTTTCTGGAGACGGCCACGTCGGCCCCCGTACAATACCGTCTTGGCAATAAGAAAGAAATAACCACGCGCCGGCCGAAACTCCCGTCGGAAGCGAAGTTCCGTCAACGGGAGAGAGATTTCGCCTTCCGGCTCCTTTCCGCCCCGCCGACCTCTTCCGTCCTCGGTACTCCACCCCCTACGCTACCCTACGACCCTTCTCTAAAATGCAGTCGGCGCCCGTCGGCGACGGCGACGTCGAGCAACGGCGGAGGACGTCGTCTCCGGGCGGCGGAAGAATCTCTCCCGGCTCGTCGCCGCCCACTTTGGCTTCCCAAATTTAGCTTCGCACGGCTGAGAGAGAGCGACGTGCGCGGGCGGCCGAACGGCGCGGGGCGGAGGGCCGCGCCCGGTTCGACGGCGTCGGCGCCCGGTCCGAAAGCGGCCGCCGTCCGAAACTTTTCCCGGAAAGAGCGCGGCTGTGCCATCGGCGCTTCCGCCCTTCCCGCGCGCGGGCGGGGGGAAGGGCGGGCCGGCGGAGAGGGAGGCAGGTCCCGGCAGTAGGAGTGGAAGCAAAAAACACAGACTCACCGGCGCAGAGCAGCAGCAGAGACAGCAGCATCCCGGGCTCCATACTCGGTGGCGGCGCCGACCGACTCCGATTACTTTTTCGGGCGGGCGCCGCGCGCGCCGCTTCCGGCCTCTCCTCCAATGGTCGGGAGGGGCACCCTCCGCGCCGCCGGGCGGAAGAATACGTCGATCCCGGGCCGCCACCCGCGGGCCGGAGGGTTGGGGACTTCCCGCCGATCGGCGTTTACGGTCCGGCGGGCGGAGGAGGAGGGCAGCGGAAAAAGTGCGTCTTCCGCCCCGCCGCCGGCGGGAGCGGAACAGAACGACGGCGCTGTGTGGAGGGGAGGAGAGGGACGAAATTTCGCTTCCGACTTCCTTTAGCCGCGACGTTCTCGAGCGGGAGGAAGAGCGTGCGCTGCCGAGGACGACGAGAGGGAGGAGAGAAGAGCGGGCGGCCGACGCCCGAGGAGTCGACGCGCGGGTAGCGACTTTTGCGGTCGAAGGGGTTTAAAGAGTTTCGTCTGTCCGGAGTCTGCCGCTTTCGAGACGAAAGCCGCGAGGTAAGAACGGCGGCCGAGGTACCGGAATACCGGTGCGTTATAAATATAGACCGGTTTATGGGACAGAAAAAGCCCGGGTTCGTCTTACCCAAGGCCAAAAACTCCTTTTCCCGCCCACTTTTCACGCGCGTCGACTACTGTTAAACCCCGCGCGCTTCGTAGCCGTTATCCGCACCCGCGACCGAGGGATAGAGGCGCTCGGCCAGGGAACGGAAAGGAACGCGGCAAGGGAAGAAAAGAGCCTCGGTCGGCCTCGTCTACTCGCGCGCCGACGTAATCGCTGGCCACTAGCCAACGACCGACAACCGACGGGCAGTTCTGGGGGATAAAAACGACGTTTCTGGCGGCCGGAAGCAGGAAAGGGCCCTATTCTCGCCCGGTTCTGTCGGATAAAAATAAAAAACAAACGACGGAGACTGTCGGTGGCAGGACGTGCGGAGGTCGGAAGGTCCGGCCCATTCTTTGGGAAAACGTCGGAGCGGCGGGTTGCCGAAGGAGCCTTTGTCTTTAAAATTGCCGCGAAAAAAGTCGGCCCGAACCGTCCATTTCGGTATCGTGTTTGGCCAAATTTGCCGAAGAAATCGTCCGAAATATCCATTTGTAACGGCGCGGGAGCCGTCGTTTTTGTCCCTCCGACGGTTTCATTTCCGTTACTAAATATACCGCTAATTTTATCCGGGTGGGAACGGCCGCGAATTCGTCCCCCGAGTGTTTCCGGCACCGAAGTAACTTCCGTCGACCTCGACCTACGTCTCCGGGTTTTCTGCCGAATCGTTGGATCGGCGCGGAGTGAGACGCCGCGCCCACCCGCGGCAACGTCGTATTCGGAAGTTAGGACCAATCGACGTCGACCTACGCTTACGGTTCCGTGTCGATTCGGACGGGCGGCCCCTTTTAACTCCGTTAATTTTTTGCAAGGAACGAAACGGGCGGAATTTTTTAATTAATAAGAATCTCTCCCGGGGAATTTATTTTCGGTTAGTAACCGCCGGGTCGATTTTATAAGGGTAAAAAGCGGTAAGATTTCTCGGAGACCGGGGAAAAATCCCCGATTCCGGCGTCCCTGCGCGTTTTCGCTCCACCAATTCTTTACGGTAGAAATATACGCGGACCGTTTCCGTACCGACCATTGACGGGCAAACCACGGTTTATCACCGAATTCGTTCCTACAAGTTGTTGGAAAACCCGAACGAGTTTTCCCGTAAGAAAATGTAAAATGGAAGAATCCGTTCCCGACCCCCAAAACAAAACCTTTTTAGCTGAATTCCGCGCTTAAAAATGCCTACCGATGCGATATAATCGTATATATAATATAATGTCAATGTCGTCTATATGCATTATGTATATATGTATTAAAAGCGGAATGTTCTGTCACCGCCACCCGAAACCGACAGAAACGGGTGCTAAAAATAGACTCGGTTCCCACCGTCTGCCGAAATACAACCTAATCCACGAGACCGACCAGCACTTTATGCACACTTTTCGAAATATTGTGTCTATTTTAATTTTAATTAATTTGTTATTTATGATTTAATTTTTAATCTTTCCTGCGGTGGCGACTTTCGTGCCGACGACAGAGGGACCGGCGATCAATGGGTAGAAGCGGGATTTCCGGCGGAAGAGGGAGCCGGTGCTAAAACCCGGGACGTCCGGCAGTGGATAAAATTGCGTGGTTGGCGGCGAAACAAAAGGGTAAAAGTTGCACCCGGCGGCCAAAAATCGTCCGAATTCGATTTACGGATAAATCAACCCATTATCCACTGTATTATCGTCGATTAACATACCGGAAGTAGAATTCCGGGCAGTGTAAACCTAAGTGGTCGGTCGACGTGGTGAACTGCCATTACGCGCTCTTCCCGCAACTTTTTCTTAATTCGGCCGTTTTATACTTTCCAAACAGTACGTGAGACGAAAGGAATCCGGAGACCACGTTCGGGTTTCGGCTGGGTACTCACGTACGGAAATTACCGTACGCGCCACCGCCAACCGTAAATATAAACAGCTACTGCAGTACGTAGGTCGCGTGCCGGGGATTGCTTTCTTATATGGACTAAACTTTCTAAGTTTCCCCATCATCTTATCGCAAATAAAAAACGCAAAAGCCAAGAATTTGAATAGGAAAAATATTGGAAATGGTTTCCTATCCGAATTACCATGACGCCATTTCCAATACTCTACGCAGTACGATAATTTGACATTAATATTTAAATCGGATTGCGTATTAGTATATAAATAAAACTTTTGGCCTTGCCGACAGCCGTAGTTGGAATGCTGTCGTCGTCGAACGGCCTTCCTACCGGTTTAATTTTTACCTTTCCGCTTTCCGCCACGGCAAAAGTGACGTCATTTCGCAGTTGGTCGACAGTTTCCGTCGGCCGTTTCCGCACGCCACTACTCTAGGCTTTACGGGGATTTCCGTCGGCCGGATATCGGAGGTCCCGGGTCTTTCGAAAGCGGAATCCCCTCTCGAGTTTTCCGGGCTTGACGCAAAAGGGAGCGTCCGTCTTTTGCAAGCATTTTTTCCGCTTAAAGTGTTTCTCGGCAGTCGAAAGGGCCCGAGAAAGAGGCGCGGGGCCAAAGGCCGCGGCCTTTTCCACCGGTGAGCGGAGGGAATGGCGTTTCTCCGGTATCCAAATTGGAAAAGGTGTCGGTGGAAACCGCGGGTGTCCGACGTTTGGTCCGCTTAACGGCGTAGCGCTAACCGAGTTCTTTGGTAAGTAACGCGGCGTAACAGAAAAGAAGGGGCGAAGGAACGCCGGAAACACTTCGTTATTAAAGAATGGCTGACAAGGAGTCGACAATAGACGGGAAGAGGACCGAAGAAAATTAACCCGTAATTTTTTATTGCCAGGTTAAGAGTTTGAACGGCGCAAAAACTTTCCTCCCGTCGGGCGGTCCTAGCCCGGGCTTTCCCCTCTCCGCCGTCGGAACGCACGTGGCGCATCGTAGACCGACTTACCTTTTCGTCGGCCGGGAAAAGGTAAGTCGTTCCAAATTTCACGCAAATCGCCGTCCAGCGTTTTAACGATGTATCCTTAAATCTTTTACATTCGTTGTCGTATTGACAAATGTATTTTCTAACTTCTTCGATAAATACTTCCAAGTCGATTCTCATTCTCATCGTTACACTTTCCACCATTACGACAATCGAATTACACGCGACTACGCGTCACGTATCCCTACGCGTTTTTATTGGTCGCGGTACGACCGAAAGGTCGGAGAGTTAAGCTCGGACTCCACATTACCGGAATTTGGGAGAGTTCGTGGACAAAGACACTTATAAAACACGTGGCATTTATGATCCATGTATACAAATGCCACGTGGTTTTATAAGTGTCTTATTAGCGTCCGAAGAGACTGCACGAGTGAATATGTAAGGCAAGTTTATTAATGTCACTATTTCATTAATCGACGAAGCGTAGATGTTTAGTAGCCTATCTAGAGACGAAAAATATATCGGAGTATTGTTTAAAACAGTGAAACAAGAGAAGCAACCAGATCCGGTGTCAAGATTTTGTGATGCCAGATTGAGAAACTCGAACCAAACAAGCAGACGAGAGGCCATTCGTGGCATTGAATTATTAATGCAAGAAAAAGAAATGATTTTTTAATAAATGATGTTTCGATATAAGCAGTTGATTTAAATGGAACTTTAATGAAGTTTTCACTTCATTCTTTATATAATGTATTTAAATAAATTTCATTCGTAAGATGTGTCTGAAAATATTGTATGCTGTCGTATTACTCTTATATATTTTAAGTTATTACATCAACCAAAATTTTATTGACTACGCTAATTGAAAGTTCAGATTTCCTGGTAATTTGTAAAACTATTATAATCAATGTTAAAAAGAATTAAGTTATTGCAACTTGGTAATTAATCTGATAATCCAAGTTGCTTCTAAGCCAGCAAAATAAGTATCGGATTATTGAATTGTAATATGCCCGCACTCGAGCAAACTTGAACGCGATATCATCACATAGATTTATATTGACTAGCGTGAATCCGTTGACCTTTTTTTTAATCGTGGGTTAAGTCGGTTGAACTTTCCATGACTTTATGTTAAAGCGCATTGTCAAGGTTTATTTCGCGACTTATTTTTCACAGTCGGGTGACACCCGGGACGGACCGCCCCAACGCCCTCCTCGGTACGCCTCTGGAAGTCTTCACACATTAAAAAGTTTTAAGCTGGGTGGAAGTCTTCACTACCTTTAAACACCCAGCGTATAGCACTATAGCGCGAGCGACTTCCACCTCTTTCCCGAACAGGAAAAGTAGCCAGGAGGGCAGAGGTTCGAGATTAATGAAGTAATGACGATCTTCTAAACGACGTTGTTAAGGCCATCTCAGTTCACTGGCGGCAACGTTCTACGACAAGGGAATGCGGAAAAGCGGAAAAGCTCGTCCACAGATATGACAAATGCCTCAATCTTCACGGTGATAACGTCGGAAAGTAACCATGTTTGTACCTAACTTTTGGTAATAAATTCATTTCTGCCACTTTTTGCCTCTTTATTATACTATAGACTTTTTTAAATGGACTTTCGAGAGTTATACTCTCAGATCGCCATATACCAATACCTCCATTCTGATTATAGTCAGAATCTTCATAATCGGCATATCCATACGGACAATATGCTGCAGATTTCTGAATAAGCATATTATGGAGAAGGCAACTAGCAAGCACCATGCTTTTGACTGATTCGTCGTCATATTTTAATGGTCTCCGTAAGATAAGAAATCGTGCCGCTAGTATAACAAAAGCATTCTCCACAACAGGGCGGCCTCTGCTTAATCTTTAATTATATATTTTCTTCCGAGTGACTAAAATCAAAATGTCTGAGATAGGGACGTAACAAATTATGCCTTAAAGGAAATGCTTCATCCCCAATTATAAAAGTTTATAATATTAATCTTTATAATAATATTATAATAAAAGATTATAAGGCAACAGTTTATGTGAATTTGGCAAAGCATCTGCTTTTGGAAAGGTTAACTTTTCATTGATCAGATGCTGACCAACTACACTTTTTCTTAATATTCTACCATCTGATTAATTATCATACACATTGTCGGTTCTATTGCTCGGTATGTAACACCACTGTACTCCATGTATTTCAACCTCGACTGTGCCTAGCGGTGTCCGGAGAAATAAAGCTTATTTTGTCTGTCTGTCACTATCATAATGCCCGTAATCAATCACGAGAAAGCGATAGTTTGAATCAGATACGGCTAGTAAGACTGTACTAAAAGTTTCCTTATAGTTATAATTGAGACTACCACTATTCTTTGGACACTCGAATAACGTGCTTTCCATCAATACTACCACAACAGTGTTATCAGGAAATGATGGAAATGCCATATATTCCTTCTGGAAACATTTCCAAATGGCTTTGCATGTTTCCTGTATAATTTTTCGTACAGTCTGTCTTCCAATTCGAAATGAAAAGCTCAAACTTCGATAGGTCTCTCCGGTTGCTAGACAAACCTGTAAAATAGTTGTCAGAATATACACAGAAAAAATTAAGGTAATAGTAAATTTAGTAAGCTACTGCAATAGGTCAAAATAAACATTAAAAAAATTAACTATATCTTCTTAATAAAAAATATAAATACAGTGTTTGTGCTAGAAATCGTCAATAACAGAACAATTGTTATTAAATTTAAAGCAATTACAAGGGTATGTCACACGGATACTTTTGTGACTTTATTCTAATTGTTGGCAAATAACAGATTAAATAATAACAACATATAGGCTATTTACCTTAAAGTTACAGCCAATCTTTCATTCGATGATATACTTTTGCGCCAAAATGTATCTTTCTTCTCTATCAAGGAGAAATCATCTCCAATATATTATCGAATACAACAGGAGTCGTCCGCATAAAACTGAACGGAGTATTATTTTAATATTATTATATGTACATACTATTCAACTCATGATAAATATAATAGTTAAATTGTATATTTACTCGAAGTAAAATTCTTGATCCCGAAACCTCAACTCTCTAACCAGGGAAGAATTCAGTCCATATTTTCCTCATTCAGAAACGATGATTTCGAATGTATCAACAATTTCATTGTAAAATGCAGAAAAAGAGTGGCAAAATCCGTAGCGTCTTCCACGTTTGACTCTACAATTACAGAACTGATCAACGGGTGGCTCATTTCCGCGCTGGTGGAGTCAAGTTAGAACGAATATGCTATTTCAGTTGTTTTCGGGTAATACGGAGTCCAGGCTCTGACCATCGCTCGGCCACTTCACCATTTCGAAATTATTTTTACGCGTAAAAGCACGAAATCGATGCACCGTAAAAGTTCAAATCCAGTACTTACCGCGGAATTCCGACAGAATTACGGACGACCGAAAGAATGTCTCCATTGCGAAATACCACAAAAATCCAGCAACCGGCGGATTAACTTTCCCAGCAACGTTTAAAACAGCGTCCGGCACCATCCCTTACCATATTTTTATCAAAAATCTTTTATCATCATTAATTCAGGACGGAGAAAAGCCTAATTTCCAGGATATGGCCAAGTTTTATAAAAACTGTAAACGTTAACAACCGAGAAAATCGTCGTTATGTCTGACCCTACCGGATATAAAACGTATCACTCCGCATCTTCCCCATCCCCATCATCTTTAATCGCCGAAATTTAACAAATTTCCCCGGAAAATTTCGGCGAAAAGCGCGAAAGTGAACGAACAAAATCGCGTTCCCGCACACACCCAGACTGACAGATAAACCCCGAATTTTTTTTTTTTGCATTTCTGAACGTTTTTAGGTGTCGAGTCTGAAAACGTAAAAACTGCCAGGACGATTTTCTGTCCGAGGGCCACACTTCCGGCCGCCTAGAACCGAGAAAGTAAAAGTTAATAAGATTGGTCAAGCCGACTGTTAGCACGCTCCACAAAAGACAATCAAATATTAATTTTATATTCTCGGAATCTAGTAGTTGTTGCGCATGCGCGTGGACATGCGCAATAAATGAATTAAAGCAAGAGAAAAGAACGTTTTCGGAAAACTCGAAATTTAACACTTTTATTACTGCAACAACCGTCTTCTGGTAGGATTTCATTTACCCGTATTATAATTAGTCGAAGGACCGGAAAATTCGGGTAGCGTCATCTACCGGCGTAAAATTTTCGGACTCTTCCCGTTCGACCGACGTTCGAGACGGAAATTAGCGAGGTTGAGGCCAAAGTTTTAAACTCAAAAACGTGTACGTCGGACATTCGGCGCCACTTTCCTGTAAGTCTAGAAGTTTGACAATGACGTTTGGAACGTCGAGCTTCGTCCTCCGCCGGGTCCGACATTTGTAAAGAAAAAAGGAAAACCTTAACACCTCGGCAACCAAATTCCCTTTTCTCGGCTGTGCCTTCCTCCTACCGCTTTCCGGCGGCCAGGCGGAGATCGGAATTCGCCACCCCGGAAGAAGGCTCGGAATGGGAGATTTATCCCGAGTCCAAGGACGTACGGAGGGGTAGCCTCCGCCTCGCTTACCGTCGCTGGAAAAAAAAAAAAGCGGACCGGATGGAAGAAAAGACGGCATAAGAGCCGTTCTGTCCGCCAGTTCCTTCGACGTTTACAAATATACGGGCGCGAGGAGGGGAGGAGAAAGCCTAGAAGACGGGGATGGCGTCTCTGGGAGTGAAGACCAAGTCGTCGTCCAGCGTCAGCAGCGTCTGAAAGAAAAAGAAAAATCCTACAGACCAGTTCAGTGTGTTTTCCTCCGGACTCGACCGCGGACAAAAAGCGTGCATTTTCCCGGCAGAAAAACCCATCTCGCTTATCCAGATCAAAAAGGCCCAGAGAAATCCGCGGCGGTAAACAAATACGGAAGACGCCATTAGTATTTTCCTTCCACCCCGAAGAAAATCCTTTCTTCTTCTAAGTACGATCGGCAGAGGAAAGGACCCACTGAGGATCCCCCTCTAATCCGCAGGGTGCAGGAACTCGGAGAAGACTTCGTCTCCGCCGCAGGGCGGAAAGAGTGAAAAGACTAGACGTCGCCTTTACGTTTTATATAAAAATAATTAAAATTTATAAAACCTTTTAAATGGCGCGCCTCCGAAATACCGTGGCCGGCTAAACTATATTTTTTGGCTTCTTTTGAGACGGGGTGAAAGTTAGGTGGTCGCCTGCTCTTAAATTCCACCTTTCGTTACGTTGGTCTGTTCCGAGTGGGAAAGACTCCTTCCCTCGCGCGTTATAAAACGTGTGATTGCGCCTCTCCCGGCTTCGGCATTCCGTATCGATTACTGGTCAACGAAACTCCCAGAAAAATACACTTTGGACCGGACACGGAGAGAAGAAACCAGGCCGGCCCAGCGGCTGCCAGTTGTAGTACGGTTACTATCAATAGATAAACTGGTTGAGTAGCCGCTATTCTTCTCACCCTTAGTTTTCCTTCTAGGGACAACTGCTCCCGATAGTGCAGGCTAATTTAGCGCGTTCGTAGCAACGGTACAAGAACTCCCTTTAAAAACGCGACGAGTTTTTAAACGGTGTTTTTGTAGCATTTATAGTTATTTCGGTTTTATTTTTCGTAACAAGCCATTGTCGATTCGGCTTCGGATCGTGAATCTAGCTAGAATCGGTAGATTTCTAGCCAGTGAGATGTGAAAATGTCGGGCAGAAATGCCACAACGGCGAAAGTTGTACATTTTTACATCATTCGCAGTCTGCTGGTGATGCAAAAACGTATAAAAGCAAGATGGAGAGAAAGATATTTGTCAATAAAGTTGTTCCGCATACACGCAATTCTTAATCGTAATAAAATTTTTGATAATTTTATGCGCAGCTGATAAACTGGAGATTGAAGTATATGCTTTATTTATTTACTTAACTTATATTGTCTTAACACGAACTTTGAAAAAAAAATTCTTATTTTGCTTTCTTGTCCATTTCTATCAGTTAAAGATATCATTTTTCTCTTTAAAGATTATTTTATCCCTTTCGATTTCTATGCCGTCAATATAGTTTCCAACGATGGAAACTGCCACTCATTTATGGAATTTTATACAAAAAGCCAGTAAGGCGATAAACTTTTTCTAATCTTTTTAACGTAGTACTAAAATAATAATAGTTGTGTAACGTAGTGTTATTGTTATTATATACATTCAACTTAAGTCGTATTGAATACTAGCAGGTGCGCCCGGCATTGATCGGGCAAAAAGTAATGACAACGAAGATTATAGCCGATCTTACCCGTTTTCACCGGGTGCAAGAATTAGGTTCCCTATTATGAGGCTTATTAGAGAATTTTTAGATGAGTCTAAAAATATGTTCGATTTCCGCAGAAAACCGCATCTAAAATGGTAAAGTAGAAGCAGAGTTCTTCAGGGTAATCCTTAACCCTCTCCCCTCCCCCGCGGGGGGAATTTCCAAAAATCTCTTCTTAGTGTACATTCTCGTGACGTACCGTGCACGAAATTTCAACTCGTAATCGTTTGGTCTCTGCGCTTATCATCATCATCATCATCATCATTATTAACCCATCTCGATTATATTATAAGATTGAAATGTATTTAAAAGAAACATCTCGATTATATTATAAGATTGAAATGTATTTAAAAGAAACTTACAAATCAGTTTATGAAAGCTTTCAGTTACATTATAAACCGTTTTATATGAAAATTTTTTTATCCATTCGCTAATAATACAATTGATTTATATTGCTTTTGCAAGAATTTAAGATATTTTAATCGAATTTACCGAAAAAATATATTTTGCAAAATATTCCAAACTTTTATTTAGAAAATCGTTAATCGACTTTTTTTTAATACTACAAAAGATATAAAGAAAACAATTATTCTTCTGGAAGGATAAAATGCGCGCATTTTTGAAGTAATGAAGACTTTAACATTGTTGTGTATACTCCATTCACTTTTAGTCTTAATCCTAACCGCAGCGCCCAAGTGAGAAAAAGTGGTTCTAGGCAGAAAATTCTGATCTGCTCTCCAACCGGTTTATCTAGTAACCGTGGTTGTAGTTTCGCACTTTTACCAATAGATGGAGTTTTAAAGATTTCGTACACGGTAAGATCCCGCTTAACGCCAGGGATACGTTCCTAGACCGACAGACTTAAACCAAGTCATTTCAGCACAGAATAAATAGGGAAAAGGGAACGCGACCAAAAATAAACAGATTTTACTTTAATTTTAAGCTATTTTTATATGAATTTGTATAATATAATATATGTTAAATAACACACAAACATATGCACGCAGAAATGTAAAGTTCATTTTTTGTGACGAAGGTCCTGGCTCTTCTGAAATTCTTGTTTTTTGCGATAGTCTTCTAGTGTCGTTTATCGCTTTCTTTTTATTTCCTTAAGCAAATGTCGGTAGTAGGAGATCGCATCCAAAACGGGTGCGTTCTTTTATTCCTCCGCATAACTCCGCGTGAGTGACATCCGTTTAAAAATTCCTGCGAAACGCGTTCCTAAATTCCGGTCGGAGTGCGCGCCTTCGAACGGCAAAAACGGCCGCTCGTAGTAGTAGTTTACGTGGAAAGCAACATGGCGTCCTCCATGGCTCAGATAGTTTCGTTTCGGAGTCCATTATATGGTTTTATGAATGATAATTTAGAAGTTGTGAAAGCGCGAGTTAGTGCACGCGATGATATAAGTGTCTTTTCGAATTTTTTTCGTGGCTATTTTAAATGCTTTTTCAACAAATAATCCATTTTACGGTTAAATTTTACAATCGGGACCCTTCTTTTGCCTTTAAAAGCTCATATATTAAAATTATAGATTCCATCACCATCACCATACTATCGATAATGCGGGCGCCGCCATCTTTCTTTCACCGTCGTTCCTAAATGCCTACAAACAGCAGCGCAATCCCGTAGTAGCGGAGACGCAGAGCGACCGCTATTAACGAACGCATCCAAAACGACTCGTTTTGTTTTTGCACTCCTTTCAAATTCGCTACAATTTATCAACGATTTCGGTTATCGTTATCAAACTTTTACTAAGGAAATCTGTAGAGAGATTCTTTGGGTTCTTCGTTTTCAGAATCTCTATTTTCCAGTTCTACACGAATTCCTTCTTCCAGTTCTAGAAAGTCATCGTTAGTAAGGCTCTCACCAGAAACCCGCAGTAACTCTTCAATACCTAGCTCGTCTACCTCTCCTAGTCCTGCTGTATGAATTAGGTTGATAATTTAGTCAACGCTAGGCTCTTCTCGTTGAGAGTTCTTAGATACCTCCCTTGGCCCAGGATTATCTTCATTTTGAAGTTTTAAAAGACGTGCATAAAAAAAATATATAATTTTTTCTGAATATTTCTCTTATCCTTTTCACAGTCTCGAGAAGTAACAGCAAATTGGCTTGAAGATATAGCGTAATCTTCGTTAAAACAACGGTTACAGAATATTAAAAAATTCACACAAAGTTAAAAACTGATAAAAACGCCGACCTTTTATTTTAGGCTAACGGTTAATTTTCTTGCCAAGCCGGACAAGCCAAGATGGCATCCATGATGTTACATTTTTTTTTTTTTTTTTTTTTGCATAATTGCACCAAACAAACAGATTTAAGGAAAGTACAGCGCTACGACGAATTGCCACCTTTTGCTGATTGGTTGGTGTTCGAGAATAATCGTATTATATACGAATCAATGAAATGCCGCTTTAATTTAAATCAGCGTAAATTTTGAGCTTCTTTTAGGCTTCGAACAGACCGCGTTATATCAAATCAGCGTTAATCGAAGAAGCGCTAAACGAAGTCTTACTGTATACTGCAGTTACCACGTTGACGTTCTTTTTATTTACCGTGTCGTTGTTGGAATCAACGATTGAAGTTACCTTTAAGTATTATGACATCGATACGTACAGTACAACGTATTGTGTTCGTGGTGATGTTTGTAAATGTTTTTCCTGTTACGTAATAAAAGGTTGGTGGCGCTGTTGACCACTCGGGAAACCGTTGGTGACGGTGACCTCGACTACGTTTTACTTTCCCCCTTTCAGCGCTGACCTTTGGTGAGTCAAGTTAGTGTTAGCTTTTGTGTAATCTTTGTTCCTTTGTCATGTAACCAGTTACGCGTGTCCAACCAGTTTTCTTGATCTCCGAAAAGCAACATCCAGTCTAACAGTTGTTTAAGCTTAACGAAATTAAATTATATTCCAGTATTATTTTCAATACCGATCTTTTTTCCTGCCGTCAGTCGACAACTCTCAGATGAAAAAGTCGTTTTCATTGGCTGCGTTCGGCAAAGTCGCCAGTTGTAATCGGGCAAAGGTGTTTCAATCGGTAGCTGTTACGATGTTACATCTGTCGAGCGACGAGTGACGTATGGAATCGGAGCAGAAAGCAGCCGTTATTGGTCGGTTGCATCCAGCGATAGGTAAAATAAACCAAAGACGCTACTAAGGGCGGGTTTGGAAATTCTAATTGATGTTACCAGTAACTGCTGGCAATTACCGGAGCGTTTAGAAAATGTAACCTGAATAACCAACCGCAATCACGGTCATAATGTCATCGGTTGTTCTGCGCTACTTATCGAAGTAACCACGGTAACAAAGTAGATACAGCGGTTCTATTGAATTACAAGATGGCGGACACATTGTATCGTGTGACGAATGTGGCCGTGATTTTAAAAATTTGAAGAAAATAAAACATTTTGTTTTTCGCGACACAAAGTGACCAAGATCAGAAAGCCAATGTTGTCCCAAATTTCAGATGAGGCAAGACAGCATGGAAAATGGCCAGCAAATGCTACGAAATTATTGATTTTACAGCAGCGGTTCCCAAAGTGTGCGCCATAGGGAGTTGTAGCTTCCTCACAGGGCGCCACGAAATGTTATAAAAAACTTAGTAATAAAGGTGCACACAGAATCGCAAAATGTTAAAAGCCTCATAAGCCTCATACCATCGCAGAAAAACTCATTCTACCGGCTGCTGTAGATATGGTGAATATCACAATCGATGAGTCCGCTGGGAAGCAGTTTTCAAAAGTGCCTTTGTCCAATAACACCATCAGTGGCAGAACACAGCGCATAGCGAAGGACCTCCAATGTTCAGTCAATTGAAAAAGTAAAAGAGAAGGAATTTGGATTGCAGCTGAAGAGGCCCCTTTTACAATAATGATGTTCACTTGGTTTGCTATGTACGGTTTGTAGATAGTAATATCATTGTAAAAGACTTTCTCTTTTGTAAAAGTATCACTGCTGGTGCTAAGACTCACGACTTGTTCGAGACCCTTGATATTTTTATATCCAAAAATAATTTGTAGTGGACCAAATGCATTATTATCTGTACTGATGGTGCTCGTTCTATGTCCGGCTGTTATGGAGGATTGCAAACACTTTTTCGAAGCAAAGACCCTATTGTACTGTGGACCCATTGCGTTATTCACAGGGAATCACTCGCATCAAAATATCCGAGTCCTACATTGAACCAGGCCTTAGAATATGTAGTAAATGTAGTAAAATTTATAAAAACTCGCCCGTTGAAGGAAAGATTTTTCAAATAACAATGTGAGGATATGGGATCCGAGCACACATCTCTGTTGCATTACACACTTTGAGAAAGTACAAAACATTACCACGAGAGAGCGATGGTTCTCTCGAGGTAATGTGTTTTGTACGTTTGAACTGCAACAGGAAATTTATATTTTTCTTAAAGAGGAAGACTATAAGTATGCCAAAAATTTTGGGAATAAAGATTTTTTAGTAAAACTAACATACTTATGTGATATTTTTGAAAAGCTGAATGCTCTGAATCTCCTGCAAGGAAGCAACATCCGCTTTTGAAGTTGATTGAGAAAATTTCAGCTTTTATGAAAAAAAATTAAAACTATGGAAAAGAAAAATAAATAAAGATGGAGAGAAATAAAGAACGTATCCCCTTTGCAACAGTTTTTGACCGCGATGGAGTTGATTTCTCTCGGGGTGTGAAATCCATTTTTAAAAAACATTTATCACAGTTTATCCACCTGGTTTGAGAAAAATTTTCAAAATCATAATATCGATAAATTTGTATGGATTGAAGATCCATTTAATGCCAGTGCTCCATCTGAATTTACTGCTACAGTAGTAAAGAATCTGATCAAGTTGTCGTGCGATAATAGATGCGAAATGAAAACTTCGGCCGCAACCTCGCTATTGTCTTGCACTTGCCAACACACTCCGCTGTCGAGAACCAAGAATAAAGAACCAAGAGGACCAAGAACAAAGTGAAAATTATAGTTTTGTATTAAAAAAGTTATCTAAAACCAATGAGATTCGAAACATCAACCTCACGATTACGAAACCGAAATCCGTTTTATCGTTATTAATGCTTTTAAAATATAAAACACCGTACCTAATGTAATAGGACGAAAAGTGAAGAGCAAACTGTTTTTAACGCACCGTATGCTGGCAGCCTACCGGAATTGGCGTCGTCCGATGTGTATGCCCGGAACTGCACTACGGCCCATCGGTTTCTGGAACCCATACTGAATTATTTTTATATAACTTAAAGAAACGAAAGTTTCAGATAATATGGTATATTATTTAAATACTATGCAAACTAATCCCGTGAAAGATAGTCGTCAGAATTATGCAGAATTCCCATCGCAAGGTACGGCTAAATGTTTGTTCTTACTAAGGATGATCGATTTTGGATTTGGAGAATCGAATAATAATCAAATGACTAATCGGCATTCTCGATACTGATTAATCGATATCGTCAGAAAGTCCACTAAAATATCGACTATGTCTTCGGATTTCAACTTGTCATACCCGGACCACAGATTGCAGATGAAAGTAAAAATTTTTTCTTTGGCTGGAAGTGCTGGATCTACGGCAATCGTCATTTGAGGTGACACTTAGGATGCCCATTGTTGTTCGTGAATGCATAAACAGCATGACTGTTTTTAAATGTGACCATAAATTGCTGCTGTTGTTCAATGTTTTAACTTCACGACTGCATTTCTTGCATCGCGCTTTCTCTCCATTTATTTCGGTAAAACGCAACCAAACGTTACTAGATCTAGTGCACGATTTTCCGGCGCCATTTTGAAAATACTGAATCGAATTCGAGGCAATTCGATAGTAGTCGAATAAACCGGTTTTAAAAATATCGATATTTAGTCGATAATCATTATCGTTTGGCCATCACTAGTTCTTACACAATGGTCGAAGAGCCAAATCGGCCAGCCGGTAGTCCTTGTCATTGTAAAATTGGCAATATCATTATTGAGTTGTGTTAAAAACATTTCATTCTCACTTATGTTACTCACGTCATGCTACGAAACGCTAAGTAGCTATGTTTTGTGTCATTTTGTCGTAGTGTTCTATTTTTGCTAACGACCCCGTACAGACACAGCTCAGATTTTTGCTTCTATAAACAAAGAGTTTTTGTGGGGTGGTTACCCCAGGAACTGGCCTGGGTTTAGATTTATTTGGTTACTACGACTCGACGGCTAGGCCGCCTGTCGGGAAGAGTTTAATGGGAAACTGGTTCCTATTTAGGTGTTACAAATGTGAAGAAAATCTGGAAAACTATGTGGCCCATCCGTTAGTTGGGCACAAACGTGCGACCAACTATCAGTGTTCCAGTGGTTTTATCCACAATCAGAAAAAATTCTTTTCCGATTGTGGATAAAACCACTAATATGAATTCACTTCAGTAGTGTTACCATGTTTTTACAATATTTAATTTTGACACTTTTTTTTTCAAATTTCGAAGTAATGTCTAATTTTTACCCACAAAGTACAAAACATGCCCAAGAGAAGCCAGAAAACAGACATGTTTTCTGGCTTCTCTGCACTTTCTACACCAATCCCAAAATTCTACATTGGCTATTCCTCTTGGCAAAGCCATACTATGATTGCATTAATTTATAGCGTGCTGCATAATATTTTGTTAGTTATCGTCACTGTAACCCTGTAACCCATTTTTCATATTTGTGTCTTGAACCAGCTTTACCTTTGTTAAAACACTAATAAATCGTTTTCTTGCGATTCTCGACTTATCAGACTTTGTTGTCCAATTAATTTTTCATCATAATGACTGCTAACTGACCATTCAAATTGGATTCTTACAATGCAATAACCAGAATGGTAATTCATATGAACTAGTGTTGCCACCAGGCCAGTTTTTAAATTCATGGTCTGGATTAATTATTAATTTGTCCGGTTTTCGTAGAAATTGTAATTATGATGAAACAAAATAAATTTATAATAATAATTGCGAGTAGTGTTGCCACCTTTTCAAAATTACCGACCAGGACAGCAGGTAAGATTTGTTCCAACAGAAGTCCCTGACTTATGTGCAAGGTTATTTTACAATGTAAAGAATAACGTGCACACCAGTTCTAAACCAGTTAGGGACTTGTGTAGGAGCAACTTAAATTAAGAAATGAAATAACTTAGCTTTAAAGAGCTAAGAAAAAATTAAAAAAAAAGGTCGACAGGCTTCGTAGCAGCCTGTCGACTTTTTTTATCCCGGACAAAATTATTTGTTAACCCGGACAATGAAATTAAAAACGGACAGGTGGCAACATTAATTGTGAGTATTTTATTTTAATGGTTAAAGACTAACTTCACACCCCCACCCAAACTTATCCCCATCTTATTATTGCTAGGCTGAGTGACAGAAAATGTACTTTTAAAATTCTAACTTGCAAATATTAGGTTTGTTCCAACACAAGTCCGTAACTGATTTAAAACTGGCATGCCCATTGTTCAGTTCTTGGCTGTAAAATGACATTGCAGATGCCTTGTATTTATATTATATATTGTATCAGATACAATGTATCTTTTGTAACTTATTATTATTCATGTTGGTATGTGTTATTATTTATTATTCTTACTTTTATGTATTATTTTTGCCATTAATATGGACATCGGACTGTTGTTATTTTTGGATATGCCACATGTGATTATTGTATTACTCTAATAATATATCATGTACCATACATGTTTACCTTCTAATAAAATATTTCTTTTCTACTCACAACAAAACATTTTGTTGTGCTGACCCAGGCATTTTAATTTTAAAATGTCTGGGTCAGCAATTTTGAAAAGGTGGCAAACTGATATGAACACACTTATTGGATGCAAAGTTTGAGAACTTCTGATAGAACTTGGCGTAGTCTGGAGACTGACCAAGTGCTATGTTCCTTCAAGTTACTCAAACGAGACTGTCATATTTGGTTTGTTCTATTGCACTGGTCATATTTTCCACATAAAAAAAGGTTCCATAAGATATGCAAATAGTATCAAGCAAGGTTTAAATGATCCAAATTACCCACAAATATCAAACAGCAGCCAGATTCCTTTGTAATTATTTAGCTTTTAATAATTCAATAAAGTATTTAGCCTTGATAGCCAGTAAAGGAATTTGGCTGTTTGTTGATATTTGAAGTAATTATAAGGCTGGTTGTATTTATTGTACTTATTACCCACAAAGCCTTAAAATAAATGTAGAATAAGGGAGGAAAAGACTATTATCAGATGGTGATCGTTCTACGTGATCTGCACATCAAGAGGAGCTCAGATCAGTAAATTGAGGCTCCTCACATTCACCCATCTGCTATACAAATGATTGCCACTGAAAAGATTCATCAGTAAATTACTTAATTATGAACTGGTACTTTGGTATGATGTCCATTATACCTTCTTAAGCCTTTTTTCGAATTTCCGGTACTAAGTACTAACATTAACGACCACTTAACTAACGTTTTCGATCGCAGAGGCGATCGAAAACGTTAGTTAAGACGTCACCATACAACTCAGTTAGTTAAGACGTCACCATACAACTCAGAGGAAACAACATTGAAACGCGGGTGTATTACAAGCCCGACTACATACCTATGTATACCTGCTGGGTCTGAAGACCCTTATCCGTATAAGATTGCGGCGTTCAGGGCGTTAGTTAGGAGGGCGTACACTCATAACTCTAAAAGGGAGGACACGCTCACAGAGCTGGCACACATAGAAGACATAGCCGCTAGCCATGGATACAGACGTGGCCTAGTCTGTAAATTAGCGCGTAACTTCCGTAATACAAACGCGGCACATCACGCCGCAAGGGCACGGGATAGGTCCAAGTCGGGGCCGAACCAGCGCACGGTGGTCCAGTACAACAGAGGTATGCATGACATATACAAGGAAATAGCGCGGAAGAAGGGCACCGATTTGACGTTCTCAAGAACCCAATCGATCTATTCGCTACTCAGGAACGCCAAGGACAAGCCGGATTTTCTAAGAGCACCGGGGGTGTACAGTATCCCGATAAGGGATCACAGGTCCCAAACGGATTTAATATACATCGGATCTACTAAGAGATCCGTGAAAAAGAGGATCGCGGAACACAGGTATGACGTCAACAAGAAAAGACACACCACCGCCCTCTCGACCTACGCCACCGACCCCGATATAAAGGCAGATTTTGATAAAACCAGCCTAATTAAAACATCATTCGACACGGACCGCATCAGGGCCTTGGAGACCCTTGAGATTTACAAGGCGTCTAAATCAGGGAAATGCATTAATTTCAAAGATGGAAACGTTTTATCATATGCGTGGAGATATGTCTCCGAAGTACACCCGCAATGGTAGCATATCAGAGTAGTGTACTATTCATGTACGGATGTACGCAGTCATTTTTATGATTATATTATAGGCATTAAAAACAAGTTGGATCGTTCGCAATTATGGCACGCGGTGAGAGGTTCGAATCGTTTGAACTTTGAAAGAATTCTATTGCATTCTATCTCGAAAACCGTCGAATAAAACCTGACGAAGATCGCGGAGGCGATCGAAAACGTTAGTTAAGTGGTCGTTAATGTTAGTACTTAGTACCGGAAATTCGAAAAAAGGCTTAAGAAGGTATAATGGATATCATATGTACCGGTATGAGGATTGTTTGGTATGATGTGATCATTTTACAGTGATATTTAGAAATACTAGTTATATATTGAATAAAACTTTATCCATTTTATATATGTATACAGTTTTGTACTTATAATAACCATGTTTTGAAAGCTTATGAGTTCATAAATAAATAGAGGTAATCAGGAGTCACGGCTGTGACTCCCCACCAAGTAAAAAGCTCACTGACAAACTATATATACAGGATTCAGAGTTGCCGATTTTTGGGGTCAATTTCTCCACCTCACCAAACACCTGAAGTATTTCCAAATATCTCGTTCGAACGACAATTGTTTTCTTAGGTAGTGTGCAAAATTTCAAAATTCTCTATAAAACAGTTTTCAAAAATAAGAAATTAAAAAGTGCAAAAATCGCCAAAAAAAGCTATATTTCTTCTCTTCCTCTGACACTGTAGATACTCGTACAGAAAAAAAAACTACTGGATCTTCAAAGTTCAAATTTTAAACAAGACTTTCTCGTTATCAGTGAGGTGCTTACAAAACTTCTGGGTTGATAGGTCAAAGTTTGGAAGTACCCACAAGATTTTTGCCTGTATTATTGTTTTCTACATTTTGCCTCCAAGCACCGAGCTTATCTTTACCAAAGGAAAACTCCCAAGAAAAATTTTGACTGTCGTCTAAATTGTCATAAATTTTTACTTGGTGAAATTTTTTTACATCTCAGATGTTTTATTTGGATTAATATATAGAAGTGTTTCTGGAGTGGAAAAATGAAATGCAAGAAACTGCATGGTCAACTTGAACTGAGTTACTTTTAAATACGCCACTTAGTACAATAATTAAATAAGTGAATTAGATTGGAAAAGAAAACAAATAAATGAAGTATAATGACAAGAATAGGCTAAATGGTACCAAGAAACAAAAAGAAAGCAATGATAATGAAATGATACAAGATATAGTGCTGTGGAACAGCTAGCAAATAAGACTAGTCGTCAATTGTGTTACTGTATAAAATAAAGAATCATTTATTTTGACTATATTTTTACCAATGACATCTTATTCCATGTATTTTTTCTTGATTTCTTTTTCCTAAAAATCATTGCAGAAATATGCATTTGCATCTTCAAAACGTAAATTTTGTTAATTATCAATTGTATAGGATTTTAAAAATATCTTTCATTTATGTGTCCCATGGTATTTTGATGACTAGCCAACTTTGAAAAAAATTATTCAAAACCTTGCTTGATACTATTTTGCATATCTTATGGAAGATTTTTTTGAATGGAAAATATGACTAGTGCAATAGAACAAGCCAAATATGTTTGAGAAACTTCAAGAAACACAGTACTTCGGCAATCCCCGGACTGCACCATGTTCTATCAGAAGTTCTCAAACTTTGAATCCCCAAGTGTGTTCATATGAATTACCATTCCAGTTATTGAATTGTAACAATACAGTTTGAATGGTCAGTTAGCAGTCATTATGATGAAAATTAACTGAACAAGAACGTCTGATAAGTTGAGAAGAAAAGTTTGCTGACTTCCAAAGTATTTACTCACCATGAAAGAGAAGAAGAGGGCAGCACTGGAAAGAAAGTGCCAGACATCATGACCATCATAAAAATTCACCAGTAGACACTTCTTGTTATTCTCTCTGGACAGTGCTGGACTTTTCTGTAAAGAAAATTCATTTCAGTTGTCCTGTTGTAATGCATTGTGTAACAAAAAGAAAACAGGGTTACACGATGTTAGGGTTCAAATGCCAGGCCTGAACTTTTATGACAATCAAAAGCAATGATGATAATAATCCAGAACACATAAGTAACAATTAACAATGTAATATTTATTAAATTGAATAATACAAAAAAAAAACAATTGATTAATTGTACCAACAGTTAGTATATTTGTCAAATAAACAATCAACGACAGTCTTATTTCATATAATAGCAAATCCAATCTCCACCTAGAAGTAACACTCAAACAAAGTATACGTTACAATAAAAAAAAAATATATTTCTTTTTCCAGACAATACATACATAATGTGTCTTTTAACTGTACATCTTTTCTCGTGCAGATGAGGGCTAAGACAATTCCACGGCGGAGTCGACCTTTCATTTGAGGCTTCTCCGCCTACAAATGTAAAACAGTGTGTAAAATGTAAAATGTACTGCTGCCACTAGAGGGAAGTATTGGACTGTTTTACATTTGTAAGCGGACAAGAAGCCTCAAATAAAAGGTTGACTCCACTGTGGAATTGTCTTATCCCTCATCTGCGCGAGAAAAAACGTACAGTTAAAAGACACATTATGTATGTATTGTCTGCAAAGAGAAATATATTTTTTCTTTATTGTATTGTATCGTCCTGGCCTATTTTTAAAAGTATACGTTTCTTACACTATTCACTTCTCAGAGACGTGTCTACAATAGTCGTCGACAGGAGCTATATCACACGACTGTATTGGATGTGCCATTTTTGTCCGATGTTCAATGCAGCTCCGCACTGCCCTAATTTACATTATTTTGCATCACGGGATCAGTCACTGATGCAAAATTAGTATCTCCTGCCTTTTTGACTTTTTGCACAAAGAGGGTTTAGGAGTGTGTCCTTAAAAATAGAAAATAACTAAATAAAAATAATGCCCAAAAACATAAAATAATGATTGGACATTTACTCCTTACACTGTTTTGAATAAATGATTTGGAAATTACAGTAAACTGAGTGGATCAATGAACCAGTCTTTGGTTGTACATTCCAACAAAATTCCTGGCATTTCTAGTAGAAAAAAAATTTCCTATTCTTGAATAATAAAGAACTAGACTTTTCATCAAGCCCCCTTTCTGTTTTCTTCTTTTTTTGTAGACACCCAATCTTCTATATTCTTTAAGGACCACCACCCTTTCAGGACAGCGTGTCACTTCATTTATCCTTTGGAAGAAGCAAACTTTGCCTGCCACTACTGTCCCTTCCAGGTTGATTTTGTACTAAAATAACTAAATAGATCAAACTTTAATTATTGTGGAGAGAAAAAATAACAAAAACCTAATTAAACTAACAAATAGTCTATTGATATCTTTTGTAAAAATATCTATCTTTGTTTCCCTTCAAATTACTTTTGATTTCCTTATAATAATACAAATGCATTTTGAGGGCCTAGAAAGTGTCTTGGTCAATTCAAACCATTAAAGTCAAAACGAACAAAACTTCTCTGACTTAAACACATTGACAGTTGGATATATCATTGGAAGGCACCCAAAATGTGCTGGCATCCAGTTCCCACTTTGTATGCATTAACCTGCACCAACTGACAGATAGTGTTTTGAGTTTTGATATGTCAGATCTGGCCAACTTATAGTGGAGTGTGATTAACCCTTGTATTACCATGGGGTCAACGGTGACCCCACTTCGTGTTTCAGTGTCATATTTTTTACAAAAATGTTTGTAATTTTTTTCCTTTTGTGACTTTTACTATTTTTTTCTCAATTTAGCCTGTCCAAAAAGTATTTTCTGCCAGAGGCTTTATTTTGCAAGTTAACATTAAAACACATCTGTTACCATGGGATCAATCATAACCCCAAAGTTAATTTTTTTTCATTTTGGTAAGTTTCAGTGTTTCTTTCTCTCATTATATGTGGTGACTGTTGTGTAGAATTGTTAAATATTCATTAATTAATGATGTTTCTTATCCTTTCTGAAATTTTCTAATTTTCCTCAGATGAATTATATTGCTCCTCCACTTCTGTTATAGCAATCTCATTGTCACTATGATCTTTAAAATCTTCATAATTATCATACAAGATCTCTTCTTCTTCACTTCCATATATATCATGCACTTTTTCAAACAACAAATTGTGAATTTAACTGCCTGTAGGATTAGAGTTATCCAATTTGTGGCTAAATGAATATGATCTAAATAAACATCTCTGATATGACATGTGATTGCATATTTTACTGCTACAAATAGAAAACCGTAAAACAGGTCATCTTTTTTCAACATTCTCGACATCACTACTTCAAATATTTTATATTACTGATGTAAATACTCTTATATTACGGATACACATGAACCCAAATTGGAATGATGAAAAAGGTTATCTCTCTTGAAATAGAAAAATCACTGGTGAGGAAGTAAGACAAAACTACCAAAATATGGAAACATAGCCAATGTGTGCTTTGACCTAGTCAAAAGACAGGAAGCATTTAAGTCTTTCTTCTAAATGTACACATGTTTCATGCTTTAAACATCTGATCTGTATTGAATGTGCTCCAAAATATAATAATGAAACTGTCAAAAAGTCTCTTTTTGACAGGACAATTCCAGAAGTAGTACAGCAAGTACTCATTATACTGAGAAAGAAGAAAGATTATATTATGTATATATAGATATTTTTCTATTTGTGTATAAAAAAAAATAAACATATAACTTAACATTTTTTACTTTCAGTGAAAGTCAAAATTAAACTGTAAACCGTCAAAATCACTTAAATATATTTTCAGAAAGTATCGAGGTCAGCCTTGACCACATGGTATTCAGTGTAACAATAAAAAGTAGGTAGTACAAAGGGTAACTTTTCTTCAATTAAACTACCAATGATGTACAGTACTTCACATCTCTGTTCTATAAAAGCTTAACCCACCATAAAAAATTATGCTGCATAACAGTTATATTTATTTACTGTACAGTAATTAACATTTAAAATTATCTCTTTTTGGTAAATATACTAAAACATAAATGAGTCGTCATCATTTATTTTTCATCAAAACAGAAAACAATTTCATTTCTTTCCATTGCATAAATAATAAATTTTGCTATTCTTTGGCTTACTCATTTTGCACTTAGCTGAAATTGCTTAGGGTGCAACAAAACAATTACTGAAATAACAACATAACCTAGCAAATGACCATCAAAACAAAGAGCACTTCTTTGTATCAACTACATGTTACTTTATGGAGTGTTACCAACCCATACCCATAGCAAGTAGTAAAAGATTTCTCTGTGAAAAATATGGATTTAATATTTCTATTAAAATTACACCACATCTTTTGCATTTTAATGCACCATATTTTCTTCTATTGACCAATGAAATTTTGCTGTTTTATAGCAGAAAATACAGTGCATTCAATATCACATTTAGACTTCCTGGACAGTCCTGTTGTATGTCATTCTCCATAAATGTTTCTTTAATCAATATACAGTGTACAAGCAAACAATACCTGCTGACAGCTGCTGTTTGCATCATAACTTTATCTATATATATAATCGAGACGAGTTGATAATAATAATAATAATAATAATCAGCGCAGAGCCCAAACGGTTAGGAGTTGAAAGTTGAAATTTGGTACGCAGTTAGGGTACGTCACGAGAACGCACACTAAGAAGGGATTTTTCGAAATTCCTCCCCACGGGGGAGAGGGACAGGATTAAGTCTTAACACTTTCATCAACAATGGAAGTGTTAAGTAACAATGGAAGTGTGAAGCAACAATGGAAGTATGAAGTAATAATGGAAGTGTCAACAGTGGAAGTGTTAACAATGGAAGTGTTACGTAACAATGGAAATGTTAAGAGCCCAAACGGTTAAGAGTAGAAAGTTGAAATTTGGTACATAGTTACGGTACGTCACAAAAACGCACACTAAGAAGGGATTTTTTGAAATTTCTCCCCACGGGGAGAGGGACAGGATTAAGGCTTAACATTTCCATCAACAATGGAAGTGTTAAGTAACAATGGAGAACAAGAGAAGGCGACGTGCAAGATTTACGGGCGCTGGAGGAAAAAAAAAAAGAGTAATATGTTAGAACATATTCGATTTTCAAATTTAAACAGATTAATTCGGTTTTTTTCGACTTTTCTTCTTTAGAATATTCGATGAAAATCGAACAATATAATCAGAACACGTCGTGAAAATCGAACAATATTACAATATTCGATTTTCAAATTCGACCTTTTATTAAAAATATTTAGTTTGTTGATGAAATTACTCTTTTTCTTCTGTGACTATAATGTGATAATCTTAATCTTCGCTATCATTACTTTTGCCCGAGCAACGCCGGGCCTATCTGCTAGTAATCATATAAAACACCAAGCCCAAATTATATTACTAATCAAATTTACTGGGCTACATTTTGGCAAATTATAATTATATATAAATGCTATGTAATTTGGATCAAAAGTGGGTTGTTAAGTCACCATCTTGTATTAAATTTTAATACTTAGAATTAAATAGATTAATTTAAAATATTCTGAAAGAAAAGATTAATCCAAAGCACGAGTGGAACCTGAAACTCAAGCTTATCATATACCTGGATCTCCATCTGATCTTTGCTATTAGACCAGTTAACCTAGAACAGTGTTTCTCAATGGGGGCGTTAATGCACCCATGTGGGTGTTTTTCCATGTTGGGGGAGCGATTAGTAACAATTTATATTTTTGGGGGCAAAAAACAATTTTCTGGGCATTATAGTAAAACATTATATTAAGAATAATTAGATATTTTATTCATTATATCGTACAATAATGTAATATCACAAATGTCTTAACGTTTGTGATATTACAATACAATACAATAATTGAACTAAAAAGAGAGGTGTTCACAAGCACAGATGAATTTTGTGTCTGTTCCACATATGTCCAGTCTGAAAGGTGGAAACCTTTCTCTCCTCTCTTCCTTGACCAAGCTATTCCTTTCCCTTTGTGATCCCTCAGTTCTCTGAATTCTAGACAATTGCAGATGTGGAGTTAATGGGGAGGGGTGCTAATGAGTAGCAGATTTTAGACTCTGCTTACAAATAATTAAACAAATAACATTATACTAGTCACTAGTCTATTCAATGCAATACGAATTTGGCATTAGCCTTGGCCCTTAGCATCGGAATTTTCGAAGTGAAGGAGGTGATACTACGTAATGGTTTTATTAAAGGGGCAACGATTCGTTAGAGGTTGAGAAACACTGACAGTGGATATAACCATAAAAGTCACTCCAGCTGGGACATAACATGGGAAGGAGCAGAGGGGACATGTGCTCTGGACGAAGATGATGGAATGCCAAAATTCCAAAATTGTTACATGCACAAACAAATAAATTCACAGAAAACTGTCACATACGAGTATAAAAAAATCATATAATGAAATAGAATATGCATAATATTAATAAAAAGTGTTTTCTTATGATTTTAAAATTTGTAACAGAGTAACAAAAGTCTTATCCAAAAGGTACCATGTTCAAGTTTGTCCCAATGCCAAATTCTCTAGCCACAGCTCTGACACAATAGCACAGTAAGCAGGAGTTGCAAGTTTGAGTTCCATTTCAGACCAAGGCCGTGGAGTCGGAGTCAGGAGAAATTTCTGGCTAGAGGAATCGGAGTCAGGAAGAATGTGTCAACTCCAACTCTGGCATTTTAAATTTAATTTAGTTTTTTTTTTATTTAAATGAAAGAAAATTTATTTTATATTTAATAATTTTTTAAAATGTTTTTGTATTTTGTTATAATTCATTTATTTTAAGTACAAAATGCAACAATTTAATTTATTAAATATGTATCAATAATTTTCTTTGTAGTATTTGTGTTTAGTAGTTAAATTATTTTGACCCAATTGAATTTGAATATTTTTCATTTATTCCTTTATTATCCCTGCTTTAAATAAGTACTCTATTTTTCTGAATGAGCCAGACTAATTGATCAGAGTATATATTTTTCTTTTCTGAACAAGGGCTGAAGTAGCTAGATCGCACACTTTTTAGTTGGACTAACTTTTCTGGAAAGGTGAAATTGAAGTGCAAAAGCTGTAGAATAAAGATATGTAGATGTAGAATTTTATCACTCCCCCTTTTTCCTCTTATTAAATATTTGTTAAAAATTAATTTTTTTATACAAATAAATATTAATGTAAGTTAAATATTAAAAATACTAACTATAAAAGTATTTGGGGGCTCCTTTCAGAGTTCAGAGTAGGGTAACTCCCTATGAGTGTCTCTGCCCCCCATAAAATGACTTGGTATTTAATTTTGCCAGTCAGGAGTCGAGTCGAGTGTTTTTTACCGACTTTTCAGCCCTGCTTCAGAAGGAATCTTTTCTTCCAGAATATACTAATTAATTCATTCAATTCTAATTTATTAAAATTTAATACAAGTTGGCATTTTAATTGCCTATCTTTAGTCCAAATTTCCTACAATTTGTACATTTAATTAGCCAAAATATTGTTCAATAATAAATCCTGTTTCTTATTTTATTATCCATAGCAGCATAAGTTTCTGACTGATAAAATATTTTCAAATTTTATACAAATTTGACTTTTCCTTTTACTTGAACAAAAATAAAGATGTCATTTAAAATTATTTGTTTCTTATCAACTGACCAAACCCTTTAGGATGTGTCAAAATAGTAGTCAGAAGAAGTTTGTGAATAAGTTACTGGCCCCTTTAAAATGATGACAAATAACAGAAAATGGATGTCTGCCTTTTCATCAAAATTATTCCCATGTTTATTTTTAAAAGGGAAAAAAGTTCAAATAAATGTAATACAGGAAAGGATGTTTCTGAATTATAATCACTGCTTTCTATAAAAATTATCAATCTCTTTGTTGAATGCTTGTCCTCTATTTCAATCAATGATATTCTTCCAGATTACATCAACTGCTACTAAAACCATTCTATTGCTAAACAAACAAAAAATTTCATTGTATTTGTGCTCTTTTTGTTCTGTAGCATCAAACCTAATTTATTCCAATCCACATAAAAATTTTAAGCAAGGGTAATGGTCAAGACTTGCTGCATGGAAAATATCTAACCATCAATGTGATGAAGAAAAACTGAATTACAACTTACCTGCCAAGTGATGTTCTTCTTGGAGAAAAAATAGAGAGCAGCACCCCAAGTAATCATAGAGAGAATAATGTAGGTCAATGAGGGGGGCAAGATCTTCTCTTTGTGACGCAACTGAAAGACAAAAATTACATATATTATTTACTGTTTTATGGTCAAAACAATTATTACTACAACTTAAACACTGTCAACAGATATGACTGCAGTGTTTGGCTTGTTAAACTTTCAGACGGAACAGCGGCCATTACAAATTATCAATCAATTGGCAAAAACACAAAGAACTTTTTCAGCTTAATGTTATCATTTTTTTAATTTGTGTTACTGCATGTTTGTTAATTCATCTCATTGATTGAGGCTTAAGGAATTTGATGGTTAAATTGCATAAATGCATACATATTAAAGTTTTTGCCATCAATTTGAATAGTCAAACAGTTCTGACTGACATAACAGCTTAGACAGTTCTAAACCTGAATATGCTTCAATAAGAATTACACAGTCAGTCAGCCCAAAAAGTTCTCTACAATTACCCCCTATTAAAATTTATTATTCAGTTACAACTACAACTACTACTACTCCTGTAAGGCAACTATATAATCATAATTACTTTATTTCATGACTGCACAGGACCAATAGAAATAAGCATCAGTTTTTACAGTTATATTTGCTTTATGACAAATTAATGGACTTAATTGATGAAATTCTTTAACCGATATATTTTGAACTGAATTAAACAATATATTAATCACCTATTTTTACATATACCATAATTTCATATAGATAACCCACAGCAGAATATACCTTGCAAAAATTGCTAAAACAAAAATATTCCTGCATCCAAAAACTTTCCAGACGGATGTAATTTTGTCAGTATTATTCATGGTACCTCAATGTGTGGGAAGGCAAACATGGTCTTTGTGCTATATCAAATTGCAGTAAACCCATGGTCAGTGACTTGCAAAAGGAGCAATAGTCAAACAATTGAATCTGTGTTGGATGACATTGTCACATTGAAGAAATGGATTGTTCTGAGGAACAAGTTAACATCAAATTCTGGCAGCAGTTAGAAAAATTGGCCAGAGAGATGCTAGAGATGTTACAAACAAGGTATGGAGACGGACAATTGCATGTTTGTTGGTGTTTGAGTAGTATGTGAGGTTTAAAAACAGACAGGACTCCTGTGATGAAAATCCACTGAATGTAAAGCAGGATTAATCTATTACTTCAATAAAGATTCCCACTACACTTAGTCTTTACTCAGAACTAACTTTATTTCTCCAAAGTAAATTCTTCACAAAATTTCACAATATATTTGTTGGTACTTGAAGCATCATTTACACAAAGAATAAAGTACATAAACCCCGTTCATTGGTGTATGAGTCTAGTACTTTGTTCTGCATCAAAAGGAGGAAACATGTGGCTCACGTCTGTTGTCCTCAAGTCGGAGTAAGAAAGTGCTGTTGTCATCTTGTGATGTCGTTTTTTTACTTTTAGTGTTACCAATCTTCCTCTCACCAGGATTGCATTCTCTGCCACAAGAGAACTTCCCTTCCAGTGTTGACAGAAACCATGTAGGGAAGTTCACTTTCCTCCCTGAAGTATCTGTAGTGTCTGTCTCCCCTAGGAGGAAGGCAGGCTTCAGCTGGTTGATCGAGACCGTGACCATGCGATCTTTAATCTTAACTGTAAACCACTAATCAGCCTTTCCGATTACCCTATATGGGCTGTTGTAAGTTGGTTGCAGTGGTTTATGGGCACTGTCTTGCCATACAAAGACCTGTAAACATTTTTGTAGGTCCTTGTATATGAACATTGTCCTACGAGATGTATGGTTAGCTGCCAGTATCAGCTGTAATTGTTGCATGGCCTCCCTAAGTATCGCTACAAACTCTTTTGGATCTGCGTCTTCTGTTGATTTCTGTTCAAGGAATTTCCCTGGTAGTTGTAGGGCTGTTCTGTATACAAGTTCTGCTGTTGTGGCTCCTATGTACTCCTTAAATGCAAAGTGGAATCCCAGTAAGAAGATTGGCAGAAGGTCCACCCAGTGTTTCATCATATGACTTTTTGTTATTGCCTTGAGTGGTTGATGTAATCATTCCACAATTCCATTTGCTTTAGGGTTAAAAGCGGTTGTGCATATTTTGTCTATTCCCAAAAGCTTGGTTAGGGCCTTGAATAATTCTGCTTCAAACTGTTGCCCTTGGTCACTGGAAATTCATTGTGGGATGCCAAAGTGGGATATCCAACCAGACAAAAATGCCCGGGCAACTGTCTCAGCCCTAATGTCTATAATAGGGACTTTGGGCCATTGTGTAAAACCAGTTTATTATTGTGAGAGCATATGTATAACCCTGAAATGGTGGTAGTGATCCTACTAGGTCTAGATGAATCTCTCATTCAATATTAGGAAGAAATCCAACAAGCTGGTGATGTGGTGATTGGATTGACTTTCACTCGGAGAGAGCAGTTGAACTTCAATAGACGTCTGTTTTACTTCATTAAATTTTACACAGTTTATACATTTATGAGGGCCCAGATGGAAATCGATTTTGTGGTCTGAATGTTAGCAATCAAACAAGATATTAAAAATCTCATTTTTCAGAAAAGAATAAAGAAAGATTTAAAGGACTCGTTTAAACAGAGAAAGTTTTTTTTATATAAAATGGAAAACAAACGATGAATTGTGTGGAAAAGGCCAAAGTCAAGGAAAATGTAGTTAGAGAGAAATTGTGTTTAGTCACAAGTTTGACCTCTCCCGTGCCCCCGAAAAATTTCAAATTGTCACCAGGTGACAAGGGGAGACCAATCAAAAGGCAGAATCAGGGGTAAAATGTATAAAAACACGCAATTCAAGAACGTGAAGTTCTTGGTTCGTAGTTCTCCCATCTTGAACTTTTGTGATTCAGTAGAAGATCAATGGAAGATTTCCCAACATAATTGGAATAAACTTCCTTCTGCCATGTTGTCTGTTCTGCCCAGGTTCATCTGTTTGCCAGAGAATATCGTCCAAAGGAGTTTCATGCACCTCGGGGTCATCAATGTTCATGTCATTGTGGGACTGAAGAAAAATGATGACCAGAACATTCGGACTTTGTTCAGACTTGATTCTTGCTCCTTGAGCTGTATTACAACTTAATTTAAGGAATTGTTGTAAGAAACTTTTTATATTTTAATTAATGGGTTAACGATGGCAAGCATGTCTTTTATGCTCACATACAATAGTCATGAGCATAAAAAGCTGTCCTGATTAACATACCCAGTTAGCACCATCCCAGTTAGATCTCACACATTTCATTATTTATAAAGTGGTAAAGATTTCGAGAGAGTTTGAGTTTTGTTGAACATCCAAAGAGGGAGGTTACAAAAACTTGGACAAATGGGACAACGGGAATAAGTAAAAATTTCAAGAAAAATGCAAATTTAATTTATGGCTGGCCCAATAGCTCTTGAAACAATATTTATGTTTTGTATGCATTCAAAGGTTTCTCTTGTCAGTACCATTAACAATTCTCTCATTATTCAATGAAATGTATCCAAAATTTATTCAGAGCAATTTTATAATTAAAGTAATCTCTTATACACTGGAAATAATCAAATAATGCTATACTGAAACAAGTGCTCATTGTAACCAACATTGCACACTTATTTTCAGTTTATCTTATTTTGTAAGTTGTTTCTTTAAATAAATATTATCATCTCAAGTATCCTCAACCATCCCCAAAGTTGGTAATTTTCTGCACACAGTTTTTTCCCCAATTAAATTAAATTTTTGTTTCCAAATTCTGAGCTCTAATAATAATATTCTGTAACATATTTTTGTGGTGAATTTCCATGTAAAGTTAAATAAATGTTTAAAAATTAATCTTAATATACCTTCATGATAATGTAGAAAGCAAGATACAACAGCAGATTAGTGATGAATATTGCTAACAAATAGGAAGCAAAATCCCTGGGAAGAATGATCAATCCATAGAATGACCTAGAAATAAAGAATTCATTTTAAATTTTATAAATGAAAAATTTTCATAAATATTTCTCCACTACATATTTCAAATAATTTGTATTTCTGATATACAGGATCAGTTATAATTAAACAAGAATTGCTTATAACTCTGCATAGAAAGAACTAACTTATCAGACTAAATGCAATTAAATTTGATTTTGCATACTTTCCTGGCCATAGGACTTCAATTTCACAAATAAGAAGTTTAGTTCCAAAATTTCCCAATGGGAAAAAATTCAGCACTAATGTCTTTGAAATTTCCATGTTAGATACATGGTGGAATAAATTTAGGGTTTATAAAGGGCTGGGAAAAATGTCCAATGGTGTTAACAACTACTGTAGTGCAAACAAAATTTTTAGTAATAAAATTCAAACATTTTTGACAATATTCAAATTAATATAAATAACCTCAACTAGACAAATACCGAAAAACCAGCAAAAATACAAGAAATAAAACAAAAATAAACATTTTCTTCTGTTTTAAATGATCATATTCATGTTAGAACAACACAAATATAAATGAATGAGTTTTTAAAAAATAGAACAGAAAGTTAAAAGTTATATATGTCTAATAAACCATCAATACACCTTTCTAGCTGAGATATGTTTATTAATCAAAACACTAACGTTTTCAACCTAATACGACAGACCATCTTAAAATAAAATAAAAATGGATGCGAATAAACACACATCAAAACCCGATAATATTAATCCATTACATCATCAACTGCCGTAAATAATTGGGCTATAAACGATTAAAGATTATAAATAAATTTGGCACTTGAGGTAGGCGTTAGGCACCATCTATTATTAAAATTAATAAAATTATTAATATAATTTTATTAATTTTTTAAATTAAATTAATAAAATAATTTTTTTAATAAATTAAATTATTAATAAATTAAAATTATTATTTATTTATAATCTTTAATCGTTTATAGCCCAATTATTTACGGTAGTTGATGATGTAATAGAATAATATTATCAGGTTTTGATGTGTGTTTATTTGTATATATACCTTGCCGGGGTTGCGATGGTCCGTTTTCTGCAGTACAACGTTGGGAGGAGCATTGCAGCTACCTCCATTCTCACTTCTGCCATCACTACATTCGACTTCATCATCTGTCAGGAGCCATACTGTGTTAACAATAAACCTGCCTGCTTACCTACAACTGTGTCACCTTACGTGGTACCTCCAGTTATCCCTGGGTTACAACTATCATTCCTAGCAACAATCTCTCTGTTTTGCATCACAGCAATATCAGCACTAACCTCACCTGCTGCACGGAACTCCTCATCAACCGGAGTAGGTTTATCATAATCAACTTTTACTGCCCAAAGGACACCCCCATAGAAGACTTTTTGGGCATCGTTCAAGACAGTTTGGACACCTTCACTGATGTGTACTACATATTGGCTGGAGATATTAACACGCACTCTCCCAGGCGACCGTCTTGACCGTGAAAGTAGTATCCTGGAGGAGTTCTGCGCATGAAATGGCCTCCACATTGTTAACAACTCCAGTTCAATGCCGACATTTGTTTCCAGCCAGGGACACAGTTGGATCGACATCACTGCCTGCTCCCTGGGCTACCTTTCCTCTATCAGTGACTGGCACGTTCGGGACGACTCTCTGGATAACCATGCAATGATTTCCTTCACCATCAACTCCACCATTTCCAATGAACTTCATCACCCTCATCCCAGATTCAACCTTAAGAAAGCCGATTGGCTTGGTCTCCAGACTTACGTTTCTACTAACACTAGAAACTGTAGTTCTGTAGTCAGTAGTTCTGTGTGTTAGTAGAAACACGCAGAACATGTTTCTACTAACACGTTCTGCGTATGTTCAATATCAACTTTGCCAACCCAAACAATATTCACAGCAACATCAAGGAATCCATTAATCTTATTGCGACTGCCTGTAATGACTACATTCCCAGGTATATCAACACTCGTAAGCCAGTTTCCTGGTGGACCAATGATTTGAAAAATCTTCGCATGAACAATATCAGCTTAAGGAAAAGATTTCAAAATTGCCATACTGAGCCACTCCGTTCTAATTACAAAACTCAGTACCTTGAACATCTCCGTGACTATAAAACCAAGATCAAACAGGCTAAGCAGGACTCCTGGTCTAAGTTTTGTGCTGCTGCCGGCAAAAATCCTTGGGGCTTTCTTATCCGTTTTTTGTACTGATAAACTCAAACGCAGACAAATCTTGCGCTCTTCCCCCATAGGCGAAGACTTCTATCATGCGGTTCACAGGAAAATTGACCAATTCTGCCTCACTGACTCACAAGATAATGAATCCGACTATCATCGTCACATTCGTGCTGAGATTTCCACCGCCATCTTTACTATGGATACTCCTGCCTTCCAGCATAATGAGATTGACAGAGCTTTTACTAATCTTACCAATAAGAAGGCACTTGGCAACGATTCCATCTCTCCTGAGCTGGCCAAGCATCTGTGGAGCCTTCTGCCTACACATCTCACTAATATCTACAATACCTGCCTCCAGCATGGTATTTTTCCCAATTCTTGGAAGCATGCCATTATAGTGCCCATATCCAAACCTGGTAATCTGGAAGAAAGTTGGCCGATCTCTCTCTTGTCTGTCCTCGGCAAGGTGCTCGAGAGGCTAATCTCTAATAGGCTCCTGTGGCATCTTGAAAGAAAATTGAAGCTCCACAATGATCAATATGGCTTCCGTCCTCGGCACTCAGCGGCTGACGCCATTGAGAAAGTTATTACTTGCACAAATCAGTTGCTAAACAACCATAAATGTGTGTTGGCCATCAGCCTAGACATTGCCAAGGCATTCGACAGTGCCTGGTGGTCTTCAATTCTCCATAGCCTAAACCTGAAAGACTGCCTTGCTAACATCTACAAGCTCTTGACTGACTACTTAAACAACAGAACTGCTACTCTCCACTGTGGCAATCATACTATTCAGAGGAGGGTCGTCCGTGGTTGTCCTCAGGGCTCTGTCATCGACCCCCTCCTGTGGAATATAGTCTTTGATGATTTCCTTCTTCAGAGCTTCGGACAACATGCGATTGTTGCCTACACCGATGATGCTCTCATCCTGCTGGGGGGCCACACTAGAGCGGAACTCGAGGAGAAAGGCAATAAGATCCTGGATAGCATTTCGAACTGGGGAAACAATTTTAAGCTCAACTTTAATCCTTCCAAAACTTGCAGCATAATCTTCAACACTCCCGGGCCAGCCTAACCTATACAAGAGAGTACCCACCATCAAGATTGGTGGGCAGAGCATCAAAATCAAGAAAACTCAAGTACCTGGGTGTCATCCTTGACCACCTCTGGAATCCCCATATCTCTTACATCAGTGACCGCATTGGTAGGATTTTCAATGCCTTCGCCGGGATCGCCAAACGGCACTGGGGCCTCTCCACCGAGGCTCATAATGCCATCTACAATCAAATTTTTGTACCAATCATTTCCTATGTTTGTGGCAACTGGGGGCAGTGCACAAGATTCACATTAAATGTAAACTTACAGTGGCACAAAAAAGAGCTCTTCTTCACATTACCAGAGCCTACAGAACTATATCTAACGTCTCCCTGCAGGTCCTGGCCAAAAAGGCTCCCATTGACAAACTCATCACTATGTACTCCAAGGTCTGGCATTTAAAATGGGGCCGCAGTATCATCACTACCAATTCTCCAACACCCATGAGGATCTCGAGAAGAACGTCCCCTTCGCCCAGTCTAGGCACCTGGCTACTTCGACATATTTCCAGTTTAACATCTCTTATAAATCTGACCTAGACATATACACTGACGGTTCTAAAACCGATAACAATGTGGGCTGCGGCTTTGTGGTTTTTCGTGATAGCACTGAGATCGCCTCAAAACAATACCGTCTTGGCAAGCACTGCACCGTCTACCAGGCCGAGCTGCTTGCCATCAAGTTGGCTAGCATCCCTTTGGTCCAGCAAGCAGTACCACAATCAGAAGATTCGCATTATTACCGACAGTGCCTCAGCAATCACCCTTTTGAAGACTATAAACTTTCATCCTATTGCCAATGATATTTCAGACATTCTCAGCAGCTCCTCTTGCCACTATTACATCAATTGGACCAGGGCTCACCAAAGAGAATATAGCAATGAGAGAGCTGATGCTCTCGCTAAAGAAGCGTCAGGCAACAACAACCTTCCCATTACTTATAATAAAATTAACATTAATACCATCAAGGCAATTCTCTGGAAGGACCTTATCTCGGACTGGCAACAGGACTGGAACACCAACAACTCCAGCAGTATTACTCATGATTTCATCCCTAACCTTGAGGAGTTCTTTAAATACAGATGGTATACTCCCAGCCATACGACTACACAGATGTTCACTGGTCATGGCAGGTTCTTTGCCTACCTGGATTGTTTCAAAAATACTCATAGCCCCTTGTGCCCTATCTGCAACATCACTGACGGCAGCAGGCACTACATCCTTAGCTGTCCAATGCTGGAGCATGAAAGACTTAATCTCAGAATCCTCTGTGAGGCTCACAACTACAGATGGCCTCCCCCCAATCTCAACTGTCTGCTTAAGCTTGAAGACACTTATCACGCTCTCTTCAATCTTTTCCCTGCGTACCTCAGGAATACCCGTCCCAGGATTCTCCTAGTTTTATCGCTGGATTTCCCTGTGTCATCTTATGTTTTGTGTTTGTACTATATGTGCATCCATTGTGAGGCCATACAGATGCATTGCTCGCTCTTTGCTGCACTTGCTTTGTATATATTCTCCTGTATCTTTCATTTTTATTATTTTTACTACCATTTTATATTTTTACTACTTCTGTACATACGTGTTTTCCTTTGTATTTATTTTTCATGTATGTTTCATGTATTTTGTGTTATGTTATTGTATTTACGAGTTTGTTACTTGTACTGTATCCAATCTTTCTCTGACATTGTACTCATGCTTGTTTGTATTTTCTTGGTTATGTTATACGGCACCAGTTATGTACACAAAGGGTACATAACCAGTGCCCTATTTCTTGGTACCTTACAATAAAAATAAATGAAAAATGAAATGAAATGAGTGCCTTGAGTTGATGTTGCTGGCCGTGGGCACGGAGTTGTCCCCAGCCGGCGCAGTAATAGCCGTCAATGGTTATGTCTTTGGCTTATATATACTGGAAGAGGAGATCAGACCGAAGGTCCGGGTAGTGTAACTGGCAACGCGACCACATGGTAAGCGGAAGTTGCAGGTTTGAGTCCCGCTTCAGGCCAATTCTTTTCTTCCAGTTTAATCTAAATTTATTTAAATTATTATAATTATTAATTTTAATAAGAGATGGCGCCTAACTCCTACCTCAAGTGCCAAATTTATTTATAATCTTTAATTGTTTATAGCCCGATTATTTACGGCAGTTGATGATGTAATAAAAATGGATGCATTTTTTTGTGTATTTTATCTATGTTATTTTATTATATTATATCATTATTGTTTTAGTTCATTTTTATATTTTGTTTTATTATTTTATGATTTACTTGTTAATTTATCTAATATTTTTGTTTTAAATTTAAATGTAAAAAATGTTCAGATGTTCTGTCATTTAAATGTTAAGTTTTTAAAAATACGTTTGAATTTCGGTTACACTTGAAGATGGCCTGTTGTATTACATTGAAAACGTTAGTGTTTTGATTAATAAACATATCTCAGCAAAAAAGGTGTATTGATAGTTTATTAAATGTTTAAAACTGAGCTGGCTATTTATTTAGTTATATATGTCACAAAATACATGCATTTGTAAAGCAGCATTTAACATTGTACTTCAAACCAAATAATATGTTAAGTAACCATTTAAAAAAAGAGAATTTTACAAAATATAAAATACAATCTAATTCATGGAGGGCCCTAGAACCTGTAGATCACCACTTAAAACAGAAGAAAACATTTGTTATCATTTTATTTCTTGTATTTTCACTGGTTTATTGGTATCTATGTCTAGCTGAGGTTATTTATATTAATTTATACCAGTAGTTTTGTAGAAATTGTATTAATATGGCTATGCTGGCCAAATCCTATAGAAAAGCTGTTGTAAAATTATGCAGAATATCTTCAAAACTGGAGTTTGTCATTAATTGCTGTTCACTTGAATTATTCCCTGCTTTAATTTACAGGATATGCTTACCACCTGAATTTTCCACTTTGCATCCAGTAGTCAGAAGCTTATGCTTAAGGAGAGAAATAAGGTTGGCTAAGAGAAGAAGATATGCCTTACTGAACATCATAATTCGTTTGGAGAATTATTTCTACAACCAGGATCCAAAATTTCTGTTTAGGATCAATGCCAGCATTGTCTCATTGGCAGACTCTATTACAAGAAGACTCAAAAAACAATATAAGAAAATAGAATGGCTTTCCACTTTCCAACTCCATAACAAACATCGAACACAAAGTACTCTTATTTGTTGGGACAACAGTCTCCTCCAATGCTTATTAACACAATTAAGTTAGAACCTTCATTTGCTCCTCCTCCATTACATGATCTTAACAAGATTATACCAGATGTCAAAAACCTTATCAATGATCTGAACCAGACCCAAAAGGAATACTTGCATTGAAAGACTTTCTTTGCTATATCTAACCACGAAGACAGTGTACATAAAGATACAAAGGTATGGAAGGCCATACACAAATCAAGGATCTAGATGAGAGTTAACAGTATAATACCATCAGAATGGACAAATCCCAAAACATTGTACTAATAAAATGGGAAACCTACAAAAATGGCATACTAGAGTACATCAACAACATTGAATGCACTAGGGCCCCAATGGCTACTTGGAGAAAATACAAACAAGGTACAAATTTAAGGTATTATTATGCTATAATTAATGCTAAATAAATATGCTATAATTAATTATAGAATAGTAATAGCCTGATTAATTAAGGTAAGAGTTTGTATTAGTATCAATACATCAGGCTTTGGAATGTTCATATATATAAACATACACAAGCAAGGGTTAAATGTCTTGTTAACTCTCCCTTAGCTAAAGTACTCAAATTATCTAAGGCCATAGTCTCAGCACCATCTTCACCATGCATATTCACTTTTGCCAAGCTCCATAAAACTGGTAAACAGCTATGCCTGGTAGTGAATAAATCTAGATCTCCATCTATTCTTATGGAGTAAATACTCAACTCTTTTATAGCCATCAACATGAAAGACTATCTGAAAATGGAATGATCTGCAGAATAAAAAAACCTTGACAACATGGATAGCATCTACTTCATGGTATGTGACTTTGAGTCCATGTTTCCTTCCATTCATATAGTGTCATGTTTTGTGAATTGCATGACTTCCTCATTCATAACATTGAGGATTCTTCAGTGCATATTTCTGACATATTGGAGTTAGTCTACCTCTATGAAGGTGTTACTTTCCTCTAGGAAAGAGCCCCATCCCACAGCATTCCTGAAATGGGACTACCTATGGGTAGTCCCATTTCAGAAATGCTGTGTGAATTAGTGGTAAAATACCTCAAACAATACATCTTGCCATGTGTTAACAATGACATCATGTTGTATGCAAGATATGTAGATGACATTTTAATTATTTGGAAAAGAAAGCCAGACCTGTTGACATAAGAACTTCCAATAAAAACACATACAGCCTCTCTTTAAGAGTAGAGCAAGAAAACTGCATCTAAGTATACTTTCTTGACATAGGCATTACATTATAGCGTGGGCAATTGATAATGAAGGTGTTTCATAAAAATTCATGTGTGCCGCTCTTCATCCACACATGATCCTTTCAATTATAAGATCTCCGCTTTTGGGGCCCTTATAAGAAAGGCTGACCATTGTCCCCTTAAGAAGGGGTGACCCATTGTCTGACAGCAAGGGATAGGAAAGTAGAACTTGATTGCATTTCAAATATATAGTCAGGCAATACCCTGAGTGCTTAATTAACACTCTTATTTCACAGTAAAAACATCCCATGGAGCTCTTACAATCAGAAGACAGTTCATTTTTAGTCGTTACATATAATAAGGTGTCAGCTAATATCTACAGGAAAATATCCTGCTACACGAATGATAGGACTGCTTACAGGCAATCTCCTATGATTTTTTTGAGTATCAGAAATGATAAGCACCCATTTGAGAGGAGCTGCCAAGTTGGGGTCTATACTATCTAGGGTTTCTCATTTCTTCGTCCTTTGCTTGTCACGGGATTGAGAAAAAAATTATCTGTTTTCCAGGATATAATTAATTATTTTTAAGATATAAAATAAATCTTGAAATCAAATGATATAATTATTTTTGTATTTTTGTATAATGTATTTTTTGATTCCTGATGTAAACAGCCACATTTCTTCCAAATGACAAAGCCAATCAAGCAAGAATATCATCCAATATGCCATAGTCTCAGCACCATTGTTTGCATGCATTCAAATCTTGGGTCTTAAGCTCTTGAACATCTTTATAAGTCAAGTTTATAAGAATAGAAGTGAAGATCCTGTAGCAAAATTATCTCAAATGAGCAATCTGAAATTTGCAAAGCTACACTCTCACTAAACAGATAAAAAATTCTATTTGATTGTATTATCACTGTCCTTTCATTAGGCAGAAACATTGAATCTAAATGAATGGACCCACTTTGTTGGTCCATTCATTTGAACAAATGGCGTGAGTAACTGGTATGTTTCCATGACCACCAAGTGTTGTTCAAGTGAGCGCTGCATAGCAGCTGTGCAATTGTTATTTTCAAAATAAGTCTCTACCACAAAGGTGTGTTATTCTACAGCCCACCATTCTGTGCTGAATAAAATGGCAGCTCAATGACAACAGAGTTATATAGTCATCCGGCACATAATGTTGCTAATGTCACCATAATTTGCATTTCAATATATGCTACGAGCACAGCTGCATCCCAAACATAGCATATATAATATTTCATTATGCAAAACACAAATTATTTAAATTTGTAATACACATTTAAATTTAAATAAGTTATCATAAAAACAAGTAATCTGTGTGAAATTATTTTACAATTGGTATTTGTTAAAATAAAATTATAGTTGTGTATATTTTGACATAGCTATATATTTTTTGTATATTATGCAAATAGTACAGCAGAAATGAATGTATTTTACATTTTGAAACTGCAAGTCTTAAAAATATAAATATATATATATTTTTATGTATATAACTGTTTTATATTATATAAAATCTGAATAGATTTACAATAGCTGGTAATAAAACTATAAGGAATTTAAATTTAAAAAAAATACTTACCATGACCAATTGATAAAATTTGCTATGATCAGAAGCACCAATCGATCCTTTAAAAGTATTTTTAATAAACAATTGTCAATAAATAAAAACTAATAAAGTTTAAAATAATTATATAACAACAAATGAAATAAACACTATTAAATTATAAATAGTAAAAGTATTATAGGTAAAGTAAAATATCCAGTTCTACCAACTTCAAAATTTGAGAATTTTTAAATTTTTAAATAAAATTATCCAGTGGAAAATTTTTGTCTATTCAGAATGCAAATTTTGTTGTGTTTTTAACATGAACAAATCACAACTCTTAAAGAACTTTTACATCCGCCAACAAAACGTTTAATAAATCATCCAACAAAAGCTTTTGATCTTACCCAAGGTCTGCTTCAGGTTAGAGAACAATCAAATTCCAAAATCAGAATGCTTAGAATAGAACGTTTTTAAACATTAAATTTAAAACAATCAAAGCATATAAAACAAACAGACTTAATGGTTGCAAATATGTAAATTTAACATATACATAAAAGGCAACCCACGTGTATTTATTATTTGAGGGTCCAGCATAACAGTAAGGCCCTAGAAATATACATGGCGGCCTGATGGGCAAATGTGTCAACTTTAAAAACGGTAACACATTATCATATTCCTGGCATTACTCATGTGAGGAACGCTAACGCACATTGAATTTATATTATTTACTGTCATGTTGGACCCTGAAATAATAAATACACATGGTTTGCCTTATATATATATATATATATATATATATATTAAATTCACGTATTTGCAATCATTAAGTCTCTGTTTGTTTTATGTTCTGAATGTTTTAAATTTACAGTTTAAAAATGTTGTATTCTATAAGCATTCTGATTTTGGAATTTAATTGTTCTCTAACCCAAAGCAGACCTTGGGTGAGGTCAAAAGTGTTCATTGGATGATTTATTAAATGTTTTGTTACCGGATGTAAAAGTTCTTTAAAAGTTGTCATTAGTACTGGTAATTAAGTTAGAAGATATCTTTACATGAACAAATCATGTACACAACAATTTAAGTACACAACTTTAATAAAAAATAGTTTTGGCTGATTTCAAATAATAAATTGAAATTTTTAAAAATATTTTCGATATCAAATTTAGAAAACGTAACATTTTCATTTAAATAAAGATATAATATTTAGTGTGTTATTATACTGTATTTAATATTTATTATGTGAGATATCTAAAATAAACTGACTAGTAAAAAAGTATGATTTTGATAATGATTATTAGGAAAGCAAAGATACACACTATGTTTGATAGTATAGTTTATAGGAAGTGAAAAATGTAAATATAAAAAGAATTAAACTTTCTTTTTAACAGATGAAAGATCTCAACATACACGAAGAACTTCCTTACAAAGTTAGGATGATTAATATGAAGAAAAAACAAACAACAAACAATGAAATGTTATGGCTAATGCTACCTTTATCCAAAATTTTGGTTAAAGTTATTAACAATCTATTCACTTTGAATTTTAACTGTATAAAGCACACTCTATTCAAGTCACAAGTATATAAAGCATTATCCAAAAATGGATGGAAAAAAAAAGAACAAAATTTAAAACTTTCTTTTCAAATAAAGCTGTTTCTTAGATTCTGAAATGAAGGCACATATCACGGTAGTTGCCTAGATTTTGACTTGTGAAATTCAACATTTTTCACATTCTTGTTGTACTGGTTGTGCTGGTTTATTCTCTCTCTTTAATGCTTTACATTGATTGCAATATGTACATCCAGAAGACACATCAAGGAATCAGACAATCAGTTTTAATGAACTGCATCTTGAATTCTGTTAAAAGTGCATACAACTTTCTCTTTTTAACCTTTGGCATATTTTTATTGTAAACAATGAGTTCTGGTTCAGACTGGTACAACACTAACACAACCACAGCAATATATTATTCATTAAAACAAGAAATAACCACCGTTTAATGCCGATAGACTAACACAACCAACTATGTAGATCAACTATCCATCACAGAATCCAAGGTCAGAATGAAATGCTGTTTTGTTGTTCGGTCACGAATTGATTATGTTGCACCACTTGATTCAATGATGAAGAAAGAACGTTTGCACCAGTTTTCTTATATTTTTATTTACAATATATGTACCGATACATTGTTTGCTACACTTCAGTATTGAACTGTATGATTGAAAGTCTGTTATATTTGTGTTAGCCGCACGTTAGGAAGTCTGTCTTCAGTAGTTGCTAGTCAGAGAGAGAGTAAGTAGTTGATAGTTCACTTTTTGGCTCCTTTTTTGCTTGCGCCCTCTATTGGCCTGAATTGGCACATTGCCGATGGGCACCACACACTTTTTCTGAGCCTTGTTTATATACTGGGTGCTGACCTCAGAGAACTGGCAAATAGAGTGCTATTGTTAAGTATATACCTTGGATATTTCTATTCAACAGGTTACCTAAAGTCTAACATACACTTCTGGCAAAGCTTATTAAAAAGAAAAGAAAAGCAATAGTATCTTCAGACAACATCTTTATCTGGCCAATCTCTGCTTCAGAATATGGTTCAATTCTAAAAAATTATACAAACAACTCTCAAAGATTCATGTCATCATTTCTAACAGTGTACAAGTAAGAAAAGAAAAGACAGACAAAAAATTTCTACTGCTTGGACAATTCTCCAACAAAAACGCTAAGTCACCGATGAAGATTAATTACAATGATGCACTCGGAACCGATTATGGCGTGATGATAAAACAATGAAAACAAATGTTTTCGAACCCCTTCTGGGCTCTGCATCAGGTTCTTAACCATTCCTAGAAGGTTATTTGATAACAAATTAACATTTAAATAAAAGTTCAATTATAAGTTAAATTCAAAAAAATTTTACAAAAAACCAATTACAGTGTGATAATAAAACAGGACGTTTTTGTTGTTTTATTATCACACTGTAATTGGTTCCAAGTGTGTCATTATCATTAATTCGGTGTGATGAGTAGTTATTTACTCTGAAGATTAATTACCATAACTACTGTGGCACTAAGGTTCCGACAAAGATACGTCAAATTCTAGAGCAAGATCCTAAGTATTTTCCTACAGTAACATATGCCAATTAATTTCACAGGTTATGACTGCAGCTTGGAACTGTCAACAATCAAATCTATGTACTGTATTACAAGTTGCTTCAATTTCTGAAACTTATACAGCACAACTTTTTTGAAAACTTAAAAATTATTATTATTCATATTAAACATTTAACAATATGATTACTTTTCTGAAATTGAAGTTATGTTTTTAATTTATTTGTATATTTGAATAAAAAAATAAAAATCATACCATGTACATTGGCCGTGTAAAGTGCGTAATAAGATCGTTACGTAAAGTTAAATACATCCTTTTGAAAATTCCAAAATCTATTAAAAAAATAATAAATTATATAAAAAAATATCAAATTCAAAAAAACCAAGTAAACTATCGAAGGTTAAAGGCTAATTTTAATAATCATAAAGTAATTTGCCTAGAATTAGGCAGTTATGCTGCCATCTCTTGAAAAATTTAATAATCATAAATAAATTTTTAATTTTAATTTGTAAATTACTGGAAGAAAACAATTGGCCTAGAGTGGAATTCAAACCTGCAATTCCTGCATACTGTGCAGATGCATCACCAATTACAATATCCTCTGTCCTTGGCAGTTTGTTTGGTTTTGATTAAAAATTGGGTAAATTTTGAATCTTTATGCAGGTTGATTCACTTGTGGCATTCTGTGGTGCCATCTTGGTGGAGCAGAGGCAAATTGCTTGGAGTTGTTATATGAGACTCGTGGCATTCAGTAGTTTTTCTCCAAAACCATTGGAGATAGGAAAATGTGACTAATTACCAAGTTTACAATGCAGACTGGGATAATTTTGGTAATCTTGGATGACCTTAAAAATTGACAACTTTTGACAAACTAGGTTTTTTTTTAAATTGTAAGGGCATTTTGAGCCATTATATGAATTGTATGCAACGAAATAAGCACTTTTACAATAGGTCAAATTTTCTATAACAAGATATTGGCCAGTTTCTGCTAAAAATCAGATTTCTGTTTTCCCCAAAAGTTTCTAGTTTGGGAACAATGATTATCTGTTTAATTATCAAAAAGCTTTACATCACAGAAAAATGATAGTAATGAAAGTACATTTCTAAATTTATTCAAATTAGATGTTGACAATGTCTACCCTCTTGGCATATACAGACCTGTAATACATTTCTTAACTCAGGTCTACTAATATTACAAAAACTTTCCAAAATTCTAATTTCCATATTTTCGATAGAAAAAGACTGAAAATAAACCATTTCCTTCATTTGTCCCTATAAAGACTGACATAAAGATTTGCAGCTTGTAAATAATTTTGGTGACATGAGGTGAGATTTCAAAGCTTGAGTGTTTTGTTGGGGCCATGAAAAACAAAATGTGACATAGAGATTTACCTTAACAAAAAAAACAGTAATTTAATATGCCCAAGTGTACAAACGTTCTCACGAGACCCAAGCTATCAGTCACTTTCAGTGAGACAATACTCGGCTTGCGACTGCACCGACACCGGCATGTACAATTAAAACTAATTACAATAAAATTACTGCAGACCTAATTCTAGTAATTGGAAATGATACAAGTAATAATAAGTTCAATACAACAAATTTTATAATTACAAAATTAAGCAGACAAAAAACACTTCTTGCCAGCAGGAGGCATAATACACTCAGCTCCAGTGTCCATCACCTTCAAGAACATTCTTCACTGGACCTCTTCATCTGGACTCCTTCGAAAGTTAGATCTTCAGTCACTCCCCCTTCAACAAAATGTCAGGGTATCTTCAAAAGCTCCTGAATGCCTTCTTCCTAAAGTTCTTTCCACTTCTATTCTGATCTGTTTCTCAGCAAAAAGTGAAGTTTGTCGCATCATCACTCTCCCCAGGCCAACTTCATTGTACTCGCCAAACCAGTCTCTCCTCAGTAAGCATTTGCCACAACTTTGTACAACAAAAGAACTGGTTTGGACAAGTGTACAAAAATTGGATAAAGATGAACAAGGGATAAAAGTGTTGGCAGAAAAGACAAAGAAAACAATATGGCAGACTGCCACAATGCACCTAAAAGCCATCAGCATATCAAATGCTTCTTCATTTGAATAACTCATTTTAATGAAAATACAGGAAACAAGTAAATACACAAAAATGAAAAGATTACATCAAAAAAGGTGTAATAACAAACTGGAATGAGACTAAGCTTTTGAAAATAATTTCTGACAAATCTAAACTCAAAACATTGGAGGCCATAGAAATCTACAAGCAAGAACAAATATTAGGTAGCGTTAACAGTAAACACAGATTTAGTCTTCCGTAGGCCAGAGAAGACTTACTAAATGTATATAAAATATAAGGACAAGGAAGTGGATGCATTGTAATATATTTATTTTATACATTGTTTTTAATTCAATCCAATTTTTGAATTTTATAAAAAAAATTTTTGAAGCTATTTTATAACCTTTCTGAATACTTTGGAGCTAATTTCATTGGATTCATTGCCAATTTAAATTTCCAAATGTATAGACCACTCCAACATTATTAGCTATATAAGCATCTTCCAAAACCCGATCCATTACTATAAACCCACACCAACAGCCTCGCGCTACATTCTGGCAATAATTATTATTGCTAGCATATACAGTAGACCCCCTATAACATAGGTTCATATAACATGGATTCGTATAACACAACTAGAAAATTGTGATCGGGTTCGTATAACACGCTAAAAGAGACTCGTACAACATGGTAAAACGTCATCACCAATTCGTGTCACGACAGGATTGGTCGAATCTGGACCAATAGCGGATATTGTACAAACCGTTGAGTTTAAACGAGCAGTGGACCTACTAAAAAACCATTTATTATTTAACGGCCATAAAAATTATATTTTTATTAATGATGTCTCCAAAGTTAAGTTATTTTTCTGCAAAAAACTTGCCGATCGGGAAACACGCGTTCGACAAGCTGCTCTGCGACAAAAACAAGCTTAAGCAATGGCATTGTCGAACGGTGCACACTTGGTAAGTAATCCTACAATTTTTTGTTTATAGCATAGTTTATATGGATTATTCCAAAAAAATTATACATGATTTGGAAATGTTGAGTCAAATTAGTCTAGAATCGATTAATTTTATGGAAGAAAACCTTTCAAACAGCCGTAGCCCCTAAACTTCACACATGCCGGGCTGTGATTGGCTCACGTATTTAAGTGACTCGTACAACACGGAATTCATATAACACGGAATGTATCTACCGTGTTATAAAGGGGTCTACTGTAGTCCAATATTATACAACAGTGAGTGTGGTTTTACCATTAGTTATGTTAAAATTCTATCAAATTTTTGGAAAGTCATTCAAATTCTTGTTTCTGCTGCTATATATGAAGAGGACAAGTGAAAGTTAAAAATGTTTATTTTAAGAAAATAATTGCTAAAAAAAGGATTAAAGCACTAGGTATGTTATTAGTTAAAATGACACTCCTTCATGCTTTTGAAACAGTAACAATTCAATTTATTTAAAGGCTGCTTGTTCAACTATCTGATACGAAAAGATAATGAATGAAGACTGATAAACTTAGTTCCTAGCATAGAAACTTTTGAAAAAAAAGAAATCATATTTTTAGCAGAAACTGGCCAATATCTTGAAAACTATTAGGTTTAAGAAAACATGACCTATTGCAAAAGTGCTTATTTTGTTGCATACAATTCATATAATGGCTCAAAACACCCCTTATAATCAATGTTTCTCTAATTTTTTTTGTAGCTGAGCGGAACATGCAGATTCTGAGCAAAAAATTTTTCTGAGCATATATATATAAAATCTTATTTTTTCCTATAAAAATTAAAATAATTAATTATAAAGTAGAGAGTAAAATTCATTTTAAAACATACTTCCATACAAAATATTATCTTTTGTCAATGATTTAATGTATTTAATCAAAATATACAAAGACAGAGTGAGAAATAAGTAAACAACAATTCAAATCGGTGTGCATGCTCACCTGTGCGGCAGATAATTCTCGTGCGCGGCAACAATTTGAGCAGTGGCTGCGCAGCTTAGAGGAAACATTGCTTATAATTAAAAAAGAAACCTTATTTTGTTCTGTATATCAACTGTTGATTTTCAAGATCATCAAACTTGTCCCCATCTGCTCTGTACACTTAGTAATTAGTCCCAATTTCCTATCTCCAATGATTTTTGAGAAAAAAACTACTGAAGACCACCAGTGAATCACCTGTATACACATATATACTGTACTGTACTGTACATATTCAAATATTTTGTAAATAAAAATAAATTGTTTAAAATGTACAAAAGGCAGCACAAAAGTAAAAATAATAAAATAGCTTTTTGGAGCATTAAAACTTAAGAAAAATTCTTAATTTGATCACTTTTAGAGTTTCATCAATTGTCAAAAAATACTTAAAACACCATTACATTGGAAACACTTGTATTGCCTTTTTCACAGTAATATAAAATGAGCAAATAAGTTGTTAAGTAAGTAAAAGATGAAACCAAAATGTGTAATTACAAATGCCGAATTATGAATTAAATATAGATTTTGCAAGTTAGATTCTTATATTCTTATGATGCCTAAAATTCACAATGGCATCAACATTATGAAAACTTATAGGATTTCCTATGTTGAAAATTTTTAGGAATGACGACGACACGAGAATCTCACTTGCAAAATCATGTTTATGCTTGCTAATTAGAAACATTATCCAAATTTCTGAAAACATCAAAATGATATTTTCTTTATTATGCTTCATTGCAAATGTAATTATAAAGTGAATTTCAGAAAATCCTGAACTTATGTGGAACACACAATTGCTTAATAAACGAAAAAATTTATTTTAATTATATTGCTCCATTTCTGCTTTATATTTTCAGTTGGTAACAACTTGCCTCTCTCTGGTCACCACCTTGCCAAGATAAGAAATCTTAATACTTCCAATGAACCACAAAATGATGCTGGCAGGAACGTAAGTTTTCAGTAGGGGCACCTCTGCCAGTAAGACCCATGAGGAGAAATGAAGCAAAACTGATCCAAAAGTAGTGTCTGACCCAGAGTGGAAGGCTACTTAACAAAGTGTTCCCATTGTCAGGGGCAACTAATACCTGGCTTTAGGCATAGGAGCACAGCCATTTCTGTGGAGATAACAAACATTTTTTGTTACACATTCACAGAATGATACTTTTCAAACATCAAACTGGGTTAACAAGATTTAAATTAATAATTATAATTTTAATAATTTAATAAGTAATTTAGAATCATCTAGAAGAAAAAAACTGACCCAGGATGGGACTTGAACCTGCAACTTCTGGTGGCCCAGCCACGTTAACTGCATAAAGTTATATCTAAATTTAAGTACATCTGGAAGAGAAGGATAGCTCAGGGTCTGAGTGGCACAACTGGCAAGCACACCGCATGGCAAGTGAAGATTGCTGGTTCAAGCCCCACACCAGGTCAGTTTTCTTCCAGATGATTCTAAATTACTTATTAAATTATTAAAATTGTAATTATTAATTTAGATAAGAGATGGCACCTAATGACTACCTCTAGTAGCAAATTACTTAGTATTAATCATTAAAATTAGCAGAGTTTTAGCCCGATTATTTAAGGTGATCGTTCGGTTATGTTTCTATAAACATATCAGGCTTCACTATGTTTGATATACCCATTAACCCCTCATTCACACACAACAGACAATACACACAAACTCAGTAAAAGTGTTTTGGGAACAATCCAACCAATGACACCAAAACCTGAAAACCATCCCAATGAATGAAATAGACTCCAGAAATAAATGAATTCATCATCCATACTTATTACACCATCGCAGAATACCATCTCTAACAGAGAGCTGATATAGAGCAAAGGGTTGTTGATCAGAAAAGAATAATTATAAAGGACAACCTTATTTCAATTGTTTTAATCCAAGAGACAAAAGCATTTTGATTGAGAGAACAATTTTGAGAACAATTACAAAGCATAAGATAGAGATTTATCTCAGAGAATGATAACTGGATGAGAGAGATGGCTGTGAGAAAGAAGAGGAAAATGGCAAAAAGATCACAAAGCAGGTAGAATTGTTAGCAAATAGTTTCTAAACATATGATAGAAATGTATGCATAAAAGCTTGCTGATGTTATGGTGTGTCTAAAATGATAAATAAACTCTTATGTATAAATAAAAAAAATTGATAATTTCTGATTAGAAGCACACTCAGACTACACCTACGTCAGGTTTTTCCTAGTGTATTCTGGAACACTGATAGAATAAATGGTGATTCCTTTTTCAAAATACACTTTTCAATTTTTGGTTTAAAACTTAATTATCATCCAGAGATAATTTACAACTGAACTGAAATTATTCTACAAAGATTTGTCATCAGGGGCAGCTGAAAAATCTACGTTTACCAGCACGTGCTTCTAGTCAATATAAAGCTCTATAGTCCTGAAGTGGTAAGGATAAAATGAAGACATCTGTGTTGTTACCAGTTCTAATTTAAAACTTTTGTTTTTAATTGAATATTTTTTCATGTTTTTAAAGAACATTTTTAATTTTTGATGGCCAAGTAGCTCACAGAGAAAGTTTGGTTGTCAAAATATTGTGTTCTGGAATGTTGAAAATGAATAAATGACAATTCCTTTCGAACAGACTGCATCTTCAATTTTTGATTTGAAATTTAATTACCATCCAGTGATATTTAAAATTGAATGAGAAAAGAACTTATTTGAAAGAACAAAAGTGGTGTGTGTGGCACCGACGTTTAATATGCCAAAGCTGACAGTATACGACCAATTTTCATTTTATTATATAGATATTTACATATTTATTGTTTTCTTGTTTTAATTTATTATTATTGCATTTAATAATGTTATTTTTATCTTAAATTATACATATTTGCTGTTTTAAGTTCACTGAAATGGGTACTGCTTAGAGTCTAGGAATTCACTTTCCATTATTTCTAATTGGAAAAATTTCTTCAGACTTCAAACAATTCAAATTTTGAATGGTCTTCTGGAATGAATTAAATTTGAACTATGAGGCATTGCTGTATATGCTATATTTTTTATGATAAATAGTGGCCATAAACTATTGCAATGTTGACTCCTTCCCCAATGCCTGGAAATCTTTCTACAAAATATAAATCCCCCTTTCTCTTCATACGTCATACACCCTTTCTGTGGTGTTGTGTCATCGATAGTAAGTAGTTTTCAACGGTTTGTGCATGTGCAAGGTCAGCTCTGTTTTACGTGCAGTTTTCTGAAGAATTTTCTAGATTTTACATGTGGTGTTGTATATTGCTGGAGTTCGCTTATTGCAAGGTACACAATGGTGTAAAGTCTTTTTATTTCTGTCAATTCTACAAAGAGTTACGGCCCACAAAAATTTTCCATCTTTCCAAGGGTCCATCGACCAGAAATTTTCTTTTATCCGAAATCTGATGACAGATCCACGTGCGCACTCCTAGGGCGAGTCTTGGTTCCAATTCCTTTCATTTCCATAACTTTATTAGTTCCTTAGTAATCCAGTGTTTAATATTGGTATTGGGACAATGGTCTTTGTTTTGGCCATGTGGTTTCCCGTTTAACTGCTCAAGGTAGTCTCGCTTTTGCAGTCGTCTTTATTTCTTTTTCAAGGTATTTTTTCTTTTATTTAGCTTTTTCAGGCTTTCCTTTATGCATTCAAGCCTTATTTGGGTATCTGGCGTTTTTCTTAAGTGTTTTCGTGAACTGTGTATGGGAATTTTTCGCTGTTTGGTGCGGCCAGAGTAGGGCAGAGCGTATTGTTGCATTCTCTGTTCCATTGGTGCTGATTGTGCCCTTTTCTTTGATTTCTACGATGTTAAGAGGCTTTGTTCCTTGTAACTGCGTCTTTACTCTAGTCAACTCACGTTTTTTCAAGCTTTATCGAAGTTTAGCCATTAGCCGTTCAGCGCAGCTCTGTGGGGTGAGGCACACGTGGTCGCTCGTTTTTGCCAATCTGCGTGCTTTATAGGCAGTGTAATGCCAGCCGATCGGCACTGCACCGTAGTGGCTATCAGCATGGCCTGTTATTTTAGTCTTTGGAGCATTCCTACTGAAACTAGGGTTGCGGCTGTCTTCTGCATCTGTTTTAGTCTTTACTTCTTTTTCTACCTCTTTTCCTAGCTGTCAGCTGTATGTAGCCATTCGGTGGAATGCCATAGTTGAGATCAGCATTTGCTTCTCTTTAACACTTTTTCTCTCGCACCCTTCGGAATTTCTGAGCTTGGTGTTATCTTGGACTTGTTTCTTGGGCAAGTGTTATACTTCATTTTATTTGTTGTCGGTGACTTTGGTGTGTTGTCTTGGCTGGCCTATTGTCCTTTTGTTCTGTGGGCCAGTTTTCTTTCCAGATAGTCTTCTTTCTCTGTCCTCTGCGGACTTTGCTTTTTGGCTCGGTTTTCCACTGGCATGCTATTGTGTTTAGAATGTAAATAAGGTGCCGACGGCACCTTATTTACATCAGTTCCACCAAACGCTCCTTGGAAGTTAGAATACATGAGCACATGGCAGACATTCAGCATGGGAGGAACAATATGACTCTTGTGGTTTATGCAACTGACCCTGACATCGAAGCGTCCTTCAACCAAGTGAGGATCATCATCACTTCACCTCTCTCTGAGCACCTGAGATGGTTGGAGGCTATTTCCATTTATAAAGCTAGCCGCATCACCACCTGCATAAATTACAAAGAGGAGCTAAATTTGTCCATCACCTGACAGGCCTTTGTGGACACTGATCTTTAATCACCAACTACCCACATGAATGCGCATGTCCAACACAACGTTCTTACACAAGACGTGAATTCGATTCTAATTTAAATATTCACGTTCTGTTTTGTTCTACGTTCTGTCACTTGTTTTTTGTATTGCCTGAGGAAGAACTATTTTTGTTTGAAAATGTTTGCATTTATCTGTCGTATCACCCACACCAGTAACAGGTTCCAGGTACATGATTGATTTCATCCCGGTGTTCTTTGAGTGTAGAAGTTTATTAAAGAAAGACCCAGTATACAAGAAAATGATACAGATAAGGTTCATTTGAAGAAAAGGATTTATTCCTTAATAATGGATTTAATAATGGTTAAATGAGTTACTTTAATTATTTAGCAAAACAGTCACAATCGTTGGCTTCTCTTTAAGTCAGCCATCACGAAAAGTGCCCTTTCAATGGAAATGTTTCTTTTTTCTACAAAATGTGACGTCAGATCGTTCAACATAGGGACTCAACAGAAAATTCACTGTTGAGTCAACTGTTGAATATAGAAATGTAAGATATGAAAACTTTGTAATTGTGTTTATTTCAAACAAGTATTTATTTATTGAGACTTTCTCACGATGCTGAGATGCAATTTTTAATCATATTCTTGATTTATTTAATTTAAAAGTTTTCCATCTCAAATTAGTAGCATCTTGCCCCTGTACGTCATACTTTTCCTGATAACAACAGAGTGATACTGATCATCTATGTAACTCCATTAGGGAGAAAATTTTTTAACTGAATTCACGTGACTTCCAGCCTATACTGAAAGTTCCTATATAGTTAATCAGGGCCTCTTCCTTTCCATATCTGGTCTTGACTTTCATCTATCTAACACCTCATTCTTAAGATGAAGGAAATGAAGGACAGATAAGCAGATGCACAACAGTGGAAGTTTATAGGTCTACAATTTTTTTCAAATTGTAGCCCAATTAGTGTTATCAAAATAGACAAATGGCATTTACCATATTTTCGTGGAATGACCAGCAGGTTGGTTTAAGTGCATCTTAGAAAGCAGATTAAAAACAATGAATGAGTTATGTCACATAAAAATGAACAAGTTTTTATTCTAAAACTGTAAAACATCAAAAACTACAATTATATGTTTAATTTCTTCATTTTGTCTTCTTTCTAAGGATGTAAATTACTCTTAGAATTCCGAAAGTGCTTTTTTATGTGTATTTTATTGTTATTTGATTGGAAAATGCAAAAATAAACATATTAAATTTAGGAAACTGCTGTAAATTATCTCAGCTTACACTGATTAACATTGGCTTTGTGTGAAATTTGAGAAGAAGGTGTTATTTTTAAGGTCAGGGTAGATGGTCAGTGTAGCCAACACTGACTGACTGACTAACTACTATTACTACTACTACTAGTACTATGACACATGACTTGCTATGACATACTATGACTTGACATTAGTACTATGTCAATAAGTCAATAATTGTTTTATTGTCAAGTAAACAAAAACTCTCTTCCTGATTTTAAGTTTGTGAAAGTTCAATGTTCAATGTTTTTATTTTATTGTACTTGGAAGAATGCTTTCTTTAAGGTTTAATTAATTAACTAGTTTTGTTAAATCTGATTAATTTTATATTTTAGTTGTAGCTTAACCGGCATGCTGAAAACTCCCATTTTTATGCAGCATGATGGTCATTCTGCAAAAATACAGCATCATGTCAAAATAAAAATATAGCTTATATTATACAATACAGGGTGACAATAATTAATCCGTACAAGTTTTTTGTATCGTAAATTTATTAAAGAAATGAAAATTAGCAAAACAACAGCATATAACAGCGACAATACTTTACGTATTAATCAGATATTCAGCCAGTTTCAAAGTGGACTCCTTTTGCTTTGATGTAGAGCCCCAAACGCGTTTTGAAATTCTCAGCGATGGGCCGCACTCTTCTGGAGACAGTTTGTCTCACTCCCAGCGCAAGAATTGCTTCAGCAACTCCAAACTTTCATAGCGCTTACAACAGGCCCTGGCCTCCAAAATGGACCACACACTGTAGTCCGTTGGGTTCAGATTCGGCGAGTACGGTGGCCATTCCGCAGACGAGATGAAATCGGAAAAATGAGCCTTGCACACTCTTGAGTCTTTTTCGCCCTGTGTGTCGGCGCCAAGTCCTGCTGAAACGTCCATTTTGCACTGCCAAAATGCTGCTGAGCCCACAGAAGTACCACAGCTTAGAGAATGTCATGATGGTACACATCTTGATTGATTTTGGCCCCTTGATCGACAAAAACAAGGGGTGTCTTGCCGCTCGCACAAATTCCGCCCCAAACCATGACTTACATTGGATTTTGTGATGTTCGATGACGGCTGAGCGTCCAGGAGCCCCCGCGGACCAGTTCCTGTCGTTTTGATGGTTGTACGGAGAAAAGCTTCTCGTCTGTGAAGAGAATGCACTCCCATTGTCGACCTGCAGCCCGACGCTTGAGTTAACGGGATCTTTGGAGTCTCACGCACTTGTGTTCATTGGTGAGGAGCTGAACCTTTTGGAACTTGTAGGGCTTGAGTACGAGTTCCTTTTTCGCCATTAACCACACCGATTCACGATTGATTCTGATCTCACGAGCAATTTTTCTCATGGAAACCTTCGCATGTCAGTCAACTCGCTTTGTGATGATCTTGCGGTTCCTAGACGTGTTGACAGTGCGCTTTCTTCCACGTCCGGGACGGTCACCGTTGTGGCCAAGCTCCTTGAATCGCCGAACTGCATCTGAGACTGTCATTTTTGGAACACCGAGCAGACGAACAATTTCACATTGATGCTTTTCTTGCCAGAATAGCTCCAAAATTGCACAACATTTGTTCGACACCATTAAAAGAATAAAGAACTAACCCTTATTACATCGAAAGTACATCTACACAGGCAGGAAATCATGGAGAATTAAACAATAGTATGTAAATTGGTGACAGTAAAAAAGTTCAGGTGCAGCATTGCTACAAACTTTGTACGGGTTAATTATTGTCACCCTGTACTATGGCAATTGTAGACTTCACTGTTGGGATTTGTAATACCTTCAGTTTTGAGAATCAATTTGTTATTACACTTAAGTTTTAAATTGATATGTCATAAATTTATGAATTAAAAGTCAAACAACTGTCAAATTATCAGACTATAATATGGCTATGTAATTAATTAAATACTAAATACTAAATATTAATTAAGTACTAAATACTATGTAATTTGTCTAGAGGTAGGCAGTTGTGTTGCCATCTCATACTACATTTCATAATTATAATTAATTTAATTTAATTTAAAATTTTCTATAATTATAAATTAAAATTAAGTATGTTACTTACTTAATTTCCATCTTCCCATATAATAAATTTGAGCACTGAGAGCTAAACAACACAATACATGAGCAACAGTAAATACAATCCAGAAGATCCATGAACCATTTAACTGTAAAAATAAAACTACTATTTATAAAAGCAACTACTATATGAATTATTGTAGAGATGACTGCATTTATTATAATCTAATTATTTTTCATTAATCTTTATAGAAGTTATTTTTGAGGTTGCATGATTTATCAGGTTTTAAGCTAAAAGTTAGACATTTCAATTTTTTCTAAAAAGAGTGGGAAAAAATATTCTAGAAGGTCCAACGTTGGTATATGAGCAGAGTAACCAGGAGTGCATTTTGTTACACATTTCATTAAAAATAGACAGATTGGCAATGTCTAACAATTGTGAGGTTCTAGACAGGTCAAAACTGTCATTACAATTTGAGTTGAAATATTTTTTGCAAAAAGAAAAAGGAAGCTCTCAATGAAACTATTTTTTCGTATAAAAAACAATGAGAATGTATAAATAATAGAAGAATGTAAGTCTTAAGATTGACCATCTCCAGTAGGGATTGAATTAAACGTCAATTTTGACCTCTCTCGCAACCTAAGTTGAGATCTCATTACACTTAGCAATGAGTAACAAACCACATAAAAAGCAAAAATGAAAAGTGACCAATTGAAATGGGCAATCAAGGACAGAAATTAATAAAAGCCCAAAATTTTAAGAATGCAACAGCTTCTCCTGAAAATTCCAAAAGGCAAGGCAATTGTTGTCTCTCTCTCTTCTAGTGCCAATCTTCGTCTCCATCTCCCTTCTGAAGATCAACATCTTCCCATCACCAGAAGTCGATGGCATCTTCCCTGAGCCATTGATGGAATTCTCACTCGTAAAAACTCATTCTTTTGGGAGTGTCTTGGAAAGGAGTCAAAAACTTAGTGGCTGTCGCAAACTTAGAACTTCCAAAATCGCAGAAATCTTAGTTCCTTTCATGTTAATAAATGGTTTGTTGTAACTGTAGAGTCTGTCTCAGTGCTGAATGCATCCAAATACAATCCTCCAGACCCCTCGTCAGCCCTGACCATCATACCCCCTATCAACAACCACACACACAATACAAAACTTTCAAAAGAACACATTTGTGTGCTACTGTTCTATCATTTCAAATGTGGCTACAGTGTAACAAAGCCTCATTATCTCATCTGTAAGGTAATTAGTAAGGACACAGTCAACAGGCAGACCTACTACAATTGGTTTGAGAAATTCAAAGATGGATATTTCTTGCTTCAAGATGAACCCTATCCAGGCAACGGTTCCACCAGTGACAACAACATTTTCCTGCAACCAACAGACAATAATTCATGATTAACAACCAGAGAATTAGCATGACAACTCAAAATGCTCCTATACACTTGAAAATTGACAAAGTCCTATCTTGTCATGACAAAACACCAGCACATAGAGCAAAGATGACCTTAGAGAAGCTGGCCAGTTTGGGCTGAAAGATTCTGCCTCGTTTACCCTATGGCCCAGACTTGGCTCAACTGACCACCATTTATTTTGCACCCTGCAGAACAATATTACAAATATACAGTTCAATGACAAAATCTATGTGAAATTGATGCTAAAGATTTTCTTCAAAGAAAAACAACAGTCATATAGAATGACTGTTGTTTTTCTCCTCATAAAATTGAAAGTTTGCAGCAAAGGTGGCGAGATATGATTGATATTGATGGTGATTACCTATTAGGCTGAACCATAATCATTGTTGAGTTAATTTTCAATAAAGTTTTTTCAAAATGTCTATATTTCACCTTTACAATCTGATAAATCAACTTATTACATATTTATTTTTAAACATTTTCCTCCAAAGATTATTATTTTAACCAGAATTTTGATGAAAATAGCTAAATAACTGTACTTACATCAGTTCCATCATCATCATTAAAGATTACACACATAAAAATCACTAAAATTAGTAATAGCTTTTTTAAATTTCTAATAAAATTACCTTCTTCTCAATAACTGGAATGAATTACTATAGAAATTCAACAAAACCCGTAACATCCAGTAACTAAACTTTTATTTGTTGACCTGATGCAGATCTTGTTTATGATCGAAAATGTTCATAAAAGATTTTACATCAAAATTTTGTTATTGAATGTTAATGATGATTATTAGTTATCCTCAACAGGAGTGCACTACTACTCTACTACCCTTACTTAATTGCTATTTATAAAATCAATATTATTTTCTAATATTTTGTCTTATTTTGGCTTTAGAGGAAAAATCCCTCAATTGTCATTATATTATATTTATAATTGTACATTTGTATTGTATTAAAGATTAAATAAAATAAAAATTAAATCATCTTAATAGCTATATGTAATTTGCTATAAATTTTAATGACTTATCACACCAGTTTTCAACTGGAAAGCTCACTGAAATTTTATTAAACTAATATGTACATTTCAGACTATATACACTTCCTCAGTTGGTTCCTATTAATGAAAACGACAGAATGACATTGCATGAGACGTGGTTACCCATTTTGAACACCACATGATACGTGACAACGCATAGATATTTACATGTCAGTGAAACTAAAAGATGGATACCAATTGTGAATTAAAATTTAATGTTAAATGCAAATTGAAAAATACAAAAATAACTGATAAGATATCAAAATGATTAAAACATAAAAAATTATTAAATAATAATGTAAATATACTTGTAAAAATGAGGAACATATTTTAAACATACTGTTAATATAAAATGGAAGTTATAATTTTACATCATTGTAGTTTCATACATTTTTTATTTTAGATTGTATGGCAGATATTGTATAAAATATATTATATATACCATATATTAGAAATATTTTAACTTATAACAAACAAAGTTATAACAAACTTTTTATGTTTTAACAGAATTATAACCAACTGAAGAAAGATATATGACCCAAAATGCACATATTGGTTTAATAAAATCTCAGTGAAGTTTCTAATTGAAAATTGTGGTGTGACATTATCAAAAGTGGTAAGTCCTTAAAATTTATAGCAAATTGCATATAGCTATTAAGGAAATTTATTACAATACAAAACAAAACAAAAAAATAACTGTAATAAAATAAAAATTATTATTAATCAGTTTAATAACTTATTCTTATATATATATATATATATATATGGTTTCTCAAAATTATTACTCACAACTCCAAGAACTCCGACAACAACAACAATGGCAAAAGAGAGATAAGAAGAATGTGAATGTGCATTGATGTCGGGATGTCTGGTCTGATAAATCTTTAGCATACATAAACCGGCAATCACGTACATGAATGCAGTATCTGAAATTAAAATTAAACCAACATAAAATTACAAAACTAAAAAAAATTTTATCATTGTTACTTACCAAACTGAAAATTGGAATAATTCGGACATACATGGTAACATCCACTCAATATGCCTTCCATTATAAGAGCTAATCCCATAGCATAAAATAATCCAAAATGTTGTGGTATTCCATAAAACTAAAATAAAAATATATCATTTCTTAGCAGCATTAAAAATAAATTTACATAGTAACTGATCTCATTTTTCTTGATGTTTTTAAATTGAGAAAGAAATAAATGTAAACTATATGTATTGTATGAGAAGAATTTCTTGTGAAATTTATTTTTAATTTAATTAATAAAAACTAAATTGGAAAATTCATCAAGAGAATGCATTTGTGCTTATTTTGAAATTTAAGAGTTTGTCTACTAGAATGGCTCATTGAGAAAATGTTAATCCTCAAAAACTGGCATTCCAATTTTCAGAAATTTTTGTAGACACGTGAAAATTAAAACATTCTGTCCTCATTTACTCTCTATTGTGAGTTATTTTAGACATTGGTCATTGTATTATCCTGCAGTATATATGATACTTTTCTACCATATTTTTGCAGGTTGACTGGCATGCTGCATATAACTGGGAAGACTGGCATTCCAGTTAAACTGTGACTAAAATACAACGTTAATCGCAAAACTAGTTCTTAAATAAATGTTAATGCAACATTCTTCCGAGTACAATAAAATAACAACATTGTAATTTGACTGACAAAAGAGAGTTTTTGTTTACAGGGCAATAAAACAATTAGTGGCTTATTTGACATTATTATTATGTTGGGTTTAGTGAGTTATACTTGGTTGACACTGGTGGCTGTGTACTATGCTGAACCAGAGTCAAGGCATAGCAACCAAAACAAGAAACTTAAATAAGTGTGTCAGTGTGTGTTTGTATTCAGGAATTTCCTAGCAATATGACATGTATTCAATATAGTGGCCTTCTGTAGTATGATGTATGTGTTTCTATTCAATTGTAATGTTCCCAGGCTTTTGTGTAGTGTGTGTGGTAAATATTTTACTACTAATAATAGATTTTACAGCTCTCTTAGTGCTCACAAAATTATAAATTTGTTGTTAATTAATCATGACTTTTAATTATTTCAGCAGCCATCTAAGTTTTAACTTTATTCATCTTTATTCATTAATGTTGTTGTAGTTATCCTTCATGTATCTTTAGTTTCGTAGGTTTTGATTTTTTACTTAAGTTTATAATTGTCTTCAACATTGTATATTTAAAAAATTTTAAATATACAATGGTTTAAAAGTTAGAATGTTGTTAAAGTGCTCTTTAACAACATTCTAACTTTTAAACAGCTTTCTGCTTTTTCTTTCAAACTATATTCTTTTAAGAGTATTCAATAGATTCTTTTCAAAAATATATTGTTTGTTACAGGAAAAAAAAAATACTGCTATTTAAGGAAACCAAAGTTTAATTAATGAAGAAATGTTTCAAACCTTTATTCAAACCAAAAAAAAAAAAAAATGGAATGTGCAAAAACATTTCTTCATTAATTAAACTTTAGTTTCCTCAAATAACCATAGCTTTCTCTTGTAGCATATAAAATGGTACCAACCCTTACAGAAATTTGTGATAAAATTTTGTTCTATTGGTGCCTTAGTAAAATTTATAAATTGGGTCATAAACATTAATAAGAAAAATTAAATTTAAGCTGGAAATTTAAGATGTTTTGTATTCCTGACTGTCATATTTCTTTTCTAACCAATAAGAAGTAAAAAAATTAAATTGTAAGTTCTTTAATCTGTCTTATTAAGCATTAAATTAAATGTGGAACATATAGACCTGAATGTAATAAATATAACAAAACACGAATAAAAAAAATTAAATAGTATTTAAAATATAACTTGTACAAGATATTAAATATTGTTTATAATGTTATAAAAATTAAGAAATTAAACAATTTTTAAGTGAAATATGACTTTAATGGATTTATATAGACTTCAAACACAATAGGAGGATTTAGAAGGAGACCAAGGGTCATGCTGCCTATTGCAAAATTTGCAATTTACAAAAAAATTTTATTCATTTGGTGATTGGAATGGAAAATAACTGCAGAGCAATCCGCAAAGAAAAAAACAGTCGCTCGGTAAAAAGAACATCACGGAACACAAATCAGTCTCTGTCCGATACAATTTTACTATTAAACAAAAATGAAGTTGTTCGAGAACCTGTCATAAAAGTTCTGTTTTTTTATATTAAACTGACAATATAAAAACACAGAATTTTTAAAAACACAGTTATCCTTTCATTTTTGGTTGGTACAAAATTTCACAGTAAGTGAAAAAGTAATCTGGTGAAAAACATTCTATTTTGGCAAATGGATTGACAATTACTATAAAAAAAGCCAGGGTGACCCCTGATTACCATGATAAATATTAAAGCACACAAATATAAATTACCTTTTCTAAATGACAATTAGAGTCTACAGCTTTTTTATGTAGAATATCTCTGAAAAAAAAATATGAGAAAAAAAATCAGTTTAATATCTCAATTTAACTTTTCCACAAAAGCAAAATTAAGTATGGCTTTCTTATAAAAGACTTAACATTTTATTAGATACATTTGAGAACTTAGAATTATCACCACACTATACCAGATAATTGTATTCTTTTTCTGTACAACAGAAAACAAAGATAAACAAAAATAAAAGCTAATAAACTTTTCTGCAAAATTGCATTTGTCATAAACTACAATACTACCACTAATACCTTTGTAAATTCAGTATAATTTTAATTTTCCAAATATTTTCAGTGGTCTTGAATGACCTTCCTTGGGACAAAAAAAAACTGATTATGATTTAAAAATAAGGATAAAAGCTGTCCTCTGGAACAAGTTGATTTCGAATATTAATAATGCTTTAGAACATCAAAAATCTTTGGTGTTCTAAAGAATTAAAATTATACTGCATTTTAAAGATTTGAATTGTAGTATTGTAGTTAAAAACATATATTAACAGTCATACAGATAATTTAACCGAGTTAAATTTTAAGCTAGAAGGATCTAAATTCTGAGATATCTAATGAGTCATAAATTTGCATCCATCACCTATTCCCCGGACATTCTCCCAGGAAGACGAACCACACATTGTCGACGAGGAGAGATCAACTGTACAGTCTAGTCCAACCAGAATACTCACAAGGAAAAACCTCCCAGAATGGGAAATGTAACAAGATCCGGGAATAAGGAACTTTTCGAACCAATACTGGAAATCATTGAAAACTCCCCAAAATCTGTAGTGGTATTTGGATTATGAATGGTGAAAAGAAAAGGGGGAGATGTAACATATGTTGATACTTAAATAGTAATTAAACATTAAATTTAACTGTGTATGTGCTGAAGTGGTAACACAGATTGAATGGGATGTGGCTCAAAAAAGACAGCCATGTTATAGCTCCAAGGAGCCAGAGATGTACAAGTGTTCTGTTCATGTTTAATACAGATATACTTGTGTTACCTGGTCAGTCAAGTCATTTATGATACAACTTTTAAATCATCTTGTATATGATGATGTGGGTTATGTGAGGGTTTTATTTCTATTCTAATAATTACTTTCCAGGTCAAGTATTGTAATTGGTCAACTTTCAATCTTCTTTATGTTTCTCAATGGAAAATTAGTCTTAAGGTCCAACAACAACAAGAAAGTTCTGTGGTTTTTCTTGTGTTGGTGTGCATGCATGTGTATCTTTTGTGATCTCACAAAAAAAATTATAACGGAAGATGAATGTATTTACAGTAATAAAAATATTTTTCAAATTTTTAAAGATACATTTAGTAAATTTAAACAAAGGAAAACCTGACAAGTTTACGTGAAACTCAACAAATAATCCACTTCATTGCACAATCACAACCCGTACATGATTTTATATTGGCTTTTAAACAGAAAAACCTGTGGGTTATTTGAAGGAAATTATGGTGTTTTATTTCACTTAATAAAATTACTAATTTATAAAATAAAAATAAAAGCATTCTAAACAGTATAAAACAGGCTATACAGTTATAAGTCAAACATGGCCTTTAAAAGTAAAACTACCTAAAACAAAATATACAAAGATTTAATATACTATAAATAACATTTTGATAATTTAAAACTTACCTTCTCCAAACTAATAAAAGAAATAAAATTCCAAGCATGATGTATCCAATATTACTAAACACATGATTAAAATCACTAAAAACACCTAAAGGATGTGCACATAAGAAGTTATAATAACATATGTCTTCATTCCCAGTAACATTCAGAACCTAGAAATTAAAATAAAAACTTTAATTCTGATGCATGTAAAATATATTTTTCCGATCAACTACATTCAAATCCCTCTACAGCAATATTCAGTGGAACAAGAAAAAATATTGTTGTAGAAATTTATTATTATAATGGGAATTTTTAGAAAGTATCTCTTTTGCATTTAACATTATAAGATTACAAATAACATTAGCGAGGTCGAGGCCGAAGTTTTAAATGCGAAAATGTGTATGTCGGACATTCGGCGCTACTTTCCTGTAAGCCTAGAAGTTTGACAATAGCGTTTGGAATGTCACGCATGATTCCACTGACTTTCCAAACACCATTGTCAAACTTCTGGGCTTACAGGAAAGCGGTGCTGAACGTCCAACAAACACATTTTTGCGTTTAAAACTTTAGCCTCAACCTCGCTATTATTTCTACAAAGTTCAACGTTGTTAGAACAAAAAACAGTATTATTAGAGTCTCTTGTAGTACAAAATTTAAGTGATTTTATTGTATATTATTTCTATAGTATATATTAAACATCAAAATCCAAGATGAGTCAAAACCCAAATCTTCCTGGGCAAAAATGAACTAAGTAAACCAAGGACATTATATGAGCCGCTCACTTGCCAAATCGATTAAATCCACAAAATTGAGAATATAAATTATTTTTAAAAATTCCTTTTAAACTTTAAATTTAAATAAGCATTGCAGAATGTATTATTATATACCATTATTACATAATAGCATATGCTTTAATATAATGATATATAAAATTAGTTATGTGAAACATTTGAAAATAATAACGATTATATTAAGGATTTACAAATGGAGTTAACCAATTTGGTCTGTGAACAGCTCATATGTTACGTATGATACATCAATGACATCCTTATAATATGGTGGCAAAAACTGAACATTCACTTATTACTGTATATAATAAAACCTTTCTAAAGAATACAATAATATAATGTGTTTTTAACAAATTAGGAAACTTAAAAACATTTTTAGAAAATGGTGGACTATGAACTCCAAAGTTGAGTTTAATTAAACACTTGGCTTTATTTCCATCTTTATTTAGTTGATACGTGCCATTTGCACGTTTCGGGCGTAGAGCCCCTCATCAGTCAACTAAACAATACAACAATTAAAATATTATACAAAGTATTTTCCAAATAAAATTAAAACAACGCAAGGTATGGTTCTTACCATTAACATATTTCCGCTATGCATACAATGTTTAAACCCAGACGAAGCATGTATCTTGTTTTTATATAAACTGGGTAATTTCCTTTACATACGATATTTATATCTAGTATAAAACAATACATAAGAGTATAAGCTAAAAATAGTAAAATATCTCAAAAATATTTTTAAAAATGGAAAGTTTCTTTAAAAACACTGACAGGAAGTAGGTTAACTGATTACCTGTTGTATTGTTTGTAATTTCTTTGCTTATTTTACGGTATCCAATTATTACAATATCCAGAAGGTGTAGATTATAGTTGTATAATAAATGATTTTTCACAGGTACATGAAGGTTCTTTTTTCATTAATGTCGTACGACTGTTTCGTCCTCGTTGTCTGCACTGCGGCGTGGCACAAATTTGCATATTTTCGAAGTTATTGTAGATGGTTAGCAGCAATGTAATCTCTTGCAATGATCCCAGCTTATATTAATACATACAATGTGTTTTACAGTATTTTTAACCAGTAATCAGTTAACCTACTTCCTGTCAGTGTTTTTAAAGAAACTTTCCATTTTTAAAAATATTTTTGAGATATTTTACTATTTATAGCTTATACTCTTATGTATTGTTTTATACTAGATATAAATATCGTATGTAAAGGAAATTACCCAGTTTATATAAAAACAAGATACATGCTTCGTCTGGGTTTAAACATTGTATGCATAGCGGAAATATGTTAATGGTAAGAACCATACCTTGCGTTGTTTTAATTTTATTTGGAAAATACTTTGTATAATATTTTAATTGTTGTATTGTTTAGTTGACTGATGAGGGGCTCTACGCCCGAAACGTGCAAATGGCACGTATCAACTAAGTAAAGATGGAAATAAAGCCAAGTGTTTAATTAAACTCAACTTTGGAGTTCATAGTCCAACAATTACGAAAACACGGTTTCAAAGAAGAAATAGAAATTTTCAATTAAAGAAATAGAATTTTTAGAAAAGTTTTTAAGAATAAAATACTTTTAATTAGAGTTTATCAAGAAAATAGCTTTTTAAAACCAGAGCTGGATTTCTAAAATAGGGACAGTAGGCCCAACACACTCCTACTCCTTTGAACTCAAATGATGTTCTTTTATGAAGAAGGCATTTTGCCAACAGACAGATTGCCTTCTTCATAAAAGAACACGGTTTGGACATTTCTAAGGGTCACCACTCCACTATCATCTTATGCCGTAGACCTAGCTAGATATGGAGTTCCATTTAGATAGGACCAGGATCTTCCATAGAGTGCCTAACAGAACACAACTTCAATATCTTCAACTGCTGGAAATATACAAGGCTGTTTTGAATAAGAAGGCCATCAACTTCAAATAGGATAACACTTTCCCCAACGTGTGGAAAGTATTCCTCTATCCCCTTAAACACCAGCATTTACATTAGAATATATAAAGACCATCTCCACCGATCAGCAGGCACCCATATATTTAAATTGGATCATTTGTATTCTTCCATTGTACATCATTCAAATCAACTCCACCAATCAGTGGGAGATAACATATGCAAACTGGATCATTTGAAAACTGAAGTTATATTTCTATCCTTAGCCTGAAGATGTCCATTAAAAGTGGATGAAAACATTTGCTTGGCGAGTGACAATTTTGCTGATTTTTAAGAGTATTGAGTTAAATTTTCTTAATTAGTTCAATACTCATTAACAAGCATTCAGCAGTTGTCCATTAAAAATATACAGAATGAAATCTTTAATTAAAACAAAATGTACAGTGTACATTAACCATACCATTTAATAAAAGGTAATATTTATTTTAAAAGTGCATAGTTAAAAAATTATACTAAATTTAATAATTTTATATAATAATCCATAATTGAAGTTCAAATCATTGTCAAAAGCTGTTATGTTTAGGCTACATCAGAAAAGGCAAAATTCTAGAAATTCTAGCCTGCCTTCATAGACAACTAAATGACTCAATGGTTAAGGTGACAACCTACCACCCTGAAGGACCCAGGTGAAATCCAGACAAATCAAAACATCCCAAAAATTTTTCAGGAGTGATCTGTCCCAGATATTTTAGGCCCCATTCCTCACTATCCAGTCACCCCATTATGGGCTTGACCAGATGGAAAGGGACAGTACCCAACATAAATTAAAACTGACCTAATATTTTTACTGTTTTGTAAAAATATTCTGTTCGTTTTTATTGAAAGTATTTTGAAAAATATATATCAGGCATGGGCAAATGGAGCTCTTTTTGAGTTATGTGCGGCTCTTGCCGAAAGTGTTATTTCTGTGTTTTTATTAATATTTTTACAATTTTATTTTTATAATTTTGTGAAAATATGTTTATTAAAAAAATTCAATATTTGTTTTATATTATATTTACATTATATAATAAAATCGCGCGCCTTACCATACTATCCGCCACGACGGTACAGAACTGCGGCTCCCATGCATTTTGCAAAACCTACATTTCGGCTCCCACTGAACTCTTGCTTGCCCACCCGATATATATACAGCACAGCATCAATTATCCAAAATGAGTGACATGGGACAAATTTGGATAACTGATTTTTTCAGATAACCAATCACACTTGGTAGGGAAAGAACAAAAAGATAAATACCTAAAGTATAGTAACACTTAATTTTAACTATAGTACAATAGTAAAATAATATTATAGCATAGCAATTTAATACACACAAATGATAAAAAAATAATAATAAAAATTGTCTAACAAGGCCTAGTCTTTCATTGAAATCTACAACATACTGACAAAACCTTAAATTCAAAGTAAAAAATACATAATAATTGAACTAATATTAAATAAACTACAGTACTTACACAAAAATTTTATTACCGTGTTTTTTTTTTTTAAAGAAGTCATTTATTTTGCTTGGTAACTATTTGTAAAACGTTTGTTTTACGAATAGTTATGCAGTACTGCACAATAAAGGTTAAGTGAGTATAAGTTGTTTCGAGATTCCGGTATTTAGAATAGAAGATTTATGATATATTTTTCTTGGTTTTACATGTTTTCTTTTTAACTATGCTAAATACCCTGCTTCATGAACTTGCTTGATGATCATGCGAATTAAAAAATTGCTTCAGATTGTATTTTCTAACCTTGTTAATACTGTTTCTAATGCAGTAAATTTATTTGATTCATTAGAAGCTACAAAAACTCATTAATCATGCTTTTCTATTGTACTGAAATAAACCTAACACAATATCTCAATAGCTGGTCTACAGAACATCACCGACAGTTGTTATTATGTAAAACTTTCATAATTTCTGGAATGAGTACTCTCTGAAGTCAACTTCAGTTCTTCAATAGTTTAGATAATTGACACTCTATTGTATATTATATTTTTGATTGAGAATTATTTTTCTATCAATCATTAGATCTGTTTACTTCTAAGTAACTTAATATTCAAAAACAAGCTACTGGTTTAAAGTTCATAATGAAATTTACAGAGTAAATATTACGTACATACAAAGAATTTTGGAATAATTAAAAGATTTAAAACTTACAGTTTGATAAGTGTATACTAATTGTAGAACAGGAACTCCATAGAACACGGCAATAGTTAACAAATTCCTGAAAATTATAATTTGTGTTATAATTCTTGATAAAAATATGACAAATGCATTTAACTAAAATTCGAAAATTACATTTAAAAGTTACAATTTTAAAATAAATCTTTACACATTCTTCTTACAAATTCATTTAATATACAGTAGACCCCTGTATAACACGGTAGATACGTTCCGTGTTATATAAATTTCGTGTTGTATGAGTCACTTAGATTTAACAAATACATAATCTGGGTACTTGTGCAGTTTAGGGGATACAGATGTTTGAATGATTTTCTTCCATAAAATTAATCGATTCTAGACTAATTTGACTTGAACATTTCCAAAACATGTATAATTTTTGGGAATAATCCATATAAACTATGCTATAAACAAAAAGTTGTAGGAATACTCACCGAGTGCACACCGTTTGAAGACTGCATTGCTTAAGCTTGTTTTCGTCGCGGAGCGGCTCGTCGAACGGTGGATGCGTGTTTCCCGATAAGTTATTCTTTCTGCGAAAAATTCGCCGAACTTTGGAGATGTCATTAATAAAAATATAATTTTTATCTCTGTTAAATAATAAATGTTTTTTTAGTAGGTTCGCTGCTCATTTAAACTCAACAGTTTGTGCAATGTCCACTATCGGTCCAGATTCGACCAATCTTGTCGAGACACGAGTCGGCCACGACAATCTGACTCATTCTTTTACCGTGTTACACGAGCCTCTTTTAGTGTGTTATATGAACACGATCGCAATTTTCTGCCGTGTTATACGAATCCGTCTTATGTAAACCCGTGTTATAGGGGTACTGTACACTCATACATATATAGAAATATATTATGTTTGTATCAAAAAATATACTTACAAAGTATATAATTTAGTTTTTTTCCTCAATTTCTTTTCTTTCTTCCTTGCCAAATCAGCTACATATAAAAATGTCTAAAAATTGAAAATATTCACAATTTTCATAATGGCATAAAAATCAAACAAGCATATTTAATCTAATTGGAAAGAATAAATTATGATATAATTAGAAGCTTTATAAAAGTGATAATGTATTAAAAAAAGCATCATTTTATACTGTTATGTATCTTAATTTATGTTATCTTTTGGGTTACTGCATTAAGGTTCTACGTGCCATCATCTTAAGAAATTATCTGTAATAAATATTTTTTTTACACCATTCAAAAGACTTTAAATTACAAAAAATGGATACATGTTGTAACTGATTATAACAATTGAAGAAAAAATATTTGTACAAACATTAAAATATTAGCTAAAATTAGTTATTAGTAAAAATGGTAGAGACTAGTACAAACTACACACAGAGTAATGACTTCTAAACATGGAACAGCAGGTCGTGCAAATACCAGATTTTTCTATTAATGTCATAATTTATATTTTCTAACATTAATTTTCTTTTCCCCATATCTTTTTTTATTTCCTTCTACTATCTTAAAGCTGTCTTTCTTCTTTTCCAACGGGGAGTCCATTCCACTTCTGGAATAAAGCCCTCTTTTTTCCACGTAAGAATTGGTCTAACTGGTTTTGTGGTCGGCTTAAAAAGAAGAGAAGGTACCTCAAAGAGACACTTTTTGGATGAAGGCTGAAGAGAAAAAGATGCTTGGTCCAGTGAAGCAGGGAGGTGGCAAATGTATGGTGAGAGATCTTTGCAGTCTAAGAACCTGAGAAGACTGAACATTTTGTAGGACATTGAGGATTTTTGAAAGTTCTTTCAAGAGAAGACTTCCCAATTCAGGTTTTTGATAGAAGAAACAGTTCTGAAGCATGTGCTCCCAATTTTTGAAAAGGACCCAATAACAGACTTGCGTACTTCATGTTCTATCACTTTTCCTTCCATCCTTAACTTTTACTCTCTATCAATAATTCTAAGATGCAAGAGGATTTTAAGATTAGTTTTAATAATTAATGTTAAGTATTTAGTCAATTTTTCTTGTCTCATGATAGATTAAGCCTTTGGTTTTATTTAAAATATTGTGTAGGCATTTTTAACTTTTTTGTTTATTTTTGTTATATCATGCCTGGGTGTTTGTCAGGAGTATGCTCCTTGGCTGACATCACGGGTTGTGTGTTAGTTACTCATTAAGATTCTGTCATCATTTTGAATGTATTTGTTTGTACAATCTTATTGTGTCACAAACCATTACTTAAAATCCTACATCTCACAGGCTGAAAATAAGTAGCTGGTATCATGCATGGAGAGAAGCCAAACAATTTGGTCCTTCTTTGATAATCCCTAGAAACAAGAGGCAACTTTGTGCAGAGAGAAAGTGCAAATTATTAGTGCTTAATTATATTCAATAATAATTTTGCAATATTTAAGTTTCACTTCGTATTTTAAAGTTTACTTACTTTTATGGATTGAATATTTTAGATTTAAATATTAACATCATAGATTTAATGCATTTAACATATGCCCGTGGAAGCAGGTTTATGAATAAACCAAAAATGTTTGTTTATCTTAAATAAACCAAAGCTGGAAAAGTATGAAAGGAATGGTTTTAATTCATTAATTAAATGCTTCCTGTTTATCTTAAATTAAATCTAAAGAATTTTTTTGCATCTGTTTGAGTTTGTTAAAACTACATGCTAAGATTTAAACAGCACATTTGTAATCTTTTAATGTACTTTTTAAAAACTTGTAATTTGAATATTGTATATGCCTTACAATGACACTTTGAAAAGCCAAAAGTATAAATAATTTTAACAAACATTAGTGTAGTTTGTTCTAATTAAAAAAATGTATGCTTCTGGAAGAGGATTCTGCTCTAATAATTAGTCTTCAATATTTTATACATTTTGTTACTTTACATTAAAATGTAAATTATTGTTATTGTTGTAATTAAAATGTATCAATATTTTTCATTTATTTCAGCCACCAGGATGTACTTTGCATCAGTTATAAAAACATTATCTTAACGATACATGATTGCTGCTGACCTCAACAGGAATGTCAATTTTTGGTTAATTCTCAAGTCATTTCAAATTTTCAGGTATGTTTTATTTCTATTAATATTAAAATTTTAATATTTAATATTTACCGTATTTTATGGATTATAAGACGTTACAGACTATAAGACGCACCTGAATTTTGGAGGCAATTTTTCGAAGAAAAAAATGCGTCTTATAGTCCATAAAATACGGTATTTTTTTCTGTTTTTACCATCTTTGCTCAACATCAGTCTTATTAGTATAATTTTTATTTTATTAATGATAATTAGAACAATTAAACAAGCATTTATTTATTGTGACATTGTCACAATGCTGGGCTGCAATTTTTAATCATATTTTTAATTTATTTAATTTAAAATATATGCTCTACACCTCAGTAATATAGTGTCTTGCCCCTATACATCATACTTTTCCTTTAACAATAGAGTCGTGCCGGTCATCTATCTAACCGGTTTTGGGGGAAAGTTTTGAATTGAAGTAATGTGACTTCAGATTTGCATCAAAAGTTTGTATATAGTTAATTGAGGCATCCTGTCCCTAAAGTACCCATATCTGGTCTCGGATTTCATCTATCTAACTACATTTTTGAGATTAAGGAAACACAAACAGCTCTAAGTCCAAATAATAGGACCCATTTCTCAAGCATTTCTGAAAAACATGCCTCTGAAAAGTCTTTGGAAGTTTCACTTCTCTTTGTAACAGCAATAGCTGAGCAGATGGGATGCCAGGCACTGGAACTACACGAGGTAAGTACAAACCTTTGCAATTTTAGTTTTTTTTTTTAAATGTGTAATGCAGTTATACTATTATTTTACCATATCATTAGCATTATTATTATGCATGTTTAAAGCTTATAAAACAAGAAATTAAAAATTATGACATCATTTCCTCTTTAGCAAAAACAAAATCTCTGTTGATTTAACTCCTGTACAGTATGTCATTAAATACAATTTTTATATCTTCATATTAATTTTCAGATATGGTGGTTTTGTTATATTTGAAGTATAACAAAAATGAGCACACGAGGAAATTGTCCATAACATTAACAATTAAAAAGAAAACACTGCGACTATGCTAACCTATTTTCATTTTATTTAACAACATACAAGAGTTAAATCTAGAGACTGTTTTCGCTAAACAGGAAATGAAGTCACATTTGTTTTAATTTCTTGTTTTATAAGCTTTAAACACGAGTAATAATAATGCTAATGATATGGCAAAATAATAGTATAACTTCATTACATATTTAGAAAAAAAAAACTAAAATTGCAAAGGTTTGAACCTACATTGTGTAGCTCCAGTGCCTAGGCATCTCATCTGGTTGGCTATTGCCGTTACAGGTAGAAGTGAAACTACCAAAGACTTACAAGTTAAACACTCAATTTTCAAATGACTGTTTTTCAGAAACAATTGAGAAGTGGGCCTATTATTTGGACTAGGATCTGTTGTGTTTAGGGATACACACTCACCAAGTTTCATTCTAATTGCAGACCCAAACATCTATCCCTCTCCTTGTAAGATATATAAAGTTTTAAATATTTACCTTGGTTCGAAAAACATCTTTCTCTTCATCAACATCATGTAACATATCTACATCAGTTTCATCAAGTGAAGAATCAGAATCATTTCCATCAGTCGATGCAGAAACAACACTCGAAACACCAGTATCGTTGTTTCCATCATTATTTGTAACTGTAAAAATTTATAGTGTAATATTTTTCATATCACATTATAATAAAGTTATAACATAATTTATAAAACTACTAGTTATTAATAAAACTGTAATTTATTCATTTAAAATTTCCAAATAACTTTAGAAGTATTTTTCACAAGAAGTTAACAGAAGAAAACACAGAGCTTCTTCAGTACCAATGGAAAATATTTTACATTTTACATATTAAGGTAAATAAGAACTTAAAATTAAAAAAAATGACTTCACCACAAGATTGATTGTTCACAAGGTGTGAAAAGGACATAAGATGAAGAAAGATGAAGTCCCATTTTTTCTTCTGATAACTTCATGTGAAAAATTTTTTAAAATTTTGTTGTAACTTTTAAATGTAATTATCATTCTAGCTATTTACCAGTTTTTACTACAGTGGACCTTCATTATAGTGCTGCTCACTATACCGCACACTCAGTTATAGTGTGGGCGATGTTCGCAACGCGATAAGCTCAAACATGTTTATACAGGTCTGTGCGACGTTAGTTAGTAGTGCATTTTATTATTACTGCGTATTGAGTAATTGTGTATGTATTGAGTTCCTGAATGTATTTTAAATAGTGTTTAATTATTGTATGCATGATGAGTAAAAGAAAAGCTTACAGTGTGAAAGAAAAGCTTGACATTATTGCTAAAGTAAAGAGGTGAACCACGTTACACCGCACCGCTTGGTATAACGTGGTTCACCTTATAACGCAAGTGTTGTTTCCCGCCCGACATGTGCGTTACATTGGGGGTCCACTGTAGTTATATTAATGTTTAATTTATTCACTTCTCTGTAACTGTATTAATACTCAAAATATGAACTATTTCAAACAAAATGATTCCTCATTGCTTTCTTTAGGAATACAGAAATAATCAAAAAATGCCTCAGTAGGACTATTTCTGAGCTAAACAGCTTGACTCCAGAGGCAGCACAAAAAACTTAAATTTCCACACATCCACAAAATTCCAATAATTCAAAAATTGTCAATGGATATGAATGCAACTATGAAATTCCATGATAAAATTTACAAGCCAGAAAAAACACAAATGACAATAATCAAAAAATAAAAAATAAATAAATAAAAGAGTCCCATTATAAGTCCAGTAAAGGAATCCTGCTAATCTTCCATTTTGCACTCTGAACATATTGTATGGCATAAATGCCATTTTCATGCATTAGGAAGGGTTTCTGTGTCCTTCACATTAATTACATGTTTGTATAGATCTTCCTTAAAAATCAGACTTTCCACATCAGCTATGTTCTTTCTGTTTTTCTCTAATTTCCTGCAGTATATGGGCTCTATCTCACTCTACCATATTTCCTTCTTTCACCCTTTTCTCTGCTAATCAGTAGTTTTTCTTCACATCTTTGTGTTCTCTATCTGACTCAGAAATCTATAAATTAACCTATATAGGATTTCTTGTTTTTCATTATCATTTCTAGGGATTTAACAGATTCCAGCTTTTTCTCCTAGCTTCCTCTATAATTCCTTAAACAGTCAAACAGGGTTAAATTTCTTTTTCAGAGAAACCTAACCATGTCAATCTTTTTGTTGTCAAGATTCTCCATGTATTTAATGAAACCTGTTTTCTATTAAATAGTGGAAACTGCCTTCTGCTTTTCTCTATTGGAAATCATCTTTCTGTGATCCCCATTCACTATATTTGCCAAAAGTTTATTGAAATGAGAGCCATTAACCCAGATATGCCCAATGACCTGTACACATCTAAAATATTTTTATCTTATTACATCTAAAATGTCAGAACATGTCTCTCTGAGTAAGAAGACAGTAATATTATTGTTCATTCTAGTTAGTTTAAGTGTCTGTCCTGTAGCTGACAGTTACTGGCTTAACTGTTCACACAGATCAAAGATTTTTACTAAGTATTTACTATTAGATTTTAGAAGATGGAAGAATGTGGTGTGTGCTTTACAAGTTATGTTGTTTTTTATGTTAATGATTAACTGTAAATTTTTGTCAGCAAAATTTTTGTTTATAATAACAGTTGTATAATGTGTATTAGGTTTCACCATGATAAATAAACTAAATGTATTTGATATGTTCAAACACTACTGACCTATATGTAGGCCATTGGAAAGGTAAGTAGATATTAAATTTTTTTATCTTACAAAGGATTTCTCTGCACAAGGCTTTAATGCTAGAGAATGAGAACATAAAAGCAGATATGATTACATTATTGCAACCAAACAATACATATGACAATTTAATGGACAAAGATTTGGAAGAAGAGGACATTCTTGACATTAACAATTTGCTGACATCACAAATGAAAAGTGAGACTGAGCTATCTATGACATATAATTTAGATAGTGATTGGGATTCTGAAGATGAATTCCAATCTTCCAATGAATTCCCTCTTGCTCAACTCAAAAACATATCCTAGTTAAAAAAAGAAGACTTGCTTCTTTTTTAACAGTTAAACTAAGCCAGTAACTGTCAGCTACTGGACAGACACTTGAACTAACTAGAATGAACAATTTTAAACAAAAATCACAGGAGTTATTAAGCTTCAAAGAGTGTGAACAAAATCGTGCCCCCCACACACATACATACATACAGAAAAAAAAACTCCGAATTTTTGCATTTCTCAATGTTTCAAGGTCCCCAAATCCAAAAATGTAAAAATCTGGAAGGAGATCATTTTTTGCCTGATTGCCACACTTTTCCTCTGTTATATATAATAACCAGGAAAGTAATAAAATGATACATCACAACAGACCAAATATCTTAAGTGACAAAGTGCACAAAACTACCTCTTTCATTGACATTGCTTGTCAAACATACACAATCTACAAAATAGCTATATAGAAAGAAATTAATAAATGTAATGCACTCCCTGAAGAAATAACATGTCAACAGAAAATAAAGTCTATACCATACCTGTTGTTGTCTTTGCCACAGCAGTTATTCCATATTCACTATATAAAAGCCTGAAGACAATGGACATTAACTCAAATTTATATATACCTTTACAGAAAGCTGCCATTCTGACAACTTGTCATATTGTCAGAAAAATTCTCTGAATTGTTTAAGGTTTCACACTGGTCTCACAGGCTTGGCTCTTAGGCCCACTTATGAGATTTGATACTAGACACAATCCAATAATGATACAGTACAAAATAATAACAACATGTACAAAAACTTACTTGAAACTGCTCCATAATTTTGTAATGTTTGATGTCCTTGTTGTTGATTTCTAGCTGTAAAATAAATTTTTTTAATTCACTTTATAATAATTATTTGCCAAATGATATCATTTGTTATATTGATGTGTAATGTAGCTATTACATGATAAAAGTGGAATATTGATATTAAAATAAATCATAGTACATTCAACATTATTCATAAATAAAATAAAAGTGTAGGGTTCAGATTTTTATGCAAATAAATGTTTGAATTTTGGTTGATATTCCTTAAAATAAGTAAAAAAATTGGTAATCTAAAGATTCTACAAACCAAAATTCAAAAGTTATAAATCCATGTAAATGCATAAATGTAAAAGCATATCCTCAATATTCTGTCTATTAAAGCATATTTTCTTGCTTTTAAGAATTTTCTACTCTTATTACTCACACGAAGATGACAGCAATTACTTTCAAAAATTTTCTAGATTAACTACTGCACTGCTCAAGACATGCTCTTTTTTTCCTTCAATAAACTTTAGAAGTTACTTCCTTCAAACCTAAATCAAGCATGATGTGTTCTTATTGAACTGATTTTATACAGTAGCCTAGATTTAACTGACTACAGTTTTTGGAAAACTGTAGGCAGTAAAATGTATGGGCTATGTCTGAAACTTGAATAAGGAAGTGATACTTCCATCCATTTCTTGGGCTACGTCCTACGTGGCAGTGTCTAGCGATCGCAGACAGAAAGAATCTTTGTATGTGCTTCCAACCTGCGAGTGACTTCTGTCCGGTGTACCAACATGAGAGTAGCCTATAAACACAATCCTACAATTTTTAGTAAACTCAGAAATGATAAACCAAAAGAAAACTGTAAAACTTTCAACCATACAGGGAGTCTACTCCATCTCACTGGAAGACCAACATTTTCAATAAAAGCTTACATGGAAGCCACCATGCAGAACCTGAAAGCAAGGCTCAAGGAACATCAATACATGCTTAACAAGGACATGAACAGCCTAATTTTAGCAAACTAAATCAAGAGGAGGACACATGGGTTGCATGGAAACACACAGCAATAATCAGACATACTATCAATCTTAACATCCATCGGTTGGAAATGATAGAAACATTTAAAGCTCATAGAAATGTGCATTAATTTTAGGAATGCAGACAGTCTATCTACGGTGCGGAAATGTATTTTTGAAACCTGAACTTTAACATTTATATTAGTTACAAATTTTGTTTTTCTTGCATTAAATTTTTAAAATTTAAATGTTGGTAATCAAATTTTTATTTTTATATTTAGATTTTATATTGTATTCATTTTGGCTAACACAACCAAGTCTTTAGATTTATTGGTCCTGATCAAGACAGCATTTATTGTCTCATAACTGCTTCCCACTGGCTTAACACAGCACCAAAAGGTGACTTGCTTAAAACAAATCATTAGGGGTCTTGAAGATGGTTTCCCATATCTAAAATATTCCTGTAGATCTCACTCAAACCCTCTATCACATGTTCTATTCCACATATAATATTCTCAGGTTTAATAGGAGGGGAAATATGTATATCACACATAGACCAAAACAGATACTGTATATTTCCGTGGATAAGACCCCGTGAATCATAAAAAAGACCCCGAAAATCCGGGGTCATCTTATAGGACAGATACAAAAAAATTAGATTGAAATTTATATAATTTAAAACCATAATAAAAAAATGGACAAACTGTAATTATTTACTAGTAGAGAGTGGGGCATGTCCACAAAATAGAATAACCCATACGACGTTTTTGTGAACAGTCAAGGTCATTACCCGAATGCCCGAATCGGTGCGAACGTTTGCTACAATAGCAAGGCAGAAAATAAAATTTGTTCGTTCGAAAAATTATGAATAGAACATAATTCCGTATACAGTATACAGTATTATTATCCAGATGACGATCGCCAATTTAAACTAAATTCATAGGCCGTTGATAGTTTGGGGGTCAGATATATGCTAAAACTATAAAACTTTCACGAAAATTTATACCTCGTCTTATCTAAAGGTCATCTTATCCACGGAAATATACGGTAATTTCCAAGAGACAATTTGGTGGAAAAAGACAATTCCACCTCCTTCTCCCATTAAACCTGGTAATAAGGGATAATTTATCAACTTTTAAGCCTACAATCTGGTAGATATCATCAGGCTATAATATGGCTACTATTTAGTAATACAGTGACACCATTTCTTGATAAATTTAATAATAAAAAATAAATAGTTGTTGTGAATTCAAGTCCTGCTCTGGCCTGATTATTTTCTTCCAGAACTTTCTAAATTAAAAATTAAGTGTTAATTTATTTGTAATTAATAAATTTAAGAGATTGTGTCTAATGACAACCTCTAGGCAACATTACAAAATATTTAATTATTAAATAGTAGCCATATTTAACTATAAAAAATATTTTCAACAAATATAAGGCCTTGCAATTTTAGTTTAATCTTGCTAACGACAATTGTCTTGTAAACATCTACTGACTTGATAATGGAAAATTTATGTTGTAAGGAAGTGACTTTGGATAATCTCAGAATACTCATCTTTATTGGCAACGTAAACAGAATTTTAGAAAAATCACTTGTAAAAAGAGCATTCACACACACTTCTAATAAAATAAGTAGGAGAGAAAAAGTAAAGTACATCATTCATTCACCTTGCATAATTTATCCACTTACAATAATCAAGGGTCTAATCAACAAATACGCATTCTGCCACTCACCATAAAACAGAAGTACAACTTACAAGCCAGTGAGATACAAAAAACACTTCAGAAGTATCTTCCGAAAGATAGAAAAAACAAATAATTTCTCAATTGCTTATAGAAGAAACACCACAGTATATGTATTGCTCAGAAATGCCAAGGACCCTGCAATAAATGCCAAATTCTTGGGATTTATCAAATTCCTCTGTCAGACAATAGCATCGGGAATATATAGCTTTTTCACATTTTTTTATTTTCTTGCAAACAAAATAAACACATGCTGTGATTGATTTTTATTTGTATAGATTTTTTTTTTTCTTTTTCTTTTTTTACTACAGTTTATAGTAAATAACTGATATTTTTCATTTGTCTACAATAAAAATTGAATTTTCTGTTAATTTTTATGATGAGATATCTAAGTTTAGCAAAGAAGTACGTGCGAACCGTTTGATATAAAGTGGAATATTTCAGAAACAAATAAGTAAATATTTATAAATATTATACCGAAATGCAGATAAGAATATTCTCTATTTTTAAAATTTTAAAAATTTTTAAAAATTCAGTAAAGTAGACAATACATAGGTGTCTTCTTATGTTATAATTTTCAACGTTTTACATATTGAGGTGGATGATAGACACAAATGAAAGGTTGATTCTGCCACAGAATTGTTAATTTTTCCTCGTGCGTGTGCAAAGGGACAACATAAAGAGACATCTATATTTTTTCTACTTTACCAAATTTTTTTAAAGTTCGTAAATTTTAAAAATTTATTTGTCCAGGCAATTTTTATCAAATTTATCAAGAATATTCTCCTTTGCGCTGGCATGGTGCCAAGAATGAAATATGTAATTGAAAAATTATATCTGTTATCAAACTGATGTAATTTTTTCATTATAAATTTAAGTCATTATATACTTTTTTTTAGTAAGAAATTTTTTATATTAATTATACTAAACTAAACTGTCAAAAACTACATAACATAATGAATATAAGTGATTTTTCTCTTATGTGCACAATGGAAATTGGATTTTTGGCAAATTTTTAAAATTATATAAGTAAAGTGGCTTTGAATGACTAAAGTTTGCCATGAGCATTTTAAGAACTAACAGTACCAATGATGGCAGTATATAGGTTAAAATCAGCTTTAAAAAAAAAATATCGTTCATTGGTTATCCGAATGAAATTATTGTAATTATCTAGCTTTATACAAAAAACAGTTCTATTTTGAAAAAGTTTTCAATTATATTTTATATATCAGAATCAACAAATAAAATTAACTCACACCAACCTGATCTATCTAGCAAGCTTGCTTCAGATGCATTTCTCCCACCTCTTAAATAAAAAATATACAAATTTAACATTTTTACATGTATAAATATAAATGATAACAAAATTAGTTTATTATTCAGTTATTATATCATAGTCAAATAAAAATAAAATTTAGAACAATATTATAAATAAAAGCAAACCAATTTCTTGCACAATTTTATAAGAAAGCAGTTAGCCTGAAGATGTCCATTTAACACAGTTGAAAACATTTGCTTTCTTATAAAAGTGTGCTGGAAATTGGTTTCATTCACTTTGTTTATTAAGTATACCTAGTTTTCAATAGTTAATAATAATATAAATTATGATACTAGTCAGTATATCTGTATTTCCAGTATGTATTAGTAAGAATCATAATTGGTTATTATGCAGTAACAGAGGTAGTATTTAAACTATGTAGGAAAAAACTGTTGACCAAAAGTAACCAAATTTCATGTGCATACTTTCCTAACCATAAAATTTCAACTTCGCCAATAAAAACTTACTTCCAAATTTCCCAACAGGTGAAAATTTCACACTAATGTCACTACAATTTACATATTAAACAGGTTGTCAAAGAAGTTCAGCAATACAAAGAAGCTGAAACACAAAGTACGATGATTTTATTGCAATTTAGCATATTAATTAAAGTTCGGCAAATTATAACTCTTCGTAGGTTACAATGTTACATATAAGAATTTTACACATCATATTGCACACATGAAAATATTAGAGTAATCAATAAATTAGACACCCCAAGTTGCTTTTACTTACTTCTTTCATTACAGATTTCTAATAGATATTTGATAAATGGAAGATGATAAACAATTTCAGCCACTTCAGGCTACAGAATCTTTTTAAAACTTTAAATGAGCTTGTACAGTACAGTACATTCAATAAAGAACTTTCTACAGTGAACTACTTACAAAATTCAAAAGATCACACATTTAAAATATGAAGCATTCTAAATGTTGATGGTGTCATCAGAGTTTCTTTTAAGTTCTTTTATCAAATGTATAAACTCATTTAAAGTGAGGAGGGCCAATGAAGTGGCCTAAAAAATTTGTTATCTTCCATCTTTTATTTGTGAGGTACAGATACAATAACCCACACATTGATACCAATGAGGAGAAATGTTCAATCCCCTCAAAGGTTGTGGTATCCATACTATTTCATTGCTGAAGTAAAGATTGGCAAAGTTTTGAGGCGTGTCTCTGTAAAGCCAAACGATTGCCATAACGTGTTGGGCTATTTTTCTACCAGAATTAATAACAACACTATTAAGTAATTTGGTATTAGAGGTAGGCATTAGGTGCCATATCTTATTAAATTTAATAATTATAATACCTGGTAAATTTATATTTTATTAAATAATTTAGAATATTCTGGAAAAAGAATCGGCCCAGAGTGGGACTTGAACCCAAAGCATCTTCCAGAATATTCTAAATTATTTAATAAAATATTAATTTACCAGGTATTATAATTATTAAATTTAATAAGATATGGCACCTAATGCCTACCTCTAATACCAAATTACTTAATGTTGTTATTGATTGTGGCAGAAAAATAGCCTGATACATGTCCATACCTAGTGACATTGGCCATATACAATGGTCCACATTAAAAAGTGGTTACACTTAAAAAAAACTCACATAGACACCAACAGCAGTTAAAAACTTTGTACAAACACTCTTTGTAAGAACAGTTAACACTCTTTGTATGAAAGTGGGACAGTTAGGCCCACTCATATTGTCGGTGGATGGCTATAAAGTTCTAACTTATTTTGTTTCCAAGATCGTGAGATTCCTTTGACGTCAGGCTCCTGATACCAGTTAAGATAGTTAGAATTCACATCCTAACTCACAATTATAAATATCTCTAGACATATGTTCAAATGGAAGAGTTGTGAATCCATTGATAGGGTGACTGATCTTCATAGTAAATCTACTCAAACCAGATTAACAAATAACAAAAGTTTATTTTTACTCATTAAAGTGGAGGTTAAATACAAAGAGATCAAATTATATATCTAAGTCTAGGTCAATAAACTAACTAATTATACCTCTATTTGACCGAGAGAGAGTTTACAATAAGTGCATAATACCTCTTGATAATAGTCAGATGTCTTCAAGCGCAGACTAATTCTGATGGCAGAGCAACAATCGAGAATCTTCGCCAAAGGACTCATCAGTTCTCGTCGGTCTCTCTCAGAGATACTGAGAGAGACCGACGAGAACTGATGAGGGTAGACTAGATGGAGGTAACTTTAGGGAGAGTGCAATGAAAACAGGATGTTTACACTTTTTATCCCAAAATCGCCTCTAATTGAGTGTTAATTTGTTACACATGCAATGTGATTTTACGGGTGACTCAAATTAGCAGATGTATCATCAACATGTGAGATAAGATCTCACCATGGAAAGTAGACAAACTGAAAGGAAGTTTTATTTCCTTTTTCTACCAATTTCAAAAGTAAATGAAAAATTGTGTGTTTCATTTCTCTAACTAAGTAATATTTTAATTCATTAAATAATTAAAACAAAATCTAAATAACGCTTCTCAATCCAAGAAAAGGGTCTTGTTTTGTCTCCAGATTTTTACATTTATTGTGGATGGGTCTTAATGAAAAAAGGTTCAATTTTGTTATACTGGTCAATGAACTGTGTCTATTTCTTCTGATATTGTTATTGTATTTTTGGTTAATTGTTTCTCTATATATGTGTAATTATTGTATAAAAAAATTTATTGCCATTATCATCTTTGCTTCACAATAATTTTTTTTAATATGCAAAATTTAATTATTATTCAGCGGTTATTATTCAGACTGTCTCGTTAAGTCAGCCACCAGCAATTACTGCCTGCTACTGGCTTATTCTAAAAAACTGATATCCTTTGTCAGAGACTAACTTTGACAACAGCTAGTCCAAGACTGGCAAAAACAGCTGGGATAAGGCTGATTATCCATTCATCCCAGATGTTAAGGACTACTTAAAGAACAGCTGAGTCATCATAAATCATGTAATCAATCAGTTCCTCACTGGCCACAGTAGGTTCCCCATTTACCTCAAGCATTTTTGACTTGCACCACTCTGATCAATGTCCAATAACCAATGAGCCAGATAGCAGTTAGCACTACATCTTCCACTGCCTGATGCTCAAGACTGAATGGCATTATTTGAGAACTTCAGTGGACAGCAATGGAGAAACCTAGTCACAGGACTACAAAGAACTTGTCTCTCATACAAATTACGACTCCTTCTGCCAGCTTATCAAGAATTACTTTTATATCAGATCAGTCCCAGGCTACAATCATTAACTACACAGGTCAAACCATTCAGCTATATGCAAAGTTAGGCAGTCAGCACTGTAACTCCAATGCCTGAACTGTTCAATCTTCTGTGTTGCACCACTTTTTATTTTTGCAACTACAATCTTTGATACTGTATTATTTTATATATTCCGCATTCATCATTTGAAGAACTCACCATCTACTATGTGAAGTGCAGACTCAAAGTGGCTAACCAAGTCATGTCGCATTTTGTGAGTATCCCTGTAAATAGTGTAACTGTATATAGATAAATTTGTTCTGGAAATCTCATGTAATAATTACCTATGATTTTATCTGCTCAGTCATGCTATGCAGAGCTGGGCATGTACCCTTGTATGACCTAAATAAATCTGTTGTTGTTGTTGTTTCTTACTAGGTATTTACTATATACCTATTCAAGACAACAAAATGAACCATCATTACAATTACAACAAAGCAACAACCAGATTCTTAAGCATAAGTTTAAGGAGCTTGATGACACGATAAAAAAGAGTCTGTGCACTTTTTCCCTCATAGCCTTTGGCTAAAATAACAATGTAAATGTATCACTCAACACGACCAGTCTTATGGACCTATCCTGTAATAAATCAAAGTCTTGTTGTTATCTGCTTACAGGACAGCAATCTTTAACTACATACATGAAACTAAATGTGTAACTGTACCACAGGATTACTTGAAAAAAGCTTCACTTCAGAGTCTGACATTTTACAAGTACTCCACTCACTCAAGAGAAATGCTACAGGTTTCAGCTCCTACTACTGCATATTTGCCTTTGCAAAGATCCATAAGGAAGGTTTGCATCTTTATCATGTGGCCAATAAATCTGCATCACTTACAATATATGTTGAAAGGATTTGCAATTGTTTCATTACAGAGTCCCTCCAGCCATTTCCATTTGTTGTTACAGAACCAGAGTCTTTAATTAATAAGATAACTATGAGACTTTCATTTTTAACACGTGTACCTTAAAGTTTGTGACTATCAATTACTTTTTTCTTCCATTAGAATTGAGCCAAATCAATAAATATATGATTTTCTACTTTCAAATGAACATTTGAACAAATACCATTCTTCTATCTTGGAACTGGCACATGTCGTCTCTCACTCCTCCTTCTTCTTCTTTGAAAACATTACGTATCTACAGTCTAGGAGCCTACCAACGAGTTCACTATACAAACTGGTCGTTCAATGCTTAGAACAGCAGGTACTTCTTGCATTTGAGGATCACATCCTTCCTTACTCCAGATACATAAACAACAACCTTGCTGTCTGGTCCTATGTTTCTCCTATCCAAACCTTCCTTGATACCATCAATAACACTCTTATGGGTTAATGTTAAACTTGGAGCAGCAGAACAACAGACACGTCCATTTCCTGGATCTCCTCTTTACTTTGAAGGAAGGCACTCTTATCACCGACATCTATTGAAAAGCTTCTCACAACCCTCTTTTTTAGTCTCATGATCCACCAAATACCTTCAGGAGCCTGATAAAAAGAGCTTTTTTCTACTTGTTCTAATGTATCTCTCAAACAAACAAACACTTGGCTGTATTTATCGTTTGGCTACAACATTGGAATACTGGCCAGATTTTGTTTGCCACTTAAGACAATATCATTCTCATTTGAATTGTGGGTCAAAAAAGCCTATGCCCTTCAAAATGTTCACTTATAACAAACTATTGAATTGCATATATATGGATATTCTACAACAATCCAATGTTTATATTGCATATAATAGGAAAACCATGGTTGACTCTTTACTTAAAAATGAAAAAGATTCATCTGATCAAACATCTCTTCCAGGTGTTTATACAATGCTTGGAAGAGATATTCAATGCGACAGCAGGGTAAGATGCTCCTATAAATATATTAGTGGTACCTAATCCGTACAGATTAGAATCAATGTACATCAAAATTCATTCAGAAAGCACTTAACCAGAACTACTCTTACAGCCTCTGCATCAGACTAAAATGTGAATGTGTTTTCAACAGAGCTTATCTGACATACCATACATAAACACCCTTTGTCATCTAAAATATTCAGAAATGCTCAAGAAATAAACAGCACTTATTAAACAGACCACAATTATCGGTAGAGACACATCACCGTTGTTGCGTACTTAGAGGACTAAGTTGTTGATTAATTAGATTACTTATTGGCAAGAAAATTTACCATTACAATTAGAGACATTGTCATTTGTTACTAAATTCAATTACAACATAATTTAAAATTACTAGTAATTAAATGTGGAAAACTCTGATAAAAGAATTTTCAAACCTTATCAAATACTTGGTATTATTGGTAACTAGATAATATTGTTATTCTATAAACATATTTCTCTTACCTAATATAATAAACTGCAGAAATCACAACTGATAATACGTAAAATATAATAAAAAAGCAAATTGCTTCAAAGACAGCTTCATAATATTCAGTTTCTAATAAAAAAAAAATAAATATTTAAAAAAAAATGAAAATAAAAATGCATTTAATTGTTTTATAGTATATAATAATTTACTAATAAACATTATAACAAAATGTTACAAATTATTATGACAAAGAATTAAATCACAAAAGAATAAACAATCTCCTTTTTTAAGTCAGAAAAACATACAAAACTCATCAATTTAAGTCTAAATACTAGAGCTACAATCATACAGAAAGTTAAAAAAAAGGAGAGAGAGTATGTTTAGAAATTGTGGTTATATAAGAATATGAAATACAGTAAAACCTGTCCATGACGACCATACATGGTTCCTTTCAAAAAGTAGTCTTTTAGACAGGTGGTCGTCCAAAACAGGTGGTGCTGTAATACCGTATTTCCGCACATATTTTTCACACTTTTCAGCCATTTCTACTAAGCAAAACTTGAGATGAGCAAAAATAAGCAAATTTTTTCAACGATAGACCTCTATTGGTATTTTATTTTTATTGGATAACTCGATTAACAAAAGTTGTGATTTTATAAGACAATTTAATACCAATATATTAGAGTATATGCATTTACTTGATTATAATGCACACTACCTTTTTCCGACTTAATTAATTTAACTTGGTTTTCTTTGTTCGCTCCTCAGTTACATGTATTACGTCATCAATATAGAAGTGGGTCGTATCTCTCCATCACTTTGGTTTTGGTTTTCGTTAGTTTAATAGTTTAATCTTATTTTAACTTTAAAAATACTGTATTTTAAAAAATATTTAATATTTTCTTAAGTTCAATAAGAAAAATTATTAATTAATAATAAAATAATTTTATTATTTCTTCCCATAATACAATTTCATTACACCAATGACAATGCAGAATCAAAAAAGAAAGGTTGCCTGTAAACCTGATTTTTGCATTAATGCATTTAGTTTATTGTTTTTTGAATATGCATTTTGCGTTACACGATTTTATAACGACAGCACTTTGCATTTCTTTTGTTTTTCGAACATTTTCAAACAAACTGAAGTGAATTTCCCCCGTAACTAGACTAATTCATTAACACCTGCACAAAATTTCAAGGGTGGGAAAAGTGCCCAAGGTGGGTTTGAACAACAGTTTAGACTAATTCATTATATTAAAAGGGGAAAACGTTTTTGAGACGGGTTCAAAAAATAGTTTAGACCAGATATATTCGCGGAAGTGGCTGCTTATTACAGTTATTGTATGTTGTCTCAAACCAAAAATCAATGCCCGTGGTCGCGTTACCCAGGTGGTCGTTTAATACGGGTAACTTATACAAAGACTATGTATAAAGTATTTTGTGCCAGAAATTTTTGCTCACTTTGACAGGTGCACGTCAAAAGTAGGTGGTCGTCTAAGCAGATTTTACTGTATATCATGAACATCCACTCCTAAATATACATTCCTAGATAGAAATATAATATAATAAATAATATTCCTAGATATATTACAGAAAAGAATGATTTTTACCAATATTTTTGTCAAACAAGCATTCCATTTATGTCTAAATATCTTTTCAAATAAAAAATATCCTCCTTTCAAATACTTATTAGAAAAGATTTCACTTCTCTCTTAATAAGCTACACTAAGTAAACACATACAACTTACATGTAGCATTTTATCTGAAATGTTTTAGGTGAATCTTGCTGCTCATAATTGATCAAAATTCGACAAATCAATTGATCTTGCGCTAGCAATAAAAAACTATTAATAATGCCATACTCAGTGAATTTTCCTTCCTGCTATTTAACCTTTGGTGTGAGGATCAAGCTGTATTTCAGTGAACGTTTTAACTGTTTTACATAATTTTGCAGAAGTGTAGTCTCTAATAAAAGGTCATCTCTGTGAAGAAAGAATGTTTTGTTCCTGGTATCGTGACAAAACTGAAAACCACTTAGTTTCTTCAAATTTTTAAAATTTTTTAACAATTATTATTATATGAATTTATACAACATTCTTTAAATTTCTAATTAAAAGAACACTTCCAATGAACTTTGGCTACCAACTCCTCACACTTCCAAAGGTTCAATCACTGGACGTTGGCGAGAGATGAAACAGGCTAGTTTCGATCAGTAAAGAAAAGTACACGACTTGACATTCCTAAGATTTCTGGAACAGACTTACAATGTAAATGTATGGCCAGCAAAAACTTCCAAATCATCAATGAAAGAAATGTCTACAATACAAGTAGTGAATGAGCATGGTTTTCAAAGCCATCACTTATTCACCTCCTTGTATCATGATAAATTGCAAATTTTGTTAATTCTATACTTCAAACGGTCATCAGTATATGTGTAATATTTTACGACAAAAATTTATATATATATATATATATATAAAAGTGTCATTTTGTTGTAGTTTTTTTGAATAGTTGAAATATTCTGTAAATTTGAATGTATACATTTGATTCTTTTACTTCCAAATACAATTTAATTTTAATGTGCAGAAGACAGCTCAAGTTGGATTAAAACTTACAACTTACTTACTGGAGCACATTACAACTTTAATAAATTCAGATATGATTATTAAATAAACAACATAAAATACTATTTGTATATTCAAAAGTTTCATATCTAACATTCTATGAAAATCAAGCAATTAATTTAATATATGATTTTAATATTTAAATTAGTTAAAACTAATATCAAAACTGGTTAAAATATATTTAAATATAGAAAACAGCAATACTTAATAATTAAATGTATTAAATCGTTTCCAAAACTTGATACATTTATTATTTTTATGTAATTTTTATTAAAATGAATCACTTACTTGTAACACTTGGAGAAATTTTAACTGTAATATTTTTACTTCTAACAGAACTCCCATCTATTGATTTCAAATTTTAAATAAAAAAAATTAAATATATATACATATAAAATTCTTAATTTGAATCTTATTAAAATTTTAATTAAAAGCATACTTCTACTAATTATTATAACTTTCATAATAAAAAATCAACTAGCAAATTCATTTATTCTTTTATATTCACACTTAAACAAGATATTTTATACTAGATATCTGTAATGAAAACAAAGTAGTTTAATTGAAGTAAAAATACAAAATTCAAACATTTTGTTTTTCAAATAATAATGAAGAAAATACTATATCAATTATAAAACTATATAATATAATACATCGGCATATTTTGCATAACATACAAACTACATATACTGAAAAAATTAGTAAATATTCTAAACTAATAAAATACAGTGTCTTTGAAGAATGAACAAAGTATTTATTTTGCTTTATTGTAGATTTTTGTAGTTACTTTATTGTTAGTATTTATATTGTAGTTTTCTCTTGCACAGACTTCACACCACATACATTACAAAATCTGGAAACATTTAGCCTTAACAATAACACATATATATCGTATTACTGAAAGTGGCTATACAAATAACATACTACCAACATATAAACAAAAAAATAACACTTTCTGTGGCTACGTTTTGACCTCATATGGCATAGAAATAAGTACGGGTAACCCCCCTATAACACGGGAGTTACGTTCCAAAAAATTGCCGTGTTATACGAAACAAAGAACTAGTGCGAAAAGGGGGGTTAGGTTCCAAAAATTAAAAAAACATGCTGTTATATCCTTCTTTAAATCCGATTTATTATTCACAAGTCAAAAGGCCCGATGCCTTATCACACTTGTTACGTTCCCAGTTTGTATCATAATAGGCAAATACAACTGTATATTTGGGCTTTCTGCCTTCCTAAATGTCAGATTAATTTTTACCTTTCATTAAACACATTATTCCTTTTTCACTACAGTCCATTTATTGCTTTGTAACAATTGCTGAACTGACTTAATCGACCCAATACCAAAAGACGAGATATCTCACCTAACAACATTTTTGTAAATGTGGTAATGGCAGATTCTTTGAGGTGATCCTACTTACTCATTCATTTGTTGCCAAATCATTTTTTACATTTATTCCTGCAAAATTCCATCCTTTTTTTTCTATTGCCCACAATGATTTCTCCCTTCAGGTTAACAATTCAATCAAAATAATGATTGATTATTTACTATATAGTAATCTTAACATCTGTTATTGGGATGCAATTTGAAAAAACTGTAGACCTTAATATTGAGAATGGTGTTACATAGATGACAGTCAAGACCAGATATGAAACACTTAGGGGCAGGAGACCCCAATTAACTACATACAAACTTCTGCTTTGGGACAGAAGTCACATTATTTCAATTCAAAATTTTCTCCTGAATTTTCTGGATACATGACCGGCATGACTTCACTGTTAATAGGACAAGCATGATGTACAGGGGCAAGACACTATTAAAGTGCATTGTGATGAAAAATTGAGGTCCGGCATTGCGACGATGTCACAATAAATAATTTCTCATGTTCATTATAAAGACAATACTCTTCAATTTTACAAAGTTCCTTTTAAAAATTTGGAAATCATTCATAAATCGAGATATTTTAAAATTTTTCTCAAATAGTTCATTGATACTATATGACATTACTAAGATTGAGGCTTGAGCTATATCAGTTTTCTGATTTGTTTCCCCCATCTTTAATATGGTATAATGAAAATAATTGCATTGCCTGTGGGATATCTTGTATATCCATGTATCCTAATGCAAGAAGCCACCATTTGTTTCAGATACTATAATATAATCTACAGAGTTAGTGCGGAGAAAATGTATATATAAAGTGAAGTTTGGCATATTACTCACCCTTGGCAACAGAGAGGACATGTGCATTTTAGAGTGACTTCAGACATTTAATGAAGCAGAACATTTCTGTACTAAACATATTTACTGATTGTTGTAAATAATTATAAAACATACTTTATACAGTGGTACCTTGACTTACAAGTGTTCCAACTTATGAATTTTTCAAGATACAAGCCATCTCTCGGCCAATTTTTTACTTTCATTTGAGAGCTAAATTCCTTATGAACCAGCTTCAGATACCCCACTGCTAGTTGGCTTAGCAAATGCCACAGCAAACCATAGATTAAGAAAATGATGATGAAAAACTGCTGTAATTTCATCATTTTCGTTGCTCTTCCAATGTCTGACAGGCTAGCATATAGAAAAATACATGACTTAGTGACATAGGCATTAGTTCACTTCCATGTTGTGTGTGGTGCCACTGTCTCTCATTTCTCAAATTTTTCATCTTTTCTTTCTTTATCTATGCAGCAAACATCGCAACATCTGCAAAACCAGTTTATTGCAGTATGTTCTATTGTGCTTTTATACAATATTCGTTTTTATAAGTACAGTTTTCTTATTTAAAAACATGTAATAAAAAAATTTGGGGGTTCAGAATGGATTAACGGCATTTCAATTCATTACAATGGGGAAAATTGATTTGATATACGAGTAATTTCAGTTATGAGTTCCATCACAGAATGGTCAGAACTCATAAGTCAAGGCACCACTGTATTTTACTATGTTTGTATCAATCTAGTACTTGTAAAAATAAACAGATATAATGATCCTTACATAATTAATTATTTTATTGAGTTGGTTGTAATATTTCTTATAAATTGACATTGTCTAATGTAAAAAGTTAGTATTTTTTCAAATATTGACATTATTTAGTGCATAAACTCTTATACACATTAAAAGGTACGAGTTCCTACTCAAATTTTTGTTTTAAATTCCATGACTTTCCATGACCAACTTTGTACAAATTCCCTCACCCTCACATCCCTTACAGTATGGCACATTGACAAAATAAAACAGCATTTGACTTACTATGCACATATGCCATTGCTTCTCTAACTTTTTATTATAGTATTTACCTGATTGCAAGCCAACCTTTCTTTAATTTTTTGTGGTTCAAAAAAAATGTCCCTCTGCTTAGAATCGGTGTCATTAATTCAGTCAATAAAGTAGGTGACGCCATTTACAGACACAGTTGAAAGTTTGGAAAAATATCACCAGAAGCTGCCATAGATAAGTTTCCACAAACTTCTGCAATCATGAAAAAGCATTTCTAGAGAAGTCATCACTGATGCGTTTAAAAAGTGTTTGATCTAGAATGTGCTTGATGGCACAGATGATGATGTTCTGTACAAACACAGTGACAAAGAATCAAGTGACAATGAACCTGAGTCACCTTGTGACGGCAACTGAATTAAATGGTGTAAAATTTATTCCTTATGTTTGATTACTAAATTTCCATTTATTATTTATTTTCATTTTTAATATCATGGGGTTGGCTTACAATCACTGTCAGCTTATAATCAAACAAATAGAGTAGTTATTTTTCCTAATTAACAGTTATATGTTTTTTATAATTGCTGAATTATTAAAACTGAAAATAAAATGTTTTATTAAATTAAAGTAGTTTATTCTGTTATTAATCTACAAACATAAATCTACGTGGTTACAAAACAAAAAAAAGCCATTATTTATTTATTATTCATTAACAAATCCTGTATAATCCACATATGAAAATATATATTAAATTTATCCCTTAATAAATTTCTTGAACTTTATAAAATATTAACAAATTGGAAAAAAATCAGATATTGTTTTGTTATGCAATCAAAATGATAAAAAATAATTTTAATTTAAATGGTATTGATCATCTTTCGTACATTTTTATCATTCTTTTTATCAGTTCATTAACACTTGCTCTCAAATTAAGTGTGTAAAAGGTAATTGTGAGGAATTTAGATAGTTAAAATATTTCAAAAGAATTTTATCAATGTTAGATTATTAAGTGTATTACAGATTTCACTCTCTCAAATTTTTAATATTGCAAAATTAACTTGTTTTTGTTCTATTTTGGTAACATTCAAATATTATTGAAATACAACAAAAATAACTTAATGGACTGACAGACCTGTAAAGAATCTCGAAAACATTTGTAAAATTCCTTAAATTAGTGCTGAAAAACAAAAGGTTGGTGTAGGATTTTGTTTAACCAATACTGTAAATGTCTGAGTTTCATCTACCATCTGCTTTCAAATGTAATTTTGTCTACAAGAAACAACACAACAGAGAAAGCATTTTGTGTTCTGATAGTTCAGAAAGTTGGATGCAACATGATTTCCAATGATTTTCTGAGTTTTGCAGACAATTTTAAAGTGATCCACCATGTAAGGAAAACAATTCTTGTTGCACAGACAACTGATTTCAATTTTGCAAACTGCAGAATCACAAAACACTTTCTCTCTTTCAAGATTGCCATTTTTGTTTATGGCACTTCCTAGAGCCAATGAAAAAAAAAAAAGAGAGACATTTCTATGCAGATGAAAGATCAAAATCAAACAGTGATTTTATTGACTGGTGTACAAATGTATTTTTCAGGAAATAATTAATGTAATTACAGTAATTTAAAATAATATCATATATTTTGGAAAATCCTGCATTAAGAATTGAATAATTATTACACTTTTATCAAATGAGAAGTCAGATTGTCATGTATATAAAATTCAGTTATATATTAACCCGAGTTATGTTAAGATATTCTCTCTTTCTCACCAGATAAGGGGTTTAAATCATACTTCAGACAAAGATAGTCATTTTTGTCAGTTTCAACACTTTAGCTGTTAAAGTTTGTGACATTATACTTAAATAATTAAAACATTAATAAATATTTTATCACAGCTGTTTTATATAAAACATTTTTATATATGAATAATACATTTTTAAACAAAGATGAACAAAGCAAAAACCTAACAAACCTGCGAGAAAATTATACACAAAATTCGAACGTTTTTGCCGGTGTTAAATGGGCATCGGCAGACAACAAACTCACTTTGTGTATAATTTTCTTGCTGGTTTGTTAGGTTTTTGCAGTGTTTATTTTTGTCTAATATTTACCAGTTGTAAAATAGCAGTTGTTAACCTATACATTTTTAATCTATTTTTTCATATATACCATAATAAAATTGCATCATACATCAATAATAATTAAAAAATACCTGGATGATTTAAAGCCACTCCTAAACAATCAGCATTGGTTGGTTTCAACAGAAGTACAACATAAAATCTTCCTTCTTGAAATTCTTTACGCTTAAAAATGTAATTAATTATAAAATTAATTTAAGTATTGTTTCTATGTTAAAATTAACAGTTAATAATAACAAAATTAATTTAATTTAAAAATACAAATGAAAACATTACAAAAGCATGTTTTAAGCTTTTTGTTCATTTCAAATTTAAATATTTCACTTGTTATACATTTAGAGACCATTCAAGTATTAAGTCAGCAGTTTATGCAGAGGGGAGATTTGTTTATATCTGACAATTCCTGAGAATAAAGAAAGAGCGTCTTTGATGATGTATAATTGTACCATTGTTTATTTTTCTCCTCAGTCATTGCAGAATTATTTTTTTTAATTTGTAAACATTATTTAAATGCAATGCTAATGCATTCAAGTATTGTAGTAATGCTAATGAATTACTAGAATACTTAAATGGTTAACTTGAATAGTTTCTTAACAGTTTATTTTATTTATTTATTTATTAACAATTTTAAAAACTGTTTGAACATTATTATTATTTTGTCATATTCAATTACATACAAGTAAACCACTAAAATTCATAAAAATTTCCAATAGCCTTGTCTATGCGAACATATTAGCATCATTTTTATTTTATTCTTCAATACCCAAACACATATATAATGAATAGTAAATTAAAATGAACTATGAAATAGTAAATTACGTTTAGAAAAAAAATCTATTTGTTAGAAATCAGCTATAGCAAAAATAAACAGAGAACAATAGGAAACCACTGCATATATTTTATCTTATTATTCCAAAACAAGCAACCATTAATAATAAGAGAAAGAATTGATTACTAATCACAAAATGTCAGGCTTGAGATTGACGAAAAGAAAATAAAAGCAAAGTTTCTTTGCAATACAAACATTAATAATCCATTTTCGATATTGTAAACTTAGAATGTGAAAACATTGCCATAACATAACCACCACAAAAACTAGATAAATTATAAAACACCATCAAAATACAGTTTAAAAAAAAACAAAACATAATATTTACCAAAAAAAACAAATAGTTTCATCAGCTTTCAGCTATCATCATCAGGTTATGCCACAGTGTTCAAAAGTAGAATGTAACATCAAACAGTGATCTTTAAATGATGATGATGAACTGTCTGATTGGGCATTGCTACAGTGATGTAGAAAAATTAAAATGGGAACTCAAAGATCCCCAGGCCTGATGTAAAGTGTTTATGTTTAAAAATAATAACTATATATATCTTCAAATATCAGAAATATATAAAGCTTTAAGAAAAATGTAATTAATTTTAAAGATACAAACACCCTACATCAGGCTAGAGATCTTTATTTGAGGTTCTGTTTTAATTTTTCTACATCATTACAGCAACAACTAACCAGACAGCCCTTTCCCATCATTTTATAATTGATGTTTGATGTTATGTCCTACGTTTGAACACTAAAGCACAACCTGATGACAATAGCCAAAAGCTGTTGAAAACATTACCTTTTGGTAAACATTACATTTTTTTTTTTTATTGGATTTTGGTTTAATTTGGCAATATTCATGAAAACATTGCTAAATATAGATACGTGAGGCCCGAGCAAGACTCAAGCTCACCTGTTAAAAATTTAATAAAAGTGTCAAATCAAGGGATCAAGCTTTGATTCTGATGTTTGTAAAAACTAGAACAACAACCTAAATAAAAATGGAAAAGAATAAAATTATTCATCAAGAGGAAAAAAAAGTTTTAAATAACCTTAAGAAAAACATTCATTATTTGGATATTTGTCACAATACAGTTAAAGTGAAGTAAAAGGGATACAGAAAAATTTTCAAATTAACAAAACTTCAAATTACAGAAATTACTAATATTTTAAAATGAACATAAAAAAAAAAGCAGTATGAAAATCATAGAACATGCACAGATAATTAGACAATACACACCTCCCAGTAATGCCAATATTGTAATGATAAATTGGAAATTATCTCCATTTCACCAACAAAAGAATCCAAGATATAAAAATTACACGTTAGACAAAATACAAAAAGAAAGTACATAGGCAACACATTTTGGACAGTAGACTCATCTCAAAAAAACATCAAATGGATATAATCAAACATACATAAACTACAATTCTTACAGATTAAGCAGTAAACAAAGATACTGAAATTAAGTGGGAGAAGACTCGAAAACTTATGCTTGTGAAAAAAATGCCGACGCTACAAGTGATGAAAAAGCTGCACGTTGCTATTGCCCAAATGAAGAAAGTAAATCAAAAGCAGGTAGGAACAGCAATAGACCTATGGATTTGCCTGTTAAAAAAGGAAACTAAACACATCTTTTTATAAATCTATAATTCTTTAAAAACTCCTACTTATCAGAATGTTACAACACATATTCCAATTCCATGTTGCATTCAAATATAAATGGAAACTAATATTATTTCAAACTAGTTCCGAATAGGAAGTAAAAAGCTTCAAAAATGTTCAAAGTATAATTCCTAATTCCTTTAAAGTTAGTTTGATATATTAATAAATTTGAAAAACAAATTAAGGAGACAAAAATTAAAATTTGTCATTTTTTGTTACCAGCCTGCATGCTACAAAATTTCAATCTAAAAAATGGCTCATCAATACCAAAACACTGAAAATTCTTAATTTCATTTCATATTTGATTAAGATCATTAAAATACTACACTTACCTGCACAGTTATACCCGCTTGTCTTGACATCGTTTGGTACAATCCACGAAATTCTATATTTCTGTCTAAATCAAATATTGGACACTAAGGAAAAAAGTAAACATTCTTTCAATTGAAAGTATATTTTATTTCTAGAAAATTTATCTTAAAATGTAAAAATTATTTCTACCAAAATTTTACTGTACATAAAGTAATTTTATGTGAATAACCCGTGGTGGCATAAGTTATAACCTGCAAAAGCATATATCCGACAGAAAACTGCAAGAACGAGAATAAACCTTCATCTAACCTATTCTATCATAAACCCATGCCTTTGGTATGGCAATCAAAAGCAAGATAATTACTGATATGCAGTTTAGAAGTTGCCATCTCAAGCATTAAAATATTGCTTTTTCTGCTTCAATTCTGTTAACAAATTATTGTAGATATACTTTAACAACAAAGTCCAAATATTTTATAATCATCATATTAATTTCAAGATTATTTGGACTACAGTTTTGCTAACTACTAAGAATTAATATAAAATAATTTTTGTAAAGACAGGCAGTTAGATCACTATCTCGTTCTGACATTAACTAATAATTACAATAATTTAATAATTAAGTTTAATAATTTTATTTAATTTTTATTAAAAACTTCTTAAATTTAATTCAAAAATAATAATTAATAAAATTGAAACTAAAGACAACATTGCTTTCTTGCCACACTCCATAATTCAATTTTTAGTGTTTATGAACTATTTCAATTATGTAAACTAAGTGTAAAAATAAATAAGATTTACCATTTTTATTTTATGACTAATTTCCAGGATATTACACAGAATCTTAACCAGCATATGAATTTTATTAGTTCTAACATTTTCAGCTGTTGTCTGTGTCATTTTCTGAGATCAGAAAATGGCATTCTACAAATTGTGAAGGACTCTATTGACCTAAACATCTTCAAAAGTCTATGAAATCCCAATCATGTTAGATGATGAAAGTGCAACAGCTACTACAGAAGTACACAGTGCACAATTCCCCAAAAGAGTAAAAAACATGAGTATGATGTTAAAAACACAAAATACAACACAGTGTTTTCGGTGCTATCCTCAGTATCAGCAAATGTCCACAATTAAGAATGCTAAACTCCTTTCTACTGTTGGAAATCCAAGGAAAGAAAGAATAATTGAGAAAATAACCATCTACTAGCATGCCAGAAATTATCAATCTATAAATTATAAGGATGCAAACTGTTTGCTGATGACAAGGAAGTATCTAGCAAGATGTAGTTTATGCCAAAACCAAAAGCAGATTTATTATGTATACATAAGGGTATATGGTACAGGAAGGAGTTATGTTAGACAAGCATGTATGTGTATTGTATAATCATTGATATTTATGCATTAGATATATATTTGTATTATTTAAGTATTTTATATAATCATTTTATTTATTTACTAAGAGTTTTACCCCATTGGCCACCATAGACAGCCCAGTCCCTGATCACTTCACTTGCCCACTCCCACAACAGCTTCACTCTCTCATTCCCAAAATAGACTGCAGTGATACCTCGTTTTTGTTGACTTTGGTTATCATCAGTTTTGGTTTTTGTCGATTTTTGTCTCACGAAAAATTTTTTCGGTTTTCGTCGGCGTGCCCGCGTTACCTCATTGCTAATTTTGCAAAACCATGCATTTTCTTGCTCAGCGTGGCATTGTTTCTCGTTGTGTAAGCATAATCCCGTGAATCTAGTCAAACAATGGGCATATTCAAAATCTGAGTGTGAAGCCAGCACCTTTCAGTAGTACAACTGTTCAAAATCTCATGACGTTACATCTAGCATAACTGAACTTTGTAGCATGCTCATAACAGTTTTTAATTTAAATAATATGTGTTCCACTTACATTAGAACATTGTATTCTATTTTTAAATCTTTGTTTGCCTCATGATGATGAACATAAGTTTGTTGAAAGCACTAGTGAAAATAAAAAACTATTAATGATGCACTCAGTGTGTTTTTACTTCCTCTTATCTGATATTTGGCATGAAGTTCATGCTATATTGTGAAATGTATGGCAACCCAACTCTAAATATACAAATCACTGCCAACTACAAATTAAAAAAAAGTTCTTTTCCAAAACACGTATCAGGCTTTTCTACATATTTTAAGATTTTCATAACACACATACTGTGCATACATATATATATATATATATATATATATATTTGTTGGGTTTTTTTTAACATAAATCTGGATTTTAAATATTACTATTAATATATATAATATTAATAGTAATATTAAGATTATATATGATATGATATATGATCAATTAATATCATCTTCAAATAATTGTAATTATCATATTAACTCAATTTATTACAGTGAAAAAAGTATATATATATATAAGCAAGCTGCATAAAATTTAGGTAAAATTAAAAAAATGCTTACTTTAATATCCTGTACTGAAACCACCATACACTGATCATCATCAGATGTGACATGAACAAGAACAACATCAACATTAGAAGGAAACTGATATTCGAAGTATTGAGGCTGAGAAGGAGTGATTTCCACATGAACTGGATTTGATTCATTAGGGCTGTTACTAAAATATTAGAATATTTAAATTTTTTTAATATAACATTACTTAACAAGCTTAAATGTAAAGTGTATTACTAATAAATTTTCTAATGGAAACAAAGATATATTATGCAAAAGCACAACATAACATTATATTTATTAGTAAACAGTAAGAATTATCTTATCAGACAACTGTTTACCATTAATAATTTTTAAAAAAATGTATCAGTAACCAGTAATTTGATATGTTTTACTAATAATTTGAGTAAAAAATAGTCACATATTAAGTTTTTAATGCCACATATTTATTTGTTTGCATATATATATATATATATATACACATACATATATATACATACACAAATAAAAGTCATACTATATGCTTGAAACACAAACTACTGGTGACATGGATCTGCAATTCAAGAAAACATATCAGAAAAACAGATTTTTCACCTGAACACGTTACACGAAATCATTGTGTTTCGGAACATACTGCTACTTATGTTTTGAATGTTGATATATTTAAAAATCAAAAAACTATAAGTTTTATTTGGTCTTTTATTATTTTACTGTCAGGAATTTTATAAATTTTGTAGTAATTTTATATTTTGTTTTAGAAATTGTTGTTCGTAAACCTGCTGTTGAGGGACATACAGGTCCGAAACACAATGATGTCGTGTAACGTGTGTTCAGGTGAAAAATCTGTTTTTTCTGATATGTTTTCTTGAATTGCAGAACCGTATCACCAGCATAATAAGTCCTAGTAATAAAATAAGTCCTTGTGGACAAATTATGTACTAAACATAAGATAAGGACAGAAAGGCATATAATTGTCACACTTGTGATTGTTTTGTTTCCAATGAGTCGAAAACAAAACAATTATTAGTGTGTGAATCTACACATTTGGAGTCAAAATTTTAAAATTACTGTTAATTTAGCAGTAAACCAGTATTGTTTTTAAAATTGATCCTTTACTGCTAATAAAAAAGTTGATAAATTTGCAACTCGAGGTAACAGTTTAAAATGTAATATTTTTAATAGCTTCTTCAGATATTTTCAATCTTATAAGTGATACCTTGTACTTCAAATGATCCATAGTTTGAATTCTAAATTAAACAGAAATTTGACATGGAGTTTGAACAATTCTTGTGCAGTGAAAAATGCACTTTTTGTATAAGCCATCTATTGTATGCCCAAGTTGTGTCTTGCTTTTGCTGTGAAAGCAGGCAACTCCCAAAAACTGGAACAGTTCAAAAACACACACAGAAATATTTAAAGTTTTTGAAAAGATTTTCTAATCTGGGGAGAGCCACCGAAATAGCCAAAAACATTTATCATCTTCTGCTTATCTAATGTCTATTAAAAATCTGGAAGTGGTACGTAAAAACATCTGTATGTGCTGTGAAAGCATTTCTTGCATTTCACTCATGGTTTCAGTGCTTTTTGCCTATTTTTCGTGTGTTTGGTAAAATATATATATATATATATATTACCAAATGTGAAAAGCTCTGTAAAGGTAGTGACAATACACTCATGTTAACAATATCATCAAGCAGAAGTAGGATATCCTTAAATGGAAGGTCCATCCACCATAAATTCCAGATCTCTTGCATTGCAATCTTCATACCTTTGCCCCTATAAAAATGTCTCCGAAAGGACGACTATTAAGTCGACTGTGACATCAAAAGGACCGTATCAGACTTGTTATGCAACAGCCCCAACCGACTTCTATCAGACAGATATCGTTAACCATATTTGCCAATCGGACATTTGCCTTAACACCAGCAATGATTTCTTCTAAATGAAATGAACATACTAGACCTCACAACCCTCAAATGGAAACTCTTTGATCATCCATTATACATAAAATCAAACTTATTATTTAAATACATCAACATCCCAAAGCCTAATATATTGATACTAATCCAAACTCTCGCTGTAATCAGTGGAGGAGTACATAGGCCACAGGCATAGGAGTCACCCCAGCTAACATCATGAGTAACCACGAATGGTTACATCTAAATTTAAATACATCTGGAAGCAAAGACTTGCTCGGGGTCTGGATGGCGTAACTGGCAAGTGCACCACACAATAAACAGAGGTTGTGGGTTCAAGTCACACTCTGGGATGGTTCTTTTCTTCCAGAATGATCTAAATTATTTAATAAAATATTATAATTATTAATTTAGATAAGAGATAGCACCTAACATCTACCTCGAGTACCAAATTACTTATTTCTAATTATAGCATAATAATAGCCCAATTAATTACAACAAGAGCTTGGATTATTATTATTTAAACATATTCAAAAATTTCATACAACAAAAACACGATAATATAAAGATCAAATACTAGTTATTTTATTTTCATTAAATTCCACTATGTCTACAATGTTACTAAAATCATTTAGATAAACTATTATGGACTGTACACCATTTTATATTCTAGATGGGTAAAGAAGAAATAAAAGTATTCTTACCTCATTACAAAGTTTTTGATAATTTTAACACACAATGAAAAAGTTACTGAATCGTTTGAAGCAGACGAAACATCAATATATACATTTTGCTTTCCAAAAGGAATTTGTCTGTCCGAATTCAAATAATTTTGTAAGGGACATAAGGTGTGGCCGACTGTCCTATATTCATAGCTAAAAAGACAAAAGTATGCATATAATGATTCTAATTTATCTACATATAGACATTTTAAAGTATTCTTTTTCCTTTATTATATGACTTTTACATGCAGTTTTTGTTCCATATTTAAACTGATTATTATTAAAATCAATTTTAAAGATGAGCAGATACATCATCAAAATACAATTTAAAAATGAAAACAAATCACATTTACTTCTAGCAATCAAAATACTTAATTAAATATCTTAACTACACAAGACTTATATATTTTTAATTAAATTTAGAAGGATTCAACAAGTAAACAAACTGATAGAACCAGTTTTTATCCTTAGAAAAAAATTTCAAATTTCTCAATTATACATCTGCATTTTAGTAGTATGCTAAACTTTGCTCAAGTCGTTATCAATTTTAATGACAATATAAATAATAATTACAGTAGTTTATGTGAATAACCTACATTATAACAAAAAATTACGTCCGACCCCAGTTCGCGATATACTTCCGTGTGGATTGCTGTTTGCTCGAACTTGATGTTACTGTCGAGGAAATATGCCTCGGAAGCATCTATATATACTGGCAGGGTTATGTGACCCTCTCCACTAAAAAATTGTGTTTCTCTCTATTTCAAACCTGATCCAAAAACAAGTGCAGATTGTGCACTGAAGGTTATCTATTAATTTTAAACTGTAAATACAAGCTCATTAACAGTTTTTCCTTTATAAACTTGTCTGTCTTTAAAAACGTATGAGAAATCCTTTACATGCCACATGTGTTCATTTGTTGTTGTAATTTTTTCAGAAACCACCAGAGAAATTATAACAAAAACCTCACATTATATATAAAAAAACAATAGAACGAACCCAACTTTTCATTAAAGCCAGTTGATATGCTGAATTATCAAGCTATAACTAGGCTAAGTTACCTTGTATCTAATTATTAACTTAGTCTAATTATAGCTCGATAATTCAGCAGACCACCTGGTTTTAACCTCACATTTAGTTATCTAACTCGCAGTGTTGACGGGAAGGGTGGTATCTCGGCAAACTGTTTACAGACAGCTGCATGCAGGCCAGCTATATGCAAGACAACTGGCAGTTTGTATCCTACTTATGCCCTCACACAGACATGCCTGGTTAAGCCGGACTCGGGATCACCTCAACTGGTCTCTGGCGCTGTGCTCTTCACAGACAAGTCTCCGTTTGGCCCGAGATCGTTATATTTTTGGACTTAAAACATCTTGAAACGTCAAGAAATGCAAAAAAATTCAGGGGTAATTTCTGTATGTATGGATGTTAGTGTGCATGTACGTGTGTGTGCATGCAAGGCATGATTTTGTTTACCCTGTTTGAAGCTTAATGACTCCTGTGCTTTTTGTTGAAAATTTTTGAAATTTTGCAGGGAGGTATTATTAGGGGAATTGATGCTATTAAATTTTGGTGATTAAAGTTTGAGGGAGTGGGGAGATAAATGGAGATCGTGTGTATCTCCAGTAGGGTCAGACTTAATGATAACTGTACTCATTATTAGCATTTACAGTTGTTTTTATTATAAAATCATCTTGACCCTCATAATTAAGCTTTTTCCCATTTTATAACAGTTAAAAATATAATAAGTTTTTTTAATAAAATATCATAACAGATGGTGCCACCAAATGTTACCAGGAAACTGGAGCAATTCATTGCTGGATTTTTTCTTATCATTTTAAATAATTAAATATTTAAAAATTGAATAATTAAAATGGTGTAATAAAGTTACTTACACATTTTCCAAAACAAGTGGAACTTGCCATGAAATTACTGCCTGTTGCTGTCTAACAACAAATAAAATGGGAATTCCTCTCGTTGCATTAATGCTGTGCACCTTTACCCTGATAGCCGAATTCTGTAAAAATAGAAGGAAAATGTTTCTTTGAATGTATATTTAGAAAACAAAAATTGGTTGAAATGCCGTTATAAGCAAAAAGAAGTTATTGAAATTTGTTCAATCCTATATACTTTTGAATAGTTTGTTAAAAGATACTTCTCCCTAATTTAAAACATTCAAATTTAATACAAATTTGATTTCTATATGTTGACAACAATAAACAACACAACAGAGGCAATTCAATTTTAAACATCTTGTAAAAAAATACAAATAGTAAAGACTAATACAAAAAAATATTGATGTCTCCCTTGTCGTCCTTTTCATCATCTAAGGAAAAATTAACCACATCGGCGGAGTCAAATTTTCTTTATAGGCTACTTTCCCGCCTATGGCTATGCAAATCGAGTAGAAGTTCCGTGACTTCGGATATTTTCCATAAAATTTCATATTATAAATAAATTTCTAAAAAGATACATTCAAAAGTATATTTTATCCTGGATTTTTCTTTTAAAAAATTTATTTATAAGAGATGATTCAAATTTAAACATTTCAAATTGAAACTGCTTCTAATAATTAATAATAAAAATCTGAAAATATTTATCCTAAAAAATATTTTGATTGTTCTTATATATTAACATATCACATGCAATAAACATTACAAGACAACCATTGTAATTTAAGCAAATAACCAATATACAGGTATACCTCGAGTTACGTTGTTCCCGATTATAAGTCATTTGTCAAAAAAGTACATGGAAAAATAAAAATCAAGTTTAACTCATTTTGTTCGACTTTACATCCGTCTGCCACAAATATTGAAGTCGTAATACAACTAGAGAAGCATTAAAAGCATATAAAATCATATTAAAATATGTACATTTACAGTAAATGTTAATATAATCATCATAAATTCTAGAGAACGAAACACAAAAACATCTGTGTTTCTGTATTGTTGTCTTATTTAGCGGTCTTGATGTGCTCGTTATTGGCGTTTTCCACCGTAGTTTCGACTTACGTCGTAACTACACAGTCGAACTTACTGTTCGACTGTGTAGTTACGTAAATTCGACTTACGTCACCTCTCCTGGAACCAATTACCGACGTAAGGCGAGGTATACCTGTATTAGCTATGTTTGAAAGTCAATTTAAAAGCGAGAGCAGATTATGAGATGGTATGAGTTATGTACTGATTTTAACTTGCAATAATGAACTCAACAAATGGGTTTTCGTTTACCTAAAATAACTTTATTCAATGGGATAGGGCAATGCAACAGATAAGCAATCTGCAAGGGGTGATGTCTCCCAGGAGGACTTTTTGCAGGAGGATCTCATAAAACATCTGCTTTATGGGAAACTGATCCCTATTTAGGGTTATGAACATGAAGAAAACCCAGAAAAATTCACTCTGCCAACCCTATGGCAAAGCACAAAACTACAAACCTTACAACCAATTTTCAGTGTTTGGTGATTTTCTCCACTCAGCCAAAGGTGGGCCCTAAACCATTGTAATATATAAAGTTTGAATGACAAACTGTCAAATAAAACAACAGAAGTCTTGAGGCATCTACCAGTGCACCCAGACCATGCTTTTGCAAAAATACAGCAATCCATGCAGTCTAGCACTCCAATAAATATCTACTGTATTTCAAATTCAAAGATAGTAAGTCAATTCTTTCTTTGCTTTTAACAAGTGATTATGGACTCCAGATGCAGAATAAAATGTATTGTTGTCTCTCTTCTATATTAAGTCACTGATTCAAAAGAAGAGTAAAAAATTTTAGACAGGCCACTAATCGGAATAACTTCCTTAAAATTGCATCATGTTCATATTCAACAAACACATCGAAACAAATTAACAATTTAGAAATAGAGCATGAATGTAGACTTTAAGGTAATGAAGTTCAATTTATTTGTTGAATATAATCTAAGAGAGTTTATTATACTTGAAAGTAATTTAAAAAAGAGAAGGTTAGTTTTAATTAATAGTAAATTAACTGAAAAAAATTTATTAGTGAAAATTTCAGGTTCATTACAAAGGTGCCTGGACACTTACATGCTTTACAAACTTAAAAATAGGAATATCGACGTCAGACAAATAGAAACATAAAAACTACTAGACACATACGAACAATACACATTTTATCCTGGAAAATGAAATTTCCACACGCACAAATATTAAGGAGGAATTTATTCATATAAAATTTTTGAAAAAAATACTGAATTTGAGGTTCCAGCAATCAAAAGATGTTTTATGGGAAACAAAAAGAATGCAATTCACAGTTTTCTTATGAAAATGGTATTAAAATATTATACTGTATAAGAAAGAATATTAGAGTTATCTGAGAAAGAACTATTATATTCCATCACAATAAATTCACATCCCGACACTGCTTAACTTGGTCGAAAAAGTTAATAAATTAATTTTTCCAACCGAGACTTTCCGATCTCTATTTGTCCGTCTTTAGTGTTAATTTTCAAAAATAAAACTACTCAGGCTCCACACGACTAAAAGGGGTTGTAAATAATTTTATTTTTGAACTATTAAACAGAATTGTTTAACGATGACTCTCATCAGCTTTCATTAGAAAGGTTCTAAATTCTTCCACGAACATTTCTAGAACATTTTGAATTCTTGCAACGACTTCCTATCGAAACTATAGTTCTATCTGCAAATTTCAAATTGGCATTCCATTTGAATCATTATGGTTCATACTTGAAGTTTAAATACACATTCTTCCCACTTCTTTTATAAATAAAACAAATATCGGGAGCGAAAGAAAGAAGAAAGACATTGATAGAGGATATTCAAAAAGTTCTTTTTGAACAAAGAGACATCGTTAACAATTCATCGTATTCCAGCAACAACAAAATTATACCAGATTTTGGTTGGGACAATTCGAGTAAAATTATTTTACCACCCGATGGATACCATCCAAATTCTAAATTTTCACAGCCAATAGAAAATCTTTGGAATTTCTAGTTTGACCAACCGCCATGGCAACAATGGAAATGACAAGCGAAACACGAGATGCCAAAATGGACTCCGAGACCTCCGGCAGAGGGACACCCATTCCAACAGAAGTAGGAAGACTGAGAGAAGGATAAGTCTTCTGCAAGGGAGTAAGGCAAGACCATTAGAAAACATCAGTAAGATGCAAACTCCAAACAAGGGATTTACCCCCTCCAGAAATAATCTCTTTCTTACATACACACATTATCCGATAGAACCATCAATTACCAGTAACGTTTTCCAATCATAGAAAAAACTTTTACGAAAGTTTTCACAGAGAAAAATTTCATTCAACATACACCGGTACCCCAACAGAGTGTTACAGTGTTTCAACATTTAACTGGTGACGCCAACAGTCCAAGCCAAAAATTTCTGTTACCAAAAGGAGGAGTTAATCACATTTGCCGGCCGAGAAAGAAAAAAGAGAGGGTAAGACACAAGATAAGATTGCAGATGTGAATGACACCGTTGGGAACTTAACAGAAACGTACGGCACGTCCGTAGGAGCAAAAAAGTCAAAGGAACCGTACCTCTAAATGCAACCTTCGACCAGATATCACCCCCAAATCGGCCCAAAACAAACTTCTGGATGCCATATAGTCGTGCTGCATGCTCCACTAAGCCCATAGAGTGTTCAACGCACAGCACAACACGGCTATTTGACATTCTAACAATATTTGTCGGTAAAGATTAAAGAAACGCCCGACGGGCGATTCTCTGCCGGATAATCGCCTCCAAATGCGGAACCTAATGCCCACAGTTCACGCTCGCCCGCGAGTTGTTACAAGTACGGCGATCGGTGCCTATCACATATATTAAAAAATGCATTAACCCATACCGACCGAAGACAGTTTTTACTTTCGACCGGTACTACCACCTCTTCTCCGTGCTCCGCGTCGTTCGCTTCGATCCAAGCTTCGCACGCAGTCGCGTGCGTCGCTGCCAGCTATCGCTCGCACCTCGGTGACCATGCGGGATCGAGCCCCCGCTTCCTCTAAAACTACATATCGTAAAGTACTCCACCAACGGTCGGGTGGGCTACTCGAAGCCGGCATAGATACGCAACTAAATGGTTAAACGCCATGATCTTAGCGGGACGTGAGTCGCGTTAAGGTCCCAACAGAGACATCACATTTTCAATCGTACCCCAACGGGTACGGTCAGTAACTCATTCGGAAGTGTTATTGTACCGAGAGGGGGCGTACTCACCTGATTGTGGCCGAACTCGTATCGATACCAATAGGTGATCTGTCGATCGCTTCGGACCGCATTGTCGTACTCCTTCGAGAAATTGGCCCGGATTTCCACCACGTTCGACGAACGACACCTGCTTCCTAGAAAGGAAACGACGATTAAACACTCAAATAACATCTCGCCTTCACTTTCAGTCCTCTCAGCTGACCGTCGATTGAGTGTTGCCAAATAGGCAACGTCACCGACGATAGGAGGCAGTAATTCCTACAAACGTCTAGACCCCGAGCGAGCATTAATGTCAATTTATTCCGCATCGTGGCGCATACGCAACGTCGGCTTTTTCACCCGATCCAGAGAGAAAAACTAATAAACTAATGCATTCATAATTGTTTATCCATTGAGGAACTCGTTATACGTTAAATAAAACTCAACTAGGCGGGTGTGGTTTAAAATATAGTCGTAGGCGAAGTTCAAACGACCGTATCGAGACAAGCGGACAAATAAAGGACGACGACGGCAGTGAGAAAAATATTAAAGTATTTAACAGCAGGTCGTGTTTACCTACTTATCACAAATCAACAAGCAACGAGTTGCTCAACTTTCTCGGCAACATTTAAAATTTTGGTGGCACCGACTGTTATCATATTTTATTTTAAAAACTTTTTACATGTTGAACTATAAAATGGCAGAAAGCTTAATTTTGACGGTAGAGATGAGTTTTATAAAAGCAATTGTAAATGCTAATGAGTAAAATCGTCATTAAGTTAGACCCTACTGGAAATACACACGACCCCATTATCTCCCCACCCCTTGACCTTTAACCATCAAAATTTAATAGCATCAATCCCCTAATAAACAAACCTCCCTGAAAATTTTCATTAATTTTCGACAAAAAGGACAGGAGTTATTAAGCTTCAAACAGGGTTAACAAAATCGTTCCCCCCACACACACCTATACGCACTAACATCCACACACAGAAATTACCCCCGATATTTTTTTTTTTTTTGTAAGGGGTCATTTTTTGCTGGATCGCCATACTTTCTGTTATAACAGACAGTAATTACAACAAAACGTAAATATTTGTACATTGATTAATTATTAAATCGGCAAAAACGATGAAGAAAAACGAAACTTGTTACCAACGGAAGGGTGGACTAAGGTGGATTTAGGCAAAGTTCGAATGTCCAGTTATCAAGGCGATTTGCTAGCCACTTTCGGGAGTGGAGAATGTGCTCGATATTCTCGCATTTATAATATCATTTACGATCTAAGCGACTAATAAAAATCCATGTAGGGATATGTCCGCTTTGTAGTTGACTAGTAGTGTAATTTTTCGAACATTTTTCTTTTCTTCGACAAATGATTTATAAAAAAAAAAGAAAAAAAAATACGCCTAAGCCGTCACAAATAGTTATGATTATGAATATCGTAAATGCCATAATACCGAATATGTTCTTTCCCTTTAAAGTTGCCCTCAAATCTCCTTCGTAATCTTTGAACTTTCACCAGAATAGACGCTGTCGTCGTAACCGCTTTAAGTTTCTTTTCGTTACAACGGTTCCTATCGGATGAATGAATAACGCGGGAAAAGCTTACGGTTTCTCGCTACCGTAAGCTTAATTCCAACAGTAAGACAGAATTATAAAAACAATATGTATGACGATAAGCGACGATTGACAACTTAACTAGATTAGTGTTTTCCAGCAGATAAAGAGTATTGTTCGGCTTTATACAACCCGCCCTCCTCCCCACTCCCATTTTCGGCGTCTTTATTCCACTGCTGTGGACAAAATTCGTCCCCGAAAGAGTTTAAACCGATTTTTTTAGTTTTAAAATATTTCGTACGTACATAATTCTTTGGGAATATCGAAGGCGGAACTTAGGGTTGGATATGGACGATGGCGGGCGTCCGTTAATTACAATGTCCGCTATTTACAAGTAAATATAATACATATTCTATTTGAAGGGTCCGGGGATGTAGTAACGCCCGTTAAGTAGAGGTGTTTGCTATTCGGGAGTGTCCGTTAATGAAGGTATTATTATTTGTTTACAGATCTGACATAACAGGAATTGTAGAAGTTCGTAGCCAGTAAAGATTTCCAGAAACATTTTTAGTGTGAGATCAATTATTTTATTCCTAATTCCACCTTATAACCTTACAAGATATAGAGCGTTTTGTTCTAAACATTATCGTATTTTTTAATGGAGAAATCATTTATATATGAGTAGGTTTCTGTCCAAAACGTTAATTAACCTATTTTATTTTTAATTAATTGTAATTACGAACAAAGAATTCGTAATTTGTAATTGACCAGACCATACCACGAAACGAGTTCCGGCTATTGGAGCTGTTTGCCACAGCGGCATAATTTAGAACTACAGTAATGCTCGCTCAGGGTCTAGACCACTGGTGCTCTAACTATTTTCATTTTCGAACCTCCATTTTGTTTAAAGTTTTGTCGCGACTCCTGGATGGACAGTAGACGTTTTTAAGCCGTTTTGGTTTTGCGCTTATGTTTCTGCCTTATTCCTCTAATAAGGCAGAAATATAAGCTAAAGTCCAGAAATAATTTTACTTTAACTACGTTGACGAGGTATGAATAAAACACATAATTTTATGAAACAGTGGTTTTATTTATGTATATGGGTATAAATATTTATCTAATAAAAAATACTTTTAAAGATACTTTACATCATAAGAATTCAATGTGAGGTATGCTATTCTATTTTTATTAATAATATACCGGTAATTTCATTTCACTGTTTTATTAATACCTGATACTTGTTGAAGAAAAGCATTATATTTTTTTTATTTTCGAAAGAAGCCCAGTGTTCATGTCAAAAATAAAACCTCATTAAATTGATAATCGGGAGTCTGAGCAGTGTCTCCTCGCCAAAGTAAAATTGTCACCGACTGACTATATATACAGGAAATGGTTGCCGATTTTCGGGGGTCGATTTCTTCGCCCCCCAAACGCCCGAAGTAATTCCGAATATCTCGTTCGAAAGAAAATTGTTTTCTTTAGTGTGCAGAATCTCAAGATTTTGTAAAAATATGTGACAATTCAGATGACGGTCAAAATTTTTCTTAGCAGTTTTCTTTGGTAAAGATAAGCTTAGCACTTGAAAGCGGTACCCACGAGATTTTTACCTGTATTTTTTACCTTACACTTCGTTCTTAAGCGCCATGAGTATTATGTGTTACTCATTAATTCGTAACCCATCCCTTCCCCCGATTTATATTAATCGCAACGAAACAATTTGTGTTATTTCCTATTGTTCTGAACATTATCTTTCTTATTTTAACATTATCTTATCGGTGTTATCTTTGACAACAAATTAACTTATCACGATCACATTTGTTACGTTGTCAAACACGGGGTATGTTCTGGTGTTTCTGTAAAAGTATGTTATGAAATTCTGTTTTAAACTGCCTCCCTGTCTGGCAATAACTTTCCCAAATTTATTTCGTAAAGTTCATTCGGAATTAAATAACCCAGAAGTTGCCAGAACTCGTCGTTGTTTACCTGATTTTATCAATCGTCTAAAATATTTTCATCGTATACTTTTCTATAAATATTTTAATGGACGAATCTCAATTACGGGCTCGGCCTTCGTATACCTACTGAATTCGTAATATCTCGTTTTTTACCTGTTTTTCTTATCGTCTTTCATTATCTCATAAATCATTTTTTATCGTGTATCCACTCATTTGAGTCCAGTCGAGTACCCTTTGTATCGCGACTTCACTTTTTATAAAAACAAACGTAATCTATTTTATATAAAACGTAATTTAATTTCTACTTCTTTGTGTTATTACTAGTTTATTTGTTGTTGTTTTCAATTTTTAACTTGTTTTATTTTATTTTCGGCGTTTGTTAATGGGGGAGGAAATCAATTGTCTTCGCATTTTTACACGTAACCACCTCCTCTCTTCGGACGTCTAATAAAACTCGACCCCCTTAAAACCTTTATCACTTTATGAATCAGATACCATAAGCAGAATCGAAACACAAGAAATTTTGAAATAAATATAATAAAATGCATAAACTATATCAGTATATAACAACTTGTACAAAACTAAAAAACTTGAGATTAATGCAAACAGTACAGTAATACCCCAACTTACGCGAACCCGGAGTTACGCGATTTTCAAATCTCGTCGATTCGTCTTTCGTTTGAGCGCCACGCAACTCTCGATTACTCACTCCCCACACACTATTGTTCAGCTTACATGTTCGGACATGTCGCGCGGAATCGACGAATAGCTACAATTTATTTTGTGTTTTTTTTTTATTTCTGTGTTTGTTATATCTACGGAGACTCAGAGACTCTACTATGTCATCCAAACGAAGTAGAACTGATTCTTCTGCATCAAACAAGAAAAGAACATCTTTTTCTTTGGAATGTAAAGTTAACATTATTAAAGACTTGGATACAAAAATGGAAATTTGTGAATTGGCAAAGAAGTTTGATCTACCGGAATCGACGGTCAGAACAATTATCAAAGGTAAAGAAAAAAATTCTCGAAGCTGCGAAAACTTGAGAGAAGACTTCAGTTCAATTGAAAATGGGTTACAAATTTTAGAAAATATAGACTCCAACGAAGAGCGCATTTCTTCTACAAAACGAGAAATAAAAAAATTATTAGCACGCTACGAGGAAACTTTGTGGGAGAAAAAAACATCTTTGAGCCGTCAGACGAATTTGTTAGATTTTAGGAAGCCTTCTATAACAAAATAACTTCGATTTACGATTTTAATAATATAATTTGTTATACATGTGTATTATCTAAGATTTTACTAAACATTTTTTTCTAAATTATTGTTTTCTTTAGTCTCCGGCCCCAATTAAAAATAATTTGTATGTATTTATATGCGAAATTATACCCCGACTTACGCGGTTATCGCTCGGTCCCACCTATCGCGTAAGTTCGGAGTATTACTGTACTGCCAACGGACCGGTTACGTGGAGTTTTCTGGGTTTTCTTTGCGTTAGTAATACTTAAATTGAGGCCAGCTTCACGTAAAAGTCTTTCCGGAATGCATCTTCTTTAGTAGATCGCCGACGTGTTACATTGCCTCAGCCAAATAAACCAAATCAATTCTAATAATTTTTCTATAAACGCGATATTTACCCGGACCTGTTTAACTACTAGGAAACCCGGACATCCCGCCCTAACCCCGATTTCATCTCTTCTTATTAACTCATAAACCCGTTGTCGAAACTTCTTACTGATACTGCTTAAGATATTCTAACGTTCGGCCAAATTTATGTACTGTACGTGTAACGATTTTAAGGCACAAAGTAGGGCTGGAAGTCTTTTTCTGTGCCGATGTTTACTTGTCCTATATATTATCGCGGCGACATTGCTTCGTCCAAAACTTTTTGCAGTTGTAGTCTGTGTAGTGTTCGTTATATTATAGTATTTGATTTATATAACTAGAAAGGTTATCTTACGTAAAATTTTGTCACACCGAGTGTCGAATCTAACACATTTTTAAAATTCTTTATTCCTCTACTGTACACAATTTAAAGAATGTTTAAAATGTGTTAGATTGATCACTCGGTGTGATAAACCGAGTGACCAATCTAACACATAGTGTGAATAACCGGTGTGATAAACCCCCTGGTTAATTTACGCGATCATTTTTCTTATATTAATGTGCATTTTTAAAATACGTGGATACCATAGACCCTTCGACGGGAACGACGCCCACCCAGTATTTTCTCCAAACAATGTTATCACGTCCGTGGTTTTCACGCTGTGTGACGTAAACCTAATGTAATTAATAAATTTCTCCGTGTTACCGCGTATATCGAAATGGCGTTAATCAAATACAGAGTGCCAGGGTGCTCGACGGAACAATCACCGCCCGCTAGAACAAATTTTCGGTTAATAACAAATACTTTTTATTTTAACTTTAATTTATTCACTCGTCCGTAAAAGTTCTCTAATATAAAGATGAGTAACCAACTGAAAAATAAAATAAAACCTTACGGCTTTATTTAACCTTCGTCCGACGAAATTTATACTCGATTCGGTTCGTTTTTTCATAAGTGAAAAAACACAAACTGCGTGCGGAACAAAATCGTCGGCATGTTTTGCAATCATTTCAATGGACGAAGTGCTTTAACAATACGCGTCTGCAACACACTAAGATTCTTTGCAAATTCACGAGTCAATCTTTAACAATTTCTTCCCGCAATTTCTCTTCGACGGCTTTTGGGGCCCGTACGTTTTGTATCCTTCACTTCAAAATTTCCCCGAAGAACTTTCAAAACCACGTTTCACACATCCGGAGTTTAGAAGCATCTTCCCCGTACGCAATACGAGTATTTTTTTTACTGTTTACGAAACTTAAAGGCATTCGTAATATACACGATTTGCATTTTATCTGCAAACATTTCGACATTTCGACTCGAGTTTATTCAAACCAAATGCGAAGTAACGGCTTAAAATAAGCTTCAAAACAGACAATATAACTTCACATCCGGAATTACGTGTTAAATTTTACAACTTAAAATTACATCACGTATTTATGTTAATGAATTATATTAAACATAAGAAGATCTAAAGTAGAGCTTAATTAGAGCTAAAAAAAAAACTATATTGATTGAATATTAATAAGAAACTAATAGAATCAAAAGATATTAGAGTTTTCTGGAAGCTAATTAATAATTTTCGAAAAAAGAGATTGGATGTTTCTATACAAACAAGAATAAACTATGAGAGATGGTTAAATTATTTTAAGGACTTTTCTGAGGACTACCTTATACAATCAAAGCAACGTTTATACGGAATATACGGTGTCTCACCAAGTAAATCAAGACGAGTTAATAAGAGTAGAAGAAGTTCAGAAACGTATTAATGACTTAAAAGATAAATCAACACCGGGATCAGAGGGAATCTCTAACTCATTTATTAAATTGTTACCCATTCAATTAATCCATTATTTAACCAGATTTTTTAATAAAATGTATTCTTATAGTTTAATACCAAAAAAGTGGAATGAAATTATATTTACAATGATTTTTAAACAAGGAAATAGAAAAGATCCCTCTAAATATACACCAATAACGTTATTGTCCGGATTTCGAAAAATATTTACAGCAATTCTAGCAGAAAAATTCAAGAATTGCATACAGATAAATAACTATAAAAATACAACACATATATAACACATATAAACACTGATATAATTGTTTTTACATAACACTTAATTTGTATGTATTGGTATCAATAATATGTTTATAACATAAATTGTTCTTCTGACAAAGTTATTTTTGTATATGTATGAGCAAATAATATTGTTTTTGGTACACGAATATCAAAAATTAAAAAATTAGACCAAAATAATTTTTAGTTTTAAAAAAGAAGTCGTTTGACGATATAAATTAAGTTAATACATTTATATATAAATCACCTACGCAGGATTTACCGAAATTAATCTTTTAACAAACTGTTATTGTTATAATATCTTAAAATAGATAAAATCGATTTCATTTACAAAGCAGAAAAGCGCATTTTAATTTCAACTTTACACGTAAAAATAACGAAAATTTGCTTAAAATTCCGGATTTTTCTTATTTATAATCCATTTTTATTTACATTTAATAAAATATAAATCGTAATTAATTAAATATTAGCGTGTAATTAAGGCTACAAGCCTCTGATCGGTAATGTTTTTACCATAAGGATATAGTAAAACGTTTCGTTTTCGACTAGGAGTGACGTCAAATAAGCAACCAATGAGAAGCGTTTCTTCTCTATGAGCTAACCTTATATTCTAGGACCTTGCAAACGACTTTCATGACTTAAAAAAGATTCAAAACATATTTATCCGCAGATTATTTCAACTTGAATATAATATACCGGGAAGTACACTACACTTGGAGTTAATGCGATTTAAATTAAATACAATCTTGATTAAAAGTTATATAACATGTTTACAAAGATTTGACAACGAAATTATTATATTTATTATACAAGAAATCAAGAGATAAAGATATAAAACGCAATTGGATAATACAAATGTCAAAGATCTTTAATACATACGGTTTCTCTATAGAATTAGATTTCGAACAACTCCGAAAGAATGACCAACAGTTTAAACAAGTAATACATAGATGTATGGAATATTCAGTTACACAAAATATGGAAGACATTCATAAAAGAAAAAACAATAACTGCTATAGAACGATTTTCAACTTCCCAATAATCAATAATTATATGAAAACTAATCTTTCATTTAGTGCAAAAAAAAGTTTTCGTACAGCTAAGGCTAAACCAAAATGGATCGATGATAGGAGACAACTATATAGAATACGCTCAATCCAAGTGTCGAAAGTGTAAGAAATTACTATCTAAATCACATTTATTCGCAGAATGCGGGCCATGGAAATGAACAAGATTCGGGATCTAATAAAGAACAAAGTATTAAAGATATGAACGAAACGGAAAGGTATACGAAACTAGATAAAGCCAACACTAACGATATCTACATTTTGTATAATCATATAAGAAGAAATTTTTTGAAAAATTAAAAATTCGTGTGTTCAGATTATGTGATTTTATTATGTAAAAAAATAATATTACATAAACTAAATTCAATTATCCTTTTTTATTAAGTCAAATAGCTTGTAAAATAATACCCCTTGTAACAGGCTTAAGCCTTATACGCAAATAAATTTCAATTTGAATTTGTAAAAAAATAAATAAATATATATATATATATAAAAGATTTTTCATGAAAAAATATATAAAAAATAAAATATTAAAGTTATATAAATATTGGTTCTTTTTTTTTGTATAAAAGAATATTAAAATATAAAAGATATATAAAACCACGATTTATTCCACAAACGCTCGTTCAAATCGTGCGTACAAGTATATCCGAAGGGGCATCAAAAATGGGTGTGGTTTCGACCTGTATGAGAGTTTTTGAAATAGGAATTATCTCAGGATCAGTCCACTTGTTTATTCATTTATAATTTATTATTTATAAAATAGCATACCGCAGTAACAATTATATTTCTGATTGTTAATTCATATTCAACTATATAATGTTTTTCACTTGCCTTTTGATTTATTGGATTTACTGCGGCATTGATTTCTCATTAATTATATTATGATTTTAATTAATCTCCTTAATTATATTATATTGTAATTGTGTACCTTGCAGTAAATATCGATTTATTGTTTAAGATGCATTTTTCTCATTAAATCCATTTACCTTTGAGGCTTTCAAGGTTTCTAATAGATTAATTGATATTGTAAGTATAGCATTACCTAAGCCCTTGTGTTGTAACACTACATCGAAAATCATAAACGATTTAGTAGTCCAGAGAATTAGGATCTGTGCATTGTGTAAGCTGGTTCGAACAAGTTTTACTTTTGAAAGAAACTTATCAATTACGATATCCGACCGAGTTTATTTATACACGAATCACATTTAAACAACTGCGTTTATTGTTTACTCGCAACGTTTTCTTTCGTTCCCCTCAAACTTTTACACATCTAGAATATTTAAACATGGAAGAAGAGATTGAATTGTGTTTGAGATGTTATCTCCAACCGATGCTCCAACCATGGCCTTAGTGTGTGGCCTGGATCCTTTCTTAGAATGCAATTGCCAGTGTTCGAGTAGAAGCAATTCTCTGGTCAAGTTGGTGAAAGCCTTCTATATTCAAATGGTCGAAAATATTTGTTATTTTGCTTTATTTATATCGATTCTCTCCAACATTCCAGTAATAAACGAGTGGGTTCCTTGCGCTAGAGCATTCAAACTAATTGGAGACGACACATTTATCAAATTATCAATTTCTACTTGGATGATAATGTATACGACAATGTACTGTACAGTTTGATGAAACGGAACAAAATAAAAACAACGATTAAATTAAGAAATATATCTTTCTCGGATAAAGAAAAATTAAATTATCGATTAAAATTAACATTCAAGAGTCTGTATCATTACACTACGCATTTCGCTGTACTGTCACTAATTATAGGTTCTATTTTATTCTATTTTGCTTCCGAAAGAGGATATTACTCACGTAATGAAGCATTATTCTGCCATGTTGCGACGGAAATTTCTTATGTGTATATCGCTACTGGACAAAGCTATATTTGGATTCTTCTTAGTATAGTTACTTCAATCGGAAAAATTGGATTTTTGAGTTTATCCAAAGAACTTTTATTAATTAACAAGAATAACAGAAATTTGTTTCCTCAAATAGAATCTGTAATCCTTTGCCACGACCAATTGTGGTTGTTTTTAAATCACATAAACAATATCTACGGCCCTGCTTTGCTGCTGAATTACTTTATTCTGATGTCGACGACCTGTTTATTCATTTACTATATTATATTCGTAAAAATGCGTGAAATTGTCTGGTTCGTATATTTTACCTTTACTTGCGTTTTCATTCTGGCTTGTCTTACACTCGCCTACTTACTATCTTCATTTACTGCCGCAGTAAGTATCTTTATAATTTCTTAGAGAATAGACGTTCAGTTTTCAATAAATTAATATTTATTTCAGATGCAAAATGGGTTCCAAGACATTCGAAAATTCGCAGACTGTAATTTGGAGCTTGAACAGAAGCTGAAAGTAAGTCAAATGCGTGCATGATTCAGTAAAAGCTTTGTATATTATTCCGTATTATTTAAGCACTGAAAAACATTAATATATTTATTCCATACACATCTCAATATTAGTTATAATAAAAAAACAATGCAATTCAAAAATAGTTATTAGCAAACACAAAATTTTTATGAATACAGTAAATATGAAATGCCCAAAAATTATAAACTCATTATATTATAAGAAAGGATGAAGATACGTTTTATTAATCATCTGAAAATAAGATGTGATAACTTCAAAATGTTATCGTGGCAACATTTCTCACGTTCTTTCTTGCTGTATAGATCGGAGCATTGTCTTCTCAAACATTCAATAGGCACTTCCAATTATTTTACCAAATGGACGAGCTTATAAGCAATATCATTAATTTTACCATTAACGAAAGCAACATTAGGTTTAACTCCTGTCAACATGAAACACTATTACCTCATTGCTACCTCTTAGAATACATTTGTTCTTAACTACTTACATGGTAGCAATTAGGGTTTCTCAAACGGGATCCCGGTTGTTTTTTTAACCCGGGAAATATCCCGGGAAATTCCGCAAATTTCTTAAAAATTCACTTTTTTCTTATTTTATGTTAAGGTTGAGGAAATTTTGAAAATAGAAAGTATAATTAACTCGTAAACTGTCAGAATACATTTGCATTTATTAATTTTAAACCTACTTATCAGTTTTTTTTTTTTTTTTTTTTTTTTAGTTTTTGCCTCGTTATGGCACGTCACAAATGATCAATAATCAATACGTAGTCTATTTGTGGCAAGACTCTCAAGATTCTTTACCGGTAATATCTGGAATAATTGCGCTTACGCTGTCTTAATTTTTAACCCTGCCCAGTAGCTTCAATAACTACGTAACGCCAAGTTGTGCAAATTGGGCAAGGATACAAACGAGTACGAAGTCTGCGAGTATGAAGTTTTTCTTCATAAACCTGATTATTAAAGACAAACGAACTGCCGAATTATTGGGCTACGATGTTTCTATTAAAGCAGTCGAGGTAGACAAATCGAGAATAGTAGAGAGCAAAAGAAGTACTACAATCTCGAAAACGAACTAGAAATCTTTCGGGATACGGGTGAAAAACACATAATATTTGTCTTCTCTTAAATGCATTAAACACGATTCCAATCACATCAATTGAATCGGAAAAGGCATTCTCGGTAGCGAGACTTTTCGTTACTAAAATAAGAATTAGATTGAGCGATCGGAGTATTGACCTTTGCTTCTTAAAATCTTATAAAAATTTACAATATTTTGTATTATATTTTATTTAAAAAAACAAAAATTACCTTGGAAGTTAGAAGTTTGATCTAAGTTCATTTTTTTTAAATTTTCAACTTAACTCAAAGGCATTTTTGTTGTTGTTGTATGCAGTTTCCAGCAATCTTTAATAAAATTTTTCTATTTGTGAAAATTTCTACGTAATTCAAAGGTAATTTTTAATATACTCGAATATCTTACATAGCGTTATTAATATTTGATTTTGGAGGTTACAGAACGTATTAAATTACTTTAAAAAACGAAAAATAATTATATCATTTGATTTAATGATATTTTGTATATCTTAAAAATAATTAATTTTGTCCCGGGATTTCATGGGATCCCGGGAAACAGTTCACTTTTATCCCGGAATCCCGGAACAAGCGAAAGACCGGGAAATGAGAAACCCTAGTAGCAATGTTGCGGATCATGTGGACCGCGTAATTGTGTGTACTAATGATATTAGTACACACAATCTGTCTCCATCTGTGTTCTAGGTCAGAAATGTGCAATCCGCGGCCCACTGCACCCTAATTTTTTAGGTACATTTTCATTTATTTTAGTAAATTATGTCGTAAAAATTATTCTCGTTTCACTGGATACACTTTGATGTCGTAATGACGTAACTGGTGCTAGAAAATTGCTGTTATGCGTGTGGAGTAGTTCATAGTGTTGTAAACAATTCTTTTCGTGCATGAAAAACATCAAAATTGCTGAAAGAAATAGGTTCGGTAATTCCCATTTAACTAACATTCTTAGAATTAAGACTAATACCATAAAAGCAGATATTGACAATAGTTTAAAAGGAAAGCAATACCAAAAATCGTATTTAAATTATTCTTATTTTGTGTGAGTATAATTTATTTACAGTCAGTTATACAGTATTTTTTTGTAATTATATATATTTGTTATTAAAATTTGATATTCACATTTTGAACTTTTTAAAACCATATATTTATATAAAGTACCTTTGTGGCCCGCTGAATATATGTAAATTTCTAATTTGGCCCATTACGAAAACAGTTGGACAACCCTCTTGTAGGATATCATTTCTTTTGCCATTTCAGTCTGATTGTCTTATTAGTAACAGATGAAATTGCTCGGTCTTTCATAACGCTATAGTTATTTATGTCTTAAAAATTCATCAAAGGATTTTCTTACAGAAAGTCTGGATGTGATGACAATAATTTCAAGGTAATACCATTGTTAGAGCTCTCTTTAATAATTTTAAGTTCCTGTTTTCGGATAATTTTGATGGACTGTCAAAGTTAGGGGTTTTTACGGCTTCTGAAATCAAAATACTCTACAGGATTTTAATATCATTTTTTCAATTGAAATTACTTCCTTTATAATTAAGAAACGCGCCTTGTATTTATTATAAAATTATATTTCACGAATTAAACTCATTTTCTTACAATTAATTATTGTGCCAGATTAGACAATTCACGCAAATGATTTGTTTGAACAGATTTTGAACTTCATGAAGAGATTCGGAAAAGCTTCTTTATCGATTTCAATGGAAGGCTTTTTCGACGTAACAAAGAAATTTCCCATCAAGGTAAAATTTTTAAACTCTACAGAGAGTAATTTCATGCCTCGTGGTAAAGAAACATTAAAATATTCTGTAACGGTGATTGTTGATTCCCTCTCTCAATGGCCAATGGTATACTGGTAGAAGGTGGCAAATTGGTGCCCTACCAACAAAATGCCAACGGGTAACGTTCCGGGATTTTTGTGAATTTTTACCTTTCCGGCTGTTATATATAATACGGGAAAAGTATGGCGATCGGGCAAAAATACCCCCCGTTAGATTTTCACCCTCTTGCATTAAGGGGATTTTAAAAAGTCGAGAAATGCAAAAAATTCGCGGGTTTTTTCTGTATATATTGATGTTCATTCGTAGCGGGAGGTGGGGCACGATTTTGTTCACCTTGATTGAAGCTTAATAACTCCTCTGCTTGGAGGATGATGTATTAGGATGACCGACGCTATTAAACTTTCATAATTAAAATTCGACGGGGTGCAAAGATAAAAGGAGTCATTTGTCATATTTCGGGTAGGATCGGACTTAACGACAATTTTACACGATATTACCATTTATAATTTCTATAAATCTCATTCTATCTTCAAAATTAATCTATGTGCCATTTTATAATAATAAAAAATACATAAAGTTATCAATAATAAAATGTCATAACACATGGCGCGATTTTAAATGTTGCCGGAAATTGCACCCTAGATCTTCCCGTTACGCAACTCATTGATGGATTTTTTTAAAGATTTTTTTTTATTTTATCTTGTGACATCATGTTCAAGAGTAATACTTTAAATCGAAAAAACAGAAAACTGTTTTATTTATTTATTACAAATTAGTGTTTTAAATATTTTAATATTTTAGTGTTTTGTGGTACAATATTTCAATTGTTTTTTCTTATTTTCAGATGGCCAATTCTCTGTACTCGATATTCTCCAGTCTCTTAAATCTGAAAAGCATTGAGGATCAAAACCAAAGCTGCAGAGAAATATCACTTATTGATGCACTAACACAAAATTAGGAAATTCCGGGCTGCAATTTTTAATCATATTTTAAATTCAAAATAATAATGTCCTCTGTAGTTTTTCTATTTGTTTTTCGTTCTATCCATCATTTATCTTTATTCTTAAACACAGAAACATTCAGTCAATTCTTATAAAAACTTTTAGTTGAATTTCTTTATGGATCGTTTATAATGCAGTTAATTGATTAATTTTATTGTAATGTCATTGAAATAATTAAATTTTTATAAAATTTGTTAATACTATCGTTATTACGGTTACACTAAGTGGTGATAATATTACAGCAATGGAACAATTTCGTGTAGAACGGTCCATTAAATAATAGTCTGGCATCAAAGAAGGTATAAAGTTGCCATCAAAGCTGCCGAAATGAAATCTTCGAAGGACTTCTGCCATCGCAACAGTGGTGATCCTTGGGCTTTATCTATAATTTTTCCTCTGGAAAGATCACTTCTCGTAGCTACTTATATTTGTTATATTTATAAGTAAATTATTTCACAAAATTGTAGTAGTAGGCATATGACACACTTTGATCACAAAATTGTCATTCGATATAATGTGACACACTGTAATCACGAAATTGTCAAGTAATTAATTTTAACTAATCCTTTAAATTTAACAATAATTTATATGTAAGATGTGGAACAATAGGCTACTAAATAAAGACTTTTCTGTTAGGAACTGTTTTACTTAAAATACAAAGTTGCAACACCCGTCAGAGCAATGTTCTCACAGCCAGTTTTTCTTTTTTTTCCATTCCAACAAGTCCATTTCGAAAACTACACAGATAAATTCCTCTTCGACTGATATAATAAGTCTAGTTTAGAACGGGGATAACAATATGCCGACAATAAATCTATTTAGTTACTAAACAATACACCTTTACATTTCACCTAAAAAAGATAAAAGTAATAGGAATAAAAAATCTAACCATGGACGAGCCCAATCTTTGTTTTTTAAGTAAAACATTTCCAAACAGAAAAGTCTTTATCTAATAGGGTCTTTATTTAATAGGGTCTCTATTGATCCACATCTTACATATAAATTATTGTTATATAACTTTACTTTTTTTAATTTAAAGGATTAGTTAGGTTACGTAAAACATATATGTTTATAAATTTAGATAATAAATTTATAGTTATAAACATTTAATCTGAATTTTAAAGTAATTTGATTCTGTTCTCTTTTTAACAAGTTAATCTCGAAAAATAAATCGTCGTTGTCAAATCTTAGCTCGCGAATTTCGTTATAGAATGTTACGGTGTTACGGAAGCGTAACTAAGCAAAGTTCGTCAAACTGGTCCGCGGGCTGTCCACGCGGGTTTTTGTCTCCATTGTGTAGTTTTATGAATGAAAATTTACAAGTTGTGAAAACGCACTTCAATATATATATAAGCGTTGTCTCGAGTTTTTTTCGCAGCTACTTTTCTCACTAAAAACGCATATTTTAAAATTATAGATCTCGCCATCACGATACTCCATGTTACGGGCGTCTCTTTTTTTCACCGTCGTTCGCAAATGTCTACAAACAGCAGCCCAGCGGAGCGACCGCTATTAATGTGCGCACCATAGGGTGTCTTTGCTCTATCGAGTGACGCCTGCGAGGTATAGTGCAAACAGAACGAATTCTTCCGCCACAAGAAAAGGTTGTCCGGAGACGCGTCAGAGCTGTAGTCACGTGAGCGACTGACGTCGAAGCCAGGTCACGTGACAGGGTGTGTGCGCGTCCGCCCTCCAATATGCAGCTCCACGACGAAAAGAAGCTTAAGCGATGGCGGTGCACAGCCCGTAAGTAGTCCTACGATTTTTTGTTTGTAGCGTTTTTTAAATGAGTTTGCCATCATATATTCGATGTGTTTTGGACATGTCTAACATGTATGTCTCTATTATAAATATAATTAAGAGGTAAAAATTGGCATATATTTTATAAACTAATACCTAAAATTTATCCACCAAGCTTTCGTTTCAATTTCTCTAATACGTTGTTTCGAGGAATAATGGCGGCCTAAGGTCTTGCGATGACAAACTGCCAATAGAAAAGCTTTCCTTATACGGCCACTCTCTCATTAGTCCCTCTAGCGCCAGTGTTGGCTACAATTATCATGCCTGTCGAAAAACGGTGTGGCATCTCCTGTTCCTCCCCGATTATAAGTTAAACTGAGTTATGCCAAATATTAGGAATCATATTGAAGAACTTATTTTGTTAACGTCTATATAATGGGGCGAGAGAAAACTCCGGACTGTTTTTAAAGTATAATATTTAATCGAAAACTTGAAGTAACTACTAAATAACATACAGTAATATCTCGGTTTTCGTTGACTTCGGTTATCGTCGATTGCCTCGGATTTCGTCGACGTGCCCAAGTGATCTCGCTGTTAATTTTGCGAAAACAAAGGGCGACCCACGCTCAGTGTGGCGTTATTTCTTGTTGTGTGAGCAATACCCCGCGACGCCCCCCGTTGGCCAACGGTTCCGTTCCCCGAATACTAGCAGCCGAATGCAGGGAGAACGTTTAGAGGCCGACGGCGGTTTACAGATCGGGTAGACCGCGGTTCAGAAAGATTTCATCGCAAAGACAGCGTTTCGAGCTTGCCACAATGTAGACAGCGATTAGAAACAAGTTATTTGACCTACTTTCTAGACTCACTCGACAGCAGGTTTAGAGGGCTTTTTAATTCGAGCGATAGTTTTGTTGATGGAAGAATTTAGATAAAAGTGGATATCATTCCTTTGATAAATGTTGTAAACGGTACGAATCGACAAAATCATTCATTAATTAATTGCTTGGAGCAAAAATGACAAAATTGAATACAGTCAAACCTGTTTTTATGCGGGGGATAGGGACCGCATTAAAAAAAACGCATTAAAAAAAATCTCACGAAACTTCACGAATGGCTGTAAATAATAGTTTTCGCGACACAATTAAAAAATATTTTTTTAATGCGGTCAACAGGGACCGCATAAAAAAAGTCTCACATAGAAAATAACTCAAAACCGTACGAAATAGAATTTATTGACAACAGATGTCAGCACTTGACTGCATCGTCTGGTCTATCGTCTGTTTTACATATTTTTGTCCAGGTGGTGTTTTGTTGACTTAAAAAGTAAATTATTTCATTTTTCGCATATTCATGCAATAATATTACTATAATAAGTGCATTTATGCTATAATAAGTTTATTTAGCTATAATAAGTCAACGTAAGACATGACGAATCGCACGAGACTAGTCGCCAACTATACCGCACAAATTAAAAATTCGCATTAAAAAAATCGCACAAATAAAAATCGCACATAAAAAGAGCAGCAAAAAACAGGTTTGACTGTATTTTAAATTCGTTTTAAATGTTCCAATTCCGATATTTAAATGGGTAAAGACTTATTTACGATTCGAGTATCGTGTCGGTTATAAAACGTTAATGCATTTCGGAGTCACTGTAGTAAATCACCTAGTCAGAACGTTCTGTTAAACAAGCGAGACAATTTTTATAATTACCGAAATCTTTTTAAATAAATAAAATATTTAAAATTATTCATTTCGACAGTTACGAAGGGATACGCTGCCGAAATAATTCCTTAAAAATCTGTTGCCAAGACGAATTTCGAATTCGGTATAAATTTTCTAAATATGGATTTGTTTGTATTTTAAATCATATTGGCGACGAAATTAAATATCGAAATGGAAAAGGATTGTCGTTAATCGCCGAACAATGGTTGTTGATGGCCTTAAGATTTTATTTCCGGAAGCTTTCGGAATATAGCTGGCCACCTTTGCTGACGTCACAAACGTCATTTACCCGATTGGCCGAACGACTCCTAAAACAGGGGAGTAATGGCCAAGAAAGTAAGAGCCGATGTTTTGCCGAAGTTCGTGTAGAGGGCGTTCAGAAATAGACGCTGGTCGTCTTTGCAACGCATTTTAAACCGCGGTTCGGCCAGCCAACGTCTATAGACCGTTCTGTTGTTAAACGTCGTTTAACGTAAACTCTGTCTCTGCAATCGGCTGTAAGAGTTCAGTCGTGGGTTTGCGCTTCGCCAGGACGGGCGACCTCCCGGAAGGCATTATTCCCCGCGGTACGACCGTCATAAACGCATACAAATACATACACTACTGTTACATGACACTTACGGGGCGATATAGGGTAGAAGCTCGTATTCAACTAGCTTCTACAAGACAAGACATTACCCCACGCGTCAAGCCAAACGATTCCATTGCTTTCCTTTAGATTAGTCTTTTATAGTAATTTCTTATTGCTTTTAGTATTTAACGCTATGTTAATTATCTATAACATGTGTTTTTGGTATGTATTTTGGAGTGTCTAGAACGAATTAATTGAATTTACATTGATTCATATGGAAATAATTGCCTGGATTTTCGTCGGTTTCGGACGGATTATCGACGAAAACCGAGGTATCACCGTATATCATTTTCAAAAAAGATTTTATTTAACGCCATCGTATGGTCCGAGGTCGGGCACACGCCGTAAGTTTGTTACCATAGACTGGCAACAGCTTTAGACAACCGAATGTCAGTTTTTTAAAGAGAAAGTCGGGTACTTCGGATCGTTGGTGTGGTATTTTTGCCGGCCGACCTTCCTAATATGTTATTTGCACCAAACATGCAAAGAAATCCCCCACCGGCCGGCATTTTGATAGATTTGACGAATTACCTTCTTTGAGTAGAAAAGGGAATGTTTTTGGCTTTGAGAAACTCCGCGGTCGAATTTGCGTAGTCAGACGAAGCTTTGTCCGGCCAAAAGACGGAAATCGTCCATTTTCTTTATACGTTCGTTTTGGTACGTGTGGGCATCGATTGCCAGGGATCCCTTCTTAAAATATGGCTGGGAAACGTCTTTTGCTTCCAATTTTTTCTTGTCTATGAGAGGTGCTCGATTTTCGTTGCCGGCGTAGTGAAATTCGTTTCCCGGCATTTGCATCCCGAGAGAGAGTAGAACTACTCGTCCATTAACGTTTTTTCCCAAAATTTCTTACGAGTCATCTGCACTGCCTTGGGATTTTGGCAGCGTAATAGGCGGGTCATCGTCTTCATTTCTCCACGCCCGTCTTTTAAGTGTCTTACCGACCTATATTCCACGACAATCGAACCTTTAAGTTTCCTCCACCCGGATAACTGCGTCTCTGTTGTCGAACGTTGTCGCCACGCTCTTCGGTTTTTAGAATCGGTAACAATCGGCTTTGTTCCCTTCCCGGCTTTCTTTTCCATCTTCCAGATATTTCCTACTTTAACCCTTTACCCGTGAAGTGGGGTCACTGACCCCAGCAAAACTTTGATTGGCTTTTACTAGTCTGTCAGCCAGTGTTAGTGGTGGAGACTCCTAGTACCTTCAAGTTAGTTGACTTTGAACCGTTGGAACATAAGTTTGTTTCACTGTCAGTCCATACTTTTTTACACGAGTTTAAAGTTTTTGTTTTGGGGTCAACCTGACCCCACCTCACGGGTTAAGGGTTAAAATATTACATAAGATCTATTTGCTACGGCCTTCGGCTAAAAAATGTTCCACCGCCAATTTTTTGAGCGATTGGCTTCATTTTTGCACGTTTGTTCGCGTCCTCTTTTCGATCTATTTTACCGAACCGACTGACGAATGTTCGAAAACTTCACGCGCTGTAACGAAGATTTTAAAATCATCTCTTCGCGTTTAAGTCACCATGCTTTAAACTCGCCCAGACTTTTTGTCTTTTATAGTGCCAGATAATTTTAGTCTGGAATGATTTTGTACAAAATGTGGTTTTAAAGTGTTTTTTATTATTCCTAATATTTGTAAAAATTGCAAGACCCGCCCACCACTTCATAAAGGGATAAAGGTAGCGAGTCCGACCGACGTACGGCGGTCCAATTTCGCGGAAAAGTTCATTAGCGGAGGATGGGGCCGTCGACTACAAAAACGGACCGAACTTCGCGTCCGTTTCCGCGGTAGACGCGTTCTCCGGAGGAATTACGTCAAAATAAAGGGCCGAACAGTAAACCGGGCTCGGTCGGCTGCCACCCGTTTCCTTTCCGACGAGCGGATCGATGCGGCGATCGATAAAACTCCTACCTCGCAGTCTTCTCCCGGAAGTCACGTAACGTCCGGTCCCGCCCCCGGCGGAGGGGAGAGACGCCATGCGAGGCCGCCTGCTTCACTCGCCTCCGGTGGACCTGCGAGCTCTCGTCGCCCGCCCCTGGGACGCATCGGGTAAGTGAGCGCCCGCCTTTCCCTCGGGAAAGTCGGCTTTTTACCTTCCCTTCCGCCGGTACACTCCGTCTCCGCGCCGCGGGAAATGGAGGCCAAATTCCGACCGGGCCCTCCCACCGCCACCGCGCCTAAGCCGTACTCGGCCCGGCCGCCGATTCGGGCTTTCTTCGGGCTCCGAAAGAAAACATTTGACGGAAACGCGGGCGGAGGCGCTGAGGAGGGTTGCGAGACGGACGGGTGGTCCGCGGCCCGCCTGGGGTAGGAGCGGGCCCGACTTCCTTCCGGCGCCGGGGAAGTAAGTTGACTTCCGAGGCATTCCGCCCTCCGTTACTTTCCGGGATAGGACGGCCGCAGTCGTTAAAACGATGGAACGACGAAAAGGCAAAAGAACGGACGTTTTACTTCCGCCTGCGTTTTCGGCCAGGGAGAGCGGCGGCGGAGCCGAGTCATTTTAGGTGAAAGGGTATTTAAACGGGCAGAAAAATGGCAAATTACGAATTTAATTCCGGATTTATATACGGAAATAGAAAAATGGGCGCGGTACCCACGGGAAAGCAAAAGGCGCGACCGCGGCGCCTCTTTTTATCTCGTACTTCCGCTCGACAAATATCCCCACCGTCCGTTCGTTTTCGCGGTTTTCGTCACGATTTTTTGGCCAGCGGAAACGTCCCGTCTTCTTCATGCCTGCGCATACTCGGGTGCGGAAATTACCCTACGACAGAAAGGCGCCGACCGTAAATGTAAATCGATGATAAATCGATGGAAATTCGAAAGTGCCGCTTACGAGCTTACGGTAAATAGAAAAATATACGGAAACAGGAACGTCCGATGCTTCGATACCCGAGTTACCGTTAGACCGTCCCCGATTAATATTTAAATCGGATAGTGATGTTGCGTGTAAACGAAATATATTCAAGTATTAGAGCAGCGGTTCCCAAACACTTTTGCCTCCCTTGCCCACTTTCCTCAATTGTACCCCTTATGTTACAAAAATGTTTGTACTTTACATACTTGTAACTGTAAATAAACAGCGGTGACGTGGCAAGGAAGGTGCGCGGGCCCGCCGAATTGACCAAGATTAAAAGACTATCTGTATAGCGCTGGGCATTTAATCTACTTTTCTACTCACCACCAACGAGATAGAATATACTACATTTGATGTTGGAAAGCTGTGCCGGCCCTGGATAGAATCATTGGAAGCGTAATAAGATATTGTGGTGTGTAGCATACACCAGCTAAACCGCGTGAGGATGTTGCTCTGTAAAGCGCAAGCGCGAATGCCTGTAATCTGGCTGCTTTACATACACCATTCAAATATTTTCGCCGCGAAAACTGACAATACGGCGCTTCTATTGAGAATACGAATTTATATTCGAATATACAATAGCAATTTTATCGTTTTTCACACTTATAGAAATTTGTAATAAAATACATAATGCGATTATAATAAAATATTAATTTCAAGTAATTCGAAGTGTGTTAAAATATGAAAATAATCGCGCGATGTGTATTTATATTTTAGAAAATTCGAGGGAAGCGTGCTTCCACAGCTTCCATGGACGGCACGCCACTGTACTAGAGTGGCTGCGACCTTAAATACGGCGATCTTGGTGGCGACGACGGGTACTATCGACCCCAATTTTACTTTAAGTCAAAACATCGAAGTCTATACCAGGTATTGGGCAGGATTGTCACTTTAGATCTACTTTTCTAATCTAAATCTAGTTTGTTTTGTTTGCCCCTATTTTAGGCAATTAGAGAAGTGATACAGATATAGATTGTTTCATCTCGAATTTTGCTATTTTCTAGAGTTTATTTAATTATGATAAAGAAGGTAAAATCAGAAGAAAAAGAATACTGTCCGAAAAATCAACAACGTACCGAGTATGGTACAGATCAGACTGACCTGGTACACTATAAGTAAACAATATTCAGGGTTAAGAACCACTTTTACACTTACCATTTTAAACTCTGGTAATTGTAGTACTCAACTCTTAATATTGTTTATTTATAGTTTACCAGGTCAGTCTGATCTGTACCATACCTGGTACGTTGTTGATTTTTTTGGACAGTATTCTTTTTCTTTTGCAGAATATAAGTAGTGTTCTTGTGTTTTTATTATAGTTATAGTTTGTGAAAACTTTGGTTTCAATATGAGAAAATATTTATAATGAAAAATTACATTTTGACTTTTCTCATGTTATGAACTACATTGAAGTGAAAATCATTCTAAAAGGTAATCGGGAGCTAATAATTGTGGGAAATGGAAGAAGTGTTGCATTTTTCCACGAAAAATACACCAAGAAAACATGCCAGTAAGTGAGACTGATATGTAGAAATACATCATTAGGATGTGAACAAATTGTGCATTGTATGCATCATTCTAGAAAAAGTATGTTAACACGAACCAACCTTTTGTTCCATATGTTGTAGACAACAACCCTATACACTGACGACGTAAGCCCGAAGAGGGATTGAGAAATTACTCATCCAAAATGCACTGTTAAACAGGCGAAATAAAGTGAATTGTTTTAATTTCAGTCTCTGTTACTCGCGGATAATCAAGAAAGACCTGATAAATACCACTAGTCTCGTTATTGGAAGAAGAAACTTTTACTTAAAACGTTTTATATTTTAATTATTATCGAATGACAAAAAGCTTACTTTTGAAAGTGGTGAGATTTATTAAAAAAAAAAAAAAAAAAGAAATAATTGTAAATGTTAATAACGATTAACATTTTCATTAAGTCCGAGATATGACACAGACATCCTCTATCTCCCCACCTCTTTAGCCTTTAACCACCAAAATTTATTAGCATCAACGTTCCTGATATATAAGCTATCATGACAAATTTCGTTTCTTACAGATGCCAACACACACATATACACGGAATATTTTTTCGGTTTTGGGGGCTTTTTTTGGATTCAGGTCTAAAACGTGAAAATTTACAAAAACCTCTCAGGATCAAATTTGACACTATTCTAATGCTTTCCCTTGTTATGTATACATAACAATCAGGAAAGTAAAATTAAAAATGCTTAGAAATGCATTTAACTTATCTCTACAGAAATATATTGTCTTGTTTAGAAACGTTTAATTACAGGGTTAAAAGAAGAAGTTTTGTTATTTACTTTCAAAGTTAAAAAAAAAAAATCAAAGTAAGATCATTTTGACTCGCACCATCTCAGTTAAGGGTTAAAACTCTTCCTTTCTTTTGCACACTTTTACACGAGGTAGAATATCCTAGTTCGCTGCCTTTATGCAATACAAATGGCACGCATCCTTGACTAAAAGGAAAATGGCGAACGAGTATTCAATTTTCTTCAAACACGGCGTCACTATAGCCACTCTACATAGTATATTCTAGTCTGTTGTTACCACCAGTAGAATTGTCTCAGTATAATTTTCGGTAAGTTTTTATTTGGAATTTTCGTCAAACGGCGGAGTCTCGTTCAATTATACGGCGCTGTGCAACTACACGTAAAAGTTTTTTTGATCGAAAAGCGTTGGAGAAAGGACACAGATAAATATAATAAAAATATAATTGTTTTTATTTAAAACTAAGCATCGAGCGCCGTGACAGCCAAAGGCCTAAACGCAGAATCCGAATATTCTTATAGTATTAATTTTTTTTCGCGTACCTGTAAATCACCAAGCGCGTACCCCCAGTTAGGAATCGCTGTATTAGCGTGCCCACTGCCATAATTCCAACGCTGATTGGTTGTTTGGCAACCGCCTGGTTGCCAAACAACCTTTCTATCGGACTTCCGCTTTCCGCCGCATTGTATTCCGTCGGCTTCCACAGCCGGTGTGACGTCGTTCGTTTCCGCAGGCGAGTACTTGGCACCGAGTAGCTTCTTAAAGAGGGAGTTACAGGACCTTCCGATTTTCCCTTCTCGGATTACGCGGCATAAGTCGCCCGGCCCCAACTTGGGCGGAGAAAATCGGCAGTGTTCGTTCACCCCTCCATGTTAGGGAAAGAGCCTTTACTTCCGCGGAAGGCCTCCGTTTCCTTATCCGGAAAAAACGCCGCTCCTCTCCCGTTTTACCGCCGCGGACCTTACGTGGTGGGCGAGAAGCGTTCGGGTGGCGTCAGAGGAAAATTCTATTTAGTAAATTTCGTCTAAAGACGAATTTTACTAAGTAGGTTGGCCGGCCTCCGGAGACGAAAAATTTCCGTATCAATTGTTTTCACTGTTTTCGTTACGATTATCAATGTTATTCTCGAGCGACGCGTGCTTGCCTTTAACACACGTTTTAATGTGCTAATAGCAAGCACGTGTCGCATTATTCGTCTAAGTGCCGAATTAAGTAACTTATGAGGTCGTAAGACTGCGGTATGATCGAGACCAAAACCTGCATAAGAATAACAAAATATACAAGAAACACTTATTGACATTACTAATTGGATAATTAAACACTGTAATAATATACCCTCACACTCAAAACTCCTCACGCAGCTCATCGAGGTTAACAAAATCTTGCAATTTTAATATACAGGAGGGCAGGAGGGGAGTGCAAAAGTAGGTATACAGTTGAAAATCTGAGAAATACAAATGTTTGGTGTTCATTATTATGTTGGGTTTAGTGGGTTATACTCGGTTGACACAGCCACCGGTGTCAACCGAGTATAACCCACTAAACAAAACTTAAATAAGTGTGTTAGTGTCAGTGTCTGTATTCAGGAATTTCCTAACAATGTGGCATATATTCAATATAGTGGCCTTTCTGTAGTGTGATGTATGTGTTTCTATTCAATTGTAATGTGCCCAGGCTTTTGTGTAGTGTGTGTGCTATGACCCCTGTAGAGGAGAGAACAACAGGTACAATAAGCACTCTATCCATCCTCCACAGATGCCTTATTTCCTGGGTGAGTTCTGTGTACTTGCTGACTTTTCAGTGAATGTATTTTGTATATTGTGAGTGTTTGGAATAGATATGTCTATAATGTATGTGATTTTATTGTGTTTGTCAATGAGTGTGATGTCTGGTCTATTGTGGTAAATTGTTTTATCTGTGATTATGGCTCAGTATACAGTACATTTTGTGTGTTGTTTTCCAATACTGTCTGTGGGATGTATTTGTAGTATGGTTTGTGGATGTCTACTAATTTGTGTTTCTTTGCAAGCTCTTGGTGTATTATATTTGCTACTTGATTATGTCTTTGTAAATAATCTGTCTGTGCCAGAGCTTGCAACCGGAAGTGATGTGTTGTATAGTTTCTGGCATGATATGACATTTTCCGCATGTGTCATTTGTGAGTGTTGTATCTTTGAGTATGTGTTTTCTGTAGTTTTTAGTATTTATGACCTGATCCTGTATGGCAATCATGAATCCTTCCGTCTCCCCAGAGAGGCATCCCCGAGCTAACTAGCTGTTTGACGCAGTTCTGTCAACAAAATCCTGGACCAGGTCGTAAGGATGCCTGCCACGGAGCGCCTTTTGAGCCCATGATTGCTTAACGGTGTCTATGTTTTTTATATATTGTGTCGTGTCCATATGTAGTGAGTGTAAATTTAATGTTGTGTTATTCGAGTCTGCTAAAGTTACTGCTTTATGTAACTGTGATGTTTCTTGCTTTTTGTAGAAAAACTCTCGCAGTGACTGTATTTGTTTGTAGTGAAGGTTAATTATGTCAATCAGGCCACGTCCGCCATCTTTACGTGAAAGGGTTAATCTTTCTGTGGCGGATTTAGGATGATGTTGTTTATGCTTAGTAAGTATTGTTCTTGTTTCCTTTGGAGTTGCTCGAGATCTGTGCGAGTCCAATGTATAACTCCAAAAGAATATGTGAGTACTGGGATGACATATGTGTTTATTGCTTTAACTGTGTGTTTTGCATTTTACTGTGTTCTGAGAATAACATTTAACCTACTTTGGTATTCTTTAATTAATCTTTGCTTTATTTGTGTATGTTCTGTTAGTTTGGCCTGTTGGAATCCTAAATACTTGTAGAACTCGCCCTCTTCCATGGATTCAATAATGTCTCCATTTCCAAGTGCGAAATCTTCTTTCCTCAGAATTACTTTTTCTATGTGAAGTGTTTTGCATTTGTCTAGGCCAAACTCCATTTGTATGTCCTTGGTGTATGAATGTGTAATTTGTAGGAGTTGAAGAAGTTGTTTTTGTGTGGATGCATAAAGTTTTATGTCATCCATGTACATGAGATGTGACAGTGTAAACTGTGTTGTTTTTTCATGTCTGATATTGTAACCATATTGCGTGTTGTTTAACATGTTGGATAATAGGTTCAGAGCTAATCAGAACCAGAGAGGACTCAAGGAATCTCCTTGAAAAATTCCTCGCCTAATGAATATTTGGTTTGTTTGTAAGGAAGTGTTACTAATCCTGAGATGTAGTGTTGTTCTCCAGTGCTGCATAGTGTTTTGAAAGAATGCAATGAGTGATGGATGTATTTTGTACATGTGTAGAATATGTAGCAGCCAACTGTGTAGAACATTTTCGAATGCTTTTCTGTAGTCTATATATCCCATGTGTATGTTTCTGTGTTGTTTGTGTACTTGCCGTAGAATGACTGAATCTATGAGTAACTGTTCTTTGCGTCCCCTGTGATTTCTACGGCAACCTTTTTGTTGTTCCGTAAGAATGTCATGTTCTTCAACATGTTTGTATATTTTGTTTGCAATGCAGGATGTCAATAATTTGTAGAGTGTTGGAAGACATGTAATTGTGTGTGGGGTCTGTGGTATTGTTGTTTTTAGGTTTCATGTAGGTCAGCGGACGGACCACCAGTGGTCCGCAAGAGCTAAAATATGGTCCGCGAAAGATTTAAAACTTTTATTCAATTTAAATTATTATTCCCACATTGATACAAACTGAATTTAATTTTTACTAAAAATGTTATGTTTTCTATTATAATAGTACTGCTAAAGCATGTTACTCTTGAGTTTAACGATTACTTATGTTAAAAGTTTTGATTAAAGTTTATTTTTAGATTGACATAGTTTATTTTTCTTAAACCGTGTGGTCCTTGCTAACAACAATGAAATCAAAGTGGTCCCTGGTCAAAAGAAGGTTGGGAACCGCTGATGTAGGTGATGCCCTGAGTAAGGAATTTTGGCATGTCTTGTGGATTGATGATGATGTGTGTTAAGTGTTTAGGTAGTTCCTGGTGCAGTGATGTAAATTTTTGTACCAGAAATTGTGAATGTTGTCTACACCAGGTGTCTTCCAGTTGTATGCTCTGTTCACAGCGTAGCGAATGTCGTGTATGTTTATTTTAGCACAGGGCATAGTTGGTATGTTGTGCAAGTTTTGGTTCTCCTCCTCGATCCAGCTTGCATCAGCAATGTGTGACAGCACAGGATCAAAAAGAAGATCAATAAGTTGTGAGTTCTTCTGTTGGTGTGCCACTGTGCTGTGTATCAGTGTTTGTTTTGTTACCAATTTGTCTGTAAAAGAGTTTTTCATTGTTTGTAAATACAGTAATTTATTTTGTTGTTTTCGTAGTGTACATGTTTTGTATCGTTTAAGTCTACGTGCTTTTGTTACGAGTTTTTGTTTTAGTGTATCAATGTATTCTATAATGTGTGTGTCGTGATGTTCATGCTTTGTGTGTGTTTTTATTTTCTTGAAAATGTTTTTGAGTTGTTTCTTTAAGTTGGGTGTTATGCTGTTTTTTGTGTCAGCCTGCCTAATTGCTGTCTAATGTCATTTATTTGTGTTTCTATTCTCCTCTGCCAGGCAGGCTTCTGATAGAATTGTGTTTTGTGTGTATCTGTCTGGGATTGTATTTTCAGTCCATGATGTGTCACTACTGTGACTGCCCCAGCATAAACTAATGTATGAATGTTTGAGAGTGTAGAAATTGAATGAATGTAGCGTGGTAGTGAGTGAGTGTTTATATAATTTAGTGTTTTTTCTACTTCCTTTGACGTATTGATTTTTGGTATTCGTGGTCGTTGTGTGGGATCTGTGCCCGTATATTTAGTGAGTGTTTCCAGAAATATAAGTGAGAGCGTATTAACTAAATCTATGTCTGTGTTATCAGTGGCGGATGAGGAAGTGTCTATAGTATCAATAGTGGTAGTTGTTGTATGTGTGCTGTAATCAGTGCTTGTTGCTGGATTATCCTGACAGGTTACGTAAACTTCATTAATGTTAGATGTTTCTGTCTGTTGATGTATTTGATCGGCAACCTGTTGTTTGATAAGTTCAAGTGTTGTTTGTGGGATAAGGTTGTTGTGTATAATTGTTCTTTTTTTGATCAACAACCCTTTGCTCGGTAACAGTGAGGTGAGGATATTGTTGTGTGAATCTATGGTGTAGTTGTTGTCTGTATGCTGTCATGTTTGTTTCGAGTTTTGTGATGGTGTAATAAGTATGGATGATAAACTCGTTCATTTCCGTTGTCCATTTCATCTGTTGGCGTGGTTTTCCAGCCTTTGTGGTCTGTGGATGCATTGCCACAGAAATAGCAAGGCTAGGTTGGTTCCTCACATGTGTTGAGGGCATTGCAGTAGCCATGCTTGGGCCGGTGCTGCTTTCGCCACCGGTAACCAAGGGAGACTGTGGCATATTTTTCGAACGTGAGCCCCTCTCCCTAACCCACGAACGCGAACCTTGTTAACTCGGGTGACGTCCGAGCCGGTATCATATTTAGATCTGGTTACTACCGTGATAAATAAGATAAGAGTGACCACACCCACATTTTGTGGGTGTGGTCACTCTTAGCTTCATTTCTTCCCCGTAGACCTTACTGGTATGGGTGTCCCTACCAGGAGCTTGTACTCCAGCCTGCATTGCTCTATAGTTCAGTAAAATTACTGGGCTCTCCCACCACGACCAGGTGGCGATCACGGGAGTAATTACTATTATCATCATCTTTTATAGTTCGTATTCCTTATTTGTGATTTAATTTGTACATAAAAATAAATGCTTTTTCTTCCTATTTTCTCCCTGTATGTTTTTTCCATAATACCTACTTTTGCATCCCCCCTGTATATCGACAGCATTTTCAAAGCTACAATATTCTAGTTGTAATTACGATATTGTGGGCGTTTTAAAATCTTTTCACGTGTATGGATGCGAGAGGAACAAGAGGAAAAATTGTCTTAGGGAGAGACTCCACTTGCGTAAAAACCTGATCGTAAATACGTTTAATCGCATGACCATGATATTTTACGCCAGAGCAGGTGGTAAAACGAGCGTAAAGCAAGTCGGGCAGTGTTCGACTTTCGACAGGGTATACGTCCGTAAAACGGTACTGTCGACCAGTGGCGGATTTAGCACTTGAAAGACCTCAGGTGCAATTCAATTTTGAGTCTCCTTCTAAATATTTTCACTACCTTACATCTTACAACGTGCATTCGATGCGCACGTTTTTTACTCTGGTCGGTAGTCCAAAAAAGTGAGACATAGGGAAATAAACATTGAAAATAAAACAATATATAATTACAACGACCTAGAATAGATCTAGGTTTACTATCGAAAACATCCGAAAGTACCCACGTATATATGACAAGAGGCATCCCGATTATAAGAATGGATGTCTAGAACAATCGATACGGACGGACATATGAAAATCCTTCAATTTATATTGGGTATATAATAAAAGACTACGCATATAAGTGCAATATAGTATCTTAATAATATACTATAATGCGATTAAAATAGTAGTAATAATAATAATAATAATAATAATAATTGACCACAACAGACCAGACATCACACTCATTGACAAACACAATAAAATCACATACATTATAGACATATCCATTCCAAACACGCACAATGTACAAAACACATTCACTGAAAAGTCAGCAAGTACACAGAACTCACTCAGGAAATAAGGCGTCTGTGGAGGTTGGATAGGGACACAAAAGCCTGGGTACATTACAATTGAATAGAAACACATACACACCACAGAAGGCCACTATAGGAAATTCCTGAATACAGACACAAACACTGACACATTTTTTAAATTTTTGTTTTGTTTTGGTTGCTATGCCTTGACTCTGGTCCGGCATAGTAACCACCGGTGTTCACCGAGTATAACTCAGATAATAATAATATAAAAATAAAAGTTAATATATGAAAGTAAAGATATTATTTTTACTACATTTGTAATTATAGTACAAAAACTCGTAGAATATAAATCATTGTCTTTCGATATGTGACGTATACAACCGTAACTTCGATAGGATCGTCGAAGTAAAAACTTCGCTAGTGGATCCGGACCGCCACCGAAATCCAAGCGCAAAGGCAAATAGATCACATGATTGAAAATATTTACGGTGAGGGTTTTTACGCTAGTGGAGCATTTTATCGCATACGTTTTTCTTTTGCCTTAAAGGCAAAAGAAAAACGTATGCCTTAAACTGTACGAAACAAACGTAAGCTTTACGACAACGCTAGTGACAGTGGTACCGATGTTAACGTTGCACGTAAACATCCTAGTCTAACATTTCCTACCGAATTTCCAAATCACCATCTTACGTACTGTACTTCCGACAAAAAATGCAATCCAGACTAATGCACAAACCAACAAAGAAATTTTCTCTGACCGGAATTCTTTTGGTTGATCATTTTCAATTTTTTCAATTAAAATTAAACATTAAAAACTACACACTCGAATTCGTAACTTTTGAAAACATTCATTTAAACAATTACGACGGATAAAACGCAAAGTGATAATTATATCACGTATCCGTGGAAAAACTGGTAAACGGCCCGGAGCGTGACGTCACACTCGTAGTATTACTGCCGGGGAAAAGTTGCCACTTTCCGGCGGGGACCGGCGGGAGTTAAAAGATCGGCGAGAGAAAGACGATTTATTTTAAGGGAATGCGCGATTCTTTAAATTCCGGCTATCAGAAGGGGGCCCGCCGCTCGGCGGGTCCGTCTTCCTTCCCCAACGTCCTAATCTTCCCGTTCTTCGCAGCCTTTGGCCGGAGCCGGAAGAGGAGAGTGGCCGGACGGATCCGCCCGCCCTCTTTCCCGAGACGGAAGGGCCCCACCCTCGGCCCTACCTTCCCACCGCCGAAGTGGATCTACGACCCGCCCCCCGACAGGTAAGCCCGGTAAAATACGGGACGTCGGCCGGACCACGCCGGTAACCGCCATTATCGCCCGAGGAAAATTTTCCGCACGGAGCGGGTGACTTTCTCGCGCCCTTTTTTTAGTTTCTCCGGCATAAAAGTGGTTACGGCTGCAAAAAAATGTATACCCGGTTACCAAAAATATTTAAAGTCGTTCGGTCTCCCGGACAGTTGTCTATAACGCGTGATAAATCCTAGTAACAGCTCGGATAATTAATTAATAATGGCGAGACAAGAAGGGTAATATTAATCGATAACGTGGATGTTGAGACTGCATAGAAAACCGCAGCAGTGTTTTCGCGGAACGAACAATATATATAGTAAATCACGATTACGAATATTTTGTTCGGTTTGGAGAGTTCCGTTTCCAACGGGTTCTTTTTTTAACATAGAAGATCGTTCCGTTTCGGACAGGTTTTGCCGTGATTTAGGTAAATATTTTAACTTGAACGTAACCGGAAGGAAGAAATACATACGAAATCCGGATTCGGACAATCAATTAGCGCACAAATACGAATGTCCGTCGTGTCCGGTGTCGAGTTAGTAGAATATGTACCGCAACACGCTCCACGGACGGCATTAATAAACCGAAAACGTTTGCCGATTATTAACGGCCGTCCTTACTTATGGTTGAAAAATTTAACACGTTATTGCTAATTTCAGTTATTTGTTCTGTTTACCCGGTTATTTTAGGCTTGGAGCGCAGCGAAAAATGCGTGGCAACTTTCGAGCATCGTCGCAATTGCCGAGTGAATTTTTGTGGAATTTAGCGCCGGAAGTAGCGGGTACCATCGTATTCGTAATTTTAAAAACCGGTTTTATAAACTAACGTCCATTTTTATTATAGTTAATAGAATTAAAAGTACAGAAGCGTACGGCGCCGAGCAACACGCGTCGCCCAAGCAAATGTTACTTTAGGGCCGAAATTTTCTTAGCGACGTTAGCGACCCAACGGCCCGGTTTTTCCAATTTCCAGATAAATGCGCGATTAAGCGGCCGAGACCGTCAATATCGGAAAACGGAGGGAAGAGGCGGAAACCCCCCGAAATCGGGGGGTCGTATCTCTCCGTCGTCGTTTACGGGCACCAACGTTTCGTCTTGAGGTTTTTCCCGGTCTCCGAATTTCCTCTTCCGCCGGAGGCCCCGCCCATTTTCCCGACTTTACCGGGTGGGTCGTCCGGTGGGAGAGGGGAAATTGTGCACGGAACGATTTTTGGATTTCAGGAGGCGTGGAAGGAGGTGGTGGAAGACCCGGTCGTGGCCTACGACGTTCTGGAGGACCTTCTGGACCGAGTGCTGGATTCCGACACCCTGACTCGAGTGGCGCTGGAAGCTTGGACCGAAGCTCGATCCGGAAGATTTCCCTCTCGGGTGGGCTCCTCTTTCGCTCTTTCCGGGCGGCGGGAACGAGGGAAATTCCCGTTTCGCCGTCGGGTCTATTTCGCGTTACCGCGACTCCGCGGCTCGGAAAACGCTTTTCCGTCAACTTTTATTTCGAGGCCACCGGAGAACCGGTAATCCGGAAGTCGCCGGGTTTCCGGGCGACGCGGAGTGGGTTTGAGTCCTGCGAAGGACGTCGGTCGGCCGACGATCTCGGCCGAGAACCCGAGATGTAATCGGGCGGCGCTTCCCTTTCTAACCGGGCTTAGCCTACTTTTTACTCGTTCCTATAAAATGCGGGCACGGGATTTTTATTTCCGTCGATTTACACCCGTAATGGGCGCCCCGCAAAGTTCCGTTCTTCGTGACACAGGTTAACAAACCTCTTTCTAGGGTCCGAGACCCTTTAGGAAAGACGTAGGCGGACGTACGGGGGAATAGCTAATGGTCGTCGACTTAGACGAAGTAAATTATTGAATCTTTCGATCGACCGGCCGCTCGCGTTGTCCGTCTTTAAGCCTGGTACTCACACGTGGCAAGACGACGGAATGGCAAAATGACGCGATTTTTGTCGTCGAAGCCGACGGAATACGAAATTGAAAATTTTCAATTTTTGTCCTGGCGGAAAACGGAACGGCAAAAATTAGACCAATAGGAAGGCCGTTCAGCAATGTCGTCATAAAGATCACGTGGGGCGTAGCATTCGAACTATGGCGCTCGGCAAGCTAAAAAGCTTTATTTGTACACTAATACATTTCATTTACACACTATATTACTATCCGATTTAAATAATGTCAAATAGACGTACAGTACTTACTGCGTAAAGTATTGGGAATGGCGTAATCGTAATTCGGTGACGAAAGTATTCGCTATTCCTAACTTTCGACAATTTAGAATATTTTTCCTATCCAAATTACTCGTTTTTGAGGTTTTTTCATTTGCGATAAGGTCGAAGGCAAACTTAAAAAGTTTAATTATATAACAAAGCAATCCATTTTCGACTACTGGCACGTGGCCTACCTACTGTAGTATCTTGTTTAAATTTACGGCTGGCAGATGGCGCGTTACAATTGTAGGGTAATTTCCGCACGCGAGTACACGCGACACGGAACGGCAAACGTTTCCGTCGTCTGTTTCCGCATGCGAGTACCAGGCTTTACGCCGACGAATCTTTGGCCATTTTAGTAGCCTTCTTTGCGTCGTCCGCTTAACGTAACGTTTCCCGTTGCGGAGGAAAAGTGCCATTTCCACCGTCTACAAAAAGCACCCCGGATAACGCTTGTCGTCGCGGGTATGCATACTTCGTATTCGGGATGCGGTCGAATTTAGCGCATAAAATCAAAAACCAAACGTCCGTCGACCGGGATTCTCCCCTCGACTTTCCGCGGAAACCACTCGGACGATTTCCGCTTTTTCGGCTGAAGAAAAATAAAGATTTTCTTTTTTTTGGCAGAGTTCGGGACGGAGAACGGAAGAATCCGGCTTCTTTGTAAGGTAAGACGGCCTTTTTTCCAGCCAGGGGCGGACACTTCCCCCGCACGAGGCTCAGGACTTCCTCGCCGAAAATCCCGGTGACCATAGGCCGTTTCTCTTTCCAGGTGTCCCGTCCACGGACCCAGGTTCCTGTGAAGACGTCCCGCCGGAAGATTCCCTACCGAAATAAAACGGACGGCGGTCTATCGAGTGGAGGCCACGATCTCCGTCCGACGTCATTTTAAGGATAACGTAGAAACGGAAGGACTCGGTTTTTCCGTCGGCGGTCGGACGAGCGCTATATTTTGCGGCGCGGGTCACTCGTCGGTTTCATTTCGAACGAGCGTAGGTCGACGGGGATCCGGAAGACCGCCACGCGCCACTATTTCGTACGAAAGTAATTAAAAAGAAAAAAATAGAAGTGGGCTACGCGAGGCACGTCTTTTTTCCTTTCCGTCTTTATAAATTTCGGCGAAGCGTCCCGCAATTCCGGCCGCCGACAATCGGCTACGAACTTCCACAATTCCAAAGTTACCTCAGATCGCTAAACGAGAAATCGCAATACGGTGAAACTTCCGTTGACGGATACTCTCGAACCTCTACTGAACGGACAGTTTTACAATCCCCGACAACCCTTCAAATAGAGCATGTATTATATTTACTTGTAAATAGCGGACATTGTAATTAACGGGTGCCGTCGTTCATATCTAACCGTAAGTCCCGCCTTTGATACTCCGAAAGAATTAAGTACGTACGAAATATTTTAAAACAAAAAGAATCGGTTCAAATACTCGCAGGCGTCGAATAAAGACGCCGAAAATGGGAATGCGAAGGAGGGCGTTTGTATAACGCCGAACGATACTCTTTATCTGCTGGAAAACACTTATCTGGTTAAGTTGTCAATCGTCGCTTATCGTCATACATATTGTTATTATACTTCTGTTTTATTGTTCGAATTAAGCTTGCGGTAGCGAGAAATCGTAAGCTTTTCCCGCGTTGTTCATCCGACAGGAACCGTAGTAACGGAAAAAAACTTAAAGCGGTTACGACGACAGAGTCTATTGTGGTGAAAGTTCGAAGGTGTGTTACGAAGGAGATTTGCGGGCCACTCTCTCTCGAAAGAAGATATTCGGTATTCTGGAATTTACGATCTTAACTGCTTTGTGGTGACTTAGATTTATAAACAAAAATAACGCCTATGAAATAAGTAGTGTAATTTTTCGAACATTTTTACTTTAACAACTACAAAGCGGACATATCCCTACATGGATTTTTATTAGTCGCTAACATCGTAAATATTTTAAATGCGAGAATATCGAGCACATTCCCCACCCCCCAAAGTGGCTAGCAAATTGCCTTGGTAACTGGACATTTGAACTCTGCCTAAATCCACCTTCGTCCACCCTTTCGTTTTTTTCTTTGTTTTTGAAGAGTTAATAATCAACGTACGAGTATTTACGTTTTGTCGTAATTATTACGTGCCATTCAAAGTTTCCCGTCCGATCCGTTTGCTACTTAGAATTCAATTAAAATGAGATTTTCGGCTGTGAAAATCTCATGTATTGTATGTATTATATATCCCGCATTTTAATTGCGTATGCTACGTATACCGTCTCCGATAGAACAATACGCACCGATATTAAAAAACTTTTTGTCATACTTAGGTAAACACGACCTGTGTTAAATACTTTAATATTTTCATCACTGCCGTCGTTGTCCTTTACCCGCTCGCTTGCCTTAATCCGTCCGTTTGAACTTTGTCTACGACTACATTTTAAACGGTTACATTCGTTACGTTTCGTTTTATTTAACGTATAACAAATGTTCCTTGTATGACGAACCCATTAGTTTTTCTGTTCCGATCGGGCGAAAAAGCCGACGTTGCGTATGCGCCACGGTGCGGAAGAAATTGACATTAATGTTCGCTCGGGGTCTAGACGTTTATCTATTTCCGTCGTTCGTTTCCGCCCACGGGTACCAAGCCTTAGAGTCGCCGGCGGTTAATTAATTTCGATCGACACGTAAATTATTCGGCGTTCTCTGTCACTAGTGGTCCGGTCATTCCGTCACCGCTTTTCTCCAGGCAATTCTAATACTCGCCTTCCCGGGGAAAACAACGGAACGTCGGCAACTTTAGAACGAGGAAATTTTTCCACCCGCCACCGGCCGAGACCGACACCGAACATAAAGAGGCGTGGGGGCTGACGAGATGCGGAACGAAGACCAAGTGTCCGGGACAATTTCTTCTTAGCCGAAAGGCGTCTTCCATCTTCACCTGCCTAATAACCCATTTACGGAACAGAAAATACCGCGACGGGGTAAATAATTCTATTTGGAAATCTTCTAAACTTCCCGGATCCGTATTAGGACCGCTACTCTTCGGTATATGTACCCACTTCTTTAATGCCCGGCCGCAAGACCGTATCGTAACGAAACGAAAATTTCCGGGCAGTCCCGTACCAATGAAATTATATGTTAGTTAAGTTAGTAAACTACGTGGAATCAAATAATACCGGTGTAAATATCGACCAAACGATATCCCTCTGTTTTGTTAACAAAAACAAAACAGTTAATTTCCGATAGACTCGCGTAAAAACCAACGATATAGAAATGAAGAGAGTCGACAATATAAAGTATCTGGAAATTATAACAGACGACGAATAAAAGAGCGAGATTTACGGGAACAATAGAGAATACGAGATCACTCGAATATCCTTCTGACAAAACATCTACAGTCATCGGCAGAGATCTACAAACACAGTTTGGACACGATACCGTGTTGCACGGCGACAGTCGCCATATTGGGTCCTCTGGGAGTCCGTGTTCGGCGTTTCTAACAGCGAATTTTGTTATTTGTTTTTCCATCTCAATTACTTGAATTTCTTGTTTTCTATTTTTTTTTTTAATGGTTTGGTATTCAGCACCGAACTGTAAAAATTTGTCGGCCAAAGATGCAAGATTGTTCGTTTTCCCGCCGACAGGTCCGGGAGAGTGATAATTTAAGAGTTAATAAAAGTAATGGTTTATTAAGGGTTACATACGGAGGAATCCGATTTATTAAAATTGCACGATTGATGAAATGCTACCTTAAAGATGTTTTGTCCCAAAGTGACATTTTATTGTTTGACTTCCTTATTCCGTATTAGTACATTAAAAAAAAACACGATCTGCTTACATTTTAGAAGCTTTTTTAAACAGATGTTTTCAGGACATTTTCAGATTTAAAAAAATAATGTGTAAAGCATTTATGACAGGAAACACTTATCATAAGAAATCCACCAATCAATTATTTTTCAAAAACATTTATATTAATTGAATTATTATTAATTATTTGAAGATTTCTGCCGTGTGAGATATGTAATATAATAAATGTTTTAATAAATAACGATTACTTGCTGAGAAAACTACAGAAAATTACGAATACTTTCTTTTTCTAGTTGACGTTTTCCCTTGGAAGGAATAACGGCCATACAAAATTGCTCGAATGTATTCAATAAGAACAATTTGACCGAAATTTACTGCATATTTTATAATTTCATATTTTCATACAAATAATGCTATTTGCTGCATATACTGTCGTTTATGTGAACGTGCTGCATTTTCTGAAGTAACAGTTTTACTGAAATTGGAAAATACGGTACCGCGTTACTAAGAGATTTAAATATTTTGTCATATGAAAACAAACATCCGGCATTTAAACCGCTTTAATATTTAACACTTATTCTAAAACTAGCGGATGAGCCCGGCGTTGCTCGGGCAAAAAATAACAACGAACATTAAGATTATTAGATTCTTCTGTACGTCTAACTCTTTTATTATATCATTTATATAACTACCAATGTTATCTTACGTAAGGGTTAAAACACCAAATTTTAAAATTCTTTAAATTGTGTACAGTAGAGGAATAAAGAATTTTGAAAATGTGTTAGGTAAAGGTTTATCATACCAAGTGAACAATCTAAGATAACCTTTGTAGTTACATAACTCAAATACTATAATGTAATAAATATAACGAAAATCATATAATTTGGCTATTTTAACCTAACATTATCACGTTTATCACGCTACTCGAACCGTACGAAATGGCACAATTTCATTGGTCAATTACACACCAATTGAAAATGCGGTATCTTAAATTTTTTTCCGATATCGTATTTTCTAATGTTACCTCTAAGAAACTTCCATTCGCAGCCAATCAAATTTCGCGATAAACTGACCAAATACTTAAACTCGGCACCGTCGAAACCACTTAAATCATATTTTGTGCTGGCGGGTAACCTCGAATTACATAATTTTCCTATTCGAATGCCACCATACCGGTGGGTCCGATAGGAAGAAAGGAGTGTTGAGGAAGAGAGTCGAAGTAAATTAGACTCAAAGTATTCGTTGACCTTCTCCTGGAAGAGAGGATGGCCAACCACTACTAATTAATATCGGTCTATTATTAATATTTGAAAAGTGATCGGTGTTAGACAGGTTGTGATGGCTCCGCACGTGATCGAGTTGCTTGAGAGGGAAAGTGATTTAAAAGTAGCGGCCACCGGCACTCGACCGAATACTTCGGCCAAACCAGTTAAATTAAGTACATTTACCTGGGTTTTTCGCAGCCCGTCCCCGAGCTAACTACTTCACCCGCCTCGACTTTTCCGCTAACCGGGAGGTTGCCGACCGTTATCGTTAACCGACGCGGAAGAAAAAACATCGAAAAATAACCCGCAACTTCGCTTTTCGTTCGTCCTGCCGACTCTCGCCCGGGAACCGTAAACGCCGGTGTAATTACCGTACTGGGTTACTTCAGGTACGGCCTCTTTCTTGCGTCACACAAAATAATAAGTAAACGTCCGTCTTATTTGCACGCATAACGTAGATAAACCCCCAGAAAACGTCCGAACGTGGCTATTACGTCGTCCGACCGCTTTCAATTATTACGTCGCTATTATGGGGTACCGTCGTGTCGTTTAATTCGCGACGGTACCCGTAAAAAGTTGGTTGTTTTGCAATACCTCATTTTATTGCATTGGAAAAAATCATGGTACGACATATATAGATCTTTCAGATTATAAAAGTACAAAATCTCCGTGTACAAAGTTGTACAAAACTTTTGGCAGTACGTTACCGTCGTTAATTGTAATTAATTTCCCATTGACAAAGCCACCGTCACCATTCCGGCGCTCTCTCTTCGACTGATCCAGTCGAAAGTGGTTTTTAAACGGCGATTAAAAAACTTCAACACCATACCACCCGCAACGGCGGGTGGTATGGTGTTGAAGTTTTCTGTGGATGGCTTCTTCCATGATTTTAGAAGATCATAAGTGAATATATTGTATGTTAATTTTATGACTTTTGTCCTGCTAAACTGGCAAGATCTTACATTGCGAGAGTATAAAGGGTATTTGCAGGGTAAGATTTGCTAAACTTCCGTCCAGAAACCGGGCGCCGGGTTTTCGCCTCCGAGGGTTCCGTCGCGTAATTAAAAACGATGGGGAATACGAGACGAAGAGGTCGAGAAGCAAAGGGATGTACGCGTAGGAAAGAAACGGCGGAGGTGGGCCCGCGATAAAGAAAAGGGCTAATTTCGTACCTGACGGGTTCGAACGCGTGACGTCGTTTCCGTTTTTCTTTCAACTTTTCGGTCGGCCGGCGAGGCGGAAGAAAAGGAGGAGACGAACAGACACCGGATAGACTTTATTTACGCCCGGGCCGTCCCTCCCGCCCTGCGGTCCCCTGGCCGGGATGGGAGAGGAGAAGGGCGGGAGTGGGCGTGGCCGGGAAGAGGAGAAGAGCAGCGGAAGACTCTCCGGCCACTTTACAAAAAAACGCGGCTATCGCAGCGCCGACTGGAAGATGGTCTTGTGTTCGTCCAGCAGCGTCTCGTATCGGTAGGCCACGCGGATGTCGGGAACGTTGGTGCGGGTGATGTCGTTTCCGGCCACTCCCTCCGCTCGGTAGTCGGGTCCCAGCCAGTAGCGCTTGACCTGAAAAGAACCGCAGCAACGTCACACGTGAGTACGGTCGCGGCCGTTTACCCGCACGCGTCACATAATCCTACCCGGCAAGCATTACAATCCGACGTTGTAACTTTCGAATTTTAAGCCTCGGGCGCCGTCCGGAATCCGTTAACGAGTTTAGCTTTACGCGGATCCCGCGATTACCGGATAATACGGTCGGGAAGCGTAGAATTTTTCTGTCTACGTCACTTTTTTCCCCTAGGAGCTTGCGGCTAGGATTCGGACCGAAATCTATAAATGCCAGGTATGGACACGATACTAGCTGCAACGCGGAACTCGTCATATTGGTTCCTTTGTGGTAGTGTATACAGAGGGAATTTGTCTCTGTTGTTGGCAAGAAATTCAGTTAATCGATATCTTTTTCGATCTCGATTAACCCGATTTATTGTTATCTATTTTTTTTATTTATATTTTGATGTTAGGCACAGAATTGTATGACTTCGTCGGAAAAAACCATAAGATTGTTCCGTTTTCTCGCTGATAAAACTAGGAGAGCTCGAGGTTGTATGAGGTTAAAGGATAAAATAATGTGGAAAATGTACATTTATAAAGCGCAAAATGCTTTTTTCTAACGAAATCTTACAATTTGGTGCCTAACATTAAACTATATATATATATACAGTAAAGCGTCGTTAATTGGAACGTCGGTAATTGAAATGGCCGGAAATTGGAACGATTTTCAGTCGGACTGTGTCGTGCTGAATCGAACGTTTTTCATACTAGATTTACTTCTAAAGTATAATTTTCATGTTTTTATATTCTTCAATATATTTATTTTGTTTGTACAAAATGCAGAAATAATTTTTAACGATACGATAGCCTCGATGATTATTATAAAAATTTTCGTTAGGCTTAAAATCGACGAAAATTCAACACGAAGCGACACGCAACGGAGAAAAATTCAACAGGAAGCGATACGCAACGGAGAAAAATTTGAACATCGGACAGGTTAATATATTTTTTCGTACAAAGTCGGAAATTGGAACAAATGACTAATTTTTTTTTTAACTCTTTCCGCCCTGTGGGCACTGAGAGGGCCTCTTTTAGTAGGCCCATTATGGGTTCGGCCAGGCCCACAATGGGGCGACCGGGTGGCGAGGGACGGGGCCCGACATATCCGAACGGACCACCCCCCGAAAAATTCCTGGGGATTATTCGACCCGTTCGGATTCGATCCCGGGTCCCCCAGAGCGGTAGGCTGCCACCTTTACCGCTCGGCCATCCGGCCGTCAATACAAATGACTAATTGGAACAACCCCAGTCCCCAATTGACGCCAATTTATTTTCGACGCTCTACTGTGTGTATATATATATATATATATAATAGGTAACAAGAAATCCCGTTAATAGAGTTCGAAAACAACAGAACTAGATTCGCTGTACATATACCCATACATTACAACAAAGGAACCAATATGACGACTGCCGCAATGCATCATGGTATCGTGTCCAGATTTTGTTTATAGACCTTGGGCAAAGATACTTATTACAGCGCCACCAGTTGAAGCCAACCGGCACCATTGCTGTGACAGGCAGAAAGTACTAATCAGAAGAATGCACTAAGTGGATTGTGTTTTTCTTAGCATTTACCTTAGGAATTACTTCCCTATCTCATGAGTTTCACTAGTCACTAAACTGATGTTTAATGCAATGTAATTGATAGAAGTTTTAATTTTTGACATAATATTTTTTAAATTTTAATATTTTTAGCAATTCTTACTGAGATTTATGGTGTTGCACTTGCATACGAAGTTAGACCATCAAGTTCTTGTGCTATTAACTCTACCAATCGTTCGGAAAAAGGTCGAATTACTTTCCGAGGTGATTTAATACTAGGTAATACTAAATTCGCTGCACAATATTTTTAAACGACTTAAACACCAATATCTATATGAAGCAATTTTAAGTAGTCAAATATATTATTTTCTTTGTTTAATGCGTTATATAGGTTTCTATTCAGCAATGGAGAGTTTAAATATTGGGTTTTTTGGAAAGTAATTTCGTTTTTTTTATTACTAAAGGAATTAGATGTATTTTTACCAACCAATTTGATTTTAAACCACATTTTCATTATATAATTTGACAGCCGACGTTTTAAGGCTTATTTGTAAGAAATTTTGTTCGATTCTGTACAATTGTTTTTTTTTCGATGACCCATCAAATATGGAAAATCGAAAACATCATTTTCGGCATACTTTGCTTTTTTATAACTAAAAAATCAAAATGCTGTTCAAACAAGAAAAAAATTGCGGTACATGTTTGGAGAAGATGTGCTGAGAGAAAGACAGTGCCAAAACTGGTTCACAAAATTGCGTTCTGGTAATTTTAATATCGAAGATACACCACATTCTGGATGGCCATTTGAAGCCAATGAAAACAAAATAAAGGTACCGATCGAAGCGATCTGCCGTATAACAACACGTGAAATCACTAAGAGATTAGATTTGTTAAATTGAACCGTTTATTATTACTTAAAACGAATTGGTTTCGTTTCAAAGCTCGATATATGGGTTCCACACGTTATTAAAGGGGGTGGGATTTTAAAGAAATTTTTTTTGAGCTTTTACCAGACAATTTAACAATTGATTCGAAAGTGTACTGTTATCAAGTAAACAAATTGAGTAATATCATCAAACAGAAAACGCCAGAATTGATCGACAAACAAAGCGTAGTGTTTTACCACGATAATGCCAAATTTCACCCAAGTTTTGTAACTGGTCAGAAACTGTTATAGCTTAGATGAAATGTGTTATCGCACCAACCATATTCGCCAGATCGGGCACACTCAGATTATTACTTGTTCCGGTCTATACAAATTTTTTTACCTGTAAGATATTTACTTGAAATGACAATGTCAAAAATCCTTAGATCAGTTTATTGTAAACAACGATCAAAATTTATATGAATGTGAAATCGTGCTACTACCAGAAACAATGACAACAGATATTTGACCAAAATGTTCAATATATAATTCAATAAAATATTTATTTATTATAAGAATATTGCGTTTATTTTTCTATGGGAAAAACGAAATTACTTTCCGAACAACCCAATATATAAATGGAAGAGGATATCTTGAACAAAATGCAGTGCCAAGCATCATCTATTTTTCACCACACTTGAAAAAGACAATGCAACTGCCAAGAGCCCTTCAAACAAGGAAAAATAGTTCATATGAAAATAACATAGATGGTGGAATTGGCTCTCCATCAAAGCTATCTCATCTGCAAACGTCGGGATTTGATAATGTGAATAGTGCTTTAATATCTTTTTCTACCGAAGGTGTTCATAAGGAGCATAATTACTCATGTCCCAGCTCCGGGAAGATACGGCAAAATAACTATTAGTTAAGTCCATTTTACAGATGTATTTCTCAGTGAGAATAAATCACAAGCGTCACTTATACTCTTCACAGCATAGAGCAGTGGTTCCCAACCGGTGTTCCGTAAGCATCTCCCAAGTGTTCCGCAGATTTAGTCGCAAATCGGAAAGTGTACAATCGTATTCGAGCCGCCGAATATCAAAAAATTAAAATCATAAAATTTTCATAAACTTAAATATATATGTACGACTCGTACTTACGGAGTGTACTACTGTTTCGAATAAGATAAAGACAATGATAAAAACTGAATGAAATATGTAAAAATCATCAGGCACAAGTTTCCCATTAAAGTTATTTAGGTATACTTTTTCCTGTCTTAGAATTGGCATTAATAATATGAGTAGAGATTTTGAATTATAACTGCTCAATTCTAATAAAATAACTGATGACAAGCTTATGTATTTCATATTAACTTAAGTAAGTGTTCAGCTAAAGAAAATTGCTCACAAAAGTGTTCCGCATCGTAGAAAAGGTTGGGAACCACTGGCATAGAGGTAGTACTGCAAAAGAGAATTTCAGAAAACATTTTATTTAAAGGTCAATGAAAATTAAATCCTATATCTCGGCAGATAAGACGACCTTCAGATAAGATGAGGTATAAATTTTCGTCGAAGTTTTATAGTTTTAGCATATATCTGTCCTATAAGACGATCCCCCAAACTATCAATGGCCTGTGAATTTAGTTTAGATCGGCGATCATCACGTGAGTAATAATACTGTATAGCGTATACGAAATTATGTCCTATTCGTAATTTTTCGAATGAACAAATTTTATTTTCTTGCACTGCCTTGCGATTGTTGCAAACATTCGGGTAATGAATGACCTTAACTATTCACAAAAACGTCGTATGGGCTATTCTATTTTGTGCACATACCCTAGTTTCTACTAGTAAATAATTACGGTTTGTCCGTTCTTTTATAATGGTTTTAAATTAATTTCAATCTAATTTTTTTTTGTATCTGTCCTAAGACGACCTCGGCTTTTGAGGGCCTATTTTTATGATTCAACTATCGTCTTATCTACCGAGATATACGGTACTTATATTATTTCCCAACATTAAATATAGTAGCCAGGGCCGGATTAACCAATAGACAAATTAGACAAATGTCTAGGGCCCGTAATTCGGAGAGGCCGGGCTTCAGTGCAGAATCTTTGTTTCAAAACGAGTTAAAAATTATTTAAGAAATTCGATAGGACAGGAAAGGCTGTCTTTAACAATGTTTACTAAAGAAAGAGACACTCTCAAACGGCTAGATTGATCAATTTTCTGAAATGAAAATCCAAAAACGAAAAATTTAAATATTTTAAAGGCTGATTAATGGCTAAAATTATATACATTTTTTGTTGTACCAGAAACTCTTTTGTTGTACAATTATTATTGTATTAGTTAGTGTTTGTATTTTCTATTACCGATATTAATAAAAATTTTAAGTGACATTATTTAAGATTTGTTTAGAAGCAACTTATTTAAATGGAGTCCCAATTTAAATTTTGTCTAGGGCCCGCTAGAGGCTTAATTGTGCAGAGATTGCCTTAATCTTAAGGCAATCTCTGCACAATTATATTTATTTGTATTTCAACGAATTGTCGCTATTAAGGGTTATATTACTGAAAGCTGTTCACGTCAAATTGCAGAAATGTTTCTTAATTCCTGTCACGAGGTTTTCTTTAAATCCCTGTTTTCGGGAAAAACAAATGTTGCAGCATGTAATTAGTTATTACTATATTTCTTACCCTGATTACATTGAATGAAACAATCAAAACTTTTTATTCACACTCTTTTAATAGTGTTTATTTAACTCTAATACTGATTTAAACATTATTTTTAATTTCAAAATTTATCGGACTATGAACTCCAAAGTTCATAGTCCGACAATTACGAAAACACGGTTTCAAAGAAGAAATAAAAATTCAAGATTTATATTATGATCATGTCTTGTAGTGCACGTCTGATGTAATTTGTGAATTAAAGTGTATAGCGTAAGGAATTTACTTCACTTTAATTTTATATTTTACGGCTGCCCTTTTTACTCTCTCTCTCTTTTTGGATAAAAATTAATTATAATATAAAAAACCTAAAGTCAGTTTACCGTTTACTGGGTTGGTACAGGTAGAGGGTACCTAGAGTACCTAGATATCGGAGTAGAGACACAAGAGTCATCGCCGCCATGTTCTGTCGACTGTCATTTCTTGATGTCATTTCTATAGACCACGTGATGACAGTCGACAGAACATGGCGGCGATGACTCGTGTCTGATATCTAGGTACTCTAGGTATAGGTAATTACATCTGTGATTCCATGACATTCTCTGACTGATTATATTATTATTCCCTGACTTATTAACGTCTTTGCATTTCCTCTTTCCATTATGTAATATCGGCCAAGTCTATTTAAGCCCATTTTGTACACAATTACAATTACATAATTTTTTTAATTAAAAAACACTTTATTCACTTACTAAAAAATCTAATAACGAGTTGCGTAACTTTCCTGGCTGTTATGAGATTTTATTTTAAAAATTACCTCGGAAAGTAATTTGACCTTAAAACAAAGTAAAACACTTGATTCTAACGTTGTATTGACTAAAAATGTACGTTTTATGATAGTTTTACTCACCATTACATAGCAACACTTCTAAACGCTGTATGGTAATTTTTTTTTTTCTAACTATAAAATTTGTTTTATTCTGTTTTAAAATTTACTTACACTGTATCTCTTGATTAGGCGTATCAGTCAAAGTTTACGCTTTTCCCCATTTAAAGTTTGGTTACTCTATCACGTATCAGGTGAAGTTAAAACGGAACGGAAACGTCGCAAATATGGCGTCGGGCAAAACGCACATGCGCAAAACTTACATCCGGGACTCCAGTATGTCACGCAAGTTGTCCATTAAAGCACAGTTATAGCTTTGCCATGAAAACTGATGGCTAAAATAAACCTAACTTTGGTTTATAACATATTGCGCTGTTGTTTATATAATTTCTTACTTGCAGCGGTTTCTTAATTGTAAACAATTTAAATACAATCTTTATTTCTTTGAAATCTTTTAACTAAAACAGAATCACAGATTACGTTATCTTAAAAACACAAAATCTCTATTAATCTAATCCAATTCTTGTTTTCAATGAAAAAATTTAAAGAAATAAATTCTCCTCACAATAATACTGTGCCGTTCTCAACATTTTAAATGGTTTTACTATTTAAACTTTAATAGTAAGTATTCGTCCAGTTTCGGAACGAAAAAATAAATAAGGTGCTCGGTGTATATAAGCTTTTTGCCTGTGGTACACATGGCGACTTCAAGAAACTGTGCTACTTTGCCAATAAGACGTTGCTAGTAACAGTGCTTAAATCAGAGTCGATAGATACACTGGTCCTCCAGCTGCCAATAGCTCTAATGCTACGATAGTGGCGTAATAAACATTACCGCCACGTCGAGCGCTTCAATCGCGTAGAGTCATAAGTTTGGTTGAAGCATAGGGAGACTCAGCTGTAAACTATTCGAAATTTTTTTTATATATAAAATTTTCTTCTTTTTAACTCAGATATTGCTTTTGTCTTTTTTAAAGGACTGCTTATAAATACTGTTTTAATTAGGTTTAGATTTAATTTTAGACATTAAATCGATTAGACTGTTTTTTGCTTACAATTTGTCATCATTTTAAAATATTTTGGGGCGTTTTCGTTAAGGGTAAGAAAACGTGGTCAAAAACTTTATAGTTAAGCCTGTATATATATTATTAATATGGGATGTCTTCGGGATTCCCAATAACTCTCTGAATCAGGAAGAAAAGAGAATTACGAGAATTATATATATTTAGTTATGGAAATCTATAGAAATGTTAAACCATGTGTCAAGATTAGATAGATTTTATATATATAAGAGATTTAGGATGGCTTTGGAGTTTATCATGGTTAAGCCCATATCTTTTTTTTATTATTTATTTATTAATATTAGGTGAATTATTGTAATTTGCAGTGGAAAGGAGATATGATAATATAAATTGTGAATAACATGTGTGTTCATTAATGATTTAGAAAGAGATTAAAGTTGAACCAGAAAAGGAACAGGTTAGAGAGGGGGATTAAAAGTCAGATTTAGTTCTTGGATTTCAAATGTAGGCTATTAGAGGAAAAAGAGGAAATTCCAACTAGTTAGACAACATATTTACAGGCACATAATAACTTAGTTATGATTAGAGGATGATGAGTTAGAGGTTGACAAAAAATAGGTAAAGGTAGGATGGCGAGAGTTCAGACAGTATTTAGATATTGATTGATAGTGATTAGTGATGAGATGGAGACTAAAAGAAAGACATGTTTGTTTATATAGGTTTAAAATATCACTAAGGACAGATGAAGTAGGCTATCAATAAATCTTCATTCATATTCTACTTTTGATAGTGCACATTATTATATAAATTACCAAAATTTGTAGAGCCAGTGTGAGTGTAATTTCTCATGTCAAAAATAAAGAACTATTTCATCTCAAATACTATTTCTCACCACACTGAATAGAGTAAAAATTGCATAGCACACTTTATGTAGTGTTAAAGTTAATAAATTACTAAATACTGAACCTGTTACCGGTGTAATTTGCGTGAAAAAATCTTCTTTCCACAAACGTTTTCGAGCTTTCCAAATAGCTCTTCTTCAGGTAGAGAAAAAATTCCGACGAAACACTTCGAAAAAGGAACGTAGAAATTTAAATAAAAAAAAACCGAATCTAAAAATAGAACGCAGATGTTTAAACAAAAATATGGAACTCGCATAACAAACGAACATTAAGGTGGTCATGCGCATTCGTGCGCTGATGTTGGTGTTTATAGATCGTTGTTTATGAGGGCCTGCCACGCTATAGAAAGATTAATCTCATCCTTCTGATTTATACGTGTGGTCCAGTGGTTAGCCTTACAGATGGATATAGCTTCCCGCCATTTTAGTTGCTCCAGGTGGGGCGTAGTGTCGATGATGTCAGCTTTGTCGAACTCCGGTTCTATATCGGGATCAGATGCAAAGGCCGTGGTGTACCGCCCGTGCCGAAGATCCGCTTGATGTTCTTGCACTCTGGTATTTAAAGATCGCTTGGTTGAGCCGATATATACAAGGCTCTCGTTACATCTGTTATCTTTCAGCGGGATAGAGTACACGCCAGGAAGCCTGCCACGAACTGAACTGCCTTTTCCATTTCTGAGGATGTCGTAGATTGTCGGGCATCTTCTATAGACTATTTGTAATTGTTTATTTATTTATTTATTTATTTAAATTTCTACGTTCCTTTTTCGAAGTGTTTCGTCGGAATTTTCTCTCTACCTGAAGAAGAGCTATTTGGAAAGCTCGAAAACGTTTGTGGAAAGAAGATATTTTCACGCAAATTACACCGGTAACAGGTTCAGTATTTAGTATTTCATCCCCGGTGTCAGAGTGAAGTGTAATTTTAGTTAATAAATTATTTAAAAAATAGTGTCTTTCTCTGGATTAAATTTCTATGGCTATTTAAATGTATCAGAGGATAAGCTACAGTTTTCCTAATTATATTGTCATACATGTAATAAAACAAAACAGTAAAATGCAAATTTATTCACTTATTTTACCATTACCTATTTAAACAGGTATATTATACAAGAACATTATGTACAAAACGTTCATTCACAATATGTAGCAATATAACAGTTTTAAACAATTTCTATTTAAAACCTGGATAAATCAAAAATATAATCCACATCCTCATCTGTAATTTCAAACCATCATCTTATTAATTTTTTTATAAAGAAAAATATACTTCTTCTTTCTTTATACGTGATATAAAATAAAAAATGTAATTACGAATAAGATTTTTTGACATGTAGTAAAAAAAATTTACAGAAATGATTGAAAACGGGAAAACTACCTACCTACTAACCAAACAGATAAACCAACTTCTAGCCGTAGAGCAACTCTAACGCCAGCTATCGGCGACCTAACACATTAACTCTACTTCAGAGCATAGCTGAAGAACCAGTATATCTAACGATTCTGCTTAAACTGGTTACCAACAGACGACCTCTACCGGAATGATATTTACAACTGTATAAAGTTACCGCGAAATTGGAGCAAATAATTTTTCCTAGCCGCAAATTACTGTACTATGTTCGCACTAAAAGTTACAAAAGTGGAAAATACAAAAATATTACGTAACTGAACTGGAGTCGGGCGTTGCCGCGAGTTGGAAAATGAGAAAGGCTGGGGCCTACCTTGTGCGGAAAACCGCTGGTTAATACGCTGTTGCGTGCCAACTCGCACATGTCGGTGCTACTCAGTTTCAAGACTTGCGCGGCGATGCTGTATTCCTCCATCAGAGGTTCCTGAAAAAGAAAACTTACTTAATACCACTGCCGTTCCCATACTGAAACAGCAAATATTTACTAAGAATACTCTCTTCTTAAACTACGTCCTGGAACCACCGACATTTCTTCCCTAAATATTCGTGCCCTTTATTCGTAAATAGACCATCGACCAGTCTCTCTGGTTTTTATACTCCCCACCAGAGGTGGACACTCGTAATTCTCCCCTTTTCCTCTAAAAAAGAGGCCCTCTTAGTGCCTCAAAGTTGCGGAAAGTTCCAAAAAAATTCTTTATTCGTAACGGTTCCATCACCCAAAAAAGTTTTATGACAAAAGATTTTTAAAAACCTGGAGTTGCCGTATATTATGTAACGAGAAAAAATATGCATTGTCGATAATAACTTTTACGTGTAAAATGTAACATCGAGTACATTTCCATTAAAGCAGTTTGGACTAATTTCGATTTGTAACACATAACTTGTTACATTTCAATAATAAAAACTGAAATTGAAGTGATTATAAAAAATGTAACTGACGATTGTAAATAAATCATAGTTTAAAAATTATTCGAGAATTATTTTACTTTAAGAAATATTACAAGTTCTTCTCTTTAAAAACTTAAATGCATTTTCAAAAAAGGGTTCATTTTCAGATTGTAAGATTTTGCCAATTTCATTTCTTATGTATACAAAAAAAAAATTATAATTAAATCACAGTAGAGACTCGTAAATCGGCACTCCGGTAATTGGAATCGCCGGTAATCGGCACGATTTTCAGTCGGACTGTGTCGTGCTGAATCGAACGTTTTTGATACTAAATTTACTTCTAAAGTATAATTTTCATGTTTTTTTATATTTTTCAATATATTTATTTTGTTTGTACAAAATAAAGAAATAATTTTTAACGATACGATAGCCTCGATTATTATTATTAAAATTTTCGTTAGGCTTAAAATCGACGAAAATTCAACACGAAGCGACACGCTACGGAGAAAAATTCAACAGGAAGCGACACGCAACGGAGAAAAATTTGAACATCGGACAGGTTAATATATTTTTTCGTACATAAACCGTAATCGGAACAAATCCCTAATCTGAACAACCCCAGTCCCCAATTGATTCCGATTTTCGGTTCACTACTGTATTTATTGATCCACTTGTGCCAAAATTCATCCGTTATTTTTTATAATTTATTGTTACGCATGACAATAAACCTAAAAGTTGGAATAAATGAGGAAATATTTTCCAATTGCAACTTAAATGACTTTATGAGTACCACATTGCATAGAACCATGTTCTATTTCGATGTTATTGAAAATAGAAAAGAGAAGCCAATTTCCTACACGCGCATTCTGTAATCTTAATTTCATTACTACATGACAATAATAATTATAGGTCTAACTGCAATTGTACAGTAATTAAGAATTAATTCAATAATTATAAGATGAAAAGTTGTTTAAAATTTTCATCTGTTGATGCATCTAGAGTACCTAGATATCAGAGTAGTGACACGCGAGTCATCGCTGCCATGTTCTGTTGACTGTCATCACGTGGTCTATGGGTTTACATTAAGAAATGACGATTTTTTTACTTTAATAAAGCATTTTATTTGTAAAAATGCTTTATTAAACTAAAAAAATTGTCATTTCTTAATGTAAACCCATAGACCACGTGATGACAGTCAACAGAACATGGCAGCGATGACTCGCGTGTCACTACTCTGATATCTAGGTACTCTAGATGCATCTATTGTTCTTAATTCTTAGAGAATATTTCGGTGATACAAGTATTACGAGTATTCCCGTGGAAGATGTTAAAATTTTAATGGGAGGCGAAATTATACAATGACCTGATATTGGGTAGCGATCCATAGTTTGAGAAATGCCGACTTAATAATTTATTTATTAGCGAGGTTGAGGCCGAAGTTTTAAATGCGAACATGTACAGTACGTCGGACGTTCAGCGCCGCTTTCCTGTAAGCCTAGAAGTTTGACAATGGCATTTGCAAAGTCAGCAGAATCATGCTCAACATTTCAAAGGGATGCGAGGAAAGGACATTTTAAAATTATTTGAAAACTAAATGCATAAAAACTGCAAAAGTGTATATAATGTGACACACAATAAATTCTGTAATTCTGTACACATGAAATATATTATAGTGAAAAAGTATTAAAAATTTACGATGATAATTTAATTTTTGTGGGCCCTTGACACTGGGGGGCCCAGGGCTTAAGCCCTATTAATCCCTATGCAGATCTGCCCTGTACACAATACATGCATGCTGACTGGGTATTGCAAGCTTTCGATACAATCTGGCCGTGTTAAATGCTTCAAATGATGTCATGCGTGGGCACTTGTTTGCAAACCTCCACAGGAGCAAGCAATCGAGTTCCCGAAAGCATCGTACTGACTTAAAACGAGCTAGCCGATAGCTGTCAATGTAAATAAAAGCAAACACAAATGATAAAAGGGTTTACATGTTAGAATAAATTATTATTGGCATATTTGCTTTCATATAAAAAGTATATTGACAGTCAAAACTATCTCTTAAGCATGCGGTTCGTGCTAAGCAAGCCCAGAGAATTCGCCCAATTTCTTGTAAAATCATTCCTTCCTATTTCCCCAATAATTAATTTGACCAGTGAAATAATACATCGCGGATTCGAAAACAATACGAGACGAGAAAATTATTTAATCAAAAGCTGGATGTCCACTTCCTGAATCACCGATTTAAACTTATGAATAAAATAATCGTTATTAATGATCCCTTGTTTGTGATAATAAAAGAATCCATTATAGTATATGTTGAAAAAATTTACCTTTGTAAAGTGAAACTGTAGAGGATCATCAGTAGACAATGATACACATAAACCTCTGCTCAAATACTCGGGTAAAGGATTACGATGATAATTCAGAAAAAGTGAATTATTACTCAACGGAGACATGGCTATGCCTATTTGCGTCAAATAATAAAGATACTGCAGAACGGGAACCTGAAAAAACCATGACTAATATTAACTTTTGTTAATATGTAAAGAAAAATTTAATATAATAATTAAAAATCGATTGTGAAAACGTCTGAAACAATACAAATTAGATGGTTCGTATTAAAATCAGTTATTATTGATTGAATTTAACAAAGAGTTTCATGTTTCACGTAAAATATTACCTCTGCGTTAACTGTAAAATATTTCTGATGTATATCCGTGATGTCACAAAACCAACTTCGGAATGATCGACTCCTGGTATAGCAAATTTGGATTACTCTGGCCTTGCCTTATCTGCCATTCGCTTAACATAAAATTGCTTTTGGATTATCAGAACATAGAACAAAAATCTATTCGAAAATACTCCTGGGTAGCTTTACGATGATTTAGAGCTATGCCCTAAAAATTTGGATTATAGTACCTACTCAAAACCAGATTTAATAAGATATGTTTATGCAGGAAATAAATAACAACGATAATCTCACCAGTGTGAGGTTCCAGATCGGTTCAGAAACCCAAAAACGTTAAAAAACATGTGAATATAACGGAAATTAAAACCTAGAGTATGTATAAAATAAGCGGCATCACAACCAGAAATTGCCAACAAAAAATATGTATATCTTAAACACTTGTGAGGAAGAAGAGTTACTTATTCTAATTGTTAAACACAAGATCGTGTTATTAACTCAAACACTTGACTTTTGACTCCACCTTTATTTAGTTGATACGGTAACTGATTTTACACGTTTCTCTACGACTGACAAGAAGAGTTACAATAAAATTATGTAAGTCACGAGCACGAGTGCAAGCGATGACAATTTACAGGTGTCGGGAAAGCGAAACCCAAGATGGGTAACGGTAAATACGACAAAATGGGAAAATAGAATAAACTTTTGATACATAATAGAAAAGAGAACGAAGTAACATAATCGTTAAAATTCTCAATCGTCATATCAAAACAAAATTGCCTAAAATACGAGAAAAAGGGCTAAGGATCAATAAATAATTCTCGGACAGAGTCGAAATGAGATATCAAATCGTACTAGAAAGATCAGCCCTTCCCGGCCACTAGCCTGAGTCTCGTTAAACCTGGAAACAGAGTAATTGGGAAGCGAAGAAGAAAGATCTAAACCAATCAGAAGTCTCTTAATACGCTAAAAATACTATGCAAACTAAGAAATCGAGGACACTGAGCTTTCTCCCACCAATTGTTCACCCACATTCTCTCCTGGTTGTCTTTCTCCTGTAACTGTCTACAGATTGTGCGAGTTCTAATCCCTTTTCTTTTTTTTCGTGTTTCTGCTTCGTCGTATTAATCGAGACTACTGATGACTTTGTTTCACCTAGTTAACTCTGTCTGAGCTCCGCACTCGAAATCAACGCTGCCCCGGGCATCGTCTAGAGAGGATCACAAATCTCGGAATCTACGAACATTTTCCAAGTGTTTGTATCCTTGTCTACGCGGACCTTGTTTAGTAAAAGGGCTTATTATACTGGTGTGGTTTCCAATTAGCAAATCGAGGAGATCTTAGTCAAAAAGTCAAAATAAAATATCTTTATTTTCACCTGTACACTGTGTTTGTGTGCTTCGGACCTGAAGGTCCCCTCTTCAACAGGTTTACAATAATATTCTGTAACAAATTTTTAAAAAAACAAAAATGTGAACCCAGACAATATTTAAAATATAAAATTACTTACAAGGTCTTTGTCTATTATTAATACACTAATACAAAGTATCTGTAAGAAAGTTTGTAACAATGCTTTCTTTAAAAAATTCGCCTGTATAAAAGGGTAAAATCTTGTAAATAATTGAAGGTTTAAAAAAAATTGTTAAAAAATGGCTTTACTTATGTAGCTTGGATATTTTTTCTGTTGGTCTGACTTCCATTTTCTATATTATTTCCCCTTCTCCCTTCCTCTTTACCTTTCTACACGTTACGTCCTCTATAAATGATGCTATTCCACGATTGGTGAGTTTCACTTCCTTCATTAATTTCATTACCTTGTTTTTTATACAAATATGTTTGAATAATTATCTTAAATCCATTCCATTCTTTTTCTTTATTTTTACTGTATTTAGATTAATCTGACATCCTTCTTTATTGCCAAGCTCAGCAACTGCCAAATTTGCATAATTTCCTTTAATTGCCTGAATATGTTCCTTTCTACATATTTTTAAGTATTCTTTTTTTGTCTCGCCTATGTACGTTTTTTCTTGTCACAACTACATTGAAAAGAATATGCCACTCCTTTTTTCTTCTATTTTTCAATTTTCTTTACTATTTCTATAATATACCGTAAATGTTTGGGGATTATATAGATTACTCTCTATGGAATTTCGGTACTGAGTATATATTTGAACTCGGGACCGAGATGAGTTCAACGATACCCTACTTTCGGACCGGAGACCAAAAATAAGAAAGTTATCATATTTACGATTTCTTGCCTTCACAATGCATTCTACACCATTTTAGAGTTAGTTTTCCACTAGGTGGCATTCGACTGTTCGTGCTCCCGAGAGATTCCTCCCAGAGGGGAGCCGCAGGCAGGCCGCTGTGTGCTAAACGTCACTAGTTATTGATTCACGGTAGTTCTTGAACAAAAGAAAACGTTTATTTCTACTTTCGTTTTTAATTATCTTCTGTATCCGTTTATTTAATAACTTTTTTAGGATAATCATTAAACAAAAATATTACTACTATTTGTTGTATTTCTGTTTCCTGGTTTTCTTTTTTACTAGTTCTACGCTTAATTTTATCTATGTACATTTCAAATATATTAAACTTCATATTTATTGGTACTACATTTGATTTATAGTTGATTACGTGATAGGTGAATTGATTTAAATGACAATTATGCAAACATATTTATATAAAAAAATAAGGTAATGAAATTAATAATGAAGGAAAAGAAATTCACCAATCGTGGAATAGCATCGTTTATAGAGGGCATAACGTGTAGAAAAGTAAAGAAAGAGGAAGGGAAAAGGGTAAATAATATAGAAAATGGAAGTCAGGCAAACAGAAAAAAAATATCCAAGCTACTTAAGTAAAGCCATTTTTTAACAAATTTATTTTTTAAACCTTTAATTATTTACGAGATTTTATCCTGTCATACAGGCAAATTTTTTAAAGAAAACATTGTTACAAACTTTCTTACGGATACTTTGTATTAGTGTATTAATAATAGACAATAGACAATAAAGACCTTGTAAGTAATTTTATATTTTAAATATTGTCTGGTAGCAATTTTTGTTTTTTTTTTAAAATTTGTTATAGAATATTGTAAACCTGGGAACCTGTGTTGAAGAGGTGACCTGCAGGTTCGAAGCACACAAACACAGTGTACAGGTGAAAATAAAGATATTTTATTTTGACTTTTTGACTAAGATCTCCTCGATTTGCTAATTGGAAACCACACCAGTATAAGAAGGTCTTTCACTAAACAAGGCCCACGTAAACAAGGATACAAACAGAAATTGATAAGGATAAAGACAAAAGGAATTAATATTTAATTTTAATTTTAAAGTTATCCAAATGATTTCAGAAAATTGTTGTACTTCGTATAAACTATAGAACGATGCTGGCAGAGCGTAAGCTTTCGGTAGGGCCACCCGTGCAAGTAAGGTTTGTGGAGAGAAATGAAAGGAAAAGTGAGCCACTAGCATTGAATAAGTATTAAGCAACATCTGTTCACCAGGCTGGAAGCAGCCAATCGATAACACCCGGCTTTATCATCTCCCAAAGTGGGTATGCTTATACGTAAAGTTGGCTGTTATGCATTCGTAGTATCATACCGGGCAGAATGTTGTCCAGATGCATATAGCATTCCAAAAATTTTAAGTTATGGTATTGTTTAAATTCAATGTTGACCTATACATTAGACTGAAAACGTTTGTCTGTTTATTAAAATTTGGGGGAAAATTAAAAAAGATTATTTTGTATTGTTTTCTCCCATTGGCTTATGAATTTCCCAAACAGCCTACAGCTAACTTCTATCTAACCCAAGTCTTTACTTTAACAATAATATTTTTATTCAATACATCATCATCATCATCATCCTTTACTATAGCTAAGCATCTTTTGCATGCATATTTTAATGGTAAATTTTAATTGTAAATGACTTCTTTTAAACTCGTCTTTTTCCTGGTAAAGAAAAGTATCCATTCTAATGTTACTCTTTTTACCCAGAATACAGTAAAAAAAAGCTTGGAACCAAGCACCAAAAGCATGGAGTGACTTAAATTAAATACCGTTTTCTAAATATTCTGTGTCAAAATGATGAGGAGTCTTATATGCAGTAATATAATTGGATTGTTTGGAAAGTAATTTCATTTCTTTCCATGGGAAAAAAAAAAAACAATTTTCTTATAATATATTGGCCATTTTAGTCAAATACCTGTTGCCATCTTTCTGGTAGTAGCATGATTCTACATTCATAAAAGTTTTGATCTTTGCTTACAAAAAACTGAGCCAAGTGATTTTTGACATCCTCATTTGAAGTAAATGTTTTATGCAAATGTTGTAAATGTTTAAGAAATTTTGTAAAGACCGGAACAAGTAATAATCTGAGGGTTCCAGATCTGGCAAATATGGTGGGTGTGGTAGTACATCCCATCCAAGCTGTAACAGTTTCTGACGAGTTACCAAACTTCTGTGAAATTTGGCATTATCATGGTAAAACATTACACCTTTTTTGTTGATCAATTCTGGCCTTTTCTGTTTGATGATATTACTCAATTTGTTTACTGATGGCAGTACACTTTCAATTAGTAGCAAGGTTGAGGCAGAAGTTTTCAACATGAAAATGTGTATGTCAGATGTTAAGTGCTGCTTTCCTGTAAGCCTAGAAGTTTGACAATGACAACATACACGTTTTCACGTTGAAAACTTCTGCCTCAACTTCACTATTTAAATTGTCTGGTGGAAGCTCAAAAAAAATTTCCTTAAAATTCCACTAAACACCAAAGAGAGCATCTCTCTTTAAGAACACGTGGAACCCATATATAGAGTTTTGAAACAAAACAAATTCATTTCAAGTAATCATAAACAGTTCAATTCAACAAATTTAATCTCTTAGTGATTTCACGTGTTGTTATTCAGTAGTTTGCTTAAATCAGTACCTTTATTTTGTTTTCAATGGCTTCAACTGGCCATCCAGAACGTGGTGCATCTTCAATATTGAAATTGCCAGAACAAAGTTTTGTGAACCAGTTTTGGCACTGTCTTTCTCTCAACACATCTTCTCCATATATGTACCACAATTTTTTTTCTTGCTTGAACAGCATTTTGATTTTTCGGTAATAAAAAAGCAAAATATGCCAAAAATGACGCTCTCGATTTTCCATATTTGATGGTACACAAAAAAAAAAAAAAACAATTGTATAGAATCAAACAATTTTTTTACAAATAAGCCTTAAAATGTCAGCTGTCAAAATATATAATAAAATTGGCTGGTAAAAATGCAACTAATTACTCTAGTAATAAAAAAATTAAATTACTTTTTGAACAACTCAATATTAGTAATTACTGCAATATGTTTTTAATATTTAAGAGTTCTAATTTAACAATAAAATATTAATACTTTAAACTTTTCTGTATGTGTCAATACCTTTCTCAGTAACAAACCATGGGATATTCCGTCACTAAGTAAAAATCCTCCCACTTGATGCTGCACGGGACCTGCTTCTCCACAGTGTGGGCGTAAAACAAATGTATTAAATCCTCGTTCCCTATATAAAATATAAATTGTCTCATTTTCGTGATAAAATTATTTAACATTCTTTCTTACTTCCTAAATATGATTAATTTTTAAAGCAACAAGTTTGTAATATTTCTGTTTTAAATAAATTAAATGTATACAGTCACTTACTTCCTAAAGTGATTCAGAACACACATGTTGGCATACATATAATACAAATAATAATTATAATTAGGATTTTCAGTATCTGTCCAATCTTGAGGTAGAGCAGTATCTTTTTCAAACATGGGATTTTCCGGTTTGGATTCATCATCAACCGAATCAAATCCTACAACCTGAAATAAGCATGGTTTATTTTGAACAAATGAGAATTAGTTGCAATTACCCAAATAAAATATAAAATGAAATTTACATATTGCAAAAATTTGAACAACTCAGGATGACTCTTTGGATTATTGGTGGCCTCAAAGAGTGGCATGTATATATTCTCTAATATTTCTTGAAAATTTTCCACTAAATTGTTTATCTTATAAACATCACTGAAAAAAATAAATAAAAATGAGTATAAAAAAAAGGTCTATAACATAACAAATATAAAAGAAAGAATAAAGATATTAAATATATATAATAATTAAGTTTTGAATTAATATACAGCATAAATGTCAGTGCTTCATTTTATGAGAGGATTTAGTTACTCTTGACAACTACTTTATTTAAGAATGCAGAGATGACCACATTTCCTTGACTGCAAACTTTCAATATTCTATTGGAATTCCATCATGTTCAGACGATAACCATTTTCTTTTGTTTTTTTTTTAAATTTTATTTCTTCTTACTTGTTGTACCATCAAACACATCATTTTCAATGTTTGGAATACAGAAATCATCTAGTTCCATTACATTACGGAGCCATTACGTTTCCATCGTGTTAAGGGATCTTCAATCTTCAAATTAAGTCAAACTGACTCTCATCATACCAAATCAAGAACCATCTACCACTTCAAGTAATGACAAGAAGTTAATTAATATGCCTTTGTGTCCTTAACTTAATTTAAACTTATCTCGTCTACTAGTACTTTATCAATTTTGTAGGTGTAACCCGAAAAAAACATATATTGGTGAAACAAAACGAAAATTAAAAATAAGATTAAGTGAACATATTTGAGCAATTAGGGGAAAATATGCAATTTTGGCAGTGGCTGAACATTAATTCAGAAGGTTATGAAATTGAGTTGAATACCGTGAAAATAAGGAAAAAAAGAGGAAAATTATTATAGAAGACAATTATATGAACTGGTTGACTCTGATGTGTGATCAATGGTGTCAAAATAAGTTTATGGGATGACAAAACAAAGATCTCCATGTATGGGAGAAAGTTTCTGCCTCCCTATAGTTAATCACCATGTCTTTAAATGATGCCTTGAAAATTGCAATTTTTCTAGATGTTTTAAGTTGGACCAATTGCAGCTGGTTTGTATTATACAAGCTACCTTGGTCATAATCTAACTCTATGTCATTTTCACTCACATAAGAACTCAGGGTGGTGGAGGATAGGTCCTTTTTAACAGAGTATACATGCTCCTTAATCCATTTCTCCAACAATCTTTTAGTGGCTACCGACAAACTAGGTTTTTATTAAACCATTTATCCTTAAGGACGACGGAGTAGACTCTCCCCAGAAGTGAATTGTAATTTATTGGATTTTCCAAATTCCTTAATAATAAATAAATGGTAGGATTCCATTTGTGCACCAGATTAATATCCCTGTGCTTAGCAAACTGTTTGTAAAGATTGTATACGTGATGATTAAAATGAACCACTTGTATATTTTGGATGTTCGGCTTTATCGTTGTCAGTGGACTGGATTTGGAAATGGTAAGAATTTTTATGAGATTTGGATGGTGTCCATGATCTACGGCCACTTGAGAGATGCACTTAAGCTCCTTTCTTTTGTCCATAGAAATAGAAGTGTGTTTGAAGGCTATTAAATCAATGTTATACTGCTGGATTTTCTGGTTTGGTGAGTTTTTTTTAATATTAATATTAACCCAACTCTGTCATTACTACATGTTTGTTAGTAGTAATTATTAAACATTACAAGTAAAACACTTACTTGTAATGTTTCTCTACTCTCAAACACTATCCTTACAATTGTCATTTTATTTTTATTATGATCATAAATATTAATACAGAATGGCATATAACTATGTCCTGGTAGAAAAATAATAAAATTTTTGAACAGTTTGTTAAAAGCAACTTACATTTGAGACTTTCATTGGAAATTACTTGGCAACAAAGTAGTGTTTGACAATCTCAAACAAATATGTCGAATATGCAAAACAATTTGATAATGCATCCATCTTTTTCTGGTGCATCCATACTATGGATGCATTATCAAATTGTTTTCTGTATAAGCCCAGATTTAAACTCCTCTATACTTTGCAATATGAGGAGCGACTAAAAATAATTACTCTCTCTTAATAAACAACCTATAGATTTTTCAGGAGTGCATCAGGGATTTAACAAGAATTTCAGCAGTGGTCAGACACCAATTTTATCAATGCCTACAGAATTTACTTGTGTCTGAAGGGAAATACTTTGAAAAATATTAGTGATGCAACGAATATTAGGTTACTATTCAGTATTCGGCCTATTTTTCGCTATTTGGCCGAATACCGAATACCTAAAAACAAGAGTAAGAAATAACAAAAACACAATAAATTAATCATTTTGGTATTTAGATTTAATGTTATTGGATTAGTGTTGTTTGTTTATATTTATTTATAACATAACCTGCACAAAATAAAAAACAAAATAATGTTAGTCACATGTATTCACATAATAAGTTATTAAAATAGCTTTACTGTCCTTATTTCTAATTGTATTATTGTAATTGTCTACTCGGACCTTACTTATTATTAGGACTTTATACCAATGTCTAAAAATTGGCACAATGACAGTTCAGAGAAAATAAAGTTTTATTAACATTCACCTGTAGTAGTAATTTTTTCTGTACGCAGATAGATACATGTTTCGGGCTAGCATGCCCCTCATCAGCACATTTACTACAAACCACTACAATAATTAAAAAAATAAATAAGATATTATGTATAATAAATACCCGACATTAAAAATTTTTTTTAAAAACATACAGTAGGAAAATTTCCCAATACCTTGTACAGGTAGATTGTACTAGTACTTCCGAAAATAACAAAAGCAGATTTAAATACATTTTTCTGTATAAAGTGAAATTACTATAAATTAATTAATATTTAAAAACTGGATTACAATATCAACCAATAAGTTAAAACTTACATAATTCCATTTCTCCATTCACTTACAACATCAATGTTAATGTGAGTTTAACAATCACTTAAACCATTCACTGTTTGTAAATGTCATCCAGTATGGCATCCCAGGATTAGTGAATTATTCTCCCTAAATTATTGTTTATTCTGTTTTCTTCTTTCTTTATGTTTGTGTGTTCATATAATTGCCTTTTGTAATTATTGAATTCTTTCTTTTTAATTTTAATCGTATTTTTATCAATTTGGCATCCGTGATTATTGCAATGTTCTGCAACGGCAGAATTTGCATAATTTCCACTGATTGCTCTTGTGTGTTCTTTTATTCTAATACCTAATTTTCTTTTGGTTTCACCTATGTAAGTTTTTGCCAGGTCACAATTACAATTAAATGCATGAACTATTTCTTTTTCTTCCAATAAATTAATTTTTTTTTGTCGGACCTATGATATAAATAACGTTTAAATAAATTATTTTTTTCCGGTATTAAATTTACTTTCCCTTTTAAACTATTTTTCACTCTTTCAAAAAGTTTTGGTACATAAGTTAAATTTACACATTTTTTATTTTTATCAAAATTTTTGGTTTTTATGCTATTATAATTAATCCATTTTAACCATTTTTCTAAAATCTTTTTGGTATAACCATTAAGTAAAAACATTTTTATTACTTGCTCTATTTCTATATCCTGATTTTGTAATTTACTAGTTCTATTTTTAATTTTATCAATATACATTTTAAAGATATTAAATTTCATAGTTTGTGGAACGTTAGATTTATAATGGAGTACCCTTGGTATTTGCATAGGTTTTATAAATTTTTGGTATTCTAAACTATTATCAGTTCTTTTTATGGTTATATCTAAATAATTTATACTGGTATTTACTTCTTTTTCAATTTCAAATTGTATATTATTTTCTATTTCGTTTGCCTGTTTTAAAATTAATTCTTAACTGGTCTTTCTATAATCAAATAAAGTAATGCAATCGTCTACATACCTATTATAAAATATTATTCCTTTTGTGTCTTTAATCTTTTTATCTATTTCTACCATAAAAATTTTGGCAAGTCTTGGACCTATGCATGTTCCCATTGGTATCCCTTTGGTTTGACTATAAAAGTTTTCACCATACTTGAAATGATTGTTCTCCATTACTGACAGACAATTTAATAATCCAGTTTGGTGCATTAATTTTCTGTAAAGATTTTTCAACGTTATTTTTTGTTATACTAGGATACATATTTTTTATGTCCAAAGATAACAATTTGGTATATTTATTAATAATAATATTTTCGTCATTTAATATGTTTAATAATATATCAACATTTTTTAAACTATAATCGGAAGTTTCTAACATGTTAAGCTTATCCTTTAAGAATTTTTCTAAATTATAGAACACATAATTTTTGACATCAATCAACGGTCTATACTTAACTCGATTTTTGTGTGTTTTTACTCTAATATTAAATTTTGGTATGCGATTATTTTCACTTTTAATTTTTCCGTGTTCACTTCTGTCATTGTGCCAATTTTTAGACACCGGTATAAAGTCCTAATAATAAGTAAGGTCCAAGTAGACAATTACAATAATACATGTATTCACAGTTTATAATTACAAAGATCAACACACGTACACACCTATTCGTTCGAGAATAGTCACACATCTGAGGGTCTGACCTTGCCTATCCTTGTTTTAAGTGCTCGTCTTTGCTCTTCCCTTTCTCTTTCCTCTATCACTCTAGTCCATGTATGCCTATGCATACATCGTAATGTGTGCGCACGATACATTCAATTTGTCATTTTTCTGTCGTAGATTTCCCATTTTACAATTACGTGACTCATAGCCTGGTGATAACAGAAAAGAGACAAATAGGTCGTCGGTATAAGTCACAGTTATGATTTCACAGATTCAAGACAGCTTGGTAGCCTGAACAGCCCCAGGCTTTCGCCCATGCATGCTAAGTGACTTTCATTACAAGCATTTAGCTTTCCAAAGTCTATGAGAATATTATTATTTGGCATTGATGGCCTTGAATTTCACATCAATAAGCTGCCTCAACTTGTTTGGTTATGTTATCAACTCAATTTCATATTTATTTTCACATTTTCACTTCACGGTCCTTCTCTGTTCTTTTTCCGTTATTTACATGTGTAGGTCATTTCGTTGTTATCCACATTTGATATCATCATTTATCATATACTGCCATGATGCTCTTGTCTGTCTGCTACAACTGTCAAGAATTAATGCAATCGGCAAAGTGTAGTGACAGCGGGCCAATAGAGAGCAGGGTCCTTGCCATAATGTGATTTGTATGCCAATTTTTATACGTGCATTAATCAAGCGAAATATTCGGCTATTCCGCCACACTCCTGGCAGAATATTCGGCCTGACGCCGAATATAGTATTCGTTGCAACGCTAAAAATTATATTTTACAGTCCATTTCTTAAAACTACAATACAATTAATTTCTTTGTTTTAAACAATAACCATTTGCTCATCCTGTGTTAAGCACTGGCAACACTACTTTATGTGATGTGATATGAGAACAGAACAGGACAATATGTAGAATAAATTCTATTTGTCTTTTAAATAAAGAAATTTATCCTCCTGGGCAATGTTTAACACACACAACTAACAAATTGCATTTGATTTAAATTGAATTGTATTAGTACTTTTGAATTTATTTTTCTGCCAAGATATATATATATGTCATCATGTAACAAAAGAGTAAAATCAGATATTTAAACTATCTTAGTTATAATACATACTACAATCTGGGAACTTGAATAAGCCATCTAACATTATCCGAATAAACATTGTTTGTTACTGCCCATTTGGCAAGATTATCCCATTCATCCTTTCTTCTACCATAGATAGATAGACGCAATTCTGCATTTTGGTATTTACTTTCCTCCAGATCACTCATAACTTCCTAAACAAATAAAAAAATTAATCATCAAAGCAGATATCAACAAAATGACAAAAAACTTTCAGATTGTATAATTAATAGCATTATTATATATTTTACATCAAAGTACATAAAATTCCTTAACTCAGTGTTACAATCACTCAAATCTAAAAAATTTTAAAATCTTAGACTGTTTAAATCACAATCATGAATTCAATTAACTTGGCAAATAACCCATATAAGCTTTAAAATTAAATTTAACAGATAACCCACAGGTTATTTGCAATTAATAATAACACTTTTCTTTGTCTTCAAGCTTATTTTATTAAAATTTAGATACAAAACATTACAGAACTTAATTTTAAAAAATTTTCAATTACAAATTAAAGTTGACACTTCTGCACTTAAACCTATAAAAAAAAATGGTTTCAAATATATATATATGATGATTATTACTTAATAATGACAAAACAAGTTATCTATATTTATAGGTAAGTTTAAATACTTTACAGAAGCTAGAGACACAGTGTCAATCAGTCAATAAACAAAATAACATCAGTTTTTTCATTAATTACAGTATTTATTTACAAATTTGCTCCTATTGTAAATACTTTAACAAGGTCTTATATATCAAAGTGGCCAGCTTCAATATAGAAGTGTAAGGTTTGCCGACCATGTGCAATTGTCAGAACGGCCGAGGGGTCGAGACAATCGTGTGTGGTCATGGTGTACACACTGAGACATGCTTACCATTCACTTTTTCCCATTTAATAAAATATAAAAATATTCTTATTGTTACAATTCTCCTTTGATATTTCTTTTTGAGAAGAGAGTCCAGTAAAAGTCTGAATGCTATGTTGAATGTCTACACTCGTCCCCTTGTTGATGGTCTTCTGCAGGATCAACAACCTCGAGGCATACTGGCAAGTTTGGATCTAACATATCTTAGAAAGAGAGCAACTCTGGGAAAACGAACATATCTGGGAAACGTAACAATGGATCTTGGAGGAAGAACAAATTTTAGATCAAAGAACATTGTGTCCTTGAAACACAAATTTTTAAAAGATTTTTCCTTTCTATCCCATGTTCTGATTGGTCTTTTCTCATCTCCTGGTAATAATTTGAAACCTTTTCGGGCATGGGAGAGGTTGTTATCAACATTTATCCCGATTGGCTAAAATTCCTCCGAATTTTGAAATTCTTCCTTGTAATTCCAGACTTTTGTTTTCCTTTTTGACAAAGAACTTTTATTGTTTTAGCAAGACTAAGTCTTGCTTTGTTATAATTTCGAAAGGTGAGAGTT